>NC_138094.1:43023287-44223287 GCF_964212035.1 Myotis nattereri | reverse complement strand
CCTTTCTCTCTGTAAAAAGCATATCCTGTGGTAAGAATTAACAAAAACGTACAGAAGAAAAAAGTACAAAATGGAAAAGATTTGGAGGCTGTAAAAAAGCAGCATACCCCTAAAGAAAGGCACCATGATGAGCAGAGCATTCAGCTACGCTGATGTTTTTCCTTGCGATGTGTCTATAAGATAAAAATAAAATGTCCGACTGTCCCTCAGCTGGCACGGTCCTGACAGAACACGAGGAGGCCACTCTAGCGCGGTCCTTGCAGGGTCTCCCAAGCCACCACGATAGGGGCAAGGTACTCGGTGGGCAAGGCGGGGAGGAGCAGGGGAAAGCGAGGCGTGAAGAAGGTGGGAATGGACAGAGGAGGGTCCTGCACCTGCTTCCCTCTCCTGCCTTGTGTCGCTTCTGCGAGAGTCACCCACAATGGGAAGATGCGAGCAGACTCAGCTGGTGTCGGTTACCAAGGGACACACAGACCAAGGGACAGACAGATAATCGAGGCCGCAGTGGCCTGTAGAGGTTGACATCCAGGAAGGTTGACATTACTTCCGCAGGAAAAATAGCACCCTCAGAGGAAGTATTGTTTTCCCAAATGAAGGAGCAATTCATTCACAACATAAGTGGTCCACATACAGGAAAGTGCAGTTCCCCTACAGGAAGAACGTTTCCTCACAGGAAGTTTGTTTCCCCCACAGGAAGAGGCGTTCTCCCACAGGAAGTTTCCATTCCCTCAGAGGTAGTTGTGATTCCCTCACAGGAAGATAGGTCAACAAACAGGAAAGTGCATTTCGCCCACAGGAATCTGACACACCCTCACAGGAAGAGTCATCCGCACACAGGAAAGTGCATTTCCACAAAAGGAAGAAGGGATTCTAAAACAAAAGAGACACTACCCCACAGGAAAATGTGTTCCTACACGGGAAGGGACACTTCCCCTACAGGAAGGAGTGTTTGCGTCTGGTAGTTTTATTTCCAAAAGGAAGTTGATTTTTCATATATGTAAGATAGGTCAGCACACAGGAACGAGTACGTCCCACAAAGAATGACCTGTCTACACACGGAGGTACATTTCCTAGAGAGGAAGAATGGTTCCCCAGAGGACGTTTGTTTCCCCACATGAATGTGTGATTCATTCGCAGCATAATAGGTGCGCATACAGGAGTGTGCATTTCCCGCAAAAGAATAAGGTTTCTTCAAAGGAAAATAGTTTGCCCTATAGGTATAGGCGTTCTCCAACAGGAAGTTTTGATTCCAGCACAGGAAGTTGCATTTCCCCCACAGGAAGAGAGATCGACAACAGGAAAGTGCATTTCCCCCACAGAAAAATGGGACGCTATCACAGGAAAAGAGATCAGCTCAAGGTTAAGTGCATTTCCCCCACAGGAAGCAGGGTCCCTAAAACAAAAGGGACACTCCCCCACAAGAATATGGGTTCCTACATTACAAGGGTCATTTCCACCACAGGAAGGAGGGTTCACAGTCGGAAAATTTTGTTTCTACAAGAAGATGGTTTTCCATCAGTGGAAATAGTTCTGCACTCAGGATCCTACATGTCCTGTAAAGAATGAAGTGTACACACCAGAATTGATATTACCTCCAGTGGAAGAATAGTTCCCCCAGTGGAAGTATTTTTCCACCACATGAGGAAATATTCTTCACAGCATAATAAGTCCGCATTTTTCGAAAGTGCATTTCCTACATAGCAGGAAGCATGTCTCAAAGGAAGGTAGTTTCCCCTCAGGAAGAGGTGCTCTCCAAACGGAAAGGATTCTCGCACAAAAAGGGGTCATTTTTTCACAGGAAGAGAGATCTGCACAAAGGAAATTGCATTTCTCCTTAAGGAGGAAGGGTTCCTACAATGGTAGGATAACTCCCCAGTAGAAAAATCGGTTCCCATTTCGGATGGGACATTTCCCATCAGGAAGGAGGGTTCACAATTCAGAAGTTTGGTTTCCATACGGGATGTTGCGTTTCCATTACAGGTCGAAATCTCTGCAAACAGGAAAGTTCATTTCTCCCACAGTACGTTGGCTTCCCAAAGCAGAAAGAAAATTTCACCCAAGGGACAAAGGCTTTCCCACAGTAAGTTTGGTATCCCCACAGGAAGATGGATTCCAACACAGGAAGATCGGTTTGGATAATGAAAAGTGCATTTCACACACGGGAAGAAGGGTTTTCTTGCAACAAATGAATTTCCCACACAGGAATAGTTCTTCTCCCACCGGAAGTTTCATTTCCACCACACCAATATGCACCTCCCTCACATGAAAATAGTTTCACACAAAAGATAATGCAGTTCCCACAGTAGAAATAGTATTCTCACAAAGAAGTTGCAATACCCTCAAAGGAAGGTGGGATTCGCTCAAAGGAAGATAGATATGCACACAGGAAAGTGCATGACCCACAAAGGGTGAAGTGTTCACACAGAGAAAGGGACATTTCTTCGAGAGGAAGAATTGTTCCCCCAGAGTAAGTATTGTTTCCCCACGTGAATGTGCGGTTCATTCTCAGAATATTAGGTCCGCATACAGAAAAGTGCATTTCCCCACAAGATGAAGGTTTCCTCAAAGGAAGTTTGTTTCCACTATAGGTAGAGACGTTCTCCAAAAGGAAGTTATGATCCCCCCACAGCAAGGTGTGATTCCCTCACAGGAAGATAGGTCCACAAACAGGAAAGTGCATTTCTGTCATAGGAAAATGCGATGATTTCACAGGAAAAGAGATCCGCACACAGGAACATGCATTTCACCAGCAGAAAGTAGGGTTCCTAAAACAAAAGTGAAACTCTCTCATATAGTATGTGTTCCTACACCAGAGGGGACATTTCCCCCACAGAAAAAAGGATTTACTCCGGGAAGTTTTGTTTCCACAAAGGAAGTTGCCTTTCCATCGGTGGAAATAGTTCTGCACACAAAAACGTGCATTTCTCACAATGAAGGAGGTGTCCACACAGGAAGGTTAATTACCTCCAGAGGAAGAATAGCTCCCTCAGAGGAAGTATTGTTTTCCCAAATGAAGGAGCAATTCAATCACAGCATAAGTGGTCCGCATACAGGAAAGTGCAGTTCCCCTACAGGAAGAAGGTTTCCTCACAGGAAGCTTGTTTACCCCACAGGAAGAGGCGTTCTCCCACCAAAGTTTTGATTCCCTCACAGGAAGTTGTGATTCCCTCACAGGAAGACAGGTCAAGAAACAGGAAAGTGCATTTCCCCCACAGGAAGCTGAGACGCCCTCACTGGAAGAGTCATAGACACTCAGTAAAGTTCATTTCCACAAAAGGAAGAAGGGATTCTAAAACAAAAGAGACACTCCCCTATAGTTAATTGTGTTCCTACACGGGAAGGGACACTTCCCACACAGGAAGGAGTGTTTCCTTGTGGTAGTTTTATTTCCAAAAGGAAGTTGATTTTTCATAAATGCAAGATAGGTCTGCACACAGGAACGAGCATGTCCCTCAAAGAATGACCTGTCTACACACGGAGGGATATTTCCTAGAGGGGAAGAATAGTTCCCTAGAGGAAGTTTGTTTCCCCACATGAATGTGTGATTCATTCGCAGCATAATAGGTCCGCATACAGGAGAGTGCATTTCCCCCCAAAAAATAATGTTTCTTCAAAGGATGATAGTTTCCCCTATAAGTATAGGCGTTCTCCAACAGGAAGTTTTGATTCCACTACAGGAAGTTGCGTTTCCCCCACAGGAAGAGAGGTCCACATCAGGAAAGTGCTATTCCCCCACAGAAAAATGGGAAGCTTTCACAGAAAAAGAGATCCGCACAAAGTTCAGTGCAATTCTCCAACAGGAATTAGGGTCCCAAAAACAAAAGGGACACTCCCCCATAAGAATATGGGTTCCTACATTACATGGGACATTTCCACCACAGGAAGCAGGGTTCACCATCGCGAAGTTATGTTTCCAAAGAAGTTGAGTTTCCATCAGTGGAAATAGTTCTGCACACAGGATCCTGCATGTCCCCCAAAGAATGAAGTTTGTACATACCCGAAGTGATATTACCTCCAGAGGAAGAAGAGTTTCCCCAGTGAAAGTATTTTTTACCCACATAAAGGAAATATTCTTCACAGCATAATAAGTCCGCATTTTCGGAAAGTGCATTTCCTACATAGCAGGAAGCATGTCTCAAAGGAAGGTAGTTTTCCCAAAGGAAGAAGTGCTCTCCAAATGGAAGCTTTGATTCTCGCACAAAAAGGTGCCATTTCTTCACAGGAAGAGAGATCTGCACACAGGAAATTGCATTTCCCCTAATGGAGGAAGGGTTCCTACAATGGAAGGATAACTCCCCAGTGGGAAAATCGATTCCCATTTCAGATGGGACATTTCCCAACAGGAAGGAGGGTTCACAATTCGTAAGTTTGGTTTCCACACGGGATGTTGCTTTTCCATTACAGGTATAAAGCTCTGCACACAGGAATGTGCATTTCCCCCACAGTAAGTTGGCTTTGCAGAGCAGAAGGTAAATTCCACCCAAAGGACAAAAGCTTCCCCAACATAAGTTTTGTATCCCCTCAGGAAGATGGATTCCATCAGAGGAAGTTCGGTTTGGACAATGAAAAGTGCATTTCACACACGGGAAGAAGGGTTTCCTTGCAACAAGTGAATTTACCCAACAGGAATAGTTCTTTTCCGACAGGTAGTTTCATTTGCACCACACCAATATGCACCTCCCTCACATGAAAATATTTTCACACAAAATATAATGCAGTTCCCAAACTAGAAATAAGATTCTCACAAAGAAGTTGCAATGCCACCAAAGGAAGGTGGGATTCGCTCAAAGGAAGATAGATATGCACACAGGAAAGTGCATGTCCCACAAAGGGTGAAGTGTTCACACACAGAAAGGGACATTTCCTCCAGAGGAAGAATGGATTCCTCAGAGGAAGTATTGTTCCCCCAAGTGAAGGAGCAATTCATTCAGAGCATAATCGGTACACATACAGGAAATTGCAGTTCCCCTACAGGAAGAAGATTTCCTCACCCGAAGTTTGTATCCCCCACAGGAAGAGGCGTTCTCCCACAGGAAGTTTCCATTCCCCGACAGGAAGGTGCGAGTCCCTCACAGGAAGATAGGTAAAGAAACAGGAAAGTGCATTTCCCACACAGGAAGATGAAACGCCCTCACAGGAAGAGTCATCCACACATAGGAAAGTGCATTTCCACAAAAGGAAGAAGGGATTCTAAAACAAAAGGCAGACTCTCCCATAGGAAAATGGGTTCCTACACCAGAAGGGACATTTCCCCCACAGGAAGGAGTGTTCACCATCCGTTAGTTTTGTTTCCACCAGGAAGTTGTGTTTCCATCAATGGAAGAAAGTTCTGAACGCAGGAAAGTGCATGTACCACAAATAATGAAGTGTCCACACAGGAAGGAACATTTCCTCGAGAGGAAGTATTTTTCCCTTAGAGTAAGTATTGTTTCCCTACGTGAATGTGCGATTCGTTCTCAGAATATTAGGTCCGCATACAGAAAAGTGCATTTCCCCCACAAGATGAAGGTTTCCTCAAAGGAAGTTTGTTTCCCCTATAGGTAGAGACGTTCTCCAACAGGAAGTTATGATGCCCACACAGCAAGGTGCATTCCATCACAGGAAGACTGGTCCACAAACAGGAATGTGCCCTTCAACCACAGCAAAATGCGATGACTTCATAGGAAAAGAGATCCGCACACAGGACAATGCATTTCAGCAACAGAATATAGGGTTCTAAAAGAAAAGCGACACTCTATCATATAATATGTGTGCCTACACCAGAGGGGACATTTCCCCGACAGGAAGGAGGGTTCACCACGGGAAGTTTTGTTTCCACACTGGAAGTTGAGTTTCCATCAGTGGAAATAGTCCTTCACACAAAAACGTGCACGTCTCACAATGAATGAAGTGTCCACACAGGAAGGGCCATTTCCACCAGAGGAAGAATAGCTCCCTCAGAGGAAGTGCTGTTACCCGAAATGAAGGAGCAATTCATTCACAGCATAATTGGTCCCCATTACAGGAAAGTGCGATTCCCCTACAGGAAGAACGTTTCCTCACAGGAAGTTTGTTTCCCATACAGGAAGAGGGGTTCTCCCACAGGAAGTTTCCATTCCCTCACAGGAAGTTGCGATTCCCTCACAGGAAGATAGGTCAAGAAACAGGAAAGTGCATTTTACCCACAAGATGTTGAGACGCCCTGACAGGAAGAGTGATCCGCACATAGGAAAGTGCATTTCCACAAAAGGAAGAAGGGACTCTAAAACAAAAGGCAGACTCTCCCATAGGAAAATGGGTTCCTACACCGGAAGGGACATTTTGCCCACAGGATGGAGTGTTCACTTTCCTTTTGTTTTGTTTCCACCAGGATGTTGCATTTCCATCTATGGAAGATTGTTCTGCACACAGGAAAGTGCATGTATCACAAATAATGAAGCGTGCACACTGGAAGGAACATTTCCTGGAGAGGAAGTATTTTTCCCCTAGAGTAAGAACTGTTTCCCAACGTGAATGTGCGATTCAGTCTCAGAATATTAGGTCCAAATACTGAAAAGTGCATTTCCCCCACAAGATGAAGCTTTCCTCAAAGGATGTTTGTTTCCCCTGTAGGTAGAGGTGTTCTCCAACAGGAAGTTATGATCCCCCCACAGCAAGGTTCGATTCCCTCACAGGAAGACTGGTCCACAAACAGGAAAGTGCCTTTCCGCCACAGCAAAATGCGATGACTTCATAGGAAAAGAGATCCCCCACAGGACAATGCATTTCAGCAACAGAATATAGGGTTCCTAAAAGAAAAGGGACACTCACTCATATAATATGTATTCCTACACCAGAGGGGTCATTTCCCCCACAGGAAGGAGGTTTCACCACGGGAAGTTTTGTTTCCACACAGGAAGTTGAGTTTCCATCAGTGGAAATAGTCCTTCACACAAATACGTGCATGTCTCACAATGAATGAAGTGTCCACACAGGAAGGGCCATTACCTCCAGAGGAAGAATAGCTCCCTCAGAGGAAGTATTGTTTTCCCAAATGAAGGAGCAATTCATTCACAGCATAATTGGTCCGCATACAGAAAAGTGCATCTCCCCCAAAAGAGGAAGGTTTCCTCAAAGGAAGTTTGTTTCCAACACAGGAAGAGGCGTTCTACCACAGGAAGTTTGCATTTCCTCACAGGAAGTTGCCATTCCCTCACAGGAAGATAGGTCAACAAACAGGAAAGTGCATTTCCCCCACAGGAAGCTGAGACGCCCTGACAGGAAGAGTCATCCGCACATAGGAAAGTGCATTCCCACAAAAGGAAGAAGGAATTCTAAAACAAAAAAGACACTCCCCCATAGGAAAATGTGTTTCTACACGGGAAGGGACACTTCCCCCACAGGAAGGAGTGTTTCCGTGTGGTAGTTTTATTTCCAAAAGCAAGTTGATTTTTCATAAATGGAAGACAGTTCTGCACACAGGAACGAGCCCGTCCCACGAAGAATGACCTGTCTACACACGGAGGGACATTTCCTAGAGGGGAAGAATGTTTCCCTAGAGGAAGTTTGTTTCCCCACATGAATGTGTGATTCATTCGCAGCATAATAGGTCCGCATACAGGACAGTGCATTTCTCCAAAAGAATAAGGTTTCTTCAAAGGAAGATTGTTTCCCCTATAGGAATAGGCGTTCTACACCAGGAAGTTTCGATTCCCCCACAGGAAGTTGGGTTTCAATCAGTGGAAATAGATCTACACAAAGGATCCTGCATGTCCCCCAAAGAATGAAGTGTGTACACACCGGAATTGATATTACCTCCAGAGGAAGAATAGTTCCCCCAGTGGAAGTATTTTTTCCCCACATGGAGGAACTTTTCTTCACAGCACAATAAGTCCCCATTTTTGGAAAGTGCATTTCCTACATAGCAGGAAGCATGTCTCAAAGGAAGGTAGTTTCCCCTCAGGAAGAGGTGCTCTCCAAACAGAAGCTTTGATTCTTGCAGCAAAAGGTGCCATTTCTTCACAAGAAGAGAGATCTGCACACAGGAAATTGCATTTCCCCTAAAGGAGGAAG
Source organism: Myotis nattereri (assembly GCF_964212035.1). NCBI lineage: Eukaryota > Metazoa > Chordata > Mammalia > Chiroptera > Vespertilionidae > Myotis > Myotis nattereri. Next base: position 44,215,256 of record NC_138094.1, on the reverse strand, counting down.
GGTTCCTACAATGGAAGGATAACTCCCCAGTAGGAAAATCGGTTCCTATTCCGATGGGACATTTCCCAACAGGAAGGAGGGTTCACAATTCGGAAGTTTGGTTTCCACACGGGATGTTGCGTTTCCATTACACGTCGAAAGCTCTGCACACAGGAAAGTGCATTTCCCCCACAGTAAGTTGGCTGCCAAAAGCAGAAGGAAAATTTCACCCAAAGGACAAAGGCTTTCCCACCGTAAGTTTAGTATCCCCACAGGAAGATGGATTCCAACACAGGAAGTTCGGTTTGGACAATGAAAAGTGCATTTCACACATGGGAAGAAGGGTTTCCTTGCAACAAGTGAATTACCCCACAGGAATAGTTCTTCTCCCACAGGAATTTTCATTTCCACCACACCAAATGCACCTCCCTCACATGAAAATAGTTTCACACAAAAGATAATGCAGTTCCACACTAGAAATAGGATTTTCACAAAGAAGTTGCAATACCACCAAAGGAAGGTGGGATTCGCTCAAAGGAAGATAGATATGCACACAGGAAAGTGCATGTCCCACAAAGTGTGAAGTGTTCACACACAGAAAGGGATATTTCCTCCAGGGGAAGAATGGTTCCCTCTGAGGAAGTATTGTTTCCCCAAATGAAGGGGCAATTCCTTCAGAGCATAATCGGTACGCATACAGGAAATTGCAGTTCCCCTACAGGAAGAAGGTTTCTTCACAGGAAGTTCCTTTCCTCCACAGTAATAGGTGTTCTCTAAAAAGACGTTTCGATTCCCCCACAGGAAGGTGCGAGTCCCTCACTTCAAGAGAGGTCCACAAATAGGAAAGTGCATTTCCCACACTGGAAGTTGAGACGCCCTCACAGGAAGAGTCATCCCCACACAGTAAAGTGCATTTCCCACACAGGAAGAAGGGATTCTAAAACAAAAGGCAGACTCCCCCATAGGAAAATGGGTCCCTACACCGGAAGGGACATTTCCCCGACAGGAAGGAGTGTTCACCGTCCTTTAGTTCTGTTTCCACCAGCAAGTTGCGTTTCCATCAATGGAAATTAGCTCTGCACACAGGAAAGTGCATGTACCACAAATTATGAAGTGTCCACACAGGAAGGAACATTTCCTCGAGAGGAAGTATTTTTCCCCTAGAGTAAGTATTGTTTCCCCACGTGAATGTGCGATTCATTCTCAGAATATTAGGTCCGCATACAGAAAAGTGCATCTCCCCCAAAAGAGGAAGGTTTCCTCAAAGGAAGTTTGTTTCCCATATAGGTAGAGGCGTTCTCTATCAGGAAGTTATGATCCCCCCACAGCAAGGTGCGATTCCCTCACAGGAAGATTGGGCCACAAACAGGAAAGTGCATTTCCGACACAGCAAAATGCGATGACTTCATAGGAAAAGAGATCCCCCACAGGACAATGCATTTCAGCAACAGAATATAGGGTTCCTAAAAGAAAAGGGACACTCACTCATATAATATGTATTCCTACACCAGAGGGGTCATTTCCCCCACAGGAAGGAGGTTTCACCACGGGAAGTTTTGTTTCCACACAGGAAGTTGAGTTACCATCAGTGGAAATAGTCCTTCACACAAATACGTGCATGTCTCACAATGAATGAAGTGTCCACACAGGAAGGGCCATTACCTCCAGAGGAAGAATAGCTCCCTCAGAGGAAGTATTGTTTTCCCAAATGAAGGAGCAATTCATTCACAGCATAATTGGTCCGCATACAGAAAAGTGCATCTCCCCCAGAGAGGAAGGTTTCCTCAAAGGAAGTTTGTTTCCAACACAGGAAGAGGCGTTCTACTACAGGAAGTTTGCATTTCCTCACAGGAAGTTGCGATTCCCTCACAGGAAGATATGTCAACAAACAGGAAAGTGCATTTCCCCCACAGGAAGCTGAGACGCCCTGACAGGAAGAGTCATCCGCACATAGGAAAGTGCATTCCCACAAAAGGAAGAAGGAATTCTAAAACAAAAAAGACACTCCCCCATAGGAAAATGTGTTCCTACACGGGAAGGGACACCTCCCCCACAGGAAGGAGTGTTTCCGTGTGGTAGTTTTATTTCCAAAAGCTAGTTGATTTTTCATAAATGGAAGACAGTTCTGCACACAGGAACGAGCCCGTCCCACGAAGAATGACCTGTCTACACACTGAGGGACATTTCCTAGAGGGGAAGAATGTTTCCCTAGAGGAAGTTTGTTTCCCCACATGAATGTGTGATTCATTCGCAGCATAATAGGTCCGCATACAGGACAGTGCATTTCTCCAAAAGAATAAGGTTTCTTCAAAGGAAGATTGTTTCCCCTATAGGAATAGGCGTTCTACACCAGGAAGTTTCGATTCCCCCACAGGAAGTTGGGTTTCAATCAGTGGAAATAGATCTACACAAAGGATCCTGCATGTCCCCCAAAGAATGAAGTGTGTACACACCGGAATTGATATTACCTCCAGAGGAAGAATAGTTCCCCCAGTGGAAGTATTTTTTCCCCACATGGAGGAACTTTTCTTCACAGCACAATAAGTCCCCATTTTTGGAAAGTGCATTTCCTACATAGCAGGAAGCATGTCTCAAAGGAAGGTAGTTTCCCCTCAGGAAGAGGTGCTCTCCAAACAGAAGCTTTGATTCTTGCAGCAAAAGGTGCCATTTCTTCACAAGAAGAGAGATCTGCACACAGGAAATTGCATTTCCCCTAAAGGAGGAAGGGTTCCTACAATGGAAGGATAACTCCCCAGTAGGAAAATCGGTTCCTATTCCGATGGGACATTTCCCAACAGGAAGGAGGGTTCACAATTCGGAAGTTTGGTTTCCACACGGGATGTTGCGTTTCCATTACACGTCGAAAGCTCTGCACACAGGAAAGTGCATTTCCAACACAGTAAGTTGGCTGCCAAAAGCAGAAGGAAAATTTCACCCAAAGGACAAAGGCTTTCCCACCGTAAGTTTAGTATCCCCACAGGAAGATGGATTCCAACACAGGAAGTTCGGTTTGGACAATGAAAAGTGCATTTCACACATGGGAAGAAGGGTTTCCTTGCAACAAGTGAATTACCCCACAGGAATAGTTCTTCTCCCACAGGAATTTTCATTTCCACCACACCAAATGCACCTCCCTCACATGAAAATAGTTTCACACAAAAGATAATGCAGTTCCACACTAGAAATAGGATTTTCACAAAGAAGTTGCAATACCACCAAAGGAAGGTGGGATTCGCTCAAAGGAAGATAGATATGCACACAGGAAAGTGCATGTCCCACAAAGTGTGAAGTGTTCACACACAGAAAGGGATATTTCCTCCAGGGGAAGAATGGTTCCCTCTGAGGAAGTATTGTTTCCCCAAATGAAGGGGCAATTCCTTCAGAGCATAATCGGTACGCATACAGGAAATTGCAGTTCCCCTACAGGAAGAAGGTTTCTTCACAGGAAGTTCCTTTCCTCCACAGTAATAGGTGTTCTCTAAAAAGACGTTTCGATTCCCCCACAGGAAGGTGCGAGTCCCTCACTTCAAGAGAGGTCCACAAATAGGAAAGTGCATTTCCCACACTGGAAGTTGAGACGCCCTCACAGGAAGAGTCATCCCCACACAGTAAAGTGCATTTCCCACACAGGAAGAAGGGATTCTAAAACAAAAGGCAGACTCCCCCATAGGAAAATGGGTCCCTACACCGGAAGGGACATTTCCCCGACAGGAAGGAGTGTTCACCGTCCTTTAGTTCTGTTTCCACCAGCAAGTTGCGTTTCCATCAATGGAAATTAGCTCTGCACACAGGAAAGTGCATGTACCACAAATTATGAAGTGTCCACACAGGAAGGAACATTTCCTCGAGAGGAAGTATTTTTCCCCTAGAGTAAGTATTGTTTCCCCACGTGAATGTGCAATTCATTCTCAGAATATTAGGTCCGCATACAGAAAAGTGCATCTCCCCCAAAAGAGGAAGGTTTCCTCAAAGGAAGTTTGTTTCCCATATAGGTGGAGGCGTTCTCCATCAGGAAGTTATGATCCCCCCACAGCAAGGTGCGATTCCCTCACAGGAAGATTGGGCCACAAACAGGAAAGTGCATTTCCGCCACAGCAAAATGCGATGACTTCATAGGAAAAGAGATCCCCCACACGACAATACATTTAAGCAACAGAATGTAGGGTTCTAAAAGAAAAGGAACACTCTCTCATATAATATGTGTTTCTACACCAGAGGGGTCATTTCCCCCACAGGAAGGAGGTTTCACCACGGGAAGTTTTGTTTCCACACAGGAAGTTGAGTTTCCATCAGTGGAAATAGTCCTTCACACAAATACGTGCATGTCTCACAATGAATGAAGTGTCCACACAGGAAGGGCCATTACCTCCAGAGGAAGAATAGCTCCCTCAGAGGAAGTATTGTTTTCCCAAATGAAGGAGCAATTCATTCACAGCATAATTGGTCTGCATACAGGAAAGTGCGATTCCCCTACAAGAAGAAGGTTTCCTCACAGGAAGTGTGTTTCCCCCCCAGGAAGAGGCGTTCTCCCACAGGAAGTTTGCATTCCCTCACAGGAAGTAGCCATTCCCTCACAGGAAGATAGGTCAACAAACAGGAAAGTGCATTTCCCCCACAGGAAGCTGAGACGCCCTGACAGGAAGAGTATTCCGCACATAGGAAAGTGCATTTCCACAAAAGGAAGAAGGGATTCTAAAAGAAAAAAGACACTCCCCCATAGGAAAATGTGTTCCTACACGGGAATGGACACTTCCCCCACAGGAAGGAGTGTTTCCGTGTGGTAGTTTTATTTCCAAAAGCAAGTTGATTTTTCATAAATGGAAGACAGTTCTGCACACAGGAACGAGCCCGTCCCACGAAGAATGACCTGTCTACACACGGAGGGACATTTCCTAGAGGGGAAGAATGTTTCCCTAGAGGAAGTTTGTTTCCCCACATGAATGTGTGATTCATTCGCAGCATAATAGGTCCGCATACAGGACAGTGCATTTCCCCAAAAGAATAAGGTTTCTTCAAAGGAAGATTGTTTCCCCTATAGGAATAGGCGTTCTACACCAGGAAGTTTCGATTCCCCCACAGGAAGTTGGGTTTCAATCAGTGGAAATAGATCTACACAAAGGATCCTGCATGTCCCCCAAAGAATGAAGTGTGTACACACCGGAATTGATATTACCTCCAGAGGAAGAATAGTTCCCCCAGTGGAAGTATTTTTTCCCCACATGGAGGAACTTTTCTTCACAGCACAATAAGTCCCCATTTTTGGAAAGTGCATTTCCTACATAGCAGGAAGCATGTCTCAAAGGAAGGTAGTTTCCCCGCAGGAAGAGGTGCTCTCCAAACAGAAGCTTTGATTCTTGCAGCAAAAGGTGCCATTTCTTCACATGAAGAGAGATCTGCACACAAGAAATTGCATTTCCCCTAAAGGAGGAAGGGTTCCTACAAGGGAAGGATTACTCCCCAGTAGGAAAATCAGTTCCCATTCCGATGGGACATTTCCCAACAGGGAGGAGGGTTCACAATTCGGAAGTTTGGTTTCCACACGGGATGTTGCGTTTCCATTACACGTCGAAAGCTCTGCACACAGGAAAGTGCATTTCCCCCACAGTAAGTTGGCTGCCAAAAGCAGAAGGAAAATTTCACCCAAAGGACAAAGGCATTCCCACCGTAAGTTTAGTATCTGCACAGGAAGATGTATTCCAACACAGGAAGTTCGGTTTGGACAATGAAAAGTGCAATTCACACACGGGAAGAAGGGTTTCCTTGCAACAAGTGAATTACCCCACAGGAATAGTTCTTCTCCCACAGGAATTTTCATTTCCACCACACCAAATGCACCTCCCTCACATGAAAATAGTTTCACACAAAAGATAATGCAGTTCCACACTAGAAATAGGATTTTCGCAAAGAAGTTGCAATACACCAAAGGAAGGTGGGATTCGCTCAAAGGAAGATAGATATGCACACAGGAAAGTGCATGTCCCACAAAGTGTGAAGTGTTCACACACAGAAAGGGATATTTCCTCCAGAGGAAGAATGGTTCCCTCTGAGGAAGTATTGTTTCCCCAAATGAAGGAGCAATTCCTTCAGAGCATAATCGGTACGCATACAGGAAATTGCAGTTCCCCTACAGGAAGAAGGTTTCTTCACAGGAAGTTCCTTTCCTCCACAGTAATAGGTGTTCTCTAAAAAGACGTTTCGATTCCCCCACAGGAAGGTGCGAGTCCCTCACTTCAAGAGAGGTCCACAAATAGGAAAGTGCATTTCCCACACTGGAAGTTGAGACGCCCTCACAGGAAGAGTCATCCCCACACAGTAAAGTGCATTTCCCACACAGGAAGAAGGGATTCTAAAACAAAAGGCAGACTCCCCCATAGGAAAATGGGTCCCTACACCGGAAGGGACATTTCCCCGACAGGAAGGAGTGTTCACCGTCCTTTAGTTCTGTTTCCACCAGCAAGTTGCGTTTCCATCAATGGAAATTAGCTCTGCACACAGGAAAGTGCATGTACCACAAATTATGAAGTGTCCACACAGGAAGGAACATTTCCTCGAGAGGAAGTATTTTTCCCCTAGAGTAAGTATTGTTTCCCCACGTGAATGTGCGATTCATTCTCAGAATATTAGGTCCGCATACAGAAAAGTGCATCTCCCCCAAAAGAGGCAGGTTTCCTCAAAGGAAGTTTGTTTCCCATATAGGTAGAGGCGTTCTCCATCAGGAAGTTATGATCCCCCCACAGCAAGGTGCGATTCCCTCACAGGAAGATTGGGCCACAAACAGGAAAGTGCATTTCCGCCACGGCAAAATGCGATGATTTCATAGGAAAAGAGATCCCCCACAGGACAATGCATTTCAGCAACAGAATATAGGGTTCCTAAAAGAAAAGGGAAACTCACTCATATAATATGTATTACTACACCAGAGGGGTCATTTCCCCGACAGGAAGGAGTGTTCACCGTCCTTTAGTTCTGTTTCCACCAGGAAGTTGCATTTCCATCAATGGAAATTAGCTCTGCACACAGGAAAGTGCATGTACCACAAATTATGAAGTGTCCACACAGGAAGGAACATTTCCTCGAGAGGAAGTATTTTTCCCCTAGAGTAAGTATTGTTTCCCCACGTGAATGTGCAATTCATTCTCAGAATATTAGGTCCGCATACAGAAAAGTGCATCTCCCCCAAAAGAGGAAGGTTTCCTCAAAGGAAGTTTGTTTCCCATATAGGTGGAGGCGTTCTCCATCAGGAAGTTATGATCCCCCCACAGCAAGGTGCGATTCCCTCACAGGAAGATTGGTCCACAAACAGGAAAGTGCATTTCCGCCACAGCAAAATGCGATGACTTCATAGGAAAAGAGATCCCCCACACGACAATACATTTAAGCAACAGAATGTAGGGTTCTAAAAGAAAAGGAACACTCTCTCATATAATATGTGTTTCTACACCAGAGGGGTCATTTCCCCCACAGGAAGGAGGTTTCACCACGGGAAGTTTTGTTTCCACACAGGAAGTTGAGTTTCCATCAGTGGAAATAGTCCTTCACACAAATACGTGCATGTCTCACAATGAATGAAGTGTCCACACAGGAAGGGCCATTACCTCCAGAGGAAGAATAGCTCCCTCAGAGGAAGTATTGTTTTCCCAAATGAAGGAGCAATTCATTCACAGCATAATTGGTCTGCATACAGGAAAGTGCGATTCCCCTACAAGAAGAAGGTTTCCTCACAGGAAGTGTGTTTCCCCCCCAGGAAGAGGCGTTCTCCCACAGGAAGTTTGCATTCCCTCACAGGAAGTTGCCATTCCCTCACAGGAAGATAGGTCAACAAACAGGAAAGTGCATTTCCCCCACAGGAAGCTGAGACGCCCTGACAGGAAGAGTATTCCGCACATAGGAAAGTGCATTTCCACAAAAGGAAGAAGGGATTCTAAAAGAAAAAAGACACTCCCCCATAGGAAAATGTGTTCCTACACGGGAATGGACACTTCCCCCACAGGAAGGAGTGTTTCCGTGTGGTAGTTTTATTTCCAAAAGCAAGTTGATTTTTCATAAATGGAAGACAGGTCTGCACACAGGAACGAGCCCGTCCCACGAAGAATGACCTGTCTACACACGGAGGGACATTTCCTAGAGGGGAAGAATGTTTCCCTAGAGGAAGTTTGTTTCCCCACATGAATGTGTGATTCATTCGCAGCATAATAGGTCCGCATACAGGACAGTGCATTTCCCCAAAAGAATAAGGTTTCTTCAAAGGGAGATTGTTTCCCCTATAGGAATAGGCGTTCTACACCAGGAAGTTTCGATTCCCCCACAGGAAGTTGGGTTTCAATCAGTGGAAATAGATCTACACAAAGGATCCTGCATGTCCCCCAAAGAATGAAGTGTGTACACACCGGAATTGATATTACCTCCAGAGGAAGAATAGTTCCCCCAGTGGAAGTATTTTTTCCCCACATGGAGGAACTTTTCTTCACAGCACAATAAGTCCCCATTTTTGGAAAGTGCATTTCCTACATAGCAGGAAGCATGTCTCAAAGGAAGGTAGTTTCCCCGCAGGAAGAGGTGCTCTCCAAACAGAAGCTTTGATTCTTGCAGCAAAAGGTGCCATTTCTTCACAAGAAGAGAGATCTGCACACAGGAAATTGCATTTCCCCTAAAGGAGGAAGGGTTCCTACAATGGAAGGATAACTCCCCAGTAGGAAAATCGGTTCCTATTCCGATGGGACATTTCCCAACAGGAAGGAGGGTTCACAATTCGGAAGTTTGGTTTCCACACGGGATGTTGCGTTTCCATTACACGTCGAAAGCTCTGCACACAGGAAAGTGCATTTCCCCCACAGTAAGTTGGCTGCCAAAAGCAGAAGGAAAATTTCACCCAAAGGACAAAGGCTTTCCCACCGTAAGTTTAGTATCCCCACAGGAAGATGGATTCCAACACAGGAAGTTCGGTTTGGACAATGAAAAGTGCATTTCACACACGGGAAGAAGGGTTTCCTTGCTACAAGTGAATTACCCCACAGGAATAGTTCTTCTCCCACAGGAATTTTCATTTCCACCACACCAAATGCACCTCCCTCACATGAAAATAGTTTCACACAAAAGATAATGCAGTTCCACACTAGAAATAGGATTTTCACAAAGAAGTTGCAATACCACCAAAGGAAGGTGGGATTCGCTCAAAGGAAGATAGATATGCACACAGGAAAGTGCATGTCCCACAAAGTATGAAGTGTTCACACACAGAAAGGGATATTTCCTCCAGAGGAAGAATGGTTCCCTCTGAGGAAGTATTGTTTCCCCAAATGAAGGAGCAATTCCTTCAGAGCATAATCGGTACGCATACAGGAAATTGCAGTTCCCCTACAGGAAGAAGGTTTCTTCACAGGAAGTTCCTTTCCTCCACAGTAATAGGTGTTCTCTAAAAAGAAGTTTCGATTCCCCCACAGGATGGTGCGAGTCCCTCACTTCAAGAGAGGTCCACAAATAGGAAAGTGCATTTCCCCCACTGGAAGTTGAGACGCCCTCACAGGAAGAGTCATCCCCACACAGTAAAGTGCATTTCCCACACAGGAAGAAGGGATTCTAAAACAAAAGGCAGACTCCCCCATAGGAAAATGGGTCCCTACACCGGAAGGGACATTTCCCCGACAGGAAGGAGTGTTCACCGTCCTTTAGTTCTGTTTCCACCAGGAAGTTGCGTTTCCATCAATGGAAATTAGCTCTGCACACAGGAAAGTGCATGTACCACAAATTATGAAGTGTCCACTCAGGAAGGAACATTTCCTCGATTGGAAGTATTTTTCCCCTAAAGTAAGTATTGTTTCCCCACGTGAATGTGCGATTCATTCTCAGAATATTAGGTCCGCATACAGAAAAGTGCATCTCCCCCAAAAGAGAAAGGTTTCCTCAAAGGAAGTTTGTTTCCCATACAGGTAGAGGCGTTCTCCATCAGGAAGTTATGATCCCCCCACAGCAAGGTGCGATTCCCTCACAGGAAGATTGGGCCACAAACAGGAAAGTGCATTTCCGCCACAGCAAAATGCGATGACTTCATAGGAAAAGAGATCCCCCACAGGACAATGCATTTCAGCAACAGAATATAGGGTTCCTAAAAGAAAAGGGACACTCACTCATATAATATGTATTCCTACACCAGAGGGGTCATTTCCCCCACAGGAAGGAGGTTTCACCACGGGAAGTTTTGTTTCCACACAGGAAGTTGAGTTTCCATCAGTGGAAATAGTCCTTCACACAAATACGTGCATGTCTCACAATGAATGAAGTGTCCACACAGGAAGGGCCATTACCTCCAGAGGAAGAATAGCTCCCTCAGAGGAAGTATTGTTTTCCCAAATGAAGGAGCAATTCATTCACAGCATAATTGGTCTGCATACAGGAAAGTGCGATTCCCCTAAAAGAAGAAGGTTTCCTCACAGGAAGTTTGTTTCCAACGCAGGAAGAGGCGTTCTCCAACAGGAAGTTTGCATTCCCTCACAGGAAGATAGGTCAACAAACAGGAAAGTGCATTTCCCCCACAGGAAGCTGAGACGCCCTGACAGGAAGAGTCATCCGCACATAGGAAAGTGCATTTCCTCAAAAGGAAGAAGGGATTCTAAAACAAAAAAGACACTCCCCCATAGGAAAATGTGTTCCTACACGGGAATGGACACTTCCCCCACAGGAAGCAGTGTTTCCGTGTGGTAGTTTTATTTCCAAAAGCAAGTTGATTTTTCATAAATGGAAGACAGTTCTGCACACAGGAACGAGCCCGTCCCACGAAGAATGACCTGTCTACACACGGAGGGACATTTCCTAGAGGGGAAGAATGTTTCCCTAGAGGAAGTTTGTTTCCCCACATGAATGTGTGATTCATTCGCAGCATAATAGGTCCGCATACAGGACAGTGCATTTCCCCAAAAGAATAAGGTTTCTTCAAAGGAAGATTGTTTCCCCTATAGGAATAGGCGTTCTACACCAGGAAGTTTCGATTCCCCCACAGGAAGTTGGGTTTCAATCAGTGGAAATAGATCTACACAAAGGATCCTGCATGTCCCCCAAAGAATGAAGTGTGTACACACCGGAATTGATATTACCTCCAGAGGAAGAATAGTTCCCCCAGTGGAAGTATTTTTTCCCCACATGGAGGAACTTTTCTTCACAGCACAATAAGTCCCCATTTTTGGAAAGTGCATTTCCTACATAGCAGGAAGCATGTCTCAAAGGAAGGTAGTTTCCCCGCAGGAAGAGGTGCTCTCCAAACAGAAGCTTTGATTCTTGCAGCAAAAGGTGCCATTTCTTCACAAGAAGAGAGATCTGCACACAGGAAATTGCATTTCCCCTAAAGGAGGAAGGGTTCCTACAATGGAAGGATAACTCCCCAGTAGGAAAATCGGTTCCTATTCCGATGGGACATTTCCCAACAGGAAGGAGGGTTCACAATTCGGAAGTTTGGTTTCCACACGGGATGTTGCGTTTCCATTACACGTCGAAAGCTCTGCACACAGGAAAGTGCATTTCCCCCACAGTAAGTTGGCTGCCAAAAGCAGAAGGAAAATTTCACCCAAAGGACAAAGGCTTTCCCACCGTAAGTTTAGTATCCCCACAGGAAGATGGATTCCAACACAGGAAGTTCGGTTTGGACAATGAAAAGTGCATTTCACACACGGGAAGAAGGGTTTCCTTGCTACAAGTGAATTACCCCACAGGAATAGTTCTTCTCCCACAGGAATTTTCATTTCCACCACACCAAATGCACCTCCCTCACATGAAAATAGTTTCACACAAAAGATAATGCAGTTCCACACTAGAAATAGGATTTTCACAAAGAAGTTGCAATACCACCAAAGGAAGGTGGGATTCGCTCAAAGGAAGATAGATATGCACACAGGAAAGTGCATGTCCCACAAAGTATGAAGTGTTCACACACAGAAAGGGATATTTCCTCCAGAGGAAGAATGGTTCCCTCTGAGGAAGTATTGTTTCCCCAAATGAAGGAGCAATTCCTTCAGAGCATAATCGGTACGCATACAGGAAATTGCAGTTCCCCTACAGGAAGAAGGTTTCTTCACAGGAAGTTCCTTTCCTCCACAGTAATAGGTGTTCTCTAAAAAGACGTTTCGATTCCCCCACAGGAAGGTGCGAGTCCCTCACTTCAAGAGAGGTCCACAAATAGGAAAGTGCATTTCCCCCACTGGAAGTTGAGACGCCCTCACAGGAAGAGTCATCCCCACACAGTAAAGTGCATTTCCCACACAGGAAGAAGGGATTCTAAAACAAAAGGCAGACTCCCCCATAGGAAAATGGGTCCCTACACCGGAAGGGACATTTCCCCGACAGGAAGGAGTGTTCACCGTCCTTTAGTTCTGTTTCCACCAGCAAGTTGCGTTTCCATCAATGGAAATTAGCTCTGCACACAGGAAAGTGCATGTACCACAAATTATGAAGTGTCCACTCAGGAAGGAACATTTCCTCGATTGGAAGTATTTTTCCCCTAAAGTAAGTATTGTTTCCCCACGTGAATGTGCGATTCATTCTCAGAATATTAGGTCCGCATACAGAAAAGTGCATCTCCCCCAAAAGAGAAAGGTTTCCTCAAAGGAAGTTTGTTTCCCATACAGGTAGAGGCGTTCTCCATCAGGAAGTTATGATCCCCCCACAGCAAGGTGCGATTCCCTCACAGGAAGATTGGGCCACAAACAGGAAAGTGCATTTCCGCCACAGCAAAATGCGATGACTTCATAGGAAAAGAGATCCCCCACAGGACAATGCATTTCAGCAACAGAATATAGGGTTCCTAAAAGAAAAGGGACACTCACTCATATAATATGTATTCCTACACCAGAGGGGTCATTTCCCCCACAGGAAGGAGGTTTCACCACGGGAAGTTTTGTTTCCACACAGGAAGTTGAGTTTCCATCAGTGGAAATAGTCCTTCACACAAATACGTGCATGTCTCACAATGAATGAAGTGTCCACACAGGAAGGGCCATTACCTCCAGAGGAAGAATAGCTCCCTCAGAGGAAGTATTGTTTTCCCAAATGAAGGAGCAATTCATTCACAGCATAATTGGTCTGCATACAGGAAAGTGCGATTCCCCTAAAAGAAGAAGGTTTCCTCACAGGAAGTTTGTTTCCAACGCAGGAAGAGGCGTTCTCCAACAGGAAGTTTGCATTCCCTCACAGGAAGATAGGTCAACAAACAGGAAAGTGCATTTCCCCCACAGGAAGCTGAGACGCCCTGACAGGAAGAGTCATCCGCACATAGGAAAGTGCATTTCCTCAAAAGGAAGAAGGGATTCTAAAACAAAAAAGACACTCCCCCATAGGAAAATGTGTTCCTACACGGGAATGGACACTTCCCCCACAGGAAGCAGTGTTTCCGTGTGGTAGTTTTATTTCCAAAAGCAAGTTGATTTTTCATAAATGGAAGACAGTTCTGCACACAGGAACGAGCCCGTCCCACGAAGAATGACCTGTCTACACACGGAGGGACATTTCCTAGAGGGGAAGAATGTTTCCCTAGAGGAAGTTTGTTTCCCCACATGAATGTGTGATTCATTCGCAGCATAATAGGTCCGCATACAGGACAGTGCATTTCCCCAAAAGAATAAGGTTTCTTCAAAGGAAGATTGTTTCCCCTATAGGAATAGGCGTTCTACACCAGGAAGTTTCGATTCCCCCACAGGAAGTTGGGTTTCAATCAGTGGAAATAGATCTACACAAAGGATCCTGCATGTCCCCCAAAGAATGAAGTGTGTACACACCGGAATTGATATTACCTCCAGAGGAAGAATAGTTCCCCCAGTGGAAGTATTTTTTCCCCACATGGAGGAACTTTTCTTCACAGCACAATAAGTCCCCATTTTTGGAAAGTGCATTTCCTACATAGCAGGAAGCATGTCTCAAAGGAAGGTAGTTTCCCCGCAGGAAGAGGTGCTCTCCAAACAGAAGCTTTGATTCTTGCAGCAAAAGGTGCCATTTCTTCACATGAAGAGAGATCTGCACACAAGAAATTGCATTTCCCCTAAAGGAGGAAGGGTTCCTACAAGGGAAGGATTACTCCCCAGTAGGAAAATCGGTTCCCATTCCGATGGGACATTTCCCAACAGGGAGGAGGGTTCACAATTCGGAAGTTTGGTTTCCACACGGGATGTTGCGTTTCCATTACACGTCGAAAGCTCTGCACACAGGAAAGTGCATTTCCCCCACAGTAAGTTGGCTGCCAAAAGCAGAAGGAAAATTTCACCCAAAGGACAAAGGCATTCCCACCGTAAGTTTAGTATCTGCACAGGAAGATGTATTCCAACACAGGAAGTTCGGTTTGGACAATGAAAAGTGCAATTCACACACGGGAAGAAGGGTTTCCTTGCAACAAGTGAATTACCCCACAGGAATAGTTCTTCTCCCACAGGAATTTTCATTTCCACCACACCAAATGCACCTCCCTCACATGAAAATAGTTTCACACAAAAGATAATGCAGTTCCACACTAGAAATAGGATTTTCGCAAAGAAGTTGCAATACACCAAAGGAAGGTGGGATTCGCTCAAAGGAAGATAGATATGCACACAGGAAAGTGCATGTCCCACAAAGTGTGAAGTGTTCACACACAGAAAGGGATATTTCCTCCAGAGGAAGAATGGTTCCCTCTGAGGAAGTATTGTTTCCCCAAATGAAGGAGCAATTCCTTCAGAGCATAATCGGTACGCATACAGGAAATTGCAGTTCCCCTACAGGAAGAAGGTTTCTTCACAGGAAGTTCCTTTCCTCCACAGTAATAGGTGTTCTCTAAAAAGACGTTTCGATTCCCCCACAGGAAGGTGCGAGTCCCTCACTTCAAGAGAGGTCCACAAATAGGAAAGTGCATTTCCCACACTGGAAGTTGAGACGCCCTCACAGGAAGAGTCATCCCCACACAGTAAAGTGCATTTCCCACACAGGAAGAAGGGATTCTAAAACAAAAGGCAGACTCCCCCATAGGAAAATGGGTCCCTACACCGGAAGGGACATTTCCCCGACAGGAAGGAGTGTTCACCGTCCTTTAGTTCTGTTTCCACCAGCAAGTTGCGTTTCCATCAATGGAAATTAGCTCTGCACACAGGAAAGTGCATGTACCACAAATTATGAAGTGTCCACACAGGAAGGAACATTTCCTCGAGAGGAAGTATTTTTCCCCTAGAGTAAGTATTGTTTCCCCACGTGAATGTGCGATTCATTCTCAGAATATTAGGTCCGCATACAGAAAAGTGCATCTCCCCCAAAAGAGGAAGGTTTCCTCAAAGGAAGTTTGTTTCCCATATAGGTAGAGGCGTTCTCCATCAGGAAGTTATGATCCCCCCACAGCAAGGTGCGATTCCCTCACAGGAAGATTGGGCCACAAACAGGAAAGTGCATTTCCGCCACGGCAAAATGCGATGATTTCATAGGAAAAGAGATCCCCCACAGGACAATGCATTTCAGCAACAGAATATAGGGTTCCTAAAAGAAAAGGGAAACTCACTCATATAATATGTATTACTACACCAGAGGGGTCATTTCCCCGACAGGAAGGAGTGTTCACCGTCCTTTAGTTCTGTTTCCACCAGGAAGTTGCATTTCCATCAATGGAAATTAGCTCTGCACACAGGAAAGTGCATGTACCACAAATTATGAAGTGTCCACACAGGAAGGAACATTTCCTCGAGAGGAAGTATTTTTCCCCTAGAGTAAGTATTGTTTCCCCACGTGAATGTGCAATTCATTCTCAGAATATTAGGTCCGCATACAGAAAAGTGCATCTCCCCCAAAAGAGGAAGGTTTCCTCAAAGGAAGTTTGTTTCCCATATAGGTGGAGGCGTTCTCCATCAGGAAGTTATGATCCCCCCACAGCAAGGTGCGATTCCCTCACAGGAAGATTGGTCCACAAACAGGAAAGTGCATTTCCGCCACAGCAAAATGCGATGACTTCATAGGAAAAGAGATCCCCCACACGACAATACATTTAAGCAACAGAATGTAGGGTTCTAAAAGAAAAGGAACACTCTCTCATATAATATGTGTTTCTACACCAGAGGGGTCATTTCCCCCACAGGAAGGAGGTTTCACCACGGGAAGTTTTGTTTCCACACAGGAAGTTGAGTTTCCATCAGTGGAAATAGTCCTTCACACAAATACGTGCATGTCTCACAATGAATGAAGTGTCCACACAGGAAGGGCCATTACCTCCAGAGGAAGAATAGCTCCCTCAGAGGAAGTATTGTTTTCCCAAATGAAGGAGCAATTCATTCACAGCATAATTGGTCTGCATACAGGAAAGTGCGATTCCCCTACAAGAAGAAGGTTTCCTCACAGGAAGTGTGTTTCCCCCCCAGGAAGAGGCGTTCTCCCACAGGAAGTTTGCATTCCCTCACAGGAAGTTGCCATTCCCTCACAGGAAGATAGGTCAACAAACAGGAAAGTGCATTTCCCCCACAGGAAGCTGAGACGCCCTGACAGGAAGAGTATTCCGCACATAGGAAAGTGCATTTCCACAAAAGGAAGAAGGGATTCTAAAAGAAAAAAGACACTCCCCCATAGGAAAATGTGTTCCTACACGGGAATGGACACTTCCCCCACAGGAAGGAGTGTTCACCGTCCTTTAGTTCTGTTTCCACCAGGAAGTTGCGTTTCCATCAATGGAAATTAGCTCTGCACACAGGAAAGTGCATGTACCACAAATTATGAAGTGTCCACTCAGGAAGGAACATTTCCTCGATTGGAAGTATTTTTCCCCTAAAGTAAGTATTGTTTCCCCACGTGAATGTGCGATTCATTCTCAGAATATTAGGTCCGCATACAGAAAAGTGCATCTCCCCCAAAAGAGAAAGGTTTCCTCAAAGGAAGTTTGTTTCCCATACAGGTAGAGGCGTTCTCCATCAGGAAGTTATGATCCCCCCACAGCAAGGTGCGATTCCCTCACAGGAAGATTGGGCCACAAACAGGAAAGTGCATTTCCGCCACAGCAAAATGCGATGACTTCATAGGAAAAGAGATCCCCCACAGGACAATGCATTTCAGCAACAGAATATAGGGTTCCTAAAAGAAAAGGGACACTCACTCATATAATATGTATTCCTACACCAGAGGGGTCATTTCCCCCACAGGAAGGAGGTTTCACCACGGGAAGTTTTGTTTCCACACAGGAAGTTGAGTTTCCATCAGTGGAAATAGTCCTTCACACAAATACGTGCATGTCTCACAATGAATGAAGTGTCCACACAGGAAGGGCCATTACCTCCAGAGGAAGAATAGCTCCCTCAGAGGAAGTATTGTTTTCCCAAATGAAGGAGCAATTCATTCACAGCATAATTGGTCTGCATACAGGAAAGTGCGATTCCCCTAAAAGAAGAAGGTTTCCTCACAGGAAGTTTGTTTCCAACGCAGGAAGAGGCGTTCTCCAACAGGAAGTTTGCATTCCCTCACAGGAAGATAGGTCAACAAACAGGAAAGTGCATTTCCCCCACAGGAAGCTGAGACGCCCTGACAGGAAGAGTCATCCGCACATAGGAAAGTGCATTTCCACAAAAGGAAGAAGGGATTCTAAAACAAAAAAGACACTCCCCCATAGGAAAATGTGTTCCTACACGGGAAGGGACACTTCCCCCACAGGAAGGAGTGTTTCCGTGTGGTAGTTTTATTTCCCAAAGCAAGTTGATTTTCATAAATGGAAGATAGGTCTGCACTAGCAACGAGTAAGTCCCATGAAGAATGACCTGTCTACACACGGAGGGACATTTCCTAGAGGGGAAGAATGTTTCCCTAGAGGAAGTTTGTTTCCCCACATGAATGTGTGATTCATTCGCAGTATAATAGGTCCGCATACAGGAGAGTGCATTTCCCCCAAAGGAATAATGTTTCTTCAAAGGAAGATTGTTTCCCCTATGGGCATAGGCGTTCTACAACAGGAAGTTTCGATTCCCCCACAGGAAGTTGGGTTTCAATCAGTGGAAATAGTTCTACACCAAGGATCCTGCATGTCCCCCAAAGAAAGAAGTGTGTACACACCGGAATTGATATTACCTCCAGAGGAAGAATAGTTCCCCCAGTGGAAGTATTTTTTCCCCACCTGAAGGAACTTTTCTTCACAGCATAATAAGTCCGCATTTTCGGAAAGTGCATTTCCTACATAGCAGGAAGCATGTCTCAAAGGAAGGTAGTTTCCCCGCAGGAAGAGGTGCTCTCCAAACAGAAGCTTTGATTCTTGCAGAAAAAGGTGCCATTTCTTCACAAGAAGAGAGATCTGCACACAGGAAATTGCATTTCCCCTAAAGGAGGAAGGGTTCCTACAATGGAAGGAAAACCCCCCAGTAGGAAAATCGGTTCCCATTCCTCTGGGACATTTCCCAACTGGAAGTAGGGTTCACAATTCGGAAGTTTGGTTTCCACACGGGATGCTGCGTTTCCATTACAGGTCGAAAGCTCTGCACACAGGAAAGTGCATTTCCCCCACTGTAAGTTGGCTGCCAAAAGCAGAAGGAAAATTTCACCCAAAGGACAAAGGCTTTCCCACCGTAAATTTAGTATCTGCACAGGAAGATGTATTCCAACACAGGAAGTTCGGTTTGGACAATGAAAAGTGCATTTCACACACGGGAAGAAGGGTTTCCTTGCAACAAGTGAATTACCCCACAGGAATAGTTCTTCTCCCACAGGAATTTTCATTTCCACCACACCAAATGCACCTCCCTCACATGAAAATAGTTTCACACAAAAGATAATGCAGTTCCACACTAGAAATAGGATTTTCGCAAAGAAGTTGCAATACACCAAAGGTAGGTGGGATTCACTCAAAGGAAGATAGATATGCACACAGGAAAGTGCATGTCCCACAAAGTGTGAAGTGTTCACACACAGAAAGGGATATTTCCTCCAGAGGAAGAATGGTGCCCTCTGAGGAAGTATTGTTTCCCCAAATGAAGGAGCAATTCCTTCAGAGCATAATCGGTACGCATACAGGAAATTGCAGTTCCCCTACAGGAAGAAGGTTTCTTCACAGGAAGTTCCTTTCCTCCACAGTAATAGGTGTTCTCTAAAAAGACGTTTCGATTCCCCCACAGGAAGGTGCGAGTCCCTCACTTCAAGAGAGGTCCACAAATAGGAAAGTGCATTTCCCCCACTGGAAGTTGAGACGCCCTCACAGGAAGAGTCATCCCCACACAGTAAAGTGCATTTCCCACACAGGAAGAAGGGATTCTAAAACAAAAGGCAGACTCCCCCATAGGAAAATGGGTCCCTACACAGGAAGGGACATTTCCCCGACAGGAAGGAGTGTTCACCGTCCTTTAGTTCTGTTTCCACCAGGAAGTTGTGTTTCCATCAATGGAAATTAGCTCTGCACACAGGAAAGTGCATGTACCACAAATTATGAAGTGTCCACACAGCAAGGAAGATTTCCTCGAGAGGAAGTATTTTTCCCCTAGAGTAAGTATTGTTTCCCCACGTGAATGTGCAATTCATTCTCAGAATATTAGGTCCGCATACAGAAAAGTGCATCTCGCCCAAAAGAGGAAGGTTTCCTCAAAGGAAGTTTGTTTCCCATATAGGTGGAGGCGTTCTCCATCAGGAAGTTATGATCCCCCCACAGCAAGGTGCGATTCCCTCACAGGAAGATTGGGCCACAAACAGGAAAGTGCATTTCCGCCACAGCAAAATGCGATGACTTCATAGGAAAAGAGATCCCCCACAGGACAATGCATTTCAGCAACAGAATGTAGAGTTCTAAAAGAAAAGGGACACTCTCTCATATAATATGTGTTCCTACACCAGAGGAAACATTTCCCCCACAGGAAGGAGGGTTCATGACGGCAAGTTTGGTTTCCACACAGGAAGTTCAGTTTCCATCTGTGGAAATAGTCCTGCACACAAAAACGTGCATGTTTCACAATGAATGAAGTGTCCACACAGGAAGGGCCATTACCTCCAGAGAAAGAATAGCTCCCTCAGAGGAAGTATTGTTTTCCTAAATGAAGGAGCAATTCATTCACATCATAATTGGGCCGCATACAGTAAAGTGTGATGCCCCTACAAGAAGAAGGTTCCTCACAGGAAGTGTTTTTCCCCCCCAGGAAGAGGAGTTCTCCCACAGGAAGTTTGCATTCCCTCACAGGAAGTTGCGATTCCCTCACAGGAAGATAGGTCAACAAACAGGAAAGTGCATTTCCCCCACAGGAAGCTGAGACGCCCTGACAGGAAGAGTCATCCGCACATAGGAAAGTGCATTTCCACAAAAGGAAGAAGAGATTCTAAAACAAAAAAGACACTCCCCCATAGGAAAATATGTTCCTACACGGGAATGGACACTTCCCCCACAGGAAGGAGTGTTTCCGTGTGGTAGTTTTATTTCCAAAAGCAAGTTGATTTTTCATAAATGGAAGACAGTTCTGCACACAGGAACGAGCGCGTTCCACGAAGAATGACCTGTCTACACACGGAGGGACATTTCCTAGAGGGGAAGAATGTTTCCCTAGAGGAAGTTTGTTTCCCCACATGAATGTGTGATTCATTCGCAGCATAATAGGTCCGCATACAGGACAGTGCATTTCCCCAAAAGAATAAGGTTTCTTCAAAGGAAGATTGTTTCCCCTATAGGAATAGGCGTTCTACACCAGGAAGTTTCGATTCCCCCACAGGAAGTTGGGTTTCAATCAGTGGAAATAGATCTACACAAAGGATCCTGCATGTCACCCAAAGAATGAAGTGTGTACACACCGGAATTGATATTACCTCCAGAGGAAGAATAGTTCCCCCAGTGGAAGTATTTTTTTCCCACATGGAGGAACTTTTCTTCACAGCACAATAAGTCCCCATTTTTGGAAAGTGCATTTCCTACATAGCAAGAAGCATGTCTCAAAGGAAGGTAGTTTCCCCGCAGGAAGAGGTGCTCTCCAAACAGAAGCTTTGATTCTTGCAAAAAAATGTGCCATTTCTTCACAAAAAGAGAGATCTGCACACAGGAAATTGCATTTCCCCTAAAGGAGGAAGGGTTCCTACAATGGAAGGATAACTCCACAGTAGGAAAATCGGTTCCCATTCTGATGGGACATTTCCCAACAGGAAGGAGGGTTCACAATTCGGAAGTTTGGTTTCCACACGGGATGTTGCGTTTCCATTACACGTCGAAAGCTCTGCACACAGGAAAGTGCATTTCCCCCACAGTAAGTTGGCTGCCAAAAGCAGAAGGAAAATTTCACCCAAAGGACAAAGGCTTTCCCACCGTAAGTTTAGTATCCCCACAGGAAGATGGATTCCAACACAGGAAGTTCGGTTTGGACAATGAAAAGTGCATTTCACACACGGGAAGAAGGGTTTCCTTGCAACAAGTGAATTACCCCACAGTAACAGTTCTTCTCCACAGGAATTTTCATTTCCACCACACCAAATGCACCTCCCTCACATGAAAATGGTTTCACACAAAAGATAATGCAGTTCCACACTAGAAATAGGATTTTCACAAAGAAGTTGCAATACCACCAAAGGAAGGTGGGATTCGCTCAAAGGAAGATAGATATGCACACAGGAAAGTGCATGTCCCACAAAGTGTGAAGTGTTCACACACAGAAAGGGATATTTCCTCCAGAGGAAGAATGGTTCCCTCTGAGGAAGTATTGTTTCCCCAAATGAAGGAGCAATTCCTTCAGAGCATAATCGGTACGCATACAGGAAATTGCAGTTCCCCTACAGGAAGAAGGTTTCTTCACAGGAAGTTCCTTTCCTCCACAGTAATAGGTGTTCTCTAAAAAGACGTTTCGATTCCCCCACAGGAAGGTGCGAGTCCCTCACTTCAAGAGAGGTCCACAAATAGGAAAGTGCATTTCCCCCACTGGAAGTTGAGACGCCCTCACAGGATGAGTCATCCCCACAGAGTAAAGTGCATTTCCCACACAGGAAGAAGGGATTCTAAAACAAAAGGCAGACTCCACCATAGGAAAATGGGTCCCTACACCGGAAGGGACATTTCCCCGACAGGAAGGAGTGTTCACCGTCCTTTAGTTCTGTTTCCACCAGGAAGTTGCGTTTCCATCAATGGAAATTAGCTCTGCACACAGGAAAGTGCATGTACCACAAATTATGAAGTGTCCACACAGGAAGGAACATTTCCTCGAGAGGAAGTATTTTTCCCCTAGAGTAATTATTGATTCCCCACGTGAATGTGCGATTCATTCTCAGAATATTAGGTCCGCATACAGAAAAGTGCATCTCCCCCAAAAAAGGAAGGATTCCTCAAAGGAAGTTTGTTTCCCATATAGGTAGAGCCGTTCTCCAACAGGAAGTTATGATCCCCCCACAGCAAGGTGTAATTCCCTCACAGGAAGATTGGTCCACAAACAGGAAAGTGCATTTCCGCCACAGCAAAATGCGATGACTTCATAGGAAAAGAGATCCCCCACAGGACAATTCATTTCAGCAACAGAATGTAGTTTTCTAAAAGAAAAGCGACACTCTATCATATTATATGTGTTCCTACACCAGAGGAAACATTTCCCCCACAGGAAGGAGTGTTCATGACGGGAAGTTTGGTTTCCACACAGGAAGTTCAGTTTCCATCAGTGGAAATAGTCCTGCACACAAAAACGTGCATGTCTCACAATGAATGAAGTGTCCACACAGGAAGGGCCATTACCTCCAGAGAAAGAATAGCTCCCTCAGAGGAAGTATTGTTTTCCTAAATGAAGGAGCAATTCATTCACATCATAATTGGGCCGCATACAGTAAAGTGTGATGCCCCTACAAGAAGAAGGTTCCTCACAGGAAGTGTTTTTCCCCCCCAGGAAAAGGAGTTCTCACACAGGAAGTTTGCATTCCCTCACAGGAAGTTGTGATTCCCTCACAGGAAGATAGGTCATCAAACAGGAAAGTGCATTTCCCCCACAGGAAGCTGAGACACCCTGACAGGAAGAGTCATCCGCACATAGGAAAGTGCATTTCCACAAAAGGAAGAAGGGATTCTAAAACAAAAGAGACACTCCCCCATAGGAAAATGTGTTCCTACACGGGAAGGGACACTTCCCCCACAGGAAGGAGTGTTTCCGTGTGGTAGTTTTATTTCCAAAAGCAAGTTGATTTTCATAAATGGAAGATAGGTCTGCACTAGGAACGAGTAAGTCCCATGAAGAATGACCTGTCTACACACGGAGGGACATTTCCTAGAGGGGAAGAATGTTTTCCTAGAAGAAGTTTGTTTCCCCACATGAATGTGTGATTCATTCGCAGCGTAATAGGTCCGCATACAGGAGAGTGCATTTCCCCCAAAGGAATAATGTTTCTTCAAAGGAAGATTGTTTCCCCTATAGGCATAGGCGTTCTACAACAGGAAGTTACGATTCCCCCACAGGAAGTTGGGTTTCAATCAGTGGAAATAGTTCTACACCAAGGATCCTGCATGTCCCCCAAAGAAAGAAGTGTGTACACACCGGAATTGATATTACCTCCAGAGGAAGAATAGTTCCCCCAGTGGACATATTTTTTCCCCACCTGAAGGAACTTTTCTTCACAGCATAATAAGTCCGCATTTTCGGAAAGTGCATTTCCTACATAGCAGGAAGCATGTCTCAAAGGAAGGTAGTTTCCCCGCAGGAAGAGGTGCTCTCCAAACGGAAGCTTTGATTCTTGCAGAAAAAGGTGCCATTTCTTCACAAGAAGAGAGATCTGCACACAGGAAATTGCATTTCCCCTAAAGGAGGAAGGGTTCCTACAATGGAAGGAAAACCCCCCAGTAGGAAAATCGGTTCCCATTCCTCTGGGACATTTCCCAACTGGAAGTAGGGTTCACAATTCTGAAGTTTGTTTTCCACACGGGATGCTGCGTTTCCATTACAGGTCGAAAGCTCTGCACACAGGAAAGTGCATTTCCCCCACAGTAAGTTGGCTGCCAAAAGCAGAAGGAAAATTTCACCCAAAGGACAAAGGCTTTCCCACCGTAAGTTTGGTATCCCCACAGGAAGATGGATTCCAACACAGGAAGTTCGGTTTGGACAATGAAAAGTGCATTTCACACACGGGAAGAAGGGTTTCCTTGCAACAAGTGAATTTCCCCCACAGGAAGAATTCTTCTCCCACTGGAAGTTTCATTTCCACCACACCAATATGCACCTCGCTCACATGAAAATAGTTTTACACAAAGATAATGCAGTTCCACACTAGAAATAGGATTCTCACAAAGAAGTTGCAACACCCCCAAAGGAAGGTGGGATTCGCTCAAAGGAAGATAGATATGCACACAGGAAAGTCCATGTCCCACAAAGTGTGAAGTGTTCACACACAGAAAGGGATATTTCCTCTAGAGGAAGAATGGTTCCCTCTGAGGAAGTATTGTTTCCCCAAATGAAGGAGCAATTCCTTCAGAGCATAATCGGTACGCATACAGGAAATTGCAGTTCCCCTACAGTTAGAAGGTTTCCTCACAGGAAGTTCGTTTCCCCCACAGGAATAGGTGTTCTCTAACAGGAAGTTTTGATTCCCCCACATTAAGGTGTGAGTCCCTCACTGCAAGATAGGTCCACAAACAGGAAAGTGCATTTCCGCCACTGGAAGTTGAGACGCCCTCACAGGAAGAGTCATCCCCAAACAGTAGAGTGCATTTCCCACACAGGAAGAAAGGATTCTAAAACTAAAGGCAGACTCCCTCATAGGAAATTGGATCCCTACACCGGAAGGGACATTTCCCTGACAGGAAGGAGTGTTCACCTTCCTTTAGTTTTGTTTCCACCAGGAAGTTGCGTTTCCATCAATGGAAGATAGCTCTGCACACAGGAAAGTGCATGTACCACAAATAATGAAGTGTCCACACAGGAAGGAAGATTTCCTCGAGAGGAAGTATTTTTCCCCTAGAGGAAGTATTTTTTCCCCAAGTGAATGTGCGATTCATTCTCAGAATATTAGGTCCGCATACAGAAAAGTGCATCTCCCCCACAAGAGGAAGGTTTCCTCAAAGGAAGTTTGTTTCCATATAGGTAGAGGCATTCTCCATCAGGACACTTATGATCCCCCCACAGCAAGGTGCGATTCCCTCACAGGAAGATTGGTCCACAAACAGGAACGTGCATTTCCGCCACAGCAAAATGCGCTGACTTCATAGGAAAAGAGATCGGTAACAGGACAATGCATTTCAGCAACAGAATGTAGGGTTCCTAAAAGAAAAGGGACACTCTCTCATATAATATGTGTTCCTACACCACAGGGGACATTTCCCCCACAGGATGGAGGGTTCACCAAGGGAAGTATTGTTTCGACACAGGAAGTTGAGTTTCCATCAGTGGAAATAGTCCTGTACACAAAAACGTGCATGTCTCACAATGAATGAAGTGTCCACACAGGAAGGGCCATTACCTCCAGAGGAAGAATAGCTCCCTCAGAGGAAGTAATGTTTTCCCAAATGAAGGAGCAATTCATTCACAGCATAATTGGTCCGCATACAGGAAAGTGCGATTCCCCTACAAGAAGAAGGTTTACTCAGAGGAAGTTTTTTTCCCCCACAGGAAGAGCCGTTCTCGCACAGGAAGTTTCGACTTCCTCAGAGGAAGTTGAGATTCCCTCATAGGATGATAGGTCAACAAACAGGAAAGTGCATTTTACCAAAGGAAGCTGAGATGTCCTGACAGGAAGAGTCATCCGCACATCGGAAAGTGCATTTCCAGAAAAGGAAGAAGGGATTCTAAAACAAAAAAGACACTCCCCCAAAGGAAAATGGGTTCCTATACCGGAAGGGACATCTTCCCCACAGGATGGAGTGTTCACCGTCCTTTAGTTTTGTTTCCAAAAAGAAGTTGCATTTCCATTTATGGAAGATAGTACTGCACACAGTGTGCTAGGGTGAGGGACTGAGCCATGGAAGGGTTACAGAATGTTACAGAATGTGCTAAGGGGAGGTAATGGGACATGAGAAATTGAATGTGCTGGGAGGGGGGACTGACGTATTGAGGATTGTGTCAGGGTTAGGAACTATAGAAGAAAAATTGCTAGATTGTCTTAGAGAAACAATGCGTTATGACATGCTCCAGCCAGGTGTGACTCTGTTTACCCCTCCTTTGTGCTTATGAACTTTCTGTGAACTTCTAAGGAACAGCTAATGGAATGCTTTGTATTTTTTTCTAACACTGTTTTGCTATAAAGGATCATACTGCACCCTTGATCTCTGCCACATGCTCCGAATCTCCCAGAGGGGGAGATAGGTGCTGTGGTTAGCTGGCCAGCTTAATAAAAGGCTCTTAAATTTAAATTCTGAGTCAGTGGTCTATCTCGTTGAGCCAACCCATAACATTTGGAGGCCCCAGCGAGATACCCGGCAGGGAGGAGAGGGACCCCTTGTTTAGGGCTGGAGGCTCTCCCCTGGCGGGGAGGAGAGGGACCCCCTATTCAAGGCAGGAGGCTCTCCCCCAACAGGGGTGAGAGGGACCCCTTGATTAGGGCAGGAGGCTCTCCCCCAGCAGTGGTGAGAGGGACCCCCTATTCAAGGCAGGAGGCTCTCCCCCACTTGTCGCCAGGCACTCAGCGAGATACCCCACACCTGTGGAGAACGACTACCAAGGAGGCCTCCAGTCCACCCAAAAACTTTCAATTTGGAAACTGAGCCACCTGGACTCTCGAGAAAAGTAAGAGACCGGTCGTTAAACAGGAATTGGGACGTCCCACGGAAGGACCTATATGGAGGGCAGGACGCAGCGGTACTCCTGGTCCTGACCCACGGCCACGAAGGTGGCCGGGGTCCCTGGTTTGTGCGGCTGTAGGCTGCACTGGGTTTGTCTGTCTGGTATTTGTTCGTCTTGGTGTTTATTGTCAAAAAGTTGTCTGCTTCTGTGTACACCCTGCTGCAATGTTTTTTGAAAATTTTCAGGACTTCAGGGAGCAAGCTGCAGGTTCCGGGCAACCTTAGGTAGCATTTGGCTGATTTATTTTGTCTTTGTTCTTTGTTGTCTTTGTCTTTGTCAAATGGGATAGGGTCAGTCATCTTCATCGACCCCCTATCAGTCAGGCCCACTCCGGGTGAGTGGAAGGGGAGCTTGATCACCTCCCGGGAAGCTATAGAGCTCCCTCAGGAATTGGGAAATTGTTAGGAATTGGGTGGATTGTTTAAACTCTGAGTGAA
Source organism: Myotis nattereri (assembly GCF_964212035.1). Taxonomy (NCBI): domain Eukaryota; kingdom Metazoa; phylum Chordata; class Mammalia; order Chiroptera; family Vespertilionidae; genus Myotis; species Myotis nattereri. The sequence goes on along the minus strand of NC_138094.1, from coordinate 44,188,186 downwards.
TGTCTGGTGAAAGTGTGTGAGTGTGGAGGGAGGGGGCCTGCCCTCTCCTCTCCTTTGTGTGGCTCCACGACTTCGGTTACGGAGTCCGAGTGGGCCCCAACCTGCGGTTCCGCGATTCGTCATATGGCATAACGGTGACTCACCCCCATGCGGAGGTGACCAGGCCCGGGGTTTATACGGGTGCACCTTAGCTATGACGAATCTAAGCTCCCAAGGGACGCGGCCAGGCGGGCATCTGCGTGAGGATCTGTGAAAACAGGTCACCCCCTCCCTTGTCTGTCTCTCGCCACCGATCATCATGGGGTCGGGACAAAGTTTGTTTGTGTGGGACTAGCTAAATTACTACAGAGAAGAAGGACTAGATACAGCTCCAGCCTGGGCTGGTCTACTAAGAAAGTGTAAATCATTACTGGTCTGTGTAAAGTAAAAGCTACTTTGATTTATTCTGCTTTCTGTTGATACGCTTGGCTGAACGTTTGGGCTGGCCCCTTTAAGAGTCTTCAAAGCCTCTTGCAGCTGCGAGAATTATTTTTTTCTCAGAGTCTTTTGCTCACTGTTAAAGGGGAATCAGCCTACTTAGTTAATAAAGATTTCTGTCAATCAGTTGCTCTTACCTGGGTTGTAATTTACTGTATTAAACTGAAGTTCTGGGGTAGATTTAAAAGTTATAATGTTAATGCTTTTGATTTACAGCGATTCTGTGAATGGGAGTGGCCCACTTTCCAGGAGGGGTGGCCGGATGCAGGGTCTTTTGATCTGACCGCTGCCTACCGGGTCCATTATGTCATATACGGCCGCCCAGGGCACCCTAATCAAATTCCTTATATTCAGGTTTGGGTTGACATATTGTCCAAGAAACCCCGGTGGATGAGGGCTTGCCTCCCGAGGAGCAAATTGGGATAGAGACAGACAATTCTTTTGGCTGGGCCCCAGAAGGGAAAGGCTCCCCCGGTCCTTCAGGGAGAGAGAGGGAGAACCTGCAGGACCTTGCAACATCCGCCAGTCCTGCAGTTCCTATGTGGCCACTACGGCAGGCCAGCCCTCTAGATCTGGGGCTAGACAGGCAGCCCTCTGGGGAAGCAAGGCAGACCGAGGCCCTATTCCCAGCTCCAGACCAAATTGGGGAGTAAATGATCAAAGAAGGGGGGCTGGATGCCTGAGCTGCCTGCAGTGGCCCTAAAAAGAGAAGCAGCAGCAACAGCGAGAAAGTACTTGGGCCTTTGGCTTGCAGGCTACAGCAGTTAAGCCATAAGCCAGTGACTGGTACTAGCCTTCCTACAGCCCCAGAAATAGAGTAGCAAGCCTGAGATCTATGAAAACTGCAAGTAAAAGCTCCCTGCTTGCAAGTGTACTGAAAGGGTTTAGTACCTGTTGCTGCTGGAAGAGGAGGGGCTGATATCCCCTTCCAGTGCACTCCCTTCAAAGAGGCCTGGTCGCTGCTCTGCCATAAAGGGGACTGGTGGGAAGACAAGGAAAGCAGGGCCCTGTAACTAATAACAGAGTTAAGAAAAGGGCACTCTCCCTGGACCTGGGAGCCATCAGGACTTTGAAATTCTCCAAGAGAGGAGAAGTCTGACTCAGAGACTGGCCGAAACCTCATTGGGTTAGGAGGACCGGAGACTGCATATTGAACTTATAGACTGCAATATGCTAGGCAGAGTTCCGAGCCCAGTTGTATAGGGGTTAAGCTACCTATGTACAGCAAAACAACTTTCTCCTGTGCCAGAATACATCTTAAGGAAATTGGACAAACTGTATTTGTGGCTAGAAAGAAGAACTGGCCTATGTGTAAACTGTCCTGGAAGAAGGCTATGTAGGGTGAACCCAAAAGGTAAAAGGTGTCTAGCTGCCGAGAGGGCAGTTGCCCAGGTGGGCAAAGAATACCCATTAAATTTTGGTCTCTATTGAGAGAAAGTTGACAGTTAGCAACCTGTATACTGTCTTACAGGCCTGTGCGACCATGCCCATGTCAGGGGTGGCACAAAACCTCAACTGTAGGAAACTGGGAAAGGCCTGTCTAGAACAGAGGGGGTTAATAAAGTGATGAATACTAGCCCTCTGTTACAGGAATTACAGACCCTGTGAGGTCCTGTGACATGTAAGACCCTATAAGGAAATAAAGCTCCTTTAGTACAGATTAAAGGCTGTGTTTCCCTCCAGGCAACCCAACTGGAACTCCTATAGCGACAGGGGAAAGGAGGCTCTCGATCGGTATCGCCAGACTCTATTAGAGGGCATCCGAGCTGCTGCTTGGAGACCCACAAACCTCTCTAAGGTGACAGAGACAGTCCAGGGGCCTAATCCTGATGCCCCGGAAAGTCGGAGGGCTGTCAATGTTGCATTTGTTTCCCAGTCGGCCCCAAATATTAGAAAAAATGACAGAAGTTAGAAGGCTTTGAGGGGAAATCAATCTCTAAGTTGGTTGAGGTGGCCCAGAAGGTTTTTGACAATCAGAAGGACCCGATGGCAGGTTTAAACACCCGGATGGCCAAGGTCCTCCTGGCCCTGAGCGAGGAGGGAGGCCCAAGGGGCCGGAGAGACAACAAGGGCAAAGAAAAGCCTCGCGGAAGGAAAGGAGTCCAACCCAAGCTTGGGGAAAATCAATGTGCATTTTGCAGAAAGGAAGGACATTGGAAAAGGGAGTGCCCTGAACGTACAGGGGAACCAACTCCCTCCCATGCTGGTGGAGGAGGTGGATTGGAGTTGTCGGGGCTCAGCTGGCCCCCAGGAGGCCAGAATGACCGTGACAGTGGGGGGCCAAAAGGTGGACTTCCTTGTGGAACTCATAGCACTCACTCAGGCCCTCTGATGGGCAAAGGAAAAAAAAAAGTAGCTTCCTGAAAACAGCTGCCTTGAACCCTGCCACACTCCTCCCTGACGAGAAGGCAGAGGTCCCTTTGTATGACTGCGAGGAGACACTGACTACCCTCACTTCCCTCCGCGAGGACCTTGTGGACCAGCCCCTGCAGAATCCAGATGAGACCCTCTACACAGACGGGAGCAGCTTCGTAGAGGAAGGTACCCGGTATGCGGGGGCGGCAGTAGTGACATGAGGAGGAGCCAGGGGAGATCTAAGAAGCCCTGGTGAGCACCCTGGCACTGGCTCTGTCAGACCTACCAGGGACTGCAAGGATATATCTCCTCACAATGCCCTTACAGGAGGCCAAGGAAGTGGCTAAAAGACCAGTAGGGCCCCTAGAAGTTCTTGTAGCCCTGCCAGCACAAAGGCTCCCAGAGAAGTCTACTTATGTGATAGGGGAGCAGAGGCTAGCTGAGAAACTAAGGGCCCGGGAAGGAGAGGCTGGATGGCTAATTCTGCCAGACGGGAGGCCTATAGTGACAGAAGCCCTGGGGTGGACCATCGTTTCCCAGACCCACCAAAGCACCCACCTGGGGGGAACGAAGCTATCAGAACTACTAGGAAGAGAATTTTACATCCCAGGGCTCCAGAAAATATCCCAAGACTTGGCTAGAAGGTGTCAAGTGTGAATCAAGGGCCCCCTGTTGTGGCCGCACCGAGACAGCGATTCCGAGGTCAGAACCCCGGAGAACACTGGGAGGTGGACTTCACCGAGATACCAGGAGGACAAAGAGGGTATAAATACTTGCTGGTTTTCATTAATACCTTCTCTGGCTGGCCTGAGGCATACCCAACCAAGGCAGAGACAGCACAGGTAGTAGTTAGAAAACTCCTCACTAAAATTGTCCCCCGGTTTAGCCTACCACTATATATGGGGTCCGACGATGGCCCAGCGTTTATCGCCAAAGTTACAATCCATAGTTAAGGCCCTGCAAGTTACTTAGAAATTGCATTGTGTTTATAGACCACAGAGTTCTGGACAGGTAGAGAGGATAAATTGGATCTTAAAGAAAACATTAACTAAGTTAAAATTAGAGACTGGCGAAAACTGGGTAAGTCTCCTTCCTTTTGCCCTCCTCAGAGCTAGGTGTACTCCGTATATAAAAGGACTCACCCCTTTTGAAATTATGTTTGGCAGGCTGCCACCTCTTCTTCCCCACCTAAGGGAGGAAAAAATTGCCCGGCTGCCTACCCAAAATTTGCTTAAGTCCTTACAGGTTTTGCAGAGCAGCGCCACGTCAGCACAACGGGTGGTGAGAGCCATACGGGAGGAGGACGTGCTGAGATCCAGTCCAACACAGCCTGCCTTCTCTCTGGGTGATCTCGTCTGGGTGCAGCGCCACGACCCTCACAGCATGAAACCTAGATGGGATGGACCCTACCAGGTGGTGCTGAGCACTCCAACCGCCATCAAAGTCGCAGGAAAGAGGCACTGGAAATTGTAACCCCATCCTCCTCATGCCTCTCACCTGGTGAACTGACCAATGGGAAGAAGAAAGACATGGGAACTAAGACTCTATGTCAGCGGCTGAGCCAATTCTTCACCATCAAATGCCAGACGCTTCCCCGGTGGCTCGACCCTACATTGCCAAATGCCTCCTCAATTTCATATCATAGAGGAGGGCACTGAATCAAAGATTTGATTCGGGCATAAGACCAGTAGGGAATGTGCTAGGGTGAGGGACTGAGCCATGGAAGGGTTACAGAATGTTACAGAATGTGCTAAGGGGAGGAAATGGGACATGAGAAATTGAATGTGCTGGGAGGGGGGACTGACGTATGGAGGATTGTGTGAGGGTTAGGAACCATAGAAGAAAAATTGCTAGATTGTCTTAGAAAAACAATGTGTTATGACATGCTCCAGCCAGGTGTGACTCTGTTTACCCCCCCCTTTGTGCTTATAACTTTCTGTGAACTTCTAAGGAACAGCTAATGGAATGCTTTGTATTTTTTTCTAACACTGTTTTGCTATAAAGGATCATACTGCACCCTTGATCTCTGCCACATGCTCCGAATCTCCCAGAGGGGGAGATAGGTGCTGTGGTCAGCTGGCCATTTTAATAAAAGGCTCTTAAATTTAAATTCTGAGGCAGTGGTCTATCTCGTTGAGCCAACCCATAACAACAGGAAAGTGCATGTACCACAAATAATGAAGTGTCCACACAGGAAGGAACATTTCCTCGAGAGGAAGTATTTTTCCCCTAGAGTAAGTATTGTTTCCCCACGTGAATGTGCAATTCATTCTCAGAATATTAGTCCGCATACAGAAAAGTGCATTTCCCCCACAGGATGAAGGTTTCCTCAAAGGGTGTTTCTTTCACCTGTAGGTAGAGGCGTTCTCCAACAGGAAGTTATGCTCCCCCCACAGCAAGGTGCGATTCCCTCACAGGAAGATTGGGCCACAAACAGGAAAGTGCTTTTCCGCTTCAGCAAAATGCGATGATTTCAGAGGAAAAGAGATCTGCGCACAGGACAATGCATTTCAGCAACAGAATGTAGGGTTCCTAAAAGAAAAGGAACACTCTCTCATATAATATGTGTTTCTACACCAGAGGTGACATTTCCCCCACAGGAAGGAGGGTTCACCACGGGGAGTTTTGTTTCCACACAGGAAGTTGAGTTTCCATCAGTGGAAATAGTCCTGCACACAAAAACGTGCATGTCTCACAATGAATGAAGTGTCCACTCAGGAAAGGCCATTACCTCCAGAGGAAGAATAGCTCCCTCAGAGGAAGTATTGTTTTCCCAAATGAAGGAGCAATTCATTCACAGCTTAATTAGTCCGCATACAGAAAAGTGCGATTCCCCTACAAGAAGAAGGTTTCCTCACAGGAAGTTTGTTTCCAACACAGGAAGAGGCATTCTCCCACAGGAAGTTTGCATTCCCTCACAGGAAGTTGCGATTCCCTCACAGGAAGATAGGTCAACAAACAGGAAAGTGCATTTCCACCACAGGAAGCTGAGACACCCTGACAGGAAGAGTCATCCGCACATAGGAAAGTGTAATTCCACAAAAGGAAGAAGGGTTTCTAAAAGAAAAGAGACACTCCCCCATAGCAAAATGTGTTCCTACACGGGAATGGACACTTCCCCCACAGGAAGGAGTGTTTCCATGTGGTAGTTTTATTTCCAAAAGCAAGTTGATTTTTCATAAATGGAAGACAGTTCTGCACACAGGAACGAGCCCGTCCCAGGAAGAATGACCTGTCTACACACGGAGGGACATTTCCTAGAGGGGAAGAATTTTTCCCTAGAGGAAGTTTGTTTCCCCACATGAATGTGTGATTCATTCGCAGCATAATAGGTCCGCATACAGGAGAGTGCATTTCCCCCCCAAAAATAAGGTTTCTTCAAAGGATGATTGTTTGCCCTATAGGTATAGGCGTTCTACACCAGGAAGTTTTGATTCCCCTACAGGAAGTTGCCTTTGCCCCACAGGAAGAGAGGTCCCCATCAGGAAGGTGCATTTCCCCCACAGAAAAATGGGACGCTTTCACAGGAAAAGAGATCCGCACAAAGTTCAGTGCAATTCCCCAACAGGAATTAGGGTCCCAAAAACAAAAGGGACAAACCCCCATAAGAATATGGGTTCCTACATTACAAGGGACATTTCCACCACAGGAAGGAGGGTTCAACATCGCGAAGTTTTGTTTCTAAAGGAAGTTGGCTTTCCATCAGTGGAAATAGTTCTGCACACAGGATCCTGCATGTCCCCGAAAGAATGAAGTGTGTACATACCCGAAGTGATATTACCTCCAGAGGAAGAAGAGTTTCCCCAGTGGAAGTATTTTTTGCCCACATAAAGGAACTATTCTTCAGAGCATAATAAGTCCGCATTTTCGGAAAGTGCGTTTCCTACACAGCAGGAAGCATGTCTCAAAGGAAGGTAGTTTCCCCGCAGGAAGAGGTGCTCTCCAAATAGAAGCTTCGATTCTCGAACAAAAAGGGGCCATTTCTTCACAGGAAGAGAGATCTGCACACAGGAAATTGCATTTCCCCTAAAGGAGGAATGGTTCCTACAATGGAAGGATAACTGCCCAGTAGGAAAATCGGTTCCCATTTCGGATGGGACATTTCCGAACAAGAAGGAGGGTTCACAAAACGAGAGTTTGTTTTCCACATGGGATTTTGCGTTTCCATTACAGGACGAAAGCTCTGCACACAGGAATGTGCATTTCCCCCTCAGTAAGTTGGCTTCGCAAAGCAGAAAGTAAATTTCACCCAAAGGACAAAAGCTTCCACACCGTAAGTTTGGTATCCCCTCAGGAAGATGGATTCCATCACAGGAAGTTCGGTTTGGACAATGAAAAGTGCATTGCACACACGGGAAGAAGGGTTTCCTTGCAACAAGTGAATTTCCCCCACAGGAATAGTTCTTCTCCCAAGGAAGTTTCATTTCCACCACACCAATATGCACCTCCCTCACATGAAAATAGTTTCACACAAAAGATAATGCAGTTCCCACACTAGAAATAGGATTCTCACAAAGAATTTGCAATACCCCCAAGGAAGGTGGGATTCGCTCAAAGGAAGATACATATGCACACAGGAAAGTGCAGGTCCCACAAAGGGTGAATTGTTCACACACAGAAAGGGACATTTCCCCCAGAGGAAGAATGGATTCCTCAGAGGAAGTATTGTTTCCCCAAGTGAAGGAGCCATTCATTCAGAGCATAATCGGTAAGCATACTGGATATTGCAGTTCCCCTACAGGAAGAAGGTTTCCTCACAGGGTGTTCGTTTCCCCCACAGGAATAGGTGTTCTCTAACAGGAAGTTTCAATTCCCCAACAGGAAGGTGGAGTCCCTCACTGCAAGATAGGTCCACAAACAGGAAAGTGCATTTCCCACACTGGAAGTTGAGACGCCCTCACAGGAAGAGTCATCCACACACAGTAAAGTGCCTTTCTCCCACATGTAGAAGGTTTCCTCAAAGGAAGTTTGTTTCCCCTATAGGTAGAGGCGTTCTTCAACAGGAAGTTATGATTCCCCCACAGCAAGGTGCGATTTCCTCACAGGAGGACAGGTCCACAACAGGAAAGTGCATTTCCCCCACGGAAAAATGGGACGCTTTCACAGGAAAAGAGATCCGCACACAGGAACATGCATTTCAGCAACAGAAAGTAGGGTTCCTAAAACAATAGGGACACTCTTTCATATAATATGTGTTCCTACACCCAGTGGACATTTCCCCCACACGAAGGAGTGTTCACCATGGGAAACGGATAGAGATGGAAACATAAATACTTGCCGGGAGCCGGTCCATCCTGCTGTTTCAAGGGACCTGGCATATATGGCATACTGTTCTTAATATGTTTGCTCACCTTCTTGGCACTATGTGCTTTAACCAAGGTCACCTCTTTGAGAAAGGTTGTTTCCCCAGGTAGGTTTTATCCCCTGAAGTTAGGGAGGGAATTAACCCCCTTAACTAACTGCCATGTGGGTAATTAGTCACATTAACTACGAACAATCATACTTAAGCTACATAATCTTTACTCCCTGGAATGGAGATAAGAAACGCCCTAACCTTTGGAATAGAGATTGATAGGATTGGAATCAACTGCTATAAATACAGATGTAACAAGACAACAAGAGACAGAACTTAGAAGACAGAACCAAAAGATACAGAACCTAGACACAGAACCTACACAGAACCTAGGGACAGAAGAACTTAGCTGGAGAGAACATGTCAAATGATCCTGGACAGAAACTGGCCAAAGAACCTAGAGACAGAACCTAGTGAGAGAACATGGCAAAAGATCCTGGACAGAAACTGGCCACAGAACCTAGATACAGAACCTACACAGAACCTAGACACAGAACCTACACAGAACCTAGAGACAGAAGAACTTCGCTGGAGAGAATATGGCAAAAGATCCTGGACTGAACCTGAGTACAGAAATTGGCAAGGAATACTCGCACCTTCCTATTTCTAGTCACCTGACTAGAACCTGGTGACTGAACCTGGCTGGAGATCCTAGCAAGAGAACATGAACACAGAACCTGGCTGGATATCCTAACCAAAACTTCGCTGGAGATCCTGAACAGAACTTGGCTGGAGATCCTGGCTGGAGATCCTGGCTAGGCTGCTGATCAACTGAACGCTGTCTCTGTGTCATTCCTTCTTCACTGACCCCATCCACAACTTTGGGGACCCCTGGACCTGCTGGGGTTGGACCCCAGCATCTGGCGCCAGAACAGGGACCCCTAGGTAAGCCTCACTCTCGGGATGAATAGGTCTCTACCGTAGGAAGAGGGTGGATAGTCTTCGCCGACTCCATCCACACCTTTGGGAAACCCTGGAACAGGATTCCCCTAGGTAAGACCCCCCCCATTGAGAACCCCCACATTCAGGACTGATAGGACTCCACCAGGGTACTGCAGACCCCCCTATAGAGGATAAGTAGGGTAAGAAGGTGGATAGTACAGAATTTAGATTGGGAAGATGCGCCATACTGTGTCCAAAGAAAGAAGACTCTGTATTGATTCTTAGATTGAGAAGATGTGCCATACTGAGACCAAAGAAAGAAGAGTCTGTATTGATTCTTAGATTGAGAAGATATGCCATACTGAGTCCAAAGAAAGAAGACTCTGTACAGATCTTTAGATAAGGAAGATGTGCAATACTGAGTCTAAAGAAATAAGACTCTGTATTGATCTTTTAACACATATGCTTGCTAGCAGAGGAATTAAGGTTACTCCCAGTCAGACAGAACGTTTTATACAAGAAGTATGTCCATGCTTTTCTGAGGAAGGAAAGGTAAATGTAAAGGCATGGGAGGAGGTAGGCCCAGGGAGCCTTATCCTTAACCCCACTGCAGTCTTTCCACCGCAGGAAAGTGCAGGATTGGCAAGCTCTCCCTGGGGTGATAGATCAGGACTCAGGTAAGCGCCGATCCTACTCTTAAAATGGATACAAGAGAGCATTTGGGGTTTTTCTTTTTAATGCCTGCTTTTAAAAAATAAAAAAGGAGGAATATGCCGGGAGCCCGTCCATCCGTGCTGTTTCAAGGGACTTGGCATATATGGCATACTGTTTTTAATATGTTTGCTCACCTTTTTGGCACTATGTGCTTTAACCAAGGTCACCTCTTTGAGAAAGGTTGTTTCCCCAGGTAGGGATTTTCCCCTGAAGTTAGGGAGGGAATAAACCCCCTTAACTAAGTGCCAGGTGGGTAATTAGTCACTTTAACTATGAACAATCACGCTTAAGCTACATAATCTTTACTCCCTGGAATGGAGATAAGAAACGCCCTAACCTTTGGAATAGAGATTGATAGGATTGGAATCAACTGCTATAAATATAGATGTAACAAGACAACAAGAGACATAAATTAGAAGACAGAACCAAGAGACACAGAACCTACAGAGACCCTAGAGACAGAAGAACTTCGCTGGAGAGAACATGGCCACAGAACGTCGAGACAGAACCTAGTGAGAGAACCTGGCTGAAGAACCTAGAAACAGAACCTGGCTACAGAACCTGGATAGAACATGGCAAGAGAACCTGACTAGAACCTGGTGACTGAACCTGGCTGGAGAACCTGGACAGAACCTGGCTGGAGAACCTAATGAGGGAACATGGCTACAGAACCTTGCTGGAGAACCCGGAGAACCTAGCAAGAGAACATGGACACAGAACCTGGCTGGAGATCCTAACCAGAACCTCGCTGGAGATCCTGAGCAGAACCTCTCTGGAGATCCAGACCAGAACTTGGCTGGAGATCCTGGCTAGGCTGCTGATCAACTGAACACTGTCTCCGTGTCCTTCCTTCTTCGCCGACTCTGTCGACGCTTTTGGGAACCCCTGGACCTGCTGGGGTTGGACCCCGGCAAATGATGAGAGAGAATCATGGATCAGCTGCCTCCTGTATCACCCCCTCCCCACTGGGGATCCAGCCCGCAACGAGGGCATGTGCCCTGACCGGGAATAAACCAGGGACCCTTCAATACACAGGTTGACACTCTCCCCACTGAGGCACACTGGCCAGGGCCACAGTGGTTTTTTCTTAGAAATATACATTTCTACTATTTCAGAAAAGAAGAAAGATCAATGATGAGTGATCATCCTAGATTGGCTGCCTTCTGCCAGAAGAAAGAGTGGCATGTGTTCTCATCTGCTCAGCAGAAGGAATAGGCCCTGGCCAGTGTTGTTCACTGGTTAGACCTTCGGATGCCCAGGGAAGGTTCGCTGGTGGGATTCCAGGTCCAGAGCACATACCTGGGATGCAGGCTTCATTGCCTGCCCCGGTCTGGGCTCCTGTGGGAGCCAAAGATCCATGTGTCTCTTGCATATTCATGTTTGCTTTTTGTTTCTTCTCTATCCCCTCCCTCCCTCCCTCCCTCTGTCTGTAAAAAACATATCCTCTGGTAAGAATTAACCAAAACATAAACAAGAAAAAAGTACAAAGAAGGAAAAGATTTGGAGGCTGTGAAAAAGCAGCATACCCCTAAAGAAAGGCACCATGATGAGCGGAGCATGCAGCTCCGCTGATGTTTTTCCACGGAATGTGTCTATAAGATAAAAATAAAATGTCTGAGGGTCTCTCAGCTGGCCAGATCCTGACACAACAGGACGAGGCCATTCTAGCGTGGTCCTTGCAGGGTCTCCCAAGCCACCACGTTGGGGCGAGGCTCTGCGGCGGGGGGCGAGGCCAGGAGGAGCAGAGGAAAGCGAGGCGTGAAGGAGGCGGGGAATGGACAGAGGAGGGTCCTGCACGTGCTCCCCTCTACTGCGTTGTGTCGCTGCTCCCAGAGTCCCCCCCACTGAGAAGATGGGAGCAGACTCACCCGGTGTCAGTGACCGAGGGACATACAGGCTGAGGGACACACAGACTGAGGGACACATAGACCGAGGGACACAGAGACCGAGGGACACACAGATAATCGAGGCCGCAGTGGCCTGGAGAGGTGACATCCGGGAACCTGTGACCACTGTGTTGGTTCCTTTTATCCTCCCAGATGTACCTTCTCAGAGGTTTTTGACTCCAGAACCCTGGATTCCAGTTCCACAGACAGCACCTACTTCATGGTGACTCTGCCCAAGACCCAAGACCTCTCTGGACAACCATTCACACATCAGTTGTTTGGAAAGTGATCTCAAACTTATTCTATATAGTTATTGCATGTATGAAAAATAAATCAGAGCCAAGCAGTCATCTGTTTGATGTATTATACATTTGTATCATACATACATTTTAGTTTAGAAAATGACATTTCTCATTCAAAGTTGCCTTCCTAAGTGTAATTAAGTGAGCATGTTAAAAACTTTGTAAGAGTGAATGTTTTACTTGGCAAATGTTTAGAAACTTGGTAAGTATTACTGTGTATCGCTGCCCAAGGAACTGTTGGGGGTCATGTGTTGTCACCAAAGCAGAATGTTTGCTCAATGACTGGTCCCCTTGTTGAGACAACCTTCATGGTTTTCCCTTCATTCTGTTATGAACCTATAGGCAGAAGGTAGAATTAGGCTTGTACTGATGCCACAGCTCCCACCTGCTGTGATGATGGAAACAGGCCTGATGCTCCAAGCATCATGAGAACACCAGCAAGCGAGGCTCAATGACTGAGCGTTGACCTATGAACCAAGAAGTCCCCTTGATTCCTGGTAAGGGCACCCCCATCACCTGATTGTTTCTCTTTGTCTCCCTGTCCCTCTGTGTCTCAGATCAAGAACAACAGATTTAAAATAAAACTGGAAACTGTCCAATCTGCTCCTATCCTCCTCCCAAAAGGTATCAGATTTTACTGAAAACACCCACCACTTGTCTTCCTTAGTCATCGTGAGAATTCCAGTTCATGAATGTTCAGAGCATCTCAGTTTCAAACGTGCGTGCACATCTACACCCAAACAGCGGAGCTTCGCATCCTGGAGAATTTTCCATTTCCTTCCAAAGGAAGTGAGATGTCTCACACTGGAAATGGAAACAAATGGTAGGAAAAGCTGGGCATGGAGATCAAGGCTAATCATTGCAACCTGGGAATGATGTACTCAACAAATCACAGCATGAATAGTCAAACCAGAACATTCCTGTACGTGGAGGTTTGGGCACGGGGACACCAACATTTTTAATGTGAATGAGCACTTGATTGTGCAAAGCTTTCCTTCCCCCCCTGAGAGATACTCAGCAGAGGTGCTGAGCCACTTGGAAATGTGTGCTGTTTCAATGCGATGCTGGGGGTGGGGGTTTGCCCCTCCTGGCCTGAGCGAGAGAGCCCACCTTCCAATGTGCACAGGGCCCCTGCTTGGGTGTCAACAGCTCCATGACTGTGGGCTGGCTCCTCCCGAGTCCGCTGAGACCCACAGAAAACAATATCCCAACTGGCAGATTTCTCCTGGTCCTGAGGTGTTTCAGGATTGGGTTAATGAGGGAAAACACAAGTATGAAGGTGTGGCTCAAAGGTTGCTTCTGAGAGTTTCAGGTCACCCACCCAAGCCCTCAGTCATTGGAGGGAATGAGGTTTCAATTCTTCACATAGAAATGCCATCATTTTTTAAAATATATTTTTTATTGATCTCAGATAGAAAGGGAGAGGAAGCGGGGGGAGACGAGAGAGAGAGAGAGAGAGAGAGAGAGAGAGAGAGAAACATCCATGATGACAGAGAATCATGGATCCGCTCCCTCTTGCAAGCCCTACACTCGGCATCAAGCCCACAACCCGAGCATGTGCCCTGACCAGGAATTGAACCCTGACCTCCTGGTTCATAGGTCGATGATCAAGCACTGAGCCACACCAGCCGGGCAGGAGAGGGAAGGTCATGGTCCCAGTTCGTGGGTTTGGTGACCCCTTCAGGAGCTCTCCTCCAGGAACAGGTGCAGTGCTAGGTCCCTCAGGCTGAGGGGTAACGGGCCCTCACCGCGTGGGCCTGCTCCCTGCATTGATGTCCGTCTGCTCTGTTGTAAGAAAAGAGGGGCCTCTGGTTGCTGTGGCCCCGTCGCCTCCCCAAGCAGAGGCTACCTGTTCCCTGGAGCCTCGCTGGACTCCCACCCATGGGCCCATGAGCATCAGTGCCCCAGGCCTCTCTGGACATTACCTGTGAACCGGTGGCCAGGAATGACCGACACGGCCTGCCTGCGCTGCTCAAGCGGGTCCATGCCCCATCAGACTCCCCATAAGAAACGTGCAGTGAAGGATTTCAGACGGGTCAGGGGAGGGTTAGACACGCGGACCCAGGTACAAGGCCAGCACCAGGAGCTGCTGCGAGGTGGGCTTCGCACACACTGTGAGGTGAGGTGCACCTAGCAGCTCTCAGCAGGGTGGCGAGGGCCTGTGTCCTGGTAACTCTCAGTGCCGCCTGCCCAGGCTCAGTGGGAGGGGGTGGCCACGGGGAGGAGCATGCCTGACCCCACGCCTCCTGCTCAGGCAGCCGAGTCCACGCAGAACAGTGGGGCTGCGCGAGCTCTAAACTGGCTCCCGGGCCCCACGCCCTCTGCCTCCCTTGTCCACCTCAAGGCCGGGCAGACGCTGTTCACCGAGAGACGCACGTTTTAGCCACCTGAGCCAGAGGCGCCGGTGCTGACCACACTCTGAATGACACTCCAAAGCCTGGGTCACCCTCTCGCTTTATAGCTTGGAAAGGGGCACAGAGACTTTGGGGGTCTTGCCTTAGGACACACAGTTGTGAGGGCAGAGCTGAGACTCAAACCCTTGTGGGCAGACCTGGCGCCCTCATGCTGTGCCCCAGGTGAGATGCCGATGCTACTGAGGCAGCAAGAAGGGTGAGGGCGACCAGTGCCCAGACTGAGGCAGCACAGGTGTGTTCACAGGCACACGGGCACTCACACACACACATGCACACACACACACCCACCTGTACACACCCTCTCTGGCTTTCACCTCTGAGGCTACAGAGGTCTGAGGAATCAGGGGCGGAGCCAGGAGAAGCCAAGGGGTTGTTGGGGTCCTATTCATGTTCCTGGTGAGTCTGTCTCAATCCCTCTCCCTGGCAGGAACCTCACTGGACTGATGCCAGATTCCTACCTTCCCGGGTTCAGGTCTGTGGCTGAGCATTCTTTGAGGCCCTCCTGGAACTCTGCTTTCAGTGATGAGGGGAATGAGGCATGTCGGCTTCAGGTTTGTCTGGACACAAACTTTATTAAAACGAGGCCAAAAACACCATGAGGGACATTGGTGTTGACATCCCCATAGCACTTAAGGAACTGTTTGTCTATTGCCTCTCCTCTTGAAAGTGGAGGATGTTTGACCAGTTTCTTCTGTACTAAGTACACTCTTGGGGAAGCAAAGGAGCCAGCAGGCTTCCTCTGAAGCCCCGTCAGAGCTGGGAAATGAGGTATGTGGTGCCTACACTTGCCCTGTGGCTGCTGAGGTGCAATTTAGGGCTCATGATGCATCCTCCATGCAAACACCGGGCTTCTTCCCTGAGTGTGTCCTCTGGTGTCGGATGAGATTGTACTGAAGTGTAAAGCCTCGCCCACACTCCCTGCAAACATATGGCTTTTCCCCAGAGTGTGTCCTCTGGTGTTTGATGAGATTGGACTTAAGTGTAAAGCCTTGCCCACACTCCCTGCACACATATGGCTTCTCCCCTGAGTGTGTCCTCTGGTGATTGATGAGATCAGACTTCTGTGTAAAGCCTCGCCCACACTCCCTGCACACATATGGCCTCTCCCCTGTGTGTGCCCTCTGGTGTCTAATGAGATTATACTTCACTGTAAAGCCTCGCCCGCACTCCCTGCACACATATGGCTTCTCCCCTGAGTGTGCCCTCTGGTGTCTGATGAGATGTGACTTCTGTGTAAAGCCTT
Organism: Myotis nattereri; assembly: GCF_964212035.1. Lineage (NCBI taxonomy): Eukaryota > Metazoa > Chordata > Mammalia > Chiroptera > Vespertilionidae > Myotis > Myotis nattereri. The sequence goes on along the minus strand of NC_138094.1, from coordinate 44,172,560 downwards.
GCCCACACTCCCTGCAAACATAGGGCTTCTCCGCTGAGTGTGTCCTCTGGTGTCTGATGAGAGGTGACTTATCTGTAAAGCCTCGCCCACACTCACTACACACATAGGGCTTCTCTCCTGAGTATGTCCTCTTGTGTATGATTAGAGTTGACTTATCTCTAAAGCCTCCCCCACACTCCCTGCAAACATGGGGCTTCTCCCCTGAGTGTGCCCTCTGGTGTCTGATGAGATGTGACTTCTTTGTAAAGCCTCGCCCACACTCCCTGCACACATATGGCTTCTCCCCTGAGTGTGTCCTCTGGTGTGTGTCGATATGTGACTTATCACTGAAGCCTTGCCCACACCCTCCATGCTTGATTGTTACAATTTTTGACATTCTTACTTCCACAAATAATTTGCCTGTGTTCTTTGCGTTAACATTCTGGCCTGTGCTGGGCTCTTCCTCCATTATTCTCTCAGGTTCACTGGAGCTCCCTGTTTGTCCGTTGGGAGGCTTGAAAGAGGCCCTTGAAGTTCCCCTGTGCCTGATCCTTTTAAGCAAAGGTTTGGACCTCCATTTGACCTCTTGACCTTCAACTTTGTCATTCAAGCCATGTGGACCAGTCTGTTGCTGCTGCTGTTGATTCTGACGCTCTGGGCCAGCTTCCTCCGACTGGATGTGCTTTACTGCAGATGCTCCTCACAGAATCTCAGAGGGGTGATTGCGTTTCACATGTTGGCTGAGGAATGTCCGACTGGAGAAGGCCACAGAGCAGGAGGGACATGGGTGGATCTCTGGCTTTGGTTCTGCTGGAGAAGAAAGTTTTGGTCAGGGCAGGTGTGGGCAAGCCTGCCTGTGCCGTACGCTCTGTCTCCTGGTAAGACCCGTCCCCGGAATCATTCTAGCTGTGTTGACAGTGCAAGCTCTGCCTCCCACAAAGTGTTCCTTCACTGTCTACTTTTCTTTTTCTTTGTCTGCACTACTCTTCTTCAGAAATCCAGAGACCCCCATATCAAATTCTTTTCTACAGCCCTGGCCAGTGTGGATCAGTGGATAGAGCCTCAGCCTGTGGACAGAAAGGTCCTGGGTTTGATTCCCATCAAGAGCATGTGCCTTGGTTGCAGGCTTCTCCCCAGCCTGGGCCCTGGTCTGGGCGTGTGCAGGAGGCAGCCAGTCAATGTGTTTCTCTCACATCGACATTTCTCTTTGTCTTTCCCTCCCTCTTCCACTCTCTCTAAAAATCAATGGAAAAATATCCTGGGATGAGGATTGAAAAGAAAAAAGGTCTTACAGATCAAGGACCATCAGAAGACATTTCACTCCTTATATGGGTTGGACTATTGTGACCTTTCCATATACATGTGTCTTCTAAGTCATGTTAAAGAGAAAAACCACAGGCCTGGCCAGGTAGCTCAGTGGTTGAGCATCAACCCATGAACCAGGACGTCACCAGTTTGATTCCTGGTCAGGGCACATGCCCAGGTTCTGTGCTCGATCCCAGCAGGAGGCAGCTGATCCATGTTGATATTTCTATCCCTCTCTTCATTTCCCTTCCTCTCTCTCTCAAATCACTAAAAATATTTAAAAATAGAGAAACCATAGGCCCCAACTAGCAATTGCTTCTCTCTCAGTTTTCCACAAATCACAAAATGGAAATATGTCCTTCCTCACACAGTATTCCTACTTGATTTCTTTCAGTGTTAGCCTACTTCAAATACACTACAAAGTCCTGTTTCAGAATATCTTTCCAACCATCCCCTAGCCAGTTTGGATCAGTAGATAGAGCGTCGCCTTGGGGACTCCAGGGTCCTGGGTTTGATTCTAGTCAAGGGCACATACCTGGGTTGCAAGCTCAATCCCCAGCCCTGGTTGGGGTGTCTGTGGGAGACAAGCTATTGATGTTTCTCTCTCTGTCTCTCCCCCTTCTACTCTCTCTCAAAAAATAATCAGTGGAACAATATCCCTGGGTGAGGATTAACAACAACAACAAAAATATTTCCCCAACCTGCTTCTTAAACTCCTGACTCCCATCTCTCTCCAGCCAGTCCGCCTTCCTCTCTCACTGGGAGTTGAAATAATCTCAGAGGGGATTCCCCACTGAAGTTTATTTCCCCAAAAAATTAACAAAGCATAGTTTTAGAACATGCCACTCTGCAGCGGAAAACTGCTCAGTTGTCCCGTCTCACTCAAGAAAGTCCCCAGTATCTCAGCTTGGATCATAGGCACTGTATTTCCCGGCTGCTAGGCATCTGTCCAACCTCTGTTCTTGCCCTCTGTACTGAGACTGAGACGGGAGTAGCCCTCAGCCAGCTCAACACCCCACCTCTTTCCTTCCCTGCACCAGCCACTCCCTCTGCCTGGGACCTTGTGACACAACTGTTGTAAATGTTGTCTCCTGAGAAAGCCTTCCCTTGACCTTTGCAATCCGGCACACCCACCTTCCCCTCACACAGATCCCTAGGCACTTGTCCTGGGCCCGTTTTCTCCAAAGCGCTAACCACTGTGTGATATTAAGCACATGCATATATGTCTGCCGGGGCTTCCATCCTTCACCAACCAGCTGCTCAGGAGCAGTGATTCTGATCATCGTGTTAATTGGTATTTCCAGCTCCCAGAACCCTGTGTGGCACCGAGTAGGAATTCCCATGACAAGTCACAAAATAATGAATGAATGCATGTTAACACACACATTTCATTTAGAAATATGCAGTAAATGAAGAAGAAACAGCTAAAGTGTTAAAAAAAACAACAACCCAAAAACAACCACCTTGATGAGAGAGCTGGTTAAGTACCTGAAACATTTTTTTTTTTTTTTGGCTCTGATTTTTTCAGCACTATATGATGCCGTGCATTTTGTGCATGAAGTATTTTTAAAAATGTAACACAAATTGGCCCAGGCCATTGTGGCTCAGTTGGTTGAGCATTGTCCCATTCACCCAGAGGTAGCCAGTTTGATTCCTGGTCAGGGCACATGTCAGGGTGGTGGACTTGATCCCCAGTAAGGAGAATGCAGGAGGCAGCAGATTGATATTTCTCTCCCTCTCCCTTCATCTCTGTCTCTAAAACCAATAAAAGCATATTTTTAAGAATTAGAACAAAAATAAAAATATTAAAATTATTCTTAAGAATCAAAAACCTATGTGATGAGCCATCAATTTCTGAAGCATCTGATTTGAAGCTTTGCTGACTCTAGAGTGGATTTTACTCTACTTGAGAGTTGGAGCACGAAAACTTCTAAGAATTCTTTCTTTCCATGTTGAAGAAGAGTGGTGCCCACCTCTCCCAGCCACAAGCTCTGTCTTCCATTTGCTGCCCCACTTGATGCCCAGCTTTTGGCCATACTCTTCTCCATACCAGACCAGCAGCTCACAGCCCGTCCTCACGACCCGGCAGGTTCGGTAGAAAATCTGCCTGTGATATTGAAAGGCCACCAGGTTCTGTTCTTCCTCATCCCGGGCGCAGTTCACGTACCTGGCGTTGAGGCAGATGAAAGGAAAAAAAAACACAGGCGATGAGCTTCCACTACCTGTCATATCGTGTCCAGATCCTCACTGACGCGTAAGGCCCTCAGCACTGATGGCACCCACCCCCATGCTCCTGGGGAAACTTCTGTTCAATGTCCAAGCCTCTGTCACAAGGTCATGTGAATTCCTGTCTCTATGTCCTGCTCACAGTGCTCATCCTGCCTAATGCCATTTCCAAAGCCTCATTCCAGACTTCCCCATCAAACCCGGTGGCCTCTAGCTTCTCTAAGCTGTAAGTCAGGTTCTGTGTTACACCCCAGGACTCGGGGCTTGCTCTAGGACTCACACCATTCAACATTCAGTCCAAGTCTCCCTTCTCTTCAGAGGCCTTTGTCGAGTCTCCCCACACTTTATTGAAGGCATCATTCAGTTGCCTCCCCCAGGTTCCCACAGAAATGTCGAGGTCTCTCTTTCTTAGAAAAATAACACAGAACAATAGTAGTTTATTCATAATCTGTCTCCCCTGACACAAGAGAGCCCCTCAGGAAAGGGCCATGAGCACTATGACTCTGCAGGCTCCAACATCCAGTTCTAGTTAGAACTGAGTCTGGGATGATGTGCTGCCCTCACAGGTTTAGATTATCCTTGGTTCAAGGCTATGTGGGCACTAGGCACTTGTTGAAAAATAGGAAAATTAGAGTTAAATGTTTATGAAATAAAATGTTTCATGTCCGTCTGCAGTAAGTCCTCCCTAGGGACATGGATTGTGTGATCTGTGTAAGTAATGAATTCCTTCCTCTAAACTGGAATATAGTAAGTGTTTAACTAATGTCAGTTAGATAAATCACAGAGTAATCCAGGGTCCTCAAGGTTTTTCCCAGTGCCCAAAGTAGAGACTTCCCTTTGAGGACATATGCTATACTTTTACCTCCTTTTTTTCCTAAATGTCACTAGATGTTAAAGATCACTGTATGGAGAAAAAGGGGGAACAGAGTACTGAGGGAGACCATTAGGGAGGCATGATGGGAAGGACAGACATGTGGTTTGTGAGGCATGAGTGTCCTCTCCGGAACCCAGAAGCCTAGTGACCTTACCTCATCCAGTTGGCCTGAGATGTATCCTTTCCATCCACATACTCATAGCAGTTTCTCCCTTTGGTGATCTGCATTTCAGGAAAAGAAGTTAAAGGCTGTGTGTGTGTGTGTGTGTGTGTGTGTGTGTGTGTGTGTGTGAGTTTGTGTGTATATAATAGAATAATTACTTTAATCTAGTGTCATCAAATCTCTTTCAGCCTGCATGGTGATTCAACTGCCAATGGTGATCACAGGACATTTTTCTTACTCATCATCTACACTTCTTAGTCAATTTGTCCACTAAGCAGGAGCCCCACAAGGGAGGAGTCTGTACCACTTTGCTCCCATTTACCCTCTGATCCTTAGAGAGGAGCTCCATGTTCATGCAAAGTCCGCCCAGTACACAGAGCTAACTAACCATATGGTCCCCATCCATGTCCTAGCATGTAGAAGGTGGGGCAATCCAAGCCACAGGAGGGCCGGGAAGCCAGAGGACAGGGAAGAGGTAAAGTTCTCACCAGCCAGGAGTAGCCGCTGTTGGCTGTGGCTTCATCTTCTGTGATCTGACCCTCATAAGGGCCAAAGTGCAGGCCCACCGGCAGATCACATTCCTCATTCCACACTCCAAGCCCAGCCTCAGGGATGCCTGATGGTCCGATTCTCAACCCAGGGGGCAGAGTGAGGGCTGAGCGGTTGGCATGCCCCTTGTCCACGGCACTGTCTTTTACAAACGTAGGAGGCCCGCACACAGCACAGCTGTCAATGAAGAAGTTCTGACACTTCTCACAATCTGGAGGCAAGAGCAACAGGGATTAGTCAGGGTGCAGTGCATGTCCCTGCACTTGAAGAGTTTCAGAAAGAGCTCCCATCAGTGAGCCTCAATCCTATATTCCCGGTCACGAGAGGAAGGGAATGATTTGGGCACCCAAAGACCAGTGAAATTATTGCATCAAGGACATAACATGCTCCTTGGTTAGGGTGAGCTTACACAGGTAGTCATCGTCCTGGGGCTCGCTGATCTCTTGGTAGACATGGCCCTTTCTCTCTCGTAGGCTATACATCTTCACTTCGATCTCCTTTCTCCTGAGGTCTACATGAGAGAAGAGCTGGTGAACGAAGTGGGTCTGGAACATGAGTCCCTGACTTGTCAGAAAACACACAATGTCTTCCCATCAAATGCTCACCTGTTCTTTATAGTATCTGGTATTTTTCTCCATTAACTAAAAGACTAGTACGCCACACTGACTACCGATGGCTGATTCAATTTTAGTTTCTAGATGATCCCATTATCAGGTTCAACCTTCCAAGCTTTGGTCATTCATAAAGTATGTATTGAGGGCACGTTATGTGTTAGGCACTGAATAAAGATCTGGGCACACAACACCAAGACAATATGGTTGCTATTATCACAGATGGATTTATTGGACAACTTGCATGTGCCAATTGTTTGAGATTTAATTTAATGCTTTCAAACTATATGTGTCCATGTTTCCTTATGTTCACTGTATACATTAGCATTCAGGAGCTCAGAGAGTTTGGAAGATTAGCTCAAAGCTTCAGTGCTAACTCCAGTTTCAAATCCAGGCGTGTTGAAAGTCCACCCCACATACCTAGGCTATACTGACCAGCCTTTCTAGAGGAATTAGTGGAACTGAAATCTCCAAATTGTTGAACTTACCCAATTTTGATCTAGGGTGCTGTCCGGAGGTACTTGCTTCTCCAGGAGGGGGCACTGGTTTCTGGGTCTGCTCTGAGCCACTTGTGGTCAACAAATTTGCTGTTCCTGACAATTCCTTCAAACTGGACTCATTACTTAATGGCGCCCTGGACTTTGCCTTCAGTGTGAAAGGCAAAGGGAAATAAATGTAACGTACATTTATTTAATTATGTAGGGTTTATGATATACATGACTTTAATGAACACTTCAACAACTCTTGGAAATACCTGGGAAGTATGAAAATTAGAGGAAAAAGAAATGGCCAATGTGGGTTTTGAATCGAAGACTAGAACCCATGCCTTAAGGCTCTTTCTTTTATAGCACATTGAGAATGAAGGATACTGGGAAGAGAATAAGACATAGTTGGGCCCTAACCAGTGTAGTTCAGTTGATAGAGTGTCGGCCTGCAGACTGAAGGGTCCTGAGTTGAATTCTCGTCAAGCGCGAGTTCCTTGGTTGCAGGACCCTCCTCCCTGGCCTGGACCTTGGTCTGGGCTTATGCAGGAGGCCACCAGTCATTATGTGTGTCTCTCACATTGATATTTCTCTCTTTCTCTCCCTCTTTTTTCTATTCCCCCTAAAAATCAATGAGAAAATATCCTTGGGTGAGGATTAAGAAAAAAAGAAAGAAAGAAATAGTTGGCAGAGCCCTGGCTGGTGTAGCTCAGTTGGTTGAACTGAAGGGTTGCCGGTTCCATTCCCAGTCAGGGCACATGCCCCAGTTACGGGTTATTGATCCATGTTTTTCTCTCTCACTGATGCTTCTCTCCCTTCCTCTCTCTCTCAAATCAGTAAAAACATATTTTTTAAAAAGAAATGGCTGGCAGAAACCTACCATGACAATAAAGGAAATTATGCTAAAATGTGCAATTTACTATATCATGGAAAGAACAGTTGTAATTAGATTAGTTGGTTCCCACCAATTCTGTTTGAATAAGGTTGTGCTACCAGCCTGTTCTCTTCATTTTCCTGACCTATAACATGCTAATTCTTAATGTTATAATGAACATGAAATATAATGATGTTCACCAAAGTGTTCTGTGAGCACTTTGATACAGTATGAATGTGAGATTACAGTCCTGCTATCAATGTCCCCCTCAGCCATCTCTATATTTGAAATCACGTGTAATTTATCTTCATTATTCTTTGACCCTACTCTAGTTTAATTTGTAAATTTGAAAGCACTCTTTCAGCAAACATTCAGGAGGCCCTCAGGGACCCCGAGCTGGGCCTGGGACTTCTGAGAAGAATCTGGTGTGAACCAAAGAGCTCACAATGCAGAGGTAGGCAGGCGGAGCCAATGATTCAAACAAGATGACACTGGCCTAATTAGAGCTCAGAGAAAGAAGCCATACTTCTTCTGACTGGAATGAGCATTCAAAACCAGTTCCAGATGAGCTTCTATTGAATAGTGTGTCATCTCTATGAAGTTCTTAAGTCACTTTATTTATTGTTTATTATTTCTGAATCGTCAAACCTGAAGCTCCCCAGAGTTGAGAGATGCTTTCTTTTATTTGACTGGGAGGCTCTGGTGCTGGGGTTGCTATATCCATCTTCATCTGGGACCAAGCACCGTGAAAACTGCCTATATATCAGTGAGCTTCTGCAAGTCGGAAGTCTTAGTGCATTTCTCACTGGAGCATAGCAGAGCAGAACTGCGTTTGGAATCATCAGTCAGTGAAAGATGTAATCATGTATGGATGAGACAGTGGAAAGTGCATAAAACTATGGAAATTTTAATGAGCTTGTAAGTGGTTTAGAGATGAAGCTAAGGATTAGAATGCACGACCACCGATACTGTGATTTCAGACATACAATCAAACACTTGTATATGTCTGAAACCTCAGTTTCCTCATCAGAAATGGTGATACTTATAGTACCTACCTCATAGGGTTGTGGTAAGGTTTAAGTGAGTTTATGCACGTAGAATTCTTAGAGTCTGAAGCATTGTGAAGATAAGACCCGTGGTAGCTACTATTGTTGCTGATGTTATTAACGACTAAGATGATATTGGGCATTTTGTTGAAGAGGTCAGGAAAGGAAGGTGGCACTCTGATTTTTCCTCCTCTTCCCTGCATTTGCATCCAGGAGGAAGATTTTCTTTTCCACAGGATTTGGGAAATACTCACCTTCTGATGTTTATTCTGTTCCACTCTGAGGGCCACCCAAGAAGGTTTAGCTAAAAGATGGTGAGAAATCAATAATATATATAATTTCAGAGAGGAAGGGAGAGGGTGAGGGAGAGAGAGAGAGAGAGAAACATCAATGATGATAGAGAATCATGGATTAGCTTCCTCCTGAATACCCCACACCAGGGATCAAACTGGCCGTGTGCCCTGACCGGGAATTGAACTGTGACCTCCTGGTTCATAGGTCGACACTTAATCTCTGAGCCACGCCTGCCGTGTGAGAAATCAGTTTTGGTTGGTAATTGTTTCAAAATCTGGAGATTTTTATCTTTCAGAATTCTGAATTATAGAGTAATCCCAGGACAGACCAAGGATGATTGGAAAATGTTTCCTGAGGTTTCATTAGGCTTATGCTTTTATTGGGAGCATCAGCTAATTTTCTTAAAATGTTAAAAAATAGCCCTAGCCAGCTTGGCTCAGTGGATAGAGCGTCAACCTGCGGATGGAATGGTCCTGGGTTCTATTCCAGCCAAGGGTGCATGCCTGGGTTGCGGGCTCATCACAGGTGTGCAGGAGGCAGCCAATCGATGGCTCTCTCTCATCATTGATGTTTTGATCTCTCTGAATTCCTCTCTGAAATCAATAAATATATTTTAAAAAAAATAGACAAAACCCCATCTGTACTTCATCCTCTGTTCAATATATATATTTAAAGTAGAAGCCCGTTGCACAAAGATTCACGCAATAGGCCTTCCTTCCCCTGGCTGCCTGCACTAGATTTCCTCTGGCACCGGGGTCCCAGGCCTTTGCTCCAGCCACTGAGGAGAAGCCAAGCATCTTCCGTCTTCAGTCTTCACTCCAGCCAGAGCCTTCAGTCTTCTCTCAGCGGCTGCCCTGGTTAGGCAAATTAACTGCCATCTTTGTTGGGTTAATTTGCATGTGTATCCTGATTGGCTGGCGGGCCTGGCAGAGTGACACCAATTTGCATGTTTCTCTTTTATTTGTGTAGAGTGGCCTATCCCTGGCTGGCCATCTCAGTTGGTTGGAGTACCATGTTTTAAACCAAAAGGTTTCCGGTTTGATCCATATTGGGGCCTACACAGGAGGCAACTGATGGATGTTCCTCTCTCACATTGATGTTTCTGTCTCCCTTTCTGTCTCCCTCCCTTCCTCTCTCTAAATTCAATGAATATCCTTGGGTGAGGATTTAAAAAATAAAATTGCCCTAAAAAGCAAAAATAAAAAATTGGCCTTTCATGACACAAGTATAATAAAGGTCATGTAACTGCAAAGAATCTCTACTCTGTAACCCAGCGCTTTCTCCTCTCTGTCTTCTGTCTTCACACTGGCCTTGTCCAGTCCACCTTGGACAAGGCACCAGGACCACCTTGGCTCCTTTCTTTCTTATCCTTCCTCCTTTGCACATTTGGATTGTGACCACCTTCTCTAATCACTAGATTCTGATCAGCATCACACAGTCTTAGGGACAAAGACTCAGGTCTAGTCACCACATAAACAGAGTTTCGGGCAAGCTGGACATAACGTCGTGACTTCAGCTATGTTTCAACCTCAGACCCATGGAACTACAGACCCTACCAGTCAGACTTTCATGAAACCTGGCAGATGATGCCATGGCTGCCATGGAACCTGATACAATGATGAACTACTTCCTACCCTGGCCCACAACCCAACCCCCTAACTACCATGAGTAATAATTTTCCCATATGTCCCCATGCAGGTCTTAGAGCACTGCTCACCTGTCAAAACTTCCTCCTTCTATGTGATCACAACTCTTCTGAATTAGTTATTTTTTACTCACTGTTATATTTTTGTATACTTACTTGTTAATGTTCTATAAGTATACAATTATATTATTATTCTATTTTATTTTTTCCACCACCATTTATACTCCTGTATTATTATTTTTTCATCCTCACCTGAGAATATATGCTTATTGATTTTAGAGAGAGAAGAAGAGGAAGAAAGAGAGGGAAACATGGATGTGAGAGAGAAACATCGATGAGTTGTATCCCATACACACCCCGACTGGGGATGGATCACGAAACCTTTTTGGTGTATGGGAGGATGCTCCAACCAACGGAGCCACCGAGACATGGCTATTCAATTATTTTTATTTTGAGAGAATGTTTATTAAAACTAGGGACAGTGAAACAAGGATAGAAGCAGCAGCAGGAGAGAGCTTAGGCTGGGCTGCTGTGTTGCTCTAGAAAGGTTAAAGGAAAGAGTTCAGCCTAGGCGGGCGGCTTTGGCTCATTGGAAAGTCATAGAAAAGGGGCCTTGGAGCCAGGTTCAGGGGGTTAGCCTGAATGAGCTGCCCCTGCCCGGACTCCCTGGTGCAAGTCTCCTGGGTCCCTTAGTTTAGGAGATGCACACCGAGTGGGGGTTGGGGGGAGGAGAGGGGAAAGGGTGAGGGGTGTGTGTGCTCCCGGAGAGAGAACAGCTTAATAATATATATATATATATATATATATATATATATATATATATATATATATATATATATATATATATTAGAGCACCATTGCACGAAATTTATAAATTTCTGCACCGTGGGAATGGCGGTGGTGGTGGTGGGGGGGTGAATTCCTGAGCCCGGCCTGTGCCCTTTGTGCCTCTGACAGTCTGGGAGTCCTGCGATCCATCGCCTGCAGAGGGAGGTCCCGTTCAGTAGCCCCAGCTCTGCATTGGTGGCCTGGGCCTCCCTCTTTGGGGTGACGGGGAGCCCCCATTGATGACCCAGTGGCTAGTGGCCTGGGCCTCTCTCTGCAGGGCATCATGGGGGATTGGGGGGCCGGACCAATTGCGTTTCACAGGCCTTGGCTGGCCTGGCGCCAGTGGGTGTCATAGCCTGGTCATCTGCTGGGTCCTTCAGCTGGTCCGCCCTGGATTTGCATATTATGGTTTCATTATTGTAGATTTGGGGGGTGAGTCTGGGTGAAGGTGAGAAAAGGGGGAGAAATGGGGGACCTCTGTGATAGTGTTAACACTAAATCTGTATATAATTATTGTTACACATTGAAGAGGTTTTATGACCCTGGCCAGTGTGGCCCAGTGGTTGAGCCTCGACCTATGAACCGTGAGTTGGGGGGCAGGCAGGAGGCAGCGATGGAGTTTTCTCACTCACCTGTTTCTCTCTCTCTCTCTCTCTCTCTCTCTCTGTAAAATAAATTATTCATAAAAAGGGGTGTATGTGAACAGCCCCTTGCTGTGTAACTGCTCTGCTGCTTGCTCCTCCCCGGTCACTCCCGAGAGGCCGCCCGACCTACACCAGGTCAGGGTCAGGCAGCTGCGCGCCCTCCGCCCGCACCTCGTGGCCTCGGGGTCCACTCGTCATCCGAGTCCTCGGAGTCCTCCGCCCGGGGCCTGGCCGTCCTCCCGCGGCGACACATGAACGCGGGTCGAGGGGCCCTGAGACCTGGAAGGAGAGAAAGAAAGAGTCTGTCCTGCAGGCGAAAAGCTGAGGGACAAACAGCAGAGCCAGCGCTGGGCGGGGGCAGAGCCCGGGGCCCTGGACGGAGCACCCCCGCCCCCCCCCCCACCCCGCGGCCCTGTCCCCCCTCGCTCACCCATGCTGAGCAGCGCCTCGTAGTTGCTCTTCATGTTGCGGTGCCGCGCTCGCTTCCAGGCGCCCATCTGCGCCCACTCCTCCCGGGAGAAGTAGATGGACACGTCCCTGCAGGCGGCCCTGGCCTGGGGGAGAGACCGTTCGTCCATTCTTCCGTCCTCCCCGGCCCGAGGGGGGGCGCCCCGCCTCCACCCCGTCCCCACCCCCCGTCCCCACCTCCACCCCCTCGGACCCCCTCACCTTGGGCCTATGCCCCGCTCTCCCCGCCTACTCCACGGGGCGCTCCTGCAGGTCCCTGTCCAGGTCCATGGTGCCGCCAGCGGAGTCCACTCCCGAGGATGCGGTGCCTGTGGGAGGAAGAGGCGCTGAGGGGACCCGCTCCCACCTGGCAGGGCCAACCCCCCCACCTCCCCCACCCCCAGACAGACCGGGGCCGCGGCCATTATGACCCACTAGGGGGCGCCTCCTTCCCGCCGCGGTTGGGGGGTCCCAGGGGGTACTGAGGGGCCCGGTCAGGGGGGTATGATGGGCGCGTTCCAGGGACTGAGAGACGCAGTCAGGGGGAACTGAGGGGCGCGTTCTGGGGTGTCTGAGGGGCACGGTGGGGGGTCTGAGGGGAGCGATCTGGGGGGTCTGAGGGGCGCGGTCTGGGGGGTCTGAGGGGAGCGGTCTGGGGGGTCTGAGGGGCGCTGTCTTGGCGGACTGAGGGGAGCGGTCTAGGGGGTCTGAGGGGCGCGGTCAGGGGGGTCTGATTGGCGTGCTCAGAGGGGTCTGAGGGGCGCGGTCAGGGGGGTCTGAGGGGCGCGGTGGGGGCGTTGAGGGCCCTGGGGTTGGAGGTGGGGCGCCCTTACAATGAGGGTGGGGGGGCTGTGCCGAGAGGAACCGGGTTCGGGAATGGGACCCGCGATTCGGGAGCAATGCACGCGGGAGGAGGCCCCTCAAGGGGCAGAGACGTCGCCGGCTGAGGAGACGGGCCCGCTGGACAGAATCCGGGTCTTTCTGGCCAGGAAAGTTGGGTGCTCGGGTTAGAGGATTTGGGACTCCAGTGAAGAGATTTGTGGTCTCAGGGACAGCCTCCAGGGTTTCTGTCTCGGAGTTGGGGATTTGGTCTTCCTGGGTGCCTTGGGTAGGGAGCCCAGGCTCGGGGTGTGCTGGGTCTGACCTTTGGGGGATTGAGCGTTGCACTAGGCGCTGAGACCGGGGGTCCTCCGGGTTAGCGCACTTGGGGTCCCTGGAGGCTGACAGAGTGGGAGCCTCTCGGGAGGACACCCCGGGTCTTCGGCTGGGGGTTTGAAGGCCAGCGGAAAAAGGGGTTCCCACGCAAGGCTCCCGTTTTCCTGTCCGTCTCCAGGCCGCACTGCGCACCTGGCCGAGGTCCCCTCAAACCCGCGCTCCTGGCAGCGTGCTCCCGCCCTCAGGCGGTGTGTGGCGGGGCGAGGGGGAGCTTCCTGCCTCCAGAGCGTCAGCGCCAGCCGCCAATGAGTGCTGTGGTCACGGGGCCCAGCCTTCCAATGGGCGGTCAGAAACGCGAAAAGGGCGGGGCGCGGGGTGGAGCCTTACTGCCAGTCAAGGGCAGAATACTGCGTAAAGAGCCCGCCCTGCGCTCCCAACCCCCCATGGTGATCGGCTGCCCTGGGTCCTGCGAGTGTAGGTCAAGAAGCCTTCAGCCACTGGGCGGTGTCCAGGGCTTGGATTCCCGCTGCGTATGGGCGGGACCCCGGGAGCCGGGAGCCCCCAGCCAGGGCAGGTATTGGGCTGACGCGGCCTTCCTGCCGCCTGACCGAGACTCTGTTCCACCCGACGGTATTTAGGTCCCGGACTGTCTTCCAGGCGCATTTGTTCGCTTCCTTAGCGAGAGGACCAGAAGGTAGGTGGGGAGTTGCATTCTGGGAAACAGGGATTCCCACTAGACCAGCGGTTCTGAACCTGTGGGTTGCGACCCCTTTGGGGGTCGAACGACCCTCTCACAGGGGTCGCTTAAGACCATTGGAAAACACATGTATAATTATATATTGTTTTTGTGATGAATCACTACGCTTTAATTATGTTCAGTGTGTAACAATGAAAATACATCCTGCATATCTGACATTTAGATGACGATTCATAACAGTGGCAACATTACAGTGATGAAGTAGCAACAGAAAAAATTCATGATTGGGGGTCAGCACAACATGAGGAACTGTATTCAAGGGTGGCGGCATTAGGAAGGTTGAGAACCACTGCCTTAAAGGAAGCTGTCGAGTGGAGGAGCAAGATGGCGGCGGTATAGGCAGACATGTCCCAGGTCGTGTCCCGGAGCAAATGGAGTGAGCAGCTGAAACTAGTAACATCCACCCCGAATTGGCGAAATTGCTCAGCTGGTGAGACGGTTTGCAGCCGGGAAGAGCAGAACTCCCCTGGAAAGGTAAAAAGCCCAGGGATTTGGGCAGGAAAGTTTGCCAGACCTCTGAACCGAGAGAGTCGGAGGGAGACCTCGTGGCAGACAGCCGCGTCCCTTGGGACAGGCACAGCCCCTGACATTGGAAAGGAGAACCGCCGGGGGAATTGAGAGCTGGGTTCTGTGATCACAGAGGACTGAGCCTAAAGGGGGCAGCCTGAAGAGCTGACCAGACCATGCAGTCCCGGTAAGAGAAGAAGCCTACAGAAACCAAGCCTTTCCCGTTTCCGCGGCCAGCGTTTGTTTGTTTGTTTTTACTGAATCCTGTTCATGGGGCATTTCGGATACAGACACTCACCTGTGCTGAAGAGAGGGAGAGTGTGCGGAGGAGTGGAATCTGGGGAGAGACTGAGGAGAGAAGGGGGGCCGGGAGAGGTGGCAGCGAATTGAGTGCTGAGACACCCCGGAGCCCAGGTCTGGGGCAGACATTCTCTCTGGAGAGTGAGACTCCTCCCCCCAGCCCCCAGGCAAGGAGCACAGCCACACCCAGATTCCACCCTGTAGGAGATCAAGGATTAAAATAACCTGATCAGTCCCTGGGAGTTAACAGGGTCTGGCCTATAGAGGGATTTTCAATCCCAGCAACAACACAGCCCCGGTAACTAACTATTACGCAGCCAGCTCTGGGCAGTGAACCTCCACTGGACAGAGAGGCCCTATAGCCTCAGAGGCCAACCTCAGAGCACTCCCACCCAGAGGCTGACCCACAAACTGACTCTTTGCTAAACACAAAATAAGGCAGTCTGGGAAACAAATGCGGCTTGCTTTAAAATAAGGACTGTGGTTGACAACACAGAGGAACAGTGTATCGCAGGGAAACTCAACACTCTCCTGAATACCTGGCAGGTCTAAGGCGAGCCACACTGAAGAATAGAAGAACCGAAGGAACTTCACTACTGCAATTTTTTTTTTCTTTTTTCACCTTTTAACTACGAAACCAAATTTTTTTTCTTTGTTTTTTTTTTCCTTTTTTTTCCTTTTTTTTTCTTTCTTCTTTTTTCCATCACCTGATTTTACCCTTTTAATTACTACCTTCTTATTTTTAACCAGTATTATTACTGCTACCATTTTACCATTTTTTTTAAAGTGCCATTTTATTTTCTCTTTATTTTATTTTGCGATTAGTGTTCTCCATTCTATTTTCATCGTTATATTATTGGTTGTTTCTAGTTTGCATTCATCTCCAGGGAGCTGTTGCTGGAATTTGTTGGGATTAATGGCTGTTCTGTAGGAGTATTCTCCTCGTATAAAATAAGTCTCCTCCCCTCTTCCACTTCATTCTCTCTTTTCGCTCTTTCTTTTTCTTTTCTTTTCTTTTCTCGCTTATATTTTCCCCCCTCCTTTTTCCCAATTTCATTTTTGCACTCCTATTTTGGTCCCTACTTTTCTATTCTTTTTCCTCTTTTATCTTTTTCTCTTCCTTCTTCCTTATCCCCTAATTCTCTTAATTCAGGTGGTCACCTTTATTTGGGGTTATTAATATCGTGAATATATTTGTGTATAGTGCCTGGTTACGTGGTGCCTTGTTGTGTTGTATTTTGTGCCTTTAAATCAACGCAGCAGATCCAAGCAACAGCAACCTCCTGAGAAACAACACCCTCTGCTGAGGAAGAGCAGCTGTACGTGAAACCTCGCCCCACCAGCCCGAAGAGCCACCACAGCTGTGAACAGCACCCACCAGAGGAGCTGCTGCCAACTGAAGAGCAGCTGCTACCGCAACCGCCCGAAGAGCAACCACAGACCAAGGAGTCACTGCCACCAAGGGAGCAACCACTGAACGACTCAATGTCTAGATATGTCAGTGAGATCGAACATGCGTAGACAAAGAAACCCCCAGAGGAAAGAGAAGGAGGACTCTCCAGAAAAGCAGCTAAGTAATACAGAGGCAGGCAACATGACAGAAAAAAATTCAGAATAAGGGTCCTAGAGGGCACAAACTGGATGGAGGAAAAAATCGACAACCTCTGCAAGAAGCTAGAAGAAACAGATGAAAAAATCAACAACTTAAGTAAGACCCAAGAAGAAATGAAGAGTGATATAGCTGAAATGAAAAACTCCATTGAAAGTATCAACAGTAGACTAGGAGAAGGGGAGGACCGAATTAGTGAATTAGAAGACAAGGAAGCAAAACACACCCAAACTGAAATGCAATTGGAGAAAAAAATGAAAAGACAGGAGGAGAGCCTAAGGGAGCTTTGGGACAACATGAAACGAAACAACATATGAATAATAGGGGTACCAGAACAACAGAAGGATGAACAAGGATTAGAAAACCTATTAGAAGAAATAATATCAGAAAATTTCCCTGAGGTGGGGAAGAAAAAAGTCACGCAAGCCCAGAGAGTCCCAAACAAGGTGAACCCAAAAAGACCCACACCAAGACACATCATAATTACCATGGCAAACGTTCAGGAGAAAGAGAGAATCCTACAGGCTGCAAGAGAGAGACGGAAAGTTACATACAAGGGATCTCCCATTAGATTGTCAAATGATTTCTCAACAGAAACACATCAGGCCAGAAAAGAATGGACAGAAATTTACAAAGTGATGCAAAGCAAAGGACTGAATCCAAGAATACTCTATCCAGCAAGGCTATCATTCAAAATTGAAGGGGAAATAAGAAGCTTCACAGACAAAAAAAGGCTAAGGGAGTTTATTACCACCCAGCCAGCAATGCAAGGAATGCTAAAGGGACTGGTATAAAAATAAGAAATAAAAAGCTCAGAAAGAAAACAGCCACACAAAAACAGAAATGGCTACAAACAAGTACCTTTCAATAATAACTTTAAACGTAAACGGACTAAATGCTCCAAACAAAAGACATCGAGTGGCTGAATGGATAAAAAAACATGACCCATACATCTGCTGTCTACAAGAAACCCACCTCCTTAAAAGGGACTCACACAGCCTGAAAGTGAAAGGATGGAAAAATATCTTTCAGGCAAATGGAAAGGAAAAGAAAGCTGGGGTAGCAATACTTATATCGGACAAAATAGACCTCAAAGTGAAGGCCATAACAAGAGATAAGGAAGGTCACTTCATAATACTAAAGGGATCAATACAACAAGAAGATATAACTCTGGTAAACATATATGCACCCAATGCAGGAGCACCCAAATTCATAATAAATCTCCTGGAAGATATCAAAGGAGAGATCGACAAAAATACAATCATAGTAGGGGACTTCAATACACCACTGACAACACTGGATAAGCCCTCTAGACAAACAATCAGCAAAGATACAGCAATCCTAAATGACTCACTATATCAGATGGACTTAATAGACATCTTCAGAACACTTCACCCCAAAGCCAGGGAATATACATTCTACACAAATGCTCATAAGACATATTCAAAAATAGACCATATATTGGGTCACAAGAAAAGTATCCCCAAATTCAAGAAGATTGAAATCATAAAAAGCGTCTTCGCAGACCACGATGGCATAATATTAGAAATAAACTACAATAAAAACAACCCAAAGTACTCAAACACCTGGAAGCTGAATAGCATGCTATTACATATTGATTGAGTTACGAATGAAATCAAAGAAGAAATTCGAAACAACCTGGAAACTAATGACAATGAAAACACAACAACCCAAAACCTATGGGACACAATGAAAGCAGTCCTGAGAGGGAAGTTTATATAGCTCTACAGCCCTATCTCAAAAAACAAGAAAAAATGGTAGTAAATCAGCTAACCCTACAACTCAAAGAATTAGAAAGAGAGCAACAAGAAAACCCCAGAGTGAGCAGAAGGAAGGAGATAATAAAGATTAGAGCAGAAATAAATGACATAGAGACCAAAAAAACAATACAGAAAATCAATGAAAACAAGAGCTGGTTCTTTGAAAGGATAAACAAGATTGACAAACCTCTAGCCAGACTCACCAAGAAGCAAAGAGAGAGGACCCAAATAAACAAAACCAGAAACGATAGAGGCGAAATAACAACAGACCCCACAGAAATACTAATGATTGTTAAAAAATACTATGGACAGCTCTACTCCAACAAACTAGACAACCTGGAGGAAATGGACAAATTCCTAGAAAAATACAACATTCCAAAACTCAATCAGGAAGAATCTAAAAATCTCAACAGGCCAATAACTATGGAAGAAATTGAAGCAGTCATCAAAAAGTTTGCAGCAAACAAAAGCCCAGGACCAGACGGCTTCATAGGGGAGTTTTACCAAACATTCAAGGAAGAACTAAAACCCATCCTCCTCAGACTACTACAAAAAATTCAAGAGGAAGGAACACTTCCAAGCTCATTCTATGAAGCCAGCATCACCCTAATACCAAAACCAGGTAAAGACAACACAATGAAAGAGAATTACAGGCCAATATCCCTCATGAACCTAGATGCCAAAATCCTCAACAAAATCTTAGCAAATCGGATCCAGCAGTACATCAGAAAGATCATACACCATGACCAAGTAGGATTTATCCCAGGGATGCAAGGATGGTACAATATCCGCAAATCAATGAACGTGATACATCACATAAACAAATAGAAAGAAAAAAAACAACATGGTCATATCAATTGATGCAGAAAAAGCATTTGACAAAATTCAACACCCATTTTTGATAAAAGCTCTCAGCAAGGTGGGAGTAGAAGGATCATACCTCAATATAATAAAAGCCATATATGACAGGACCACAGCCAACATCATACTCAATGGACCAAAACTAACACCATTTCCCCTAAGAACAGGAACAAGGCAGGGATGCCCCCTCTCACCACTCCTGTTCAACATAGTACTGGAAGTGTTAGCCATTGCAATTCGGCAAGAAGAAGAAATAAAAGGCATCCAAATTGGAAAAGAGGAAGTAAAACTGTCCTTATTTGCAGACGACATGATATTATACATACAAAACCCTAGAGACTCCATCAAAAAGCTACTAGACTTAATACATGAATTTGGCAATGTAGCAGGATACAAAATTAACCCCAAGAAATCTGAGGCATTTCTATACACCAATAGTGAACTTTCAGAAAGAGAGATTATAAAAACAATCCCGTTTACCATCGCACCAAAAAAATTAAGCTACCTAGGAATAAACTTAACTAAAGTGGCAAAAGACCTCTACTCAGAAAAGTACAGGACGTTGAAAAAAGATATAGAGGAAGACATTAACAGATGGAAGAACATACCGTGTTCATGGATTGGTAGAATCAACATCGTTAAAATGTCCATACTACCCAAAGCAATCTATAAATTCAACGCACTTCCCATTAAAATACCAATGGCATACTTCAGAGATCTAGAACGAACTCTCCAAAAATTCATCTGGAATAAAAAAAGACCCCGAATAGCTACAGCAATCCTGAAAAAGACCAAAGTAGGTGGGATCTCAATACCAGATATCAAGTTGTATTACAAAGCCACTGTTCTCACAACTGTGTGGTACTGGCACAAGAATAGGCATATAGATCAATGGAATAGGATAGAGAGCCCAGAAATCGGCCCGAAACAATATGCTCAATTAATATTTGACAAAGGAGGCAAGAACATACAATGGAGCCAAGATAGTCTCTTCAATAAATGGTGTTGGGAAAACTGGACAGATATATGCAAGAAAATGAAACTAGACCACCAACTTACACCATTCACAAAAAATAAACTCAAAATGGATAAAGGACTTGAATGTATGACAGGAAACCATAAAAATTCTAGAAGAATCCAAAGGCAACAAAATCTCAGACATATGCCGAAGCAATTTCGTCACTGATACAGCTCCTAGGGCACTTGAAACTAAAGAGAAAATGAACAAATGGGACTACATCAAAATAAAAAGCTTCTGCACAGCAAAAGAAACCATCAACAAAACAACGAGAAAACCCACTGTGTGGGAAAACATATTTGCCAATGTCATATCTGATAAGGGCCTAATCTCCAAAATCTATAGGGAACTCATACAACTTAACAAAAGGAAGATAAACAATCCAATCAAAAAATGGGCAAAGGACCTAAATAGACACCTTTCAAAAGAGGACATTCAGAAAGCCAAGAGACATATGAAAACATGCTCACAGTCACTAATCACCCGAGAGATGCAAATCAAAACAGCAGTGAGGTACCACCTCACACCTGTCCGACTGGCTATCATCAACAAATCAACAAACGACAAGTGCTGGAGAGGATGTGGAGAAAAAGGAACACTTGTGCACTGCTGGTGGGAATGCAGACTGGTGCAGCCACTATGGAAGACAGTATGGAGTTTCCTCAAAAAACTGAAAATGGAACTCCCATTTGACCCTGTGATCCCACTTCTAGGAATATATCCCAAGAAACCAGAAACACCAATCAGAAAGGATATATGCACCCCTATGTTCATAGCAGCACAATTCACCATAGCTAATTTCTGGAAACAGCCTAGGTGTCAATCAGTAGATGAATGGATTAGAAAACTGTGGTACATCTACACCAAGGAATACTATACTGCTCTAAAAAGGAAGGAACTCTTACCATTTGCAACGTCATGGATGGAACTGGAGAGCATTATGCTAAGTTAAATAAGCCCGTCGATGAAGGAAACATACCACATGATCTGACTCATTCATGGATAATAGAGACCATTATAAACTTTTGAACAATAATAGATACAGAGGCAGAGCTGCCTCAAACAGATTGTCAAACTGAAGCGGGAAGGCCGGGGAGGGTTGGGGGGCAGGAGGTAGGGGGGTAAGAGATCAAACAAAGGACTTGTATGCATGCATATAAGCATAACCAGTGGACATAAGACATTGGGGGATAGGGGAGGCTAGGGGACTGTCTAGGGCGGGGGGATAAAATGGACACATATGTAATATCCTTTGTAATACTTTAAGCAATAAATTAAAAAATTAATAAATAAATAAAAATAAATAAATAAAGGAAACTGTCAGCCAATTCCTTTGCGAAAACGAACCTCTGCTCCCCTCATGTGGCCTTTTAAAGAATAACACCTGGTGCTTCTGTCCGTGGTGCTGAAATGTTAGCTAATGTCCTGTGAATTTGATGAAAAATTGTACCCAAAAAACCACAAACAAACAAACAAAAAACAAAACCTACAGAAAACCCTACAAAATCACTGAGGCTGTCCAGGGTGCAATTATTCCTTCCCTGGATGGACTGAGGTCACGGGTCTGGCTTTTGCACCCCTTCCTGTCCCAGCCCTGCCAAGGGAGGCCTTGGCTGCTTCACTGACATGGGGAAGCTGTGCGTTCACTAATTCAGTCCGTAACCTAGAGGCTGCCATGATTGGAGCAGTCAGTCCTGGGGAGGCCGCCGTTAACAAGGCAGCCAGTACCGCACCGGTCTCCTTTCCTGAGGCAGCCAGTCAGCCGCGGCCATTGTGATTGCGGCAGCCAGTGCCTTGGATGACACCATTATGGAGGCAGCCAGTCTGTGCAGTGAGGTGCAGGGGTATCGGGAGAAGGTGTTATTCCCACTAGACTCAGCGGCCTCTGTAGGGCATTCCTGAGGCAGTCCTTTCCCTGTAGGCTGCCATTATTGATGCTGTCAGTCCCAGGGAGGCTGTTGTTGATGGCACCTCCTGATGCAGGTTATCATGGGAACAGGGTAGTACCACGAGAAAAAAATTCATCTTAAACTTTTGTATTGAAACCCAGTGTGTTTTAAAAAATATATTTTTATTGATTTCAGAGATGAAGGGAGAGGGAGAGAGATGGAAACATCAATGATGAGAGAGAATCATGGATACGCTACCTCCTGTATCCCCCTCTTCCCCACTGTGTATTGAGACCACAACCCCTCAGAGGAAGTATTGTTTTCCCAAATGAAGGAGCAATTCATTCACAGCATAAGTGGTCCACATACAGGAAAGTGCAGTTCCCCTACAGGAAGAAGGTTTCTTCACAGGAAGCTTGTTTACCCCATCGGAAGAGGCGTTCTCCCACCAAAGTTTTGATTCCCTCACTGGAAATTGTGATTCCATCACAGGAAGATAGGTCAAGAAACAGGAAAGTGCATTTCCCCCACAGGAAGCTGAGACGCCCTCACAGGAAGGGTCATCCACACTCAGGAAAGTGCATTTCAACAAAAGGAAGAAGGGATTCTAAAACAAAGAGACACTCCCCTATAGGAAAATGGGTTTCTACACGGGAAGGGACACTTCCCCCACAGGAAGGAGTGTTTCCTTGTGGTAGTTTTATTTCCAAAAGGAAGTTGATTTTTCATAAAGGGAAGATAGGTCGGCACACAGGAACGAGCACGTCCCACAAAGAATGACCTGTCTACACACGGAGGGATATTTCCTAGAGGGGAAGAATAGTTCCCTAGAGGAAGTTTGTTTCCCCACATGAATGTCTGATTCATTCGCAGCATAATAGGTCCGCATAGAGGAGAGTGCATTTCCCCCCCAAAAATAAGGTTTCTTCAAAGGATGATTGTTTGCCCTATAGGTATAGGCATTCTCCACCAGGAAGTTTTGATTCCCCTACAGGAAGTTGCGTTTCCCCCACAGGAAGAGAAGTCCACATCAGGAAAGTGCATTTCCCCCACAGAAAAATGGGACTCTTTCACAGGAAAAGAGATCCGCACAAAGTTCAGTGCAATTCCCCAACTGGAAGTAGGGTCCCAAAAACAAAAGGTACACTCCCCCATAAGAATATGGGTTCCTACATTACAAGGGACATTTCCATCACAGGAAGGAGGGTTCACCATCGCGAAGTTTTGTTTCTAAAGGAAGTTGGCTTTCCATCAGTGGAAATAGTTCTGCACACAGGATCCTGCATGTCCCCGAAAGAATGAAGTGTGTACATACCCGTAGTGATATTACCTCCAGAGGAAGAAGAGTTTCCCCAGTGGAAGTATTTTTTACCCACATAAAGGAACTATTCTTCAGAGCATAATAAGTCCGCATTTTCGGAAAGTGCATTTCCTACATAGCAGGAAGCATGTCTCAAAGGAAGGTAGTTTCCCCGCAGGAAGAGGTGCCTCCAAATAGAAGCTTTGATTCTGGCACAAAAAGGGGCCATTTCCTCAGGGGAAGAGAGATCTGCACACAGGAAATTGCATTTCCCCTTTAGGAGGAAGGGTTCCTACAATGGAAGGATAACTCCCCAGTAGGAAAATCGGTTGCCATTCCGGATTGGACATTTCCGAACAGGAAGGAGGGTTCACAAAACGGGAGTTTGTTTTCCACATGGGATGTTGCGTTTCCATTACAGGTCGTAAGCTCTGCACACAGGAATGTGCATTTCCCCCACAGTAAGTTGGCTTCCCAAAGCAGAAGGTAAATTTCACCCAAAGGACAAAAGCTTCCACACCGTAAGTTTGGTATCCCCTCAGGAAGATGGATTCCATCACAGGAAGTTCGGTTTGGACAATGAAAAGTGCACTTCACACACGGGAAGAAGGGTTTCCTTGCAACAAGTGAATTTCCCCCACAGGAATAGTTCTTCTCCGACAGAAAGTTTCATTTCCACCACACCAATATGCACCTCCCTCACATGAAAATAGTTTCACACAAAAGATAATGCAGTTCCCACACTAGAAATAGGATTCTCACAAAGAATTTGCAATACCCCCAAAGGAAGGTGGGATTCGCTCAAAGGAACATAGATATGCACACAGGAAAGTGCAGGTCCCACAAAGGGTGAAGTGTTCACACACAGAAAGGGACATTTCCCCCAGAGGAATAATGGATCCCTCAGAGGAAGTATTGTTTCCCCAAGTGAAGGAGCCATTCATTCAGAGCATAATCGGTAAGCATACTGGATATTGCAGTTCCCCTACAGGAAGAAGGTTTCCTCACAGGGTGTTCTTTTCCCCCACAGGAATAGGTGTTCTCTAACAGGAAGTTTCCATTCCCCCAGAGGGAGGTGCGAGTCCCTCACTGCATGATAAGTCCACAAACAGGAAAGTGCATTTCCCACACTGGAAGTTGAGACGCCCTCACAGGAAGAGTCATCCACACACAGTAAAGTGCATTTCCCCCACATGAAGAAGGTTTCCTCAAAGGAAGTTTGTTTCCCCTATAGGTAGAGGCGTTCTCCAACAGGAAGTTATGATTCCCCCACAGCAAGGTGCGATTCCCTCACAGGAGGACAGGTCCACAACAGGAAAGTGCATTTCCCCCACAGAAAAATGGGACGCTTTCACAGGAAAAGAGATCATCACACAGGAACATGCATTTCAGCAACAGAAAGTAGGGTTCCTAAAACAATAGGGACACTCTTTCATATAATATGTGTTCCTACACCCAGCGGACATTTCCCCCACAGGAATGAGTGTTCACCATGGGAAAGGGATAGAGATGGAGACATCAATATTTGCCGGGAGACGGTCCATCCTGCTGTTTCAAGGGACCTGGCATATATGGCATACAGTTCTTAATATGTTTGCTCACCTTCTTGGCACTATGTGCTTTAAACAAGGTCACCTCTTTGAGAAAGGTTGTTTCCCCACGTAGGGATTTTCCCCTGAAGTTAGGGAGGGAATAAACCCCCTTAACTAAGTGCCAGGTGGGTAATTAGTCACATGAACTATGAACAATCATGCTTAAGCTACATAATCTTTACTCCCTGGAATGGAGATAAGAAACGCCCTAACCTTTGGAATAGAGATTGATAGGATTGGAATCAACTGCTATAAATACAGATGTAACAAGACAACAAGAGACAGAACTTAGAAGACAGAACCAAAAGACACAGAACCTAGACACAGAACCTACACAGAACCTAGGGACAGAAGAACTTAGCTGGAGAGAACATGTCAAATGATCCTGGACAGAAACTGGCCAAAGAACCTAGAGACAGAACCTAGTGAGAGAACATGGCAAAAGATCCTGGACAGAAACTGGCCACAGAACCTAGATACAGAACCTACACAGAACCTAGACACAGAACCTACACAGAACCTAGAGACAGAAGAACTTCACTGGAGAGAATATGGCAAAAGATCCTGGACTGAACCTGAGTACAGAAATTGGCAAGGAATACTCGCACCTTCCTATTTCTAGTCACCTGACTAGAACCTGGTGACTGAACCTGGCTGGAGATCCTAGCAAGAGAACATGAACACAGAACCTGGCTGGATATCCTAACCAAAACTTCGCTGGAGATCCTGAACAGAACTTGGCTGGAGATCCTGGCTGGAGATCCTGGCTAGGCTGCTGATCAACTGAACGCTGTCTCTGTGTCATTCCTTCTTCGCTGACTCCGTCCACAACTTTGGGGACCCCTGGACCTGCTGGGGTTGGACCCCAGCATCTGGCGCCAGAACAGGGACCCCTAGGTAAGCCCCACTCTCGGGATGGATAGGACTCTACCGTAGGAAGAGGGTGAATAGTCTTCGCCGACTCCATCCACACCTTTGGGAAACCCTGGAACAGGATTCCCCTAGGTAAGACCCCACCCCCCATTGAGAACCCCCACATTCAGGACTGATAGGACTCCACCAGGGTACTGCAGACCCCCCTATAGAGGTTAAGTAGGGTAAGAAGGTGGATAGTACAGAACTTAGATTGAGAAGTTGTGCCATACTGAGTCCAAAGAAAGAAGACTCTGTATTGATTCTTAGATTGAGAAGATGTGCCATACTGAGACCAAAGAAAGAAGACTCTGTATTGATTCTTAGATTGAGAAGATGTGCCATACTGAGTCCAAAGAAAGAAGACTCTGTATAGATCTTTAGATTAGGAAGATGTGCAATACTGAGTCTAAAGAAATAAGACTCTGTATTGATCTTTTAACGCATATGCTTGCTAGCAGAGGAATTAAGGTTACTCCCAGTAAGACAGAACGTTTTATACAAGAAGTATGTCCATGCTTTTCTGAGGAAGGAAAGGTAAATGGAAAGGCATGGGAGGAGGTAGGCCCAAGGAGCCTTATCCTTAACCCCACTGCAGTCTTTCCACCGCAGGAAAGTGCAGGATTGGCAAGCTCTCCCTGGGGTGATAGATCAGGACTCAGGTAATAGCAGAAAGCGCCGATCCTACTCTTAAAATGGATACAAGAGAGCATTTGGGGTTTTTCTTTTTAATGCCTGCTTTTAAAAAATAAAAAAGGGGGAATATGCCGGGAGCCGGTCCATCCTTGCTGTTTCAAGGGACCTGGCATATATGGCATATTGTTCTTAATATGTTTGCTCACCTTTTTGGCACTATGTGCTTTAACCAAGGTCACCTCTTTGAGAAAGGTTGTTTCCCCAGGTAGGGATTTTCCCCTGAAGTTAGGGAGGGAATAAACCCCCTTAACTAAGTGCCAGGTGGGTAATTAGTCACTTTAACTACGAACAATCATGCTTAAGCTACATAATCTTTACTCCCTGGAATGGAGATAAGAAACGCCCTAACCTTTGGAATAGAGATTGATAGGATTGGAATCAACTGCTATAAATACAGATGTAACAAGACAACAAGAGACAGAACTTAGAAGACAGAACCAAAAGACACAGAACCTAGACACAGAACCTACACAGAACCTAGGGACAGAAGAACTTAGCTGGAGAGAACATGTCAAATGATCCTGGACAGAAACTGGCCAAAGAACCTAGAGACAGAACCTAGTGAGAGAACATGGCAAAAGATCCTGGACAGAAACTGGCCACAGAACCTAGATACAGAACCTACACAGAACCTAGACACAGAACCTACACAGAACCTAGAGACAGAAGAACTTCGCTGGAGAGAATATGGCAAAAGATCCTGGACTGAACCTGAGTACAGAAATTGGCAAGGAATACTCGCACCTTCCTATTTCTAGTCACCTGACTAGAACCTGGTGACTGAACCTGGCTGGAGATCCTAGCAAGAGAACATGAACACAGAACCTGGCTGGATATCCTAACCAAAACTTCGCTGGAGATCCTGAACAGAACTTGGCTGGAGATCCTGGCTAGAGATCCTGGCTAGGCTGCTGATCAACTGAACGCTGTCTCTGTGTCATTCCTTCTTCGCTGACTCCGTCCACAACTTTGGGGACCCCTGGACCTGCTGGGGTTGGACCCCAGCATCTGGCGCCAGAACAGGGACCCCTAGGTAAGCCCCACTCTCGGGATGGATAGGACTCTACCGTAGGAAGAGGGTGAATAGTCTTCGCCGACTCCATCCACACCTTTGGGAAACCCTGGAACAGGATTCCCCTAGGTAAGACCCCACCCCCCATTGAGAACCCCCACATTCAGGACTGATAGGACTCCACCAGGGTACTGCAGACCCCCCTATAGAGGTTAAGTAGGGTAAGAAGGTGGATAGTACAGAACTTAGATTGAGAAGTTGTGCCATACTGAGTCCAAAGAAAGAAGACTCTGTATTGATTCTTAGATTGAGAAGATGTGCCATACTGAGACCAAAGAAAGAAGACTCTGTATTGATTCTTAGATTGAGAAGATGTGCCATACTGAGTCCAAAGAAAGAAGACTCTGTATAGATCTTTAGATTAGGAAGATGTGCAATACTGAGTCTAAAGAAATAAGACTCTGTATTGATCTTTTAACGCATATGCTTGCTAGCAGAGGAATTAAGGTTACTCCCAGTAAGACAGAACGTTTTATACAAGAAGTATGTCCATGCTTTTCTGAGGAAGGAAAGGTAAATGGAAAGGCATGGGAGGAGGTAGGCCCAAGGAGCCTTATCCTTAACCCCACTGCAGTCTTTCCACCGCAGGAAAGTGCAGGATTGGCAAGCTCTCCCTGGGGTGATAGATCAGGACTCAGGTAATAGCAGAAAGCGCCGATCCTACTCTTAAAATGGATACAAGAGAGCATTTGGGGTTTTTCTTTTTAATGCCTGCTTTTAAAAAATAAAAAAGGGGGAATATGCCGGGAGCCGGTCCATCCTTGCTGTTTCAAGGGACCTGGCATATATGGCATATTGTTCTTAATATGTTTGCTCACCTTTTTGGCACTATGTGCTTTAACCAAGGTCACCTCTTTGAGAAAGGTTGTTTCCCCAGGTAGGGATTTTCCCCTGAAGTTAGGGAGGGAATAAACCCCCTTAACTAAGTGCCAGGTGGGTAATTAGTCACTTTAACTACGAACAATCATGCTTAAGCTACATAATCTTTACTCCCTGGAATGGAGATAAGAAACGCCCTAACCTTTGGAATAGAGATTGATAGGATTGGAATCAACTGCTATAAATACAGATGTAACAAGACAACAAGAGACAGAACTTAGAAGACAGAACCAAAAGACACAGAACCTAGACACAGAACCTACACAGAACCTAGGGACAGAAGAACTTAGCTGGAGAGAACATGTCAAATGATCCTGGACAGAAACTGGCCAAAGAACCTAGAGACAGAACCTAGTGAGAGAACATGGCAAAAGATCCTGGACAGAAACTGGCCACAGAACCTAGATACAGAACCTACACAGAACCTAGACACAGAACCTACACAGAACCTAGAGACAGAAGAACTTCGCTGGAGAGAATATGGCAAAAGATCCTGGACTGAACCTGAGTACAGAAATTGGCAAGGAATACTCGCACCTTCCTATTTCTAGTCACCTGACTAGAACCTGGTGACTGAACCTGGCTGGAGATCCTAGCAAGAGAACATGAACACAGAACCTGGCTGGATATCCTAACCAAAACTTCGCTGGAGATCCTGAACAGAACTTGGCTGGAGATCCTGGCTAGAGATCCTGGCTAGGCTGCTGATCAACTGAACGCTGTCTCTGTGTCATTCCTTCTTCGCTGACTCCGTCCACAACTTTGGGGACCCCTGGACCTGCTGGGGTTGGACCCCAGCATCTGGCGCCAGAACAGGGACCCCTAGGTAAGCCCCACTCTCGGGATGGATAGGACTCTACCGTAGGAAGAGGGTGAATAGTCTTCGCCGACTCCATCCACACCTTTGGGAAACCCTGGAACAGGATTCCCCTAGGTAAGACCCCACCCCCCATTGAGAACCCCCACATTCAGGACTGATAGGACTCCACCAGGGTACTGCAGACCCCCCTATAGAGGTTAAGTAGGGTAAGAAGGTGGATAGTACAGAACTTAGATTGAGAAGTTGTGCCATACTGAGTCCAAAGAAAGAAGACTCTGTATTGATTCTTAGATTGAGAAGATGTGCCATACTGAGTCCAAAGAAAGAAGACTCTGTATAGATCTTTAGATTAGGAAGATGTGCAATACTGAGTCTAAAGAAATAAGACTCTGTATTGATCTTTTAACACATATGCTTGCTAGCAGAGGAATTAAGGTTACTCCCAGTAAGACAGAACGTTTTATACAAGAAGTATGTCCATGCTTTTCTGAGGAAGGAAAGGTAAATGGAAAGGCATGGGAGTAGGTAGGCCCAAGGAGCCTTATCCTTAACCCCACTGCAGTCTTTCCACCGCAGGAAAGTGCAGGATTGGCAAGCTCTCCCTGGGGTGATAGATCAGGACTCAGGTAATAGCAGAAAGCGCCGATCCTACTCTTAAAATGGATACAAGAGAGCATTTGGGGTTTTTCTTTTTAATGCCTGCTTTTAAAAAATAAAAAAAGGGGGAATATGCCGGGAGTCGGTCCATCCTTGCTGTTTCAAGTGACCTGGCATATATGGCATATTGTTCTTAATATGTTTGCTCACCTTTTTGGCACTATGTGCTTTAACCAAGGTCACCTCTTTGAGAAAGGTTGTTTCCCCAGGTAGGGATTTTCCCCTGAAGTTAGGGAGGGAATAAACCCCCTTAACTAAGTGCCAGGTGGGTAATTAGTCACTTTAACTACGAACAATCATGCTTAAGCTACATAATCTTTACTCCCTGGAATGGAGATAAGAAACGCCCTAACCTTTGGAATAGAGATTGATAGGATTGGAATCAACTGCTATAAATACAGATGTAACAAGACAACAAGAGACAGACCTTAGAAGACAGAACCAAGAGACACAGAACCTACACAGAACCTAGAGACAGAAGAACTTCGCTGGAGAGAACATGGCCACAGAACGTAGAGATAGAACCTAGTGAGAGAACCTGGCTGAAGAACCTCGAAACAGAACCTGGCAACAGAACCTTGATAGAACATGGCAAGAGAACCTGACTAGAACCTGGTGACTGAACCTGGCTGGAGAACCTGGACAGAACCTGGCTGGAGAACCTAGTGTGGGAACATGGCTACAGAACCTTGCTGGAGAACCCGGAGAACCTAGCAAGAGAACATGGACACAGAACCTGGCTGGAGATCCTAACCAGAACCTCGCTGGAGATCCTGAGCAGAACCTCTCTGGAGATCCAGACCAGAACTTGGCTGGAGATCCTGGCTAGGCTGCTGATCAACTGAACACTGTCTCCGTGTCCTTCCTTCTTCGCCGACTCTGTCGACGCTTTTGGGAACCCCTGGACCTGCTGGGGTTGGACCCCGGCAAATGATGAGAGAGAATCATGGATCAGCTGCCTCCTGTATCACCCCCTCCCCACTGGGGATCCAGCCCGCAACGAGGGCATGTGCCCTGACCGGGAATAAAACCAGGGACCCTTCAATACACAGGTTGACACTCTCCCCACTGAGGCACACTGGCCAGGGCCACAGTGGTTTTTTCTTAGAAATATACATTTCTACTATTTCAGAAAAGAAGAAAGATCAATGATGAGTGATCATCCTAGATTGGCTGCCTTCTGCCAGAAGAAAGAGTGGCATGTGTTCTCATCTGCTAAGCAGAAGGAATAGGCCCTGGCCAGTGTTGTTCACTGGTTAGACCTTCGGATGCCCAGGGAAGGGTCGCTGGTGGGATTCCAGGTCCAGAGCACATACCTGGGATGCAGGCTTCATTGCCGGCCCCGGTCTGGGCTCCTGTGGGAGCCAAAGATCCATGTGTCTCTTGCATATTCATGTTTGCTTTTTTGTTTCTTCTCTATCCCCTCCCTCCCTCCCTCCCTCTGTCTGTAAAAAACATATCCTTTGGTAAGAATTAACCAAAACATAAACAAGAAAAAAGTACAAAGAAGGAAAAGATTTGGAGGCTGTGAAAAAGCAGCATACCCCTAATGAAAGGCACCATGATGAGCGGAGCATTCGGCTCCGCTGATGTTTTTCCACGGAATGTGTCTATAAGATAAAAATAAAATGTCTGAGTGTCTCTCAGCTGGCCAGATCCTGACACAACAGGACGAGGCCATTCTAGCGTGGTCCTTGCAGGGTCTCCCAAGCCACCACGTTGGGGCGAGGCTCTGCGGCGGGGGGCGAGGCCAGGAGGAGCAGAGGAAAGCGAGGCGTGAAGGAGGCGGGGAATGGACAGAGGAGGGTCCTGCACGTGCTCCCCTCTACTGCGTTGTGTCGCTGCTCCCAGAGTCCCCCCCACTGAGAAGATGGGAGCAGACTCATCCGGTGTCAGTGACCGAGGGACATACAGGCTGAGGGACACACAGACTGAGGGACACATAGACCGAGGGACACAGAGACCGAGGGACACACAGATAATCGAGGCCACAGTGGCCTGGAGAGGTGACATCCGGGAACCTGTGACCACTGTGTTGGTTCCTTTTATCCTCCCAGATGTACCTTCTCAGAGGTTTTTGACTCCAGAACCCTGGATTCCAGTTCCACAGACAGCACCTACTTCATGGTGACTCTGCCCAAGACCCAAGAACTCTCTGGACAACCATTCACACATCAGTTGTTTGGAAAGTGATCTCAAACTTATTCTATATAGTTATTGCATGTATGAAAAATAAATCAGAGCCAAGCAGTCATCTGTTTGATGTATTATACATTTGTATCATACATACATTTTAGTTTAGAAAATGACATTTCTCATTTAAAGTTGCCTTCCTAAGTGTAATTAAGTGAGCATGTTAAAAACTTTGTAAGAGTGAATGTTTTACTTGGCAAATGCTGAGAAACTTGGTAAGTATTACTGTGTATCGCTGCCCAAGGAACTGTTGGGGGTCATGTGTTGTCACCAAAGCAGAATGTTTGCTCAATGACTGGTCCCCTTGTTGAGACAACCTTCATGGTTTTCCCTTCATTCGGTTATGAACCTATAGGCAGAAGGTAGAATTAGGCTTGTACTGATGCCACAGCTCCCACCTGCTGTGATGATGGAAACAGGCCTGATGCTCCAAGCATCATGAGAACACCAGCAAGCGAGGCTCAATGACTGAGCATTGACCTATGAACCAAGAAGTCCCCTTGATTCCTGGTAAGGGCACCCCCATCACCTGATTGTTTCTCTTTGTCTCCCTGTCCCTCTGTGTCTCAGATCAAGAACAACAGATTTAAAATAAAACTGGAAACTGTCCAATCTGCTCCTATCCTCCTCCCAAAAGGTATCAGATTTTACTGAAAACACCCACCACTTGTCTTCCTTAGTCATCGTGAGAATTCCAGTTCATGAATGTTCAGAGCATCTCAGTTTCAAACGTGCGTGCACATCTACACCCAAACAGCGGAGCTTCGCATCCTGGAGAATTTTCCATTTCCTTCCAAAGGAAGTGAGATGTCTCACACTGGAAATGGAAACAAATGGTAGGAAAAGCTGGGCATGGAGATCAAGGCTAATCATTGCAACCTGGGAATGATGTACTCAACAAATCACAGCATGAATAGTCAAACCAGAACATTCCTGTACGTGGAGGTTTGGGCACGGGGACACCAACATTTTTAATGTGAATGAGCACTTGATTGTGCAAAGCTTTCCTTCACCCCCTGAGAGATACTCAGCAGAGGTGCTGAGCCACTTGGAAATGTGTGCTGTTTCAATGCGATGCTGGGGGTGGGGGTTTGCCCCTCCTGGCCTGAGCTAGAGAGCCCACCTTCCAATGTGCACAGGGCCCCTGCTTGGGTGTCAACAGCTCCATGACTGTGGGCTGGCTCCTCCCGAGTCCGCTGAGACCCACAGAAAACAATATCCCAACTGGCAGATTTCTCCTGGTCCTGAGGTGTTTCAGGATTGGGTTAATGAGGGAAAACACAAGTATGAAGGTGTGGCTCAAAGGTTGCTTCTGAGAGTTTCAGGTCACCCACCCAAGCCCTCAGTCATTGGAGGGAATGAGGTTTCAATTCTTCACATAGAAATGCCATCATTTTTTAAAATATATTTTTTATTGATCTCAGATAGAAAGGGAGAGGAAGCGGGGGGAGACGAGAGAGAGAGAGAGAGAGAGAGAGAGAGAGAGAGAGAGAGAGAGAGTTGAGGAACATCCATGGTGACAGAGAATCATGGATCCGCTGCCTCTTGCAGGCCCCACACTGGGCATCAAGCCCACAACCCGAGCATGTGCCCTGACCAGGAATTGAACCCTGACCTCCTGGTTCATAGGTCGATGATCAAGCACTGAGCCACACCAGCCGGGCAGGAGAGGGAAGGTCATGGTCCCAGTTCGTGGGTTTGGTGACCCCTTCAGGAGCTCTCCTCCAGGAACAGGTGCAGTGCTAGGACCCTCAGGCTGAGGGGTGACGGGCCCTCACCGTGTGGGCCTGCTCCCTGCATTGATGTCCGTCTGCTCTGTTGTAAGAAAAGAGGGGCCTCTGGTTGCTGTGGCCCCGTCGCCTCCCCAAGCAGAGGCTACCTGTTCCCTGGAGCCTCGCTGGACTCCCACTCATGGGCCCATGAGCATCAGTGCCCCAGGCCTCGCTGGACATTACCTGTGAACCGGTGGCCAGGAATGACCGACACGGCCTGCCTGCTCTGCTCACGCGGGTCCATGGCCCATCAGACTCCCCATAAGAAACGTGCAGTGAAGGATTTCAGACGGGTCAGGGGAGGGTTAGACACGCGGACCCAGGTACAAGGCCAGCACCAGGAGCTGCTGCGAGGTGGGCTTCGCACACACTGTGAGGTGAGGTGCACCTAGCAGCTCTCAGCAGGGTGGCGAGGGCCTGTGTCCTGGTCACTCGCAGTGCCGCCTGCCCAGGCTCAGTGGGAGGGGGTGGCCACGGGGAGGAGCATGCCTGACCCCACGCCTCCTGCTCAGGCAGCCAAGTCCACGCAGAACAGTGGGGCTGCGCGAGCTCTAAACTGGCTCCCGGGCCCCACGCCCTCTGCCTCCCTTGTCCACCTCAAGGCCTGGCAGATGCTGTTCACCGAGAGACGCACGTTTTAGCCACCTGAGCCAGAGGCGCCGGTGCTGACCCCACTCTGAATGACACTCCAAAGCCTGGGTCACCCTCCCGCTTTATAGCTTGGAAAGGGGCACAGAGACTTTGGGGGTCTTGCCTTAGGACACACAGTTGTGAGGGCAGAGCTGAGACTCAAACCCTTGTGGGCAGACCTGGCGGCCACATGCTGTGCCCCAGGTGAGATGCCGATGCTACTGAGGCAGCAAGAAGGGTGAGGGCGACCAGTGCCCAGACTGAGGCAGCACAGGTGTGTTCACAGGCACACGGGCACTCACACACACACATGCACACACACACACCCACCTGTACACACCCTCTCTGGCTTTCACCTCTGAGGCTACAGAGGTCTGAGGAATCAGGGGCAGAGCCAGGAGAAGCCAAGGGGTTGTTCGGGTCCTATTCATGTTCCTGGTGAGTCTGTCTCAATCCCTCTCCCTGGCAGGAACCTCACTGGACTGATGCCAGATTCCTACCTTCCCGGGTTCAGGTCTGTGGCTGAGCATTCTTTGAGGCCCTCCTGGAACTCTGCTTTCAGTGATGAGGGGAATGAGGCATGTCGGCTTCAGGTTTGTCTGGACACAAACTTTATTAAAACGAGGCCAAAAACACCATGAGGGACATTGGTGTTGACATCCCCATAGCACTTAAGGAACTGTTTGTCTATTGCCTCTCCTCTTGAAAATGGAGGATGTTTGACCAGTTTCTTCTGTACTAAGTACACTCTTGGAGAAGCAAAGGAGCCAGCAGGCTTCCTCTGAAGCCCCGTCAGAGCTGGGAAATGAGGTATGTGGTGCCTACACTTGCCCTGTGGCTGCTGAGGTGCAATTTAGGGCTCATGATGCATCCTCCATGCAAACACCGGGCTTCTTCCCTGAGTGTGTCCTCTGGTGTCGGATGAGATAGTACTGAAGTGTAAAGGCTCGCCCACACTCCCTGCAAACATATGGCTTTTCCCCAGAGTGTGTCCTCTGGTGTTTGATGAGATTGGACTTAAGTGTAAAGCCTTGCCCACACTCCCTGCACACATATGGCTTCTCCCCTGAGTGTGTCCTCTGGTGATTGATGAGATCAGACTTCTGTGTAAAGCCTCGCCCACACTCCCTGCACACATATGGCCTCTCCCCTGTGTGTGCCCTCTGGTGTCTAATGAGATTAGACTTCACTGTAAAGCCTCGCCCACACTCCCTGCACACATATGGCTTCTCCCCTGAGTGTGCCCTCTGGTGTCTGATGAGATGTGACTTCTGTGTAAAGCCTTGCCTACACTCCCTGCAAACATAGGGCTTCTCCCCTGAGTGTGTCCTCTGGTGTCTGATGAGAGGTGACTTATCTGTAAAGCCTCGCCCACACTCACTACACACATAGGGCTTCTCTCCTGAGTGTGTCCTCTTGTGTATGATTAGAGTTGACTTATCTCTAAAGCCTCCCCCACACTCCCTGCAAACATGGGGCTTCTCCCCTGAGTGTGCCCTCTGGTGTCTGATGAGATGTGACTTCTTTGTAAAGCCTCGCCCACACTCCCTGCACACATATGGCTTCTCCCCTGAGTGTGTCCTCTGGTGTGTGTCGATATGTGACTTATCACTGAAGCCTTGCCCACACCCTCCATGCTTGATTGTTACAATTTTTGACATTCTTACTTCCACAAATAATTTGCCTGTGTTCTTTGCGTAAACATTCTGGCCTGTGCTGGGCTCTTCCTCCATTATTCTCTCAGGTTCACTGGAGCTCCCTGTTTGTCCGTTGGGAGGCTTGAAAGAGGCCCTTGAAGTTCCCCTGTGCCTGATCCTTTTAAGCAAAGGTTTGGACCTCCATTTGACCTCTTGACCTTCAACTTTGTCATTCAAGCCATGTGGACCAGTCTGTTGCTGCTGCTGTTGATTCTGACGCTCTGGGCCAGCTTCCTCCGACTGGATGTGCTTTCCTGCAGATGCTCCTGACAGAATCTCAGAGGGGTGATTGCGTTTCACATGTTGGCTGAGGAATGTCCGACTGGAGAAGGCCACAGAGCAGGAGGGACATGGGTGGACCTCTGGCTTTGGTTCTGCTGGAGAAGAAAGTTTTGGTCAGGGCAGGTGTGGGCAAGCCTGCCTGTGCCGTACGCTCTGTCTCCTGGTAAGACCCGTCCCCGGAATCATTCTAGCTGTGTTGACAGTGCAAGCTCTGCCTCCCACAAAGTGTTCCTTCACTGTCTACTTTTCTTTTTCTTTGTCTGCACTACTCTTCTTCAGAAATCCAGAGACCCCATATCAAAAGTCTTTTCTACAGCCCTGGCCAGTGTGGATCAGTGGATAGAGCCTCAGCCTGTGGACAGAAAGGTCCTGGGTTTGATTCCCATCAAGAGCATGTGCCTTTGTTGCAGGCTTCTCCCCAGCCTGGGCCCTGGTCTGGGCGTGTGCAGGAGGCAGCCAGTCAATGTGTTTCTCTCACATCGACATTTCTCTTTGTCTTTCCCTCCCTCTTCCACTCTCTCTAAAAATCAATGGAAAAATATCCTGGGATGAGGATTGAAAAGAAAAAAGGTCTTACAGATCAAGGACCATCAGAATGCATTTCACTCCTTATATGGGTTGGACTATTGTGACCTTTCCATATACATGTATCTTCTAAGTCATGTTAAAGAGAAAAACCACAGGCCTGGCCAGGTAGCTCAGTGGTTGAGCATCAACCCATGAACCAGGACGTCACCAGTTTGATTCCTGGTCAGGGCACATGCCCAGGTTCTGTGCTCGATCCCAGCAGGAGGCAGCTGATCCATGTTGATATTTCTATCCCTCTCTTCATTTCCCTTCCTCTCTCTCTCAAATCACTAAAAATATTTAAAAATAGAGAAACCATAGGCCCCAACTAGCAATTGCTTCTCTCTCAGTTTTCCACAAATCACAAAATGGAAATATGTCCTTCCTCACACAGTATTCCTACTTGATTTCTTTCAGTGTTAGCCTACTTCAAATACACTACAAAGTCCTGTTTCTGAATATCTTTCCAACCATCCCCTAGCCAGTTTGGATCAGTAGATAGAGCTTCGCCTTGGGGACTCCAGGGTCCTGGGTTTGATTCTAGTCAAGGGCACATACCTGGGTTGCAAGCTCAATCCCCAGCCCTGGTTGGGGTGTCTGTGGGAGACAAGCTATTGATGTTTCTCTCTCTGTCTCTCCCCCTTCTACTCTCTCTCAAAAAATAATCAGTGGAACAATATCCCTGGGTGAGGATTAACAACAACAACAAAAATATTTCCCCAACCTGCTTCTTAAACTCCTGACTCCCATCTCTCTCCAGCCAGTCCGCCTTCCTCTCTCACTTGGAGTTGAAATAATCTCAGAGGGGATTCCCCACTGAAGTTTATTTCCCCAAAAAATTAACAAAGCATAGTTTTAGAACATGCCACTCTGCAGCGGAAAACTGCTCAGTTGTCCCGTCTCACTCAAGAAAGTCCCCAGTATCTCAGCTTGGATCATAGGCACTGTATTTCCCGGCTGCTAGGCATCTGTCCAACCTCTGTTCTTGCCCTCTGTACTGAGACTGAGACGGGAGTAGCCCTCAGCCAGCTCAACACCCCACCTCTTTCCTTCCCTGCACCAGCCACTCCCTCTGCCTGGGACCTTGTGACACAACTGTTGTAAATGTTGTCTCCTGAGAAAGCCTTCCCTTGACCTTTGCAATCCGGCACACCCACCTTCCCCTCACACTGATCCCTAGGCACTTGTCCTGGGCCCGTTTTCTCCAAAGCGCTAACCACTGTGTGATATTAAGCACATGCATATATGTCTGCCGGGGCTTCCATCCTTCACCAACCAGCTGCTCAGGAGCAGTGATTCTGATCATCGTGTTAATCGGTATTTCCAGCTCCCAGAACCCTGTGTGGCACCGAGTAGGAATTCACATGACAAGTCACAAAATAATGAATGAATGCATGTTAACACACACATTTCATTTAGAAATATGCAGTAAATGAAGAAGAAACAGCTAAAGTGTTAAAAAAAACAACAACCCAAAAACAACCACCTTGATGAGAGAGCTGGTTAAGTACCTGAAACATTTTTTTTTTTTTTTTGGCTCTGATTTTTTCAGCACTATATGATGCCGTGCATTTTGTGCATGAAGTATTTTTAAAAATGTAACACAAATTGGCCCAGGCCATTGTGGCTCAGTTGGTTGAGCATTGTCCCATTCACCCAGAGGTAGCCAGTTTGATTCCTGGTCAGGGCACATGTCAGGGTGGTGGACTTGATCCCCAGTAAGGAGAATGCAGGAGGCAGCAGATTGATATTTCTCTCCCTCTCCCTTCATCTCTGTCTCTAAAACCAATAAAAGCATATTTTTAAGAATTAGAACAAAAATAAAAATATTAAAATTATTCTTAAGAATCAAAGTCCTATGTGATGAGCCATCAATTTCTGAAGCATCTGATTTGAAGCTTTGCTGACTCTAGAGTGGATTTTACTCTACTTGAGAGTTGGAGCATGAAAACTTCTAAGAATTCTTTCTTTCCATGTTGAAGAAGAGTGGTGCCCACCTCTCCAGGCCACAAGCTCTGTCTTCCACTTGCTGCCCCACTTGATGCCCAGCTTTTGGCCATACTCTTCTCCATACCAGACCAGCAGCTCACAGCCCGTCCTCACGACCCGGCAGGTTCGGTAGAAAATCTGCCTGTGATATTGAAAGGCCACCAGGTTCTGTTCTTCCTCATCCCGGGCGCAGTTCACGTACCTGGCGTTGAGGCAGATGAAAGGAAAAAAAACCACAGGCGATGAGCTTCCACTACCTGTCATATCGTGTCCAGATCCTCACTGACGCGTAAGGCCCTCAGCACTGATGGCACCCACCCCCATGCTCCTGGGGAAACTTCTGTTCAATGTCCAAGCCTCTGTCACAAGGTCATGTGAATTCCTGTCTCTATGTCCTGCTCACAGTGCTCATCCTGCCTAATGCCATTTCCAAAGCCTCATTCCAGACTTCCCCATCAAACCCGGTGGCCTCTAGCTTCTCTAAGCTGTAAGTCAGGTTCTGTGTTACACCCCAGGACTCGGGGCTTGCTCTAGGACTCACACCATTCAACATTCAGTCCAAGTCTCCCTTCTCTTCAGAGGCCTTTGTCGAGTCTCCCCACACTTTATTGAAGGCATCATTCAGTTGCCTCCCCCAGGTTCCCACAGAAATGTCGAGGTCTCTCTTTCTTAGAAAAATAACACAGAACAATAGTAGTTTATTCATAATCTGTCTCCCCTGACACAAGAGAGCCTCTCAGGAAAGGGCCATGAGCACTATGACTCTGCAGGCTCCAACATCCAGTTCTAGTTAGAACTGAGTCTGGGATGATGTGCTGCCCTCACAGGTTTAGATTATCCTTGGTTCAAGGCTATGTGGGCACTAGGCACTTGTTGAAAAATAGGAAAATTAGAGTTAAATGTTTATGAAATAAAATGTTTCATGTCCGTCTGCAGTAAGTCCTCCCTAGGGACATGGATTGTGTGATCTGTGTAAGTAATGAATTCCTTCCTCTAAACTGGAATATAGTAAGTGTTTAACTAATGTCAGTTAGATAAATCACAGAGTAATCCAGGGTCCTCAAGGTTTTTCCCAGTGCCCAAAGTAGAGACTTCTATTTTGAGGACATATGCTATACTTTTACCTCCTTTTTTTCCTGAATGTCACTAGATGTTAAAGATCACTGTATGGAGAAAAAGGGGGAACAGAGTACTGAGGGAGACCATTAAGGAGGCATGATGGGAAGGACAGACATGTGGTTTGTGAGGCATGAGTGTCCTCTCCGGCACCCAGAAGCCTAGTGACCTTACCTCATCCAGTTGGCCTGAGATGTATCCTTTCCATCCACATACTCATAGCAGTTTCTCCCTTTGGTGATCTGCATTTCAGGAAAAGAAGTTAAAGGCTGTGTGTGTGTGTGTGTGTGTGTGTGTGTGTGTGTGTGTGTGTGTGAGTTTGAGTGTATATAATAGAATAATTACTTTATTCTAGTGTCATCAAATCTCTTTCAGCCTGCATGGTGATTCAACTGCCAATGGTGATCACAGGACATTTTTCTTACTCATCATCTACACTTCTTAGTCAATTTGTCCACTAAGCAGGAGCCCCACAAGGGAGGAGTCTGTACCACTTTGCTCCCATTTACCCTCTGATCCTTAGAGAGGAGCTCCATGTTCATGCAAAGTCCGCCCAGTACACAGAGCTAACTAACCATATGGTCCCCATCCATGTCCTAGCATGTAGAAGGTGGGGCAATCCAAGCCACAGGAGGGCCGGGAAGCCAGAGGACAGGGAAGAGGTAAAGTTCTCACCAGCCAGGAGTAGCCGCTGTTGGCTGTGGCTTCATCTTCTGTGATCTGACCCTCATAAGGGCCAAAGTGCAGGCCCACCGGCAGATCACATTCCTCATTCCACACTCCAAGCCCAGCCTCAGGGATGCCTGATGGTCCGATTCTCAACCCAGGGGGCAGAGTGAGGGCTGAGCGGTTGGCATGCCCCTTGTCCACGGCACTGTCTTTTACAAACGTAGGAGGCCCGTGCACAGCACAGCTGTCAATGAAGAAGTTCTGACACTTCTCACAATCTGGAGGCAAGAGCAACAGGGATTAGTCAGGGTGCAGTGCATGTCCCTGCACTTGAAGAGTTTCAGAAAGAGCTCCCATCAGTGAGCCTCAATCCTATATTCCCGGTCACGAGAGGAAGGGAATGATTTGGGCACCCAAAGACCAGTGAAATTATTGCATCAAGGACATAACATGCTCCTTGGTTAGGGTGAGCTTACACAGGTAGTCATCGTCCTGGGGCTCGCTGATCTCTTGGTAGACATGGCCCTTTCTCTCTCGTAGGCTATACATCTTCACTTCGATCTCCTTTCTCCTGAGGTCTACATGAGAGAAGAGCTGGTGAACGAAGTGGGTCTGGAACATGAGTCCCTGACTTGTCAGAAAGCACACAATGTCTTCCCATCAAATGATCACCTGTTCTTTATAGTATCTGGTATTTTCCTCCATTAACTAAAAGACTAGTACGCAACACTGACTACCGATGGCTGATTCAATTTTAGTTTCTAGATGATCCCATTATCAGGTTCAACCTTCCAAGCTTTGGTCATTCATAAAGTATGTATTGAGGGCACGTTATGTGTTAGGCACTGAGTAAAGATCTGGGCACACAACACCAAGAGAATATGGGTGCTATTATCACAGATGGATTTATTGGACAACTTGCATGTGCCAATTGTTTGAGATTTAATTTAATGCTTTCAAACTATATGTGTCCCATGTTTCCTTATGTTCACTGTATACATTAGCATTCAGGAGCTCAGAGAGTTTGGAAGATTAGCTCAAAGCTTCAGTGCTAACTCCAGTTTCAAATCCAGGCCTGTTGAAAGTCCACCCCACATACCTAGGCTATACTGACCAGCCTTTCTAGAGGAATTAGTGGAACTGAAATCTCCAAATTGTTGAACTTACCCAATTTTGATCTAGGGTGCTTTCCAGAGGTACTTGCTTCTCCAGGAGGGGGCACTGGTTTCTGGGTCTGCTCTGAGCCACTTGTGGTCAACAAATTTGCTGTTCCTGACAATTCCTTCAAACTGGACTCATTACTTAATGGCGCCCTGGACTTTGCCTTCAGTGTGAAAGGCAAAGGGAAATAAATGTAACGTACATTTATTTAATTATGTAGGGTTTATGATATACATGACTTTAATGAACACTTCAACAACTCTTGGAAATACCTGGGAAGTATGAAAATTAGAGGAAAAAGAAATGACCAATGTGGGTTTTGAATCGAAGACTAGAACCCATGCCTTAAGGCTCTTTCTTTTATAGCACATTGAGAATGAAGGATACTGGGAAGAGAATAAGACATAGTTGGGCCCTAACCAGTGTAGTTCAGTTGATAGAGTGTCGGCCTGCAGACTGAAGGGTCCTGAGTTGAATTCTCGTCAAGCGCGAGTTCCTTGGTTGCAGGACCCTCCTCCCTGGCCTGGACCTTGGTCTGGGCTTATGCAGGAGGCCACCAGTCATTATGTGTGTCTCTCACATTGATATTTCTCTCTTTCTCTCCCTCTTTTTTCTATTCCCCCTAAAAATCAATGAGAAAATATCCTTGGGTGAGGATTAAAAAAAAAAGAAAGAAAGAAATAGTTGGCAGAGCCCTGGCTGGTGTAGCTCAGTTGGTTGAACTGAAGGGTTGCCGGTTCCATTCCCAGTCAGGGCACATGCCCCAGTTACGGGTTATTGATCCATGTTTTTCTCTCTCACTGATGCTTCTCTCCCTTCCTCTCTCTCTCAAATCAGTAAAAACATATTTTTTAAAAAGAAATGGCTGGCAGAAACCTACCATGACAATAAAGGAAATTATGCTAAAATGTGCAATTTACTATATCATGGAAAGAATAGTTGTAATTAGATTAGTTGGTTCCCACCAATTCTGTTTGAATAAGGTTGTGCTACTAGCCTGTTCTCTTCATTTTCCTGACCTATAACATGCTAATTCTTAATGTTATAATGAACATGAAATATAATGATGTTCACCAAAGTGTTCTGTGAGCACTTTGATACAGTATGAATGTGAGATTACAGTCCTGCTATCAATGTCCCTCTCAGCCATCTCTATATTTGAAATCACGTGTAATTTATCTTCATTATTCTTTGACCCTACTCTAGTTTAATTTGTAAATTTGAAAGCACTCTTTCAGCAAACATTCAGGAGGTCCTCAGGGACCCTGAGCTGGGCCTGGGACTTCTGAGAAGAATCTGGTGTGAACCAAAGAGCTCACAATGCAGAGGTAGGCAGGCGGAGCCAATGATTCAAACAAGATGACACTGGCCTAATTAGAGCTCAGAGAAAGAAGCCATACTTCTTCTGACTGGAATGAGCATTCAAAACCAGTTCCAGATGAGCTTCTATTGAATAGTGTGTCATCTCTATGAAGTTCTTAAGTCACTTTATTTATTGTTTATTGTTTCTGAATCGTCAAACCTGAAGCACCCCAGAGTTGAGAGGCTTTCTTTTATTTGACTGGGAGGCTCTGATGCTGGGGTTGCTATATCCATCTTCATCTGGGACCATGCACCATGCAAACTGCCTATATATCAGTGAGCTTCTGCAAGTCGGAAGTCTTAGTGCATTTCTCACTGGAGCATAGCAGAGCAGAACTGCGTTTGGAATCATCAGTCAGTGAAAGATGTAATCATGTATGGATGAGACAGTGGAAAGTGCATAAAACTATGGAAATTTTAATGAGCTTGTAAGTGGTTTAGAGATGAAGCTATGGATTAGATTGCACGACCACCGATACTGTGATTTCAGACATACAATCAAACACTTGTATATGTCTGAAACCTCAGTTTCCTCATCAGAAATGGTGATACTTATAGTACCTACCTCATAGGGTTGTGGTAAGGTTTAAGTGAGTTTATGCACGTAGAATTCTTAGAGTCTGAAGCATTGTGAAGATAAGACCCGTGGTAGCTACT
Source organism: Myotis nattereri (assembly GCF_964212035.1). Lineage (NCBI taxonomy): Eukaryota > Metazoa > Chordata > Mammalia > Chiroptera > Vespertilionidae > Myotis > Myotis nattereri. The sequence continues at coordinate 44,128,693 of NC_138094.1, read as the reverse complement.
ATTGTTGCTGATGTTATTAACGACTAAGATGATATTGGGCATTTTGTTGAAGAGGTCAGGAAAGGAAGGTGGCACTCTGATTTTTCCTCCTCTTCCCTGCATTTGCATCCAGGAGGAAGATTTTCTTTTCCACAGGATTTGGGAAATACTCACCTTCTGATGTTTATTCTGTTCCACTCTGAGGGCCACCCAAGAAGGTTTAGCTAAAAGATGGTGAGAAATCAATAATATATATAATTTCAGAGAGGAAGGGAGAGGGCGAGGGAGAGAGAGAGAGAAACATCAATGATGATAGAGAATCATGGATTAGCTGCCTCCTGAATACCCCACACCAGGGATCAAACTGGCCGTGTGCCCTGACCGGGAATTGGACTGTGACCTCCTGGTTCATAGGTCGACACTTAATCTCTGAGCCACGCCTGCCGTGTGAGAAATCAGTTTTGGTTGGTAATTGTTTCAAAATCTGGAGATTTTTATCTTTCAGAATTCTGAATTATAGAGTAATCCCAGGACAGACCAAGGATGATTGGAAAATGTTTCCTGAGGTTTCATTAGGCTTATGCTTTTATTGGGAGCATCAGCTAATTTTCTTAAAATGTTAAAAAATAGCCCTAGCCAGCTTGGCTCAGTGGATAGAGCGTCAACCTGCGGATGGAATGGTCCTGGGTTCTATTCCAGCCAAGGGTGCATGCCTGGGTTGCGGGCTCATCACAGGTGTGCAGGAGGCAGCCAATCGATGGCTCTCTCTCATCATTGATGTTTTGATCTCTCTGAATTCCTCTCTGAAATCAATAAATATATTTTAAAAAAATAGACAAAACCCCATCTGTACTTCATCCTCTGTTCAATATATATATTTAAAGTAGAAGCCCGTTGCACAAAGATTCACGCAATAGGCCTTCCTTCCCCTGGCTGCCTGCACTAGATTTCCTCTGGCACCGGGGTCCCAGGCCTTTGCTCCAGCCACTGAGGAGAAGCCAAGCCTCTTCCGTCTTCATTCTTCACTCCAGCCAGAGCCTTCAGTCTTCTCTCAGCGGCTGCCCTGGTTAGGCAAATTAACTGCCATCTTTGTTGGGTTAATTTGCATGTGTATCCTGATTGGCTGGCGGGCCTGGCAGAGTGACACCAATTTGCATGTTTCTCTTTTATTTGTGTAGAGTGGCCTATCCCTGGCTGGGCATCTCAGTTGGTTGGAGTACCATGTTTTACACCAAAAGGTTTCCGGTTTGATCCTTATTGGGGCCTACACAGGAGGCAACTGATGGATGTTCCTCTCTCACATTGATGTTTCTGTCTCCCTTTCTGTCTCCCTCCCTTCCTCTCTCTAAATTCAATGAATATCCTTGGGTGAGGATTTAAAAAATAAAATTGCCCTAAAAAGCAAAAATAAAAAATTGGCCTTTCATGACACAAGTATAATAAAGGTCATGTAACTGCAAAGAATCTCTACTCTGTAACCCAGCGCTTTCTCCTCTCTGTCTTCTGTCTTCACACTGGCCTTGTCCAGTCCACCTTGGACAAGGCACCAGGACCACCTTGGCTCCTTTCTTTCTTATCCTTCCTCCTTTGCACATTTGGATTGTGACCACCTTCTCTAATCACTAGATTCTGATCAGCATCACACAGTCTTAGGGACAAAGACTCAGGTCTAGTCACCACATAAACAGAGTTTCGGGCAAGCTGGACATAACGTCGTGACTTCAGCTATGTTTCAACCTCAGACCCATGGAACTACAGACCCTACCAATCAGACTTTCATGAAACCTGGCAGATGATGCCATGGCTGCCATAGAACCTGGTACAATGATGAACTACTTCCTACCCTGGCCCACAACCCAACCCCCTAACTACCATGAGTAATAATTTTCCCATATGTCCCCATGCAGGTCTTAGAGCACTGCTCACCTGTCAAAACTTCCTCCTTCTATGTGATCACAACTCTTCTGAATTAGTTATTTTTTACTCACTGTTATATTTTTGTATACTTACTTGTTAATGTTCTATAAGTATACAATTATATTATTATTCTATTTTATTTTTTCCACCACCATTTATACTCCTGTATTATTATTTTTTCATCCTCACCTGAGAATATATGCTTATTGATTTTAGAGAGAGAAGAAGAGGAAGAAAGAGAGGGAAACATGGATGTGAGAGAGAAACATCGATGAGTTGTATCCCATACACACCCCGACTGGGGATGGATCACGAAACCTTTTTGGTGTATGGGAGGATGCTCCAACCAACGGAGCCACCGAGACATGGCTATTCAATTATTTTTATTTTGAGAGAATGTTTATTAAAACTAGGGACAGTGAAACAAGGATAGAAGCAGCAGCAGGAGAGAGCTTAGGCTGGGCTGCTGTGTTTCTCTAGAAAGGTTAAAGAAAAGAGTTCAGCCTAGGCGGGCGGCTTTGGCTCATTGGAAAGTCATAGAAAAGGGGCCTTGGAGCCAGGTTCAGGGGGTTAGCCTGAATGAGCTGCCCCTGCCCGTACTCCCTGGTGCAAGTCTCCTGGGTCCCTTAGTTTAGGAGATGCACACCGAGTGGGGGTTGGGGGGAGGAGAGGGGAAAGGGTGAGGGGTCTGTGTGCTCCCGGAGAGAGAACAGCTTAAAAAATATATATATTAGAGCACCATTGCACGAAATTTATAAATTTCTGCACCGTGGGAATGGCGGTGGTTGGGGGGGGGGGGGAATTCCTGAGCCCGGCCTGTGCCCTCTGTGGCTCTAACAGTCTGGAAGTCCTGCGATCCATCGCTTGCAGAGGGAGGTCCCGTTCAGTAGCCCCAGCTCTGCATTGGTGGCCTGGGCCTCCCTCTTTGGGGTGACGGGGAGCCCCCATTGATGACCCAGTGGCTAGTGGCCTGGGCCTCTCTCTGCAGGGCATCATGGGGGATTGGGGGGCCGGACCAATTGCGTTTCACAGGCCTTGGCTGGCCTGGCGCCAGTGGGTGTCATAGCCTGGTCATCTGGTGGGTCCTTCAGCTGGTCCGCCCTGGATTTGCATATTATGGTTTCATTATTGTAGATTTGGGGGGTGGGTCTGGGTGAAGGTGAGAAAAGGGGGAGAAATGGGGGACCTCTGTGATAGTGTCAACACTAAATCTGTATATAATTATTGTTACACATTGAAAGAGGTTTTATGACCCTGGCCATTGTGGCCCAGTGGTTGAGCCACGACCTATGAACCGTGAGGTGGGGGGCCGGCAGGAGGCAGCCATGGAGGTTTCTCTCTCACCTGTTTCTCTCTCTCTCTCTCTGTCTCTCTCTGTCTCTCTCTCTCTCTGTAAAATAAATTATTCATAGAAAGGGGTTTATGTGAACAGCCCCTGGCTGTGTAACTGTTCTGCCTCTTGCTCCTCCCCGGTAACTCCCGAGAGGCCGCCCGACCTACACCAGGTCAGGGTCAGGCAGCTGCGCGCCCTCCGCCCGCACCTCGTGGCCTCGGGGTCCACTCGTCATCCGAGTCCTCGGAGTCCTCCACCCGGGGCCTGGCCGTCCTCCCGCGGTGACACATGAACGCGGGTCGAGGGGCCCTGAGACCTGGAAGGAGAGAAAGAAAGAGTCTGTCCTTCAGGCGAAGAGCTGAGGGACAAACAGCAGAGCCAGCGCTTGGCGGGGGCAGAGCCCGGGGCCCTGGACGGAGCACCCCCGCCCCGCCCACCCCGCGGCCCCGTCCCCCCTCGCTCACCCATGCTGAGCAGCGCCTCGTAGTTGCTCTTCACGTTGCGGTGCCGCGCTCGCTCCCAGGCGCCCATCTGCGCCCACTCCTCCCGGGAGAAGTAGATGAACACGTCCCTGCAGGCGGCCCTGGACTGGGGGAGAGACCGTCCGTCCGTCCATCCGTCCTCCCCGGCCCGAGGGGCGGCGCCCCGCCTCCACCCCGTCCCCACCCCCGTCCCCACCTCCACCCCCTCGGACCCCCTTACCTTAGGCCTATGCCCCGCTCTCCCCGCCTCCTCCACGGGGCGCTCCTGCAGGTCCCTGTCCGGGTCCATGGTGCCGCCAGCGGAGTCCCCTCCCGAGGACACGGTGCCTGTGGGAGGAGGAGGCGCTGAGGGGACCGCTCCCACCTTGCAGGGCAAACCCCCCCCCCCAACCCCCCAACCCCCAGACAGACCGGGGCCTCGGCCATTATGACCCACTAGGGGGCGCCTCCTTCCCGCCGCAGTTGGGGGGTCCCAGGGGGTACTGAGGGGCCCGGTCAGGGGGGTCTGAGGGGCGCGTTCCAGGGACTGAGAGGCGCAGTCAGGGGGAACTGAGGGGCGCGTTCTGGGGGGTCTGAGGGGCACGGTGGGGGGTCTGAGGGGAGCGGTCTGGGAGGTCTGAGGGGCGCGGTCAGGTGGGACTGAGGGGAGGGGTCTGGAGGGTCTGAGGGGAGCGGTCTGGGGGATTTGCGGGGAGCGGTCTGGGGGGTCTGAGGGGCGCGGTCAGGGGGGTCTGATTGGCGTGCTCAGAGGGATCTGAGGGGCGCGGTCAGAGGGGTCTGAGGGGCGCGGTGGGGGCGTTGAGGGCCCTTGGGGGTGGAGGTGGTTCGCCTTTACAATGGGGGGGGGGGGGCTGTGCCGAGAGGAACCGGGTTCGGGAATGGCACCCACGATTCAGGAGCAATGCACGCGGGAGGAGGCGCCTCAAGGGGCAGAGACGTCTCCGGCTTAGGAGATGGGCCTGCTGGACAGAATCCGGGTCTTTCTTGCCAGGAAAGTTGGGTGCTCGGGTCAGAGGATTTGGGACTCCTGTGAAGAGATTTGGGGTCTCAGGGACAGCCTCCATGGTTTCTGTCTCGGAGTTGGGGATTTGGTCTTCCTGGGTGCCGTGGTTAGGGAGCCCAGGCTCGGGATGTGCTGTGTCTGACCTTTGGGGGATTGAGCGTTCCTCTGGGCGCTGAGACCGGGGGTCCTCCGGGTTAGCGCACTTGGGGTCCCTGGAGGCTGACAGAGTGGGAGCCTCTCGGGAGGACACCCTGGGTCTTCGGCTGGGGGTTTGAAGGCCAGCGGCAAAGGGGTTCCCACACAAGGCTCCCGTTTTCCTGTCCGACTCCAGGCCGCACTGCGAACCTGGCCGAGGTCCCCTCAAACCCGCGCTCCTGGCCGCGTGCTCCCGCCCTCAGGCGGTGTGCGGCCGGCTGAGGGGGAGCTTCCTGCCTCCAGAGCGTCAGCGCCAGCCGCCAATGAGTGCTGTGGTCACGGGGCCCGGCCTGCCAATGGGCGGTCAGAAACGCGAAAAGGGCGGGCCATGGAGGTGGAGCCTTCCTGCCAGTCAAGGAGAGAATCCTGTGGAAAGAGCCCGCCCTGCGCTCCCAACCCCCCATGGTGATTGGCTGCCCTGGGTCCTGCGAGTGTCCGTCAAGAAGCCTTCAGCCACTGGGAGGTGTCCAGGGCTTGGATTCCCGCTGCGTATGGGCGGGACCCCGGGAGCCGGGAGCCCCCAGCCAGGACAGGTGTTGGGCTGAGGCGGCCTTCCTGCCGCCTGACCGAGTCTCTCTTCCACCCGACGGTGTTTAGGTCCCGGACTGTCTTCCAGGCGCATTTGTTGGCTTCCTTAGCGAGAGGACCAGATGGTAGGTGGGGAGTTGCGTTCTGGGAAACAGGGATTCCCACTAGACCAGCGGTTCTCAACCTGTGGGTCGCGACCCCTTTGGGGGTCAAACGACCCTCTCACAGGGGTCGCTTAAGACCATTGGAAAACACATGTATAATTATATATTGTTTTTGTGATGAATCACTACGCTTTAATTATGTTCAGTGTGTAACAATGAAAATACATCCTGCATATCTGATATTTACATGACGATTCATAACAGTGGTAACATTACAGTGATGAAGTAGCAACGAAAAAATTTCATGGTTGGGGGTCAGCACAACATGAAGAACTGTATTCAAGGGTGGCGGCATTAGGAAGGTTGAGAACCACTGCCTTAAAGGAAGCTGTCGAGTGGAAGAGCAAGATGGTGGCGGTATAGGCAGACGTGTCCCAGGTCGTGTCCTGGAGCAAATGAAGTGAGCAGCTGAAACTAGTAACATCCACCCCAAATTGGCAAAATCGCTCAGCTGGTGAGACGGTTTGCAGCCGGGAAGACCAGAACTCCCCTGGAAAGGTAAAAGCCCAGGGATTTGGGCAGGAAAGTTTGCCAGACCTCTGAACCCAGAGAGTCGGAGGGAGACCGCGTGGCAGACAGCCGCGTCCCTTGGGACAGGCACAGCCCCTGACAGGGGAAAGGAGAACCGCCAGGGGAACTGAGAGCTGGGTTCTGTGATCACAGAGGACTGAGCCTAAAGGGGGCAGCCTGAAGAGCTGACCAGACCATGCAGTCCCGGTAAGAGAAGAAGCCTACAGAAACCAAGCCTTTCCCGTTTCCGCGGCCAGCGTTTGTTTGTTTGGTTTTACTGAATCCTGTTCATGGGACATTTCGGATACAGACACTCACCTGTGCTGAAGAGAGGGAGAGTGTGCGGAGGAGTGGAATCTGGGGAGAGACTGAGGAGAGAAGGGGGGCCGGGAGAGGTGGCAGCGAATTGAGTTCTGAGACACCCCCGAGCCCAGGTCCGGGGCAGACATTCTCTCTGGAGAGTGAGACTCCTCCCCCCAGCCCCCAGGCAAGGAGCACAGCCACACCCAGATTCCACCCTGTAGGAGATCAAGGATTAAAATAACCTGATCAGTACCTGGGAGTTAACAGGGTCTGGCCTATAGAGGGATTTTCAATCCCAGCAACAACACAGCCCCGGTAACTAACTATTACGCAGCCAGCTCTGGGCAGTGAACCTCCACTGGACAGAGAGGCCCTATAGCCTCAGAGGCCAACCCCAGAACACTCCCACCCAGAGGCTGACCCACAAACTGACTCGTTGCTAAACACAAAATAAGGCAGTCTGGGAAACAAATGCGGCTTGCTTTAAAAAAAGGACTGTGGTTGACAACACAGAGGAACAGTGTATCGCAGGGAAACTCAACACTCTCCTGAATACCTGGCAGGTCTAAGGCGAGCCACACTGAAGAATAGAAGAACCGAAGGACCTTCACTACTGCAATTTTTTTTTTTCTTTTTTCACCTTTTAACTACGGAACCAAATTTTTTTTCTTTGTTTTTTTTTTCTCCTTTTTTTCCTTTTTTTTTTCTTTCTTCTTTTTTCCATCACCTGATTTTACCCTTTTATTTACTACCTTCTTACTTTTAACCAGTATTATTACTGCTACCATTTTACCATTTTTTTTAAAGTGCCATTTTATTTTCTCTTTATTTTATTTTGAGATTAGTGTTCTCCATTCTATTTTCATCGTTATATTATTGGTTGTTTCTAGTTTGCATTCATCTCCAGGGAGCTCTTGCTGGAATTTGTTGGGATTAATGGCTGTTCTGTAGGAGTATTCTCCTCGTATAAAATAAGTCTCCTCCCCTCTTCCACTTCATTCTCTCTTTTCGCTCTTTCTTTTTCTTTTCTTTTCTTTTCTCGCTTTAATTTTCCCCCCTCCTTTTTCCCAATTTCATTTTTGCACTCCTTTTTTTGGTCCCTACTTTTCTTTTTCCTCTTTTATCTTTTTCTCTTCCTTCTTCCTTATCCCCTAATTCTCTTAATTCAGGTGGTCACCTTTATTTGGGGTTATTAATATCGTGAATATATTTGTGTATAGTGCCTGGTACGTGGTGCCTTGTTGTGTTGTATTTTGTGCCTTTAAATCAACGCAGCAGATCCAAGCAACAGCAACCTCCTGAGCAACAACACCCTCTGCTGAGGAACAGCAGCTGTACGTGAAACCTCGCCCCACCAGCCCGAAGAGCCACCACAGCTGTGAACAGCACCCACCAGAGGAGCTGCTGCCAACTGAAGAGCAGCTGCTACCGCAACTGCCCGAAGAGCAACCACAGACCAAGGAGTCACTGCCACCAAGGGAGCAACCACTGAACGACTCAATGTCTAGATATGTCAGTGAGATCAAACATGCGTAGACAAAGAAACCCCCAAAGGAAAGAGTAGGAGGACTCTCCAGAAAAGCAGCTAAGTAATACAGAGGCAGGCAACATGACAGAAAAAGAATTCAGAATAAGGGTCCTAGAGTGCACAAACCGGATGGAGGAAAAAATCGACAACCTCTGCAAGAAGCTAGAAGAAACAGATGAAAAAATCAACAACTTAAGTAAGACCCAAGAAGAAATGAAGAGTGATATAGCTGAAATGAAAAACTCCATTGAAAGTATCAACAGTAGACTAGGAGAAGCGGAGGACCGAATTAGTGAATTAGAAGAAAAGGAAGCAAAACACACCCAAACTGAACTGCAATTGGAGAAAAAAAATGAAAAGTCAGGAGGAGAGCGTAAGGGTGCTTTGGGACAACATGAAACGAAACAACATACGAATAATAGGGGTACCAGAACAACAGAAGGATGAACAAGGATTAGAAAACCTATTAGAAGAAATAATATCAGAAAACTTCCCTGAGGTGGGGAAGAAAAAAGTCACGCAAGCCCAGAGAGTCCCAAACAAGGTGAACCAAAAAAAAACCCACACCAAGACACATCAAAATTACCATGGCAAATGTTCAGGACAAAGAGAGAATCCTACAGGCTGCAAAAGAGAGACGGAAAGTTACATACAAGGGATCTCCCATTAGATTGTCAAATGATTTCTCAACAGAAACACATCAGGCCAGAAAAGAATGGACAGAAATTTACAAAGTGATGCAAAGCAAAGGACTGAATCCAAGAATACTCTATCCAGCAAGGCTATCATTCAAACTTGAAGGGGAAATAAGAAGCTTCACAGACAAAAAAAGGCTAAGGGAGTTTATTACCACCCAGCCAGCAATGCAGGAATGCTAAAGGGACTGGTATAAAAATAAGAAATAAAAAGCTCAGAAAGAAAACAGCCACACAAAAACAGAAATGGCTACAAACAAGTACCTTTCAATAATAACTTTAAACGTAAACGGACTAAATGCTCCAAACAAAAGATATCGAGTGGCTGAATGGATAAAAAAAACATGACCCATACATCTGCTGTCTACAAGAAACCCACCTCCTTAGAAGGGACTCACACAGCCTGAAAGTGAAAGGATGGAAAAATATCTTTCAGGCAAATGGAAAGGAAAAGAAAGCTGGGGTAGCAATACTTATATCGGACAAAATAGACCTCAAAGTGAAGGCCATAACAAGAGATAAGGAAGGCCACTTCATAATACTAAAGGGATCAATACAACAAGAAGATATAACTCTGGTAAACATATATGCACCCAATGCAGGAGCACCCAAATTCATAAAAAAACTCCTGGAATATATCAAAGGAGAGATCCACAACAATACAATCATAGTAGGGGACTTTAATACACCACTGACAACACTGGATAAGCCCTCTAGACAAACAATCAGCAAAGATACAGCAATCCTAAATGACTCACTAGATCAGATGGACTTAATAGACATCTTCAGAACACTTCACCCCAAAGCCAGGGAATATACATTCTACTCAAATGCTCATAAGACATATTCAAAAATAGACCATATATTGGGTCACAAGCAAAGTATCCCCAAATTCAGGAAGATTGAAATCATAAAAAGCGTCTTCGCAGACCACGATGGCATAATATTAGAAATAAACTACAATAAAAACAACCCAAAGTACTCAAACACCTGGAAGCTGAATAGCATGCCATTACATATTGATTGGGTTACCAATGAAATCAAAGAAGAAATTCGAAACATCCTGGAAACTAATGATAATGAAAACACAACAATCCAAAACCTATGGGACACAATGAAAGCAGTCCTGAGAGGGAAGTTTATAGCTCTACAGGCCTATCACAAAAAACAAGAAAAAATGGTAGTAAATCAGCTAACTCTACAACTCAAAGAATTAGAAAGAGAGCAACAAGAAAACCCCAGAGTGAGCAGAAGGAAGGAGATAATAAAGATTAGAGCAGAAATAAATGACATAGAGACCAAAAAAACAATACCGAAAATCAATGAAAACAAGAGCTGGTTCTTTGAAAGGATAAACAAGATTGACAAACCTCTAGCCAGACTCACCAAGAAGCAAAGAGAGAGGACCCAAATAAACAAAACCAGAAACGATAGAGGCGAAATAACCACAGACCCCACAGAAATACTAATGATTGTTAAAAAAATACTATGGACAGCTCTACTCCAACAAACTAGACAGCCTGGAGGAAATGGACAAATTCCTAGAAAAATACAACATTCCAAAACTCAATCAGGAAGAATCTAAAAATCTCAACAGGCCAATAACTATGGAAGAAATTGAAGCAGTCATCAAAAGGCTTCCAGCAAACAAAAGCCCAGCACCAGACGGCTTCACAGGGGAGTTTTACCAAACATTCAAGGAAGAACTAAAACCTATCCTCCTCAGACTACTACAAAAAATTCAAGAGGAAGGAACACTTCCAAGCTCATTCTATGAAGCCAGCATCACCCTAATACCAAAACCAGGTAAAGACAACACAATGAAAGAGAATTACAGGCCAATATCCCTCATGAACCTTGATGCCAAAATCCTCAACAAAATCTTAGCAAATCGGATCCAGCAGTACATCAGAAAGATCATACACCATGACCAAGTAGGATTTATCCCAGGGATGCAAGGATGGTACAATATCCGCAAATCAATAAACGTGATACATCACATAAACAAATTGAAAGAAAAAAACCACATGGTCATATCAATCGATGCAGAAAAAGCATTTGACAAAATTCAACACCCATTTTTAATAAAAGCTCTCAGCAAGGTGGGAGTAGTAGTATCATACCTCAACATAATAAAAGCCATATATGACAGGCCCACAGCCAACATCATACTCAATGGACAAAAACTAACACCATTTCCCCTAAGAACAGGAACAAGGCAGGGATGTCCCCTCTCACCACTCCTGTTCAACATAGTACTGGAAGTGTTAGCCATTGCAATTCGGCAAGAAGAAGAAATAAAAGGCATCCAAATTGGAAAAGAGGAAGTAAAACTGTCCTTATTTGCAGACGACATGATATTATACATACAAAACCCTAGAGACTCCATCAAAAAGCTACTAGACTTAATACATGAATTTGGCAATGTAGCAGGATACAAAATTAACCCCCAAGAAATCTGAGTCATTTCTATACACCAATAGTGAACTTTCAGAAAGAGAGATTATAAAAACAATCCCGTTTACCATCGCACCAAAAAAATTAAGCTACCTAGGAATAAACTTAACTAAAGTGGCAAAAGACCTCTACTCAGAAAAGTACAGGACGTTGAAAAAAGATATAGAGGAAGACATTAACAGATGGAAGAACATACCGTGTTCATGGATTGGTAGAATCAACATCGTTAAAATGTCCATACTACCCAAAGCAATCTATAAATTCAACGCACTTCCCATTAAAATACCAACGGCATACTTCAGAGATCTAGAACGAACTCTCCAAAAATTCATCTGGAATAAAAAAAGAACCCGAATAGCTACAGCAATCCTGAAAAAGACCAAAGTAGGTGGGATCTCAATTCCAGATATCAAGTTGTATTACAAAGCCACTGTTCTCACAACTGTGTGGTACTGGCACAAGAATAGGCATATAGATCAATGGAATAGAATAGAGAGCCCAGAAATCGGCCCGAAACAATATGCTCAATTAATATTTGACAAAGGAGGCAAGAACATACAATGGAGCCAAGATAGTCTCTTCAATAAATGGTGTTGGGAAAATTGGACAGATATATGCAAGAAAATGAAACTAGACCACCAACTTACACCATTCACAAAAAATAAACTCAAAATGGATAAAGGACTTGAATGTACGACAGGAAACCATAAAAATTCTAGAAGAATCCAAAGGCAACAAAATCTCAGACATATGCCGAAGCAATTTCGTCACTGATACTGCTCCTAGGGCACTTGAAACTAAAGAGAAAATGAACAAATGGGACTACATCAAAATAAAAAGCTTCTGCACAACAAAAGAAACCATCAACAAAACAACGAGAAAACCCACTGTGTGGGAAAACATATTTGCCAATGTCATATCTGATAAGGGCCTAATCTCCAAAATCTATAGGGAACTCATCCAACTTAACAAAAGGAAGATAAACAATCCAATCAAAGAATGGGCAAAGGACCTAAATAGACACCTTTCAAAAGAGGACATTCAGAAAGCCAAGAGACATATGAAAACATGCTCAAAGTCACTAATCATCCGAGAGATGCAAATCAAAACAGCAATGAGGTACCACCTCACACCTGTCAGATTGGCTATGATCAACAAATTAACAAACGACAAGTGCTGGAGAGTATGTGGAGAAAAAGGAACACTTGTGCACTGCTGGTGGGAATGCAGACTGGTGCAGCCACTATGGAAGACAGTATGGAGTTTCCTCAAAAAACTGAAAATGGAACTCCCATTTGACCCTGTGATCCCACTTCTAGGAATATATCCCAAGAAACCAGAAACACGAATCAGAAAGGATATATGCACCCCTATGTTCATAGCAGCACAATTCACCATAGCTAAGATCTGGAAACAGCCTAGGTGTCCATCAGTTGATGAATGGATTAGAAAACTGTGGTACATCTACACCAAGGAATACTATGCTGCTCTAAAAAGGAAGGAACTCTTACCATTTGCAACGTCATGGATGGAACTGGAGAGCATTATGCTAAGTGAAATAAGCCAGTCGATGAAGGAAAAATACCACATGATCTCACTCATTCATGGATAATAGAGACCATTATAAAATTTTGAACAATAATAGATACAGAGGCAGAGCTGCCTCAAACAGATTGTCAAACTGCATCAGGAAGGCCGGGGAAGGTTGGGGGGCAGGAGGTAGGGGGGTAAGAGATCAACCAAAGGACTTGTATGCATGCATATAAGCATAACCAGTGGACATAAGACATTGGGGGATAGGGGAGGGTAGGGGACTGTCTAGGGCGGGGGGATAAAATGGACACATATGTAATATCCTTTGTAATACTTTAAGCAATAAATTAAATAAATAAATAAATAAATAAATAAATAAATAAATAAATAAAATAAAGGAAGCTGTCAGCCAATTCCTTTGCAAAAACGAACCTCTGCTCCCCTCATTTTTCCTTTTAAAGAATAACACCTTGTGCTTCTGTCCGTGGTGCTGAAATGTTAGCTAATGTCCTGTGAATTTGATGAAAAATTCTACCCAAAAAACCACAAACAAACAAAAAAAAAACAAAACCTACAGAAAACCCTACAAAATCACCGAGGCTGTCCAGGGTGCAATTATTCCTTCCCTGGATGGACTGAGGTCACGGGTCTGGCTTTTGCACCCCTTCCTGTCCCAGCCCTGCCAAGGGAAGCCTTGGCTGCTTCACTGACATGGGGAAGCTGTGCGTTCACTAATTCAGTCCGTAACCTAGAGGCTGCCATGATTGGAGCAGTCAGTCCTGGGGAGGCCGCCGTTAACAAGGCAGCCAGTACCGCACCGGTCTCCTTTCCTGAGGCAGCCAGTCAGCCGCGGCCATTGTGATTGCGTCAGCCAGTGCCTTGGATGACACCATTATGGAGGCAGCCAGTCTGTGCAGTGAGGTGCAGGGGTATCGGGAGAAGGTGTTATTCCCACTAGACTCAGCGGCCTCTGTAGGGCATTCCTGAGGCAGTCCTTTCCCTGTAGGCGGCCATTATTGATGCTGTCAGTACCAGGGAGGCTGTTGTTGATGGCAGCTCCAGATGCAGGTTATCATGGGAACATGGTAGTACCACGAGAAAAAAATTCATCTTAAACCTTTGTGTTGAAACCCAGTGTGTTTTTAAAAAATATATTTTTATTGATTTCAGAGATGAAGGGAGAGGGAAAGAGATGGAAACATCAATGATGAGAGAGAATCATGGATCCGCTACCTCCTGTATCCCCCCCATCCCCACTGTGTATTGAGACAAAAACCCCGGCATGTGCCCTGCCCTGGAACCGAACCAGGGACCCTTCAATTTGCAGGCTGACATTCTCCCCACTAAGGCACACTGGCCAGGGCCACAGTTGGTTTTTTAGAAAGATACATTTCTACTATTTCAGAGAGAAAGATCAGTGATCAGTGATCATCCTAGATTGTCTGCCTTCTGCCAGAAGAAAGAGTGACATGTGTTCTCATCAGCTAAGCGTAAGGAATATCCCTGGCCAGTGTTGTTCGCTGGTTAGAACTTCGGATGCCCAGGGATGGGTCTCTGGTGGGATTCCTGGTCTAGAGCACATACCTGGGACGCAGGTTTTATGGCCAGCCCCGGTCTGGGCTCCTGTGGGAGCCAAAGATCCATGTGTCTCTTGCATATTCATGTTTGCTTTTTGTTTCTTCTCTTTCCCCTCCTTCCATTCCTCCCTCCCTTCTTCCCTCTCTCCCTCCCTACCTCCCTCCATCCCTCCCTCCCTCCCTCCCTCCCTCCCTCCCTCCTTCTCTCTCTGTAAAAAGCATATCCTGTGGTAAGAATTAACAAAAACGTACACAAGAAAAAAGTACAAAATGGAAAAGATTTGGAGGCTGTGAAAAAGCAGCATACCCCTAAAGAAAGGCACCATGATGAGCAGAGCATTCAGCTATGCTGATGTTTTTCCTTGCGATGTGTCTATAAGATAAAAATAAAATGTCCGACTGTCCCTCAGCTGGCAAGGTCCTGACAGAACACGAGGAGGCCACTCTAGCGCGGTCCTTGCAGGGTCTCCCAAGCCACCACGTTAGGGGCGAGGATCTCGGTGGGCGAGGCGGGGAGGAGCAGGGGAAAGCGAGGGGTGAAGGAGGTGGGGAATGGATAGAGGAGGGTCTTGCACGTGCTCCCCTGTCCTGCCTTGTGTCGCTTCTGCGAGAGTCACCCACAATGGGAAGATGCGAGCAGACTCAGCTGGTGTCGGTGACCAAGGGACACACAGACCAAGGGACAGACAGATAATCGAGGCCGCAGTGGCCTGTAGAGGTTGACATCCGGGAAGGGACATTACCTCCACAGGAAGAATAGCTCCCTCAGAGGAAGTATTGTTTTCCCAAATGAAGGAGCAATTCATTCACAACATAAGTGGTCCACATACAGGAAAGTGCAGTTCCCCTACAGGAAGAACGTTTCCTCACAGGAAGTTTGTTTCCCCCACAGGAAGAGGTGTTCTCCCACAGGAAGTTTCCATTCCCTCAGAGGTAGTTGTGATTCCCTCACAGGAAGATAGGTCAACAAACAGGAAAGTGCATTTCCCTCACAGGAATCTGACACACCCTCACAGGAAGAGTCATCCGCACACAGGAAAGTGCATGTCCACAAAAGGAAGAAGGGATTCTAAAACAAAAGAGACACTACCCCACAGGAAAATGTGTTCCTACACGGGAAGGGACACTTCCCCTACAGGAAGGAGTGTTTGCGTCTGGTAGTTTTATTTCCAAAAGGAAGTTGATTTTTCATATATGTAAGATAGGTCAGCACACAGGAACGAGTACGTCCCACAAAGAATGACCTGTCTACACACGGAGGTACATTTCCTAGAGAGGAAGAATGGTTCCCCAGAGGAAGTTTGTTTCCACACATGAATGTGTGATTCATTCGCAGCATAATAGGTGCGCATACAGGAGAGTGCATTTCCCCCAAAAGAATAAGGTTTCTTCAAAGGAAAATAGTTTTCCCTATAGGTATAGGCGTTCTCCAACAGGAAGTTTTGATTCCCGCACAGGAAGTTGCATTTCCCCCACAGGAAGAGAGATCGACAACAGGAAAGGGCATTTCCCCCACAGAAAAATGGGACGCTATCACAGGAAAAGAGATCCGCTCAAGGTTAAGTGCATTTTCCCCACAGGAAGCAGGGTCCCTAAAACAAAAGGTACACTCCCCCACAAGAATATGGGTTCCTACATTACAAGGGTCATTTCCACCACAGGAAGGAGGGTTCACAGTCGGAAAATTTTGTTTCTACAAGAAGATGGCTTTCCATCAGTGGAAATAGTTCTGCACTCAGGATCCTGCATGTCCTGTAAAGAATGAAGTGTGTACACACCAGAAGTGATATTACCTCCAGAGGAAGAATAGTTCCCCCAGTGGAAGTATTTTTCCCCCACATGAGGAAATGTTCTTCACAGCATAATAAGTCCGCATTTTTGGAAAGTGCATTTCCTACATAGCAGGAAGCATGTCTCAAAGGAAGGTAGTTTCCCCGCAGGAAGAGGTGCTCTCAAAACGGAAAGGATGCTCGCACAAATAGGGGCCATTTCTTCACAGGAAGAGAGATCTGCACAAAGGAAATTGCATTTCCCCTTAAGGAGGAAGGGTTCCTACAATGGAAGGATAACTCCCCAGTAGGAAAATCAGTTCTCATTTCGGATGGGACATTTCCCAACAGGAAGGAGGGTTCACAATTCAGAAGTTTGGTTTCCACACGGGATGTTGCGTTTCCATTACAGGTCGAAAGCTCTGCACACAGGAAAGTGCATTTCCCCCACAGTACGTTGGCTTCCCAAAGCAGAAGGAACATTTCAACCAAAGGACAAAAGCTTCCCCACCGTAAGTTTGGTATCCCCACAGGAAGATGGATTCCAACACAGGAAAATCGGTTTGGATAATGAAAAGTGCATTTCACACACGGGAAAAAGGGTTTCCTTGGAACAAGTGAATTTCCCCCACAGGAATAGTTCTTCTCCCACAGGAAGTTTCATTTCCACCACACCAATATGCACCTCCCTCACATGAAAATAGTTTCACACAAAAGAGAATGCAGTTCCCACACTAGAAATAGGATTCTCACAAAGAATTTGCAATACCCTCAAAGGAAGGTGGGATTCGCTCAAAGGAAGATACATATGCAAACAGGAAAGTGCATGTCCCACAAAGGGTGAAGTGTTCAGACACAGAAAGGGACATTTCCCCCAGAGGAAGAATGGATCCCTCAGAGGAAGTATTGTTTCCCCAAGTGAAGGAGCCATTCATTCAGAGCATAATCGGTAAGCATACTGGATATTGCAGTTCCCCTACAGGAAGAAGGTTTCCTCACAGGGTGTTCGTTTCCCCCACAGGAATAGGTGTTCTCTAACAGGAAGTTTCCATTCCCCCACAGGAAGGTGCGAGTCCCTCACTGCAAGATAGGTCCACAAACAGGAAAGTGCCTTTCCCACACTGGAAGTTGAGACGCCCTCACAGGAAGAGTCATCCACACACAGTAAAGTGCATTTCCCCCACATGAAGAACGTTTCCTCAAAGGAAGTTTGTTTCCCCTATAGGTAGAGGCGTTCTCCAACAGGAAGTTATGATTCCCCCACAGCAAGGTGCGATTCCCTCACAGGAGGACAGGTCCACAACAGGAAAGTGCATTTCCCCCACAGAAAAATGGGACGCTTTCACAGGAAAAGAGATCCGCACACAGGAACATGCATTTCAGCAACAGAAAGTAGGGTTCCTTAAACAATTGGGACACTCTCTCATATAATATGTTTTCCTACAGCCAGCGGACATTTCCCCGACAGGAAGGAGTGTTCACCATGGGAAAGGGATAGAGATGGAAACATCAATATTTCCCGGGAGCCGGTCCATCCTGCTGTTTCAAGTGATCTGGCATATATGATATACTGTTCTTAATATGTTTGCTCACCTTCTTGGCCCTATGTGCTTTAACCAAGGTCACCTCTTTGAGAAAGGTTGTTTCCCCAGGTAGGTTTTTTCCCCTGAAGTTAGGGAGGGAATTAACCCCCTTAACTAAGTGCCATGTGGGTAATTATTCACATTAACTACGAACAATCATGCTTAAGCTACATAATATTTACTCCCTGGAATGGAGATAAGAAACGCCCTAACCTTTGGAATAGAGATTGATAGGATGGGAATCAACTGGTATAAATACAGATGTAACAAGACAGCAAGAGACAGAACTTAGAAGACAGAACCAAAAGACACAGAACCTAGACACAGAACCTACACAGAACCTACGGACAGAAGAAATTAGCTGGAGAGAACATGTCAAATGATCCTGGACAGAAACTGGCCAAAGAACCTAGAGACAGAACCTAGTGAGAGAACATGGCAAAAGATCCTGGACAGAAACTGGCCACAGAACCTAGATACAGAACCTACACAGAACCTAGACACAGAACCTACACAGAACCTAGAGACAGAAGAACTTCGCTGGAGAGAATATGGCAAAAGATCCTGGACTGAACCTGAGTACAGAAATTGGCAAGGAATCCTCGCACCTTCCTATTTCTAGTCACCTGACTACAACCTGGTGACTGAACCTGGCTGGAGAACCTAGCAAGAGAACATGAACACAGAACCTGGCTGGATATCCTAACCAAAACTTCGCTGGAGATCCTGAACAGAACTTGGCTGGAGATCCTGGCTAGAGATCCTGGCTAGGCTGCTGATCAACTGAACGCTGTCTCTGTGTCATTCCTTCTTCGCTGACTCCGTCCACAACTTTGGGGACCCCTGGACCTGCTGGGGTTGGACCCCAGCATCTGGTGCCAGAACCGGGACCTCTAGGTAAGCCCCACTCTCGGGATGGATAGGACTCTACCGTAGGAAGAGGGTGGATAGTCTTCGCCGACTCCATCCACACCTTTGGGAAACCCTGGAACAGGATTCCCCTAGGTAAGACCCCCCCCCAATGAGAACCCCCACATTCAGGACTCATAAGACTCCACCAGGGTACTGCAGACCCCCCTATAGAGGATAAGTAGGGTAAGAAGGTGGATAGTACAGAACTTAGATTGAGAAGATGTGCCATACTGAGTCCAAAGAAAGAAGACTCTGTATTGATTCTAAGATTGAGAAGATGTGCCATACTGAGACCAAAGAAAGAAGACTCTGTATTGATTCTTAGATTGAGAAGATGAGCCATACTGAGTCCAAAGAAAGAAGACTCTGTATTGATCTTTAGATTAGGAAGATGTGCCATACTGAGTCTAAAGAAATAAGACTCTGTATTGATCTTTTAACACATATGCTTGCTAGCAGAGGAATTAAGGTTACACCCAGTCAGACAGAACGTTTTATACAAGAAGTATGTCCATGCTTTTCTGAGGAAGGAAAGGTAAATGGAAAGGCATGGGAGGAGGTAGGCCCAAGGAGCCTTATCCTTAACCCCACTGCAGTCTTTCCACCGCAGGAAAGTGCAGGATTGGCAAGCTCTCCCTGGGGTGATAGATCAGGACTCAGGTAATAGCGGAAAGCGCCGATCCTACTCTTAAAATGGATACAAGAGAGCATTTGGGGTTTTTCTTTTTAATGCCTGCTTTTAAAAAATAAAAAAGGGGGAATGTGCCGGGAGCCGGTCCATCCTTGCTGTTTCAAGGGACCTGGCATATATGGCATATTGTTCTTAATATGTTTGCTCACCTTTTTGGCACTATGTGCTTTAACCAAGGTCACCTCTTTGAGAAAGGTTGTTTCCCCAGGGAGGGAATTTCCCCTGAAGTTAGGGAGGGAATAAACCCCCTTAAGTAAGTGCCAGGTGGGTAATTAGTCACTTTAACTACGAACAATCATGCTTAAGCTACATAATCTTTACTCCCTGGAATGGAGATAAGAAACGCCCTAACCTTTGTAATAGAGATTGATAGGATTGGAATCAACTTGTATAAATACAGATGTAACAAGACAACAAGAGACATAACTTAGAAGACAGAACCAATAGACACAGAACCTACACAGAACCTAGAGACAGAAGAACTTCGCTGGAGAGAACATGGCCACAGAACGTAGAGACAGAACCTAGTGAGAGAACCTGGCTGAAGAACCTAGAAACAAATCCTGGCTACACAACCTGGATAGAACATGGCAAGAGAACCTGACTAGAACCTGGTGACTGAACCTGGCTGGAGAACCTGGACAGAACCTGGCTGGAGAACCTAGTGAGGTAACATGGCTACAGAACCTTGCTGGAGAACCCGGAGAACCTAGCAAGAGAACATGGACACAGAACCTGGCTGGAGATCCTAACCAGAACATCGCTGGAGATCCTGAGCAGAACCTCTCTGGAGATCCAGACCAGAACTTGGCTGGAGATCCTGGCTAGGCTGCTGATCAACTCAACACTGTCTCCGTGTCCTTCCTTCTTCGCCGACTCTGTCGACGCTTTTGGGAACCCCTGGACCTGCTGGGGTTGGACCCCGGCAAATGATGAGAGAGAATCATGGATCAGCTGCCTCCTGTATCACCCCCTCCCCACTGGGGATCCAGCCTGCAACGAGGGCATGTGCCCTGACCGGGAATCAAACCAGGGACCCTTCAATACACAGGTTGACACTCTCCCCACTGAGGAACACTGGCCAGGGCCACAGTGGTTTTTTCTTAGAAATATGCATTTCTACTATTTCAGAAAAGAAGAAAGATCAATGATGAGTGATCATCCTAGATTGGCTGCCTTCTGCCAGAAGAAAGAGTGGCATGTGTTCTCATCTGCTCAGCAGAAGGAATAGGCCCTGGCCAGTGTTGTTCACTGGTTAGACCTTCGGATGCCCAGGGAAGGGTCGCTGGTGGGATTCCAGGTCCAGAGCACATACCTGGGATGCAGGCTTCATTGCCTGCCCCGGTCTGGGCTCCTGTGGGAGCCAAAGATCCATGTGTCTCTTGCATATTCATGTTTGCTTTTTTGTTTCTTCTCTATCCCCACCCTCCCTCCCTCCCTCTGTCTGTAAAAAACATATCCTCTGGTAAGAATTAACCAAAACATAAACAAGAAAAACGTACAAAGAAGGAAAAGATTTGGAGGCTGTGAAAAAGCAGCATACCCCTAAAGAAAGGCACCATGATGAGCGGAGCATTCGGCTCCGCTGATGTTTTTCCACGGAATGTGTCTATAAGATAAAAATAAAATGTCTGAGTGTCTCTCAGCTGGCCAGATCCTGACACAACAGGACGAGGCCATTCTAGCGTGGTCCTTGCAGGGTCTCCCAAGCCACCACGTTGGGGCGAGGCTCTGCGGCGGGGGGCGAGGCCAGGAGGAGCAGAGGAAAGCGAGGCGTGAAGGAGGCGGGGAATGGACAGAGGAGGGTCCTGCACGTGCTCCCCTCTACTGCGTTGTGTCGCTGCTCCCAGAGTCCCCCCCACTGAGAAGATGGGAGCAGACTCATCCGGTGTCAGTGACCGAGGGACATACAGGCTGAGGGACACACAGACTGAGGGACACATAGACCGAGGGACACAGAGACCGAGGGACACACAGATAATCGAGGCCGCAGTGGCCTGGAGAGGTGACATCCGGGAACCTGTGACCACTGTGTTGGTTCCTTTTATCCTCCCAGATGTACCTTCTCAGAGGTTTTTGACTCCAGAACCCTGGATTCCAGTTCCACAGACAGCACCTACTTCATGGTGACTCTGCCCAAGACCCAAGACCTCTCTGGACAACCATTCACACATCAGTTGTTTGGAAAGTGATCTCAAACTTATTCTATATAGTTATTGCATGTATGAAAAATAAATCAGAGCCAAGCAGTCATCTGTTTGATGTATTATACATTTGTATCATACATACATTTTAGTTTAGAAAATGACATTTCTCATTCAAAGTTGCCTTCCTAAGTGTAATTAAGTGAGCATGTTAAAAACTTTGTAAGAGTGAATGTTTTACTTGGCAAATGTTTAGAAACTTGGTAAGTATTACTGTGTATCGCTGCCCAAGGAACTGTTGGGGGTCATGTGTTGTCACCAAAGCAGAATGTTTGCTCAATGACTGGTCCCCTTATTGAGACAACCTTCATGGTTTTCCCTTCATTCTGTTATGAACCTATAGGCAGAAGGTAGAATTAGGCTTGTAGTGATGCCACAGCTCCCACCTGCTGTGATGATGGAAACAGGCCTGATGCTCCAAGCATCATGAGAACACCAGCAAGCGAGGCTCAATGACTGAGCGTTGACCTATGAACCAAGAAGTCCCCTTGATTCCTGGTAAGGGCACCCTCATCACCTGATTGTTTCTCTTTGTCTCCCTGTCCCTCTGTGTCTCAGATCAAGAACAACAGATTTAAAATAAAACTGGAAACTGTCCAATCTGCTCCTATCCTCCTCCCAAAAGGTATCAGATTTTACTGAAAACACCCACCACTTGTCTTCCTTAGTCATCGTGAGAATTCCAGTTCATGAATGTTCAGAGCATCTCAGTTTCAAACGTGCGTGCACATCTACACCCAAACAGCGGAGCTTCGCATCCTGGAGAATTTTCCATTTCCTTCCAAAGGAAGTGAGATGTCTCACACTGGAAATGGAAACAAATGGTAGGAAAAGCTGGGCATGGAGATCAAGGCTAATCATTGCAACCTGGGAATGATGTACTCAACAAATCACAGCATGAATAGTCAAACCAGAACATTCCTGTACGTGGAGGTTTGGGCACGGGGACACCAACATTTTTAATGTGAATGAGCACTTGATTGTGCAAAGCTTTCCTTCCCCCCCTGAGAGATACTCAGCAGAGGTGCTGAGCCACTTGGAAATGTGTGCTGTTTCAATGCGATGCTGGGGGTGGGGGTTTGCCCCTCCTGGCCTGAGCGAGAGAGCCCACCTTCCAATGTGCACAGGGCCCCTGCTTGGGTGTCAACAGCTCCATGACTGTGGGCTGGCTCCTCCCGAGTCCGCTGAGACCCACAGAAAACAATATCCCAACTGGCAGATTTCTCCTGGTCCTGAGGTGTTTCAGGATTGGGTTAATGAGGGAAAACACAAGTATGAAGGTGTGGCTCAAAGGTTGCTTCTGAGAGTTTCAGGTCACCCACCCAAGCCCTCAGTCATTGGAGGGAATGAGGTTTCAATTCTTCACATAGAAATGCCATCATTTTTTAAAATATATTTTTTATTGATCTCAGATAGAAAGGGAGAGGAAGCGGGGGGAGACGAGAGAGAGAGAGAGAGAGAGAGAGAGAGAGAGAGAGAGAGAGAGAGAGAGAGAAAGAGAGAGAGAGAAACATCCATGATGACAGAGAATCATGGATCCGCTCCCTCTTGCAAGCCCTACACTGGGCATCAAGCCCACAACCCGAGCATGTGCCCTGACCAGGAATTGAACCCTGACCTCCTGGTTCATAGGTCGATGGTCAAGCACTGAGCCACACCAGCCTGGCAGGAGAGGGAAGGTCATGGTCCCAGTTCGTGGGTTTGGTGACCCCTTCAGGAGCTCTCCTCCAGGAACAGGTGCTGTGCTAGGTCCCTCAGGCTGAGGGGTGATGGGCCCACACCGCGTGTGCCTGCTCCCTGCATTGATGTCCGTCTGCTCTGTTGTAAGAAAAGAGGGGCCTCTGGTTGCTGTGGCCCCGTCGCCTCCCCAAGCAGAGGCTACCTGTTCCCTGGAGCCTCGCTGGACTCCCACCCATGGGCCCATGAGCATCAGTGCCCCAGGCCTCGCTGGACATTACCTGTGAACCGGTGGCCAGGAATGACCGACACGGCCTGCCTGGTCTGCTCACGCGGGTCCATGGCCCATCAGACTCCCCATAAGAAACGTGCAGTGAAGGATTTCTGACGGGTCAGGGGAGGGTTAGACACGCGGACCCAGGTACAAGGCCAGCACCAGGAGCTGCTGCGAGGTGGGCTTCGCACACACTGTGAGGTGAGGTGCACCTAGCAGCTCTCAGCAGGGTGGCGAGGGCCTGTGTCCTGGTCACTCGCAGTGCCGCATGCCCAGGCTCAGTGGGAGGGGGTAGCCCGGGGGAGGCGCATGCCTGACCCCACGCCTCCTGCTCAGGCAGCCAAGTCCACGCAGAACAGTGGGGCTGCGCGAGCTCTAAACTGTTTCCCGGGCCCCACGCCCTCTGCCTCCCTTGTCCACCTCAAGGCCTGGCAGACGCTGTTCACCGAGAGACGCACGTTTTAGGCACCTGAGCCAGAGTCGCCGGTGCTGACCACACTCTGAATGACACTCCAAAGCCTGGGTCACCCTCCCGCTTTATAGCTTGGAAAGGGGCACAGAGACTTTGGGGGTCTTGCCTTAGGACACACAGTTGTGAGGGCAGAGCTGAGACTCAAACCCTTGTGGGCAGACCTGGCGCCCACATGCTATGTCCCAGGCAAGATGCCATTGCTACAGAGGCAGCAAGTAGAGGGCGACCAGTGCCCAGACTGAGGCAGCACAGGTGTGTGCACACACACACACACAAACACACACACACACACACACACACACACACACACACACACACACACGTACACACACACCTGTACACACCCTCTCTGGCTTTCACCTCTGAGGCTACAGAGGTCTGAGGAATCAGGGGCGGAGCCAGGAGAAGCCTAGGGGTTGTTGGGGTCCTACTCATGTTCCTGGTGAGTCTGTCTCAATCCCTCTCCCTGGCAGGAACCTCACTGGACTGATGACAGATTCCTACCTTCCCGGGTTCAGGTCTGTGGCTGAGCGTTCTCTGAGGCCCTCCTGGAACTCTGCTTTCAGTGATGAGGGGGATGAGGCATGTCGGCTTCAGGTTTGTCTGGACACAAAATTTATTAAAACGAGGCCAAAAACACCATGAGGGACATGGATGTTGACATCCCCATAGCACTTAAGGAACTGTTTGTCTATTGCCTCTCCTCTTGAAAGTGGAGGATGTTTGACCAGTTACTTCTGTACTAAATACACTCTTGGGGAAGGAAAGGAGCCTGCAGGCTTACTCTGAAGCCCCCTCAGAGCTGGGGTATGAGGTATGTGGTGCCGACAGTTGCCCTGTGGCTACTGAGGTGCAATTTAGGGCTCATGATGCATCCTCCCTGCAAACACCGGGCTTCTCCCCTGAGTGTGTCCTCTGGTGTCTGATGAGAGATGACTTATCTCTAAAGCCACCCCCACACTCACTGCACACATAGGGCTTCTCCCCTGAGTGTGTCCTCTGGTGTCTGATGAGAGATGACTTATCTGTAAAGCCTCGCCCACACTCCCTACACACATATGGCTTCTCTCCTGAGTGTGTCCTCTGGTGTCTGATGAGAGATGACTTATCTGTAAAGCCTCGCCCACACTCCCTACACACATACGGCTTCTCTCCTGAGTGTGTCCTCTGGTGTCTGATGAGAGATGACTTATCTGTAAAGCCTCGCCCACACTCCCTACACACATAGGGCTTCTCCCCTGAGTGTTTCCTCTGGTGTCTGATGAGAGATGACTTATCTCTAAAGCCTCGCCCACACTCCCTACAAACATAGGACTTCTCTCCTGAGTGTGTCCTCTGGTGTCTGATGAGAGATGACTTATCTCTAAAGACTCCCCCACACTCACTGCAAACATAGGGCATCTCCCCTAAGTGTGTCCTCTGGTGTGTGATGAGAGATGACTTATCTGTAAAGCCTCGCCCACACTCACTGCACACATAGGGCTTCTCTCCTGTGTGTGTCCTTTGGTGTCTGATGAGAGATGACTTATCTGTAAAGCCTCGCCCACACTCCCTACACACATAATGCTTCTCTCCTGAGTGTGTCCTCTGGTGTCTGATGAGAGGTGACTTATCTCTAAAGCCTCGCCCACACTCCCTACACACATAGGGCTTCTCCCCTGAGTGTGCCCTCTGGTGTCTGATGAGATGTGACTTCTTTGTAAAGCCTCGCCCACACTCCCTGCACACATAGGGCTTCTCCCCTGAGTGTGTCCTCTGGTGTGTGTCGATATGTGACTTATCATTGAAGCCTTGCCCACACCCTCCATGCTTGCTTGTTACAATTTTTGACATTCTTACTTCCACAAATAATTTGCCTGTGTTCTTTGCATTAACATTCTGGCCTGTGCTGGGCTCTTCCTCCATTATTCTCTCATGGTCACTGGAGCTCCCTGTTTGTCCGTTGGGAGGCTTGAAAGAGGCCCTTGAAGTTCCCCTGTGCCTGATCCTTTTAAGAAAAGGTTTGGACCTCCATTTGACCTCTTGACCTTCAGCTTTGTCATTCCAGCCATGTGGACCAGTCTGTTGCTGCTGCTGTTGATTCTGACGCTCTGGGCCAGCTTCCTCCGCCTGGACGTGTTTTCCTGCAGATGCTCCTGGCAGAATCTCAGAGGGGTGATTGCGTTTCACATGTTGGCTGAGGAATGTCCGACTGGAGAAGGCCACAGAGCAGGAGGGACATGGGTGGATCTCTGGCTTTGGTTCTGCTGGAGAAGAAAGTTTTGGTCAGGGCAGGTGTGGGCAAGCCTGCCTGTGCCGTACGCTCTGTCTCCTGGTAAGACCCGTCCCCGGAATCATTCTAGCTGTGTTGACAGTGCAAGCTCTGCCTCCCACAAAGTGTTCCTTCACTGTCTACTTTTCTTTTTCTTTGTCTGCACTACTCTTCTTCAGAAATCCAGAGACCCCATATCAAAAGTCTTTTCTACAGCCCTGGCCAGTGTGGATCAGTGGATAGAGCCTCAGCCTGTGGACGGAAAGGTCCTGGGTTTGATTCCCATCAAGAGCATGTGCCTTGGTTGCAGGCTTCTCCCCAGCCTGGGCCCTGATCTGGGCGTGTGCAGGAGGCAGCCAGTCAATGTGTTTCTCTCACATCGACATTTCTCTTTGTCTTTCCTCCCTCTTCCATTCTCTCTAAAAATCAATGGAAAAATATCCTGGGATGAGGATTGAAAAGAAAAAAGGTCTTACAGATCAAGGACCATCAGAAGGCATTTCACTCCTTATATGGGTTGGACTATTGTGACCATTCCATATACATGTGTCTTCTAAGTCATGTTAAAGAGAAAAACCACAGGCCTGGCCAGGTAGCTCAGTGGTTGAGCATCAACCCATGAACCAGGACGTCACCAGTTTGATTCCTGGTCAGGGCACATGCCAGGTTTTGTGCTCGATCCCAGCAGGAGGCAGCTGATCCATGTTGATATTTCTATCCCTCTCTTCATTTCCCTTCCTCTCTCTCTCAAATCACTAAAAATATTTAAAAATAGAGAAACCATAGGCCCCAACTAGCAATTGCTTCTCTCTCAGTTTTCCACAAATCACAAAATGGAAATATGTCCTTCCTCACACAGTATTCCTACTTGATTTCTTTCAGTGTTAGCCTACTTCAAATACACTACAAAGTCCTGTTTCAGAATATCTTTCCAACCATCCCCTAGCCAGTTTGGATCAGTAGATAGAGCGTCGCCTTGGGGACTCCAGGGTCCTGGATTTTATTCTAGTCAAGGGCACATACCTGGGTTGCTAGCTCAATCCCCAGCCCTGGTTGGGGTGTCTGTGGGAGACAAGCTATTGATGTTTCTCTTTCTGTCTCTCCCCCTTCTACTCTCTCTCAAAAAATAATCAGTGGAAAAATATCCCTGGGTGAGGATTAACAACAACAACAAAAATATTTCCCCAACCTGCTTCTTACACTCCTGACTCCCGTCCCTCTCCAGCCAGTCCGCCTTCCTCTCTCACTTGGAGTTGAAATAATCTCGGAGGGGATTCCCCACTGAAGTTTATTTCCCCAAAAAATTAACAAAGCATAGTTTTAGAACATGCCACTCTGCAGCTGAAAACTGCTCAGTTGTCCCGTCTCACTCAAGAAAGTCCCCAGTATCTCAGCTTGGATCATAGGCACTGTATTTCCCGGCTGCTAGGCATCTGTCCAACCTCTGTTCTTGCCCTCTGTACTGAGACTGAGACGGGAGTAGCCCTCAGCCAGCTCAACACCCCACCTCTTTCCTTCCCTGCACCAGCCAATCCCTCTGCCTGGGACCTTGTGACACAACTGTTGTAAATGTTGTCTCCTGAGAAAGCCTTCCCTTGACCTTTGCAATCCGACACACCCACCTTCCCCTCACACTGATCCCTAGGCACTTTTCCTGGACCCGTTTTCTACAAAGCGCTAACCACTGTGTGATATTAAGCACATGCACATATGTCTGCCGAGGCTTCCATCCTTCACCAACCAGCTGCTCAGGAGCAGTGATTCTGATCATCGTGCTAATCTGTATTTCCAGCTCCCAGAACCCTGTGTGGCACCGAGTAGGAATTCACATGACAAGTCAAAAAATAATGAATGAATGCATGTTAACACACACAATTCATTTAGAAATATGCAGTAAATGAAGAAGAAACAGCTAAAGTGTTAAAAAAAAAAAAAAAAAAAAAAAAAACAACAACCCAAAAACAACCACCTTGATGAGAGAGCTGGTTAAGTGCCTGAGACGTTTTTTTTTTTTTTTTTTGCCTCTAATCCTTTCAGCACTATATGATGCTGTGCATTTTGTGCATGAAGTATTTTTAAAAATGGAACACAAATTGGCCCTGGCCATTGTGGCTCAGTTGGTTGAGCATTGTCACATTCACCCAGAGGTAGCCAGTTTGATTCCTGGTCAGGGCACATGTCAGGGTGGTGGACTTGATCCCCAGTAGAGAGAATGCAGGAGGCAGCAGATTGATATTTCTCTCCCTCTCTCTTCATCTCTGTCCCTAAAACCAATACAAGCATATTTTTAAAAATTAGAACAAAAATAAAAATATTAAAATTATTCTTAAGAATCAAAGACCTATGTGATGAGCCATCAATTTCTGAAGCATCTGATTTGAAGCTTTGCTGACTCTAGAGTGGATTTTACTCTACTTGAGAGTTGGAGCATGAAAACTTCTAAGAATTCTTTCTTTCCATGTTGAAGAAGAGTGGTGCCCACCTCTCCCGGCCACAAGCTCTGTCTTCCACTTGCTGCCCCACTTGATGCCCAGCTTTTGGCCATACTCTTCTCCATACCAGACCAGCAGCTCACAGCCCGTCCTCACGACCCGGCAGGTTCGGTAGAAAATCTGCCTGTGATATTGAAAGGCCACCAGGTTCTGTTCTTCCTCATCCCGGGCGCAGTTCACGTACCTGGCGTTGAGGCAGATGAAAGGAAAGAAAACCACAGGCGATGAGCTTCCACTACCTGTCATATCGTGTCCAGATCCTCACTGACGCGTAAGGCCCTCAGCACTGATGGCACCCACCCCCATGTTCCTGGGGAAACTTCTGTTCAATGTCCAAGCCTCTGTCACAAGGTCATGTGAATTCCTGTCTCTACGTCCTGCTCACAGGTCTCATCCTGCCTAATGCCATTTCCAAAGCCTCATTCCAGACTTCCCCATCAAACCCGGTGGCCTCTAGCTTCTCTAAGCTGTAAGTCAGGTTCTGTGTTACACCCCAGGACTCGGGGCTTGCTCTAGGACTCACATCATTCAACACTCAGTCCAAGTCTACCTTCTCTTCAGAGGCCTTTGTCGAGTCTCCCCACACTTTATTGAAGGCATCATTCAGTTGCCTCCCCCAGGTTCCCACAGAAATGTCGAGGTCTCTCTTTCTTAGAAAAATAACACAGAACAATAGTAGTTTATTCATAATCTGTCTCCCCTGACACAAGAGAGCTCCTCAGGAAAGGGCCATGAGCACTATGACTCTGCAGGCTCCAACATCCAGTTCTAGTTAGAACTGAGTCTGGGATGATGTGCTGACCTCACAGGTTTAGACTATCCTTGGTTCAAGGCTATCTGGGCACTGGGAACTTCTTGAAAAATAGGAAAATTAGAGTTAAATGTTTATGAAATAAAATGTTTCATGTCCGTCTGCAGTAAGTCCTCCCTAGGGACATGGATTGTGTGATCTGTGTAAGTAATGAATTCCTTCCTCTAAACTGGAATATAGTAAGGGTTTAACTAATGTCAGTTAGACAAATCACAGAGTAATCCAGGGTCCTCAAGGTTTTTCCCATTGCCCAAACTAGATTCTTCTCTTTTGAGGACATATGCTATACTGTTACCTCCTTTTTTCCTAAATGTCTCTAGATGTTAAAGATCACTGTATGGAGAAAAAGGGGGAACAGAGGACTGAGGGAGACCATTAGGGAGGCATGATTGGAAGGACAGACATGTGGGTTGTGAGGCATGAGTGTCCTCTCCGGCACCCAGAAGCCTAGTGACCTTACCTCATCCAGTTGGCCTGAGATGTATACTTTCCATCCACATACTCATAGCAGTTGCTCCATTTGTTGACCTGCATTTCAGGAAAAGAAGTTAAAGGCTGTGTGTGTGTGTGTGTGTGTGTGTGTGTGTGTGTGTGTGTGTGGTTGTGAGTATACAATAGAATAATTACTTTATTCTAGTGTCATCAAATCTCTTTCAGCCTGCATGGTGATTCAACTGCCAATGGTGATCACAGGATATTTTTCTTACTAATCATCTACACGCCTGAGTCAATTTGTCCACTAAGCAGGAGCCCCACAAGGGAGGAGTCTGTACCACTTTGCTCCCATTTACCCTCTGATCCTTAGAGAGGAGCTCCATGTTCATGCAAAGTCCGCCCAGTACACAGAGCTAACTAACCATATGGTCCCCATCCATGTCCTAGCATGTAGAAGGTGGGGGCATCCAAGCCACAGGAGGGCCGGGAAGCCAGAGGACAGGGAAGAGGTAAAGTTCTCACCAGCCAGGAGTAGCCGCTGTTGGCTGTGGCTTCATCTTCTGTGATCTGACCCTCATAAGGGCCAAAGTGCAGGCCCACCAGCAGATCACATTCCTCATTCCACACTCCAAGCCCAGCCTCAGGGATGCCTGATGGTCCGATTCTCAACCCAGGGGGCAGAGTGAGGGCTGAGAGGTTGACATGCCCGTTGTCCGAGGCACTGTCTTTTACAAACGTAGGAGGCCCGTGCACAGCACAGCTGTCAATGAAGAAGTTCTGACACTTCTCACAATCTGGAGGCAAGAGCAACAGGGATTAGTCAGGGTGCAGTGCATGTTCCTGCACACGAAGAGCTTCAGAAAGAGCTCCCATCAGTGAGCCTCAATCCTATATTCCCTGTCACGAGAGGAAGGGAATGATTTGGGCACCCAAAAACCAGGTGAAATCATAGCATCAAGGACATAACATGCCCCTTGGTTAGGGTGAGCTTACACAGGTAGTCAACATCCTGGGACTCGCTGATCTCTTGGTAGACATGGCCCTTTCTCTCTCGTAGGCTATACATCTTCACTTCGATCTCCTTTCTCCTGAGGTCTACATGAGAGAAGAGCTAGTGAACGAAGGGGGTCTGGAACATGAGTCCCTGTCTTGTCAGAAAACACACAATGTCTTCCCATCAAATGATCACCTGTTCTTTATAGTATCTGGTATTTTCCTCCATTAACTAAAAGACTAGTACGCCACACTGACTACCGATGGCAGATTCAATTTTAGTTTCTAGATGATCCCATTATCAGGTTCAACCTTCCAAGCTTTGGTCATTCATAAAGTATTTATGGAGGGCACGTTATGTGTTAGGCACTGAGTAAAGATCTGGGCACACAACACCAAGATAATATGGTTGCTATTATCACAGATGGATTTATTGGACAGCTTGCATGTGTCAATTGTTTGAGATTTAATTTAATGCTTTCAAACTATATGTGTCCCATGTTTCCTTATGTTCACTGTATACATTAGCATTCAGGAGCTCAGAGAGTTTGTAAGATTAGCTCAAAGCTTCAGTGCTAACTCCAGTTTCAAATCCAGGCGTGTTGAATGTCCACCCCACATACCTAGGCTATACTGACCAGCCTTTCCAGAGGAATTAGTGGAACTGAAATCTCCAAATTATTGAACTTACCCAATTTTGATCTAGGGTGCTGTCCGGAGGTACTTGCTTCTCCAGGAGGGGGCACTGGTTTCTGGGTCTGCTCTGAGCCACTTGTGGTCAACAAATTTGCTGTTCCTGACAATTCCTTCAAACTGGACTCATTACTTAATGGCGCCCTGGACTTTGCCTTCAGTGTGAAAGTCACATATTAAAATGTAACGTACATTTATTTAATTATGTAGGGTTTATGATATACATGACTTTAATGAACACTTCAACACCTCTTGGAAATACCTGGGAAGTATGAAAATTAGAGGAAAAAGAAATGGCCAATGTGGGTTTTGAATCGAAGACTAGAACCCATGCCTTAAGGCTCTTTCTTTTATAGCACATTGAGAATGAAGGATACTGGGAAGAGAATAAGACATAGTTGGGCCCTAACCAGTGTAGTTCAGTTGATAGAGTGTCGGCCTGCAGACTGAAGGGTCCTGAGTTCAATTCTCGTCAAGCGCGAGTTCCTTGGTTGCAGGACCCTCCTCCCTGGCCTGGACCTTGGTCTGGGCTTATGCAGGAGGCCACCAGTCATTATGTGTGTCTCTCACATTGATATTTCTCTCTTTCTCTCCCTCTTTTTTCTATTCCCCCTAAAAATCAATGAGAAAATATCCTTGGGTGAGGATTAAGAAAAAAAGAAAGAAAGAAATAGTTGGCAGAGTCCTGGCTGGTGTAGCTCAGTTGGTTGAACTGAAGGGTTGCGGGTTCCATTCCCGGTCAGGGCACATGCCCCAGTTACGGGTTATTGATCCATATTTTTCTCTCTCACTGATGCTTCTCTCCCTTTCTCTCTCTATCAAATCAGTAAAAACATATTTTTTAAAAAGAAATGGCTGGCAGAAACCTACCATGACAATAAAGGAAATTATGCTAAAATGTGCAATTTACTATATCATGGAAAGAACAGTTGTAATTAGATTAGTTGGTTCCCACCAATTCTGTTTGAATAAGGTTGTGCTACCAGCCTGTTCTCTTCATTTTCCTGACCTATAACATGCTAATTCTTAATGTTATAATGAACATGAAATATAATGATGTTCACCAAAATGTTCTGTGAGCACTTTGATACAGTATGAATGTGAAATTACAGTCCTGCTATCAATGTCCCTCTCAGCCATCTCTATATTTGAAATCACATGTAATTTATCTTCATTATTCTTTGACCCTACTCTAGTTTAATTTGTAAATTTGAAAGCACTCTTTCAGCAAACATTCAGGGGGCCCTCAGGGACCCTGAGTTGGGCCTGGGACTTCTGAGAAGAATCTGGTGTGAACCAAAGAGCTCACAATGCAGAGGTAGGCAGGCGGAGCCAATGATTCAAACAAGATGACACTGGCCTAATTAGAGCTCAGAGAAAGAAGCCATACTTCTTCTGACTGGAATGAGCATTCAAAACCAGTTCCAGATGAGCTTCTATTGAATAGTGTGTCATCTCTATGAAGTTCTTAAGTCACTTTATTTATTGTTTATTATTTCTGAATCGTCAAACCTGAAGCTCCCCAGAGTTGAGAGATGCTTTCTTTTATTTGACTGGGAGGCTCTGATGCTGGGGTTGCTATATCCATCTTCATCTGGGACCATGCACCGTGCAAACTGCCTATATATCAGTGAGCTTCTGCAAGTCGGAAGTCTTAGTGCATTTCTCACTGGAGCATAGCAGAGCAGAACTGCGTTTGGAATCATCAGTCAGTGAAAGATGTAATCATGTATGGATGAGACAGTGGAAAGTGCATAAAACTATGGAAATTTTAATGAGCTTGTAAGTGGTTTAGAGATGAAGCTAAGGATTAGAATGCACGACCACCGATACTGTGATTTCAGACATACAATCAAACACTTGTATATGTCTGAAACCTCAGTTTCCTCATCAGAAATGGTGATACTTATAGTACCTACCTCATAGGGTTGTGGTAAGGTTTAAGTGAGTTTATGCACGTAGAATTCTTAGAGTCTGAAGCATTGTGAAGATAAGACCCGTGGTAGCTACTATTGTTGCTGATGTTATTAACGACTAAGATGATATTGGGCATTTTGTTGAAGAGGTCAGGAAAGGAAGGTGGCAGTTCCTAGGGTGCACTCTGATTTTTCCTCCTCTTCCCTGCATTTGCATCCAGGAGGAAGATTTTCTTTTCCACAGGATTTGGGAAATACTCACCTTCTGATGTTTATTCTGTTCCACTCTGAAAGACACCCAAGAAGGTTTAGCTAAAAGATGGTGAGAAATCAATAATATATATAATTTCAGAGAGGAAGGGAGAGGGCGAGGGAGAGAGAGAGAGAAACATCAATGATGATAGAGAATCATGGATTAGCTGCCTTCCTGAACACCCCACACCAGGGATCAAACTGGGCGTGTGCCCTGACCGGGAATTGAACTGTGACCTCCTGGTTCATAGGTCGACGCTTAATCTCTGAGCCACACCTGCCGTGTGAGAAATCAGTTTTGGTTGGTAATTGTTTCAAAATCTGGAGATTTTTATCTTTCAGAATTCTGAATTATAGAGTAATCCCAGGACAGACCAAGGATGATTGGAAAATGTTTCCTGAGGTTTCATTACGCTTATGCTTTTATTGGGAGCATCAGCTAATTTTCTTAAAATGTTAAAAAATAGCCCTAGCCAGCTTGGCTCAGTGGATAGAGCGTCAACCTGCGGATGGAATGGTCCTGGGTTCTATTCCAGCCAAGGGTACATGCCTGGATTGCGGGCTCATCCCACAGGTGTGCAGGAGGCAGCCAATTGATGGCTCTCTCTCATCATTGATGTTTTGATCTCTCTGAATTCCTCTCTGAAATCAATAAATATATTTTAAAAAAAATAGACAAAACCCCATCTGTACTTCATCCTCTGTTCAATATATATATATTTAAAGTAGAAGCCCGTTGCACAAAGATTCACGCAATAGGCCTTCCTTCCCCTGGCTGCCTGCACTAGATTTCCTCTGGCACCGGGGTCCCAGGCCTTTGCTCCAGCCACTGAGGAGAAGCCAAGCCTCTTCCGTCTTCAGTCTTCACTCCAGCCAGAGCCTTCAGTCTTCTCTCAGCTGCTGCCCTGGTTAGGCAAATTAACTGCCATCTTTGTTGGGTTAATTTGCATGTGTATCCTGATTGGCTGGCGGGCCTGGCAGAGTGACACCAATTTGCATGTTTCTCTTTTATTTGTGTAGAGTGGCCTATCCCTGGCTGGGCATCTCAGTTGGTTGGAGTACCATGTTTTACACCAAAAGGTTTCCGGTTTGATCCTTATTGGGGCCTACACAGGAGGCAACTGATGGATGTTCCTCTCTCACATTGATGTTTCTGTCTCCCTTTCTGTCTCCCTCCCTTCCTCTCTCTAAATTCAATGAATATCCTTGGGTGAGGATTTAAAAAATAAAATTGCCCTAAAAAGCAAAAATAAAAAATTGGCCTTTCATGACACAAGTATAATAAAGGTCATGTAACTGCAAAGAATCTCTAGTCTGTAACCCAGCGCTTTCTCCTCTCTGTCTTCTGTCTTCACACTGGCCTTGTCCAGTCCACCTTGGACAAGGCACCAGGACCACCTTGGCTCCTTTCTTTCTTATCCTTCCTCCTTTGCACATTTGGATTGTGACCACCTTCTCTAATCACTAGATTCTGATCAGCATCACACAGTCTTAGGGACAAAGACTCAGGTCTAGTCACCACATAAACAGAGATTCGGGCAAGCTGGACATAACGTCGTGACTTCAGCTATGTTTCAACCTCAGACCCATGGAACTACAGACCCTACCAATCAGACTTTCATGAAACCTGGCAGATGATGCCATGGCTGCCATTGAACCTGATACAACGATGAACTACTTCCTACCCTGGCCCACAACCCAACCCCCTAACTACCATGAGTAATAATTTTCCCATATGTCCCCATGCAGGTCTTAGAGCACTGCTCACCTGTCAAACCTTCCTCCTTCTATGTGATCACAACTCTTCTGAATTAGTTATTTTTTACTCACTGTTATATTTTTGTATACTTACTTGTTAATGTTCTATAAGTATACAATTATATTATTATTCTATTTTATTTTTTCCACCACCATTTATACTCCTGTATTATTATTTTTTCATCCTCACCTGAGAATATATGCTTATTGATTTTAGAGAGAGAAGAAGAGGAAGAAAGAGAGGGAAACATGGATGTGAGAGAGAAACATCGATGAGTTGTATCCCATACACACCCCGACTGGGGATGGATCACGAAACCTTTTTGGTGTATGGGAGGATGCTCCAACCAACGGAGCCACCGAGACATGGCTATTCAATTATTTTTATTTTGAGAGAATGTTTATTAAAACTAGGGACAGTGAAACAAGGATAGAAGCAGCAGCAGGAGAGAGCTTAGGCTGGGCTGCTGTGTTGCTCTAGAAAGGTTAAAGGAAAGAGTTCAGCCTAGGCGGGTGGCTTTGGCTCATTGGAAAGTCATAGAAAAGGGGCCTTGGAGCCAGGTTCAGGGGGTTAGCCTGAATGAGCTGCCCCTGCCCGTACTCCCTGGTGCAAGTCTCCTGGGTCCCTTAGTTTAGGAGATGCACACCGAGTGGGGGTTGGGGGGAGGAGAGGGGAAAGGGTGAGGGGTGTGTGTGCTCCCGGAGAGAGAACAGCTTAATAATATATATATATTAGAGCACCATTGCACGAAATTTATAAATTTCTGCACCGTGGGAATGGCGGTGGTGGTGGTGGTGAGGGGGGGAATTCCTGAGCCCGGCCTGTGCCCTCTGTGCCTCTGACAGTCTGGGAGTCCTGCGATCCATCGCCTGCAGAGGGAGGTCCCTTTCAGTAGCCCCAGCTCTGCATTGGTGGCCTGGGCCTCCCTCTTTGGGGTGACGGGGAGCCCCCATTGATGACCCAGTGGCTAGTGGCCTGGGCCTCTCTCTGCAGGGCATCATGGGGGATTGGGGGGCCGGACCAATTGCGTTTCACAGACCTTGGCTGGCCTGGCGCCAGTGGGTGTCATAGCCTGGTCATCTGGTGGGTCCTTCAGCTGGTCCGCCCTGGATTTGCATATTATGGTTTCATTATTGTAGATTTGGGGGGTGGGTCTGGGTGAAGGTGAGAAAAGGGGGAGAAATGGGGGACCTCTGTGATAGTTTTAACACTAAATCTGTATATAATTATTGTTACACATTCAAGAGGTTTTATGACCCTGGCCAGTGTGGCCCAGTGGTTGAGCCTCGACCTATAAACCGTGAGGTGGGGGGCAGGTAGGAGGCAGCGATGGAGGTTTCTCACTCACCTGTTTCTCTCTCTCTCTCTCTCTCTCTCTCTCTCTCTCTCTCTCTCTCTCTCTCTGTAAAATAAATTATTCATTAAAAGGGTTGTATGTGAACAGCCCCTGGCTGTGTAACTGCTCTGCTGCTTGCTCCTCCCAGGTAACTCCCGAGAGTCCGCCCGACCTACACCAGGTCAGGGTCAGGCAGCTGCACGCCCTCCGCCCGCACCTCGTGGCCTCGGGGTCCACTCGTCATCCAAGTCCTCGGAGTCCTCCACCCGGGGCCTGGCCGTCCTCCCGCGGCGACACATGAACGCGGGTCGAGGGGCCCTGAGACCTGGAAGGAGAGAAAGAAAGAGTTTGTCCTGCAGGCGAAAAGCTGATAGACAAACAGCAGAGCCAGCGCTGGGCGGGGGCAGAGCCCGGGGCCCTGGACGGTGCACCCCCGCCCCCCCCCACCCCGCGGCCCTGTCCCCCCTCGCTCACCCATGCTGAGCAGCGCCTCGTAGTTGCTCTTCACGTTGCGGTGCTTCGCTCGCTCCCAGGTGCCCATCTGCGCCCACACCTCCCGGGAGAAGTAGATGGACACGTCCCTGCAGGCGCCCCTGGGCTGGGGGAGAGACCGTCCGTCCGTTCGTCCGTCCTCCCCGGCCCGAGGGGGGGCGCCCCGCCTCCACCCCGTCCCCACCCCCCGTCCCCACCTCCACCCCCTCGGACCCCCTCACCTTGGGCCTATGCCCTGCTCACCCCGCCTCCTCCACGGGGCGCTCCTGCAGGTCCCTGTCCGGGTTCATGGTGCTGCCAGCGGAGTCCCCTCCGGAGGACGAGGTGACTGTGGGAGGAGGAGTCGCTGAGGGGACCCGCTCCCACCTGGCAGGGCGACCCCCCCCCCACCTCCCCCACCCCCAGACAGACCGGGCCTGCGGCCATTATGACCCACTAGGGGGCGCCTCCTCCTGCCGCGGTTGAGGGGTCCCAGGGGGTAATGAGGGGCCCGGTCAGGGGGGTCTGAGGGGCGCAGTCAGGGGGAACTGAGGGGCGCGTTCTGGGGGGTCTGAGGGGCACGGTGGGGGGTCTGAGGGGAGCGGTCTGGGAGGTTTGAGGGGCGCGGTCAGGGGAGACTGAGGTGAGGAGTCTGGAGGGTCTGAGGGGAGCGGTCTGGGGGATTTGCGGGGAGCGGTCTGGGGGGTCTGAGGGGCGCGGTCTGGGGTGTCTGAGGGGCGTGGTCAGGGGGGACTGAGTGGCGAGGTCTGGTGGGACTGAGGGGAGCGGTCTGGGGGTTTTGAAGGGAGCGGTCTGGGGGGACTGAGGGGCGCGGTCTTGGCAGACTGAGGGGAGCAGTCTGGGCGGTCTGAAGGGCGCGGACAGGGGGGTCTGATTTTCGTGCTCAGAGGGGACTGAGGGGCGCGGTCTGGTGGGACTGAGGGGAGCGGTCTGGGGGATTTGAGGGGAGCGGTCTAGGGGGTCTGAGGGGCGCGGTCAGGGGGGTCTGAGGGGCGCGGTGGGGGCGTTGAGGGCCCTTGGGGGTGGAGGTGGTTCGCCTTTACAATGGGGGGGGGGCTGTGCCGAGAGGAACCGGGTTCGGGAATGGCACCCACGATTCAGGAGCAATGCACGCGGGAGGAGGCGCCTCAAGGGGCAGAGACGTCTCCGGCTGAGGAGATAGGCCCGCTGGACAGAATCCGGGTCTTTCTGGCCAGGAAAGTTGGGTGCTCGGGTCAGAGGATTTGGGACTAATGTGAAGAGATTTGGGGTCTCAGGGACAGCCTCCAGGGTTTCTGTCTCGGAGTTGGGGATTTGGTCTTCCTGGGTGCCGTGGTTAGGGAGCCCAGGCTCGGGGTTTGCTGGGTCTGACCTTTGGGGGATTGAGCGTTCCTCTGGGCGCTGAGACCGGGGGTCCTCCGGGTTAGCGCACTTGGGGTCCCTGGAGGCTGAAAGAGTGGGAGCCTCTCAGGAGGACACCCCGGGTCTTCGGCTGGGGGTTTGAAGGCCGGCGGGAAAGGGGTTCCCACGCAAGGCTCCCGTTTTCCTGTCCGTCTCCAGGCCGCACTGCGCACCTGGCCGAGGTCCCCTCAAACCCATGCTCCTGGCCGCGTGCTCCCGCCCTCAGGCGGTGTGAGGCAGGCCCAGGGGGAGCTTCCTGCCTTCAGAGCGTCAGCGCCAGCCGCCAATGAGTGCTGTGGTCACGGGGCCCGGCCTGCCAATGGGCGGTCAGAAACGCGAAAAGGGCGGGGCAGGGGTGGAGCCTTCCTGCCAGTCAAGGGCAGAATCCTGTGGAAAGAGCCCGCCCTGCGCTCCCAACCCCCCGTGGTGATTGGCTGTGCTGGGTCCTGTGAGTGTCCGTCAAGAAGCCTTCAGCCACTGGGAGGTGTCCAGGGCTTGGATTCCCGCTGCGTATGGGCGGGACCCCGGGAGCCGGGAGCCCCCAGCCAGGGCAGGTATTGGGCTGACGCGGCCTTCCTGCCGCCTGACCGAGACTCTGTTCCACCCGACGGTATGTAGGTCCCGGACTGTCTTCCAGGCGCATTTGTTCGCTTCCTTAGCGAGAGGACCAGGCGGTAGGTGGGGAGTTGCCTTTTGGGAAACAGGGATTCCCACTAGACCAGCGGTTCTGAACCTGTGGGTCGCGACCCCTTTGGGGGTCGAACGACCCTCTCACAGGGGTCGCTTAAGACCATTGGAAAACACATGTATAATTATATATTGTTTTTGTGATGAATCACTAAGCTTTAATTATGTTCAGTGTGTAACAATGAAAATACATCCTGCATATCTGACATTTAGATGACGATTCATAACAGTGGCAACATTACAGTGATGAAGTAGCAACAGAAAAATTTCATGATTGGGGGTCAGCACAACATGAGGAACTGTATTCAAGGGTGGCGGCATTAGGAAGGTTGAGAACCACTGCCTTAAAGGAAGCTGTCGAGTGGAAGAGCAAGATGGTGGCGGTATAGGCAGACGTGTCCCAGGTCGTGTCCCGGAGCAAATGGAGTGAGCAGCTGAAACTAGTAACATCCACCCCGAATTGGCGAAATTGCTCAGCTGGTGAGACGGTTTGCAGCCGGGAAGAGTAGAACTCCCCTGGAAAGGTAAAAAGCCCAGGGATTTGGGCAGGAAAGTTTGCCAGACCTCTGAACCCAGAGAGTCGGAGGGAGACCGCGTGGCAGACAGCCGCGTCCCTTGGGACAGGCACAGCCCCTGACAGGGGAAAGGAGAACCGCCGGGGGAATTGAGAGCTGGGTTCTGTGATCACAGAGGACTGAGCCTAAAGGGGGCAGCCTGAAGAGCTGACCAGACCATGCAGTCCCGGTAAGAGAAGAAGCCTACAGAAACCAAGCCTTTCCCGTTTCCGCGGCCAGCGTTTGTTTGTTTGTTTTTACTGAATCCTGTTCATGGGGCATTTCGGATACAGACACTCACCTGTGCTGAAGAGAGGGAGAGTGTGCGGAGGAGTGGAATCTGGGGAGAGACTGAGGAGAGAAGGGGGGCCGGGAGAGGTGGCAGCGAATTGAGTGCTGAGACACCCCCGAGCCCAGGTCCGGGGCAGACATTCTCTCTGGAGAGTGAGACTCCTTCCCCCAGCCCCCAGGCAAGGAGCACAGCCACACCCAGATTCCACCCTGTAGGAGATCAAGGATTAAAATAACCTGATCAGTCCCTGGGAGTTAACAGGGTCTGGCCTATAGAGGGATTTTCAATCCCAGCAACAACACAGCCCCGGTAACTAACTATTACGCAGCCAGCTCTGGGCAGTGAACCTCCACTGGACAGAGAGGCCCTATAGCCTCAGAGGCCAACCCCAGAACACTCCCACCCAGAGGCTGACCCACAAACTGACTCTTTGCTAAACACAAAATAAGGCAGTATGGGAAACAAATGCGGCTTGCTTTAAAATAAGAACTGTGGTTGACAACACAGAGGAACAGTGTATCACAGGGAAACTCAACACTCTCCTGAATTCCTGGCAGGTCTAAGGCGAGCCAGACTGTAGAATAGAAGAACCGAAGGACCTTCACTACTGCAATTTTTTTTTTCTTTTTTCACCTTTTAACTATGAAACCAAATTTTTTTTCTTTGTTTTTTTTTTCCTTTTTTTTCTTTTTTTTTCTTTCTTCTTTTTTCCATCACCTGATTTTACCCGTTTATTTACTACCTTCTTACTTTTAACCAGTATTATTACTGCTACCATTTTACCATTTTTTTTAAAGTGCCATTTTATTTTCTCTTTATTTTATTTTGGGATTAGTGTTCTCCATTTTATTTTCATCGTTATATTATTGGTTGTTTCTAGTTTGCATTCATCTCCAGGGAGCTGTTGCTGGAACTTGTTGGGATTAATGGCTGTTCAGTAGGAGTATTCTCCTCATATAAAATAAGTCTCCTCCCCTCTTCCACTTCATTCTCTCTTTTCGCTCTTTCTTTTTCTTTTCGTTTCTTTTCTCACTTCTATTTCCCCCCTCCTTTTTCCCAATTTCATTTTTGCACTCCTTTTTTTGGTCCCTACTTTTCTTTTCTTTTTCCTATTTTATCTTTTTCTCTTCCTTCTTCCTTATCCCCTAATTCTCTTAATTCAGGTGGTCACCTTTATTTGGGGCTATTAATATCGTGAACATATTTGTGTATAGTGCCTGGTACGTGGTGCCTTGTTGTGTTGTATTTTGTGCCTTTAAATCAACGCAGCAGATCCAAGCAACAGCAACCTCCTGAGCACCAACACCCTCTGCTGAGGAACAGCAGCTGTACGTGAAACCTCGCCCCACCAGCCAGAAGAGCCACCACAGCTGTGAACAGCACCCACCAGAGGAGCTGCTGCCAACTGAAGAGCAGCTGCTACCGCAACTGCCCGAAGAGCAACCACAGACCAAGGAGTCACTGCCACCAAGGGAGCAACCACTGAACGACTCAACGTATAGATATGTCAGTGAGATCAAACATGCGTAGACAAAGAAACCCCCAAAGGAAAGAGAAGGAGGACTCTCCAGAAAAGCAGCTAAGTAATACAGAGGCAGGCAACATGACAGAAAAAGAATTCAGAATAAGGGTCCTAGAGGGCACAAACCGGATGGAGGAAAAAATCGACAACCTCTGCAAGAAGCTAGAAGAAACAGATGAAAAAATCAACAACTTAAGTAAGACCCAAGAAGAAATGAAGAGTGATATAGCTGAAATGAAAAACTCCATTGAAAGTATTAACAGTAGATAGGAGAAGCAGAGGACCGAATTAGTGAATTAGAAGACAAGGAAGCAAAACACACCCAAACTGAACTGCAATTGGAGAAAAAAATGAAAAGACAGGAGGAGAGCCTAAGGGAGCTTTGGGACAACATGAAACGAAACAACATACGAATAATAGGGGTACCAGAACAACAGAAGGATGAACAAGGATTAGAAAACCTATTAGAAGAAATAATATCAGAAAACTTCCCTGAGGTGGGGAAGAAAAAAGTCACGCCAGCCCAGAGAGTCCCAAACAAGGTGAACCAAAAAGACCCACACCAAGACACATCATAATTACCATGGCAAACGTTCAGGACAAAGAGAGAATCCTACAGGCTGCAAGAGAGAGACAGAAAGTTACATACAAGGGATCTCCCATTAGATTATCAAATGATTTCTCAACAGAAACACATTAGGCCAGCAAAGAATGGACAGAAATTTACAAAGTGATGCAAAGCAAAGGACTGAATCCAAGAATACTCTATCCAGCAAGGCTATCATTCAAACTTGAAGGGGAAATAAGAAGCTTCACAGACAAAAAAAGGCTAAGGGAGTTTATCACCACCCAGCCAGCAATGCAAGGAATGCTAAAGGGACTGGTATAAAAATAATAAATAAAAAGCTCAGAAAGAAAACAGCCACACAAAAACAGAAATGGCTACAAACAAGTACCTTTCAATAATAACTTTAAACGTAAACGGACTAAATGCTCCAAACAAAAGACATCGAGTGGCTGAATGGATAAAAAAACATGACCCATACATCTGCTGTCTACAAGAAACCCACCTCCTTAGAAGAGACTCACACAGCCTGAAAGTGAAAGGATGGAAAAATATCTTTCAGGCAAATGGAAAGGAAAAGAAAGCTGGGGTAGCAATACTTATATCGGACAAAATAGACCTCAAAGTGAAGGCCATAACAAGAGATAAGGAAGGCCACTTCCTAATACTAAAGGGATCAATACAACAAGAAGATATAACTCTGGTAAACATATATGCACCCAATGCAGGAGCACCCAAATTCATAAAAAAACTCCTGGAATATATCAAAGGAGAGATCCACAACAATACAATCATAGTAGGGGACTTTAATACACCACTGACAACACTGGATAAGCCCTCTAGACAAACAATCAGCAAAGATACAGCAATCCTAAATGACTCACTAGATCAGATGGACTTAATA
The DNA here is from genome assembly GCF_964212035.1 of Myotis nattereri. Classification (NCBI taxonomy): domain Eukaryota; kingdom Metazoa; phylum Chordata; class Mammalia; order Chiroptera; family Vespertilionidae; genus Myotis; species Myotis nattereri. Next base: position 44,085,573 of record NC_138094.1, on the reverse strand, counting down.
GACATCTTCAGAACACTTCACCCCAAAGCCAGGGAATATACATTCTACTCAAATGCTCATAAGACATATTCAAAAATAGACCATATATTGGGTCACAAGCAAAGTATCCCCAAATTCAAGAAGATTGAAATCATAAAAAACGTCTTCGCAGACCACGATGGCATAATATTAGAAATAAACTACAATAAAAACAACCCAAAGTACTCAAACACCTGGAAGCTGAATAGCATGCTATTACATATTGATTGGGTTACCAATGAAATCAAAGAAGAAATTCGAAACATCCTGGAAACTAATGACAATGAAAACACAACAATCCAAAACCTATGGGACACAATGAAAGCAGTCCTGAGAGGGAAGTTTATATAGCTCTACAGCCCTATCTCAAAAAACAAGAAAACATGGTAGTAAATCAGCTAACTCTACAACTCAAAGAATTAGAAAGAGAGCAACAAGAAAACCCCAGAGTGAGCAGAAGGAAGGAGATAATAAAGATTAGAGCAGAAATAAATGACATAGAGACCAAAAAAACAATACCGAAAATCAATGAAAACAAGAGCTGGTTCTTTGAAAGGATAAACAAGATTGACAAACCTCTAGCCAGACTCACCAAGAAGCAAAGAGAGAGGACCCAAATAAACAAAACCAGAAATGATAGAGGCGAAATAACAACAGACCCCACAGAAATACTAATGATTGTTAAAAAATACTATGGACAGCTCTACTCCAACAAACTAGACAGCCTGGAGGAAATGGACAAATTCCTAGAAAAATACAACATTCCAAAACTCAATCAGGACGAATCTAAAAATCTCAACAGGCCAATAACTATGGAAGAAATTGAAGCAGTCATCAAAAGGCTTCCAGCAAACAAAAGCCCAGCACCAGACGGCTTCACAGGGGAGTTTTACCAAACATTCAAGGAAGAACTAAAACCTATCCTCCTCAGACTACTACAAAAAATTCAAGAGGAAGGAACACTTCCAAGCTCATTCTATGAAGCCAGCATCACCCTAATACCAAAACCAGGTAAAGACAACACAATGAAAGAGAATTACAGGCCAATATCCCTCATGAACCTTGATGCCAAAATCCTCAACAAAATCTTAGCAAATCGGATCCAGCAGTACATCAGAAAGATCATACACCATGACCAAGTAGGATTTATCCCAGGGATGCAAGGATGGTACAATATCCGCAAATCAATAAACGTGATACATCACATAAACAAATTGAAAGAAAAAAACCACATGGTCATATCAATTGATGCAGAAAAAGCATTTGACAAAATTCAACACCCATTTTTGATAAAAGCTCTCAGCAAGGTGGGAGTAGAAGGATCATACCTCAACATAATAAAAGCCATATATGACAGGCCCACAGCCAAAATCATACTCAATGGACAAAAACTAACACCATTTCCCCCAAGAACAGGAACAAGGCAGGGATGCCCCCTCTCACCACTCCTGTTCAACATAGTACTGGAAGTGTTAGCCATTGCAATTCGGCAAGAAGAAGAAATAAAAGGCATCCAAATTGGAAAAGAGGAAGTAAAACTGTCCTTATTTGCAGACGACATGATATTATACATACAAAACCCTAGAGACTCCATCAAAAAGCTACTAGACTTAATACATGAATTTGGCAATGTAGCAGGATACAAAATTAACCCCAAGAAATCTGAGGCATTTCTATACACCAATAGTGAACTTTCAGAAAGAGAGATTATAAAAACAATCCCGTTTACCATCGCACCAAAAAAATTAAGCTACCTAGGAATAAACTTAACTAAAGTGGTAAAAGACCTCTACTCAGAAAAGTACAGGACGTTGAAAAAAGATATAGAGGAAGACATAAACAGATGGAAGAACATACCGTGTTCATGGATTGGTAGAATCAACATCGTCAAAATGTCCATACTACCCAAAGCAATCTATAAATTCAACGCACTTCCCATTAAAATACCAACGGCATACTTCAGAGATCTAGAACGAACTCTCCAAAAATTCATCTGGAATAAAAAAAGACCCGGAAAAGCTACAGCAATCCTCAAAAAGACCAAAGTTGGTGGGATCTCAATACCAGATATCAAGTTGTATTACAAAGCCACTGTTCTCACAACTGTCTGGTACTGGCCCAAGGATAGGCATATAGATAAATGGAATAGAATAGAGAGCCCAGAAATCGGCTCGAAACAATATGCTCAATTAATATTTGACAAAGGAGGCAAGAACATACAATGGAGCCAAGATAGTCTCTTCAATAAATGGTGTTGGGAAAATTGGACAGATATATGCAAGAAAATGAAACTAGACCACCAACTTACACCATTCACAAAAAATAAACTCAAAATGGATAAAGGACTTGAATGTACGACAGGAAACCATAACTATTCTAGAAGAATCCAAAGGCAACAAAATCTCAGACATATGCCGAAGCAATTTCGTCACTGATACAGCTCCTACGGCACTTGAAACTAAAGAGAAAATGAACAAATGGGACTACATCAAAATAAAAAGCTTCTGCACAGCAAAAGAAACCATCAACAAAACAACGAGAAAACCCACTGTGTGGGAAAACATATTTGCCAATGTCATATCTGATAAGGGCCTAATCTCCAAAATCTATAGGGAACTCATCCAACTTAACAAAAGGAAGATAAACAATCCAATCAAAAAATGGGCAAAGGACCTAAATAGACACCTTTCAAAAGAGGACATTCAGAAAGCCAAGAGACATATGAAAACATGCTCAAAGTCACTAATCATCCGAGAGATGCAAATCAAAACAGCAATGAGGTACCACCTCACACCTGTCCGACTGGCTATCATCAACAAATCAACAAACGACAAGTGCTGGAGAGGATGTGGAGAAAAAGGAACACTTGTGCACTGCTGGTGGGAATGCAGACTGGTGCAGCCACTATGGAAGACAGTATGGAGTTTCCTCAAAAAACTGAAAATGGAACTCCCATTTGACCCTGTGATCCCACTTCTAGGAATATATCCCAAGAAACCAGAAACACGAATCAGAAAGGATATATGCACCCCTATGTTCATAGCAGCACAATTCACCATAGCTAAGATCTGGAAACAGCCTAGGTGTCCATCAGTAGATGAATGGATTAGAAAACTGTGGTACATCTACACCAAGGAATACTATGCTGCTCTAAAAAGGAAGGAACTCTTACCATTTGCAACGTCATGGATGGAACTGGAGAGCATTATGCTAAGTGAAATAAGCCAGTCGATGAAGGAAAAATACCACATGATCTCACTCATTCATGGATAATAGAGACCATTATAAAATTTTGAACAATAATAGATACAGAGGCAGAGCTGCCTCAAACAGATTGTCAAACTGCAGTGGGAAGGCCGGGGAAGGTTGGGGGGCAGGAGGTAGGGGGGTAAGAGATCAACCAAAGGACTTGTATGCATGCATATAAGCATAACCAGTGGACATAAGACATTGGGGGATAGGGGAGGCTAGGGGACTGTCTAGGGCGGGGGGATAAAATGGACACATATGTAATATCCTTTGTAATACTTTAAGCAATAAATTAAAAAATAAATAAATAAATAAATAAAATAAATAAAGGAAGCTGTCAGCCAATTCCTTTGCAAAAACGAACCTCTGCTCCCCTCATGTGGCCTTTTAAAGAATAACACCTTGTGCTTCTGTCCGTGGTGCTGAAATGTTAGCTAATGTCCTGTGAATTGGATGAAAAATTCTACCCAAAAAACCACAAACAAACAAACAAAAAACAAAACCTACAGAAAACCCTACAAAATCACCGAGGCTGTCCAGGGTGCAATTATTCCTTCCCTGGATGGACTGAGGTCACGGGTCTGGCTTTTGCACCCCTTCCTGTCCCAGCCCTGCCAAGGGAGGCCTTGGCTGCTTCACTGACATGGGGAAGCTGTGCGTTCACTAATTCAGTCCGTAACCTAGAGGCTGCCATGATTGGAGCAGTCAGTCCTGGGGAGGCCGCCGTTAACAAGGCAGCCAGTACCGCACCGGTCTCCTTTCCTGAGGCAGCCAGTCAGCCGCGGCCATTGTGATTGCGTCAGCCAGTGCCTTGGATGACACCATTATGGAGGCAGCCAGTCTGTGCAGTGAGGCGCAGGGGTATCGGGAGAAGGTGTTATTCCCACTAGACTCAGCGGCCTCTGTAGGGCATTCCTGAGGCAGTCCTTTCCCTGTAGGCGGCCATTATTGATGCTGTCAGTACCAGGGAGGCTGTTGTTGATGGCACCTCCAGATGCAGGTTATCATGGGAACATGGTAGAACCACGAGAAAAAAATTCAACTTAAACATTTGTGTTGAAACCCAGTGTGTTTTTAAAAAATATATTTTTATTGATTTCAGAGATGAAGGGAGAGGGAGAGAGATGGAAACATCAATGATGGGAGAGAATCATGGATCCGCTACCTCCTGTATCCCCCACATCCCCACTGGGTATTGAGACCACAACCCCGGCATGTGCCCTGCCCTGGATCCGAACCAGGGACCCTTCAATTTGCAGGCTGACATTCTCCCCACTGAGGCACACTGGCCAGGGCCACAGATGGTTTTTTAGAAAGATACATTTCTACTATTTCAGAGAGAAAGATCAGTGATCAGTGATCATCCTAGATTGGCTGCCTTCTGCCAGAAGAAAGAGTGACATGTGTTCTCATCAGCTAAGTGTAAGGAATATCCCTGGCCAGTGTTGTTCGCTGGTTAGAACTTCGGATGCCCAGGGAAGGGTCTCTGGTGGGATTCCTGGTCTAGAGCACATACCTGGGACGCAGGTTTTATGGCCAGCCCCGGTCTGGGCTCCTGTGGCAGCCAAAGATCTATGTGTCTCTTGCATATACATGTTTGCTTTTTGTTTCTTCTCTTTCCCCTCCTTCCATTCTTCCCTCCCTCCCTCCCTCTCTCCCTCCCTCCCTCCCTCCCTCCCTCCCTCCCTCCCTCCCTAACTCCATCCTTCTCTCTGTGTAAAAAGCATATCCTGTGGTAAGAATTAACAAAAACATACACAAGAAAAAAGTACAAAATGGAAAAGATTTGGAGGCTGTGAAAAAGCAGCATACCCCTAAAGTGCCCTAAAGCATACCCCTAAAGCAGCATACCCCTAAAGCATACCCATAGTGCCCTAAAGAAAGGCACTATGATGAGCAGAGCATTCAGGTATGCTGATGTTTTTCCTTGCGATGTGTCTATAAGATAAAAATAAACTATCCGAGTGTCCCTCAGCTGGCACGGTCCTGACAGAACACGAGGAGGCCACTCTAGCGCGGTCCTTGCAGGGTCTCCCAAGCCACCACGTTAGGGGCGAGGATCTCGGTGGGTGAGGCGGGGAGGAGCAGGGGAAAGCGAGGCGTGAAGGAGGTGGGGAATGGACAGAGGAGGGTCTTGCACGTGCTCTCCTCTCCTGCCTTGTGTCGCTTCTGCGAGAGACACCCACAATGGGAAGATGCGAGCAGACTCAGCTGGTGTCGGTGACCAAGGGACACACAGACCAAGGGACAGACAGATAATCGAGGCCGCAGTGGCCTGTAGAGGTTGACATCCGGGAAGGGAGATTACCTCCACAGGAAGAATAGCTCCCTCAGAGGAAGTATCGTTTTCCCCAATGAAGGAGCAATTCATTCACAACATAAGTGGTCCACATACAGGAAAGTGCAGTTCCCCTACAGGAAGAAGGTTTCCTCACAGGAAGTTTGTTTCCCCCACAGGAAGAGGCGTTCTACCACAGGAAGTTTCCATTCCCTCAGAGGTAGTTGTGATTCCCTCAAAGGAAGATAGGTCAATAAACAGGAAAGTGCATTTCCCCCACAGGAAGCTGAGACACCCTGACAGGAAGAGTCATCCGCACACAGGAAAGTGCATTTCCACAAAAGAAGAAGGGACTCTAAAACAAAAGGCAGACTCCCCGATAGGAAAATGTGTTCCTACACGGGAAGTGACAATTCCCCTACAGGAAGGAGTGTTTGCGTCTGGTAGTTTTATTTCCAAAAGGAAGTTGATTTTTCATATATGTAAGATAGGTCAGCACACAGGAACGAGTACGTCCCACAAAGAATGACCTGTCTACACATGGAGGTACATTTCCTAGAGAGGAAGAATGGTTTCCCAGAGGAAGTTTGTTTCCCCACATGAATGTGTGATTCATTCGCAGCATAATAGGTGCGCATACAGGAGAGTGCATTTCCCCCAAAAGAATAAGGTTTCTTCAAAGGAAAATAGTTTGCCCTATAGGTATAGGCGTTCTCCAACAGGAAGTTTTGATTCCCGCACAGGAAGTTGCATTTCCCCCACAGGAAGAGAGATCGACAACAGGAAAGGGCATTTCCCCCACAGAAAAATGGGACGCTATCACAGGAAAAGAGATCCGCTCAAGGATAAGTGCATTTCCCCCACAGGAAGCAGGGTCCCTAAAACAAAAGGGACACTCCCCCACAAGAATATGGGTTCCTACATTACAAGGGTCATTTCCACCACAGGAAGGAGGGTTCACAGTCGGAAAATTTTTTTTCTACAAGAAGATGGCTTTCCATCAGTGGAAATAGTTCTGCACTCAGGATCCTGCATGTCCTGTAAAGGATGAAGTGTGTACACACCAAAAGTGATATTACCTCCAGAGGAAGAATAGTTCCCCCAGTGGAAGTATTTTTCCCCCACATGAGGAAATGTTCTTCACAGCATAATAAGTCCGCATTTTTGGAAAGTGCATTTCCTACATAGCAGGAAGCATGTCTCAAAGGAAGGTAGTTTCCCCGCAGGAAGAGGTGCTCTCAAAACGGAAAGAATTCTCGCACAAAAAGGGGCCATTTCTTCACAGGAAGAGAGATCTGCACAAAGGAAATTGCATTTCCCCTTAAGGAGGAAGGTTTCCTACAATGGAAGGATAACTCCCCAGTAGGAAAATCGGTTCCCATTTCGGATGGGACATTTCCCAACAGGAAGGAGGGTTCAAAATTCAGAAGTTTGGTTTCCACACGGGATGTTGCGTTTCCATTACAGGTCGAAAGCTCTGCACACAGGAAAGTGCATTTCCCCCACAGTACGTTGGCTTCCCAAAGCAGAAGGAAAATTTCAACCAAAGGACAAAAGCTTCCCGACCGTAAGTTTGGTATCCCCACAGGAAGATGGATTCCAACACAGGAAGATCGGTTTGGATAATGAAAAGTGCATTTCTCACACGGGAAAAAGGGTTTCCTTGGAACAAGTGAATTTCCCCCACAGGAATAGTTCTTCTCCCACAGGAAGTTTCATTCCCACCACACCAATATGCACCTTCCTCACATGAAAATAGTTTCACACAAAAGATAATGCAGTTCCCACACTAGAAATAGGATTCTCACAAAGAAGTTGCAATACCCTCAAAGGAAGGTGGGATTCGCTCAAAGGAAGATACATATGCACACAGGAAAGTGCATGACCCACAAAGGGTGAAGTGTTCACACAGAGAAAGGGACATTTCCTCGAGAGGAAGAATTGTTCCCCCAGAGTAAGTATTGTTTCCCCACGTGAATGTGCGGTTCATTCTCAGAATATTAGGTCCGCATACAGAAAAGTGCATTTCCCCACAAGATGAAGGTTTCCTCAAAGGAAGTTTGTTTCCACTATAGGTAGAGATGTTCTCTAAAAGGAAGTTATGATCCCCCCACAGCAAGGTGTGATTCCCTCACAGGAAGATAGGTCCACAAACAGGAAAGTGCATTTCTGTCATAGGAAAATGCGATGACTTCACAGGAAAAGAGGTCCGCACACAGGAACATGCATTTCACCAGCAGAAAGTAGGGTTCCTAAAACAAAAGGGAAACTCTCTCATATAGTATGTGTTCCTACACCAGAGGGGACATTTCCCCCACAGAAAAAAGGATTTACTCCGGGAAGTTTTGTTTCCAAAAAGGAAGTTGCCTTTCCATCCGTGGAAATAGTTCTGCACACAAAAACGTGCATTTCTCACAATGAAGGAGGTGTCCACACAGGAAGGGGCATTACCTCCAAAGGAAGAATAGCTCCCTCAGACGAAGTATTGTTTTCCCAAATGAAGGAGCAATTCATTCACCGCATAAGTGGTCCGCATACAGGAAAGTGCAGTTCCCCTACAGGAAGAAGGTTTCCTCACAGGAAGCTTGTTTACCCCACAGGAAGAGGCGTTCTCCCACCAAAGTTTTGATTCCCTCACAGGAAGTTGTGATTCCCTCACAGGAAGATAGGTCAAGAAACACGAAAGTGCATTTCCCCCACAGGAAGCTGAGACGCCCTCACAGGAAGGGTCATCCACACTCAGGAAAGTGCATTTCCACAAAAGGAAGAAGGGATTCGAAAACAAAGAGACACTCCCCTATAGGAAAATGTATTCCTACACGGGAAGGGACACTTCCCCCACAGGAAGGAGTGTTTCCTTGTGGTAGTTTTATTTCCAAAAGGAAGTTGATTTTTCATAAATGCAAGATAGGTCTGCACACAGGAACGAGCACGTCCCATAAAGAATGACCTGTCTACACAGGGAGGGATATTTCCTAGAGAGGAATAATAGTTCCCTAGAGGAAGTTTGTTTCCCCACATGAATGTGTGATTCATTGGCAGTATAATAGGTCCGCATACAGGAGACCGCATTTGCCCCCAAAAAATAAGGTTTCTTCGAAGGATGATTGTTTGCCCTATAGGTATAGGCGTTCTCCAACAGGAAGTTTTGATTCCCCTACAGGAAGTTGCGTTTCCCCCACAGGAAGAGAGGTCCACATCAGGAAAATGCATTTCCCCCATAGAAAAAAGGGAAGCTTTCACAGGAAATGAGATCCGCACAAAGTTCAGTGCAATTTCCCAACAGGAAGTAGGGTCCCAAAAACAAAAGGGACACTCCCCCATAAGAATATGGGTTCCTACATTACAAGGGACATTTCCACCACAGGAAGGAGGGTTCACCATCGCGAAGTTTTGTTTCCAAAGAAAGTTGGGTTTCGATCAGTGGAAATAGTTCTGCACAAAGGATCCTGCATGTCCCCCAAAGAATGAAGTGTGTACCTACCCGAAGTGATATTACCTCCAGAGGAAGAAGAGTTTCCCCAGTGGAAGTATTTTTTACCCACATAAAAGAACTATTCTTCACAGCATAATACGTCCGCATTTTCGGAAAGTGCATTTCCTACATAGAAGAAAGCATGTCTCAAAGGAAGATAGTTTTCCCACAGGAAGAGGTGCTCTCCAAACGGTAGCTTTGATTCTCGCACAAATTGGTGCCATTTCTTCACAGGAAGAGAGATCTGCACACAGGAAATTGCATTTCCCCTAAAGGAGGAAGGGTTCCTACAAGGGAAGGATAACTCCCCAGTAGGAAAATCAGTTCCCATTCCGGATGGGACATTTACCAACAGGAAGGAGGGTTCACAATTCGTAAGTTTGGTTTCCACACGGGATGTTGTGTTTCCATTACAGGTCGAAAGCTCTGCACACAGGAATGTGCATTTCCCCCACAGTAAGTTGGCTTTGCAGAGCAGAAGGTAAATTCCACCGAAAGGACAAAAGCTTCCCCAACGTAAGTTTTGTATCCCCTCAGGAAGATGGATTCCATCACAGGACGTTTGGTTTGGACAATGAAAAGTGCATTTCACACACGGGAAGAAGGGTTTCCTTGCAACAAGTGAATTTCCCCCACAGGAATAGTTCCTTTCCGACAAGTAGTATCATTTCCACCACAGCAATATGCACCTCCCTCACATGAAAATAGTTTCACACAAAAGATAATGCAGTTCCACACTAGAAATAGGATTCTCACAAAGAAGTTGCAATACCCCCAAAGGAAGGTGGGATTCGCTCAAAGGAACATAGATATGCAGATAGGAAAGTGCATGTCCCACAAAGGGTGAAGTGTTCACTCACAGAAAGGGACATTTCCTCCAGAGGAAGAATGGATTCCTCAGAGGAAGTATTGTTTCCCCAAGTGAAGGATCAATTCATTCAGAGCATAATCGGTACGCATACAGGAAATTGCAGTTCCCCTACAGGAAGAAGGTTTCCTCACAGGAAGTTCGTTTCCCCCCCAGGAAGAGGCGTTCTCCCACAGGAAGTCTCCATTCCCCCACAGGAAGGTGCGAGTCCCTCACAGGAAGATAGGTCAAGAAACAGGAAAGTGCATTTCCCCCACAGGAAGCTGAAACGCCCTCACAGGAAGAGTCATCCACACATAGGAAAGTGAATTTCCACAAAAGGAAGAAGGGATTCTAAAACAAAGAGACACTCCCCGATAGGAAAATGGGTTCCTACACCGGAAGGGACATTTCCCCCACAGGAAGGAGTGTTCACCATCCTTTAGTTTTGTTTCCACCAGGAAGTTGTGTTTCCATCAATAGAAGAAAGTTCTGCACGCAGGAAAGTGCATGTACCACAAATAATGAAGTGTCCACAGAGGAAGGAAGATTTCCTGGAGAGGAAGTATTTTTCCCCTAGAGTAAGTATTGTTTCCCTACGTGAATGTGCGATTCGTTCTCAGAATATTAGGTCCACATACTGAAAAGTGCATTTCCCCCACAAGATGAAGGTTTCCTCAAAGGAAGTTTGTTTCCCCTATAGGTAGAGACGTTCTCCAACAGGAAGTTATGATCCCCACACAGCAAAGTGCGATTCCCTCACAGAAAGACTGGTCCACAAACAGGAATGTGCCCTTCCACCATAGCAAAATGCGATGACTTCATAGGAAAAGAGATCCGCACACAGGACAATGCATTTCAGCAACAGAATGTAGGGTTCTAAAAGAAAAGCGACACTCTATCATATAATATGTGTGCCTACACCAGAGGGGACATTTCCCCGACAGGAAGGAGGGTTCACCACGGGAAGTTTTGTTTCCACACAGGAAGTTGAGTTTCCATCAGTGGAAATAGTCCTGCACACAAAAACGTGCATGTCTCACAATGAATGAAGTGTCCACACAGGAAGGGCCATTACCTCCAGAGGAAGAATAGCTCCCTCTGAGGAAGTACTGTTTTCCGAAATGAAGGAGCAATTCATTCACAGCATAATTGGTCCGCATACAGGAAAGTGCGATTCCCCTACAAGGAGAAGGTTTCCTCACAGGAAGTTTGTTTCCCACACAGGAAGAGGCGTTCTCCCACAGGAAGTTTCCATTCCCTCACAGGAAGTTGCGATTCCCTCACAGGAAGATAGGTCAAGAAACAGGAAAGTGCATTTTACCCACAAGAAGCTGAGAAGCCCTCACAGGAAGAGTCATCCGCTCAGAGGAACGTGCATTTCCACAAAAGGAAGAAGGGGTTCTAAAAAAAAAAGGCACTCCTCCATAGAAAAATGTGTTCCTACACGGGAAGGGACACATCCCCCCAGGAAGGAGTGTTTCTCTGTGGTCGTTTTATTTCCAAAAGGAAGTTGATTTTTCATAAATGGAAGATAGGTCTGCACACAGAAACGAGCACGTCCCATGAAGAATGACCTGTCTACACACGAGGGACATTTCCTAGAGGTGAAGAATGTTTCCCTAGAGGAAGTTTGTTTCCCCACATGAATGTGTGATTCATTCGCAGCATAATAGGTCCGCATACAGGAGAGTGCATTTCCCCCAAAAGAATAAGGTTTCTTCAAAGGAAGATTGTTTCGCCTATAGGTATAAGCGTTCTACAACAGGAAGTGTCGATTCGCCCACAGGAAGTTGGGTTTCAATCAGTTGAAATAGTTCTACACACAGGATCCTGCATGTCCCCCAAAGAATGAAGTGTGTACACACCGGAATTGAGATTACATCCAGAGGAAGAATAGTTCCCCCAGTGGAAGTATTTTTTCCCCACATGAAATAACTTTTCTTCACAGTATAATAAGTCCGCATTTTCGGAAAGTGCATTTCCTACATAGCAGGAAGCATGTCTCAAAGGAAGGTATTTTCCCCGCAGGAAGAGGTGCTCTCCCAACGGAAGCTTTGATTCTCGCACAAAAAGATGCCATTTCTTCACAAGAAGAGAGATCTGCACACAGGAAATTGCATTTCCCATAAAGGAGGAAGGGTTCCTACAATGGAAGGATAACTCCCCAATAGGAAAATCGGTTCCCATTCCGATGGGACATTTCCCAACAGGAAGGAGGGTTCACAATTAGTATGTTTGGTTTCCACTCGGGATGTTGTGTTTCCATTACAGGTCGAAAGCTCTGCACACAGGAATGTGCATTTCCCCCACAGTAAGTTGGCTTCCAAAAGCAGAAGGAAAATTTCACCCAAAGGACAAAGGCTTTCCCACCGTAAGTTTAGTATCCCCACAGGAAGATGGATTCCAACACAGGAAGTTCAGTTTGGACAATGAAAAGTGCATTTCACACACGGGAAGAAGGGTTTCCTTGAAACAAGTGAATTTCCCCCTCAGGAATAGTTCTTCTCCCACAGGAAGTTTCATTTCCACCACAGCAATATTCACCTCCCTCACATGAAAATAGTTTCACACAAAAGATAATGCAGTTCCACACTAGAAATAGGATTCTCACAAAGAAGTTCCAATACCCCCAAAGGAAGGTGGGATTCGCTCAAAGGAAGATAGATATGCACACAGGAAAGTGCATGTCCCACAAAGTGTGAAGTGTTCACACACAGAAAGGGACATTTCCTCCAGAGAAAGAATGGATTCCTCAGAGGAAGTATTGTTTCCCCAAGTGAAGGAGCAATTCATTCAGAGCACAATCGGTACGCATACAGGAAATTGCAGTTCCCCTACAGGAAGAAGGTTTCCTCACAGGAAGTTCGTTTCCCCCACCGGAAGAGGCGTTCTCCTACAGGAAGTTTCCATTCCCCCACAGGAAGGTGCGAGTCCCTCACAGGAAGATAGGTCAAGAAACAGGAAAGTGCATTTCCCCCACAGGAAGCTGAAACGCCCTCACAGGAAGAGTCATCCACACATAGGAAAATGCATTTCCACAAAAGGAAGAAGGGACTCTAAAACAAAAGGCAGACTCCCCGATAGGAAAATGGGTTCCTACACCGGTAGGGACATTTCCCCCACAGGAAGGAGTGTTCACCATCCTTTAGTTTTGTTTCCACCAGGAAGTTGTGTTTCCATCAATGGAAGAAAGTTCTGCACGCAGGAAAGTGCATGTACCACAAATAATGAAGTGTCCACACAGGAAGGAAGATTTCCTGGAGAGGAAGTATTTTTCCCCTAGAGTAAGTATTGTTTCCCTACGTGAATGTGCGATTCGTTCTCAGAATATTAGGTCCGCATACTGAAAAGTGGATTTCCCCCACAAGATGAAGGTTTCCTCAAAGGAAGTTTATTTCCCCTATAGGTAGAGCCGTTCCCCAAAAAGAAGTTATGATCCCCACACAGCAAGGTGCGATTCCCTCACAGGAAGACTGGTCCACAAACAGGAATGTGCCCTTCCACCATAGCAAAATGCGATGACTTCATAGGAAAAGAGATCCGCACACAGGACAATGCATTTCAGCAACAGAATGTAGGGTTCTAAAAGAAAAGCGACACTCTATCATATAATATGTGTGCCTACACCAGAGGGGACATTTCCCCGACAGGAAGGAGGGGTCACCACGGGAAGTTTTGTTTCCACACAGGAAGTTGAGTTTCCATCAGTGGAAATAGTCCTGCACACAAATACGTGCATGTCTCACAATGAATGAAGTGTCCACAGAGGAAGGGCCATTACCACCAGAGGAAGAATAGTTCCCTCTGAGGATGTACTGTTTTCCGAAATGAAGGAGCAATTCATTCACAGCATAATTGGTCCGCATACAGGAAAGTGCGATTCCCCTACAAGAAGAAGGTTTCCTCACAGGAAGTTTGTTTCCCATACAGGAAGAGGCGTTCTCCCACAGGAAGTTTCCATTCCCTCACAGGAAGTTGCGATTCCCTCACAGGAAGATAGTTCAAGAAACAGGAAAGTGCATTTCCCCCACAGGAAGCTGAGACGCCCTAACAGGAAGAGTGATCCGCACATAGGAAAGTGCATTTCCACAAAAGGAAGAAGGGACTCTAAAACAAAAGGCAGACTCCCCCATAGGAAAAGGGGTTCCTACACCGGAAGGGACATTTTGCCCACAGGATGGAGTGTTCACTGTCCTTTTGTTTTGTTTCCACCAGGATATTGCGTTTCCATCTATGGAAGATTGTTCTGCACACAGGAAAGTGCATGGACCACAAATTATGAAGTGTCCACACAGGAAGGAACATTTCCTGGAGAGGAAGTATTTTTCCCCTAGAGTAAGTATTGTTTCCCCCGTGAATGTGCGATTCCGTCTCAGAATATTAGGTCCGCATACTGAAAAGTGCATTTCCCCCACAAGGTGAAGCTTTCCTCAAAGGATGTTTGTTTCCCCTTTAGGTAGAGGCGTTCTCCAACAGGAAGTTATGATCCCCCCACAGCAAGGTGCGATTCCCTCACAGGAAGACTGGTCCACAAACAGGAAAGTGCCTTTCCGCCACAGCAAAATTCGATGACTTCATAGGAAAAGAGATCCGCACACAGGACAATGCATTTCAGCAACAGAATGTAGGGTTCTAAAAGAAAAGCGACACTCTATCATATAATATGTGTTCCTACACGAGAGGGGACATTTCTTCCACAGGCAGGATGGTTCACCACGGGAAGTTTTGTTTCCACACAGGAAGTTGTTTCCAACAGTGGAAATAGTCCTGCACACAAAAACGTGCATGTATCACAATGAATGAAGTGTCCACACAGGAGGGGACATTACCTCGATAGGAAGAATAGCTCCCTCAGAGGAAGTATTGTTCTCCCAAATGAAGGAGCAATTCATTCACAGCATAATTGGTCCCCATACAGGAAAGTGCGATTCCCCTACAAGAAGAAGGTTTCCTCACAGGAAGTTTTTTTCCCCCAAAGAAAGAGGCATTCTCCCACAGGGAGTTTCGACTACCTCACAGGAAGTTGTGATTCCCTCACAGAAAGATAGGTCAAGAAACCGGAAAGTGCATTTCCCCTCAGGAAGATGAGCCGCCCTGACAGGAAGAGTCTTCCGCACATAGGAAAGTGCATTTCCACAAAAGGAAGAAGGGATTCTAAAACAAAAAAGACACTCCCCCATAGGAACATGTGTTCCTACACCGGAATGGACACTTCCCACACAGGAAGGAGAGTTTCTGTGTGGTAGTTTTATTTCCAAAAGGAAGTCGATTTTTCATAAAGGGAAGATAGGTGAGCACACAGGAACGAGCACGTCCCACAAAGAATAACCTGTCTACACACGGAGGGATATTTCCTAGAGGGGAAGAATAGTTCCCTAGAGGAAGTATGTTTCCCCACATGAATGTCTGATTCATTCGCAGCATAATAGGTCCGCATACAGGAGAGTGCATTTCCCCCCAAAAAATAAGGTTTCTTCAAAGGATGATTGTTTGCCCTATAGGTATAGGCGTTCTCCAACAGGAAATTTTGATTCCCCTACAGGAAGTTGCGTTTCCCCCACAGGAAGAGAGGTCCACATCAGGATAATGCATTTCCCCCATAGAAAAAAGGGAAGCTTTCACAGGAAATGAGATCCGCACAAAGTTCAGTGCAATTCCCCAACAGGAAGTAGGGTCCCAAAAACAAAAGGGACACTCCCACATAAGAAATTGGGTTCCTACATTACAAGGGACTTTTCCACCACAGGAAGGAGGATTCAACATCGCGAAGTTTTCTTTCTAAAGGAAGTTGGCTTTCCATCAGTGGAAATAGTTCTGCACAAAGGATCCTGCATGTCCCCCAAAGAATGACGTGTGTACATACCCGAAGTGATATTACCTCCAGAGGAAGAAGAGTTTCCCCAGTGGAAGTATTTTTTACCCACATAAAGGAACTATTCTTCAGAGCATAATAAGTCCGCATTTTCGGAAAGTGCATTTCCTACATAGCAGGAAGCATGTCTCAAAGGAAGGTAGTTTCCCCGCAGGAAGAGGTTCCTCCAAATAGAAGCTTCGATTCTTGCACAAAAAGGGGCCATTTCTTCACAGGAAGAGAGATCTGCACAAAGGAAATTGCATTTCCCCTAAAGGAGGAAGGTTTCCTACAATGGAAGGAAAACTCCCCAGTAGGAAAATCGGTTGCCATTCCGGATGGGACATTTCCGAACAGGAAGGAGGGTTCACAAAACGGGAGTTTGTTTTCCACATGGAATGTTGCGTTTCCATTACAGGTCGAAAGCTCTGCACACAGGAATGTGCATTTCCCCCACAGTAAGTTGGCTGCGCAAAGTAGAAGGAAATTTCACCCAAAGGACAAAAGCTTCCACACCGTAAGTTTGGTATCTCCTCAGGAAGATGGATTCCATCACTGGAAGTTCGGTTTGGACAATGAAAAGTGCATTGCACACACGGGAAGAAGGGTTTCCTTGCAACAAGTGAATTTCCCCCACAGGAATAGTTCTTCTCCCAACGGAAGTTTCATTTCCACCACACCAGTATGCACCTCCCTCACATGAAAATAGTTTCACACAAAAGATAATGCAGTTCCCACACTAGAAATAGGATTCTCACAAAGAATTTGCAATACCCCCAAAGGAAGGTGGGATTCGCTCAAAGGAAGATAGATATGCACACAGGAAAGTGCAGGTCCCACAAAGTGTGAAGTGTTCACACACAGAAAGGGACATTTCCCCCAGAGGAAGAATGGATCCCTCAGAGGAAGTATTGTTTCCCCAAGTGAAGGAGCCATTCATTCAGACCCTAATCGGTAAGCGTACTGGATATTGCAGTTCCCCTACAGGAAGAAGGTTTCCTCACAGGGTGTTCGTTTCCCCAACAGGAATAGGTGTTCTCTAACAGGAAGTTTCCATTCCCCCACAGGAAGGTGCGAGTCCCTCACTGCAAGATAGGTCCACAAACAGGAAAGTGCATTTCCCACACTGGAAGCTGAAAGGCCCTCACAGGAAGAGTCATCCACACACAGTAAAGTGCATTTCCCCCACATGAAGAAGGTTTCCTCAAAGGAAGTTTGTTTCCCCTATAGGTAGAGGCGTTCTCCAACAGGAAGTTATGATTCCCCCATAGCAAGGTGCGATTCCCTCACAGGAGGACAGGTCCACAACAGGTAAGTGCATTTCCCCCACAGAAAAATGGGACGCTTTCTCAGAAAAAGAGATCCGCACACAGGAACATGCATTTCAGCAACAGAATGTAGGGTTCCTAAAACAATATGGACACTCTTTCATATAATATGTGTTCCTACACCCAGCGGACATTTCCCCCACAGGAAGGAGTGTTCACCATGGGAAACGGATAGAGATGGAAACATCAATATTTGCCGGGAGCCGGTCCATCCTGCTGTTTCAAGGGACCTGGCATATATGGCATACTGTTCTTAATATGTTTGCTCACCTTCTTGGCACTATGTGCTTTAACCAAGGTCACCTCTTTGAGAAAGGTTGTTTCCCCAGGTAGGGATTTTCCCCTGAAGTTAGGGAGGGAATAAACCCCCTTAAGTAAGTGCCAGGTGGGTAATTAGTCACTTTAACTACGAACAATCATGCTTAAGCTACATAATCTTTACTCCCTGGAATGGAGATAAGAAACGCCCTAACCTTTGGAATAGAGATTGATAGGATTGGAATCAACTGCTATAAATACAGATGTAACAAGACAACAAGAGACAGAACTTAGAAGACAGAACCAAAAGACACAGAACCTAGACACAGAACCTACACAGAACCTAGGGACAGAAGAACTTAGCTGGAGAGAACATGTCAAATGATCCTGGACAGAAACTGGCCAAAGAACCTAGAGACAGAACCTAGTGAGAGAACATGGCAAAAGATCCTGGAGACAAACTGGCCACAGAACCTAGATACAGAACCTACACAGAACCTAGACACAGAACCTACACAGAACCTAGAGACAGAAGAACTTCGCTGGAGAGAATATGGCAAAAGATCCTGGACTGAACCTGAGTACAGAAATTGGCAAGGAATACTCGCACCTTCCTATTTCTAGTCACCTGACTAGAACCTGGTGACTGAACCTGGCTGGAGATCCTAGCAAGAGAACATGAACACAGAACCTGGCTGGATATCCTAACCAAAACTTCGCTGGAGATCCTGAACAGAACTTGGCTGGAGATCCTGGCTGGAGATCCTGGCTAGGCTGCTGATCAACTGAACGCTGTCTCTGTGTCATTCCTTCTTCGCTGACTCCGTCCACAACTTTGGGGACCCCTGGACCTGCTGGGGTTGGACCCCAGCATCTGGCGCCAGAACAGGGACCCCTAGGTAAGCCCCACTCTCGGGATGGATAGGACTCTACCGTAGGAAGAGGGTGAATAGTCTTCGCCGACTCCATCCACACCTTTGGGAAACCCTGGAACAGGATTCCCCTAGGTAAGACCCCACCCCCCATTGAGAACCCCCACATTCAGGACTGATAGGACTCCACCAGGGTACTGCAGACCCCCCTATAGAGGTTAAGTAGGGTAAGAAGGTGGATAGTACAGAACTTAGATTGAGAAGTTGTGCCATACTGAGTCCAAAGAAAGAAGACTCTGTATTGATTCTTAGATTGAGAAGATGTGCCATACTGAGACCAAAGAAAGAAGACTCTGTATTGATTCTTAGATTGAGAAGATGTGCCATACTGAGTCCAAAGAAAGAAGACTCTGTATAGATCTTTAGATTAGGAAGATGTGCAATACTGAGTCTAAAGAAATAAGACTCTGTATTGATCTTTTAACACATATGCTTGCTAGCAGAGGAATTAAGGTTACTCCCAGTAAGACAGAACGTTTTATACAAGAAGTATGTCCATGCTTTTCTGAGGAAGGAAAGGTAAATGGAAAGGCATGGGAGGAGGTAGGCCCAAGGAGCCTTATCCTTAACCCCACTGCAGTCTTTCCACCGCAGGAAAGTGCAGGATTGGCAAGCTCTCCCTGGGGTGATAGATCAGGACTCAGGTAATAGCGGAAAGCGCCGATCCTACTCTTAAAATGGATACAAGAGAGCATTTGGGGTTTTTCTTTTTAATGCCTGCTTTTAAAAAATAAAAAAGGGGGAATATGCCGGGAGCCGGTCCATCCTTGCTGTTTCAAGGGACCTGGCATATATGGCATATTGTTCTTAATATGTTTGCTCACCTTTTTGGCACTATGTGCTTTAACCAAGGTCACCTCTTTGAGAAAGGTTGTTTCCCCACGTAGGGATTTTCCCCTGAAGTTAGGGAGGGAATAAACCCCCTTAACTAAGTGCCAGGTGGGTAATTAGTCACTTTAACTACGAACAATCATGCTTAAGCTACATAATCTTTACTCCCTGGAATGGAGATAAGAAACGCCCTAACCTTTGGAATAGAGATTGATAGGATTGGAATCAACTGCTATAAATACAGATGTAACAAGACAACAAGAGACAGAACTTAGAAGACAGAACCAAAAGACACAGAACCTAGACACAGAAACTACACAGAACCTAGGGACAGAAGAACTTAGCTGGAGAGAACATGTCAAATGATCCTGGACAGAAACTGGCCAAAGAACCTAGAGACAGAACCTAGTGAGAGAACATGGCAAAAGATCCTGGAGACAAACTGGCCACAGAACCTAGATACAGAACCTACACAGAACCTAGACACAGAACCTACACAGAACCTAGAGACAGAAGAACTTCGCTGGAGAGAATATGGCAAAAGATCCTGGACTGAACCTGAGTACAGAAATTGGCAAGGAATACTCGCACCTTCCTATTTCTAGTCACCTGACTAGAACCTGGTGACTGAACCTGGCTGGAGATCCTAGCAAGAGAACATGAACACAGAACCTGGCCGGATATCCTAACCAAAACTTCGCTGGAGATCCTGAACAGAACTTGGCTGGAGATCCTGGCTAGAGATCCTGGCTAGGCTGCTGATCAACTGAACGCTGTCTCTGTGTCATTCCTTCTTCGCTGACTCCGTCCACAACTTTGGGGACCCCTGGACCTGCTGGGGTTGGACCCCAGCATCTGGCGCCAGAACAGGGACCCCTAGGTAAGCCCCACTCTCGGGATGGATAGGACTCTACCGTAGGAAGAGGGTGAATAGTCTTCGCCGACTCCATCCACACCTTTGGGAAACCCTGGAACAGGATTCCCCTAGGTAAGACCCCACCCCCCATTGAGAACCCCCACATTCAGGACTGATAGGACTCCACCAGGGTACTGCAGACCCCCCTATAGAGGTTAAGTAGGGTAAGAAGGTGGATAGTACAGAACTTAGATTGAGAAGTTGTGCCATACTGAGTCCAAAGAAAGAAGACTCTGTATTGATTCTTAGATTGAGAAGATGTGCCATACTGAGACCAAAGAAAGAAGACTCTGTATTGATTCTTAGATTGAGAAGATGTGCCATACTGAGTCCAAAGAAAGAAGACTCTGTATAGATCTTTAGATTAGGAAGATGTGCAATACTGAGTCTAAAGAAATAAGACTCTGTATTGATCTTTTAACACATATGCTTGCTAGCAGAGGAATTAAGGTTACTCCCAGTCAGACAGAACGTTTTATACAAGAAGTATGTCCATGCTTTTCTGAGGAAGGAAAGGTAAATGGAAAGGCATGGGAGGAGGTAGGCCCAAGGAGCCTTATCCTTAACCCCACTGCAGTCTTTCCACCGCAGGAAAGTGCAGGATTGGCAAGCTCTCCCTGGGGTGATAGATCAGGACTCAGGTAATAGCGGAAAGCGCAGATCCTACTCTTAAAATGGATACAAGAGAGCATTTGGGGTTTTTCTTTTTAATGCCTGCTTTTAAAAAATAAAAAAGGGGGAATATGCCGGGAGCCGGTCCATCCTTGCTGTTTCAAGGGACCTGGCATATATGGCATATTGTTCTTAATATGTTTGCTCACCTTTTTGGCACTATGTGCTTTAACCAAGGTCACCTCTTTGAGAAAGGTTGTTTCCCCAGGTAGGGATTTTCCCCTGAAGTTAGGGAGGGAATAAACCCCCTTAACTAAGTGCCAGGTGGGTAATTAGTCACTTTAACTACGAACAATCATGCTTAAGCTACATAATCTTTACTCCCTGGAATGGAGATAAGAAACGCCCTAACCTTTGGAATAGAGATTGATAGGATTGGAATCAACTGCTATAAATACAGATGTAACAAGACAACAAGAGACAGAACTTAGAAGACAGAACCAAAAGACACAGAACCTAGACACAGAACCTACACAGAACCTAGGGACAGAAGAACTTAGCTGGAGAGAACATGTCAAATGATCCTGGACAGAAACTGGCCAAAGAACCTAGAGACAGAACCTAGTGAGAGAACATGGCAAAAGATCCTGGAGACAAACTGGCCACAGAACCTAGATACAGAACCTACACAGAACCTAGACACAGAACCTACACAGAACCTAGAGACAGAAGAACTTCGCTGGAGAGAATATGGCAAAAGATCCTGGACTGAACCTGAGTACAGAAATTGGCAAGGAATACTCGCACCTTCCTATTTCTAGTCACCTGACTAGAACCTGGTGACTGAACCTGGCTGGAGATCCTAGCAAGAGAACATGAACACAGAACCTGGCTGGATATCCTAACCAAAACTTCGCTGGAGATCCTGAACAGAACTTGGCTGGAGATCCTGGCTAGAGATCCTGGCTAGGCTGCTGATCAACTGAACGCTGTCTCTGTGTCATTCCTTCTTCGCTGACTCCGTCCACAACTTTGGGGAATCCTGAACCTGCTGGGGTTGGACCCCAGCATCTGGCGCCAGAACAGGGACCCCTAGGTAAGCCCCACTCTCGGGATGGATAGGACTCTACCGTAGGAAGAGGTTGAATAGTCTTCGCCGACTCCATCCACACCTTTGGGAAACCCTGGAACAGGATTCCCCTAGGTAAGACCCCACCCCCCATTGAGAACCCCCACATTCAGGACTGATAGGACTCCACCAGGGTACTGCAGACCCCCCTATAGAGGTTAAGTAGGGTAAGAAGGTGGATAGTACAGAACTTAGATTGAGAAGTTGTGCCATACTGAGTCCAAAGAAAGAAGACTCTGTATTGATTCTTAGATTGAGAAGATGTGCCATACTGAGACCAAAGAAAGAAGACTCTGTATTGATTCTTAGATTGAGAAGATGTGCCATACTGAGTCCAAAGAAAGAAGACTCTGTATAGATCTTTAGATTAGGAAGATGTGCAATACTGAGTCTAAAGAAATAAGACTCTGTATTGATCTTTTAACACATATGCTTGCTAGCAGAGGAATTAAGGTTACTCCCAGTAAGACAGAACGTTTTATACAAGAAGTATGTCCATGCTTTTCTGAGGAAGGAAAGGTAAATGGAAAGGCATGGGAGGAGGTAGGCCCAAGGAGCCTTATCCTTAACCCCACTGCAGTCTTTCCACCGCAGGAAAGTGCAGGATTGGCAAGCTCTCCCTGGGGTGATAGATCAGGACTCAGGTAATAGCAGAAAGCGCCGATCCTACTCTTAAAATGGATACAAGAGAGCATTTGGGGTTTTTCTTTTTAATGCCTGCTTTTAAAAAATAAAAAGGGGGAATATGCCGGGAGCCGGTCCATCCTTGCTGTTTCAAGGGACCTGGCATATATGGCATATTGTTCTTAATATGTTTGCTCACCTTTTTGGCACTATGTGCTTTAACCAAGGTCACCTCTTTGAGAAAGGTTGTTTCCCCAGGTAGGGATTTTCCCCTGAAGTTAGGGAGGGAATAAACCCCCTTAACTAAGTGCCAGGTGGGTAATTAGTCACTTTAACTACGAACAATCATGCTTAAGCTACATAATCTTTACTCCCTGGAATGGAGATAAGAAACGCCCTAACCTTTGGAATAGAGATTGATAGGATTGGAATCAACTGCTATAAATACAGATGTAACAAGACAACAAGAGACAGACCTTAGAAGACAGAACTAAGAGACACAGAACCTACACAGAACCTAGAGACAGAAGGACTTCGCTGGAGAGAACATGGCCACAGAACGTAGAGATAGAACCTAGTGAGAGAACCTGGCTGAAGAACCTCGAAACAGAACCTGGCAACAGAACCTTGATAGAACATGGCAAGAGAACCTGACTAGAACCTGGTGACTGAACCTGGCTGGAGAACCTGGACAGAACCTGGCTGGAGAACCTAGTGAGGTAACATGGCTACAGAACCTTGCTGGAGAACCCGGAGAACCTAGCAAGAGAACATGGACACAGAACCTGGCTGGAGATCCTAACCAGAACCTCGCTGGAGATCCTGAGCAGAACCTCTCTGGAGATCCAGACCAGAACTTGGCTGGAGATCCTGGCTAGGCTGCTGATCAACTGAACACTGTCTCCGTGTCCTTCCTTCTTCGCCGACTCTGTCGACGCTTTTGGGAACCCCTGGACCTGCTGGGGTTGGACCCCGGCAAATGATGAGAGAGAATCATGGATCAGCTGCCTCCTGTATCACCCCCTCCCCACTGGGGATCCAGCCTGCAACGAGTGAATGTGCCCTGACCGGGAATCAAACCAGGGACCCTTCAATACACAGGTTGACACTCTCCCCACTGAGGAACACTGGCCAGGGCCACAGTGGTTTTTTCTTAGAAATATGCATTTCTACTATTTCAGAAAAGAAGAAAGATCAATGATGAGTGATCATCCTAGATTGGCTGCCTTCTGCCAGAAGAAAGAGTGGCATGTGTTCTCATCTGCTCAGCAGAAGGAATAGGCCCTGGCCAGTGTTGTTCACTGGTTAGACCTTCGGATGCCAAGGGAAGGGTCGCTGGTGGGATTCCAGGTCCAGAGCACATACCTGGGATGCAGGCTTCATTGCCTGCCCCGGTCTGGGCTCCTGTGGGAGCCAAAGATCCATGTGTCTCTTGCATATTCATGTTTGCTTTTTTGTTTCTTCTCTATCCCCACCCTCCCTCCCTCCCTCTGTCTGTAAAAAACATATCCTCTGGTAAGAATTAACCAAAACATAAACAAGAAAAACGTACAAAGAAGGAAAAGATTTGGAGGCTGTGAAAAAGCAGCATACCCCTAAAGAAAGGCACCATGATGAGCAGAGCATTCGGCTCCGCTGATGTTTTTCCACGGAATGTGTCTATAAGATAAAAATAAAATGTCTGAGTGTCTCTCAGCTGGCCAGATCCTGACACAACAGGACGAGGCCATTCTAGCGTGGTCCTTGCAGGGTCTCCCAAGCCACCACGTTGGGGCGAGGCTCTGCGGCGGGGGGCGAGGCCAGGAGGAGCAGAGGAAAGCGAGGCGTGAAGGAGGCGGGGAATGGACAGAGGAGGGTCCTGCACGTGCTCCCCTCTACTGCGTTGTGTCGCTGCTCCCAGAGTCCCCCCCACTGAGAAGATGGGAGCAGACTCATCCGGTGTCAGTGACCGAGGGACATACAGGCTGAGGGACACACAGACTGAGGGACACATAGACCGAGGGACACAGAGACCGAGGGACACACAGATAATCGAGGCCACAGTGGCCTGGAGAGGTGACATCCGGGAACCTGTGACCACTGTGTTGGTTCCTTTTATCCTCCCAGATGTACCTTCTCAGAGGTTTTTGACTCCAGAACCCTGGATTCCAGTTCCACAGACAGCACCTACTTCATGGTGACTCTGCCCAAGACCCAAGACCTCTCTGGACAACCATTCACACATCAGTTGTTTGGAAAGTGATCTCAAACTTATTCTATATAGTTATTGCATGTATGAAAAATAAATCAGAGCCAAGCAGTCATCTGTTTGATGTATTATACATTTGTATCATACATACATTTTAGTTTAGAAAATGACATTTCTCATTCAAAGTTGCCTTCCTAAGTGTAATTAAGTGAGCATGTTAAAAACTTTGTAAGAGTGAATGTTTTACTTGGCAAATGTTTAGAAACTTGGTAAGTATTACTGTGTATCGCTGCCCAAGGAACTGTTGGGGGTCATGTGTTGTCACCAAAGCAGAATGTTTGCTCAATGACTGGTCCCCTTGTTGAGACAACCTTCATGGTTTTCCCTTCATTCTGTTATGAACCTATAGGCAGAAGGTAGAATTAGGCTTGTACTGATGCCACAGCTCCCACCTGCTGTGATGATGGAAACAGGCCTGATGCTCCAAGCATCATGAGAACACCAGCAAGCGAGGCTCAATGACTGAGCGTTGACCTATGAACCAAGAAGTCCCCTTGATTCCTGGTAAGGGCACCCCCATCACCTGATTGTTTCTCTTTGTCTCCCTGTCCCTCTGTGTCTCAGATCAAGAACAACAGATTTAAAATAAAACTGGAAACTGTCCAATCTGCTCCTATCCTCCTCCCAAAAAGGTATCAGATTTTACTGAAAACACCCACCACTTGTCTTCCTTAGTCATCGTGAGAATTCCAGTTCATGAATGTTCAGAGCATCTCAGTTTCAAACGTGTGTGCACATCTACACCCAAACAGCGGAGCATCGCATCCTGGAGAATTGTCCATTTCCTTCCAAAGGAAGTGAGATGTCTCACACTGGAAATGGAAACAAATGGTAGGAAAAGCTGGGCATGGAGATCAAGGCTAATCATTGCAACCGGGGAATGATGTACTCAACAAATCACAGCATGAATAGTCAAACCAGAACATTCCTGTACGTGGAGGTTTGGGCACGGGGACACCAACATTTTTAATGTGAATGAGCACTTGATTGTGCAAAGCTTTCCTTCCCCCCCTGAGAGATACTCAGCAGAGGTGCTGAGCCACTTGGAAATGTGTGCTGTTTCAATGCGATGCTGGGGGTGGGGGTTTGCCCCTCCTGGCCTGAGCGAGAGAGCCCACCTTCCAATGTGCACAGGGCCCCTGCTTGGGTGTCAACAGCTCCATGACTGTGGGCTGGCTCCTCCCGAGTCCGCTGAGACCCACAGAAAACAATATCCCAACTGGCAGATTTCTCCTGGTCCTGAGGTGTTTCAGGATTGGGTTAATGAGGGAAAACACAAGTATGAAGGTGTGGCTCAAAGGTTGCTTCTGAGAGTTTCAGGTCACCCACCCAAGCCCTCAGTCATTGGAGGGAATGAGGTTTCAATTCTTCACATAGAAATGCCATCATTTTTTAAAATATATTTTTTATTGATCTCAGATAGAAAGGGAGAGGAAGCGGCGGGAGACGAGAGAGAGAGAGAGAGAGAGAGAGAGAGAGAGAGAGAGAGAGAGAGAGAGAGAGAGTTGAGGAACATCCATGGTGACAGAGAATCATGGATCCGCTGCCTCTTGCAGGCCCCACACTGGGCATCAAGCCCACAACCCGAGCATGTGCCCTGACCAGGAATTGAACCCTGACCTCCTGGTTCATAGGTCGATGATCAAGCACTGAGCCACACCAGCCGGGCAGGAGAGGGAAGGTCATGGTCCCAGTTCGTGGGTTTGGTGACCCCTTCAGGAGCTCTCCTCCAGGAACAGGTGCAGTCCTAGGTCCCTCAGGCTGAGGGGTGACGGGCCCTCACCGCGTGGGCCTGCTCCCTGCATTGATGTCCGTCTGCTCTGTTGTAAGAAAAGAGGGGCCTCTGGTTGCTGTGGCCCCGTCGCCTCCCCAAGCAGAGGCTACCTGTTCCCTGGAGCCTCGCTGGACTCCCACCCATGGGCCCATGAGCATCAGTGCCCCAGGCCTCGCTGGACATTACCTGTGAACCGGTGGCCAGGAATGACCGACACGACCTGCCTACTCTGCTCACGCGGGTCCATGGCCCATCAGACTCCCCATAAGAAACGTGCAGTGAAGGATTTCAGACGGGTCAGGGGAGGGTTAGACACGCGGACCCAGGTACAAGGCCAGCACCAGGAGCTGCTGCGAGGTGGGCTTCGCACACACTGTGAGGTGAGGTGCACCTAGCAGCTCTCAGCAGGGTGGCGAGGGCCTGTGTCCTGGTAACTCGCAGTGCCGCCTGCCCAGGCTCAGTGGGAGGGGGTGGCCACGGGAGGAGCATGCCTGACCCCACGCCTCCTGCTCAGGCAGCCGAGTCCACGCAGAACAGTGGGGCTGCGCGAGCTCTAAACTGGCTCCCGGGCCCCACGCCCTCTGCCTCCCTTGTCCACCTCAAGGCCGGGCAGACGCTGTTCACCGAGAGACGCACGTTTTAGCCACCTGAGCCAGAGGCGCCGGTGCTGACCCCACTCTGAATGACACTCCAAAGCCTGGGTCACCCTCCTGCTTTATAGCTTGGAAAGGGGCACAGAGACTTTGGGGGTCTTGCCTTAGGACACACAGTTGTGAGGGCAGAGCTGAGACTCAAACCCTTGTGGGCAGACCTGGCGGCCACATGCTGTGCCCCAGGTGAGATGCCGATGCTACTGAGGCAGCAAGAAGGGTGAGGGCGACCAGTGCCCAGACTGAGGCAGCACAGGTGTGTTCACAGGCACACGGGCACTCACACACACACATGCACACACACACACCCACCTGTATACACCCTCTCTGGCTTTCACCTCTGAGGCTACAGAGGTCTGAGGAATCAGGGGCAGAGCCAGGAGAAGCCAAGGGGTTGTTGGGGTCCTATTCATGTTCCTGGTGAGTCTGTCTCAATCCCTCTCCCTGGCAGGAACCTCACTGGACTGATGCCAGATTCCTACCTTCCCGGGTTCAGGTCTGTGGCTGAGCATTCTTTGAGGCCCTCCTGGAACTCTGCTTTCAGTGATGAGGGGAATGAGGCATGTCGGCTTCAGGTTTGTCTGGACACAAACTTTATTAAAACGAGGCCAAAAACACCATGAGGGACATTGGTGTTGACATCCCCATAGCACTTAAGGAACTGTTTGTCTATTGCCTCTCCTCTTGAAAATGGAGGATGTTTGACCAGTTTCTTCTGTACTAAGTACACTCTTGGAGAAGCAAAGGAGCCAGCAGGCTTCCTCTGAAGCCCCGTCAGAGCTGGGAAATGAGGTATGTGGTGCCTACACTTGCCCTGTGGCTGCTGAGGTGCAATTTAGGGCTCATGATGCATCCTCCATGCAAACACCGGGCTTCTTCCCTGAGTGTGTCCTCTGGTGTCGGATGAGATTGTACTGAAGTGTAAAGCCTCGCCCACACTCCCTGCAAACATATGGCTTTTCCCCAGAGTGTGTCCTCTGGTGTTTGATGAGATTGGACTTAAGTGTAAAGCCTTGCCCACACTCCCTGCACACATATGGCTTCTCCCCTGAGTGTGTCCTCTGGTGATTGATGAGATCAGATTTCTGTGTAAAGCCTCGCCCACACTCCCTGCACACATATGGCCTCTCCCCTGTGTGTGCCCTCTGGTGTCTAATGAGATTATACTTCACTGTAAAGCCTCGCCCACACTCCCTGCACACATATGGCTTCTCCCCTGAGTGTGCCCTCTGGTGTCTGATGAGATGTGACTTCTGTGTAAAGCCTTGCCCACACTCCCTGCAAACATAGGGCTTCTCCCCTGAGTGTGTCCTCTGGTGTCTGATGAGAGGTGACTTATCTGTAAAGCCTCGCCCACACTCACTACACACATAGGGCTTCTCTCCTGAGTGTGTCCTCTTGTGTATGATTAGAGTTGACTTATATCTAAAGCCTCCCCCACACTCCCTGCAAACATGGGGCTTCTCCCCTGAGTGTGCCCTCTGGTGTCTGATGAGATGTGACTTCTTTGTAAAGCCTCGCCCACACTCCCTGCACACATATGGCTTCTCCCCTGAGTGTGTCCTCTGGTGTGTGTCGATATGTGACTTATCACTGAAGCCTTGCCCACACCCTCCATGCTTGATTGTTACAATTTTTGACATTCTTACTTCCACAAATAATTTGCCTGTGTTCTTTGCGTTAACATTCTGGCCTGTGCTGGGCTCTTCCTCCATTATTCTCTCAGGTTCACTGGAGCTCCCTGTTTGTCCGTTTGGAGGCTTGAAAGAGGCCCTTGAAGTTCCCCTGTGCCTGATCCTTTTAAGCAAAGGTTTGGACTTCCATTTGACCTCTTGACCTTCAACTTTGTCATTCAAGCCATGTGGACCAGTCTGTTGCTGCTGCTGTTGATTCTGACGCTCTGGGCCAGCTTCCTCCGCCTGGATGTGCTTTATTGCAGATGCTCCTGACAGAATCTCAGAGGGGTGATTGCGTTTCACATGTTGGCTGAGGAATGTCCGACTGGAGAAGGCCACAGAGCAGGAGGGACATGGGTGGATCTCTGGCTTTGGTTCTGCTGGAGAAGAAAGTTTTGGTCAGGGCAGGTGTGGGCAAGCCTGCCTGTGCCGTACGCTCTGTCTCCTGGTAAGACCTGTCCCCGGAATCATTCTAGCTGTGTTGACAGTGCAAGCTCTGCCTCCCACAAAGTGTTCCTTCACTGTCTACTTTTCTTTTTCTTTGTCTGCACTACTCTTCTTCAGAAATCCAGAGACCCCATATCAAAAGTCTTTTCTACAGCCCTGGCCAGTGTGGATCAGTGGATAGAGCCTCAGCCTGTGGACAGAAAGGTCCTGGGTTTGATTCCCATCAAGAGGATGTGCCTTGGTTGCAGGCTTCTCCCCAGCCTGGGCCCTGGTCTGGGCGTGTGCAGGAGGCAGCCAGTCAATGTGTTTCTCTCACATCGACATTTCTCTTTGTCTTTCCCTCCTTCTTCCACTCTCTCTAAAAGTCAATGGAAAAATATCCTGGGATGAGGATTGAAAAGAAAAAAGGTCTTACAGATCAAGGACCATCAGAAGGCATTTCACTCCTTATATGGGTTGGACTATTGTGACCTTTCCATATACATGTATCTTCTAAGTCATGTTAAAGAGAAAAACCACAGGCCTGGCCAGGTAGCTCAGTGGTTGAGCATCAACCCATGAACCAGGACGTCACCAGTTTGATTCCTGGTCAGGGCACATGCCCAGGTTCTGTGCTCGATCCCAGCAGGAGGCAGCTGATCCATGTTGATATTTCTATCCCTCTCTTCATTTCCCTTCCTCTCTCTCTCAAATCACTAAAAATATTTAAAAATAGAGAAACCATAGGCCCCAACTAGCAATTGCTTCTCTCTCAGTTTTCCACAAATCACAAAATGGAAATATGTCCTTCCTCACACAGCATTCCTACTTGATTTCTTTCAGTGTTAGCCTACTTCAAATACACTACAAAGTCCTGTTTCAGAATATCTTTCCAACCATCCCCTAGCCAGTTTGGATCAGTAGATAGAGCGTCGCCTTGGGGACTCCAGGGTCCTGGGTTTGATTCTAGTCAAGGGCACATACCTGGGTTGCAAGCTCAATCCCCAGCCCTGGTTGGGGTGTCTGTGGGAGACAAGCTATTGATGTTTCTCTCTCTGTCTCTCCCCCTTCTACTCTCTCTCAAAAAATAATCAGTGGAACAATATCCCTGGGTGAGGATTAACAACAACAACAAAAATATTTCCCCAACCTGCTTCTTAAACTCCTGACTCCCATCTCTCTCCAGCCAGTCCGCCTTCCTCTCTCACTGGGAGTTGAAATAATCTCAGAGGGGATTCCCCACTGAAGTTTATTTCCCCAAAAAATTAACAAAGCAAAGTTTTAGAACATGCCACTCTGCAGCGGAAAACTGCTCAGTTGTCCCGTCTCACTCAAGAAAGTCCCCAGTATCTCAGCTTGGATCATAGGCACTGTATTTCCCGGCTGCTAGGCATCTGTCCAACCTCTGTTCTTGCCCTCTGTACTGAGACTGAGATGGGAGTAGCCCTCAGCCAGCTCAACACCCCACCTCTTTCCTTCCCTGCACCAGCCACTCCCTCTGCCTGGGACCTTGTGATACAACTGTTGTAAATGTTGTCTCCTGAGAAAGCCTTCCCTTGACCTTTGCAATCCGGCACACCCACCTTCCCCTCACACTGATCCCTAGGCACTTGTCCTGGGCCCGTTTTCTCCAAAGCGCTAACCACTGTGTGATATTAAGCACATGCATATATGTCTGCCGGGGCTTCCCTCCTTCACCAACCAGCTGCTCAGGAGCAGTGATTCTGATCATCGTGTTAATCTGTATTTCCAGCTCCCAGAACCCTGTGTGGCACCGAGTAGGAATTCACATGACAAGTCACAAAATAATGAATGAATGCATGTTAACACACACATTTCATTTAGAAATATGCAGTAAATGAAGAAGAAACAGCTAAAGTGTTAAAAAAAACAACAACCCAAAAACAACCACCTTGATGAGAGAGCTGGTTAAGTACCTGAAACATTTTTTTTTTTTTTGGCTCTGATTTTTTCAGCACTATATGATGCCGTGCATTTTGTGCATGAAGTATTTTTAAAAATGTAACACAAATTGGCCCAGGCCATTGTGGCTCAGTTGGTTGAGCATTGTCCCATTCACCCAGAGGTAGCCAGTTTGATTCCTGGTCAGGGCACATGTCAGGGTGGTGGACTTGATCCCCAGTAAGGAGAATGCAGGAGGCAGCAGATTGATATTTCTCTCCCTCTCCCTTCATCTCTGTCTCTAAAACCAATAAAAGCATATTTTTAAGAATTAGAACAAAAATAAAAATATTAAAATTATTCTTAAGAATCAAAAACCTATGTGATGAGCCATCAATTTCTGAAGCATCTGATTTGAAGCTTTGCTGACTCTAGAGTGGATTTTACTCTACTTGAGAGTTGGAGCATGAAAACTTCTAAGAATTCTTTCTTTCCATGTTGAAGAAGAGTGGTGCCCACCTCTCCCGGCCACAAGCTCTGTCTTCCACTTGCTGCCCCACTTGATGCCCAGCTTTTGGCCATACTCTTCTCCATACCAGACCAGCAGCTCACAGCCCGTCCTCACGACGCGGCAGGTTCGGTAGAAAATCTGCCTGTGATATTGAAAGGCCACCAGGTTCTGTTCTTCCTCATCCCGGGCGCAGTTCACGTACCTGGCGTTGAGGCAGATGAAAGGAAAGAAAACCACAGGCGATGAGCTTCCACTACCTGTCATATCGTGTCCAGATCCTCACTGACGCGTAAGGCCCTCAGCACTGATGGCACCCACCCACATGCTCCTGGGGAAACTTCTGTTCAATGTCCAAGCCTCTGTCACAAGGTCATGTGAATTCCTGTCTCTATGTCCTGCTCACAGTGCTCATCCTGCCTAATGCCATTTCCAAAGCCTCATTCCAGACTTCCCCATCAAACCCGGTGGCCTCTAGCTTCTCTAAGCTGTAAGTCAGGTTCTGTGTTACACCCCAGGACTCGGGGCTTGCTCTAGGACTCACACCATTCAACATTCAGTCCAAGTCTCCCTTCTCTTCAGAGGCCTTTGTCGAGTCTCCCCACACTTTATTGAAGGCATCATTCAGTTGCCTCCCCCAGGTTCCCACAGAAATGTCGAGGTCTCTCTTTCTTAGAAAAATAACACAGAACAATAGTAGTTTATTCATAATCTGTCTCCCCTGACACAAGAGAGCCCCTCAGGAAAGGGCCATGAGCACTATGACTCTGCAGGCTCCAACATCCAGTTCTAGTTAGAACTGAGTCTGGGATGATGTGCTGCCCTCACAGGTTTAGATTATCCTTGGTTCAAGGCTATGTGGGCACTAGGCACTTGTTGAAAAATAGGAAAATTAGAGTTAAATGTTTATGAAATAAAATGTTTCATGTCCGTCTGCAGTAAGTCCTCCCTAGGGACATGGATTGTGTGATCTGTGTAAGTAATGAATTCCTTCCTCTAAACTGGAATATAGTAAGTGTTTAACTAATGTCAGTTAGATAAATCACAGAGTAATCCAGGGTCCTCAAGGTTTTTCCCAGTGCCCAAAGTAGAGACTTCTATTTTGAGGACATATGCTATACTTTTACCTCCTTTTTTTCCTA
The DNA here is from genome assembly GCF_964212035.1 of Myotis nattereri. Taxonomy (NCBI): domain Eukaryota; kingdom Metazoa; phylum Chordata; class Mammalia; order Chiroptera; family Vespertilionidae; genus Myotis; species Myotis nattereri. Next base: position 44,052,896 of record NC_138094.1, on the reverse strand, counting down.
AATGTCACTAGATGTTAAAGATCACTGTATGGAGAAAAAGGGGGAACAGAGTACTGAGGGAGACCATTAAGGAGGCATGATGGGAAGGACAGACATGTGGTTTGTGAGGCATGAGTGTCCTCTCCGGCACCCAGAAGCCTAGTGACCTTACCTCATCCAGTTGGCCTGAGATGTATCCTTTCCATCCACATACTCATAGCAGTTTCTCCCTTTGGTGATCTGCATTTCAGGAAAAGAAGTTAAAGGCTGTGTGTGTGTGTGTGTGTGTGTGTGTGTGTGTGTGTGTGTGTGAGTTTGAGTGTATATAATAGAATAATTACTTTATTCTAGTGTCATCAAATCTCTTTCAGCCTGCATGGTGATTCAACTGCCAATGGTGATCACAGGACATTTTTCTTACTCATCATCTACACTTCTTAGTCAATTTGTCCACTAAGCAGGAGCCCCACAAGGGAGGAGTCTGTACCACTTTGCTCCCATTTACCCTCTGATCCTTAGAGAGGAGCTCCATGTTCATGCAAAGTCCGCCCAGTACACAGAGCTAACTAACCATATGGTCCCCATCCATGTCCTAGCATGTAGAAGGTGGGGCAATCCAAGCCACAGGAGGGCCGGGAAGCCAGAGGACAGGGAAGAGGTAAAGTTCTCACCAGCCAGGAGTAGCCGCTGTTGGCTGTGGCTTCATCTTCTGTGATCTGACCCTCATAAGGGCCAAAGTGCAGGCCCACCGGCAGATCACATTCCTCATTCCACACTCCAAGCCCAGCCTCAGGGATGCCTGATGGTCCGATTCTCAACCCAGGGGGCAGAGTGAGGGCTGAGCGGTTGGCATGCCCCTTGTCCACGGCACTGTCTTTTACAAACGTAGGAGGCCCGTGCACAGCACAGCTGTCAATGAAGAAGTTCTGACACTTCTCACAATCTGGAGGCAAGAGCAACAGGGATTAGTCAGGGTGCAGTGCATGTCCCTGCACTTGAAGAGTTTCAGAAAGAGCTCCCATCAGTGAGCCTCAATCCTATATTCCCGGTCACGAGAGGAAGGGAATGATTTGGGCACCCAAAGACCAGTGAAATTATTGCATCAAGGACATAACATGCTCCTTGGTTAGGGTGAGCTTACACAGGTAGTCATCGTCCTGGGGCTCGCTGATCTCTTGGTAGACATGGCCCTTTCTCTCTCGTAGGCTATACATCTTCACTTCGATCTCCTTTCTCCTGAGGTCTACATGAGAGAAGAGCTGGTGAACGAAGTGGGTCTGGAACATGAGTCCCTGACTTGTCAGAAAGCACACAATGTCTTCCCATCAAATGATCACCTGTTCTTTATAGTATCTGGTATTTTCCTCCATTAACTAAAAGACTAGTACGCAACACTGACTACCGATGGCTGATTCAATTTTAGTTTCTAGATGATCCCATTATCAGGTTCAACCTTCCAAGCTTTGGTCATTCATAAAGTATGTATTGAGGGCACGTTATGTGTTAGGCACTGAGTAAAGATCTGGGCACACAACACCAAGAGAATATGGGTGCTATTATCACAGATGGATTTATTGGACAACTTGCATGTGCCAATTGTTTGAGATTTAATTTAATGCTTTCAAACTATATGTGTCCCATGTTTCCTTATGTTCACTGTATACATTAGCATTCAGGAGCTCAGAGAGTTTGGAAGATTAGCTCAAAGCTTCAGTGCTAACTCCAGTTTCAAATCCAGGCCTGTTGAAAGTCCACCCCACATACCTAGGCTATACTGACCAGCCTTTCTAGAGGAATGAGTGGAACTGAAATCTCCAAATTGTTGAACTTACCCAATTTTGATCTAGGGTGCTTTCCAGAGGTACTTGCTTCTCCAGGAGGGGGCACTGGTTTCTGGGTCTGCTCTGAGCCACTTGTGGTCAACAAATTTGCTGTTCCTGACAATTCCTTCAAACTGGACTCATTACTTAATGGCGCCCTGGACTTTGCCTTCAGTGTGAAAGGCAAAGGGAAATAAATGTAACGTACATTTATTTAATTATGTAGGGTTTATGATATACATGACTTTAATGAACACTTCAACAACTCTTGGAAATACCTGGGAAGTATGAAAATTAGAGGAAAAAGAAATGGCCAATGTGGGTTTTGAATCGAAGACTAGAACCCATGCCTTAAGGCTCTTTCTTTTATAGCACATTGAGAATGAAGGATACTGGGAAGAGAATAAGACATAGTTGGGCCCTAACCAGTGTAGTTCAGTTGATAGAGTGTCGGCCTGCAGACTGAAGGGTCCTGAGTTCAATTCTCGTCAAGCGCGAGTTCCTTGGTTGCAGGACCCTCCTCCCTGGCCTGGACCTTGGTCTGGGCTTATGCAGGAGGCCACCAGTCATTATGTGTGTCTCTCACATTGATATTTCTCTCTTTCTCTCCCTCTTTTTTCTATTCCCCCTAAAAATCAATGAGAAAATATCCTTGGGTGAGGATTAAGAAAAAAAGAAAGAAAGAAATAGTTGGCAGAGCCCTGGCTGGTGTAGCTCAGTTGGTTGAACTGAAGGGTTGCCGGTTCCATTCCCAGTCAGGGCACATGCCCCAGTTACGGGTTATTGATCCATGTTTTTCTCTCTCACTGATGCTTCTCTCCCTTCCTCTCTCTCTCAAATCAGTAAAAACATATTTTTTAAAAAGAAATGGCTGGCAGAAACCTACCATGACAATAAAGGAAATTATGCTAAAATGTGCAATTTACTATATCATGGAAAGAATAGTTGTAATTAGATTAGTTGGTTCCCACCAATTCTGTTTGAATAAGGTTGTGCTACTAGCCTGTTCTCTTCATTTTCCTGACCTATAACATGCTAATTCTTAATGTTATAATGAACATGAAATATAATGATGTTCACCAAAGTGTTCTGTGAGCACTTTGATACAGTATGAATGTGAGATTACAGTCCTGCTATCAATGTCCCTCTCAGCCATCTCTATATTTGAAATCACGTGTAATTTATCTTCATTATTCTTTGACCCTACTCTAGTTTAATTTGTAAATTTGAAAGCACTCTTTCACCAAACATTCAGGAGGCCCTCAGGGACCCTGAGCTGGGCCTGGGACTTCTGAGAAGAATCTGGTGTGAACCAAAGAGCTCACAATGCAGAGGTAGGCAGGCGGAGCCAATGATTCAAACAAGATGACACTGGCCTAATTAGAGCTCAGAGAAAGAAGCCATACTTCTTCTGACTGGAATGAGCATTCAAAACCAGTTCCAGATGAGCTTCTATTGAATAGTGTGTCATCTCTATGAAGTTCTTAAGTCACTTTATTTATTGTTTATTGTTTCTGAATCGTCAAACCTGAAGCACCCCAGAGTTGAGAGGCTTTCTTTTATTTGACTGGGAGGCTCTGATGCTGGGGTTGCTATATCCATCTTCATCTGGGACCATGCACCATGCAAACTGCCTATATATCAGTGAGCTTCTGCAAGTCGGAAGTCTTAGTGCATTTCTCACTGGAGCATAGCAGAGCAGAACTGCGTTTGGAATCATCAGTCAGTGAAAGATGTAATCATGTATGGATGAGACAGTGGAAAGTGCATAAAACTATGGAAATTTTAATGAGCTTGTAAGTGGTTTAGAGATGAAGCTATGGATTAGATTGCACGACCACCGATACTGTGATTTCAGACATACAATCAAACACTTGTATATGTCTGAAACCTCAGTTTCCTCATCAGAAATGGTGATACTTATAGTACCTACCTCATAGGGTTGTGGTAAGGTTTAAGTGAGTTTATGCACGTAGAATTCTTAGAGTCTGAAGCATTGTGAAGATAAGACCCGTGGTAGCTACTATTGTTGCTGATGTTATTAACGACTAAGATGATATTGGGCATTTTGTTGAAGAGGTCAGGAAAGGAAGGTGGCACTCTGATTTTTCCTCCTCTTCCCTGCATTTGCATCCAGGAGGAAGATTTTCTTTTCCACAGGATTTGGGAAATACTCACCTTCTGATGTTTATTCTGTTCCACTCTGAGGGCCACCCAAGAAGGTTTAGCTAAAAGATGGTGAGAAATCAATAATATATATAATTTCAGAGAGGAAGGGAGAGGGCGAGGGAGAGAGAGAGAGAAACATCAATGATGATAGAGAATCATGGATTAGCTGCCTCCTGAATACCCCACACCAGGGATCAAACTGGCCGTGTGCCCTGACCGGGAATTGAACTGTGACCTCCTGGTTCATAGGTCGACACTTAATCTCTGAGCCACGCCTGCCGTGTGAGAAATCAGTTTTGGTTGGTAATTGTTTCAAAATCTGGAGATTTTTATCTTTCAGAATTCTGAATTATAGAGTAATCCCAGGACAGACCAAGGATGATTGGAAAATGTTTCCTGAGGTTTCATTAGGCTTATGCTTTTATTGGGAGCATCAGCTAATTTTCTTAAAATGTTAAAAAATAGCCCTAGCCAGCTTGGCTCAGTGGATAGAGCGTCAACCTGCGGATGGAATGGTCCTGGGTTCTATTCCAGCCAAGGGTGCATGCCTGGGTTGCGGGCTCATCACAGGTGTGCAGGAGGCAGCCAATCGATGGCTCTCTCTCATCATTGATGTTTTGATCTCTCTGAATTCCTCTCTGAAATCAATAAATATATTTTAAAAAAATAGACAAAACCCCATCTGTACTTCATCCTCTGTTCAATATATATATTTAAAGTAGAAGCCCGTTGCACAAAGATTCACGCAATAGGCCTTCCTTCCCCTGGCTGCCTGCACTAGATTTCCTCTGGCACCAGGGTCCCAGGCCTTTGCTCCAGCCACTGAGGAGAAGCCAAGCCTCTTCCGTCTTCAGTCTTCACTCCAGCCAGAGCCTTCAGTCTTCTCTCAGCCGCTGCCCTGGTTAGGCAAATTAACTGCCATCTTTGTTGGGTTAATTTGCATGTGTATCCTGATTGGCTGGCGGGCCTGGCAGAGTGACACCAATTTGCATGTTTCTCTTTTATTTGTGTAGAGTGGCCTATCCCTGGCTGGGCATCTCAGTTGGTTGGAGTACCATGTTTTACACCAAAAGGTTTCCGGTTTGATCCTTATTGGGGCCTACACAGGAGGCAACTGATGGATGTTCCTCTCTCACATTGATGTTTCTGTCTCCCTTTCTGTCTCCCTCCCTTCCTCTCTCTAAATTCAATGAATATCCTTGGGTGAGGATTTAAAAAATAAAATTGCCCTAAAAAGCAAAAATAAAAAATTGGCCTTTCATGACACAAGTATAATAAAGGTCATGTAACTGCAAAGAATCTCTACTCTGTAACCCAGCGCTTTCTCCTCTCTGTCTTCTGTCTTCACACTGGCCTTGTCCAGTCCACCTTGGACAAGGCACCAGGACCACCTTGGCTCCTTTCTTTCTTATCCTTCCTCCTTTGCACATTTGGATTGTGACCACCTTCTCTAATCACTAGATTCTGATCAGCATCACACAGTCTTAGGGACAAAGACTCAGGTCTAGTCACCACATAAACAGAGTTTCGGGCAAGCTGGACATAACGTCGTGACTTCAGCTATGTTTCAACCTCAGACCCATGGAACTACAGACCCTACCAATCAGACTTTCATGAAACCTGGCAGATGATGCCATGGCTGCCATGGAACCTGATACAATGATGAACTACTTCCTACCCTGGCCCACAACCCAACCCCCTAACTACCATGAGTAATAATTTTCCCATATGTCCCCATGCAGGTCTTAGAGCACTGCTCACCTGTCAAAACTTCCTCCTTCTATGTGATCACAACTCTTCTGAATTAGTTATTTTTTACTCACTGTTATATTTTTGTATACTTACTTGTTAATGTTCTATAAGTATACAATTATATTATTATTCTATTTTATTTTTTCCACCACCATTTATACTCCTGTATTATTATTTTTTCATCCTCACCTGAGAATATATGCTTATTGATTTTAGAGAGAGAAGAAGAGGAAGAAAGAGAGGGAAACATGGATGTGAGAGAGAAACATCGATGAGTTGTATCCCATACACACCCCGACTGGGGATGGATCACGAAACCTTTTTGGTGTATGGGAGGATGCTCCAACCAACGGAGCCACCGAGACATGGCTATTCAATTATTTTTATTTTGAGAGAATGTTTATTAAAACTAGGGACAGTGAAACAAGGATAGAAGCAGCAGCAGGAGAGAGCTTAGGCTGGGCTGCTGTGTTGCTCTAGAAAGGTTAAAGGAAAGAGTTCAGCCTAGGCGGGCGGCTTTGGCTCATTGGAAAGTCATAGAAAAGGGGCCTTGGAGCCAGGTTCAGGGGGTTAGCCTGAATGAGCTGCCCCTGCCCGTACTCCCTGGTGCAAGTCTCCTGGGTCCCTTAGTTTAGGAGATGCACACCGAGTGGGGGTTGGGGGGAGGAGAGGGGAAAGGGTGAGGGGTCTGTGTGCTCCCGGAGAGAGAACAGCTTAAAAAATATATATATTAGAGCACCATTGCACGAAATTTATAAATTTCTGCACCGTGGGAATGGCGGTGGTTGTGGGGGGGGGGGGGAATTCCTGAGCCCGGCCTGTGCCCTCTGTGGCTCTGACAGTCTGGAAGTCCTGCGATCCATCGCCTGCAGAGGGAGGTCCCGTTCAGTAGCCCCAGCTCTGCATTGGTGGCCTGGGCCTCCCTCTTTGGGGTGACGGGGAGCCCCCATTGATGACCCAGTGGCTAGTGGCCTGGGCCTCTCTCTGCAGGGCATCATGGGGGATTGGGGGGCCGGACCAATTGCGTTTCACAGGCCTTGGCTGGCCTGGCGCCAGTGGGTGTCATAGCCTGGTCATCTGGTGGGTCCTTCAGCTGGTCCGCCCTGGATTTGCATATTATGGTTTCATTATTGTAGATTTGGGGGGTGGGTCTGGGTGAAGGTGAGAAAAGGGGGAGAAATGGGGGACCTCTGTGATAGTGTCAACACTAAATCTGTATATAATTATTGTTACACATTGAAAGAGGTTTTATGACCCTGGCCAGTGTGGCCCAGTGGTTGAGCCACGACCTATGAACCGTGAGGTGGGGGGCCGGCAGGAGGCAGCCATGGAGGTTTCTCTCTCACCTGTTTCTCTCTCTCTCTCTCTGTCTCTCTCTGTCTCTCTCTCTCTCTGTAAAATAAATGATTCATAGAAAGGGGTTTATGTGAACAGCCCCTGGCTGTGTAACTGCTCTGCCTCTTGCTCCTCCCCGGTAACTCCCGAGAGGCCGCCCGACCTACACCAGGTCAGGGTCAGGCAGCTGCGCGCCCTCCGCCCGCACCTCGTGGCCTCGGGGTCCACTCGTCATCCGAGTCCTCGGAGTCCTCCACCCGGGGCCTGGCCGTCCTCCCGCGGCGACACATGAACGCGGGTCGAGGGGCCCTGAGACCTGGAAGGAGAGAAAGAAAGAGTCTGTCCTGCAGGCGAAGAGCTGAGGGACAAACAGCAGAGCCAGCGCTTGGCGGGGGCAGAGCCCGGGGCCCTGGACGGAGCACCCCAGCCCCGCCAACCCCGCGGCCCCGTCCCCCCTCGCTCACCCATGCTGAGCAGCGCCTCGTAGTTGCTCTTCACGTTGCGGTGCCGCGCTCGCTCCCAGGCGCCCATCTGCGCCCACTCCTCCCGGGAGAAGTAGATGGACACGTCCCTGCAGGCGGCCCTGGACTGGGGGAGAGACCGTCCGTCCGTCCATCCGTCCTCCCCGGCCCGAGGGGCGGCGCCCCGCCTCCACCCCGTCCCCACCCCCGTCCCCACCTCCACCCCCTCGGACCCCCTTACCTTAGGCCTATGCCCCGCTCTCCCCGCCTCCTCCACGGGGCGCTCCTGCAGGTCCCTGTCCGGGTCCATGGTGCCGCCAGCGGAGTCCCCTCCCGAGGACACGGTGCCTGTGGGAGGAGGAGGCGCTGAGGGGACCGCTCCCACCTTGCAGGGCAAACCCCGCCCCCACCCCCCCAACCCCCGGACAGAACGGGGCCTCGGCCATTATGACCCACTAGGGGGCGCCTCCTTCCCGCCGCAGTTGGGGGGTCCCAGGGGGTACTGAGGGGCCCGGTCAGGGGGGTCTGAGGGGCGCGTTCCAGGGACTGAGAGGCGCAGTCAGGGGGAACTGAGGGGCGCGTTCTGGGGGGTCTGAGGGGCACGGTGGGGGGTCTGAGGGGAGCGGTCTGGGATGTCTGAGGGGCGCGGTCAGGTGGGACTGAGGGGAGGGGTCTGGAGGGTCTGAGGGGAGCGGTCTGGGGGATTTGCGGGGAGCGGTCTGGGGGGTCTGAGGGGCGCGGTCAGGGGGGTCTGATTGGCGTGCTCAGAGGGATCTGAGGGGCGCGGTCAGAGGGGTCTGAGGGGCGCGGTGGGGGCGTTGAGGGCCCTTGGGGGTGGAGGTGGTTCGCCTTTACAATGGGGGGGGGGGGCTGTGCCGAGAGGAACCGGGTTCGGGAATGGCACCCACGATTCAGGAGCAATGCACGCGGGAGGAGGCGCCTCAAGGGGCAGAGACGTCTCCGGCTTAGGAGATGGGCCCGCTGGACAGAATCCGGGTCTTTCTTGCCAGGAAAGTTGGGTGCTCGGGTCAGAGGATTTGGGACTCCTGTGAAGAGATTTGGGGTCTCAGGGACAGCCTCCATGGTTTCTGTCTCGGAGTTGGGGATTTGGTCTTCCTGGGTGCCGTGGTTAGGGAGCCCAGGCTCGGGGTGTGGTGTGTCTGACCTTTGGGGGATTGAGCGTTCCTCTGGGCGCTGAGACCGGGGGTCCTCCGGGTTAGCGCACTTGGGGTCCCTGGAGGCTGACAGAGTGGGAGCCTCTCGGGAGGACACCCTGGGTCTTCGGCTGGGGGTTTGAAGGCCAGCGGCAAAGGGGTTCCCACGCAAGGCTCCCGTTTTCCTGTCTGTCTCCAGGCCGCACTGCGAACCTGGCCGAGGTCCCCTCAAACCCGCGCTCCTGGCCGCGTGCTCCCGCCCTCAGGCGGTGTGCGGCCGGCTGAGGGGGAGCTTCCTGCCTCCAGAGCGTCAGCGCCAGCCGCCAATGAGTGCTGTGGTCACGGGGCCCGGCCTGCCAATGGGCGGTCAGAAACGCGAAAAGGGCGGGCCATGGAGGTGGAGCCTTCCTGCCAGTCAAGGAGAGAATCCTGTGGAAAGAGCCCGCCCTGCGCTCCCAACCCCCCATGGTGATTGGCTGCCCTGGGTCCTGCGAGTGTCCGTCAAGAAGCCTTCAGCCACTGGGAGGTGTCCAGGGCTTGGATTCCCGCTGCGTATGGGCGGGACCCCGGGAGCCGGGAGCCCCCAGCCAGGACAGGTGTTGGGCTGAGGCGGCCTTCCTGCCGCCTGACCGAGTCTCTCTTCCACCCGACGGTGTTTAGGTCCCGGACTGTCTTCCAGGCGCATTTGTTGGCTTCCTTAGCGAGAGGACCAGATGGTAGGTGGGGAGTTGCGTTCTGGGAAACAGGGATTCCCACTAGACCAGCGGTTCTGAACCTGTGGGTCGCGACCCCTTTGGGGGTCAAACGACCCTCTCACAGGGGTCGCTTAAGACCATTGGAAAACACATGTATAATTATATATTGTTTTTGTGATGAATCACTACGCTTTAATTATGTTCAGTGTGTAACAATGAAAATACATCCTGCATATCTGATATTTACATGACGATTCATAACAGTGGTAACATTACAGTGATGAAGTAGCAACGAAAAAATTTCATGGTTGGGGGTCAGCACAACATGAAGAACTGTATTCAAGGGTGGCGGCATTAGGAAGGTTGAGAACCACTGCCTTAAAGGAAGCTGTCGAGTGGAAGAGCAAGATGGTGGCGGTATAGGCAGACGTGTCCCAGGTCGTGTCCTGGAGCAAATGAAGTGAGCAGCTGAAACTAGTAACATCCACCCCAAATTGGCAAAATCGCTCAGCTGGTGAGACGGTTTGCAGCCGGGAAGACCAGAACTCCCCTGGAAAGGTAAAAGCCCAGGGATTTGGGCAGGAAAGTTTGCCAGACCTCTGAACCCAGAGAGTCGGAGGGAGACCGCGTGGCAGACAGCCGCGTCCCTTGGGACAGGCACAGCCCCTGACAGGGGAAAGGAGAACCGCCAGGGGAACTGAGAGCTGGGTTCTGTGATCACAGAGGACTGAGCCTAAAGGGGGCAGCCTGAAGAGCTGACCAGACCATGCAGTCCCGGTAAGAGAAGAAGCCTACAGAAACCAAGCCTTTCCCGTTTCCGCGGCCAGCGTTTGTTTGTTTGGTTTTACTGAATCCTGTTCATGGGACATTTCGGATACAGACACTCACCTGTGCTGAAGAGAGGGAGAGTGTGCGGAGGAGTGGAATCTGGGGAGAGACTGAGGAGAGAAGGGGGGCCGGGAGAGGTGGCAGCGAATTGAGTGCTGAGACACCCCCGAGCCCAGGTCTGGGGCAGACATTCTCTCTTTAGAGTGAGACTCCTCCCCCTAGCCCCCAGGCAAGGAGCACAGCCACACCCAGATTCCACCCTGTAGGAGATCAAGGATTAAAATAACCTGATCAGTACCTGGGAGTTAACAGGGTCTGGCCTATAGAGGGATTTTCAATCCCAGCAACAACACAGCCCCGGTAACTAACTATTACGCAGCCAGCTCTGGGCAGTGAACCTCCACTGGACAGAGAGGCCCTATAGCCTCAGAGGCCAACCCCAGAACACTCCCACCCAGAGGCTGACCCACAAACTGACTCGTTGCTAAACACAAAATAAGGCAGTCTGGGAAACAAATGCGGCTTGCTTTAAAAAAAGGACTGTGGTTGACAACACAGAGGAACAGTGTATCGCAGGGAAACTCAACACTCTCCTGAATACCTGGCAGGTCTAAGGCGAGCCACACTGAAGAATAGAAGAACCGAAGGACCTTCACTACTGCAATTTTTTTTTTCTTTTTTCACCTTTTAACTACGGAACCAAATTTTTTTTCTTTGTTTTTTTTTTCTCCTTTTTTTCCTTTTTTTTTTCTTTCTTCTTTTTTCCATCACCTGATTTTACCCTTTTATTTACTACCTTCTTACTTTTAACCAGTATTATTACTGCTACCATTTTACCATTTTTTTTAAAGTGCCATTTTATTTTCTCTTTATTTTATTTTGGGATTAGTGTTCTCCATTCTATTTTCATCGTTATATTATTGGTTGTTTCTAGTTTGCATTCATCTCCAGGGAGCTGTTGCTGGAATTTGTTGGGATTAATGGCTGTTCTGTAGGAGTATTCTCCTCGTATAAAATAAGTCTCCTCCCCTCTTCCACTTCATTCTCTCTTTTCGCTCTTTCTTTTTCTTTTCTTTTCTTTTCTCGCTTTAATTTTCCCCCCTCCTTTTTCCCAATTTCATTTTTGCACTCCTTTTTTTGGTCCCTACTTTTCTTTTTCCTCTTTTATCTTTTTCTCTTCCTTCTTCCTTATCCCCTAATTCTCTTAATTCAGGTGGTCACCTTTATTTGGGGCTATTAATATCGTGAACATATTGTGTATAGTGCCTGGTACGTGGTGCCTTGTTGTGTTGTATTTTGTGCCTTTAAATCAACGCAGCAGATCCAAGCAACAGCAACCTCCTGAGCAACAACACCCTCTGCTGAGGAACAGCAGCTGTACGTGAAACCTCGCCCCACCAGCCCGAAGAGCCACCACAGCTGTGAACAGCACCCACCAGAGGAGCTGCTGCCAACTGAAGAGCAGCTGCTACCGCAACTGCCCGAAGAGCAACCACAGACCAAGGAGTCACTGCCACCAAGGGAGCAACCACTGAACGACTCAATGTCTAGATATGTCAGTGAGATCAAACATGCGTAGACAAAGAAACCCCCAAAGGAAAGAGTAGGAGGACTCTCCAGAAAAGCAGCTAAGTAATACAGAGGCAGGCAACATGACAGAAAAAGAATTCAGAATAAGGGTCCTAGAGTGCACAAACCGGATGGAGGAAAAAATCGACAACCTCTGCAAGAAGCTAGAAGAAACAGATGAAAAAATCAACAACTTAAGTAAGACCCAAGAAGAAATGAAGAGTGATATAGCTGAAATGAAAAACTCCATTGAAAGTATCAACAGTAGACTAGGAGAAGCGGAGGACCGAATTAGTGAATTAGAAAAAAGGAAGCAAAACACACCCAAACTGAACTGCAATTGGAGAAAAAAAATGAAAAGTCAGGAGGAGAGCCTAAGGGTGCTTTGGGACAACATGAAACGAAACAACATACGAATAATAGGGGTACCAGAACAACAGAAGGATGAACAAGGATTAGAAAACCTATTAGAAGAAATAATATCAGAAAACTTCCCTGAGGTGGGGAAGAAAAAAGTCACGCAAGCCCAGAGAGTCCCAAACAAGGTGAACCAAAAAAAAACCCACACCAAGACACATCATAATTACCATGGCAAATGTTCAGGACAAAGAGAGAATCCTACAGGCTGCAAAAGAGAGACGGAAAGTTACATACAAGGGATCTCCCATTAGATTGTCAAATGATTTCTCAACAGAAACACATCAGGCCAGAAAAGAATGGACAGAAATTTACAAAGTGATGCAAAGCAAAGGACTGAATCCAAGAATACTCTATCCAGCAAGGCTATCATTCAAACTTGAAGGGGAAATAAGAAGCTTCACAGACAAAAAAAGGCTAAGGGAGTTTATTACCACCCAGCCAGCAATGCAAGGAATGCTAAAGGGACTGGTATAAAAATAAGAAATAAAAAGCTCAGAAAGAAAACAGCCACACAAAAACAGAAATGGCTACAAACAAGTACCTTTCAATAATAACTTTAAACGTAAACGGACTAAATGCTCCAAACAAAAGATATCGAGTGGCTGAATGGATAAAAAAAACATGACCCATACATCTGCTGTCTACAAGAAACCCACCTCCTTAGAAGGGACTCACACAGCCTGAAAGTGAAAGGATGGAAAAATATCTTTCAGGCAAATGGAAAGGAAAAGAAAGCTGGGGTAGCAATACTTATATCGGACAAAATAGACCTCAAAGTGAAGGCCATAACAAGAGATAAGGAAGGCCACTTCATAATACTAAAGGGATCAATACAACAAGAAGATATAACTCTGGTAAACATATATGCACCCAATGCAGGAGCACCCAAATTCATAAAAAAACTCCTGGAATATATCAAAGGAGAGATCCACAACAATACAATCATAGTAGGGGACTTTAATACACCACTGACAACACTGGATAAGCCCTCTAGACAAACAATCAGCAAAGATACAGCAATCCTAAATGACTCACTAGATCAGATGGACTTAATAGACATCTTCAGAACACTTCACCCCAAAGCCAGGGAATATACATTCTACTCAAATGCTCATAAGACATATTCAAAAATAGACCATATATTGGGTCACAAGCAAAGTATCCCCAAATTCAAGAAGATTGAAATCATAAAAAGCGTCTTCGCAGACCACGATGGCATAATATTAGAAATAAACTACAATAAAAACAACCCAAAGTACTCAAACACCTGGAAGCTGAATAGCATGCCATTACATATTGATTGGGTTACCAATGAAATCAAAGAAGAAATTCGAAATATCCTGGAAACTAATGATAATGAAAACACAACAATCCAAAACCTATGGGACACAATGAAAGCAGTCCTGAGAGGGAAGTTTATAGCTCTACAGGCCTATCACAAAAAACAAGAAAAAATGGTAGTAAATCAGCTAACTCTACAACTCAAAGAATTAGAAAGAGAGCAACAAGAAAACCCCAGAGTGAGCAGAAGGAAGGAGATAATAAAGATTAGAGCAGAAATAAATGACATAGAGACCAAAAAAACAATACAGAAAATCAATGAAAACAAGAGCTGGTTCTTTGAAAGGATAAACAAGATTGACAAACCTCTAGCCAGACTCACCAAGAAGCAAAGAGAGAGGACCCAAATAAACAAAACCAGAAACGATAGAGGCGAAATAACCACAGACCCCACAGAAATACTAATGATTGTTAAAAAAATACTATGGACAGCTCTACTCCAACAAACTAGACAGCCTGGAGGAAATGGACAAATTCCTAGAAAAATACAACATTCCAAAACTCAATCAGGAAGAATCTAAAAATCTCAACAGGCCAATAACTATGGAAGAAATTGAAGCAGTCATCAAAAGGCTTCCAGCAAACAAAAGCCCAGCACCAGACGGCTTCACAGGGGAGTTTTACCAAACATTCAAGGAAGAACTAAAACCTATCCTCCTCAGACTACTACAAAAAATTCAAGAGGAAGGAACACTTCCAAGCTCATTCTATGAAGCCAGCATCACCCTAATACCAAAACCAGGTAAAGACAACACAATGAAAGAGAATTACAGGCCAATATCCCTCATGAACCTTGATGCCAAAATCCTCAACAAAATCTTAGCAAATCGGATCCAGCAGTACATCAGAAAGATCATACACCATGACCAAGTAGGATTTATCCCAGGGATGCAAGGATGGTACAATATCCGCAAATCAATAAACGTGATACATCACATAAACAAATTGAAAGAAAAAAACCACATGGTCATATCAATCGATGCAGAAAAAGCATTTGACAAAATTCAACACCCATTTTTAATAAAAGCTCTCAGCAAGGTGGGAGTAGTAGTATCATACCTCAACATAATAAAAGCCATATATGACAGGCCCACAGCCAACATCATACTCAATGGACAAAAACTAACACCATTTCCCCTAAGAACAGGAACAAGGCAGGGATGTCCCCTCTCACCACTCCTGTTCAACATAGTACTGGAAGTGTTAGCCATTGCAATTCGGCAAGAAGAAGAAATAAAAGGCATCCAAATTGGAAAAGAGGAAGTAAAACTGTCCTTATTTGCAGACGACATGATATTATACATACAAAACCCTAGAGACTCCATCAAAAAGCTACTAGACTTAATACATGAATTTGGCAATGTAGCAGGATACAAAATTAACCCCCAAGAAATCTGAGTCATTTCTATACACCAATAGTGAACTTTCAGAAAGAGAGATTATAAAAACAATCCCGTTTACCATCGCACCAAAAAAATTAAGCTACCTAGGAATAAACTTAACTAAAGTGGTAAAAGACCTCTACTCAGAAAACTACAGGACGTTGAAAAAAGATATAGAGGAAGACATTAACAGATGGAAGAACATACCGTGTTCATGGATTGGTAGAATCAACATCGTTAAAATGTCCATACTACCCAAAGCAATCTATAAATTCAACGCACTTCCCATTAAAATACCAACGGCATACTTCAGAGATCTAGAACGAACTCTCCAAAAATTCATCTGGAATAAAAAAAGAACCCGAATAGCTACAGCAATCCTGAAAAAGACCAAATTAGGTGGGATCTCAATTCCAGATATCAAGTTGTATTACAAAGCCACTGTTCTCACAACTGTGTGGTACTGGCACAAGAATAGGCATATAGATCAATGGAATAGAATAGAGAGCCCAGAAATCGGCCCGAAACAATATGCTCAATTAATATTTGACAAAGGAGGCAAGAACATACAATGGAGCCAAGATAGTCTCTTCAATAAATGGTGTTGGGAAAATTGGACAGATATATGCAAGAAAATGAAACTAGACCACCAACTTACACCATTCACAAAAAATAAACTCAAAATGGATAAAGGACTTGAATGTACGACAGGAAACCATAAAAATTCTAGAAGAATCCAAAGGCAACAAAATCTCAGACATATGCCGAAGCAATTTCGTCACTGATACTGCTCCTAGGGCACTTGAAACTAAAGAGAAAATGAACAAATGGGACTACATCAAAATAAAAAGCTTCTGCACAACAAAAGAAACCATCAACAAAACAACGAGAAAACCCACTGTGTGGGAAAACATATTTGCCAATGTCATATCTGATAAGGGCCTAATCTCCAAAATCTATAGGGAACTCATCCAACTTAACAAAAGGAAGATAAACAATCCAATCAAAAAATGGGCAAAGGACCTAAATAGACACCTTTCAAAAGAGGACATTCAGAAAGCCAAGAGACATATGAAAACATGCTCAAAGTCACTAATCATCCGAGAGATGCAAATCAAAAGAGCAATGAGGTACCACCTCACACCTGTCAGATTGGCTATGATCAACAAATTAACAAACGACAAGTGCTGGAGAGTATGTGGAGAAAAAGGAACACTTGTGCACTGCTGGTGGGAATGCAGACTGGTGCAGCCACTATGGAAGACAGTATGGAGTTTCCTCAAAAAACTGAAAATGGAACTCCCATTTGACCCTGTGATCCCACTTCTAGGAATATATCCCAAGAAACCAGAAACACGAATCAGAAAGGATATATGCACCCCTATGTTCATAGCAGCACAATTCACCATAGCTAAGATCTGGAAACAGCCTAGGTGTCCATCAGTTGATGAATGGATTAGAAAACTGTGGTACATCTACACCAAGGAATACTATGCTGCTCTAAAAAGGAAGGAACTCTTACCATTTGCAACGTCATGGATGGAACTGGAGAGCATTATGCTAAGTGAAATAAGCCAGTCGATGAAGGAAAAATACCACATGATCTCACTCATTCATGGATAATAGAGACCATTATAAAATTTTGAACAATAATAGATACAGAGGCAGAGCTGCCTCAAACAGATTGTCAAACTGCATCAGGAAGGCCGGGGAAGGTTGGGGGGCAGGAGGTAGGGGGGTAAGAGATCAACCAAAGGACTTGTATGCATGCATATAAGCATAACCAGTGGACATAAGACATTGGGGGATAGGGGAGGCTAGGGGACTGTCTAGGGCGGGGGGATAAAATGGACACATATGTAATATCCTTTGTAATACTTTAAGCAATAAATTAAAAAAATAAATAAATAAATAAATAAAATAAATAAAGGAAGCTGTCAGCCAATTCCTTTGCAAAAACGAACCTCTGCTCCCCTCATGTGGCCTTTTAAAGAATAACACCTTGTGCTTCTGTCCGTGGTGCTGAAATGTTAGCTAATGTCCTGTGAATTTGATGAAAAATTCTACCCAAAAAACCACAAACAAACAAACAAAAAACAAAACCTACAGAAAACCCTACAAAATCACCGAGGCTGTCCAGGGTGCAATTATTCCTTCCCTGGATGGACTGAGGTCACGGGTCTGGCTTTTGCACCCGTTCCTGTCCCAGCCCTGCCAAGGGAAGCCTTGGCTGCTTCACTGACATGGGGAAGCTGTGCGTTCACTAATTCAGTCCGTAACCTAGAGGCTGCCATGATTGGAGCAGTCAGTCCTGGGGAGGCCGCCGTTAACAAGGCAGCCAGTACCGCACCGGTCTCCTTTCCTGAGGCAGCCAGTCAGCCGCGGCCATTGTGATTGCGGCAGCCAGTGCCTTGGATGACACCATTATGGAGGCAGCCAGTCTGTGCAGTGAGGTGCAGGGGTATCGGGAGAAGGTGTTATTCCCACTAGACTCAGCGGCCTCTGTAGGGCATTCCTGAGGCAGTCCTTTCCCTGTAGGCGGCCATTATTGATGCTGTCAGTACCAGGGAGGCTGTTGTTGATGGCAGCTCCAGATGCAGGTTATCATGGGAACATGGTAGTACCACGAGAAAAAAATTCATCTTAAACCTTTGTGTTGAAACCCAGTGTGTTTTTAAAAAATATATTTTTATTGATTTCAGAGATGAAGGGAGAGGGAAAGAGATGGAAACATCAATGATGAGAGAGAATCATGGATCCGCTACCTCCTGTATCCCCCCCATCCCCACTGTGTATTGAGACAAAAACCCCGGCATGTGCCCTGCCCTGGAACCGAACCAGGGACCCTTCAATTTGCAGGCTGACATTCTCCCCACTAAGGCACACTGGCCAGGGCCACAGTTGGTTTTTTTAGAAAGATACATTTCTACTATTTCAGAGAGAAAGATCAGTGATCAGTGATCATCCTAGATTGGCTGCCTTCTGCCAGAAGAAAGAGTGACATGTGTTCTCATCAGCTAAGCGTAAGGAATATCCCTGGCCAGTGTTGTTCGCTGGTTAGAACTTCGGATGCCCAGGGATGGGTCTCTGGTGGGATTCCTGGTCTAGAGCACATACCTGGGACGCAGGTTTTATGGCCAGCCCCGGTCTGGGCTCCTGTGGGAGCCAAAGATCCATGTGTCTCTTGCATATTCATGTTTGCTTTTTGTTTCTTCTCTTTCCCCTCCTTCCATTCCTCCCTCCCTTCTTCCCTCTCTCCCTCCCTACCTCCCTCCATCCCTCCCTCCCTCCCTCCCTTCCTCCCTCCCTCCTTCTCTCTCTGTAAAAAGCATATCCTGTGGTAAGAATTAACAAAAAAGTACACAAGAAAAAAGTACAAAATGGAAAAGATTTGGAGGCTGTGAAAAAGCAGCATACCCCTAAAGAAAGGCACCATGATGAGCAGAGCATTCAGCTATGCTGATGTTTTTCCTTGCGATGTGTCTATAAGATAAAAATAAAATGTCCGACTGTCCCTCAGCTGGCAAGGTCCTGAGAGAACACGAGGAGGCCACTCTAGCGCGGTCCTTGCAGGGTCTCCCAAGCCACCACGTTAGGGGCGAGGATCTCGGTGGGCGAGGCGGGGAGGAGCAGGGGAAAGCGAGGGGTGAAGGAGGTGGGGAATGGACAGAGGAGGGTCTTGCACGTGCTCCCCTGTCCTGCCTTGTGTCGCTTCTGCGAGAGTCACCCACAATGGGAAGATGCGAGCAGACTCAGCTGGTGTCGGTGACCAAGGGACACACAGACCAAGGGACAGACAGATAATCGAGGCCGCAGTGGCCTGTAGAGGTTGACATCCGGGAAGGGACATTACCTCCACAGGAAGAATAGCTCCCTCAGAGGAAGTATTGTTTTCCCAAATGAAGGAGCAATTCATTCACAACATAAGTGGTCCACATACAGGAAAGTGCAGTTCCCCTACAGGAAGAACGTTTCCTCACAGGAAGTTTGTTTCCCCCACAGGAAGAGGCGTTCTCCCACAGGAAGTTTCCATTCCCTCAGAGGTAGTTGTGATTCCCTCACAGGAAGATAGGTCAACAAACAGGAAAGTGCATTTCCCTCACAGGAATCTGACACACCCTCACAGGAAGAGTCATCCGCACACAGGAAAGTGCATGTCCACAAAAGGAAGAAGGGATTCTAAAACAAAAGAGACACTACCCCACAGGAAAATGTGTTCCTACACGGGAAGGGACACTTCCCCTACAGGAAGGAGTGTTTGCGTCTGGTAGTTTTATTTCCAAAAGGAAGTTGATTTTTCATATATGTAAGATAGGTCAGCACACAGGAACGAGTACGTCACACAAAGAATGACCTGTCTACACACGGAGGTACATTTCCTAGAGAGGAAGAATGGTTCCCCAGAGGAAGTTTGTTTCCACACATGCATGTGTGATTCATTCGCAGCATAATAGGTGCGCATACAGGAGAGTGCATTTCCCCCAAAAGAATAAGGTTTCTTCAAAGGAAAATAGTTTTCCCTATAGGTATAGGCGTTCTCCAACAGGAAGTTAGGATTCCCGCACAGAAAGTTGCATTTCCCCCACAGGAAGAGAGATCGACAACAGGAAAGGGCATTTCCCCCACAGAAAAATGGGACGCTATCACAGGAAAAGAGATCCGCTCAAGGTTAAGTGCATTTTCCCCACAGGAAGCAGGGTCCCTAAAACAAAAGGTACACTCACCCACAAGAATATGGGTTCCTACATTACAAGGGTCATTTCCACCACAGGAAGGAGGGTTCACAGTCGGAAAATTTTGTTTCTACAAGAAGATGGCTTTCCATCAGTGGAAATAGTTCTGCACTCAGGATCCTGCATGTCCTGTAAAGAATGAAGTGTGTACACACCAGAAGTGATATTACCTCCAGAGGAAGAATAGTTCCCCCAGTGGAAGTATTTTTCCCCCACATGAGGAAATGTTCTTCACAGCATAATAAGTCCGCATTTTTGGAAAGTGCATTTCCTACATAGCAGGAAGCATGTCTCAAAGGAAGGTAGTTTCCCCGCAGGAAGAGGTGCTCTCAAAACGGAAAGGATGCTCGCACAAATAGGGGCCATTTCTTCACAGGAAGAGAGATCTGCACAAAGGAAATTGCATTTCCCCTTAAGGAGGAAGGGTTCCTACAATGGAAGGATAACTCCCCAGTAGGAAAATCAGTTCTCATTTCGGATGGGACATTTCCCAACAGGAAGGAGGGTTCACAATTCAGAAGTTTGGTTTCCACACGGGATGTTGCGTTTCCATTACAGGTCGAAAGCTCTGCACACAGGAAAGTGCATTTCCCCCACAGTACGTTGGCTTCCCAAAGCAGAAGGAAAATTTCAACCAAAGGACAAAAGCTTCCCCACCGTAAGTTTGGTATCCCCACAGGAAGATGGATTCCAACACAGGAAAATCGGTTTGGATAATGAAAAGTGCATTTCACACACGGGAAAAAGGGTTTCCTTGGAACAAGTGAATTTCCCCCACAGGAATAGTTCTTCTCCCACAGGAAGTTTCATTTCCACCACACCAATATGCACCTCCCTCACATGAAAATAGTTTCACACAAAAGAGAATGCAGTTCCCACACTAGAAATAGGATTCTCACAAAGAATTTGCAATACCCTCAAAGGAAGGTGGGATTCGCTCAAAGGAAGATACATATGCAAACAGGAAAGTGCATGTCCCACAAAGGGTGAAGTGTTCACACACAGAAAGGGACATTTCCCCCAGAGGAAGAATGGATCCCTCAGAGGAAGTATTGTTTCCCCAAGTGAAGGAGCCATTCATTCAGAGCATAATCGGTAAGCATACTGGATATTGCAGTTCCCCTACAGGAAGAAGGTTTCCTCACAGGGTGTTCGTTTCCCCCACAGGAATAGGTGTTCTCTAACAGGAAGTTTCCATTCCCCCACAGGAAGGTGCGAGTCCCTCACTGCAAGATAGGTCCACAAACAGGAAAGTGCCTTTCCCACACTGGAAGTTGAGACGCCCTCACAGGAAGAGTCATCCACACACAGTAAAGTGCATTTCCCCCACATGAAGAACGTTTCCTCAAAGGAAGTTTGTTTCCCCTATAGGTAGAGGCGTTCTCCAACAGGAAGTTATGATTCCCCCACAGCAAGGTGCGATTCCCTCACAGGAGGACAGGTCCACAACAGGAAAGTGCATTTCCCCCACAGAAAAATGGGACGCTTTCACAGGAAAAGAGATCCGCACACAGGAACATGCATTTCAGCAACAGAAAGTAGGGTTCCTTAAACAATTGGGACACTCTCTCATATAATATGTTTTCCTACAGCCAGCGGACATTTCCCCGACAGGAAGGAGTGTTCACCATGGGAAAGGGATAGAGATGGAAACATCAATATTTCCCGGGAGCCGGTCCATCCTGCTGTTTCAAGTGATCTGGCATATATGATATACTGTTCTTAATATGTTTGCTCACCTTCTTGGCCCTATGTGCTTTAACCAAGGTCACCTCTTTGAGAAAGGTTGTTTCCCCAGGTAGGTTTTTTCCCCTGAAGTTAGGGAGGGAATTAACCCCCTTAACTAAGTGCCATGTGGGTAATTATTCACATTAACTACGAACAATCATGCTTAAGCTACATAATATTTACTCCCTGGAATGGAGATAAGAAACGCCCTAACCTTTGGAATAGAGATTGATAGGATGGGAATCAACTGGTATAAATACAGATGTAACAAGACAGCAAGAGACAGAACTTAGAAGACAGAACCAAAAGACACAGAACCTAGACACAGAACCTACACAGAACCTACGGACAGAAGAAATTAGCTGGAGAGAACATGTCAAATGATCCTGGACAGAAACTGGCCAAAGAACCTAGAGACAGAACCTAGTGAGAGAACATGGCAAAAGATCCTGGACAGAAACTGGCCACAGAACCTAGATACAGAACCTACACAGAACCTAGACACAGAACCTACACAGAACCTAGAGACAGAAGAACTTCGCTGGAGAGAATATGGCAAAAGATCCTGGACTGAACCTGAGTACAGAAATTGGCAAGGAATCCTCGCACCTTCCTATTTCTAGTCACCTGACTACAACCTGGTGACTGAACCTGGCTGGAGAACCTAGCAAGAGAACATGAACACAGAACCTGGCTGGATATCCTAACCAAAACTTCGCTGGAGATCCTGAACAGAACTTGGCTGGAGATCCTGGCTAGAGATCCTGGCTAGGCTGCTGATCAACTGAACGCTGTCTCTGTGTCATTCCTTCTTCGCTGACTCCGTCCACAACTTTGGGGACCCCTGGACCTGCTGGGGTTGGACCCCAGCATCTGGTGCCAGAACCGGGACCTCTAGGTAAGCCCCACTCTCGGGATGGATAGGACTCTACCGTAGGAAGAGGGTGGATAGTCTTCGCCGACTCCATCCACACCTTTGGGAAACCCTGGAACAGGATTCCCCTAGGTAAGACCCCCCCCCAATGAGAACCCCCACATTCAGGACTCATAAGACTCCACCAGGGTACTGCAGACCCCCCTATAGAGGATAAGTAGGGTAAGAAGGTGGATAGTACAGAACTTAGATTGAGAAGATGTGCCATACTGAGTCCAAAGAAAGAAGACTCTGTATTGATTCTAAGATTGAGAAGATGTGCCATACTGAGACCAAAGAAAGAAGACTCTGTATTGATCTTTAGATTGAGAAGATGTGCCATACTGAGTCCAAAGAAAGAAGACTCTGTATTGATCTTTAGATTAGGAAGATGTGCCATACTGAGTCTAAAGAAATAAGACTCTGTATTGATCTTTGAACACATATGCTTGCTAGCAGAGGAATTAAGGTTACACCCAGTCAGACAGAACGTTTTATACAAGAAGTATGTCCATGCTTTTCTGAGGAAGGAAAGGTAAATGGAAAGGCATGGGAGGAGGTAGGCCCAAGGAGCCTTATCCTTAACCCCACTGCAGTCTTTCCACCGCAGGAAAGTGCAGGATTGGCTAGCTCTCCCTGGGGTGATAGATCAGGAATAAGGTAATAGCGGAAAGCGCCGATCCTACTCTTAAAATGGATACAAGAGAGCATTTTGGGGTTTTTCTTTTTAATGCCTGCTTTTAAAAAATAAAAAAGGGGGAATATGCCTGAAGCCGGTCCATCCTTGCTGTTTCAAGGGACCTGGCATATATGGCATACTGTTTTTAATATGTTTGCTCACCTTTTTGGCACTATGTGCTTTAACCAAGGTCACCTCTTTGAGAAAGGTTGTTTCCCCAGGGAGGGAATTTCCCCTGAAGTTAGGGAGGGAATAAACCCCCTTAAGTAAGTGCCAGGTGGGTAATTAGTCACTTTAACTACGAACAATCATGCTTAAGCTACATAATCTTTACTCCCTGGAATGGAGATAAGAAACGCCCTAACCTTTGTAATAGAGATTGATAGGATTGGAATCAACTTGTATAAATACAGATGTAACAAGACAACAAGAGACATAACTTAGAAGACAGAACCAATAGACACAGAACCTACACAGAACCTAGAGACAGAAGAACTTCGCTGGAGAGAACATGGCCACAGAACGTAGAGACAGAACCTAGTGAGAGAACCTGGCTGAAGAACCTAGAAACAAATCCTGGCTACACAACCTGGATAGAACATGGCAAGAGAACCTGACTAGAACCTGGTGACTGAACCTGGCTGGAGAACCTGGACAGAACCTGGCTGGAGAACCTAGTGAGGTAACATGGCTACAGAACCTTGCTGGAGAACCCGGAGAACCTAGCAAGAGAACATGGACACAGAACCTGGCTGGATATCCTAACCAGAACATCGCTGGAGATCCTGAGCAGAACCTCTCTGGAGATCCAGACCAGAACTTGGCTGGAGATCCTGGCTAGGCTGCTGATCAACTGAACACTGTCTCCGTGTCCTTCCTTCTTCGCCGACTCTGTCGACGCTTTTGGGAACCCCTGGACCTGCTGGGGTTGGACCCCGGCAAATGATGAGAGAGAATCATGGATCAGCTGCCTCCTGTATCACCCCCTCCCCACTGGGGATCCAGCCTGCAACGAGGGCATGTGCCCTGACCGGGAATCAAACCAGGGACCCTTCAATACACAGGTTGACACTCTCCCCACTGAGGAACACTGGCCAGGGCCACAGTGGTTTTTTCTTAGAAATATGCATTTCTACTATTTCAGAAAAGAAGAAAGATCAATGATGAGTGATCATCCTAGATTGGCTGCCTTCTGCCAGAAGAAAGAGTGGCATGTGTTCTCATCTGCTCAGCAGAAGGAATAGGCCCTGGCCAGTGTTGTTCACTGGTTAGACCTTCGGATGCCCAGGGAAGGGTCGCTGGTGGGATTCCAGGTCCAGAGCACATACCTGGGATGCAGGCTTCATTGCCTGCCCCGGTCTGGGCTCCTGTGGGAGCCAAAGATCCATGTGTCTCTTGCATATTCATGTTTGCTTTTTTGTTTCTTCTCTATCCCCACCCTCCCTCCCTCCCTCTGTCTGTAAAAAACATATCCTCTGGTAAGAATTAACCAAAACATAAACAAGAAAAACGTACAAAGAAGGAAAAGATTTGGAGGCTGTGAAAAAGCAGCATACCCCTAAAGAAAGGCACCATGATGAGCGGAGCATTCGGCTCCGCTGATGTTTTTCCACGGAATGTGTCTATAAGATAAAAATAAAATGTCTGAGTGTCTCTCAGCTGGCCAGATCCTGACACAACAGGACGAGGCCATTCTAGCGTGGTCCTTGCAGGGTCTCCCAAGCCACCACGTTGGGGCGAGGCTCTGCGGCGGGGGGCGAGGCCAGGAGGAGCAGAGGAAAGCGAGGCGTGAAGGAGGCGGGGAATGGACAGAGGAGGGTCCTGCACGTGCTCCCCTCTACTGCGTTGTGTCGCTGCTCCCAGAGTCCCCCCCACTGAGAAGATGGGAGCAGACTCACCCGGTGTCAGTGACCGAGGGACATACAGGCTGAGGGACACACAGACTGAGGGACACATAGACCGAGGGACACAGAGACCGAGGGACACACAGATAATCGAGGCCGCAGTGGCCTGGAGAGGTGACATCCGGGAACCTGTGACCACTGTGTTGGTTCCTTTTATCCTCCCAGATGTACCTTCTCAGAGGTTTTTGACTCCAGAACCCTGGATTCCAGTTCCACAGACAGCACCTACTTCATGGTGACTCTGCCCAAGACCCAAGACCTCTCTGGACAACCATTCACACATCAGTTGTTTGGAAAGTGATCTCAAACTTATTCTATATAGTTATTGCATGTATGAAAAATAAATCAGAGCCAAGCAGTCATCTGTTTGATGTATTATACATTTGTATCATACATACATTTTAGTTTAGAAAATGACATTTCTCATTCAAAGTTGCCTTCCTAAGTGTAATTAAGTGAGCATGTTAAAAACTTTGTAAGAGTGAATGTTTTACTTGGCAAATGTTTAGAAACTTGGTAAGTATTACTGTGTATCGCTGCCCAAGGAACTGTTGGGGGTCATGTGTTGTCACCAAAGCAGAATGTTTGCTCAATGACTGGTCTCCTTGTTGAGACAACCTTCATGGTTTTCCCTTCATTCTGTTATGAACCTATAGGCAGAAGGTAGAATTAGGCTTGTACTGATGCCACAGCTCCCACCTGCTGTGATGATGGAAACAGGCCTGATGCTCCAAGCATCATGAGAACACCAGCAAGCGAGGCTCAATGACTGAGCGTTGACCTATGAACCAAGAAGTCCCCTTGATTCCTGGTAAGGGCACCCCCATCACCTGATTGTTTCTCTTTGTCTCCCTGTCCCTCTGTGTCTCAGATCAAGAACAACAGATTTAAAATAAAACTGGAAACTGTCCAATCTGCTCCTATCCTCCTCCCAAAAGGTATCAGATTTTACTGAAAACACCCACCACTTGTCTTCCTTAGTCATCGTGAGAATTCCAGTTCATGAATGTTCAGAGCATCTCAGTTTCAAACGTGCGTGCACATCTACACCCAAACAGCGGAGCTTCGCATCCTGGAGAATTTTCCATTTCCTTCCAAAGGAAGTGAGATGTCTCACACTGGAAATGGAAACAAATGGTAGGAAAAGCTGGGCATGGAGATCAAGGCTAATCATTGCAACCTGGGAATGATGTACTCAACAAATCACAGCATGAATAGTCAAACCAGAACATTCCTGTACGTGGAGGTTTGGGCACGGGGACACCAACATTTTTAATGTGAATGAGCACTTGATTGTGCAAAGCTTTCCTTCACCCCCTGAGAGATACTCAGCAGAGGTGCTGAGCCACTTGGAAATGTGTGCTGTTTCAATGCGATGCTGGGGGTGGGGGTTTGCCCCTCCTGGCCTGAGCGAGAGAGCCCACCTTCCAATGTGCACAGGGCCCCTGCTTGGGTGTCAACAGCTCCATGACTGTGGGCTGGCTCCTCCCGAGTCCGCTGAGACCCACAGAAAACAATATCCCAACTGGCAGATTTCTCCTGGTCCTGAGGTGTTTCAGGATTGGGTTAATGAGGGAAAACACAAGTATGAAGGTGTGGCTCAAAGGTTGCTTCTGAGAGTTTCAGGTCACCCACCCAAGCCCTCAGTCATTGGAGGGAATGAGGTTTCAATTCTTCACATAGAAATGCCATCATTTTTTAAAATATATTTTTTATTGAGCTCAGATAGAAAGGGAGAGGAAGCGGCGGGAGACGAGAGAGAGAGAGAGAGAGAGAGAGAGAGAGAGAGAGAGAGAGAGAGAGAGTTGAGGAACATCCATGGTGACAGAGAATCATGGATCCGCTGCCTCTTGCAGGCCCCACACTGGGCATCAAGCCCACAACCCGAGCATGTGCCCTGACCAGGAATTGAACCCTGACCTCCTGGTTCATAGGTCGATGATCAAGCACTGAGCCACACCAGCCGGGCAGGAGAGGGAAGGTCATGGTCCCAGTTCGTGGGTTTGGTGACCCCTTCAGGAGCTCTCCTCCAGGAACAGGTGCAGTGCTATGTCCCTCAGGCTGAGGGGTGACGGGCCCTCACCGCGTGGGCCTGCTCCCTGCATTGATGTCCGTCTGCTCTGTTGTAAGAAAAGAGGGGCCTCTGGTTGCTGTGGCCCCCTCGCCTCCCCAAGCAGAGGCTACCTGTTCCCTGGAGCCTCGCTGGACTCCCACCCATGGGCCCATGAGCATCAGTGCCCCAGGCCTCGCTGGACATTACCTGTGAACCGGTGGCCAGGAATGACCGACACGGCCTGCCTGCTCTGCTCACGCGGGTCCATGCCCCATCAGACTCCCCATAAGAAACGTGCAGTGAAGGATTTCAGACGGGTCAGGGTAGGGTTAGACACGCGGACCCAGGTACAAGGCCAGCACCAGGAGCTGCTGCGAGGTGGGCTTCGCACACACTGTGAGGTGAGGTGCACCTAGCAGCTCTCAGCAGGGTGGCGAGGGCCTGTGTCCTGGTCACTCGCAGTGCCGCCTGCCCAGGCTCAGTGGGAGGGGGTGGCCACGGGGAGGAGCATGCCTGACCCCACGCCTCCTGCTCAGGCAGCCGAGTCCACGCAGAACAGTGGGGCTGCGCGAGCTCTAAACTGGCTCCCGGGCCCCACGCCCTCTGCCTCCCTTGTCCACCTCAAGGCCGGGCAGACGCTGTTCACCGAGAGACGCACGTTTTAGCCACCTGAGCCAGTGGCGCCGGTGCTGACCCCACTCTGAATGACACTCCAAAGCCTGGGTCACCCTCCCGCTTTATAGCTTGGAAAGGGGCACAGAGACTTTGGGGGTCTTGCCTTAGGACACACAGTTGTGAGGGCAGAGCTGAGACTCAAACCCTTGTGGGCAGACCTGGCGCCCTCATGCTGTGCCCCAGGTGAGATGCCGATGCTACTGAGGCAGCAAGAAGGGTGAGGGCGACCAGTGCCCAGACTGAGGCAGCACAGGTGTGTTCACAGGCACACGGGCACTCACACACACACATGCACACACACACACCCACCTGTACACACCCTCTCTGGCTTTCACCTCTGAGGCTACAGAGGTCTGAGGAATCAGGGGCGGAGCCAGGAGAAGCCAAGGGGTTGTTGGGGTCCTATTCATGTTCCTGGTGAGTCTGTCTCAATCCCTCTCCCTGGCAGGAACCTCACTGGACTGATGCCAGATTCCTACCTTCCCGGGTTCAGGTCTGTGGCTGAGCATTCTTTGAGGCCCTCCTGGAACTCTGCTTTCAGTGATGAGGGGAATGAGGCATGTCGGCTTCAGGTTTGTCTGGACACAAACTTTATTAAAACGAGGCCAAAAACACCATGAGGGACATTGGTGTTGACATCCCCATAGCACTTAAGGAACTGTTTGTCTATTGCCTCTCCTCTTGAAAGTGGAGGATGTTTGACCAGTTTCTTCTGTACTAAGTACACTCTTGGGGAAGCAAAGGAGCCAGCAGGCTTCCTCTGAAGCCCCGTCAGAGCTGGGAAATGAGGTATGTGGTGCCTACACTTGCCCTGTGGCTGCTGAGGTGCAATTTAGGGCTCATGATGCATCCTCCATGCAAACACCGGGCTTCTTCCCTGAGTGTGTCCTCTGGTGTCGGATGAGATTGTACTGAAGTGTAAAGCCTCGCCCACACTCCCTGCAAACATATGGCTTTTCCCCAGAGTGTGTCCTCTGGTGTTTGATGAGATTGGACTTAAGTGTAAAGCCTCGCCCACACTCCCTGCACACATATGGCTTCTCCCCTGAGTGTGTCCTCTGGTGATTGATGAGATCAGACTTCTGTGTAAAGCCTCGCCCACACTCCCTGCACACATATGGCCTCTCCCCTGTGTGTGCCCTCTGGTGTCTAATGAGATTAGACTTCACTGTAAAGCCTCGCCCGCACTCCCTGCACACAAATGGCTTCTCCCCTGAGTGTGCCCTCTGGTGTCTGATGAGATGTGACTTCTGTGTAAAGCCTTGCCCACACTCCCTGCAAACATAGGGCTTCTCCCCTGAGTGTGTCCTCTGGTGTCTGATGAGAGGTGACTTATCTGTAAAGCCTCGCCCACACTCACTACACACATAGGGCTTCTCTCCTGAGTGTGTCCTCTTGTGTATGATTAGAGTTGACTTATCTCTAAAGCCTCCCCCACACTCCCTGCAAACATGGGGCTTCTCCCCTGAGTGTGCCCTCTGGTGTCTGATGAGATGTGACTTCTTTGTAAAGCCTCGCCCACACTCCCTGCACACATATGGCTTCTCCCCTGAGTGTGTCCTCTGGTGTGTGTCGATATGTGACTTATCATTGAAGCCTTGCCCACACCCTCCATGCTTGATTGTTACAATTTTTGACATTCTTACTTCCACAAATAATTTGCCTGTGTTCTTTGCGTTAACATTCTGGCCTGTGCTGGGCTCTTCCTCCATTATTCTCTCAGGTTCACTGGAGCTCCCTGTTTGTCCGTTGGGAGGCTTGAAAGAGGCCCTTGAAGTTCCCCTGTGCCTGATCCTTTTAAGCAAAGGTTTGGACCTCCATTTGACCTCTTGACCTTCAACTTTGTCATTCAAGCCATGTGGACCAGTCTGTTGCTGCTGCTGTTGATTCTGACGCTCTGGGCCAGCTTCCTCCGCCTGGATGTGCTTTATTGCAGATGCTCCTGACAGAATCTCAGAGGGGTGATTGCGTTTCACATGTTGGCTGAGGAATGTCCGACTGGAGAAGGCCACAGAGCAGGAGGGACATGGGTGGACCTCTGGCTTTGGTTCTGCTGGAGAAGAAAGTTTTGGTCAGTGCAGGTGTGGGCAAGCCTGCCTGTGCCGTACGGTCTGTCTCCTGGTAAGACCCGTCCCCGGAATCATTCTAGCTGTGTTGACAGTGCAAGCTCTGCCTCCCACAAAGTGTTCCTTCACTGTCTACTTTTCTTTTTCTTTGTCTGCACTACTCTTCTTCAGAAATCCAGAGACCCCATATCAAAAGTCTTTTCTACAGCCCTGGCCAGTGTGGATCAGTGGATAGAGCCTCAGCCTGTGGACAGAAAGGTCCTGGGTTTGATTCCCATCAAGAGCATGTGCCTTGGTTGCAGGCTTCTCCCCAGCCTGGGCCCTGGTCTGGGCGTGTGCAGGAGGCAGCCAGTCAATGTGTTTCTCTCACATCGACATTTCTCTTTGTCTTTCCCTCCCTCTTCCACTCTCTCTAAAAATCAATGGAAAAATATCCTGGGATGAGGATTGAAAAGAAAAAAGGTCTTACAGATCAAGGACCATCAGAATGCATTTCACTCCTTATATGGGTTGGACTATTGTGACCTTTCCATATACATGTATCTTCTAAGTCATGTTAAAGAGAAAAACCACAGGCCTGGCCAGGTAGCTCAGTGGTTGAGCATCAACCCATGAACCAGGACGTCACCAGTTTGATTCCTGGTCAGGGCACATGCCCAGGTTCTGTGCTCGATCCCAGCAGGAGGCAGCTGATCCATGTTGATATTTCTATCCCTCTCTTCATTTCCCTTCCTCTCTCTCTCAAATCACTAAAAATATTTAAAAATAGAGAAACCATAGGCCCCAACTAGCAATTGCTTCTCTCTCAGTTTTCCACAAATCACAAAATGGAAATATGTCCTTCCTCACACAGTATTCCTACTTGATTTCTTTCAGTGTTAGCCTACTTCAAATACACTACAAAGTCCTGTTTCAGAATATCTTTCCAACCATCCCCTAGCCAGTTTGGATCAGTAGATAGAGCGTCGCCTTGGGGACTCCAGGGTCCTGGGTTTGATTCTAGTCAAGGGCACATACCTGGGTTGCAAGCTCAATCCCCAGCCCTGGTTGGGGTGTCTGTGGGAGACAAGCTATTGATGTTTCTCTCTCTGTCTCTCCCCCTTCTACTCTCTCTCAAAAAATAATCAGTGGAACAATATCCCTGGGTGAGGATTAACAACAACAACAAAAATATTTCCCCAACCTGCTTCTTAAACTCCTGACTCCCATCTCTCTCCAGCCAGTCCGCCTTCCTCTCTCACTGGGAGTTGAAATAATCTCAGAGGGGATTCCCCACTGAAGTTTATTTCCCCAAAAAATTAACAAAGCATAGTTTTAGAACATGCCACTCTGCAGCGGAAAACTGCTCAGTTGTCCCGTCTCACTCAAGAAAGTCCCCAGTATCTCAGCTTGGATCATAGGCACTGTATTTCCCGGCTGCTAGGCATCTGTCCAACCTCTGTTCTTGCCCTCTGTACTGAGACTGAGACGGGAGTAGCCCTCAGCCAGCTCAACACCCCACCTCTTTCCTTCCCTGCACCAGCCACTCCCTCTGCCTGGGACCTTGTGACACAACTGTTGTAAATGTTGTCTCCTGAGAAAGCCTTCCCTTGACCTTTGCAATCCGGCACACCCACCTTCCCCTCACACTGATCCCTAGGCACTTGTCCTGGGCCCGTTTTCTCCAAAGCGCTAACAACTGTGTGATATTAAGCACATGCATATATGTCTGCCGGGGCTTCCATCCTTCACCAACCAGCTGCTCAGGAGCAGTGATTCTGATCATCGTGTTAATTGGTATTTCCAGCTCCCAGAACCCTGTGTGGCACCGAGTAGGAATTTACATGACAAGTCACAAAATAATGAATGAATGCATGTTAACACACACATTTCATTTAGAAATATGCAGTAAATGAAGAAGAAACAGCTAAAGTGTTAAAAAAAACAACAACCCAAAAACAACCACCTTGATGAGAGAGCTGGTTAAGTACCTGAAACATTTTTTTTTTTTTTTGGCTCTGATTTTTTCAGCACTATATGATGCCGTGCATTTTGTGCATGAAGTATTTTTAAAAATGTAACACAAATTGGCCCAGGCCATTGTGGCTCAGTTGGTTGAGCATTGTCACATTCACCCAGAGGTAGCCAGTTTGATTCCTGGTCAGGGCACATGTCAGGGTGGTGGACTTGATCCCCAGTAAGGAGAATGCAGGAGGCAGCAGATTGATATTTCTCTCCCTCTCCCTTCATCTCTGTCTCTAAAACCAATAAAAGCATATTTTTAAGAATTAGAACAAAAATAAAAATATTAAAATTATTCTTAAGAATCAAAGTCCTATGTGATGAGCCATCAATTTCTGAAGCATCTGATTTGAAGCTTTGCTGACTCTAGAGTGGATTTTACTCTACTTGAGAGTTGGAGCATGAAAACTTCTAAGAATTCTTTCTTTCCATGTTGAAGAAGAGTGGTGCCCACCTCTCCCGGCCACAAGCTCTGTCTTCCACTTGCTGCCCCACTTGATGCCCAGCTTTTGGCCATACTCTTCTCCATACCAGACCAGCAGCTCACAGCCCGTCCTCACGACCCGGCAGGTTCGGTAGAAAATCTGCCTGTGATATTGAAAGGCCACCAGGTTCTGTTCTTCCTCATCCCGGGCGCAGTTCACGTACCTGGCGTTGAGGCAGATGAAAGGAAAGAAAACCACAGGCGATGAGCTTCCACTACCTGTCATATCGTGTCCAGATCCTCACTGACGCGTAAGGCCCTCAGCACTGATGGCACCCACCCCCATGCTCCTGGGGAAACTTCTGTTCAATGTCCAAGCCTCTGTCACAAGGTCATGTGAATTCCTGTCTCTATGTCCTGCTCACAGTGCTCATCCTGCCTAATGCCATTTCCAAAGCCTCATTCCAGACTTCCCCATCAAACCCGGTGGCCTCTAGCTTCTCTAAGCTGTAAGTCAGGTTCTGTGTTACACCCCAGGACTCGGGGCTTGCTCTAGGACTCACACCATTCAACATTCAGTCCAAGTCTCCCTTCTCTTCAGAGGCCTTTGTCGAGTCTCCCCACACTTTATTGAAGGCATCATTCAGTTGCCTCCCCCAGGTTCCCACAGAAATGTCGAGGTCTCTCTTTCTTAGAAAAATAACACAGAACAATAGTAGTTTATTCATAATCTGTCTCCCCTGACACAAGAGAGCCTCTCAGGAAAGGGCCATGAGCACTATGACTCTGCAGGCTCCAACATCCAGTTCTAGTTAGAACTGAGTCTGGGATGATGTGCTGCCCTCACAGGTTTAGATTATCCTTGGTTCAAGGCTCTGTGGGCACTAGGCACTTGTTGAAAAATAGGAAAATTAGAGTTAAATGTTTATGAAATAAAATGTTTCATGTCCGTCTGCAGTAAGTCCTCCCTAGGGACATGGATTGTGTGATCTGTGTAAGTAATGAATTCCTTCCTCTAAACTGGAATATAGTAAGTGTTTAACTAATGTCAGTTAGATAAATCACAGAGTAATCCAGGGTCCTCAAGGTTTTTCCCAGTGCCCAAAGTAGAGACTTCTATTTTGAGGACATATGCTATACTTTTACCTCCTTTTTTTCGTAAATGTCACTAGATGTTAAAGATCACTGTATGGAGAAAAAGGGGGAACAGAGTACTGAGGGAGACCATTAAGGATGCATGATGGGAAGGACAGACATGTGGTTTGTGAGGCATGAGTGTCCTCTCCGGCACCCAGAAGCCTAGTGACCTTACCTCATCCAGTTGGCCTGAGATGTATCCTTTCCATCCACATACTCATAGCAGTTTCTCCCTTTGGTGATCTGCATTTCAGGAAAAGAAGTTAAAGGCTGTGTGTGTGTGTGTGTGTGTGTGTGTGTGTGTGTGTGTGTGTGTGAGTTTGTGTGTATATAATAGAATAATTACTTTATTCTAGTGTCATCAAATCTCTTTCAGCCTGCATGGTGATTCAACTGCCAATGGTGATCACAGGACATTTTTCTTACTCATCATCTACACTTCTTAGTCAATTTGTCCACTAAGCAGGAGCCCCACAAGGGAGGAGTCTGTACCACTTTGCTCCCATTTACCCTCTGATCCTTAGAGAGGAGCTCCATGTTCATGCAAAGTCCGCCCAGTACACAGAGCTAACTAACCATATGGTCCCCATCCATGTCCTAGCATGTAGAAGGTGGGGCAATCCAAGCCACAGGAGGGCCGGGAAGCCAGAGGACAGGGAAGAGGTAAAGTTCTCACCAGCCAGGAGTAGCCGCTGTTGGCTGTGGCTTCATCTTCTGTGATCTGACCCTCATAAGGGCCAAAGTGCAGGCCCACCGGCAGATCACATTCCTCATTCCACACTCCAAGCCCAGCCTCAGGGATGCCTGATGGTCCGATTCTCAACCCAGGGGGCAGAGTGAGGGCTGAGCGGTTGGCATGCCCCTTGTCCACGGCACTGTCTTTTACAAACGTAGGAGGCCCGTGCACAGCACAGCTGTCAATGAAGAAGTTCTGACACTTCTCACAATCTGGAGGCAAGAGCAACAGGGATTAGTCAGGGTGCAGTGCATGTCCCTGCACTTGAAGAGTTTCAGAAAGAGCTCCCATCAGTGAGCCTCAATCCTATATTCCCGGTCACGAGAGGAAGGGAATGATTTGGGCACCCAAAGACCAGTGAAATTATTGCATCAAGGACATAACATGCTCCTTGGTTAGGGTGAGCTTACACAGGTAGTCATCGTCCTGGGGCTCGCTGATCTCTTGGTAGACATGGCCCTTTCTCTCTCGTAGGCTATACATCTTCACTTCGATCTCCTTTCTCCTGAGGTCTACATGAGAGAAGAGCTGGTGAACTAAGTGGGTCTGGAACATGAGTCCCTGACTTGTCAGAAAGCACACAATGTCTTCCCATCAAATGATCACCTGTTCTTTATAGTATCTGGTATTTTCCTCCATTAACTAAAAGACTAGTACGCAACACTGACTACCGATGGCTGATTCAATTTTAGTTTCTAGATGATCCCATTATCAGGTTCAACCTTCCAAGCTTTGGTCATTCATAAAGTATGTATTGAGGGCACGTTATGTGTTAGGCACTGAGTAAAGATCTGGGCACACAACACCAAGAGAATATGGGTGCTATTATCACAGATGGATTTATTGGACAACTTGCATGTGCCAATTGTTTGAGATTTAATTTAATGCTTTCAAACTATATGTGTCCCATGTTTCCTTATGTTCACTGTATACATTAGCATTCAGGAGCTCAGAGAGTTTGGAAGATTAGCTCAAAGCTTCAGTGCTAACTCCAGTTTCAAATCCAGGCCTGTTGAAAGTCCACCCCACATACCTAGGCTATACTGACCAGCCTTTCTAGAGGAATGAGTGGAACTGAAATCTCCAAATTGTTGAACTTACCCAATTTTGATCTAGGGTGCTTTCCAGAGGTACTTGCTTCTCCAGGAGGGGGCACTGGTTTCTGGGTCTGCTCTGAGCCACTTGTGGTCAACAAATTTGCTGTTCCTGACAATTCCTTCAAACTGGACTCATTACTTAATGGCGCCCTGGACTTTGCCTTCAGTGTGAAAGGCAAAGGGAAATAAATGTAACGTACATTTATTTAATTATGTAGGGTTTATGATATACATGACTTTAATGAACACTTCAACAACTCTTGGAAATACCTGGGAAGTATGAAAATTAGAGGAAAAAGAAATGACCAATGTGGGTTTTGAATCGAAGACTAGAACCCATGCCTTAAGGCTCTTTCTTTTATAGCACATTGAGAATGAAGGATACTGGGAAGAGAATAAGACATAGTTGGGCCCTAACCAGTGTAGTTCAGTTGATAGAGTGTCGGCCTGCAGACTGAAGGGTCCTGAGTTCAATTCTCGTCAAGCGCGAGTTCCTTGGTTGCAGGACCCTCCTCCCTGGCCTGGACCTTGGTCTGGGCTTATGCAGGAGGCCACCAGTCATTATGTGTGTCTCTCACATTGATATTTCTCTCTTTCTCTCCCTCTTTTTTCTATTCCCCCTAAAAATCAATGAGAAAATATCCTTGGGTGAGGATTAAGAAAAAAAGAAAGAAAGAAATAGTTGGCAGAGCCCTGGCTGGTGTAGCTCAGTTGGTTGAACTGAAGGGTTGCCGGTTCCATTCCCAGTCAGGGCACATGCCCCAGTTACGGGTTATTGATCCATGTTTTTCTCTCTCACTGATGCTTCTCTCCCTTCCTCTCTCTCTCAAATCAGTAAAAACATATTTTTTAAAAAGAAATGGCTGGCAGAAACCTACCATGACAATAAAGGAAATTATGCTAAAATGTGCAATTTACTATATCATGGAAAGAATAGTTGTAATTAGATTAGTTGGTTCCCACCAATTCTGTTTGAATAAGGTTGTGCTACTAGCCTGTTCTCTTCATTTTCCTGACCTATAACATGCTAATTCTTAATGTTATAATGAACATGAAATATAATGATGTTCACCAAAGTGTTCTGTGAGCACTTTGATACAGTATGAATGTGAGATTACAGTCCTGCTATCAATGTCCCTCTCAGCCATCTCTATATTTGAAATCACGTGTAATTTATCTTCATTATTCTTTGACCCTACTCTAGTTTAATTTGTAAATTTGAAAGCACTCTTTCAGGAGGCCCTCAGGGACCCTGAGCTGGGCCTGGGACTTCTGAGAAGAATCTGGTGTGAACCAAAGAGCTCACAATGCAGAGGTAGGCAGGCGGAGCCAATGATTCAAACAAGATGACACTGGCCTAATTAGAGCTCAGAGAAAGAAGCCATACTTCTTCTGACTGGAATGAGCATTCAAAACCAGTTCCAGATGAGCTTCTATTGAATAGTGTGTCATCTCTATGAAGTTCTTAAGTCACTTTATTTATTGTTTATTGTTTCTGAATCGTCAAACCTGAAGCACCCCAGAGTTGAGAGGCTTTCTTTTATTTGACTGGGAGGCTCTGATGCTGGGGTTGCTATATCCATCTTCATCTGGGACCATGCACCATGCAAACTGCCTATATATCAGTGAGCTTCTGCAAGTCGGAAGTCTTAGTGCATTTCTCACTGGAGCATAGCAGAGCAGAACTGCGTTTGGAATCATCAGTCAGTGAAAGATGTAATCATGTATGGATGAGACAGTGGAAAGTGCATAAAACTATGGAAATTTTAATGAGCTTGTAAGTGGTTTAGAGATGAAGCTATGGATTAGATTGCACGACCACCGATACTGTGATTTCAGACATACAATCAAACACTTGTATATGTCTGAAACCTCAGTTTCCTCATCAGAAATGGTGATACTTATAGTACCTACCTCATAGGGTTGTGGTAAGGTTTAAGTGAGTTTATGCACGTAGAATTCTTAGAGTCTGAAGCATTGTGAAGATAAGACCCGTGGTAGCTACTATTGTTGCTGATGTTATTAACGACTAAGATGATATTGGGCATTTTGTTGAAGAGGTCAGGAAAGGAAGGTGGCACTCTGATTTTTCCTCCTCTTCCCTGCATTTGCATCCAGGAGGAAGATTTTCTTTTCCACAGGATTTGGGAAATACTCACCTTCTGATGTTTATTCTGTTCCACTCTGAGGGCCACCCAAGAAGGTTTAGCTAAAAGATGGTGAGAAATCAATAATATATATAATTTCAGAGAGGAAGGGAGAGGGCGAGGGAGAGAGAGAGAGAAACATCAATGATGATAGAGAATCATGGATTAGCTGCCTCCTGAATACCCCACACCAGGGATCAAACTGGCCGTGTGCCCTGACCGGGAATTGAACTGTGACCTCCTGGTTCATAGGTCGACACTTAATCTCTGAGCCACGCCTGCCGTGTGAGAAATCAGTTTTGGTTGGTAATTGTTTCAAAATCTGGAGATTTTTATCTTTCAGAATTCTGAATTATAGAGTAATCCCAGGACAGACCAAGGATGATTGGAAAATGTTTCCTGAGGTTTCATTAGGCTTATGCTTTTATTGGGAGCATCAGCTAATTTTCTTAAAATGTTAAAAAATAGCCCTAGCCAGCTTGGCTCAGTGGATAGAGCGTCAACCTGCGGATGGAATGGTCCTGGGTTCTATTCCAGCCAAGGGTGCATGCCTGGGTTGCGGGCTCATCACAGGTGTGCAGGAGGCAGCCAATCGATGGCTCTCTCTCATCATTGATGTTTTGATCTCTCTGAATTCCTCTCTGAAATCAATAAATATATTTTAAAAAAATAGACAAAACCCCATCTGTACTTCATCCTCTGTTCAATATATATATTTAAAGTAGAAGCCCGTTGCACAAAGATTCACGCAATAGGCCTTCCTTCCCCTGGCTGCCTGCACTAGATTTCCTCTGGCACCAGGGTCCCAGGCCTTTGCTCCAGCCACTGAGGAGAAGCCAAGCCTCTTCCGTCTTCAGTCTTCACTCCAGCCAGAGCCTTCAGTCTTCTCTCAGCCGCTGCCCTGGTTAGGCAAATTAACTGCCATCTTTGTTGGGTTAATTTGCATGTGTATCCTGATTGGCTGGCGGGCCTGGCAGAGTGACACCAATTTGCATGTTTCTCTTTTATTTGTGTAGAGTGGCCTATCCCTGGCTGGGCATCTCAGTTGGTTGGAGTACCATGTTTTACACCAAAAGGTTTCCGGTTTGATCCTTATTGGGGCCTACACAGGAGGCAACTGATGGATGTTCCTCTCTCACATTGATGTTTCTGTCTCCCTTTCTGTCTCCCTCCCTTCCTCTCTCTAAATTCAATGAATATCCTTGGGTGAGGATTTAAAAAATAAAATTGCCCTAAAAAGCAAAAATAAAAAATTGGCCTTTCATGACACAAGTATAATAAAGGTCATGTAACTGCAAAGAATCTCTACTCTGTAACCCAGCGCTTTCTCCTCTCTGTCTTCTGTCTTCACACTGGCCTTGTCCAGTCCACCTTGGACAAGGCACCAGGACCACCTTGGCTCCTTTCTTTCTTATCCTTCCTCCTTTGCACATTTGGATTGTGACCACCTTCTCTAATCACTAGATTCTGATCAGCATCACACAGTCTTAGGGACAAAGACTCAGGTCTAGTCACCACATAAACAGAGTTTCGGGCAAGCTGGACATAACGTCGTGACTTCAGCTATGTTTCAACCTCAGACCCATGGAACTACAGACCCTACCAATCAGACTTTCATGAAACCTGGCAGATGATGCCATGGCTGCCATGGAACCTGATACAATGATGAACTACTTCCTACCCTGGCCCACAACCCAACCCCCTAACTACCATGAGTAATAATTTTCCCATATGTCCCCATGCAGGTCTTAGAGCACTGCTCACCTGTCAAAACTTCCTCCTTCTATGTGATCACAACTCTTCTGAATTAGTTATTTTTTACTCACTGTTATATTTTTGTATACTTACTTGTTAATGTTCTATAAGTATACAATTATATTATTATTCTATTTTATTTTTTCCACCACCATTTATACTCCTGTATTATTATTTTTTCATCCTCACCTGAGAATATATGCTTATTGATTTTAGAGAGAGAAGAAGAGGAAGAAAGAGAGGGAAACATGGATGTGAGAGAGAAACATCGATGAGTTGTATCCCATACACACCCCGACTGGGGATGGATCACGAAACCTTTTTGGTGTATGGGAGGATGCTCCAACCAACGGAGCCACCGAGACATGGCTATTCAATTATTTTTATTTTGAGAGAATGTTTATTAAAACTAGGGACAGTGAAACAAGGATAGAAGCAGCAGCAGGAGAGAGCTTAGGCTGGGCTGCTGTGTTGCTCTAGAAAGGTTAAAGGAAAGAGTTCAGCCTAGGCGGGCGGCTTTGGCTCATTGGAAAGTCATAGAAAAGGGGCCTTGGAGCCAGGTTCAGGGGGTTAGCCTGAATGAGCTGCCCCTGCCCGTACTCCCTGGTGCAAGTCTCCTGGGTCCCTTAGTTTAGGAGATGCACACCGAGTGGGGGTTGGGGGGAGGAGAGGGGAAAGGGTGAGGGGTCTGTGTGCTCCCGGAGAGAGAACAGCTTAAAAAATATATATATTAGAGCACCATTGCACGAAATTTATAAATTTCTGCACCGTGGGAATGGCGGTGGTTGTGGGGGGGGGGGGGGAATTCCTGAGCCCGGCCTGTGCCCTCTGTGGCTCTGACAGTCTGGAAGTCCTGCGATCCATCGCCTGCAGAGGGAGGTCCCGTTCAGTAGCCCCAGCTCTGCATTGGTGGCCTGGGCCTCCCTCTTTGGGGTGACGGGGAGCCCCCATTGATGACCCAGTGGCTAGTGGCCTGGGCCTCTCTCTGCAGGGCATCATGGGGGATTGGGGGGCCGGACCAATTGCGTTTCACAGGCCTTGGCTGGCCTGGCGCCAGTGGGTGTCATAGCCTGGTCATCTGGTGGGTCCTTCAGCTGGTCCGCCCTGGATTTGCATATTATGGTTTCATTATTGTAGATTTGGGGGGTGGGTCTGGGTGAAGGTGAGAAAAGGGGGAGAAATGGGGGACCTCTGTGATAGTGTCAACACTAAATCTGTATATAATTATTGTTACACATTGAAAGAGGTTTTATGACCCTGGCCAGTGTGGCCCAGTGGTTGAGCCACGACCTATGAACCGTGAGGTGGGGGGCCGGCAGGAGGCAGCCATGGAGGTTTCTCTCTCACCTGTTTCTCTCTCTCTCTCTCTGTCTCTCTCTGTCTCTCTCTCTCTCTGTAAAATAAATGATTCATAGAAAGGGGTTTATGTGAACAGCCCCTGGCTGTGTAACTGCTCTGCCTCTTGCTCCTCCCCGGTAACTCCCGAGAGGCCGCCCGACCTACACCAGGTCAGGGTCAGGCAGCTGCGCGCCCTCCGCCCGCACCTCGTGGCCTCGGGGTCCACTCGTCATCCGAGTCCTCGGAGTCCTCCACCCGGGGCCTGGCCGTCCTCCCGCGGCGACACATGAACGCGGGTCGAGGGGCCCTGAGACCTGGAAGGAGAGAAAGAAAGAGTCTGTCCTGCAGGCGAAGAGCTGAGGGACAAACAGCAGAGCCAGCGCTTGGCGGGGGCAGAGCCCGGGGCCCTGGACGGAGCACCCCCGCCCCGCCCACCCCGCGGCCCCGTCCCCCCTCGCTCACCCATGCTGAGCAGCGCCTCGTAGTTGCTCTTCACGTTGCGGTGCCGCGCTCGCTCCCAGGCGCCCATCTGCGCCCACTCCTCCCGGGAGAAGTAGATGGACACGTCCCTGCAGGCGGCCCTGGACTGGGGGAGAGACCGTCCGTCCGTCCATCCGTCCTCCCCGGCCCGAGGGGCGGCGCCCCGCCTCCACCCCGTCCCCACCCCCGTCCCCACCTCCACCCCCTCGGACCCCCTTACCTTAGGCCTATGCCCCGCTCTCCCCGCCTC
This sequence comes from Myotis nattereri, assembly GCF_964212035.1. NCBI lineage: Eukaryota > Metazoa > Chordata > Mammalia > Chiroptera > Vespertilionidae > Myotis > Myotis nattereri. The sequence goes on along the minus strand of NC_138094.1, from coordinate 44,011,875 downwards.
CTCCACGGGGCGCTCCTGCAGGTCCCTGTCCGGGTCCATGGTGCCGCCAGCGGAGTCCCCTCCCGAGGACACGGTGCCTGTGGGAGGAGGAGGCGCTGAGGGGACCGCTCCCACCTTGCAGGGCAAACCCCGCCCCCACCCCCCCAACCCCCGGACAGAACGGGGCCTCGGCCATTATGACCCACTAGGGGGCGCCTCCTTCCCGCCGCAGTTGGGGGGTCCCAGGGGGTACTGAGGGGCCCGGTCAGGGGGGTCTGAGGGGCGCGTTCCAGGGACTGAGAGGCGCAGTCAGGGGGAACTGAGGGGCGCGTTCTGGGGGGTCTGAGGGGCACGGTGGGGGGTCTGAGGGGAGCGGTCTGGGAGGTCTGAGGGGCGCGGTCAGGTGGGACTGAGGGGAGGGGTCTGGAGGGTCTGAGGGGAGCGGTCTGGGGGATTTGCGGGGAGCGGTCTGGGGGGTCTGAGGGGCGCGGTCAGGGGGGTCTGATTGGCGTGCTCAGAGGGATCTGAGGGGCGCGGTCAGAGGGGTCTGAGGGGCGCGGTGGGGGCGTTGAGGGCCCTTGGGGGTGGAGGTGGTTCGCCTTTACAATGGGGGGGGGGGCTGTGCCGAGAGGAACCGGGTTCGGGAATGGCACCCACGATTCAGGAGCAATGCACGCGGGAGGAGGCGCCTCAAGGGGCAGAGACGTCTCCGGCTTAGGAGATGGGCCCGCTGGACAGAATCCGGGTCTTTCTTGCCAGGAAAGTTGGGTGCTCGGGTCAGAGGATTTGGGACTCCTGTGAAGAGATTTGGGGTCTCAGGGACAGCCTCCATGGTTTCTGTCTCGGAGTTGGGGATTTGGTCTTCCTGGGTGCCGTGGTTAGGGAGCCCAGGCTCGGGGTGTGGTGTGTCTGACCTTTGGGGGATTGAGCGTTCCTCTGGGCGCTGAGACCGGGGGTCCTCCGGGTTAGCGCACTTGGGGTCCCTGGAGGCTGACAGAGTGGGAGCCTCTCGGGAGGACACCCTGGGTCTTCGGCTGGGGGTTTGAAGGCCAGCGGCAAAGGGGTTCCCACGCAAGGCTCCCGTTTTCCTGTCTGTCTCCAGGCCGCACTGCGAACCTGGCCGAGGTCCCCTCAAACCCGCGCTCCTGGCCGCGTGCTCCCGCCCTCAGGCGGTGTGCGGCCGGCTGAGGGGGAGCTTCCTGCCTCCAGAGCGTCAGCGCCAGCCGCCAATGAGTGCTGTGGTCACGGGGCCCGGCCTGCCAATGGGCGGTCAGAAACGCGAAAAGGGCGGGCCATGGAGGTGGAGCCTTCCTGCCAGTCAAGGAGAGAATCCTGTGGAAAGAGCCCGCCCTGCGCTCCCAACCCCCCATGGTGATTGGCTGCCCTGGGTCCTGCGAGTGTCCGTCAAGAAGCCTTCAGCCACTGGGAGGTGTCCAGGGCTTGGATTCCCGCTGCGTATGGGCGGGACCCCGGGAGCCGGGAGCCCCCAGCCAGGACAGGTGTTGGGCTGAGGCGGCCTTCCTGCCGCCTGACCGAGTCTCTCTTCCACCCGACGGTGTTTAGGTCCCGGACTGTCTTCCAGGCGCATTTGTTGGCTTCCTTAGCGAGAGGACCAGATGGTAGGTGGGGAGTTGCGTTCTGGGAAACAGGGATTCCCACTAGACCAGCGGTTCTGAACCTGTGGGTCGCGACCCCTTTGGGGGTCAAACGACCCTCTCACAGGGGTCGCTTAAGACCATTGGAAAACACATGTATAATTATATATTGTTTTTGTGATGAATCACTACGCTTTAATTATGTTCAGTGTGTAACAATGAAAATACATCCTGCATATCTGATATTTACATGACGATTCATAACAGTGGTAACATTACAGTGATGAAGTAGCAACGAAAAAATTTCATGGTTGGGGGTCAGCACAACATGAAGAACTGTATTCAAGGGTGGCGGCATTAGGAAGGTTGAGAACCACTGCCTTAAAGGAAGCTGTCGAGTGGAAGAGCAAGATGGTGGCGGTATAGGCAGACGTGTCCCAGGTCGTGTCCTGGAGCAAATGAAGTGAGCAGCTGAAACTAGTAACATCCACCCCAAATTGGCAAAATCGCTCAGCTGGTGAGACGGTTTGCAGCCGGGAAGACCAGAACTCCCCTGGAAAGGTAAAAGCCCAGGGATTTGGGCAGGAAAGTTTGCCAGACCTCTGAACCCAGAGAGTCGGAGGGAGACCGCGTGGCAGACAGCCGCGTCCCTTGGGACAGGCACAGCCCCTGACAGGGGAAAGGAGAACCGCCAGGGGAACTGAGAGCTGGGTTCTGTGATCACAGAGGACTGAGCCTAAAGGGGGCAGCCTGAAGAGCTGACCAGACCATGCAGTCCCGGTAAGAGAAGAAGCCTACAGAAACCAAGCCTTTCCCGTTTCCGCGGCCAGCGTTTGTTTGTTTGGTTTTACTGAATCCTGTTCATGGGACATTTCGGATACAGACACTCACCTGTGCTGAAGAGAGGGAGAGTGTGCGGAGGAGTGGAATCTGGGGAGAGACTGAGGAGAGAAGGGGGGCCGGGAGAGGTGGCAGCGAATTGAGTGCTGAGACACCCCCGAGCCCAGGTCTGGGGCAGACATTCTCTCTTTAGAGTGAGACTCCTCCCCCTAGCCCCCAGGCAAGGAGCACAGCCACACCCAGATTCCACCCTGTAGGAGATCAAGGATTAAAATAACCTGATCAGTACCTGGGAGTTAACAGGGTCTGGCCTATAGAGGGATTTTCAATCCCAGCAACAACACAGCCCCGGTAACTAACTATTACGCAGCCAGCTCTGGGCAGTGAACCTCCACTGGACAGAGAGGCCCTATAGCCTCAGAGGCCAACCCCAGAACACTCCCACCCAGAGGCTGACCCACAAACTGACTCGTTGCTAAACACAAAATAAGGCAGTCTGGGAAACAAATGCGGCTTGCTTTAAAAAAAGGACTGTGGTTGACAACACAGAGGAACAGTGTATCGCAGGGAAACTCAACACTCTCCTGAATACCTGGCAGGTCTAAGGCGAGCCACACTGAAGAATAGAAGAACCGAAGGACCTTCACTACTGCAATTTTTTTTTTCTTTTTTCACCTTTTAACTACGGAACCAAATTTTTTTTCTTTGTTTTTTTTTTCTCCTTTTTTTCCTTTTTTTTTTCTTTCTTCTTTTTTCCATCACCTGATTTTACCCTTTTATTTACTACCTTCTTACTTTTAACCAGTATTATTACTGCTACCATTTTACCATTTTTTTTAAAGTGCCATTTTATTTTCTCTTTATTTTATTTTGGGATTAGTGTTCTCCATTCTATTTTCATCGTTATATTATTGGTTGTTTCTAGTTTGCATTCATCTCCAGGGAGCTGTTGCTGGAATTTGTTGGGATTAATGGCTGTTCTGTAGGAGTATTCTCCTCGTATAAAATAAGTCTCCTCCCCTCTTCCACTTCATTCTCTCTTTTCGCTCTTTCTTTTTCTTTTCTTTTCTTTTCTCGCTTTAATTTTCCCCCCTCCTTTTTCCCAATTTCATTTTTGCACTCCTTTTTTTGGTCCCTACTTTTCTTTTTCCTCTTTTATCTTTTTCTCTTCCTTCTTCCTTATCCCCTAATTCTCTTAATTCAGGTGGTCACCTTTATTTGGGGCTATTAATATCGTGAACATATTGTGTATAGTGCCTGGTACGTGGTGCCTTGTTGTGTTGTATTTTGTGCCTTTAAATCAACGCAGCAGATCCAAGCAACAGCAACCTCCTGAGCAACAACACCCTCTGCTGAGGAACAGCAGCTGTACGTGAAACCTCGCCCCACCAGCCCGAAGAGCCACCACAGCTGTGAACAGCACCCACCAGAGGAGCTGCTGCCAACTGAAGAGCAGCTGCTACCGCAACTGCCCGAAGAGCAACCACAGACCAAGGAGTCACTGCCACCAAGGGAGCAACCACTGAACGACTCAATGTCTAGATATGTCAGTGAGATCAAACATGCGTAGACAAAGAAACCCCCAAAGGAAAGAGTAGGAGGACTCTCCAGAAAAGCAGCTAAGTAATACAGAGGCAGGCAACATGACAGAAAAAGAATTCAGAATAAGGGTCCTAGAGTGCACAAACCGGATGGAGGAAAAAATCGACAACCTCTGCAAGAAGCTAGAAGAAACAGATGAAAAAATCAACAACTTAAGTAAGACCCAAGAAGAAATGAAGAGTGATATAGCTGAAATGAAAAACTCCATTGAAAGTATCAACAGTAGACTAGGAGAAGCGGAGGACCGAATTAGTGAATTAGAAAAAAGGAAGCAAAACACACCCAAACTGAACTGCAATTGGAGAAAAAAAATGAAAAGTCAGGAGGAGAGCCTAAGGGTGCTTTGGGACAACATGAAACGAAACAACATACGAATAATAGGGGTACCAGAACAACAGAAGGATGAACAAGGATTAGAAAACCTATTAGAAGAAATAATATCAGAAAACTTCCCTGAGGTGGGGAAGAAAAAAGTCACGCAAGCCCAGAGAGTCCCAAACAAGGTGAACCAAAAAAAAACCCACACCAAGACACATCATAATTACCATGGCAAATGTTCAGGACAAAGAGAGAATCCTACAGGCTGCAAAAGAGAGACGGAAAGTTACATACAAGGGATCTCCCATTAGATTGTCAAATGATTTCTCAACAGAAACACATCAGGCCAGAAAAGAATGGACAGAAATTTACAAAGTGATGCAAAGCAAAGGACTGAATCCAAGAATACTCTATCCAGCAAGGCTATCATTCAAACTTGAAGGGGAAATAAGAAGCTTCACAGACAAAAAAAGGCTAAGGGAGTTTATTACCACCCAGCCAGCAATGCAAGGAATGCTAAAGGGACTGGTATAAAAATAAGAAATAAAAAGCTCAGAAAGAAAACAGCCACACAAAAACAGAAATGGCTACAAACAAGTACCTTTCAATAATAACTTTAAACGTAAACGGACTAAATGCTCCAAACAAAAGATATCGAGTGGCTGAATGGATAAAAAAAACATGACCCATACATCTGCTGTCTACAAGAAACCCACCTCCTTAGAAGGGACTCACACAGCCTGAAAGTGAAAGGATGGAAAAATATCTTTCAGGCAAATGGAAAGGAAAAGAAAGCTGGGGTAGCAATACTTATATCGGACAAAATAGACCTCAAAGTGAAGGCCATAACAAGAGATAAGGAAGGCCACTTCATAATACTAAAGGGATCAATACAACAAGAAGATATAACTCTGGTAAACATATATGCACCCAATGCAGGAGCACCCAAATTCATAAAAAAACTCCTGGAATATATCAAAGGAGAGATCCACAACAATACAATCATAGTAGGGGACTTTAATACACCACTGACAACACTGGATAAGCCCTCTAGACAAACAATCAGCAAAGATACAGCAATCCTAAATGACTCACTAGATCAGATGGACTTAATAGACATCTTCAGAACACTTCACCCCAAAGCCAGGGAATATACATTCTACTCAAATGCTCATAAGACATATTCAAAAATAGACCATATATTGGGTCACAAGCAAAGTATCCCCAAATTCAAGAAGATTGAAATCATAAAAAGCGTCTTCGCAGACCACGATGGCATAATATTAGAAATAAACTACAATAAAAACAACCCAAAGTACTCAAACACCTGGAAGCTGAATAGCATGCCATTACATATTGATTGGGTTACCAATGAAATCAAAGAAGAAATTCGAAATATCCTGGAAACTAATGATAATGAAAACACAACAATCCAAAACCTATGGGACACAATGAAAGCAGTCCTGAGAGGGAAGTTTATAGCTCTACAGGCCTATCACAAAAAACAAGAAAAAATGGTAGTAAATCAGCTAACTCTACAACTCAAAGAATTAGAAAGAGAGCAACAAGAAAACCCCAGAGTGAGCAGAAGGAAGGAGATAATAAAGATTAGAGCAGAAATAAATGACATAGAGACCAAAAAAACAATACAGAAAATCAATGAAAACAAGAGCTGGTTCTTTGAAAGGATAAACAAGATTGACAAACCTCTAGCCAGACTCACCAAGAAGCAAAGAGAGAGGACCCAAATAAACAAAACCAGAAACGATAGAGGCGAAATAACCACAGACCCCACAGAAATACTAATGATTGTTAAAAAAATACTATGGACAGCTCTACTCCAACAAACTAGACAGCCTGGAGGAAATGGACAAATTCCTAGAAAAATACAACATTCCAAAACTCAATCAGGAAGAATCTAAAAATCTCAACAGGCCAATAACTATGGAAGAAATTGAAGCAGTCATCAAAAGGCTTCCAGCAAACAAAAGCCCAGCACCAGACGGCTTCACAGGGGAGTTTTACCAAACATTCAAGGAAGAACTAAAACCTATCCTCCTCAGACTACTACAAAAAATTCAAGAGGAAGGAACACTTCCAAGCTCATTCTATGAAGCCAGCATCACCCTAATACCAAAACCAGGTAAAGACAACACAATGAAAGAGAATTACAGGCCAATATCCCTCATGAACCTTGATGCCAAAATCCTCAACAAAATCTTAGCAAATCGGATCCAGCAGTACATCAGAAAGATCATACACCATGACCAAGTAGGATTTATCCCAGGGATGCAAGGATGGTACAATATCCGCAAATCAATAAACGTGATACATCACATAAACAAATTGAAAGAAAAAAACCACATGGTCATATCAATCGATGCAGAAAAAGCATTTGACAAAATTCAACACCCATTTTTAATAAAAGCTCTCAGCAAGGTGGGAGTAGTAGTATCATACCTCAACATAATAAAAGCCATATATGACAGGCCCACAGCCAACATCATACTCAATGGACAAAAACTAACACCATTTCCCCTAAGAACAGGAACAAGGCAGGGATGTCCCCTCTCACCACTCCTGTTCAACATAGTACTGGAAGTGTTAGCCATTGCAATTCGGCAAGAAGAAGAAATAAAAGGCATCCAAATTGGAAAAGAGGAAGTAAAACTGTCCTTATTTGCAGACGACATGATATTATACATACAAAACCCTAGAGACTCCATCAAAAAGCTACTAGACTTAATACATGAATTTGGCAATGTAGCAGGATACAAAATTAACCCCCAAGAAATCTGAGTCATTTCTATACACCAATAGTGAACTTTCAGAAAGAGAGATTATAAAAACAATCCCGTTTACCATCGCACCAAAAAAATTAAGCTACCTAGGAATAAACTTAACTAAAGTGGTAAAAGACCTCTACTCAGAAAACTACAGGACGTTGAAAAAAGATATAGAGGAAGACATTAACAGATGGAAGAACATACCGTGTTCATGGATTGGTAGAATCAACATCGTTAAAATGTCCATACTACCCAAAGCAATCTATAAATTCAACGCACTTCCCATTAAAATACCAACGGCATACTTCAGAGATCTAGAACGAACTCTCCAAAAATTCATCTGGAATAAAAAAAGAACCCGAATAGCTACAGCAATCCTGAAAAAGACCAAAGTAGGTGGGATCTCAATTCCAGATATCAAGTTGTATTACAAAGCCACTGTTCTCACAACTGTGTGGTACTGGCACAAGAATAGGCATATAGATCAATGGAATAGAATAGAGAGCCCAGAAATCGGCCCGAAACAATATGCTCAATTAATATTTGACAAAGGAGGCAAGAACATACAATGGAGCCAAGATAGTCTCTTCAATAAATGGTGTTGGGAAAATTGGACAGATATATGCAAGAAAATGAAACTAGACCACCAACTTACACCATTCACAAAAAATAAACTCAAAATGGATAAAGGACTTGAATGTACGACAGGAAACCATAAAAATTCTAGAAGAATCCAAAGGCAACAAAATCTCAGACATATGCCGAAGCAATTTCGTCACTGATACTGCTCCTAGGGCACTTGAAACTAAAGAGAAAATGAACAAATGGGACTACATCAAAATAAAAAGCTTCTGCACAACAAAAGAAACCATCAACAAAACAACGAGAAAACCCACTGTGTGGGAAAACATATTTGCCAATGTCATATCTGATAAGGGCCTAATCTCCAAAATCTATAGGGAACTCATCCAACTTAACAAAAGGAAGATAAACAATCCAATCAAAAAATGGGCAAAGGACCTAAATAGACACCTTTCAAAAGAGGACATTCAGAAAGCCAAGAGACATATGAAAACATGCTCAAAGTCACTAATCATCCGAGAGATGCAAATCAAAAGAGCAATGAGGTACCACCTCACACCTGTCAGATTGGCTATGATCAACAAATTAACAAACGACAAGTGCTGGAGAGTATGTGGAGAAAAAGGAACACTTGTGCACTGCTGGTGGGAATGCAGACTGGTGCAGCCACTATGGAAGACAGTATGGAGTTTCCTCAAAAAACTGAAAATGGAACTCCCATTTGACCCTGTGATCCCACTTCTAGGAATATATCCCAAGAAACCAGAAACACGAATCAGAAAGGATATATGCACCCCTATGTTCATAGCAGCACAATTCACCATAGCTAAGATCTGGAAACAGCCTAGGTGTCCATCAGTTGATGAATGGATTAGAAAACTGTGGTACATCTACACCAAGGAATACTATGCTGCTCTAAAAAGGAAGGAACTCTTACCATTTGCAACGTCATGGATGGAACTGGAGAGCATTATGCTAAGTGAAATAAGCCAGTCGATGAAGGAAAAATACCACATGATCTCACTCATTCATGGATAATAGAGACCATTATAAAATTTTGAACAATAATAGATACAGAGGCAGAGCTGCCTCAAACAGATTGTCAAACTGCATCAGGAAGGCCGGGGAAGGTTGGGGGGCAGGAGGTAGGGGGGTAAGAGATCAACCAAAGGACTTGTATGCATGCATATAAGCATAACCAGTGGACATAAGACATTGGGGGATAGGGGAGGCTAGGGGACTGTCTAGGGCGGGGGGATAAAATGGACACATATGTAATATCCTTTGTAATACTTTAAGCAATAAATTAAAAAAAAAAATAAATAAATAAATAAAATAAATAAAGGAAGCTGTCAGCCAATTCCTTTGCAAAAACGAACCTCTGCTCCCCTCATGTGGCCTTTTAAAGAATAACACCTTGTGCTTCTGTCCGTGGTGCTGAAATGTTAGCTAATGTCCTGTGAATTTGATGAAAAATTCTACCCAAAAAACCACAAACAAACAAACAAAAAACAAAACCTACAGAAAACCCTACAAAATCACCGAGGCTGTCCAGGGTGCAATTATTCCTTCCCTGGATGGACTGAGGTCACGGGTCTGGCTTTTGCACCCCTTCCTGTCCCAGCCCTGCCAAGGGAAGCCTTGGCTGCTTCACTGACATGGGGAAGCTGTGCGTTCACTAATTCAGTCCGTAACCTAGAGGCTGCCATGATTGGAGCAGTCAGTCCTGGGGAGGCCGCCGTTAACAAGGCAGCCAGTACCGCACCGGTCTCCTTTCCTGAGGCAGCCAGTCAGCCGCGGCCATTGTGATTGCGGCAGCCAGTGCCTTGGATGACACCATTATGGAGGCAGCCAGTCTGTGCAGTGAGGTGCAGGGGTATCGGGAGAAGGTGTTATTCCCACTAGACTCAGCGGCCTCTGTAGGGCATTCCTGAGGCAGTCCTTTCCCTGTAGGCGGCCATTATTGATGCTGTCAGTACCAGGGAGGCTGTTGTTGATGGCAGCTCCAGATGCAGGTTATCATGGGAACATGGTAGTACCACGAGAAAAAAATTCATCTTAAACCTTTGTGTTGAAACCCAGTGTGTTTTTAAAAAATATATTTTTATTGATTTCAGAGATGAAGGGAGAGGGAAAGAGATGGAAACATCAATGATGAGAGAGAATCATGGATCCGCTACCTCCTGTATCCCCCCCATCCCCACTGTGTATTGAGACAAAAACCCCGGCATGTGCCCTGCCCTGGAACCGAACCAGGGACCCTTCAATTTGCAGGCTGACATTCTCCCCACTAAGGCACACTGGCCAGGGCCACAGTTGGTTTTTTTAGAAAGATACATTTCTACTATTTCAGAGAGAAAGATCAGTGATCAGTGATCATCCTAGATTGGCTGCCTTCTGCCAGAAGAAAGAGTGACATGTGTTCTCATCAGCTAAGCGTAAGGAATATCCCTGGCCAGTGTTGTTCGCTGGTTAGAACTTCGGATGCCCAGGGATGGGTCTCTGGTGGGATTCCTGGTCTAGAGCACATACCTGGGACGCAGGTTTTATGGCCAGCCCCGGTCTGGGCTCCTGTGGGAGCCAAAGATCCATGTGTCTCTTGCATATTCATGTTTGCTTTTTGTTTCTTCTCTTTCCCCTCCTTCCATTCCTCCCTCCCTTCTTCCCTCTCTCCCTCCCTACCTCCCTCCATCCCTCCCTCCCTCCCTCCCTTCCTCCCTCCCTCCTTCTCTCTCTGTAAAAAGCATATCCTGTGGTAAGAATTAACAAAAACGTACACAAGAAAAAAGTACAAAATGGAAAAGATTTGGAGGCTGTGAAAAAGCAGCATACCCCTAAAGAAAGGCACCATGATGAGCAGAGCATTCAGCTATGCTGATGTTTTTCCTTGCGATGTGTCTATAAGATAAAAATAAAATGTCCGACTGTCCCTCAGCTGGCAAGGTCCTGAGAGAACACGAGGAGGCCACTCTAGCGCGGTCCTTGCAGGGTCTCCCAAGCCACCACGTTAGGGGCGAGGATCTCGGTGGGCGAGGCGGGGAGGAGCAGGGGAAAGCGAGGGGTGAAGGAGGTGGGGAATGGACAGAGGAGGGTCTTGCACGTGCTCCCCTGTCCTGCCTTGTGTCGCTTCTGCGAGAGTCACCCACAATGGGAAGATGCGAGCAGACTCAGCTGGTGTCGGTGACCAAGGGACACACAGACCAAGGGACAGACAGATAATCGAGGCCGCAGTGGCCTGTAGAGGTTGACATCCGGGAAGGGACATTACCTCCACAGGAAGAATAGCTCCCTCAGAGGAAGTATTGTTTTCCCAAATGAAGGAGCAATTCATTCACAACATAAGTGGTCCACATACAGGAAAGTGCAGTTCCCCTACAGGAAGAACGTTTCCTCACAGGAAGTTTGTTTCCCCCACAGGAAGAGGCGTTCTCCCACAGGAAGTTTCCATTCCCTCAGAGGTAGTTGTGATTCCCTCACAGGAAGATAGGTCAACAAACAGGAAAGTGCATTTCCCTCACAGGAATCTGACACACCCTCACAGGAAGAGTCATCCGCACACAGGAAAGTGCATGTCCACAAAAGGAAGAAGGGATTCTAAAACAAAAGAGACACTACCCCACAGGAAAATGTGTTCCTACACGGGAAGGGACACTTCCCCTACAGGAAGGAGTGTTTGCGTCTGGTAGTTTTATTTCCAAAAGGAAGTTGATTTTTCATATATGTAAGATAGGTCAGCACACAGGAACGAGTACGTCCCACAAAGAATGACCTGTCTACACACGGAGGTACATTTCCTAGAGAGGAAGAATGGTTCCCCAGAGGAAGTTTGTTTCCACACATGCATGTGTGATTCATTCGCAGCATAATAGGTGCGCATACAGGAGAGTGCATTTCCCCCAAAAGAATAAGGTTTCTTCAAAGGAAAATAGTTTTCCCTATAGGTATAGGCGTTCTCCAACAGGAAGTTAGGATTCCCGCACAGAAAGTTGCATTTCCCCCACAGGAAGAGAGATCGACAACAGGAAAGGGCATTTCCCCCACAGAAAAATGGGACGCTATCACAGGAAAAGAGATCCGCTCAAGGTTAAGTGCATTTTCCCCACAGGAAGCAGGGTCCCTAAAACAAAAGGTACACTCACCCACAAGAATATGGGTTCCTACATTACAAGGGTCATTTCCACCACAGGAAGGAGGGTTCACAGTCGGAAAATTTTGTTTCTACAAGAAGATGGCTTTCCATCAGTGGAAATAGTTCTGCACTCAGGATCCTGCATGTCCTGTAAAGAATGAAGTGTGTACACACCAGAAGTGATATTACCTCCAGAGGAAGAATAGTTCCCCCAGTGGAAGTATTTTTCCCCCACATGAGGAAATGTTCTTCACAGCATAATAAGTCCGCATTTTTGGAAAGTGCATTTCCTACATAGCAGGAAGCATGTCTCAAAGGAAGGTAGTTTCCCCGCAGGAAGAGGTGCTCTCAAAACGGAAAGGATGCTCGCACAAATAGGGGCCATTTCTTCACAGGAAGAGAGATCTGCACAAAGGAAATTGCATTTCCCCTTAAGGAGGAAGGGTTCCTACAATGGAAGGATAACTCCCCAGTAGGAAAATCAGTTCTCATTTCGGATGGGACATTTCCCAACAGGAAGGAGGGTTCACAATTCAGAAGTTTGGTTTCCACACGGGATGTTGCGTTTCCATTACAGGTCGAAAGCTCTGCACACAGGAAAGTGCATTTCCCCCACAGTACGTTGGCTTCCCAAAGCAGAAGGAAAATTTCAACCAAAGGACAAAAGCTTCCCCACCGTAAGTTTGGTATCCCCACAGGAAGATGGATTCCAACACAGGAAAATCGGTTTGGATAATGAAAAGTGCATTTCACACACGGGAAAAAGGGTTTCCTTGGAACAAGTGAATTTCCCCCACAGGAATAGTTCTTCTCCCACAGGAAGTTTCATTTCCACCACACCAATATGCACCTCCCTCACATGAAAATAGTTTCACACAAAAGAGAATGCAGTTCCCACACTAGAAATAGGATTCTCACAAAGAATTTGCAATACCCTCAAAGGAAGGTGGGATTCGCTCAAAGGAAGATACATATGCAAACAGGAAAGTGCATGTCCCACAAAGGGTGAAGTGTTCACACACAGAAAGGGACATTTCCCCCAGAGGAAGAATGGATCCCTCAGAGGAAGTATTGTTTCCCCAAGTGAAGGAGCCATTCATTCAGAGCATAATCGGTAAGCATACTGGATATTGCAGTTCCCCTACAGGAAGAAGGTTTCCTCACAGGGTGTTCGTTTCCCCCACAGGAATAGGTGTTCTCTAACAGGAAGTTTCCATTCCCCCACAGGAAGGTGCGAGTCCCTCACTGCAAGATAGGTCCACAAACAGGAAAGTGCCTTTCCCACACTGGAAGTTGAGACGCCCTCACAGGAAGAGTCATCCACACACAGTAAAGTGCATTTCCCCCACATGAAGAACGTTTCCTCAAAGGAAGTTTGTTTCCCCTATAGGTAGAGGCGTTCTCCAACAGGAAGTTATGATTCCCCCACAGCAAGGTGCGATTCCCTCACAGGAGGACAGGTCCACAACAGGAAAGTGCATTTCCCCCACAGAAAAATGGGACGCTTTCACAGGAAAAGAGATCCGCACACAGGAACATGCATTTCAGCAACAGAAAGTAGGGTTCCTTAAACAATTGGGACACTCACTCATATAATATGTTTTCCTACAGCCAGCGGACATTTCCCCGACAGGAAGGAGTATTCACCATGGGAAAGGGATAGAGATGGAAACATCAATATTTCCCGGGAGCCGGTCCATCCTGCTGTTTCAAGTGATCTGGCATATATGATATACTGTTCTTAATATGTTTGCTCACCTTCTTGGCCCTATGTGCTTTAACCAAGGTCACCTCTTTGAGAAAGGTTGTTTCCCCAGGTAGGTTTTTTCCCCTGAAGTTAGGGAGGGAATTAACCCCCTTAACTAAGTGCCATGTGGGTAATTATTCACATTAACTACGAACAATCATGCTTAAGCTACATAATATTTACTCCCTGGAATGGAGATAAGAAACGCCCTAACCTTTGGAATAGAGATTGATAGGATGGGAATCAACTGGTATAAATACAGATGTAACAAGACAGCAAGAGACAGAACTTAGAAGACAGAACCAAAAGACACAGAACCTAGACACAGAACCTACACAGAACCTACGGACAGAAGAAATTAGCTGGAGAGAACATGTCAAATGATCCTGGACAGAAACTGGCCAAAGAACCTAGAGACAGAACCTAGTGAGAGAACATGGCAAAAGATCCTGGACAGAAACTGGCCACAGAACCTAGATACAGAACCTACACAGAACCTAGACACAGAACCTACACAGAACCTAGAGACAGAAGAACTTCGCTGGAGAGAATATGGCAAAAGATCCTGGACTGAACCTGAGTACAGAAATTGGCAAGGAATCCTCGCACCTTCCTATTTCTAGTCACCTGACTACAACCTGGTGACTGAACCTGGCTGGAGAACCTAGCAAGAGAACATGAACACAGAACCTGGCTGGATATCCTAACCAAAACTTCGCTGGAGATCCTGAACAGAACTTGGCTGGAGATCCTGGCTAGAGATCCTGGCTAGGCTGCTGATCAACTGAACGCTGTCTCTGTGTCATTCCTTCTTCGCTGACTCCGTCCACAACTTTGGGGACCCCTGGACCTGCTGGGGTTGGACCCCAGCATCTGGTGCCAGAACCGGGACCTCTAGGTAAGCCCCACTCTCGGGATGGATAGGACTCTACCGTAGGAAGAGGGTGGATAGTCTTCGCCGACTCCATCCACACCTTTGGGAAACCCTGGAACAGGATTCCCCTAGGTAAGACCCCCCCCCAATGAGAACCCCCACATTCAGGACTCATAAGACTCCACCAGGGTACTGCAGACCCCCCTATAGAGGATAAGTAGGGTAAGAAGGTGGATAGTACAGAACTTAGATTGAGAAGATGTGCCATACTGAGTCCAAAGAAAGAAGACTCTGTATTGATTCTAAGATTGAGAAGATGTGCCATACTGAGACCAAAGAAAGAAGACTCTGTATTGATCTTTAGATTGAGAAGATGTGCCATACTGAGTCCAAAGAAAGAAGACTCTGTATTGATCTTTAGATTAGGAAGATGTGCCATACTGAGTCTAAAGAAATAAGACTCTGTATTGATCTTTGAACACATATGCTTGCTAGCAGAGGAATTAAGGTTACACCCAGTCAGACAGAACGTTTTATACAAGAAGTATGTCCATGCTTTTCTGAGGAAGGAAAGGTAAATGGAAAGGCATGGGAGGAGGTAGGCCCAAGGAGCCTTATCCTTAACCCCACTGCAGTCTTTCCACCGCAGGAAAGTGCAGGATTGGCTAGCTCTCCCTGGGGTGATAGATCAGGAATAAGGTAATAGCGGAAAGCGCCGATCCTACTCTTAAAATGGATACAAGAGAGCATTTTGGGGTTTTTCTTTTTAATGCCTGCTTTTAAAAAATAAAAAAGGGGGAATATGCCTGAAGCCGGTCCATCCTTGCTGTTTCAAGGGACCTGGCATATATGGCATACTGTTTTTAATATGTTTGCTCACCTTTTTGGCACTATGTGCTTTAACCAAGGTCACCTCTTTGAGAAAGGTTGTTTCCCCAGGGAGGGAATTTCCCCTGAAGTTAGGGAGGGAATAAACCCCCTTAAGTAAGTGCCAGGTGGGTAATTAGTCACTTTAACTACGAACAATCATGCTTAAGCTACATAATCTTTACTCCCTGGAATGGAGATAAGAAACGCCCTAACCTTTGTAATAGAGATTGATAGGATTGGAATCAACTTGTATAAATACAGATGTAACAAGACAACAAGAGACATAACTTAGAAGACAGAACCAATAGACACAGAACCTACACAGAACCTAGAGACAGAAGAACTTCGCTGGAGAGAACATGGCCACAGAACGTAGAGACAGAACCTAGTGAGAGAACCTGGCTGAAGAACCTAGAAACAAATCCTGGCTACACAACCTGGATAGAACATGGCAAGAGAACCTGACTAGAACCTGGTGACTGAACCTGGCTGGAGAACCTGGACAGAACCTGGCTGGAGAACCTAGTGAGGTAACATGGCTACAGAACCTTGCTGGAGAACCCGGAGAACCTAGCAAGAGAACATGGACACAGAACCTGGCTGGATATCCTAACCAGAACATCGCTGGAGATCCTGAGCAGAACCTCTCTGGAGATCCAGACCAGAACTTGGCTGGAGATCCTGGCTAGGCTGCTGATCAACTGAACACTGTCTCCGTGTCCTTCCTTCTTCGCCGACTCTGTCGACGCTTTTGGGAACCCCTGGACCTGCTGGGGTTGGACCCCGGCAAATGATGAGAGAGAATCATGGATCAGCTGCCTCCTGTATCACCCCCTCCCCACTGGGGATCCAGCCTGCAACGAGGGCATGTGCCCTGACCGGGAATCAAACCAGGGACCCTTCAATACACAGGTTGACACTCTCCCCACTGAGGAACACTGGCCAGGGCCACAGTGGTTTTTTCTTAGAAATATGCATTTCTACTATTTCAGAAAAGAAGAAAGATCAATGATGAGTGATCATCCTAGATTGGCTGCCTTCTGCCAGAAGAAAGAGTGGCATGTGTTCTCATCTGCTCAGCAGAAGGAATAGGCCCTGGCCAGTGTTGTTCACTGGTTAGACCTTCGGATGCCCAGGGAAGGGTCGCTGGTGGGATTCCAGGTCCAGAGCACATACCTGGGATGCAGGCTTCATTGCCTGCCCCGGTCTGGGCTCCTGTGGGAGCCAAAGATCCATGTGTCTCTTGCATATTCATGTTTGCTTTTTTGTTTCTTCTCTATCCCCACCCTCCCTCCCTCCCTCTGTCTGTAAAAAACATATCCTCTGGTAAGAATTAACCAAAACATAAACAAGAAAAACGTACAAAGAAGGAAAAGATTTGGAGGCTGTGAAAAAGCAGCATACCCCTAAAGAAAGGCACCATGATGAGCGGAGCATTCGGCTCCGCTGATGTTTTTCCACGGAATGTGTCTATAAGATAAAAATAAAATGTCTGAGTGTCTCTCAGCTGGCCAGATCCTGACACAACAGGACGAGGCCATTCTAGCGTGGTCCTTGCAGGGTCTCCCAAGCCACCACGTTGGGGCGAGGCTCTGCGGCGGGGGGCGAGGCCAGGAGGAGCAGAGGAAAGCGAGGCGTGAAGGAGGCGGGGAATGGACAGAGGAGGGTCCTGCACGTGCTCCCCTCTACTGCGTTGTGTCGCTGCTCCCAGAGTCCCCCCCACTGAGAAGATGGGAGCAGACTCATCCGGTGTCAGTGACCGAGGGACATACAGGCTGAGGGACACACAGACTGAGGGACACATAGACCGAGGGACACAGAGACCGAGGGACACACAGATAATCGAGGCCGCAGTGGCCTGGAGAGGTGACATCCGGGAACCTGTGACCACTGTGTTGGTTCCTTTTATCCTCCCAGATGTACCTTCTCAGAGGTTTTTGACTCCAGAACCCTGGATTCCAGTTCCACAGACAGCACCTACTTCATGGTGACTCTGCCCAAGACCCAAGACCTCTCTGGACAACCATTCACACATCAGTTGTTTGGAAAGTGATCTCAAACTTATTCTATATAGTTATTGCATGTATGAAAAATAAATCAGAGCCAAGCAGTCATCTGTTTGATGTATTATACATTTGTATCATACATACATTTTAGTTTAGAAAATGACATTTCTCATTCAAAGTTGCCTTCCTAAGTGTAATTAAGTGAGCATGTTAAAAACTTTGTAAGAGTGAATGTTTTACTTGGCAAATGTTTAGAAACTTGGTAAGTATTACTGTGTATCGCTGCCCAAGGAACTGTTGGGGGTCATGTGTTGTCACCAAAGCAGAATGTTTGCTCAATGACTGGTCTCCTTGTTGAGACAACCTTCATGGTTTTCCCTTCATTCTGTTATGAACCTATAGGCAGAAGGTAGAATTAGGCTTGTACTGATGCCACAGCTCCCACCTGCTGTGATGATGGAAACAGGCCTGATGCTCCAAGCATCATGAGAACACCAGCAAGCGAGGCTCAATGACTGAGCGTTGACCTATGAACCAAGAAGTCCCCTTGATTCCTGGTAAGGGCACCCCCATCACCTGATTGTTTCTCTTTGTCTCCCTGTCCCTCTGTGTCTCAGATCAAGAACAACAGATTTAAAATAAAACTGGAAACTGTCCAATCTGCTCCTATCCTCCTCCCAAAAGGTATCAGATTTTACTGAAAACACCCACCACTTGTCTTCCTTAGTCATCGTGAGAATTCCAGTTCATGAATGTTCAGAGCATCTCAGTTTCAAACGTGCGTGCACATCTACACCCAAACAGCGGAGCTTCGCATCCTGGAGAATTTTCCATTTCCTTCCAAAGGAAGTGAGATGTCTCACACTGGAAATGGAAACAAATGGTAGGAAAAGCTGGGCATGGAGATCAAGGCTAATCATTGCAACCTGGGAATGATGTACTCAACAAATCACAGCATGAATAGTCAAACCAGAACATTCCTGTACGTGGAGGTTTGGGCACGGGGACACCAACATTTTTAATGTGAATGAGCACTTGATTGTGCAAAGCTTTCCTTCACCCCCTGAGAGATACTCAGCAGAGGTGCTGAGCCACTTGGAAATGTGTGCTGTTTCAATGCGATGCTGGGGGTGGGGGTTTGCCCCTCCTGGCCTGAGCGAGAGAGCCCACCTTCCAATGTGCACAGGGCCCCTGCTTGGGTGTCAACAGCTCCATGACTGTGGGCTGGCTCCTCCCGAGTCCGCTGAGACCCACAGAAAACAATATCCCAACTGGCAGATTTCTCCTGGTCCTGAGGTGTTTCAGGATTGGGTTAATGAGGGAAAACACAAGTATGAAGGTGTGGCTCAAAGGTTGCTTCTGAGAGTTTCAGGTCACCCACCCAAGCCCTCAGTCATTGGAGGGAATGAGGTTTCAATTCTTCACATAGAAATGCCATCATTTTTTAAAATATATTTTTTATTGAGCTCAGATAGAAAGGGAGAGGAAGCGGCGGGAGACGAGAGAGAGAGAGAGAGAGAGAGAGAGAGAGAGAGAGAGAGAGAGAGAGAGAGAGGGAGTTGAGGAACATCCATGGTGACAGAGAATCATGGATCCGCTGCCTCTTGCAGGCCCCACACTGGGCATCAAGCCCACAACCCGAGCATGTGCCCTGACCAGGAATTGAACCCTGACCTCCTGGTTCATAGGTCGATGATCAAGCACTGAGCCACACCAGCCGGGCAGGAGAGGGAAGGTCATGGTCCCAGTTCGTGGGTTTGGTGACCCCTTCAGGAGCTCTCCTCCAGGAACAGGTGCAGTGCTATGTCCCTCAGGCTGAGGGGTGACGGGCCCTCACCGCGTGGGCCTGCTCCCTGCATTGATGTCCGTCTGCTCTGTTGTAAGAAAAGAGGGGCCTCTGGTTGCTGTGGCCCCCTCGCCTCCCCAAGCAGAGGCTACCTGTTCCCTGGAGCCTCGCTGGACTCCCACCCATGGGCCCATGAGCATCAGTGCCCCAGGCCTCGCTGGACATTACCTGTGAACCGGTGGCCAGGAATGACCGACACGGCCTGCCTGCTCTGCTCACGCGGGTCCATGCCCCATCAGACTCCCCATAAGAAACGTGCAGTGAAGGATTTCAGACGGGTCAGGGTAGGGTTAGACACGCGGACCCAGGTACAAGGCCAGCACCAGGAGCTGCTGCGAGGTGGGCTTCGCACACACTGTGAGGTGAGGTGCACCTAGCAGCTCTCAGCAGGGTGGCGAGGGCCTGTGTCCTGGTCACTCGCAGTGCCGCCTGCCCAGGCTCAGTGGGAGGGGGTGGCCACGGGGAGGAGCATGCCTGACCCCACGCCTCCTGCTCAGGCAGCCGAGTCCACGCAGAACAGTGGGGCTGCGCGAGCTCTAAACTGGCTCCCGGGCCCCACGCCCTCTGCCTCCCTTGTCCACCTCAAGGCCGGGCAGACGCTGTTCACCGAGAGACGCACGTTTTAGCCACCTGAGCCAGTGGCGCCGGTGCTGACCCCACTCTGAATGACACTCCAAAGCCTGGGTCACCCTCCCGCTTTATAGCTTGGAAAGGGGCACAGAGACTTTGGGGGTCTTGCCTTAGGACACACAGTTGTGAGGGCAGAGCTGAGACTCAAACCCTTGTGGGCAGACCTGGCGCCCTCATGCTGTGCCCCAGGTGAGATGCCGATGCTACTGAGGCAGCAAGAAGGGTGAGGGCGACCAGTGCCCAGACTGAGGCAGCACAGGTGTGTTCACAGGCACACGGGCACTCACACACACACATGCACACACACACACCCACCTGTACACACCCTCTCTGGCTTTCACCTCTGAGGCTACAGAGGTCTGAGGAATCAGGGGCGGAGCCAGGAGAAGCCAAGGGGTTGTTGGGGTCCTATTCATGTTCCTGGTGAGTCTGTCTCAATCCCTCTCCCTGGCAGGAACCTCACTGGACTGATGCCAGATTCCTACCTTCCCGGGTTCAGGTCTGTGGCTGAGCATTCTTTGAGGCCCTCCTGGAACTCTGCTTTCAGTGATGAGGGGAATGAGGCATGTCGGCTTCAGGTTTGTCTGGACACAAACTTTATTAAAACGAGGCCAAAAACACCATGAGGGACATTGGTGTTGACATCCCCATAGCACTTAAGGAACTGTTTGTCTATTGCCTCTCCTCTTGAAAGTGGAGGATGTTTGACCAGTTTCTTCTGTACTAAGTACACTCTTGGGGAAGCAAAGGAGCCAGCAGGCTTCCTCTGAAGCCCCGTCAGAGCTGGGAAATGAGGTATGTGGTGCCTACACTTGCCCTGTGGCTGCTGAGGTGCAATTTAGGGCTCATGATGCATCCTCCATGCAAACACCGGGCTTCTTCCCTGAGTGTGTCCTCTGGTGTCGGATGAGATTGTACTGAAGTGTAAAGCCTCGCCCACACTCCCTGCAAACATATGGCTTTTCCCCAGAGTGTGTCCTCTGGTGTTTGATGAGATTGGACTTAAGTGTAAAGCCTCGCCCACACTCCCTGCACACATATGGCTTCTCCCCTGAGTGTGTCCTCTGGTGATTGATGAGATCAGACTTCTGTGTAAAGCCTCGCCCACACTCCCTGCACACATATGGCCTCTCCCCTGTGTGTGCCCTCTGGTGTCTAATGAGATTAGACTTCACTGTAAAGCCTCGCCCGCACTCCCTGCACACAAATGGCTTCTCCCCTGAGTGTGCCCTCTGGTGTCTGATGAGATGTGACTTCTGTGTAAAGCCTTGCCCACACTCCCTGCAAACATAGGGCTTCTCCCCTGAGTGTGTCCTCTGGTGTCTGATGAGAGGTGACTTATCTGTAAAGCCTCGCCCACACTCACTACACACATAGGGCTTCTCTCCTGAGTGTGTCCTCTTGTGTATGATTAGAGTTGACTTATCTCTAAAGCCTCCCCCACACTCCCTGCAAACATGGGGCTTCTCCCCTGAGTGTGCCCTCTGGTGTCTGATGAGATGTGACTTCTTTGTAAAGCCTCGCCCACACTCCCTGCACACATATGGCTTCTCCCCTGAGTGTGTCCTCTGGTGTGTGTCGATATGTGACTTATCATTGAAGCCTTGCCCACACCCTCCATGCTTGATTGTTACAATTTTTGACATTCTTACTTCCACAAATAATTTGCCTGTGTTCTTTGCGTTAACATTCTGGCCTGTGCTGGGCTCTTCCTCCATTATTCTCTCAGGTTCACTGGAGCTCCCTGTTTGTCCGTTGGGAGGCTTGAAAGAGGCCCTTGAAGTTCCCCTGTGCCTGATCCTTTTAAGCAAAGGTTTGGACCTCCATTTGACCTCTTGACCTTCAACTTTGTCATTCAAGCCATGTGGACCAGTCTGTTGCTGCTGCTGTTGATTCTGACGCTCTGGGCCAGCTTCCTCCGCCTGGATGTGCTTTATTGCAGATGCTCCTGACAGAATCTCAGAGGGGTGATTGCGTTTCACATGTTGGCTGAGGAATGTCCGACTGGAGAAGGCCACAGAGCAGGAGGGACATGGGTGGACCTCTGGCTTTGGTTCTGCTGGAGAAGAAAGTTTTGGTCAGTGCAGGTGTGGGCAAGCCTGCCTGTGCCGTACGCTCTGTCTCCTGGTAAGACCCGTCCCCGGAATCATTCTAGCTGTGTTGACAGTGCAAGCTCTGCCTCCCACAAAGTGTTCCTTCACTGTCTACTTTTCTTTTTCTTTGTCTGCACTACTCTTCTTCAGAAATCCAGAGACCCCATATCAAAAGTCTTTTCTACAGCCCTGGCCAGTGTGGATCAGTGGATAGAGCCTCAGCCTGTGGAGAGAAAGGTCCTGGGTTTGATTCCCATCAAGAGCATGTGCCTTGGTTGCAGGCTTCTCCCCAGCCTGGGCCCTGGTCTGGGCGTGTGCAGGAGGCAGCCAGTCAATGTGTTTCTCTCACATCGACATTTCTCTTTGTCTTTCCTCCCTCTTCCATTCTCTCTGAATATCAATGGAAAAATATCCTCGGATGAGGATTGAAAAAAAAAAAAGGTCTTACAGCTCAAGGACCATCAGAAGGCATTTCACTCCTTATATGGGTTGGACTATTGTGACCTTTCCATATACATGTATCTTCTAAGTCATGTTACAGAGAAAAACCACAGGCCTGGCCAGGTATCTCAGTGGTTGAGCATCAACCCATGAACCAGGACGTCACCAGTTTGATTCCTGGTCAGGGCACATGCCCAGGTTCTGTGCTCGATCCCAGCAGAAGGCAGCTGATCCATGTTGATATTTCTATCTCTCTCTTCATTTCCCTTCCTCTCTCTCTCAAATCACTAAAAATATTTAAAAATAGAGAAACCATAGACCCCAACTAGCAATTGCTTCTCTCTCAGTTTTCCACAAATCACAAAATGGAAATATGTCCTTCCTAACACAGTATTCCTACTTGGTTTCTTTCAGTGTTAGCCTACTTCATATACACTACAAAGTCCTGTTTCAGAATATCTTTCCAACCATCCCCTAGCTAGTTTGGATCAGTAGATAGAGCGTCGCCTTGGAGACTCCAGGGTCCTGGATTTGATTCTAGTCAAGGGCACATACATTGGTTGCTAGCTCAATCCCCAGCCCTGGTTGGGATGTCTGTGGGAGACAAGCTATTGATGTTTCTCCCTCTGTCTCTCCCCCTTCTACTCTCTCTTAAAAAATAATCAGTGGAAAAATATCCTTGGGTGAGGATTAACAACCACAACAAAAATATTTCCCCAACCTGCTTCTTAAACTCCTGACTCCCATCTCTCTCCAGCCAGTCCGCCTTCCTCTCTCACTTGGAGTTGAAATAATCTCGGAGGGGATTCCCCACTGAAGTTTATTTCCCCAAAAAATTAACAAAGCATAGTTTTAGAACATGCCACTCTGCAGCTGAAAACTGCTCAGTTGTCCCGTCTCACTCAAGAAAGTCCCCAGTATCTCAGCTTGGATCATAGGCACTGTATTTCCCGGCTGCTAGGCATCTGTCCAACCTCTGTTCTTGCCCTCTGTACTGAGACTGAGACGGGAGTAGCCCTCAGCCAGCTCAACACCCCACCTCTTTCCTTCCCTGCACCAGCCACTCCCTCTGCCTGGGACCTTGTGACACAACTGTTGTAAATGTTGTCTCCTGAGAAAGCCTTCCCTTGACCTTTGCAATCCGACACACCCACCTTCCCCTCACACTGATCCCTAGGCACTTGTCCTGGGCCCGTTTTCTCCAAAGCGCTAACCACTGTGTGATATTAAGCACATGCACATATGTCTGCCGGGGCTTCCCTCCTTCACCAACCAGCTGCTCAGGAGCAGTGATTCTGATCATCGTGTTAATCTGTATTTTCAGCTCCCAGAACCCTGTGTGGCACCGAGTAGGAATTCACATGACAAGTCACAAAATAATGAATGAATGCATGTTAACACACACATTTCATTTAGAAATATGCAGTAAATGAAGAAGAAACAGCTAAAGTGTTAAAAAAAAACAACAACCCCAAAACAACCACCTTGACGAGAGAGCTGGTTAAGTGCCTGAAACCTTTTTTTTTTTTTTTTTTTTTTTTTGCCTCTAATCCTTTCAGCACTATATGATGCCATGCATTTTGTGCATGAAGTATTTTTAAAAATGTAACACAAATTGGCCCTGGCCATTGTGGCTCAGTTGGTTGAGCATTGTCCCATTCACCCAGAGGTAGCCAGTTTGATTCCTGGTCAGGGCACATGTCAGGGTGGTGGACTTGATCCCCAGTAAGGAGAATGCAGGAGGCAGCAGATTGATATTTCTCTCCCTCTCCCTTCATCTCTGTCTCTAAAACCAATAAAAGCATATTTTTAAGAATTAGAACAAAAATAAAAATATTAAAATTATTCTTAAGAATCAAAGACCTATGTGATGAGCCATCAATTTCTGAAGCATCTGATTTGAAGCTTTGCTGACTCTAGAGTGGATTTTACTCTACTTGAGAGTTGGAGCATGAAAACGTCTAAGAATTCTTTCTTTCCATGTTGAAGAAGAGTGGTGCCCACCTCTCCCGGCCACAAGCTCTGTCTTCCACTTGCTGCCCCACTTGATGCCCAGCTTTTGGCCATACTCTTCTCCATACCAGACCAGCAGCTCACAGCCCGTCCTCACGACCCGGCAGGTTCGGTAGAAAATCTGCCTGTGATATTGAAAGGCCACCAGGTTCTGTTCTTCCTCATCCCGGGCGCAGTTCACGTACCTGGCGTTGAGGCAGATGAAAGGAAAGAAAACCACAGGCGATGAGCTTCCACTACCTGTCATATCGTGTCCAGATCCTCACTGACGCGTAGGGCCCTCAGCACTGATGGCACCCACCCCCATGCTCCTGGGGAAACTTCTGTTCAATGTCCAAGCCTCTGTCACAAGGTCATGTGAATTCCTGTCTCTAAGTCCTGCTCACAGTGCTCATCCTGCCTAATGCCATTTCCAAAGCCTCATTCCAGACTTCCCCATCAAACCCGGTGGCCTCTAGCTTCTCTAAGCTGTAAGTCAGGTTCTGTGTTACACCCCAGGACTCGGGGCTTGCTCTAGGACTCACATCATTCAACACTCAGTCCAAGTCTACCTTCTCTTCAGAGGCCTTTGTCGAGTCTCCCCACACTTTATTGAAGGCATCATTCAGTTGCCTCCCCCAGGTTTCCACAGTAATGTGGAGGTCTCTCTTTCTTAGAAAAATAACACAGAACAATAGTAGTTTATTCATAATCTATCTCCCCTGACACAAGAGAGCTCCTCAGGAAAGGGCCATGAGCACTATGACTCTGCAGGCTCCAACATCCAGTTCTAGTTAGAACTGAGTCTGGGATGATGTGCTGCCCTCACAGTTTTAGACTATCCTTGATTCAAGGCTATGTGGGCACTAGGCACTTGTTGAAAAATAGGAAAATTAGAGTTAAATGTTTATGAAATAAAATGTTTCATGTCCGTCTGCAGTAAGTCCTCCCTAGGGACATGGATTGTGTGATCTGTGTAAGTAATGAATTCCTTCCTCTAAACTGGAATATAGTAAGTGTTTAACTAATGTCAGTTAGATAAATCACAGAGTAATCCAGGGTCCTCAAGGTTTTTCCCGGTGCCCAAACTAGAGGCTTCTATTTTGAGGACATATGCTATACTTTTACCTCCTTTTTTTCCTAAATGTCTCTAGATGTTAAAGATCACTGTATGGAGAAAAAGGGGGAACAGAGTACTGAGGGAGACCATTAGGGAGGCATGATGGGAAGGACAGACATGTGGTTTGTGAGGCATGAGTGTCCTCTCCGGCACCCAGAAGCCTAGTGATCTTACCTCATCCAGTTGGCCTGAGATGTATCCTTTCCATCCACATACTCATAGCAGTTTCTCCCTTTGGTGATCTGCATTTCAGGAAAAGAAGTTAAAGGCTGTGTGTGTGTGTGTGTGTGTGTGTGTGTGTGTGTGTGTTTGTTTGTATATAATAGATTAATTACTTTATTCTAGTGTCATCAAATCTCTTTCAGCCTGCATAGTGATTCAACTGCCAATGGTGATCACAGGATATTTTTCTTACTCATCATCTACACTTCTGAGTCAATTTGTCCACTAAGCAGGAGCCCCACAAGGGAGGAGTCTGTACCACTTTGCTCCCATTTACCCTCTGATCCTTAGAGAGGAGCTCCATGTTCATGCAAAGTCCGCCCAGTACACAGAGCTAACTAACCATATGGTCCCCATCCATGTCCTAGCATGTAGAAGGTGGGGCAATCCAAGCCACAGGAGGGCCGGGAAGCCAGAGGACAGGGAAGAGGTAAAGTTCTCACCAGCCAGGAGTAGCCGCTGTTGGCTGTGGCTTCATCTTCTGTGATCTGACCCTCATAAGGGCCAAAGTGCAGGCCCACCGGCAGATCACATTCCTCATTCCACACTCCAAGCCCAGCCTCAGGGATGCCTGATGGTCCGATTCTCAACCCAGGGGGCAGAGTGAGGGCTGAGCGGTTGGCATGCCCCTTGTCCACGGCACTGTCTTTTACAAACGTAGGAGGCCCGTGCACAGCACAGCTGTCAATGAAGAAGTTCTGACACTTCTCACAATCTGGAGGCAAGGGCAACAGGGATTAGTCAGGGTGCAGTGCATGTTCCTGCACTTGAACAGTTTCAGAAAGAGCTCCCATCAGTGAGCCTCAATCCTATATTCCCGGTCACGAGAGGAAGGGAATGATTTGGGCACCCAAAGACCAGTGAAATTATTGCATAAAGGACATAACATGCTCCTTTGTGAGGGTGAGCTTACAGAGGTAGTCATCGTCCTGGGGCTCGCTGATCTCTTGGTAGACATGGCCCTTTCTCTCTCGTAGGCTATACATCTTCACTTCGATCTCCTTTCTCCTGAGGTCTACATGAGAGAAGAGCTGGTGAACGAAGGGGGTCTGGAACATGAGTCCCTGACTTGTCAGAAAACACACAATGTCTTCCCATCAAATGATCACCTGTTCTTTATAGTATCTGGTATTTTCCTCCATTAACTAAAAGACTAGTACGCAACACTGACTACCGATGGCTGATTCAATTTTAGTTTCTAGATGATCCCATTATCAGGTTCAACCTTCCAAGCTTTGGTCATTCATAAAGTATGTATTGAGGGCACGTTATGTGTTAGGCACTGAGTAAAGATCTGGGCACACAACACCAAGAGAATATGGGTGCTATTATCACAGATGGATTTATTGGACAACTTGCATGTGTCAATTGTTTGAGATTTAATTTAATGCTTTCAAACTATATGTGTCCCATGTTTCCTTATGTTCACTGTATACATTAGCATTCAGGAGCTCAGAGAGTTTGGAAGATTAGCTCAAAGCTTCAGTGCTAACTCCAGTTTCAAATCCAGGCGTGTTGAATGTCCACCCCACATACCTAGGCTATACTGACCAGCCTTTCTAGAGGAATTAGTGGAACTGAAATCTCCAAATTATTGAACTTACCCAATTTTGATCTAGGGTGCTGTCCGGAGGTACTTGCTTCTCCAGGAGGGGGCACTGGTTTCTGGGTCTGCTCTGAGCCACTTGTGGTCAACAAATTTGCTGTTCCTGACAATTCCTTCAAACTGGACTCATTACTTAATGGCGCCCTGGACTTTGCCTTCAGTGTGAAAGGCAAAGGGAAATAAATGTAACGTACATTTATTTAATTATGTAGGGTTTATGATATACATGACTTTAATGAACACTTCAACAACTCTTGGAAATACCTGGGAAGTATGAAAATTAGAGGAAAAAGAAATGGCCAATGTGGGTTTTGAATCGAAGTCTAGAACCCATGCCTTAAGGCTCTTTCTTTTATAGCACATTGAGAATGAAGGATACTGGGAAGAGAATAAGACATAGTTGGGCCCTAACCAGTGTAGTTCAGTTGATAGAGTGTCGGCCTGCAGACTGAAGGGTCCTGAGTTCAATTCTCGTCAAGCGCGAGTTCCTTGGTTGCAGGACCCTCCTCCCTGGCCTGGACCTTGGTCTGGGCTTATGCAGGAGGCCACCAGTCATTATGTGTGTCTCTCACATTGATATTTCTCTCTTTCTCTCCCTCTTTTTTCTATTCCCCCTAAAAATCAATGAGAAAATATCCTTGGGTGAGGATTAAGAAAAAAAGAAAGAAAGAAATAGTTGGCAGAGCCCTGGCTGGTGTAGCTCAGTTGGTTGAACTGAAGGGTTGCCGGTTCCATTCCCGGTCAGGGCACATGCCCCAGTTACGGGTTATTGATCCATGTTTTTCTCTCTCACTGATGCTTCTCTCCCTTCCTCTCTCTCTCAAATCAGTAAAAACATATTTTTTAAAAAGAAATGGCTGGCAGAAACCTACCATGACAATAAAGGAAATTATGCTAAAATGTGCAATTTACTATATCATGGAAAGAACAGTTGTAATTAGATTAGTTGGTTCCCACCAATTCTGTTTGAATAAGGTTGTGCTACCAGCCTGTTCTCTTCATTTTCCTGACCTATAACATGCTAATTCTTAATGTTATAATGAACATGAAATATAATGATGTTCACCAAAGTGTTCTGTGAGCACTTTGATACAGTATGAATGTGAAATTACAGTCCTGCTATCAATGTCCCTCTCAGCCATCTCTATATTTGAAATCACATGTAATTTATCTTCATTATTCTTTGACCCTACTCTAGTTTAATTTGTAAATTTGAAAGCACTCTTTCAGCAAACATTCAGGGGGCCCTCAGGGACCCTGAGTTGGGCCTGGGACTTCTGAGAAGAATCTGGTGTGAACCAAAGAGCTCACAATGCAGAGGTAGGCAGGCGGAGCCAATGATTCAAACAAGATAACACTGGCCTAATTAGAGCTCAGAGAAAGAAGCCATACTTCTTCTGACTGGAATGAGCATTCAAAACCAGTTCCAGATGAGCTTCTATTGAATAGTGTGTCATCTCTATGAAGTTCTTAAGTCACTTTATTTATTGTTTATTGTTTCTGAATCGTCAAACCTGAAGCTCCCCAGAGTTGAGAGGCTTTCTTTTATTTGACTGGGAGGCTCTGATGATGGGGTTGCTATATCCATCTTCATCTGGGACCATACACCGTGCAAACTGCCTATATATCAGTGAGCTTCTGCAAGTCGGAAGTCTTAGTGCATTTCTCACTGAAGCATAGCAGAGCAGAACTGCGTTTGGAATCATCAGTCAGTGAAAGATGTAATCATGTATGGATGAGACAGTGGAAAGTGCATAAAACTATGGAAATTTTAATGAGCTTGTAAGTGGTTTAGAGATGAAGCTATGGATTAGATTGCACGACCACCGATACTGTGATTTCAGACATACAATCAAACACTTGTATATGTCTGAAACCTCAGTTTCCTCATCAGAAATGGTGATACTTATAGTACCTACCTCATAGGGTTGTGGTAAGGTTTAAGTGAGTTTATGCACGTAGAATTCTTAGAGTCTGAAGCATTGTGAAGATAAGACCCGTGGTAGCTACTATTGTTGCTGATGTTATTAACGACTAAGATGATATTGGGCATTTTGTTGAAGAGGTCAGGAAAGGAAGGTGGCAGTTCCTAGGGTGCACTCTGATTTTTCCTCCTCTTCCCTGCATTTGCATCCAGGAGGAAGATTTTCTTTTCCACAGGATTTGGGAAATACTCACCTTCTGATGTTTATTCTGTTCCACTCTGAGGGCCACCCAAGAAGGTTTAGCTAAAAGATGGTGAGAAATCAATAATATATATAATTTCAGAGAGGAAGGGAGAGGGCGAGGGAGAGAGAGAGAGAAACATCAATGATGATAGAGAATCATGGATTAGCTGCCTCCTGAATACCCCACACCAGGGATCAAACTGGCCGTGTGCCCTGACCGGGAATTGAACTGTGACCTCCTGGTTCATAGGTCGACACTTAATCTCTGAGCCACGCCTGCCGTGTGAGAAATCAGTTTTGGTTGGTAATTGTTTCAAAATCTGGAGATTTTTATCTTTCAGAATTCTGAATTATAGAGTAATCCCAGGACAGACCAAGGATGATTGGAAAATGTTTCCTGAGGTTTCATTACGCTTATGCTTTTATTGGGAGCATCAGCTAATTTTCTTAAAATGTTAAAAAATAGCCCTAGCCAGCTTGGCTCAGTGGATAGAGCATCAACCTGCGGATGGAATGGTCCTGGGTTCTATTCCAGCCAAGGGTGCATGCCTGGGTTGCGGGCTCATCACAGGTGTGCAGGAGGCAGCCAATCGATGGCTCTCTCTCATCATTGATGTTTTGATCTCTCTGAATTCCTCTCTGAAATCAATAAATATATTTTAAAAAAATAGACAAAACCCCATCTGTACTTCATCCTCTGTTCAATATATATATTTAAAGTAGAAGCCCATTGCACAAAGATTCACGCAATAGGCCTTCCTTCCCCTGGCTGCCTGCACTAGATTTCCTCTAGCACCGGGGTCCCAGGCCTTTGCTCCAGCCACTGAGGAGAAGCCAAGCCTCTTCCGTCTTCAGTCTTCACTCCAGCCAGAGCCTTCAGTCTTCTCTCAGCCGCTGCCCTGGTTAGGCAAATTAACTGCCATCTTTGTTGGGTTAATTTGCATGTGTATCCTGATTGGCTGGCGGGCCTGGCAGAGTGTCACCAATTTGCATGTTTCTCTTTTATTTGTGTAGAGTGGCCTATCCCTGGCTGGCCATCTCAGTTGGTTGGAGTACCATGTTTTAAACCAAAAGGTTTCCGGTTTGATCCATATTGGGGCCTACACAGGAGGCAACTGATGGATGTTCCTCTCTCACATTGATGTTTCTGTCTCCCTTTCTGTCTCCCTCCCTTCCTCTCTCTAAATTCAATGAATATCCTTGGGTGAGGATTTAAAAAATAAAATTGCCCTAAAAAGCAAAAATAAAAAATTGGCCTTTCATGACACAAGTATAATAAAGGTCATGTAACTGCAAAGAATCTCTACTCTGTAACCCAGCGCTTTCTCCTCTCTGTCTTCTGTCTTCACACTGGCCTTGTCCAGTCCACCTTGGACAAGGCACCAGGACCACCTTGGCTCCTTTCTTTCTTATCCTTCCTCCTTTGCACATTTGGATTGTGACCACCTTCTCTAATCACTAGATTCTGATCAGCATCACACAGTCTTAGGGACAAAGACTCAGGTCTAGTCACCACATAAACAGAGATTCGGGCAAGCTGGACATAACGTCGTGACTTCAGCTATGTTTCAACCTCAGACCCATGGAACTACAGACCCTACCAATCAGACTTTCATGAAACCTGGCAGATGATGCCATGGCTGCCATAGAACCTGGTACAATGATGAACTACTTCCTACCCTGGCCCACAACCCAACCCCCTAACTACCATGAGTAATAATTTTCCCATATGTCCCCATGCAGGTCTTAGAGCACTGCTCACCTGTCAAAACTTCCTCCTTCTATGTGATCACAACTCTTCTGAATTAGTTATTTTTTACTCACTGTTATATTTTTGTTGACTTACTTGTTAATGTTCTATAAGTATACAATTATATTATTATTCTATTTTATTTTTTCCACCACCATTTATACTCCTGTATTATTATTTTTTCATCCTCACCTGAGAATATATGCTTATTGATTTTAGAGAGAGAAGAAGAGGAAGAAAGAGAGGGAAACATGGATGTGAGAGAGAAACATCGATGAGTTGTATCCCATACACACCCCGACTGGGGATGGATCACGAAACCTTTTTGGTGTATGGGAGGATGCTCCAACCAACGGAGCCACCGAGACATGGCTATTCAATTATTTTTATTTTGAGAGAATGTTTATTAAAACTAGGGACAGTGAAACAAGGATAGAAGCAGCAGCAGGAGAGAGCTTAGGCTGGGCTGCTGTGTTGCTCTAGAAAGGTTAAAGGAAAGAGTTCAGCCTAGGCGGGCGGCTTTGGCTCATTGGAAAGTCATAGAAAAGGGGCCTTGGAGCCAGGTTCAGGGGGTTAGCCTGAATGAGCTGCCCCTGCCCGGACTCCCTGGTGCAAGTCTCCTGGGTCCCTTAGTTTAGGAGATGCACACCGAGTGGGGGTTGGGGGGAGGAGAGGGGACAGGGTGTGGGGTGTGTGTGCTCCCGGAGAGAGAACAGCTTAAAATATATATATATTAGAGCACCATTGCACGAAATTTATAAATTTCTGCACCGTGGTAATGGCGGTGGTGGTGGTGGGCGGGGGGAATTCCTGAGCCCGGCCTGTGCCCTCTGTGCCTCTGACAGTCTGGAAGTCCTGCGATCCATCGCCTGCAGAGGGAGGTCCCGTTCAGTAGCCCCAGCTCTGCATTGGTGGCCTGGGCCTCCCTCTTTGGGGTGACGGGGAGCCCCCATTGATGACCCAGTGGCTAGTGGCCTGGGCCTCTCTCTGCAGGGCATCATGGGGGATTGGGGGGCCGGACCAATTGCGTTTCACAGGCCTTGGCTGGCCTGGCGCCAGTGGGTGTCATAGCCTGGTCATCTGGTGGGTCCTTCAGCTGGTCCGCCCTGGATTTGCATATTATGGTTTCATTATTGTAGATTTGGGGGGTGGGTCTGGGTGAAGGTGAGAAAAGGGGGAGAAATGGGGGACCTCTGTGATAGTGTCAACACTAAATCTGTATATAATTATTGTTACACATTGAAAGAGGTTTTATGACCCTGGCCAGTGTGGCCCAGTGGTTGAGCCACGACCTATGAACCGTGAGGTGGGGGGCCGGCAGGAGGCAGCCATGGAGGTTTCTCTCTCACCTGTTTCTCTCTCTCTCTCTCTGTCTCTCTCTGTCTCTCTCTCTCTCTGTAAAATAAATTATTCATAGAAAGGGGTTTATGTGAACAGCCCCTGGCTGTGTAACTGCTCTGCCTCTTGCTCCTCCCCGGTAACTCCCGAGAGGCCGCCCGACCTACACCAGGTCAGGGTCAGGCAGCTGCGCGCCCTCCGCCCGCACCTCGTGGCCTCGGGGTCCACTCGTCATCCGAGTCCTCGGAGTCCTCCACCCGGGGCCTGGCCGTCCTCCCGCGGCGACACATGAACGCGGGTCGAGGGGCCCTGAGACCTGGAAGGAGAGAAAGAAAGAGTCTGTCCTGCAGGCGAAGAGCTGAGGGACAAACAGCAGAGCCAGCGCTTGGCGGGGGCAGAGCCCGGGGCCCTGGACGGAGCACCCCCGCCCCGCCCACCCCGCGGCCCCGTCCCCCCTCGCTCACCCATGCTGAGCAGCGCCTCGTAGTTGCTCTTCACGTTGCGGTGCCGCGCTCGCTCCCAGGCGCCCATCTGCGCCCACTCCTCCCGGGAGAAGTAGATGGACACGTCCCTGCAGGCGGCCCTGGACTGGGGGAGAGACCGTCCGTCCGTCCATCCGTCCTCCCCGGCCCGAGGGGCGGCGCCCCGCCTCCACCCCGTCCCCACCCCCGTCCCCACCTCCACCCCCTCGGACCCCCTTACCTTAGGCCTATGCCCCGCTCTCCCCGCCTCCTCCACGGGGCGCTCCTGCAGGTCCCTGTCCGGGTCCATGGTGCCGCCAGCGGAGTCCCCTCCCGAGGACACGGTGCCTGTGGGAGGAGGAGGCGCTGAGGGGACCGCTCCCACCTTGCAGGGCAAACCCCCCCCCCCACCCCCCCAACCCCCAGACAGACCGGGGCCGCGGCCATTATGACCCACTAGGGGGCGCCTCCTTCCCGCCGCGGTTGGGGGGTCCCAGGGGGTACTGAGGGGCCCGGTCAGGGGGGTCTGAGGGGCGCGTTCCAGGGACTGAGAGGCGCAGTCAGGGGGAACTGAGGGGCGTGTTCTGGGGGGTCTGAGGGGCACGGTGGGGGGTCTGAGGGGAGCGGTCTGGGAGGTCTGAGGGGCGCGGTCAGGTGGGACTGAGGGGAGGGGTCTGGAGGGTCTAAGGGGAGCGGTCTGGGGGATTTGCGGGGAGCGGTCTGGGGGGTCTGAGGGGCGTGGTCAGGGGGGTCTGATTGGCGTGCTCAGAGGGATCTGAGGGGCGCGGTCAGAGGGGTCTGAGGGGCGCGGTGGGGGCGTTGAGGGCCCTTGGGGGTGGAGGTGGTTCGCCTTTACAATGGGGGGGGGGGCTGTGCCGAGAGGAACCGGGTTCGGGAATGGCACCCACGATTCAGGAGCAATGCACGCGGGAGGAGGCGCCTCAAGGGGCAGAGACGTCTCCGGCTTAGGAGATGGGCCCGCTGGACAGAATCCGGGTCTTTCTTGCCAGGAAAGTTGGGTGCTCGGGTCAGAGGATTTGGGACTCCTGTGAAGAGATTTGGGGTCTCAGGGACAGCCTCCATGGTTTCTGTCTCGGAGTTGGGGATTTGGTCTTCCTGGGTGCCGTGGTTAGGGAGCCCAGGCTCGGGGTGTGGTGTGTCTGACCTTTGGGGGATTGAGCGTTCCTCTGGGCGCTGAGACCGGGGGTCCTCCGGGTTAGCGCACTTGGGGTCCCTGGAGGCTGACAGAGTGGGAGCCTCTCGGGAGGACACCCTGGGTCTTCGGCTGGGGGTTTGAAGGCCAGCGGCAAAGGGGTTCCCACGCAAGGCTCCCGTTTTCCTGTCTGTCTCCAGGCCGCACTGCGAACCTGGCCGAGGTCCCCTCAAACCCGCGCTCCTGGCCGCGTGCTCCCGCCCTCAGGCGGTGTGCGGCCGGCTGAGGGGGAGCTTCCTGCCTCCAGAGCGTCAGCGCCAGCCGCCAATGAGTGCTGTGGTCACGGGGCCCGGCCTGCCAATGGGCGGTCAGAAACGCGAAAAGGGCGGGCCATGGAGGTGGAGCCTTCCTGCCAGTCAAGGAGAGAATCCTGTGGAAAGAGCCCGCCCTGCGCTCCCAACCCCCCATGGTGATTGGCTGCCCTGGGTCCTGCGAGTGTCCGTCAAGAAGCCTTCAGCCACTGGGAGGTGTCCAGGGCTTGGATTCCCGCTGCGTATGGGCGGGACCCCGGGAGCCGGGAGCCCCCAGCCAGGACAGGTGTTGGGCTGAGGCGGCCTTCCTGCCGCCTGACCGAGTCTCTCTTCCACCCGACGGTGTTTAGGTCCCGGACTGTCTTCCAGGCGCATTTGTTGGCTTCCTTAGCGAGAGGACCAGATGGTAGGTGGGGAGTTGCGTTCTGGGAAACAGGGATTCCCACTAGACCAGCGGTTCTGAACCTGTGGGTCGCGACCCCTTTGGGGGTCAAACGACCCTCTCACAGGGGTCGCTTAAGACCATTGGAAAACACATGTATAATTATATATTGTTTTTGTGATGAATCACTACGCTTTAATTATGTTCAGTGTGTAACAATGAAAATACATCCTGCATATCTGATATTTACATGACGATTCATAACAGTGGTAACATTACAGTGATGAAGTAGCAACGAAAAAATTTCATGGTTGGGGGTCAGCACAACATGAAGAACTGTATTCAAGGGTGGCGGCATTAGGAAGGTTGAGAACCACTGCCTTAAAGGAAGCTGTCGAGTGGAAGAGCAAGATGGTGGCGGTATAGGCAGACGTGTCCCAGGTCGTGTCCTGGAGCAAATGAAGTGAGCAGCTGAAACTAGTAACATCCACCCCAAATTGGCAAAATCGCTCAGCTGGTGAGACGGTTTGCAGCCGGGAAGACCAGAACTCCCCTGGAAAGGTAAAAGCCCAGGGATTTGGGCAGGAAAGTTTGCCAGACCTCTGAACCCAGAGAGTCGGAGGGAGACCGCGTGGCAGACAGCCGCGTCCCTTGGGACAGGCACAGCCCCTGACAGGGGAAAGGAGAACCGCCAGGGGAACTGAGAGCTGGGTTCTGTGATCACAGAGGACTGAGCCTAAAGGGGGCAGCCTGAAGAGCTGACCAGACCATGCAGTCCCGGTAAGAGAAGAAGCCTACAGAAACCAAGCCTTTCCCGTTTCCGCGGCCAGCGTTTGTTTGTTTGGTTTTACTGAATCCTGTTCATGGGACATTTCGGATACAGACACTCACCTGTGCTGAAGAGAGGGAGAGTGTGCGGAGGAGTGGAATCTGGGGAGAGACTGAGGAGAGAAGGGGGGCCGGGAGAGGTGGCAGCGAATTGAGTTCTGAGACACCCCCGAGCCCAGGTCCGGGGCAGACATTCTCTCTGGAGAGTGAGACTCCTCCCCCCAGCCCCCAGGCAAGGAGCACAGCCACACCCAGATTCCACCCTGTAGGAGATCAAGGATTAAAATAACCTGATCAGTCCCTGGGAGTTAACAGGGTCTGGCCTATAGAGGGATTTTCAATCCCAGCAACAACACAGCCCCGGTAACTAACTATTACGCAGCCAGCTCTGGGCAGTGAACCTCCACTGGACAGAGAGGCCCTATAGCCTCAGAGGCCAACCCCAGAACACTCCCACCCAGAGGCTGACCCACAAACTGACTCGTTGCTAAACACAAAATAAGGCAGTCTGGGAAACAAATGCGGCTTGCTTTAAAAAAAGGACTGTGGTTGACAACACAGAGGAACAGTGTATCGCAGGGAAACTCAACACTCTACTGAATTCCTGGCAGGTCTAAGGCGAGCCACACTGAAGAATAGAAGAACCGAAGGACCTTCACTACTGCAATTTTTTTTTTCTTTTTTCACCTTTTAACTACGGAACCAAATTTTTTTTCTTTGTTTTTTTTTCTCCTTTTTTTCCTTTTTTTTTTCTTTCTTCTTTTTTCCATCACCTGATTTTACCCTTTTATTTACTACCTTCTTACTTTTAACCAGTATTATTACTGCTACCATTTTACCATTTTTTTTAAAGTGCCATTTTATTTTCTCTTTATTTTATTTTGGGATTAGTGTTCTCCATTCTATTTTCATCGTTATATTATTGGTTGTTTCTAGTTTGCATTCATCTCCAGGGAGCTGTTGCTGGAATTTGTTGGGATTAATGGCTGTTCTGTAGGAGTATTCTCCTCGTATAAAATAAGTCTCCTCCCCTCTTCCACTTCATTCTCTCTTTTCGCTCTTTCTTTTTCTTTTCTTTTCTTTTCTCGCTTTAATTTTCCCCCCTCCTTTTTCCCAATTTCATTTTTGCACTCCTTTTTTTGGTCCCTACTTTTCTTTTTCCTCTTTTATCTTTTTCTCTTCCTTCTTCCTTATCCCCTAATTCTCTTAATTCAGGTGGTCACCTTTATTTGGGGTTATTAATATCGTGAATATATTTGTGTATAGTGCCTGGTACGTGGTGCCTTGTTGTGTTGTATTTTGTGCCTTTAAATCAACGCAGCAGATCCAAGCAACAGCAACCTCCTGAGCAACAACACCCTCTGCTGAGGAACAGCAGCTGTACGTGAAACCTCGCCCCACCAGCCCGAAGAGCCACCACAGCTGTGAACAGCACCCACCAGAGGAGCTGCTGCCAACTGAAGAGCAGCTGCTACCGCAACTGCCCGAAGAGCAACCACAGACCAAGGAGTCACTGCCACCAAGGGAGCAACCACTGAACGACTCAATGTCTAGATATGTCAGTGAGATCAAACATGCGTAGACAAAGAAACCCCCAAAGGAAAGAGTAGGAGGACTCTCCAGAAAAGCAGCTAAGTAATACAGAGGCAGGCAACATGACAGAAAAAGAATTCAGAATAAGGGTCCTAGAGTGCACAAACCGGATGGAGGAAAAAATCGACAACCTCTGCAAGAAGCTAGAAGAAACAGATGAAAAAATCAACAACTTAAGTAAGACCCAAGAAGAAATGAAGAGTGATATAGCTGAAATGAAAAACTCCATTGAAAGTATCAACAGTAGACTAGGAGAAGCGGAGGACCGAATTAGTGAATTAGAAGAAAAGGAAGCAAAACACACCCAAACTGAACTGCAATTGGAGAAAAAAAATGAAAAGTCAGGAGGAGAGCCTAAGGGTGCTTTGGGACAACATGAAACGAAACAACATACGAATAATAGGGGTACCAGAACAACAGAAGGATGAACAAGGATTAGAAAACCTATTAGAAGAAATAATATCAGAAAACTTCCCTGAGGTGGGGAAGAAAAAAGTCACGCAAGCCCAGAGAGTCCCAAACAAGGTGAACCAAAAAAAAACCCACACCAAGACACATCATAATTACCATGGCAAATGTTCAGGACAAAGAGAGAATCCTACAGGCTGCAAAAGAGAGACGGAAAGTTACATACAAGGGATCTCCCATTAGATTGTCAAATGATTTCTCAACAGAAACACATCAGGCCAGAAAAGAATGGACAGAAATTTACAAAGTGATGCAAAGCAAAGGACTGAATCCAAGAATACTCTATCCAGCAAGGCTATCATTCAAACTTGAAGGGGAAATAAGAAGCTTCACAGACAAAAAAAGGCTAAGGGAGTTTATTACCACCCAGCCAGCAATGCAAGGAATGCTAAAGGGACTGGTATAAAAATAAGAAATAAAAAGCTCAGAAAGAAAACAGCCACACAAAAACAGAAATGGCTACAAACAAGTACCTTTCAATAATAACTTTAAATGTAAACGGACTAAATGCTCCAAACAAAAGATATCGAGTGGCTGAATGGATAAAAAAAACATGACCCATACATCTGCTGTCTACAAGAAACCCACCTCCTTAGAAGGGACTCACACAGCCTGAAAGTGAAAGGATGGAAAAATATCTTTCAGGCAAATGGAAAGGAAAAGAAAGCTGGGGTAGCAATACTTATATCGGACAAAATAGACCTCAAAGTGAAGGCCATAACAAGAGATAAGGAAGGCCACTTCCTAATACTAAAGGGATCAATACAACAAGAAGATATAACTCTGGTAAACATATATGCACCCAATGCAGGAGCACCCAAATTCATAAAAAAAACTCCTGGAAGATATCAAAGGAGAGATCCACAACAATACAATCATAGTAGGGGACTTTAATACACCACTGACAACACTGGATAAGCCCTCTAGACAAACAATCAGCAAAGATACAGCAATCCTAAATGACTCACTAGATCAGATGGACTTAATAGACATCTTCAGAACACTTCACCCCAAAGCCAGGGAATATACATTCTACTCAAATGCTCATAAGACATATTCAAAAATAGACCATATATTGGGTCACAAGCAAAGTATCCCCAAATTCAAGAAGATTGAAATCATAAAAAGCGTCTTCGCAGACCACGATGGCATAATATTAGAAATAAACTACAATAAAAACAACCCAAAGTACTCAAACACCTGGAAGCTGAATAGCATGCCATTACATATTGATTGGGTTACCAATGAAATCAAAGAAGAAATTCGAAACATCCTGGAAACTAATGATAATGAAAACACAACAATCCAAAACCTATGGGACACAATGAAAGCAGTCCTGAGAGGGAAGTTTATAGCTCTACAGGCCTATCACAAAAAAAAAAAACAAGAAAAAATGGTAGTAAATCAGCTAACTCTACAACTCAAAGAATTAGAAAGAGAGCAACAAGAAAACCCCAGAGTGAGCAGAAGGAAGGAGATAATAAAGATTAGAGCAGAAATAAATGACATAGAGACCAAAAAAACAATACCGAAAATCAATGAAAACAAGAGCTGGTTCTTTGAAAGGATAAACAAGATTGACAAACCTCTAGCCAGACTCACCAAGAAGCAAAGAGAGAGGACCCAAATAAACAAAACCAGAAACGATAGAGGCGAAATAACCACAGACCCCACAGAAATACTAATGATTGTTAAAAAAATACTATGGACAGCTCTACTCCAACAAACTAGACAGCCTGGAGGAAATGGACAAATTCCTAGAAAAATACAACATTCCAAAACTCAATCAGGAAGAATCTAAAAATCTCAACAGGCCAATAACTATGGAAGAAATTGAAGCAGTCATCAAAAGGCTTCCAGCAAACAAAAGCCCAGCACCAGACGGCTTCACAGGGGAGTTTTACCAAACATTCAAGGAAGAACTAAAACCTATCCTCCTCAGACTACTACAAAAAATTCAAGAGGAAGGAACACTTCCAAGCTCATTCTATGAAGCCAGCATCACCCTAATACCAAAACCAGGTAAAGACAACACAATGAAAGAGAATTACAGGCCAATATCCCTCATGAACCTTGATGCCAAAATCCTCAACAAAATCTTAGCAAATCGGATCCAGCAGTACATCAGAAAGATCATACACCATGACCAAGTAGGATTTATCCCAGGGATGCAAGGATGGTACAATATCCGCAAATCAATAAACGTGATACATCACATAAACAAATTGAAAGAAAAAAACCACATGGTCATATCAATCGATGCAGAAAAAGCATTTGACAAAATTCAACACCCATTTTTAATAAAAGCTCTCAGCAAGGTGGGAGTAGTAGTATCATACCTCAACATAATAAAAGCCATATATGACAGGCCCACAGCCAACATCATACTCAATGGACAAAAACTAACACCATTTCCCCTAAGAACAGGAACAAGGCAGGGATGTCCCCTCTCACCACTCCTGTTCAACATAGTACTGGAAGTGTTAGCCATTGCAATTCGGCAAGAAGAAGAAATAAAAGGCATCCAAATTGGAAAAGAGGAAGTAAAACTGTCCTTATTTGCAGACGACATGATATTATACATACAAAACCCTAGAGACTCCATCAAAAAGCTACTAGACTTAATACATGAATTTGGCAATGTAGCAGGATACAAAATTAACCCCCAAGAAATCTGAGTCATTTCTATACACCAATAGTGAACTTTCAGAAAGAGAGATTATAAAAACAATCCCGTTTACCATCGCACCAAAAAAATTAAGCTACCTAGGAATAAACTTAACTAAAGTGGTAAAAGACCTCTACTCAGAAAACTACAGGACGTTGAAAAAAGATATAGAGGAAGACATTAACAGATGGAAGAACATACCGTGTTCATGGATTGGTAGAATCAACATCGTTAAAATGTCCATACTACCCAAAGCAATCTATAAATTCAACGCACTTCCCATTAAAATACCAACGGCATACTTCAGAGATCTAGAACGAACTCTCCAAAAATTCATCTGGAATAAAAAAAGAACCCGAATAGCTACAGCAATCCTGAAAAAGACCAAAGTAGGTGGGATCTCAATTCCAGATATCAAGTTGTATTACAAAGCCACTGTTCTCACAACTGTGTGGTACTGGCACAAGAATAGGCATATAGATCAATGGAATAGAATAGAGAGCCCAGAAATCGGCCCGAAACAATATGCTCAATTAATATTTGACAAAGGAGGCAAGAACATACAATGGAGCCAAGATAGTCTCTTCAATAAATGGTGTTGGGAAAATTGGACAGATATATGCAAGAAAATGAAACTAGACCACCAACTTACACCATTCACAAAAAATAAACTCAAAATGGATAAAGGACTTGAATGTACGACAGGAAACCATAAAAATTCTAGAAGAATCCAAAGGCAACAAAATCTCAGACATATGCCGAAGCAATTTCGTCACTGATACTGCTCCTAGGGCACTTGAAACTAAAGAGAAAATGAACAAATGGGACTACATCAAAATAAAAAGCTTCTGCACAACAAAAGAAACCATCAACAAAACAACGAGAAAACCCACTGTGTGGGAAAACATATTTGCCAATGTCATATCTGATAAGGGCCTAATCTCCAAAATCTATAGGGAACTCATCCAACTTAACAAAAGGAAGATAAACAATCCAATCAAAAAATGGGCAAAGGACCTAAATAGACACCTTTCAAAAGAGGACATTCAGAAAGCCAAGAGACATATGAAAACATGCTCAAAGTCACTAATCATCCGAGAGATGCAAATCAAAAGAGCAATGAGGTACCACCTCACACCTGTCAGATTGGCTATGATCAACAAATTAACAAACGACAAGTGCTGGAGAGTATGTGGAGAAAAAGGAACACTTGTGCACTGCTGGTGGGAATGCAGACTGGTGCAGCCACTATGGAAGACAGTATGGAGTTTCCTCAAAAAACTGAAAATGGAACTCCCATTTGACCCTGTGATCCCACTTCTAGGAATATATCCCAAGAAACCAGAAACACGAATCAGAAAGGATATATGCACCCCTATGTTCATAGCAGCACAATTCACCATAGCTAAGATCTGGAAACAGCCTAGGTGTCCATCAGTTGATGAATGGATTAGAAAACTGTGGTACATCTACACCAAGGAATACTATGCTGCTCTAAAAAGGAAGGAACTCTTACCATTTGCAACGTCATGGATGGAACTGGAGAGCATTATGCTAAGTGAAATAAGCCAGTCGATGAAGGAAAAATACCACATGATCTCACTCATTCATGGATAATAGAGACCATTATAAAATTTTGAACAATAATAGATACAGAGGCAAAGCTGCCTCAAACAGATTGTCAAACTGCATCAGGAAGGCCGGGGAAGGTTGGGGGGCAGGAGGTAGGGGGGTAAGAGATCAACCAAAGGACTTGTATGCATGCATATAAGCATAACCAGTGGACATAAGACATTGGGGGATAGGGGAGGGTAGGGGACTGTCTAGGGCGGCGGGATAAAATGGACACATATGTAATATCCTTTGTAATACTTTAAGCAATAAATTAAATAAATAAATAAATAAATAAATAAATAAAATAAATAAAGGAAGCTGTCAGCCAATTCCTTTGCAAAAACGAACCTCTGCTCCCCTCATGTGGCCTTTTAAAGAATAACACCTTGTGCTTCTGTCCGTGGTGCTGAAATGTTAGCTAATGTCCTGTGAATTTGATGAAAAATTCTACCCAAAAAACCACAAACAAACAAACAAAAAACAAAACCTACAGAAAACCCTACAAAATCACCGAGGCTGTCCAGGGTGCAATTATTCCTTCCCTGGATGGACTGAGGTCACGGGTCTGGCTTTTGCACCCCTTCCTGTCCCAGCCCTGCCAAGGGAAGCCTTGGCTGCTTCACTGACATGGGGAAGCTGTGCGTTCACTAATTCAGTCCGTAACCTAGAGGCTGCCATGATTGGAGCAGTCAGTCCTGGGGAGGCCGCCGTTAACAAGGCAGCCAGTACCGCACCGGTCTCCTTTCCTGAGGCAGCCAGTCAGCCGCGGCCATTGTGATTGCGGCAGCCAGTGCCTTGGATGACACCATTATGGAGGCAGCCAGTCTGTGCAGTGAGGTGCAGGGGTATCGGGAGAAGGTGTTATTCCCACTAGACTCAGCGGCCTCTGTAGGGCATTCCTGAGGCAGTCCTTTCCCTGTAGGCGGCCATTATTGATGCTGTCAGTACCAGGGAGGCTGTTGTTGATGGCAGCTCCAGATGCAGGTTATCATGGGAACATGGTAGTACCACGAGAAAAAAATTCATCTTAAACCTTTGTGTTGAAACCCAGTGTGTTTTTAAAAAATATATTTTTATTGATTTCAGAGATGAAGGGAGAGGGAAAGAGATGGAAACATCAATGATGAGAGAGAATCATGGATCCGCTACCTCCTGTATCCCCCCCATCCCCACTGTGTATTGAGACAAAAACCCCGGCATGTGCCCTGCCCTGGAACCGAACCAGGGACCCTTCAATTTGCAGGCTGACATTCTCCCCACTAAGGCACACTGGCCAGGGCCACAGTTGGTTTTTTTAGAAAGATACATTTCTACTATTTCAGAGAGAAAGATCAGTGATCAGTGATCATCCTAGATTGGCTGCCTTCTGCCAGAAGA
Organism: Myotis nattereri; assembly: GCF_964212035.1. Lineage (NCBI taxonomy): Eukaryota > Metazoa > Chordata > Mammalia > Chiroptera > Vespertilionidae > Myotis > Myotis nattereri. Next base: position 43,968,486 of record NC_138094.1, on the reverse strand, counting down.
AAGAGTGACATGTGTTCTCATCAGCTAAGCGTAAGGAATATCCCTGGCCAGTGTTGTTCGCTGGTTAGAACTTCGGATGCCCAGGGATGGGTCTCTGGTGGGATTCCTGGTCTAGAGCACATACCTGGGACGCAGGTTTTATGGCCAGCCCCGGTCTGGGCTCCTGTGGGAGCCAAAGATCCATGTGTCTCTTGCATATTCATGTTTGCTTTTTGTTTCTTCTCTTTCCCCTCCTTCCATTCCTCCCTCCCTTCTTCCCTCTCTCCCTCCCTACCTCCCTCCATCCCTCCCTCCCTCCCTCCCTCCCTCCCTCCCTCCCTCCCTCCCTCCTTCTCTCTCTGTAAAAAGCATATCCTGTGGTAAGAATTAACAAAAAAGTACACAAGAAAAAAGTACAAAATGGAAAAGATTTGGAGGCTGTGAAAAAGCAGCATACCCCTAAAGAAAGGCACCATGATGAGCAGAGCATTCAGCTATGCTGATGTTTTTCCTTGCGATGTGTCTATAAGATAAAAATAAAATGTCCGACTGTCCCTCAGCTGGCAAGGTCCTGACAGAACACGAGGAGGCCACTCTAGCGCGGTCCTTGCAGGGTCTCCCAAGCCACCACGTTAGGGGCGAGGATCTCGGTGGGCGAGGCGGGGAGGAGCAGGGGAAAGCGAGGGGTGAAGGAGGTGGGGAATGGACAGAGGAGGGTCTTGCACGTGCTCCCCTGTCCTGCCTTGTGTCGCTTCTGCGAGAGTCACCCACAATGGGAAGATGCGAGCAGACTCAGCTGGTGTCGGTGACCAAGGGACACACAGACCAAGGGACAGACAGATAATCGAGGCCGCAGTGGCCTGTAGAGGTTGACATCCGGGAAGGGACATTACCTCCACAGGAAGAATAGCTCCCTCAGAGGAAGTATTGTTTTCCCAAATGAAGGAGCAATTCATTCACAACATAAGTGGTCCACATACAGGAAAGTGCAGTTCCCCTACAGGAAGAACGTTTCCTCACAGGAAGTTTGTTTCCCCCACAGGAAGAGGCGTTCTCCCACAGGAAGTTTCCATTCCCTCAGAGGTAGTTGTGATTCCCTCACAGGAAGATAGGTCAACAAACAGGAAAGTGCATTTCCCTCACAGGAATCTGACACACCCTCACAGGAAGAGTCATCCGCACACAGGAAAGTGCATGTCCACAAAAGGAAGAAGGGATTCTAAAACAAAAGAGACACTACCCCACAGGAAAATGTGTTCCTACACGGGAAGGGACACTTCCCCTACAGGAAGGAGTGTTTGCGTCTGGTAGTTTTATTTCCAAAAGGAAGTTGATTTTTCATATATGTAAGATAGGTCAGCACACAGGAACGAGTACGTCCCACAAAGAATGACCTGTCTACACACGGAGGTACATTTCCTAGAGAGGAAGAATGGTTCCCCAGAGGAAGTTTGTTTCCACACATGAATGTGTGATTCATTCGCAGCATAATAGGTGTGCATACAGGAGAGTGCATTTCCCCCAAAAGAATAAGGTTTCTTCAAAGGAAAATAGTTTTCCCTATAGGTATAGGCGTTCTCCAACAGGAAGTTTTGATTCCCGCACAGGAAGTTGCATTTCCCCCACAGGAAGAGAGATCGACAACAGGAAAGGGCATTTCCCCCACAGAAAAATGGGACGCTATCACAGGAAAAGATATCCGCTCAAGGTTAAGTGCATTTTCCCCACAGGAAGCAGGGTCCCTAAAACAAAAGGTACACTCACCCACAAGAATATGGGTTCCTACATTACAAGGGTCATTTCCACCACAGGAAGGAGGGTTCACAGTCGGAAAATTTTGTTTCTACAAGAAGATGGCTTTCCATCAGTGGAAATAGTTCTGCACTCAGGATCCTGCATGTCCTGTAAAGAATGAAGTGTGTACACACCAGAAGTGATATTACCTCCAGAGGAAGAATAGTTCCCCCAGTGGAAGTATTTTTCCCCCACATGAGGAAATGTTCTTCACAGCATAATAAGTCCGCATTTTTGGAAAGTGCATTTCCTACATAGCAGGAAGCATGTCTCAAAGGAAGGTAGTTTCCCCGCAGGAAGAGGTGCTCTCAAAACGGAAAGGATGCTCGCACAAATAGGGGCCATTTCTTCACAGGAAGAGAGATCTGCACAAAGGAAATTGTATTTCCCCTTAAGGAGGAAGGGTTCCTACAATGGAAGGATAACTCCCCAGTAGGAAAATCAGTTCTCATTTCGGATGGGACATTTCCCAACAGGAAGGAGGGTTCACAATTCAGAAGTTTGGTTTCCACACGGGATGTTGCGTTTCCATTACAGGTCGAAAGCTCTGCACACAGGAAAGTGCATTTCCCCCACAGTACGTTGGCTTCCCAAAGCAGAAGGAAAATTTCAACCAAAGGACAAAAGCTTCCCCACCGTAAGTTTGGTATCCCCACAGGAAGATGGATTCCAACACAGGAAAATCGGTTTGGATAATGAAAAGTGCATTTCACACACGGGAAAAAGGGTTTCCTTGGAACAAGTGAATTTCCCCCACAGGAATAGTTCTTCTCCCACAGGAAGTTTCATTTCCACCACACCAATATGCACCTCCCTCACATGAAAATAGTTTCACACAAAAGAGAATGCAGTTCCCACACTAGAAATAGGATTCTCACAAAGAATTTGCAATACCCTCAAAGGAAGGTGGGATTCGCTCAAAGGAAGATACATATGCAAACAGGAAAGTGCATGTCCCACAAAGGGTGAAGTGTTCAGACACAGAAAAGGACATTTCCCCCAGAGGAAGAATGGATCCCTCAGAGGAAGTATTGTTTCCCCAAGTGAAGGAGCCATTCATTCAGAGCATAATCGGTAAGCATACTGGATATTGCAGTTCCCCTACAGGAAGAAGGTTTCCTCACATGGTGTTCGTTTCCCCCACAGGAATAGGTGTTCTCTAACAGGAAGTTTCCATTCCCCCACAGGAAGGTGCGAGTCCCTCACTGCAAGATAGGTCCACAAACAGGAAAGTGCATTTCCCACACTGGAAGTTGAGACGCCCTCACAGGAAGAGTCATCCACACACAGTAAAGTGCATTTCCCCCACATGAAGAACGTTTCCTCAAAGGAAGTTTGTTTCCCCTATAGGTAGAGGCGTTCTCCAACAGGAAGTTATGATTCCCCCACAGCAAGGTGCGATTCCCTCACAGGAGGACAGGTCCACAACAGGAAAGTGCATTTCCCCCACAGAAAAATGGGACGCTTTCACAGGAAAAGAGATCCGCACACAGGAACATGCATTTCAGCAACAGAAAGTAGGGTTCCTTAAACAATTGGGACACTCTCTCATATAATATGTTTTCCTACAGCCAGCGGACATTTCCCCGACAGGAAGGAGTGTTCACCATGGGAAAGGGATAGAGATGGAAACATCAATATTTCCCGGGAGCCGGTCCATCCTGCTGTTTCAAGTGATCTGGCATATATGATATACTGTTCTTAATATGTTTGCTCACCTTCTTGGCCCTATGTGCTTTAACCAAGGTCACCTCTTTGAGAAAGGTGGTTTCCCCAGGTAGGTTTTTTCCCCTGAAGTTAGGGAGGGAATTAACCCCCTTAACTAAGTGCCATGTGGGTAATTATTCACATTAACTACGAACAATCATGCTTAAGCTACATAATATTTACTCCCTGGAATGGAGATAAGAAACGCCCTAACCTTTGGAATAGAGATTGATAGGATGGGAATCAACTGGTATAAATACAGATGTAACAAGACAGCAAGAGACAGAACTTAGAAGACAGAACCAAAAGACACAGAACCTAGACACAGAACCTACACAGAACCTACGGACAGAAGAAATTAGCTGGAGAGAACATGTCAAATGATCCTGGACAGAAACTGGCCAAAGAACCTAGAGACAGAACCTAGTGAGAGAACATGGCAAAAGATCCTGGACAGAAACTGGCCACAGAACCTAGATACAGAACCTACACAGAACCTAGACACAGAACCTACACAGAACCTAGAGACAGAAGAACTTCGCTGGAGAGAATATGGCAAAAGATCCTGGACTGAACCTGAGTACAGAAATTGGCAAGGAATACTCGCACCTTCCTATTTCTAGTCACCTGACTACAACCTGGTGACTGAACCTGGCTGGAGAACCTAGCAAGAGAACATGAACACAGAACCTGGCTGGATATCCTAACCAAAACTTCTCTGGAGATCCTGAACAGAACTTGGCTGGAGATCCTGGCTAGAGATCCTGGCTAGGCTGCTGATCAACTGAACGCTGTCTCTGTGTCATTCCTTCTTCGCTGACTCCGTCCACAACTTTGGGGACCCCTGGACCTGCTGGGGTTGGACCCCAGCATCTGGTGCCAGAACCGGGACCTCTAGGTAAGCCCCACTCTCGGGATGGATAGGACTCTACCGTAGGAAGAGGGTGGATAGTCTTCGCCGACTCCATCCACACCTTTGGGAAACCCTGGAACAGGATTCCCCTAGGTAAGACCCCCCCCAATGAGAACCCCCACATTCAGGACTCATAAGACTCCACCAGGGTACTGCAGACCCCCCTATAGAGGATAAGTAGGGTAAGAAGGTGGATAGTACAGAACTTAGATTGAGAAGATGTGCCATACTGAGTCCAAAGAAAGAAGACTCTGTATTGATTCTAAGATTGAGAAGATGTGCCATACTGAGACCAAAGAAAGAAGACTCTGTATTGATCTTTAGATTGAGAAGATGTGCCATACTGAGTCCAAAGAAAGAAGACTCTGTATTGATCTTTAGATTAGGAAGATGTGCCATACTGAGTCTAAAGAAATAAGGCTCTGTATTGATCTTTGAACACATATGCTTGCTAGCAGAGGAATTAAGGTTACACCCAGTCAGACAGAACGTTTTATACAAGAAGTATGTCCATGCTTTTCTGAGGATGGAAAGGTAAATGGAAAGGCATGGGAGGAGGTAGGCCCAAGGAGCCTTATCCTTAACCCCACTGCAGTCTTTCCACCGCAGGAAAGTGCAGGATTGGCTAGCTCTCCCTGGGGTGATAGATCAGGAATAAGGTAATAGCGGAAAGCGCCGATCCTACTCTTAAAATGGATACAAGAGAGCATTTTGGGGTTTTTCTTTTTAATGCCTGCTTTTAAAAAATAAAAAAGGGGGAATATGCCTGAAGACGGTCCATCCTTGCTGTTTCAAGGGACCTGGCATATATGGCATACTGTTCTTAATATGTTTGCTCACCTTTTTGGCACTATGTGCTTTAACCAAGGTCACCTCTTTGAGAAAGGTTGTTTCCCCAGGGAGGGAATTTCCCCTGAAGTTAGGGAGGGAATAAACCCCCTTAAGTAAGTGCCAGGTGGGTAATTAGTCACTTTAACTACGAACAATCATGCTTAAGCTACATAATCTTTACTCCCTGGAATGGAGATAAGAAACGCCCTAACCTTTGTAATAGAGATTGATAGGATTGGAATCAACTTGTATAAATACAGATGTAACAAGACAACAAGAGACATAACTTAGAAGACAGAACCAATAGACACAGAACCTACACAGAACCTAGAGACAGAAGAACTTCGCTGGAGAGAACATGGCCACAGAACGTAGAGACAGAACCTAGTGAGAGAACCTGGCTGAAGAACCTAGAAACAAATCCTGGCTACACAACCTGGATAGAACATGGCAAGAGAACCTGACTAGAACCTGGTGACTGAACCTGGCTGGAGAACCTGGACAGAACCTGGCTGGAGAACCTAGTGAGGTAACATGGCTACAGAACCTTGCTGGAGAACCCGGAGAACCTAGCAAGAGAACATGGACACAGAACCTGGCTGGATATCCTAACCAGAACATCGCTGGAGATCCTGAGCAGAAACTCTCTGGAGATCCAGACCAGAACTTGGCTGGAGATCCTGGCTAGGCTGCTGATCAACTGAACACTGTCTCCGTGTCCTTCCTTCTTCGCCGACTCTGTCGACGCTTTTGGGAACCCCTGGACCTGCTGGGGTTGGACCCCGGCAAATGATGAGAGAGAATCATGGATCAGCTGCCTCCTGTATCACCCCCTCCCCACTGGGGATCCAGCCTGCAACGAGGGCATGTGCCCTGACCGGGAATCAAACCAGGGACCCTTCAATACACAGGTTGACACTCTCCCCACTGAGGAACACTGGCCAGGGCCACAGTGGTTTTTTCTTAGAAATATGCATTTCTACTATTTCAGAAAAGAAGAAAGATCAATGATGAGTGATCATCCTAGATTGGCTGCCTTCTGCCAGAAGAAAGAGTGGCATGTGTTCTCATCTGCTCAGCAGAAGGAATAGGCCCTGGCCAGTGTTGTTCACTGGTTAGACCTTCGGATGCCCAGGGAAGGGTCGCTGGTGGGATTCCAGGTCCAGAGCACATACCTGGGATGCAGGCTTCATTGCCTGCCCCGGTCTGGGCTCCTGTGGGAGCCAAAGATCCATGTGTCTCTTGCATATTCATGTTTGCTTTTTTGTTTCTTCTCTATCCCCACCCTCCCTCCCTCCCTCTGTCTGTAAAAAACATATCCTCTGGTAAGAATTAACCAAAACATAAACAAGAAAAACGTACAAAGAAGGAAAAGATTTGGAGGCTGTGAAAAAGCAGCATACCCCTAAAGAAAGGCACCATGATGAGCGGAGCATTCGGCTCCGCTGATGTTTTTCCACGGAATGTGTCTATAAGATAAAAATAAAATGTCTGAGTGTCTCTCAGCTGGCCAGATCCTGACACAACAGGACGAGGCCATTCTAGCGTGGTCCTTGCAGGGTCTCCCAAGCCACCACGTTGGGGCGAGGCTCTGCGGCGGGGGGCGAGGCCAGGAGGAGCAGAGGAAAGCGAGGCGTGAAGGAGGCGGGGAATGGACAGAGGAGGGTCCTGCACGTGCTCCCCTCTACTGCGTTGTGTCGCTGCTCCCAGAGTCCCCCCCACTGAGAAGATGGGAGCAGACTCACCCGGTGTCAGTGACCGAGGGACATACAGGCTGAGGGACACACAGACTGAGGGACACATAGACCGAGGGACACAGAGACCGAGGGACACACAGATAATCGAGGCCGCAGTGGCCTGGAGAGGTGACATCCGGGAACCTGTGACCGCTGTGTTGGTTCCTTTTATCCTCCCAGATGTACCTTCTCAGAGGTTTTTGACTCCAGAACCCTGGATTCCAGTTCCACAGACAGCACCTACTTCATGGTGACTCTGCCCAAGACCCAAGACCTCTCTGGACAACCATTCACACATCAGTTGTTTGGAAAGTGATCTCAAACTTATTCTATATAGTTATTGCATGTATGAAAAATAAATCAGAGCCAAGCAGTCATCTGTTTGATGTATTATACATTTGTATCATACATACATTTTAGTTTAGAAAATGACATTTCTCATTCAAAGTTGCCTTCCTAAGTGTAATTAAGTGAGCATGTTAAAAACTTTGTAAGAGTGAATGTTTTACTTGGCAAATGTTTAGAAACTTGGTAAGTATTACTGTGTATCGCTGCCCAAGGAACTGTTGGGGGTCATGTGTTGTCACCAAAGCAGAATGTTTGCTCAATGACTGGTCCCCTTGTTGAGACAACCTTCATGGTTTTCCCTTCATTCTGTTATGAACCTATAGGCAGAAGGTAGAATTAGGCTTGTACTGATGCCACAGCTCCCACCTGCTGTGATGATGGAAACAGGCCTGATGCTCCAAGCATCATGAGAACACCAGCAAGCGAGGCTCAATGACTGAGCGTTGACCTATGAACCAAGAAGTCCCCTTGATTCCTGGTAAGGGCACCCCCATCACCTGATTGTTTCTCTTTGTCTCCCTGTCCCTCTGTGTCTCAGATCAAGAACAACAGATTTAAAATAAAACTGGAAACTGTCCAATCTGCTCCTATCCTCCTCCCAAAAGGTATCAGATTTTACTGAAAACACCCACCACTTGTCTTCCTTAGTCATCGTGAGAATTCCAGTTCATGAATGTTCAGAGCATCTCAGTTTCAAACGTGCGTGCACATCTACACCCAAACAGCGGAGCATCGCATCCTGGAGAATTTTCCATTTCCTTCCAAAGGAAGTGAGATGTCTCACACTGGAAATGGAAACAAATGGTAGGAAAAGCTGGGCATGGAGATCAAGGCTAATCATTGCAACCTGGGAATGATGTACTCAACAAATCACAGCATGAATAGTCAAACCAGAACCTTCCTGTATGTGGAGGTTTGGGCACGGGGACACCAACATTTTTAATGTGAATGAGGACTTGATTGTGCAAAGCTTTCCTTCACCCCCTGAGAGATACTCAGCAGAGGTGCTGAGCCACTTGGAAATGTGTGCTGTTTCAATGCGATGCTGGGGGTGGGGGTTTGCCCCTCCTGGCCTGAGCAAGAGAGCCCACCTTCCAATGTGCACAGGACCCATGCTTGGGTGTCAACAGCTCCATGACTGTGGGCTGGCTCCTCCCCAGTCCGCTGAGACCCACAGAAAACAATCTCCCAACTGGCAGATTTCTCCTGGTCCTGAGGTGTTTCGGGATTGGGTTAATGAGGGAAAACACAAGTATGAAGGTGTGGCTCAAAGGTTGCTTCTGAGAGTTTCAGGTCACCCACCCAAGCCCTCAGTCATTGTAGGGAATGAGGTATCAATTCTTCACATAGAAATGCCATCATTTTTTAAAATATATTTTTTATTGATTTCAGATAGAAAGGGAGAGGAAGCGGGGGGAGATGAGAGAGAGAGAGAGAGAGAGAGAGAGAGAGAGAGAGAGAGAGAGAGAGAGAAACATCCATGATGACAGAGAATCATGGATCCGCTCCCTCTTGCAAGCCCTACACTGGGCATCAAGCCCACAACCCGAGCATGTTCCCTGACCAGGAATTGAACCCTGACCTCCTGGTTCATAGGTCGATGATCAAGCACTGAGCCACACCAGCCGGGCAGGAGAGGGAAGGTCATGGTCCCAGTTCGTGGGTTTGGTGACCCCTTCAGGAGCTCTCCTCCAGGAACAGGTGCTGTGCTAGGTCCCTCAGGCTGAGGGGTAACGGGCCCTCACCGCGTGTGCCTGCTCCCTGCATTGATGTCCGTCTGCTCTGTTGTAAGAAAAGAGGGGCCTCTGGTTGCTGTGGCCCCGTCGCCTCCCCAAGCAGAGGCTACCTGTTCCCTGGAGCCTCGCTGGACTCCCACCCATGGGCCCATGAGCATCAGTGCCCCAGGCCTCGCTGGACATTACCTGTGAACCAGTGGCCAGGAATGACCGACACGGCCTGCCTGCTCTGCTCACGCGGGTCCATGCCCCATCAGACTCCCCATAAGAAACGTGCAGTGAAGGATTTCAGACGGGTCAGGGGAGGGTTAGACACGCGGACCCAGGTACAAGGCCAGCACCAGGAGCTGCTGCGAGGAGGGCTTCGCACACACTGTGAGGTGAGGTGCACCTAGCAGCTCTCAGCAGGGTGGCGAGGGCCTGTGTCCTGGTAACTCGCAGTGCCGCCTGTCCAGGCTCAGTGGGAGGGGGTGGCCACGGGGAGGAGCATGCCTGACCCCACGCCTCCTGCTCAGGCAGCCGAGTCCACGCAGAACAGTGGGGCTGCGCGAGCTCTAAACTGGCTCCCGGGCCCCACGCCCTCTGCCTCCCTTGTCCACCTCAAGGCCGGGCAGACGCTGTTCACCGAGAGACGCACGTTTTAGCCACCTGAGCCAGAGGCGCCGGTGCTGACCCCACTCTGAATGACACTCCAAAGCCTGGGTCACCCTCCCGCTTTATAGCTTGGAAAGGGGCACAGAGACTTTGGGGGTCTTGCCTTAGGACACACAGTTGTGAGGGCAGAGCTGAGACTCAAACCCTTGTGGGCAGACCTGGCGCCCTCATGCTGTGCCCCAGGTGAGATGCCGATGCTACTGAGGCAGCAAGAAGGGTGAGGGCGACCAGTGCCCAGACTGAGGCAGCACAGGTGTGTTCACAGGCACACGGACACTCACACACACACATGCACACACACACACCCACCTGTACACACCCTCTCTGGCTTTCACCTCTGAGGCTACAGAGGTCTGAGGAATCAGGGGCGGAGCCAGGAGAAGCCAAGGGGTTGTTGGGGTCCTATTCATGTTCCTGGTGAGTCTGTCTCAATCCCTCTCCCTGGCAGGAACCTCACTGGACTGATGCCAGATTCCTACCTTCCCGGGTTCAGGTCTGTGGCTGAGCATTCTTTGAGGCCCTCCTGGAACTCTGCTTTCAGTGATGAGGGGAATGAGGCATGTCGGCTTCAGGTTTGTCTGGACACAAACTTTATTAAAACGAGGCCAAAAACACCATGAGGGACATTGGTGTTGACATCCCCATAGCACTTAAGGAACTGTTTGTCTATTGCCTCTCCTCTTGAAAGTGGAGGATGTTTGACCAGTTTCTTCTGTACTAAGTACACTCTTGGGGAAGCAAAGGAGCCAGCAGGCTTCCTCTGAAGCCCCGTCAGAGCTGGGAAATGAGGTATGTGGTGCCTACACTTGCCCTGTGGCTGCTGAGGTGCAATTTAGGGCTCATGATGCATCCTCCATGCAAACACCGGGCTTCTTCCCTGAGTGTGTCCTCTGGTGTCGGATGAGATTGTACTGAAGTGTAAAGCCTCGCCCACACTCCCTGCAAACATATGGCTTTTCCCCAGAGTGTGTCCTCTGGTGTTTGATGAAATTGGACTTAAGTGTAAAGCCTCGCCCACACTCCCTGCACACATATGGCTTCTCCCCTGAGTGTGTCCTCTGGTGATTGATGAGATCAGACTTCTGTGTAAAGCCTCGCCCACACTCCCTGCACACATATGGCCTCTCCCCTGTGTGTGCCCTCTGGTGTCTAATGAGATTATACTTCACTGTAAAGCCTCGCCCGCACTCCCTGCACACAAATGGCTTCTCCCCTGAGTGTGCCCTCTGGTGTCTGATGAGATGTGACTTCTGTGTAAAGCCTTGCCCACACTCCCTGCAAACATAGGGCTTCTCCCCTGAGTGTGTCCTCTGGTGTCTGATGAGAGGTGACTTATCTGTAAAGCCTCGCCCACACTCACTACACACATAGGGCTTCTCTCCTGAGTGTGTCCTCTTGTGTATGATTAGATTTGACTTATCTCTAAAGCCTCCCCCACACTCCCTGCAAACATGGGGCTTCTCCCCTGAGTGTGCCCTCTGGTGTCTGATGAGATGTGACTTCTTTGTAAAGCCTCGCCCACACTCCCTGCACACATATGGCTTCTCCCCTGAGTGTGTCCTCTGGTGTGTGTCGATATGTGACTTATCACTGAAGCCTTGCCCACACCCTCCATGCTTGATTGTTACAATTTTTGACATTCTTACTTCCACAAATAATTTGCCTGTGTTCTTTGCGTTAACATTCTGGCCTGTGCTGGGCTCTTCCTCCATTATTCTCTCAGGTTCACTGGAGCTCCCTGTTTGTCCGTTGGGAGGCTTGAAAGAGGCCCTTGAAGTTCCCCTGTGCCTGATCCTTTTAAGCAAAGGTTTGGACCTCCATTTGACCTCTTGACCTTCAACTTTGTCATTCAAGCCATGTGGACCAGTCTGTTGCTGCTGCTGTTGATTCTGACGCTCTGGGCCAGCTTCCTCCGACTGGCTGTGCTTTCCTGCAGATGCTCCTGACAGAATCTCAGAGGGGTGATTGCGTTTCACATGTTGGCTGAGGAATGTCCGACTGGAGAAGGCCACAGAGCAGGAGGGACATGGGTGGACCTCTGGCTTTGGTTCTGCTGGAGAAGAAAGTTTTGGTCAGGGCAGGTGTGGGCAAGCCTGCCTGTGCCGTACGCTCTGTCTCCTGGTAAGACCCGTCCCCGGAATCATTCTAGCTGTGTTGACAGTGCAAGCTCTGCCTCCCACAAAGTGTTCCTTCACTGTCTACTTTTCTTTTTCTTTGTCTGCACTACTCTTCTTCAGAAATCCAGAGACCCCATATCAAAAGTCTTTTCTACATCCCTGGCCAGTGTGGATCAGTGGATAGAGCCTCAGCCTGTGGACAGAAAGGTCCTGGGTTTGATTCCCATCAAGAGCATGTGCCTTTGTTGCAGGCTTCTCCCCAGCCTGGGCCCTGGTCTGGGCGTGTGCAGGAGGCAGCCAGTCAATGTGTTTCTCTCACATCGACATTTCTCTTTGTCTTTCCCTCCCTCTTCCACTCTCTCTAAAAATCAATGGAAAAATATCCTGGGATGAGGATTGAAAAGAAAAAAGGTCTTACAGATCAAGGACCATCAGAAGGCATTTCACTCCTTATATGGGTTGGACTATTGTGACCTTTCCATATACATGTATCTTCTAAGTCATGTTAAAGAGAAAAACCACAGGCCTGGCCAGGTAGCTCAGTGGTTGAGCATCACCCCATGAACCAGGACGTCACCAGTTTGATTCCTGGTCAGGGCACATGCCCAGGTTCTGTGCTCGATCCCAGCAGGAGGCAGCTGATCCATGTTGATATTTCTATCCCTCTCTTCATTTCCCTTCCTCTCTCTCTCAAATCACTAAAAATATTTAAAAATAGAGAAACCATAGGCCCCAACTAGCAATTGCTTCTCTCTCAGTTTTCCACAAATCACAAAATGGAAATATGTCCTTCCTCACACAGTATTCCTACTTGATTTCTTTCAGTGTTAGCCTACTTCAAATACACTACAAAGTCCTGTTTCAGAATATCTTTCCAACCATCCCCTAGCCAGTTTGGATCAGTAGATAGAGCGTCGCCTTGGGGACTCCAGGGTCCTGGGTTTGATTCTAGTCAAGGGCACATACCTGGGTTGCAAGCTCAATCCCCAGCCCTGGTTGGGGTGTCTGTGGGAGACAAGCTATTGATGTTTCTCTCTCTGTCTTTCCCCTTCTACTCTCTCTCAAAAAATAATCAGTGGAACAATATCCCTGGGTGAGGATTAACAACAACAACAAAAATATTTCCCCAACCTGCTTCTTAAACTCCTGACTCCCATCTCTCTCCAGCCAGTCCGCCTTCCTCTCTCACTGGGAGTTGAAATAATCTCAGAGGGGATTCCCCACTGAAGTTTATTTCCCCAAAAAATTAACAAAGCATAGTTTTAGAACATGCCACTCTGCAGCGGAAAACTGCTCAGTTGTCCCGTCTCACTCAAGAAAGTCCCCAGTATCTCAGCTTGGATCATAGGCACTGTATTTCCCGGCTGCTAGGCATCTGTCCAACCTCTGTTCTTGCCCTCTGTACTGAGACTGAGACGGGAGTAGCCCTCAGCCAGCTCAACACCCCACCTCTTTCCTTCCCTGCACCAGCCACTCCCTCTGCCTGGGACCTTGTGACACAACTGTTGTAAATGTTGTCTCCTGAGAAAGCCTTCCCTTGACCTTTGCAATCCGGCACACCCACCTTCCCCTCACACTGATCCCTAGGCACTTGTCCTGGGCCCGTTTTCTCCAAAGCGCTAACAACTGTGTGATATTAAGCACATGCATATATGTCTGCCGGGGCTTCCATCCTTCACCAACCAGCTGCTCAGGAGCAGTGATTCTGATCATCGTGTTAATTGGTATTTCCAGCTCCCAGAACCCTGTGTGGCACCGAGTAGGAATTTACATGACAAGTCACAAAATAATGAATGAATGCATGTTAACACACACATTTCATTTAGAAATATGCAGTAAATGAAGAAGAAACAGCTAAAGTGTTAAAAAAAACAACAACCCAAAAACAACCACCTTGATGAGAGAGCTGGTTAAGTACCTGAAACATTTTTTTTTTTTTTTGGCTCTGATTTTTTCAGCACTATATGATGCCGTGCATTTTGTGCATGAAGTATTTTTAAAAATGTAACACAAATTGGCCCAGGCCATTGTGGCTCAGTTGGTTGAGCATTGTCCCATTCACCCAGAGGTAGCCAGTTTGATTCCTGGTCAGGGCACATGTCAGGGTGGTGGACTTGATCCCCAGTAAGGAGAATGCAGGAGGCAGCAGATTGATATTTCTCTCCCTCTCCCTTCATCTCTGTCTCTAAAACCAATAAAAGCATATTTTTAAGAATTAGAACAAAAATAAAAATATTAAAATTATTCTTAAGAATCAAAGTCCTATGTGATGAGCCATCAATTTCTGAAGCATCTGATTTGAAGCTTTGCTGACTCTAGAGTGGATTTTACTCTACTTGAGAGTTGGAGCATGAAAACTTCTAAGAATTCTTTCTTTCCATGTTGAAGAAGAGTGGTGCCCACCTCTCCCGGCCACAAGCTCTGTCTTCCACTTGCTGCCCCACTTGATGCCCAGCTTTTGGCCATACTCTTCTCCATACCAGACCAGCAGCTCACAGCCCGTCCTCACGACCCGGCAGGTTTGGTAGAAAATCTGCCTGTGATATTGAAAGGCCACCAGGTTCTGTTCTTCCTCATCCCGGGCGCAGTTCACGTACCTGGCGTTGAGGCAGATGAAAGGAAAAAAAACCACAGGCGATGAGCTTCCACTACCTGTCATATCGTGTCCAGATCCTCACTGACGCGTAAGGCCCTCAGCACTGATGGCACCCACCCCCATGCTCCTGGGGAAACTTCTGTTCAATGTCCAAGCCTCTGTCACAAGGTCATGTGAATTCCTGTCTCTATGTCCTGCTCACAGTGCTCATCCTGCCTAATGCCATTTCCAAAGCCTCATTCCAGACTTCCCCATCAAACCCGGTGGCCTCTAGCTTCTCTAAGCTGTAAGTCAGGTTCTGTGTTACACCCCAGGACTCGGGGCTTGCTCTAGGACTCACACCATTCAACATTCAGTCCAAGTCTCCCTTCTCTTCAGAGGCCTTTGTCGAGTCTCCCCACACTTTATTGAAGGCATCATTCAGTTGCCTCCCCCAGGTTCCCACAGAAATGTCGAGGTCTCTCTTTCTTAGAAAAATAACACAGAACAATAGTAGTTTATTCATAATCTGTCTCCCCTGACACAAGAGAGCCTCTCAGGAAAGGGCCATGAGCACTATGACTCTGCAGGCTCCAACATCCAGTTCTAGTTAGAACTGAGTCTGGGATGATGTGCTGCCCTCACAGGTTTAGATTATCCTTGGTTCAAGGCTATGTGGGCACTAGGCACTTGTTGAAAAATAGGAAAATTAGAGTTAAATGTTTATGAAATAAAATGTTTCATGTCCGTCTGCAGTAAGTCCTCCCTAGGGACATGGATTGTGTGATCTGTGTAAGTAATGAATTCCTTCCTCTAAACTGGAATATAGTAAGTGTTTAACTAATGTCAGTTAGATAAATCACAGAGTAATCCAGGGTCCTCAAGGTTTTTCCCAGTGCCCAAAGTAGAGACTTCTATTTTGAGGACATATGCTATACTTTTACCTCCTTTTTTTCGTAAATGTCTCTAGATGTTAAAGATCACTGTATGGAGAAAAAGGGGAAACAGAGTACTGAGGGAGACCATTAAGGAGGCATGATGGGAAGGACAGACATGTGGTTTGTGAGGCATGAGTGTCCTCTCCGGCACCCAGAAGCCTAGTGACCTTACCTCATCCAGTTGGCCTGAGATGTATCCTTTCCATCCACATACTCATAGCAGTTTCTCCCTTTGGTGATCTGCATTTCAGGAAAAGAAGTTAAAGGCTGTGTGTGTGTGTGTGTGTGTGTGTGTGTGTGTGTGTGTGTGTGAGTTTGTGTGTATATAATAGAATAATTACTTTATTCTAGTGTCATCAAATCTCTTTCAGCCTGCATGGTGATTCAACTGCCAATGGTGATCACAGGACATTTTTCTTACTCATCATCTACACTTCTTAGTCAATTTGTCCACTAAGCAGGAGCCCCACAAGGGAGGAGTCTGTACCACTTTGCTCCCATTTACCCTCTGATCCTTAGAGAGGAGCTCCATGTTCATGCAAAGTCCGCCCAGTACACAGAGCTAACTAACCATATGGTCCCCATCCATGTCCTAGCATGTAGAAGGTGGGGCAATCCAAGCCACAGGAGGGCCGGGAAGCCAGAGGACAGGGAAGAGGTAAAGTTCTCACCAGCCAGGAGTAGCCGCTGTTGGCTGTGGCTTCATCTTCTGTGATCTGACCCTCATAAGGGCCAAAGTGCAGGCCCACCGGCAGATCACATTCCTCATTCCACACTCCAAGCCCAGCCTCAGGGATGCCTGATGGTCCGATTCTCAACCCAGGGGGCAGAGTGAGGGCTGAGCGGTTGGCATGCCCCTTGTCCACGGCACTGTCTTTTACAAACGTAGGAGGCCCGTGCACAGCACAGCTGTCAATGAAGAAGTTCTGACACTTCTCACAATCTGGAGGCAAGAGCAACAGGGATTAGTCAGGGTGCAGTGCATGTCCCTGCACTTGAAGAGTTTCAGAAAGAGCTCCCATCAGTGAGCCTCAATCCTATATTCCCGGTCACGAGAGGAAGGGAATGATTTGGGCACCCAAAGACCAGTGAAATTATTGCATCAAGGACATAACATGCTCCTTGGTTAGGGTGAGCTTACACAGGTAGTCATCGTCCTGGGGCTCGCTGATCTCTTGGTAGACATGGCCCTTTCTCTCTCGTAGGCTATACATCTTCACTTCGATCTCCTTTCTCCTGAGGTCTACATGAGAGAAGAGCTGGTGAACGAAGTGGGTCTGGAACATGAGTCCCTGACTTGTCAGAAAGCACACAATGTCTTCCCATCAAATGATCACCTGTTCTTTATAGTATCTGGTATTTTCCTCCATTAACTAAAAGACTAGTACGCAACACTGACTACCGATGGCTGATTCAATTTTAGTTTCTAGATGATCCCATTATCAGGTTCAACCTTCCAAGCTTTGGTCATTCATAAAGTATGTATTGAGGGCACGTTATGTGTTAGGCACTGAGTAAAGATCTGGGCACACAACACCAAGAGAATATGGGTGCTATTATCACAGATGGATTTATTGGACAACTTGCATGTGCCAATTGTTTGAGATTTAATTTAATGCTTTCAAACTATATGTGTCCCATGTTTCCTTATGTTCACTGTATACATTAGCATTCAGGAGCTCAGAGAGTTTGGAAGATTAGCTCAAAGCTTCAGTGCTAACTCCAGTTTCAAATCCAGGCCTGTTGAAAGTCCACCCCACATACCTAGGCTATACTGACCAGCCTTTCTAGAGGAATTAGTGGAACTGAAATCTCCAAATTGTTGAACTTACCCAATTTTGATCTAGGGTGCTTTCCAGAGGTACTTGCTTCTCCAGGAGGGGGCACTGGTTTCTGGGTCTGCTCTGAGCCACTTGTGGTCAACAAATTTGCTGTTCCTGACAATTCCTTCAAACTGGACTCATTACTTAATGGCGCCCTGGACTTTGCCTTCAGTGTGAAAGGCAAAGGGAAATAAATGTAACGTACATTTATTTAATTATGTAGGGTTTATGATATACATGACTTTAATGAACACTTCAACAACTCTTGGAAATACCTGGGAAGTATGAAAATTAGAGGAAAAAGAAATGACCAATGTGGGTTTTGAATCGAAGACTAGAACCCATGCCTTAAGGCTCTTTCTTTTATAGCACATTGAGAATGAAGGATACTGGGAAGAGAATAAGACATAGTTGGGCCCTAACCAGTGTAGTTCAGTTGATAGAGAGTCGGCCTGCAGACTGAAGGGTCCTGAGTTCAATTCTCGTCAAGCGCGAGTTCCTTGGTTGCAGGACCCTCCTCCCTGGCCTGGACCTTGGTCTGGGCTTATGCAGGAGGCCACCAGTCATTATGTGTGTCTCTCACATTGATATTTCTCTCTTTCTCTCCCTCTTTTTTCTATTCCCCCTAAAAATCAATGAGAAAATATCCTTGGGTGAGGATTAAGAAAAAAAGAAAGAAAGAAATAGTTGGCAGAGCCCTGGCTGGTGTAGCTCAGTTGGTTGAACTGAAGGGTTGCCGGTTCCATTCCCAGTCAGGGCACATGCCCCAGTTACGGGTTATTGATCCATGTTTTTCTCTCTCACTGATGCTTCTCTCCCTTCCTCTCTCTCTCAAATCAGTAAAAACATATTTTTTTAAAAAGAAATGGCTGGCAGAAACCTACCATGACAATAAAGGAAATTATGCTAAAATGTGCAATTTACTATATCATGGAAAGAATAGTTGTAATTAGATTAGTTGGTTCCCACCAATTCTGTTTGAATAAGGTTGTGCTACTAGCCTGTTCTCTTCATTTTCCTGACCTATAACATGCTAATTCTTAATGTTATAATGAACATGAAATATAATGATGTTCACCAAAGTGTTCTGTGAGCACTTTGATACAGTATGAATGTGAGATTACAGTCCTGCTATCAATGTCCCTCTCAGCCATCTCTATATTTGAAATCACGTGTAATTTATCTTCATTATTCTTTGACCCTACTCTAGTTTAATTTGTAAATTTGAAAGCACTCTTTCAGGAGGCCCTCAGGGACCCTGAGCTGGGCCTGGGACTTCTGAGAAGAATCTGGTGTGAACCAAAGAGCTCACAATGCAGAGGTAGGCAGGCGGAGCCAATGATTCAAACAAGATGACACTGGCCTAATTAGAGCTCAGAGAAAGAAGCCATACTTCTTCTGACTGGAATGAGCATTCAAAACCAGTTCCAGATGAGCTTCTATTGAATAGTGTGTCATCTCTATGAAGTTCTTAAGTCACTTTATTTATTGTTTATTGTTTCTGAATCGTCAAACCTGAAGCACCCCAGAGTTGAGAGGCTTTCTTTTATTTGACTGGGAGGCTCTGATGCTGGGGTTGCTATATCCATCTTCATCTGGGACCATGCACCATGCAAACTGCCTATATATCAGTGAGCTTCTGCAAGTCGGAAGTCTTAGTGCATTTCTCACTGGAGCATAGCAGAGCAGAACTGCGTTTGGAATCATCAGTCAGTGAAAGATGTAATCATGTATGGATGAGACAGTGGAAAGTGCATAAAACTATGGAAATTTTAATGAGCTTGTAAGTGGTTTAGAGATGAAGCTATGGATTAGATTGCACGACCACCGATACTGTGATTTCAGACATACAATCAAACACTTGTATATGTCTGAAACCTCAGTTTCCTCATCAGAAATGGTGATACTTATAGTACCTACCTCATAGGGTTGTGGTAAGGTTTAAGTGAGTTTATGCACGTAGAATTCTTAGAGTCTGAAGCATTGTGAAGATAAGACCCGTGGTAGCTACTATTGTTGCTGATGTTATTAACGACTAAGATGATATTGGGCATTTTGTTGAAGAGGTCAGGAAAGGAAGGTGGCACTCTGATTTTTCCTCCTCTTCCCTGCATTTGCATCCAGGAGGAAGATTTTCTTTTCCACAGGATTTGGGAAATACTCACCTTCTGATGTTTATTCTGTTCCACTCTGAGGGCCACCCAAGAAGGTTTAGCTAAAAGATGGTGAGAAATCAATAATATATATAATTTCAGAGAGGAAGGGAGAGGGCGAGGGAGAGAGAGAGAGAAACATCAATGATGATAGAGAATCATGGATTAGCTGCCTCCTGAATACCCCACACCAGGGATCAAACTGGCCGTGTGCCCTGACCGGGAATTGAACTGTGACCTCCTGGTTCATAGGTCGACACTTAATCTCTGAGCCACGCCTGCCGTGTGAGAAATCAGTTTTGGTTGGTAATTGTTTCAAAATCTGGAGATTTTTATCTTTCAGAATTCTGAATTATAGAGTAATCCCAGGACAGACCAAGGATGATTGGAAAATGTTTCCTGAGGTTTCATTACGCTTATGCTTTTATTGGGAGCATCAGCTAATTTTCTTAAAATGTTAAAAAATAGCCCTAGCCAGCTTGGCTCAGTGGATAGAGCGTCAACCTGCGGATGGAATGGTCCTGGGTTCTATTCCAGCCAAGGGTGCATGCCTGGGTTGCGGGCTCATCACAGGTGTGCAGGAGGCAGCCAATCGATGGCTCTCTCTCATCATTGATGTTTTGATCTCTCTGAATTCCTCTCTGAAATCAATAAATATATTTTAAAAAAATAGACAAAACCCCATCTGTACTTCATCCTCTGTTCAATATATATATATTTAAAGTAGAAGCCCGTTGCACAAAGATTCACGCAATAGGCCTTCCTTCCCCTGGCTGCCTGCACTAGATTTCCTCTGGCACCGGGGTCCCAGGCCTTTGCTCCAGCCACTGAGGAGAAGCCAAGCCTCTTCCGTCTTCAGTCTTCACTCCAGCCAGAGCCTTCAGTCTTCTCTCAGCCGCTGCCCTGGTTAGGCAAATTAACTGCCATCTTTGTTGGGTTAATTTGCATGTGTATCCTGATTGGCTGGCGGGCCTGGCAGAGTGACACCAATTTGCATGTTTCTCTTTTATTTGTGTAGAGTGGCCTATCCCTGGCTGGGCATCTCAGTTGGTTGGAGTACCATGTTTTACACCAAAAGGTTTCCGGTTTGATCCTTATTGGGGCCTACACAGGAGGCAACTGATGGATGTTCCTCTCTCACATTGATGTTTCTGTCTCCCTTTCTGTCTCCCTCCCTTCCTCTCTCTAAATTCAATGAATATCCTTGGGTGAGGATTTAAAAAATAAAATTGCCCTAAAAAGCAAAAATAAAAAATTGGCCTTTCATGACACAAGTATAATAAAGGTCATGTAACTGCAAAGAATCTCTACTCTGTAACCCAGCGCTTTCTCCTCTCTGTCTTCTGTCTTCACACTGGCCTTGTCCAGTCCACCTTGGACAAGGCACCAGGACCACCTTGGCTCCTTTCTTTCTTATCCTTCCTCCTTTGCACATTTGGATTGTGACCACCTTCTCTAATCACTAGATTCTGATCAGCATCACACAGTCTTAGGGACAAAGACTCAGGTCTAGTCACCACATAAACAGAGTTTCGGGCAAGCTGGACATAACGTCGTGACTTCAGCTATGTTTCAACCTCAGACCCATGGAACTACAGACCCTACCAATCAGACTTTCATGAAACCTGGCAGATGATGCCATGGCTGCCATGGAACCTGATACAATGATGAACTACTTCCTACCCTGGCCCACAACCCAACCCCCTAACTACCATGAGTAATAATTTTCCCATATGTCCCCATGCAGGTCTTAGAGCACTGCTCACCTGTCAAAACTTCCTCCTTCTATGTGATCACAACTCTTCTGAATTAGTTATTTTTTACTCACTGTTATATTTTTGTATACTTACTTGTTAATGTTCTATAAGTATACAATTATATTATTATTCTATTTTATTTTTTCCACCACCATTTATACTCCTGTATTATTATTTTTTCATCCTCACCTGAGAATATATGCTTATTGATTTTAGAGAGAGAAGAAGAGGAAGAAAGAGAGGGAAACATGGATGTGAGAGAGAAACATCGATGAGTTGTATCCCATACACACCCCGACTGGGGATGGATCACGAAACCTTTTTGGTGTATGGGAGGATGCTCCAACCAACGGAGCCACCGAGACATGGCTATTCAATTATTTTTATTTTGAGAGAATGTTTATTAAAACTAGGGACAGTGAAACAAGGATAGAAGCAGCAGCAGGAGAGAGCTTAGGCTGGGCTGCTGTGTTGCTCTAGAAAGGTTAAAGGAAAGAGTTCAGCCTAGGCGGGCGGCTTTGGCTCATTGGAAAGTCATAGAAAAGGGGCCTTGGAGCCAGGTTCAGGGGGTTAGCCTGAATGAGCTGCCCCTGCCCGTACTCCCTGGTGCAAGTCTCCTGGGTCCCTTAGTTTAGGAGATGCACACCGAGTGGGGGTTGGGGGGAGGAGAGGGGAAAGGGTGAGGGGTCTGTGTGCTCCCGGAGAGAGAACAGCTTAAAAAATATATATATTAGAGCACCATTGCACGAAATTTATAAATTTCTGCACCGTGGGAATGGCGGTGGTTGTGGGGGGGGGGGGGAATTCCTGAGCCCGGCCTGTGCCCTCTGTGGCTCTGACAGTCTGGAAGTCCTGCGATCCATCGCTTGCAGAGGGAGGTCCCGTTCAGTAGCCCCAGCTCTGCATTGGTGGCCTGGGCCTCCCTCTTTGGGGTGACGGGGAGCCCCCATTGATGACCCAGTGGCTAGTGGCCTGGGCCTCTCTCTGCAGGGCATCATGGGGGATTGGGGGGCCGGACCAATTGCGTTTCACAGGCCTTGGCTGGCCTGGCGCCAGTGGGTGTCATAGCCTGGTCATCTGGTGGGTCCTTCAGCTGGTCCGCCCTGGATTTGCATATTATGGTTTCATTATTGTAGATTTGGGGGGTGGGTCTGGGTGAAGGTGAGAAAAGGGGGAGAAATGGGGGACCTCTGTGATAGTGTCAACACTAAATCTGTATATAATTATTGTTACACATTGAAAGAGGTTTTATGACCCTGGCCAGTGTGGCCCAGTGGTTGAGCCACGACCTATGAACCGTGAGGTGGGGGGCCGGCAGGAGGCAGCCATGGAGGTTTCTCTCTCACCTGTTTCTCTCTCTCTCTCTCTGTCTCTCTCTGTCTCTCTCTCTCTCTGTAAAATAAATGATTCATAGAAAGGGGTTTATGTGAACAGCCCCTGGCTGTGTAACTGCTCTGCCTCTTGCTCCTCCCCGGTAACTCCCGAGAGGCCGCCCGACCTACACCAGGTCAGGGTCAGGCAGCTGCGCGCCCTCCGCCCGCACCTCGTGGCCTCGGGGTCCACTCGTCATCCGAGTCCTCGGAGTCCTCCACCCGGGGCCTGGCCGTCCTCCCGCGGCGACACATGAACGCGGGTCGAGGGGCCCTGAGACCTGGAAGGAGAGAAAGAAAGAGTCTGTCCTGCAGGCGAAGAGCTGAGGGACAAACAGCAGAGCCAGCGCTTGGCGGGGGCAGAGCCCGGGGCCCTGGACGGAGCACCCCAGCCCCGCCAACCCCGCGGCCCCGTCCCCCCTCGCTCACCCATGCTGAGCAGCGCCTCGTAGTTGCTCTTCACGTTGCGGTGCCGCGCTCGCTCCCAGGCGCCCATCTGCGCCCACTCCTCCCGGGAGAAGTAGATGGACACGTCCCTGCAGGCGGCCCTGGACTGGGGGAGAGACCGTCCGTCCGTCCATCCGTCCTCCCCGGCCCGAGGGGCGGCGCCCCGCCTCCACCCCGTCCCCACCCCCGTCCCCACCTCCACCCCCTCGGACCCCCTTACCTTAGGCCTATGCCCTGCTCACCCCGCCTCCTCCACGGGGCGCTCCTGCAGGTCCCTGTCCGGGTCCATGGTGCCGCCAGCGGAGTCCCCTCCCGAGGACACGGTGCCTGTGGGAGGAGGAGGCGCTGAGGGGACCGCTCCCACCTTGCAGGGCAAACCCCCCCCCACCCCCCCAACCCCCAGACAGACCGGGGCCGCGGCCATTATGACCCACTAGGGGGCGCCTCCTTCCCGCCGCGGTTGGGGGGTCCCAGGGGGTACTGAGGGGCCCGGTCAGGGGGGTCTGAGGGGCGCGTTCCAGGGACTGAGAGGCGCAGTCAGGGGGAACTGAGGGGCGCGTTCTGGGGGGTCTGAGGGGCACGGTGGGGGGTCTGAGGGGAGCGGTCTGGGAGGTCTGAGGGGCGCGGTCAGGTGGGACTGAGGGGAGGGGTCTGGAGGGTCTGAGGGGAGCGGTCTGGGGGATTTGCGGGGAGCGGTCTGGGGGGTCTGAGGGGCGCGGTCAGGGGGGTCTGATTGGCGTGCTCAGAGGGATCTGAGGGGCGCGGTCAGAGGGGTCTGAGGGGCGCGGTGGGGGCGTTGAGGGCCCTTGGGGGTGGAGGTGGTTCGCCTTTACAATGGGGGGGGGGGCTGTGCCGAGAGGAACCGGGTTCGGGAATGGCACCCACGATTCAGGAGCAATGCACGCGGGAGGAGGCGCCTCAAGGGGCAGAGACGTCTCCGGCTTAGGAGATGGGCCCGCTGGACAGAATCCGGGTCTTTCTTGCCAGGAAAGTTGGGTGCTCGGGTCAGAGGATTTGGGACTCCTGTGAAGAGATTTGGGGTCTCAGGGACAGCCTCCATGGTTTCTGTCTCGGAGTTGGGGATTTGGTCTTCCTGGGTGCCGTGGTTAGGGAGCCCAGGCTCGGGGTGTGCTGTGTCTGACCTTTGGGGGATTGAGCGTTCCTCTGGGCGCTGAGACCGGGGGTCCTCCGGGATAGCGCACTTGGGGTCCCTGGAGGCTGACAGAGTGGGAGCCTCTCGGGAGGACACCCTGGGTCTTCGGCTGGGGGTTTGAAGGCCAGCGGCAAAGGGGTTCCCACGCAAGGCTCCCGTTTTCCTGTCTGTCTCCAGGCCGCACTGCGAACCTGGCCGAGGTCCCCTCAAACCCGCGCTCCTGGCCGCGTGCTCCCGCCCTCAGGCGGTGTGCGGCCGGCTGAGGGGGAGCTTCCTGCCTCCAGAGCGTCAGCGCCAGCCGCCAATGAGTGCTGTGGTCACGGGGCCCGGCCTGCCAATGGGCGGTCAGAAACGCGAAAAGGGCGGGCCATGGAGGTGGAGCCTTCCTGCCAGTCAAGGAGAGAATCCTGTGGAAAGAGCCCGCCCTGCGCTCCCAACCCCCCATGGTGATTGGCTGCCCTGGGTCCTGCGAGTGTCCGTCAAGAAGCCTTCAGCCACTGGGAGGTGTCCAGGGCTTGGATTCCCGCTGCGTATGGGCGGGACCCGGGGAGCCGGGAGCCCCCAGCCAGGACAGGTGTTGGGCTGAGGCGGCCTTCCTGCCGCCTGACCGAATCTCTCTTCCACCCGACGGTGTTTAGGTCCCGGACTGTCTTCCAGGCGCATTTGTTGGCTTCCTTAGCGAGAGGACCAGATGGTAGGTGGGGAGTTGCGTTCTGGGAAACAGGGATTCCCACTAGACCAGCGGTTCTGAACCTGTGGGTCGCGACCCCTTTGGGGGTCAAACGACCCTCTCACAGGGGTCGCTTAAGACCATTGGAAAACACATGTATAATTATATATTGTTTTTGTGATGAATCACTACGCTTTAATTATGTTCAGTGTGTAACAATGAAAATACATCCTGCATATCTGATATTTACATGACGATTCATAACAGTGGTAACATTACAGTGATGAAGTAGCAACGAAAAAATTTCATGGTTGGGGGTCAGCACAACATGAAGAACTGTATTCAAGGGTGGCGGCATTAGGAAGGTTGAGAACCACTGCCTTAAAGGAAGCTGTCGAGTGGAAGAGCAAGATGGTGGCGGTATAGGCAGACGTGTCCCAGGTCGTGACCTGGAGCAAATGAAGTGAGCAGCTGAAACTAGTAACATCCACCCCAAATTGGCAAAATCGCTCAGCTGGTGAGACGGTTTGCAGCCGGGAAGACCAGAACTCCCCTGGAAAGGTAAAAGCCCAGGGATTTGGGCAGGAAAGTTTGCCAGACCTCTGAACCCAGAGAGTCGGAGGGAGACCGCGTGGCAGACAGCCGCGTCCCTTGGGACAGGCACAGCCCCTGACAGGGGAAAGGAGAACCGCCAGGGGAACTGAGAGCTGGGTTCTGTGATCACAGAGGACTGAGCCTAAAGGGGGCAGCCTGAAGAGCTGACCAGACCATGCAGTCCCGGTAAGAGAAGAAGCCTACAGAAACCAAGCCTTTCCCGTTTCTGCGGCCAGCGTTTGTTTGTTTGGTTTTACTGAATCCTGTTCATGGGACATTTCGGATACAGACACTCACCTGTGCTGAAGAGAGGGAGAGTGTGCGGAGGAGTGGAATCTGGGGAGAGACTGAGGAGAGAAGGGGGGCCGGGAGAGGTGGCAGCGAATTGAGTGCTGAGACACCCCCGAGCCCAGGTCCGGGGCAGACATTCTCTCTGGAGAGTGAGACTCCTCCCCCCAGCCCCCAGGCAAGGAGCACAGCCACACCCAGATTCCACCCTGTAGGAGATCAAGGATTAAAATAACCTGATCAGTACCTGGGAGTTAACAGGGTCTGGCCTATAGAGGGATTTTCAATCCCAGCAACAACACAGCCCCGGTAACTAACTATTACGCAGCCAGCTCTGGGCAGTGAACCTCCACTGGACAGAGAGGCCCTATAGCCTCAGAGGCCAACCCCAGAACACTCCCACCCAGAGGCTGACCCACAAACTGACTCGTTGCTAAACACAAAATAAGGCAGTCTGGGAAACAAATGCGGCTTGCTTTAAAAAAAGGACTGTGGTTGACAACACAGAGGAACAGTGTATCGCAGGGAAACTCAACACTCTCCTGAATACCTGGCAGGTCTAAGGCGAGCCACACTGAAGAATAGAAGAACCGAAGGACCTTCACTACTGCAATTTTTTTTTTCTTTTTTCACCTTTTAACTACGGAACCAAATTTTTTTTCTTTGTTTTTTTTTCTCCTTTTTTTTCCTTTTTTTTTTCTTTCTTCTTTTTTCCATCACCTGATTTTACCCTTTTATTTACTACCTTCTTACTTTTAACCAGTATTATTACTGCTACCATTTTACCATTTTTTTTAAAGTGCCATTTTATTTTCTCTTTATTTTATTTTGGGATTAGTGTTCTCCATTCTATTTTCATCGTTATATTATTGGTTGTTTCTAGTTTGCATTCATCTCCAGGGAGCTGTTGCTGGAATTTGTTGGGATTAATGGCTGTTCTGTAGGAGTATTCTCCTCGTATAAAATAAGTCTCCTCCCCTCTTCCACTTCATTCTCTCTTTTCGCTCTTTCTTTTTCTTTTCTTTTCTTTTCTCGCTTTAATTTTCCCCCCTCCTTTTTCCCAATTTCATTTTTGCACTCCTTTTTTTGGTCCCTACTTTTCTTTTTCCTCTTTTATCTTTTTCTCTTCCTTCTTCCTTATCCCCTAATTCTCTTAATTCAGGTGGTCACCTTTATTTGGGGTTATTAATATCGTGAATATATTTGTGTATAGTGCCTGGTACGTGGTGCCTTTTTGTGTTGTATTTTGTGCCTTTAAATCAACGCAGCAGATCCAAGCAACAGCAACCTCCTGAGCAACAACACCCTCTGCTGAGGAACAGCAGCTGTACGTGAAACCTCGCCCCACCAGCCCGAAGAGCCACCACAGCTGTGAACAGCACCCACCAGAGGAGCTGCTGCCAACTGAAGAGCAGCTGCTACCGCAACTGCCCGAAGAGCAACCACAGACCAAGGAGTCACTGCCACCAAGGGAGCAACCACTGAACGACTCAATGTCTAGATATGTCAGTGAGATCAAACATGCGTAGACAAAGAAACCCCCAAAGGAAAGAGTAGGAGGACTCTCCAGAAAAGCAGCTAAGTAATACAGAGGCAGGCAACATGACAGAAAAAGAATTCAGAATAAGGGTCCTAGAGTGCACAAACCGGATGGAGGAAAAAATCGACAACCTCTGCAAGAAGCTAGAAGAAACAGATGAAAAAATCAACAACTTAAGTAAGACCCAAGAAGAAATGAAGAGTGATATAGCTGAAATGAAAAACTCCATTGAAAGTATCAACAGTAGACTAGGAGAAGCGGAGGACCGAATTAGTGAATTAGAAGAAAAGGAAGCAAAACACACCCAAACTGAACTGCAATTGGAGAAAAAAAATGAAAAGTCAGGAGGAGAGCCTAAGGGTGCTTTGGGACAACATGAAACGAAACAACATACGAATAATAGGGGTACCAGAACAACAGAAGGATGAACAAGGATTAGAAAACCTATTAGAAGAAATAATATCAGAAAACTTCCCTGAGGTGGGGAAGAAAAAAGTCACGCAAGCCCAGAGAGTCCCAAACAAGGTGAACCAAAAAAAAACCCACACCAAGACACATCATAATTACCATGGCAAATGTTCAGGACAAAGAGAGAATCCTACAGGCTGCAAAAGAGAGACGGAAAGTTACATACAAGGGATCTCCCATTAGATTGTCAAATGATTTCTCAACAGAAACACATCAGGCCAGAAAAGAATGGACAGAAATTTACAAAGTGATGCAAAGCAAAGGACTGAATCCAAGAATACTCTATCCAGCAAGGCTATCATTCAAACTTGAAGGGGAAATAAGAAGCTTCACAGACAAAAAAAGGCTAAGGGAGTTTATTACCACCCAGCCAGCAATGCAAGGAATGCTAAAGGGACTGGTATAAAAATAAGAAATAAAAAGCTCAGAAAGAAAACAGCCACACAAAAACAGAAATGGCTACAAACAAGTACCTTTCAATAATAACTTTAAACGTAAACGGACTAAATGCTCCAAACAAAAGATATCGAGTGGCTGAATGGATAAAAAAAACATGACCCATACATCTGCTGTCTACAAGAAACCCACCTCCTTAGAAGGGACTCACACAGTCTGAAAGTGAAAGGATGGAAAAATATCTTTCAGGCAAATGGAAAGGAAAAGAAAGCTGGGGTAGCAATACTTATATCGGACAAAATAGACCTCAAAGTGAAGGCCATAACAAGAGATAAGGAAGGCCACTTCATAATACTAAAGGGATCAATACAACAAGAAGATATAACTCTGGTAAACATATATGCACCCAATGCAGGAGCACCCAAATTCATAAAAAAACTCCTGGAAGATATCAAAGGAGAGATCCACAACAATACAATCATAGTAGGGGACTTTAATACACCACTGACAACACTGGATAAGCCCTCTAGACAAACAATCAGCAAAGATACAGCAATCCTAAATGACTCACTAGATCAGATGGACTTAATAGACATCTTCAGAACACTTCACCCCAAAGCCAGGGAATATACATTCTACTCAAATGCTCATAAGACATATTCAAAAATAGACCATATATTGGGTCACAAGCAAAGTATCCCCAAATTCAAGAAGATTGAAATCATAAAATGCGTCTTCGCAGACCACGATGGCATAATATTAGAAATAAACTACAATAAAAACAACCCAAAGTACTCAAACACCTGGAAGCTGAATAGCATGCTATTACATATTGATTGGGTTACCAATGAAATCAAAGAAGAAATTCGAAACATCCTGGAAACTAATGATAATGAAAACACAACAATCCAAAACCTATGGGACACAATGAAAGCAGTCCTGAGAGGGAAGTTTATAGCTCTACAGGCCTATCACAAAAAAAACAAGAAAAAATGGTAGTAAATCAGCTAACTCTACAACTCAAAGAATTAGAAAGAGAGCAACAAGAAAACCCCAGATTGAGCAGAAGGAAGGAGATAATAAAGATTAGAGCAGAAATAAATGACATAGAGACCAAAAAAACAATACCGAAAATCAATGAAAACAAGAGCTGGTTCTTTGAAAGGATAAACAAGATTGACAAACCTCTAGCCAGACTCACCAAGAAGCAAAGAGAGAGGACCCAAATAAACAAAACCAGAAACGATAGAGGCGAAATAACCACAGACCCCACAGAAATACTAATGATTGTTAAAAAAAAATACTATGGACAGCTCTACTCCAACAAATTAGACAGCCTGGAGGAAATGGACAAATTCCTAGAAAAATACAACATTCCAAAACTCAATCAGGACGAATCTAAAAATCTCAACAGGCCAATAACTATGGAAGAAATTGAAGCAGTCATCAAAAGGCTTCCAGCAAACAAAAGCCCAGCACCAGACGGCTTCACAGGGGAGTTTTACCAAACATTCAAGGAAGAACTAAAACCTATCCTCCTCAGACTACTACAAAAAATTCAAGAGGAAGGAACACTTCCAAGCTCATTCTATGAAGCCAGCATCACCCTAATACCAAAACCAGGTAAAGACAACACAATGAAAGAGAATTACAGGCCAATATCCCTCATGAACCTTGATGCCAAAATCCTCAACAAAATCTTAGCAAATCGGATCCAGCAGTACATCAGAAAGATCATACACCATGACCAAGTAGGATTTATCCCAGGGATGCAAGGATGGTACAATATCCGCAAATCAATAAACGTGATACATCACATAAACAAATTGAAAGAAAAAAACCACATGGTCATATCAATTGATGCAGAAAAAGCATTTGACAAAATTCAACACCCATTTTTGATAAAAGCTCTCAGCAAGGTGGGAGTAGTAGTATCATACCTCAACATAATAAAAGCCATATATGACAGGCCCACAGCCAACATCATACTCAATGGACAAAAACTAACACCATTTCCCCTAAGAACAGGAACAAGGCAGGGATGTCCCCTCTCACCACTCCTGTTCAACATAGTACTGGAAGTGTTAGCCATTGCAATTCGGCAAGAAGAAGAAATAAAAGGCATCCAAATTGGAAAAGAGGAAGTAAAACTGTCCTTATTTGCAGACGACATGATATTATACATACAAAACCCTAGAGACTCCATCAAAAAGCTACTAGACTTAATACATGAATTTGGCAATGTAGCAGGATACAAAATTAACCCCAAGAAATCTGAGTCATTTCTATACACCAATAGTGAACTTTCAGAAAGAGAGATTATAAAAACAATCCCGTTTACCATCGCACCAAAAAAATTAAGCTACCTAGGAATAAACTTAACTAAAGTGGTAAAAGACCTCTACTCAGAAAACTACAGGACGTTGAAAAAAGATATAGAGGAAGACATTAACAGATGGAAGAACATACCGTGTTCATGGATTGGTAGAATCAACATCGTTAAAATGTCCATACTACCCAAAGCAATCTATAAATTCAACGCACTTCCCATTAAAATACCAACGGCATACTTCAGAGATCTAGAACGAACTCTCCAAAAATTCATCTGGAATAAAAAAAGAACCCGAATAGCTACAGCAATCCTGAAAAAGACCAAAGTAGGTGGGATCTCAATTCCAGATATCAAGTTGTATTACAAAGCCACTGTTCTCACAACTGTGTGGTACTGGCACAAGAATAGGCATATAGATCAATGGAATAGAATAGAGAGCCCAGAAATCGGCCCGAAACAATATGCTCAATTAATATTTGACAAAGGAGGCAAGAACATACAATGGAGCCAAGATAGTCTCTTCAATAAATGGTGTTGGGAAAATTCGACAGATATATGCAAGAAAATGAAACTAGACCACCAACTTACACCATTCACAAAAAATAAACTCAAAATGGATAAAGGACTTGAATGTACGACAGGAAACCATAAAAATTCTAGAAGAATCCAAAGGCAACAAAATCTCAGACATATGCCGAAGAAATTTCGTCACTGATACTGCTCCTAGGGCACTTGAAACTAAAGAGAAAATGAACAAATGGGACTACATCAAAATAAAAAGCTTCTGCACAACAAAAGAAACCATCAACAAAACAACGAGAAAACCCACTGTGTGGGAAAACATATTTGCCAATGTCATATCTGATAAGGGCCTAATCTCCAAAATCTATAGGGAACTCATCCAACTTAACAAAAGGAAGATAAACAATCCAATCAAAAAATGGGCAAAGGACCTAAATAGACACCTTTCAAAAGAGGACATTCAGAAATCCAAGAGACATATGAAAACATGGTCAATGTCACTAATCATCCGAGAGATGCAAATCAAAACAGCAATGAGGTACCACCTCACACCTGTCAGATTGGCTATGATCAACAAATTAACAAACGACAAGTGCTGGAGAGTATGTGGAGAAAAAGGAACACTTGTGCACTGCTGGTGGGAATGCAGACTGGTGCAGCCACTATGGAAGACAGTATGGAGTTTCCTCAAAAAACTGAAAATGGAACTCCCATTTGACCCTGTGATCCCACTTCTAGGAATATATCCCAAGAAACCAGAAACACGAATCAGAAAGGATATATGCACCCCTATGTTCATAGCAGCACAATTCACCATAGCTAAGATCTGGAAACAGCCTAGGTGTCCATCAGTTGATGAATGGATTAGAAAACTGTGGTACATCTACACCAAGGAATACTATGCTGCTCTAAAAAGGAAGGAACTCTTACCATTTGCAACGTCATGGATGGAACTGGAGAGCATTATGCTAAGTGAAATAAGCCAGTCGATGAAGGAAAAATACCACATGATCTCACTCATTCATGGATAATAGAGACCATTATAAAATTTTGAACAATAATAGATACAGAGGCAGAGCTGCCTCAAACAGATTGTCAAACTGCATCAGGAAGGCCGGGGAAGGTTGGGGGGCAGGAGGTAGGGGGGTAAGAGATCAACCAAAGGACTTGTATGCATGCATATAAGCATAACCAGTGGACATAAGACATTGGGGGATAGGGGAGGCTAGGGGACTGTCTAGGGCGGGGGGATAAAATGGACACATATGTAATATCCTTTGTAATACTTTAAGCAATAAATTAAAAAAATAAATAAATAAATAAATAAAATAAATAAAGGAAGCTGTCAGCCAATTCCTTTGCAAAAACGAACCTCTGCTCCCCTCATGTGGCCTTTTAAAGAATAACACCTGGTGCTTCTGTCCGTGGTGCTGAAATGTTAGCTAATGTCCTGTGAATTTGATGAAAAATTCTACCCAAAAAACCACAAACAAACAAACAAAAAACAAAACCTACAGAAAACCCTACAAAATCACCGAGGCTGTCCAGGGTGCAATTATTCCTTCCCTGGATGGACTGAGGTCACGGGTCTGTCTTTTGCACCCCTTCCTGTCCCAGCCCTGCCAAGGGAAGCCTTGGCTGCTTCACTGACATGGGGAAGCTGTGCGTTCACTAATTCAGTCCGTAACCTAGAGGCTGCCATGATTGGAGCAGTCAGTCCTGGGGAGGCCGCCGTTAACAAGGCAGCCAGTACCGCACCGGTCTCCTTTCCTGAGGCAGCCAGTCAGCCGCGGCCATTGTGATTGCGGCAGCCAGTGCCTTGGATGACACCATTATGGAGGCAGCCAGTCTGTGCAGTGAGGTGCAGGGGTATCGGGAGAAGGTGTTATTCCCACTAGACTCAGCGGCCTCTGTAGGGCATTCCTGAGGCAGTCCTTTCCCTGTAGGCGGCCATTATTGATGCTGTCAGTACCAGGGAGGCTGTTGTTGATGGCAGCTCCAGATGCAGGTTATCATGGGAACATGGTAGTACCACGAGAAAAAAATTCATCTTAAACCTTTGTGTTGAAACCCAGTGTGTTTTTAAAAAATATAT
Organism: Myotis nattereri; assembly: GCF_964212035.1. NCBI lineage: Eukaryota > Metazoa > Chordata > Mammalia > Chiroptera > Vespertilionidae > Myotis > Myotis nattereri. Next base: position 43,935,550 of record NC_138094.1, on the reverse strand, counting down.
TTTTATTGATTTCAGAGATGAAGGGAGAGGGAAAGAGATGGAAACATCAATGATGAGAGAGAATCATGGATCCGCTACCTCCTGTATCCCCCCCATCCCCACTGTGTATTGAGACAAAAACCCCGGCATGTGCCCTGCCCTGGAACCGAACCAGGGACCCTTCAATTTGCAGGCTGACATTCTCCCCACTAAGGCACACTGGCCAGGGCCACAGTTGGTTTTTTTAGAAAGATACATTTCTACTATTTCAGAGAGAAAGATCAGTGATCAGTGATCATCCTAGATTGGCTGCCTTCTGCCAGAAGAAAGAGTGACATGTGTTCTCATCAGCTAAGCGTAAGGAATATCCCTGGCCAGTGTTGTTCGCTGGTTAGAACTTCGGATGCCCAGGGATGGGTCTCTGGTGGGATTCCTGGTCTAGAGCACATACCTGGGACGCAGGTTTTATGGCCAGCCCCGGTCTGGGCTCCTGTGGGAGCCAAAGATCCATGTGTCTCTTGCATATTCATGTTTGCTTTTTGTTTCTTCTCTTTCCCCTCCTTCCATTCCTCCCTCCCTTCTTCCCTCTCTCCCTCCCTACCTCCCTCCATCCCTCCCTCCCTCCCTCCCTCCCTCCCTCCCTCCCTCCCTCCCTCCCTCCCTCCCTCCTTCTCTCTCTGTAAAAAGCATATCCTGTGGTAAGAATTAACAAAAACGTACACAAGAAAAAAGTACAAAATGGAAAAGATTTGGAGGCTGTGAAAAAGCAGCATACCCCTAAAGAAAGGCACCATGATGAGCAGAGCATTCAGCTATGCTGATGTTTTTCCTTGCGATGTGTCTATAAGATAAAAATAAAATGTCCGACTGTCCCTCAGCTGGCAAGGTCCTGAGAGAACACGAGGAGGCCACTCTAGCGCGGTCCTTGCAGGGTCTCCCAAGCCACCACGTTAGGGGCGAGGATCTCGGTGGGCGAGGCGGGGAGGAGCAGGGGAAAGCGAGGGGTGAAGGAGGTGGGGAATGGACAGAGGAGGGTCTTGCACGTGCTCCCCTGTCCTGCCTTGTGTCGCTTCAGCGAGAGTCACCCACAATGGGAAGATGCGAGCAGACTCAGCTGGTGTCGGTGACCAAGGGACACACAGACCAAGGGACAGACAGATAATCGAGGCCGCAGTGGCCTGTAGAGGTTGACATCCGGGAAGGGACATTACCTCCACAGGAAGAATAGCTCCCTCAGAGGAAGTATTGTTTTCCCAAATGAAGGAGCAATTCATTCACAACATAAGTGGTCCACATACAGGAAAGTGCAGTTCCCCTACAGGAAGAATGTTTCCTCACAGGAAGTTTGTTTCCCCCACAGGAAGAGGCGTTCTCCCACAGGAAGTTTCCATTCCCTCAGAGGTAGTTGTGATTCCCTCACAGGAAGGTAGGTCAACAAACAGGAAAGTGCATTTCCCTCACAGGAATCTGACACACCCTCACAGGAAGAGTCATCCGCACACAGGAAAGTGCATGTCCACAAAAGGAAGAAGGGATTCTAAAACAAAAGAGACACTACCCCACAGGAAAATGTGTTCCTACACGGGAAGGGACACTTCCCCTACAGGAAGGAGTGTTTGCGTCTGGTAGTTTTATTTCCAAAAGGAAGTTGATTTTTCATATATGTAAGATAGGTCAGCACACAGGAACGAGTACGTCCCACAAAGAATGAACTGTCTACACACGGAGGTACATTTCCTAGAGAGGAAGAATGGTTCCCCAGAGGAAGTTTGTTTCCACACATGAATGTGTGATTCATTCGCAGCATAATAGGTGCGCATACAGGAGAGTGCATTTCCCCAAAAGAATAAGGTTTCTTCAAAGGAAAATAGTTTTCCCTATAGGTATAGGCGTTCTCCAACAGGAAGTTTTGATTCCCGCACAGGAAGTTGCATTTCCCCCACAGGAAGAGAGATCGACAACAGGAAAGGGCATTTCCCCCACAGAAAAATGGGACGCTATCACAGGAAAAGAGATCCGCTCAAGGTTAAGTGCATTTTCCCCACAGGAAGCAGGGTCCCTAAAACAAAAGGTACACTCACCCACAAGAATATGGGTTCCTACATTACAAGGGTCATTTCCACCACAGGAAGGAGGGTTCACAGTCGGAAAATTTTGTTTCTACAAGAAGATGGCTTTCCATCAGTGGAAATAGTTCTGCACTCAGGATCCTGCATGTCCTGTAAAGAATGAAGTGTGTACACACCAGAAGTGATATTACCTCCAGAGGAAGAATAGTTCCCCCAGTGGAAGTATTTTTCCCCCACATGAGGAAATGTTCTTCACAGCATAATAAGTCCGCATTTTTGGAAAGTGCATTTCCTACATAGCAGGAAGCATGTCTCAAAGGAAGGTAGTTTCCCCGCAGGAAGAGGTGCTCTCAAAACGGAAAGGATGCTCGCACAAATAGGGGCCATTTCTTCACAGGAAGAGAGATCTGCACAAAGGAAATTGCATTTCCCCTTAAGGAGGAAGGGTTCCTACAATGGAAGGATAACTCCCCAGTAGGAAAATCAGTTCTCATTTCGGATGGGACATTTCCCAACAGGAAGGAGGGTTCACAATTCAGAAGTTTGGTTTCCACACGGGATGTTGCGTTTCCATTACAGGTCGAAAGCTCTGCACACAGGAAAGTGCATTTCCCCCACAGTACGTTGGCTTCCCAAAGCAGAAGGAAAATTTCAACCAAAGGACAAAAGCTTCCCCACCGTAAGTTTGGTATCCCCACAGGAAGATGGATTCCAACACAGGAAAATCGGTTTGGATAATGAAAAGTGCATTTCACACACGGGAAAAAGGGTTTCCTTGGAACAAGTGAATTTCCCCCACAGGAATAGTTCTTCTCCCACAGGAAGTTTCATTTCCACCACACCAATATGCACCTCCCTCACATGAAAATAGTTTCACACAAAAGAGAATGCAGTTCCCACACTAGAAATAGGATTCTCACAAAGAATTTGCAATACCCTCAAAGGAAGGTGGGATTCGCTCAAAGGAAGATACATATGCAAACAGGAAAGTGCATGTCCCACAAAGGGTGAAGTGTTCAGACACAGAAAGGGACATTTCCCCCAGAGGAAGAATGGATCCCTCAGAGGAAGTATTGTTTCCCCAAGTGAAGGAGCCATTCATTCAGAGCATAATCGGTAAGCATACTGGATATTGCAGTTCCCCTACAGGAAGAAGGTTTCCTCACAGGGTGTTCGTTTCCCCCACAGGAATAGGTGTTCTCTAACAGGAAGTTTCCATTCCCCCACAGGAAGGTGCGAGTCCCTCACTGCAAGATAGGTCCACAAACAGGAAAGTGCATTTCCCACACTGGAAGTTGAGACGCCCTCACAGGAAGAGTCATCCACACACAGTAAAGTGCATTTCCCCCACATGAAGAACGTTTCCTCAAAGGAAGTTTGTTTCCCCTATAGGTAGAGGCGTTCTCCAACAGGAAGTTATGATTCCCCCACAGCAAGGTGCGATTCCCTCACAGGAGGACAGGTCCACAACAGGAAAGTGCATTTCCCCCACAGAAAAATGGGACGCTTTCACAGGAAAAGAGATCCGCACACAGGAACATGCATTTCAGCAACAGAAAGTAGAGTTCCTAAAACAATAGGGACACTCTCTCATATAATATGTTTTCCTACAGCCAGCGGACATTTCCCCCACAGGAAGGAGTGTTCACCATGGGAAAGGGATAGAGATGGAAACATCAATATTTCCCGGGAGCCGGTCCATCCTGCTGTTTCAAGTGATCTGGCATATATGATATACTGTTCTTAATATGTTTGCTCACCTTCTTGGCCCTATGTGCTTTAACCAAGGTCACCTCTTTGAGAAAGGTTGTTTCCCCAGGTAGGTTTTCTCCCCTGAAGTTAGGGAGGGAATTAACCCCCTTAACTAAGTGCCATGTGGGTAATTATTCACATTAACTACGAACAATCATGCTTAAGCTACATAATATTTACTCCCTGGAATGGAGATAAGAAAAGCCCTAACCTTTGGAATAGAGATTGATAGGATTGGAATCAACTGCTATAAATACAGATGTAACAAGACAACAAGAGACAGAACTTAGAAGACAGAACCAAAAGACACAGAACCTAGACACAGAACCTACACAGAACCTACGGACAGAAGAAATTAGCTGGAGAGAACATGTCAAATGATCCTGGACAGAAACTGGCCAAAGAACCTAGAGACAGAACCTAGTGAGAGAACATGGCAAAAGATCCTGGACAGAAACTGGCCACAGAACCTAGATACAGAACCTACACAGAACCTAGACACAGAACCTACACAGAACCTAGAGACAGAAGAACTTCGCTGGAGAGAATATGGCAAAAGATCCTGGACTGAACCTGAGTACAGAAATTGGCAAGGAATACTCGCACCTTCCTATTTCTAGTCACCTGACTACAACCTGGTGACTGAACCTGGCTGGAGAACCTAGCAAGAGAACATGAACACAGAACCTGGCTGGATATCCTAACCAAAACTTCGCTGGAGATCCTGAACAGAACTTGGCTGGAGATCCTGGCTAGAGATCCTGGCTAGGCTGCTGATCAACTGAACGCTGTCTCTGTGTCATTCCTTCTTCGCTGACTCCGTCCACAACTTTGGGGACCCCTGGACCTGCTGGGGTTGGACCCCAGCATCTGGTGCCAGAACCGGGACCTCTAGGTAAGCCCCACTCTCGGGATGGATAGGACTCTACCGTAGGAAGAGGGTGGATAGTCTTCGCCGACTCCATCCACACCTTTGGGAAACCCTGGAACAGGATTCCCCTAGGTAAGACCCCCCCCAATGAGAACCCCCACATTCAGGACTCATAAGACTCCACCAGGGTACTGCAGACCCCCCTATAGAGGATAAGTAGGGTAAGAAGGTGGATAGTACAGAACTTAGATTGAGAAGATGTGCCATACTGAGTCCAAAGAAAGAAGACTCTGTATTGATTCTAAGATTGAGAAGATGTGCCATACTGAGACCAAAGAAAGAAGACTCTGTATTGATTCTTAGATTGAGAAGATGTGCCATACTGAGTCCAAAGAAAGAAGACTCTGTATTGATCTTTAGATTAGGAAGATGTGCCATACTGAGTCTAAAGAAATAAGACTCTGTATTGATCTTTGAACACATATGCTTGCTAGCAGAGGAATTAAGGTTACACCCAGTCAGACAGAACGTTTTATACAAGAAGTATGTCCATGCTTTTCTGAGGAAGGAAAGGTAAATGGAAAGGCATGGGAGGAGGTAGGCCCAAGGAGCCTTATCCTTAACCCCACTGCAGTCTTTCCACCGCAGGAAAGTGCAGGATTGGCTAGCTCTCCCTGGGGTGATAGATCAGGACTAAGGTAATAGCGGAAAGCGCCGATCCTACTCTTAAAATGGATACAAGAGAGCATTTGGGGTTTTTCTTTTTAATGCCTGCTTTTAAAAAATAAAAAAGGGGGAATATGCCTGAAGACGGTCCATCCTTGCTGTTTCAAGGGACCTGGCATATATGGCATACTGTTCTTAATATGTTTGCTCACCTTTTTGGCACTATGTGCTTTAACCAAGGTCACCTCTTTGAGAAAGATTGTTTCCCCAGGGAGGGAATTTCCCCTGAAGTTAGGGAGGGAATAAACCCCCTTAAGTAAGTGCCAGGTGGGTAATTAGTCACTTTAACTACGAACAATCATGCTTAAGCTACATAATCTTTACTCCCTGGAATGGAGATAAGAAACGCCCTAACCTTTGTAATAGAGATTGATAGGATTGGAATCAACTTGTATAAATACAGATGTAACAAGACAACAAGAGACATAACTTAGAAGACAGAACCAATAGACACAGAACCTACACAGAACCTAGAGACAGAAGAACTTCGCTGGAGAGAACATGGCCACAGAACGTAGAGACAGAACCTAGTGAGAGAACCTGGCTGAAGAACCTAGAAACAAATCCTGGCTACACAACCTGGATAGAACATGGCAAGAGAACCTGACTAGAACCTGGTGACTGAACCTGGCTGGAGAACCTGGACAGAACCTGGCTGGAGAACCTAGTGAGGTAACATGGCTACAGAACCTTGCTGGAGAACCCGGAGAACCTAGCAAGAGAACATGGACACAGAACCTGGCTGGAGATCCTAACCAGAACATTGCTGGAGATCCTGAGCAGAACCTCTCTGGAGATCCAGACCAGAACTTGGCTGGAGATCCTGGCTAGGCTGCTGATCAACTGAACACTGTCTCCGTGTCCTTCCTTCTTCGCCGACTCTGTCGACGCTTTTGGGAACCCCTGGACCTGCTGGGGTTGGACCCCGGCAAATGATGAGAGAGAATCATGGATCAGCTGCCTCCTGTATCACCCCCTCCCCACTGGGGATCCAGCCTGCAACGAGGGCATGTGCCCTGACCGGGAATCAAACCAGGGACCCTTCAATACACAGGTTGACACTCTCCCCACTGAGGAACACTGGCCAGGGCCACAGTGGTTTTTTCTTAGAAATATGCATTTCTACTATTTCAGAAAAGAAGAAAGATCAATGATGAGTGATCATCCTAGATTGGCTGCCTTCTGCCAGAAGAAAGAGTGGCATGTGTTCTCATCTGCTCAGCAGAAGGAATAGGCCCTGGCCAGTGTTGTTCACTGGTTAGACCTTCGGATGCCCAGGGAAGGGTCGCTGGTGGGATTCCAGGTCCAGAGCACATACCTGGGATGCAGGCTTCATTGCCTGCCCCGGTCTGGGCTCCTGTGGGAGCCAAAGATCCATGTGTCTCTTGCATATTCATGTTTGCTTTTTTGTTTCTTCTCTATCCCCACCCTCCCTCCCTCCCTCTGTCTGTAAAAAACATATCCTCTGGTAAGAATTAACCAAAACATAAACAAGAAAAACGTACAAAGAAGGAAAAGATTTGGAGGCTGTGAAAAAGCAGCATACCCCTAAAGAAAGGCACCATGATGAGCGGAGCATTCGGCTCCGCTGATGTTTTTCCACGGAATGTGTCTATAAGATAAAAATAAAATGTCTGAGTGTCTCTCAGCTGGCCAGATCCTGACACAACAGGACGAGGCCATTCTAGCGTGGTCCTTGCAGGGTCTCCCAAGCCACCACGTTGGGGCGAGGCTCTGCGGCGGGGGGCGAGGCCAGGAGGAGCAGAGGAAAGCGAGGCGTGAAGGAGGCGGGGAATGGACAGAGGAGGGTCCTGCACGTGCTCCCCTCTACTGCGTTGTGTCGCTGCTCCCAGAGTCCCCCCCACTGAGAAGATGGGAGCAGACTCACCCGGTGTCAGTGACCGAGGGACATACAGGCTGAGGGACACACAGACTGAGGGACACATAGACCGAGGGACACAGAGACCGAGGGACACACAGATAATCGAGGCCGCAGTGGCCTGGAGAGGTGACATCCGGGAACCTGTGACCACTGTGTTGGTTCCTTTTATCCTCCCAGATGTACCTTCTCAGAGGTTTTTGACTCCAGAACCCTGGATTCCAGTTCCACAGACAGCACCTACTTCATGGTGACTCTGCCCAAGACCCAAGACCTCTCTGGACAACCATTCACACATCAGTTGTTTGGAAAGTGATCTCAAACTTATTCTATATAGTTATTGCATGTATGAAAAATAAATCAGAGCCAAGCAGTCATCTGTTTGATGTATTATACATTTGTATCATACATACATTTTAGTTTAGAAAATGACATTTCTCATTCAAAGTTGCCTTCCTAAGTGTAATTAAGTGAGCATGTTAAAAACTTTGTAAGAGTGAATGTTTTACTTGGCAAATGTTTAGAAACTTGGTAAGTATTACTGTGTATCGCTGCCCAAGGAACTGTTGGGGGTCATGTGTTGTCACCAAAGCAGAATGTTTGCTCAATGACTGGTCCCCTTGTTGAGACAACCTTCATGGTTTTCCCTTCATTCTGTTATGAACCTATAGGCAGAAGGTAGAATTAGGCTTGTACTGATGCCACAGCTCCCACCTGCTGTGATGATGGAAACAGGCCTGATGCTCCAAGCATCATGAGAACACCAGCAAGCGAGGCTCAATGACTGAGCGTTGACCTATGAACCAAGAAGTCCCCTTGATTCCTGGTAAGGGCACCCCCATCACCTGATTGTTTCTCTTTGTCTCCCTGTCCCTCTGTGTCTCAGATCAAGAACAACAGATTTAAAATAAAACTGGAAACTGTCCAATCTGCTCCTATCCTCCTCCCAAAAGGTATCAGATTTTACTGAAAACACCCACCACTTGTCTTCCTTAGTCATCGTGAGAATTCCAGTTCATGAATGTTCAGAGCATCTCAGTTTCAAACGTGCGTGCACATCTACACCCAAACAGCGGAGCATCGCATCCTGGAGAATTTTCCATTTCCTTCCAAAGGAAGTGAGATGTCTCACACTGGAAATGGAAACAAATGGTAGGAAAAGCTGGGCATGGAGATCAAGGCTAATCATTGCAATCTGGGAATGATGTACTCAACAAATCACAGCATGAATAGTCAAACCAGAACCTTCCTGTATGTGGAGGTTTGGGCACGGGGACACCAACATTTTTAATGTGAATGAGGACTTGATTGTGCAAAGCTTTCCTTCACCCCCTGAGAGATACTCAGCAGAGGTGCTGAGCCACTTGGAAATGTGTGCTGTTTCAATGCGATGCTGGGGGTGGGGGTTTGCCCCTCCTGGCCTGAGCAAGAGAGCCCACCTTCCAATGTGCACAGGACCCATGCTTGGGTGTCAACAGCTCCATGACTGTGGGCTGGCTCCTCCCCAGTCCGCTGAGACCCACAGAAAACAATCTCCCAACTGGCAGATTTCTCCTGGTCCTGAGGTGTTTCGGGATTGGGTTAATGAGGGAAAACACAAGTATGAAGGTGTGGCTCAAAGGTTGCTTCTGAGAGTTTCAGGTCACCCACCCAAGCCCTCAGTCATTGTAGGGAATGAGGTATCAATTCTTCACATAGAAATGCCATCATTTTTTAAAATATATTTTTTATTGATTTCAGATAGAAAGGGAGAGGAAGCGGGGGGAGATGAGAGAGAGAGAGAGAGAGAGAGAGAGAGAGAGAGAGAGAGAGAGAGAGAGAAACATCCATGATGACAGAGAATCATGGATCCGCTCCCTCTTGCAAGCCCTACACTGGGCATCAAGCCCACAACCCGAGCATGTTCCCTGACCAGGAATTGAACCCTGACCTCCTGGTTCATAGGTCGATGATCAAGCACTGAGCCACACCAGCCGGGCAGGAGAGGGAAGGTCATGGTCCCAGTTCGTGGGTTTGGTGACCCCTTCAGGAGCTCTCCTCCAGGAACAGGTGCTGTGCTAGGTCCCTCAGGCTGAGGGGTAACGGGCCCTCACCGCGTGTGCCTGCTCCCTGCATTGATGTCCATCTGCTCTGTTGTAAGAAAAGAGGGGCCTCTGGTTGCTGTGGCCCCGTCGCCTCCCCAAGCAGAGGCTACCTGTTCCCTGGAGCCTCGCTGGACTCCCACCCATGGGCCCATGAGCATCAGTGCCCCAGGCCTCGCTGGACATTACCTGTGAACCGTTGGCCAGGAATGACCGACACGGCCTGCCTGCTCTGCTCACGCGGGTCCATGGCCCATCAGACTCCCCATAAGAAACGTGCAGTGAAGGATTTCAGACGGGTCAGGGTAGGGTTAGACCCGCGGACCCAGGTACAAGGCCAGCACCAGGAGCTGCTGCGAGGTGGGCTTCGCACACACTGTGAGGTGAGGTGCACCTAGCAGCTCTCAGCAGGGTGGCGAGGGCCTGTGTCCTGGTAACTCGCAGTGCTGCAAGCCCAGGCTCAGTGGGAGGGGGTGGCCACGGGAGGAGCATGCCTGACCCCACGCCTCCTGCTCAGGCAGCCGAGTCCACGCAGAACAGTGGGGCTGCGCGAGCTCTAAACTGGCTCCCGGGCCCCACGCCCTCTGCCTCCCTTGTCCACCTCAAGGCCGGGCAGACGCTGTTCACCGAGAGACGCACGTTTTAGCCACCTGTGCCAGAGGCGCCGGTGCTGACCACACTCTGAATGACACTCCAAAGCCTGGGTCACCCTCCCGCTTTATAGCTTGGAAAGGGGCACAGAGACTTTGGGGGTCTTGCCTTAGGACACACAGTTGTGAGGGCAGAGCTGAGACTCAAACCCTTGTGGGCAGACCTGGCGGCCACATGCTATGCCCCAGGTGAGATGCCGATGCTACTGAGGCAGCAAGAAGGGTGAGGGCGACCAGTGCCCAGACTGAGGCAGCACAGGTGTGTGCACAGGCACACGGGCACTCACACACACACATGCACACACACACACCCACCTGTACACACCCTCTCTGGCTTTCACCTCTGAGGCTACAGAGGTCTGAGGAATCAGGGGCGGAGCCAGGAGAAGCCAAGGGGTTGTTGGGGTCCTATTCATGTTCCTGGTGAGTCTGTCTTAATCCCTCTCCCTGGCAGGAACCTCACTGGACTGATGCCAGATTCCTACCTTCCCGGGTTCAGGTCTGTGGCTGAGCATTCTTTGAGGCCCTCCTGGAACTCTGCTTTCAGTGATGAGTGGAATGAGGCATGTCGGCTTCAGGTTTGTCTGGACACAAAATTTATTGAAACGAGGCCAAAAACACCATGAGGGACATTGGTGTTGACATCCCCATAGCACTTAAGGAACTGTTTGTCTATTGCCTCTCCTCTTGAAAGTGGAGGATGTTTGACCAGTTTCTTCTGTACTAAGTACACTCTTGGGGAAGCAAAGGAGCCAGCAGGCTTCCTCTGAACCCCGTCAGAGCTGGGATATGAGGCATGTGGTGCCTACACTTGCCCTGTGGCTGCTGAGGTGCAATTTAAGGCTCATGATGCATCCTCCATGCAAACACCGGGCTTCTTCCCTGAGTGTGTCCTCTGGTGTCGGATGAGATTGTACTGAAGTGTAAAGCCTCGCCCACACTCCCTGCAAACATATGGCTTTTCCCCAGAGTGTGTCCTCTGGTGTTTGATGAGATTGGACTTAAGTGTAAAGCCTCGCCCACACTCCCTGCACACATATGGCTTCTCCCCTGAGTGTGTCCTCTGGTGATTGATGAGATCAGACTTCTGTGTAAAGCCTCGCCCACACTCCCTGCACACATATGGCCTCTCCCCTGTGTGTGCCCTCTGGTGTCTAATGAGATTAGACTTCACTGTAAAGCCTCGCCCACACTCCCTGCACACATATGGCTTCTCCCCTGAGTGTGTCCTCTGGTGTCTGATGAGATGTGACTTCTGTGTAAAGCCTTGCCCACACTCCCTGCACTCATAGGGCTTCTCCCCTGAGTGTGTCCTCTGGTGTCTGATGAGAGGTGACTTATCTGTAAAGCCTCGCCCACACTCACTACACACATAGGGCTTCTCTCCTGAGTGTGTCCTCTTGTGTATGATTAGAGTTGACTTATCTCTAAAGCCTCCCCCACACTCCCTGCAAACATGGGGCTTCTCCCCTGAGTGTGCCCTCTGGTGTCTGATGAGATGTGACTTCTTTGTAAAGCTTCGCCCACACTCCCTGCACACATATGGCTTCTCCCCTGAGTGTGTCCTCTGGTGTGTGTCGATATGTGACTTATCACTGAAGCCTTGCCCACACCCTCCATGCTTGATTGTTACAATTTTTGACATTCTTACTTCCACAAATAATTTGCCTGTGTTCTTTGCGTTAACATTCTGGCCTGTGCTGGGCTCTTCCTCCATTATTCTCTCAGGTTCACTGGAGCTCCCTGTTTGTCCGTTGGGAGGCTTGAAAGAGGCCCTTGAAGTTCCCCTGTGCCTGATCCTTTTAAGCAAAGGTTTGGACCTCCATTTGACCTCTTGACCTTCAGCTTTGTCATTCCAGCCATGTGGACCAGTCTGTTGCTGCTGCTGTTGATTCTGACGCTCTGGGCCAGCTTCCTCCGCCTGGATGTGCTTTACGGCAGATGCTCCTGACAGAATCTCAGAGGGGTGATTGCGTTTCACATGTTGGCTGAGGAATGTCCGACTGGAGAAGGCCACAGAGCAGGAGGGACATGGGTGGACCTCTGGCTTTGGTTCTGCTGGAGAAGAAAGTTTTGGTCAGGGCAGGTGTGGGCAAGCCCGCCTGTGCCGTACGGTCTGTCTCCTGGTAAGACCCGTCCCCGGAATCATTCTAGCTGTGTTGACAGTGCAAGCTCTGCCTCCCACAAAGTGTTCCTTCACTGTCTACTTTTCTTTTTCTTTGTCTGCACTACTCTTCTTCAGAAATCCAGAGACCCCATATCAAAAGTCTTTTCTACAGCCCTGGCCAGTGTGGATCAGTGGATAGAGCCTCAGCCTGTGGACGGAAAGGTCCTGGGTTTGATTCCCATCAAGAGCATGTTGCCGAAACCGGTTTGGCTCAGTGGATAGAGCGTCGGCCTGCGGACTGAGAGGTCCCAGGTTCGATTCCGGTCAAGGGCATGTACCTGGGTTGCGGGTATATCCCCAGTGGGAGATGTGCAGGAGGCAGCTGATCGATGATTCTCTCTCATCGATGTTTCTAACTCTCTATCTCTCTCCCTTCCTCTCTGTAAAAAATCAATAAAATATATTAAAAAAAAAGAGCATGTGCCTTGGTTGCAGGCTTCTCCCCAGCCTGGGCCCTGGTCTGGGCGTGTGCAGGAGGCAGCCAGTCAATGTGTTTCTCTCACATCGACATTTCTCTTTGTCTTTCCTCCCTCTTCCATTCTCTCTGAATATCAATGGAAAAATATCCTCGGATGAGGATTGAAAAAAAAAAAGGTCTTACAGCTCAAGGACCATCAGAAGGCATTTCACTCCTTATATGGGTTGGACTATTGTGACCTTTCCATATACATGTATCTTCTAAGTCATGTTACAGAGAAAAACCACAGGCCTGGCCAGGTATCTCAGTGGTTGAGCATCAACCCATGAACCAGGACGTCACCAGTTTGATTCCTGGTCAGGGCACATGCCCAGGTTCTGTGCTCGATCCCAGCAGAAGGCAGCTGATCCATGTTGATATTTCTATCTCTCTCTTCATTTCCCTTCCTCTCTCTCTCAAATCACTAAAAATATTTAAAAATAGAGAAACCATAGACCCCAACTAGCAATTGCTTCTCTCTCAGTTTTCCACAAATCACAAAATGGAAATATGTCCTTCCTAACACAGTATTCCTACTTGGTTTCTTTCAGTGTTAGCCTACTTCAAATACACTACAAAGTCCTGTTTCAGAATATCTTTCCAACCATCCCCTAGCTAGTCTGGATCAGTAGATAGAGCGTCGCCTTGGGGACTCCAGGGTCCTGGATTTGATTCTAGTCAAGGGCACATACCTTGGTTGCTAGCTCAATCCCCAGCCCTGGTTGGGGTGTCTGTGGGAGACAAGCTATTGATGTTTCTCCCTCTGTCTCTCCCCCTTCTACTCTCTCTTAAAAAATAATCAGTGGAAAAATATCCTTGGGTGAGGATTAACAACCACAACAAAAATATTTCCCCAACCTGCTTCTTAAACTCCTGACTCCCATCTCTCTCCAGCCAGTCCGCCTTCCTCTCTCACTTGGAGTTGAAATAATCTCGGAGGGGATTCCCCACTGAAGTTTATTTCCCCAAAAAATTAACAAAGCATAGTTTTAGAACATGCCACTCTGCAGCTGAAAACTGCTCAGTTGTCCCGTCTCACTCAAGAAAGTCCCCAGTATCTCAGCTTGGATCATAGGCACTGTATTTCCCGGCTGCTAGGCATCTGTCCAACCTCTGTTCTTGCCCTCTGTACTGAGACTGAGACGGGAGTAGCCCTCAGCCAGCTCAACACCCCACCTCTTTCCTTCCCTGCACCAGCCACTCCCTCTGCCTGGGACCTTGTGACACAACTGTTGTAAATGTTGTCTCCTGAGAAAGCCTTCCCTTGACCTTTGCAATCCGACACACCCACCTTCCCCTCACACTGATCCCTAGGCACTTGTCCTGGGCCCGTTTTCTCCAAAGCGCTAACCACTGTGTGATATTAAGCACATGCACATATGTATGCCGGGGCTTCCCTCCTTCACCAACCAGCTGCTCAGGAGCAGTGATTCTGATCATCGTGTTAATCTGTATTTTCAGCTCCCAGAACCCTGTGTGGCACCGAGTAGGAATTCACATGACAAGTCACAAAATAATGAATGAATGCATGTTAACACACACATTTCATTTAGAAATATGCAGTAAATGAAGAAGAAACAGCTAAAGTGTTAAAAAAAAAACAACAACCCCAAAACAACCACCTTGACGAGAGAGCTGGTTAAGTGCCTGAAACTTTTTTTTTTTTTTTTTTTTTTTTTTTTTTTTTTTTTTTTTTTGCCTCTAATCCTTTCAGCACAATATGATGCCATGCATTTTGTGCATGAAGTATTTTTAAAAATGTAACACAAATTGGCCCTGGCCATTGTGGCTCAGTTGGTTGAGCATTGTCCCATTCACCCAGAGGTAGTCAGTTTGATTCCTGGTCAGGGCACATGTCAGGGTGGTGGACTTGATCCCCAGTAAGGAGAATGCAGGAGGCAGCAGATTGATATTTCTCTCCCTCTCCCTTCATCTCTGTCTCTAAAACCAATAAAAGCATATTTTTAAGAATTAGAACAAAAATAAAAATATTAAAATTATTCTTAAGAATCAAAGACCTATGTGATGAGCCATCAATTTCTGAAGCATCTGATTTGAAGCTTTGCTGACTCTAGAGTGGATTTTACTCTACTTGAGAGTTGGAGCATGAAAACTTCTAAGAATTCTTTCTTTCCATGTTGAAGAAGAGTGGTGCCCACCTCTCCCGGCCACAAGCTCTGTCTTCCACTTGCTGCCCCACTTGATGCCCAGCTTTTGGCCATACTCTTCTCCATACCAGACCAGCAGCTCACAGCCCGTCCTCACGACCCGGCAGGTTCGGTAGAAAATCTGCCTGTGATATTGAAAGGCCACCAGGTTCTGTTCTTCCTCATCCCGGGCGCAGTTCACGTACCTGGCGTTGAGGCAGATGAAAGGAAAGAAAACCACAGGCGATGAGCTTCCACTACCTGTCATATCGTGTCCAGATCCTCACTGACGCGTAGGGCCCTCAGCACTGATGGCACCCACCCCCATGCTCCTGGGGAAACTTCTGTTCAATGTCCAAGCCTCTGTCACAAGGTCATGTGAATTCCTGTCTCTAAGTCCTGCTCACAGTGCTCATCCTGCCTAATGCCATTTCCAAAGCCTCATTCCAGACTTCCCCATCAAACCCGGTGGCCTCTAGCTTCTCTAAGCTGTAAGTCAGGTTCTGTGTTACACCCCAGGACTCGGGGCTTGCTCTAGGACTCACATCATTCAACACTCAGTCCAAGTCTACCTTCTCTTCAGAGGCCTTTGTCGAGTCTCCCCACACTTTATTGAAGGCATCATTCAGTTGCCTCCCCCAGGTTTCCACAGTAATGTGGAGGTCTCTCTTTCTTAGAAAAATAACACAGAACAATAGTAGTTTATTCATAATCTGTCTCCCCTGACACAAGAGAGCCCCTCAGGAAAGGGCCATGAGCACTATGACTCTGCAGGCTCCAACATCCAGTTCTAGTTAGAACTGAGTCTGGGATGATGTGCTGCCCTCACAGTTTTAGACTATCCTTGATTCAAGGCTATGTGGGCACTAGGCACTTGTTGAAAAATAGGAAAATTAGAGTTAAATGTTTATGAAATAAAATGTTTCATGTCCGTCTGCAGTAAGTCCTCCCTAGGGACATGGATTGTGTGATCTGTGTAAGTAATGAATTCCTTCCTCTAAACTGGAATATAGTAAGTGTTTAACTAATGTCAGTTAGATAAATCACAGAGTAATCCAGGGTCCTCAAGGTTTTTCCCGGTGCCCAAACTAGAGGCTTCTATTTTGAGGACATATGCTATACTTTTACCTCCTTTTTTTCCTAAATGTCTCTAGATGTTAAAGATCACTGTATGGAGAAAAAGGGGGAACAGAGTACTGAGGGAGACCATTAGGGAGGCATGATGGGAAGGACAGACATGTGGTTTGTGAGGCATGAGTGTCCTCTCCGGCACCCAGAAGCCTAGTGACCTTACCTCATCCAGTTGGCCTGAGATGTATCCTTTCCATCCACATACTCATAGCAGTTTCTCCCTTTGGTGATCTGCATTTCAGGAAAAGAAGTTAAAGGCTGTGTGTGTGTGTGTGTGTGTGTGTGTGTGTGTGTGTGTGTGTTTGTGTGTGTGTGTGTGTGTGTGTTTGTTTGTATATAATAGATTAATTACTTTATTCTAGTGTCATCAAATCTCTTTCAGCCTGCATGGTGATTCAACTGCCAATGGTGATCACAGGATATTTTTCTTACTCATCATCTACACTTCTGAGTCAATTTGTCCACTAAGCAGGAGCCCCACAAGGGAGGAGTCTGTACCACTTTGCTCCCATTTACCCTCTGATCCTTAGAGAGGAGCTCCATGTTCATGCAAAGTCCGCCCAGTACACAGAGCTAACTAACCATATGGTCCCCATCCATGTCCTAGCATGTAGAAGGTGGGGCCAACCAAGCCACAGGAGGGCCGGGAAGCCAGAGGACAGGGAAGAGGTAAAGTTCTCACCAGCCAGGAGTAGCCGCTGTTGGCTGTGGCTTCATCTTCTGTGATCTGACCCTCATAAGGGCCAAAGTGCAGGCCCACCGGCAGATCACATTCCTCATTCCACACTCCAAGCCCAGCCTCAGGGATGCCTGATGGTCCGATTCTCAACCCAGGGGGCAGAGTGAGGGCTGAGCGGTTGGCATGCCCCTTGTCCACGGCACTGTCTTTTACAAACGTAGGAGGCCCGTGCACAGCACAGCTGTCAATGAAGAAGTTCTGACACTTCTCACAATCTGGAGGCAAGGGCAACAGGGATTAGTCAGGGTGCAGTGCATGTTCCTGCACTTGAACAGTTTCAGAAAGAGCTCCCATCAGTGAGCCTCAATCCTATATTCCCGGTCACGAGAGGAAGGGAATGATTTGGGCACCCAAAGACCAGTGAAATTATTGCATAAAGGACATAACATGCTCCTTTGTGAGGGTGAGCTTACAGAGGTAGTCATCGTCCTGGGGCTCGCTGATCTCTTGGTAGACATGGCCCTTTCTCTCTCGTAGGCTATACATCTTCACTTCGATCTCCTTTCTCCTGAGGTCTACATGAGAGAAGAGCTGGTGAACGAAGGGGGTCTGGAACATGAGTCCCTCTCTTGTCAGAAAACACACAATGTCTTCCCATCAAATGATCACCTGTTCTTTATAGTATCTGGTATTTTCCTCCATTAACTAAAAGACTAGTACGCAACACTGACTACCGATGGCTGATTCAATTTTAGTTTCTAGATGATCCCATTATCAGGTTCAACCTTCCAAGCTTTGGTCATTCATAAAGTATGTATGGAGGGCACGTTATGTGTTAGGCACTGAGTAAAGATCTGGGCACACAACACCAAGAGAATATGGGTGCTATTATCACAGATGGATTTATTGGACAACTTGCATGTGTCAATTGTTTGAGATTTAATTTAATGCTTTCAAACTATATGTGTCCCATGTTTCCTTATGTTGACTGTATACATTAGCATTCAGGAGCTCAGAGAGTTTGGAAGATTAGCTCAAAGCTTCAGTGCTAACTCCAGTTTCAAATCCAGGCGTGTTGAATGTCCACCCCACATACCTAGGCTATACTGACCAGCCTTTCTAGAGGAATTAGTGGAACTGAAATCTCCAAATTATTGAACTTACCCAATTTTGATCTAGGGTGCTGTCCGGAGGTACTTGCTTCTCCAGGAGGGGGCACTGGTTTCTGGGTCTGCTCTGAGCCACTTGTGGTCAACAAATTTGCTGTTCCTGACAATTCCTTCAAACTGGACTCATTACTTAATGGCGCCCTGGACTTTGCCTTCAGTGTGAAAGGCAAAGGGAAATAAATGTAACGTACATTTATTTAATTATGTAGGGTTTATGATATACATGACTTTAATGAACACTTCAACAACTCTTGGAAATACCTGGGAAGTATGAAAATTAGAGGAAAAAGAAATGGCCAATGTGGGTTTTGAATCGAAGTCTAGAACCCATGCCTTAAGGCTCTTTCTTTTATAGCACATTGAGAATGAAGGATACTGGGAAGAGAATAAGACATAGTTGGGCCCTAACCAGTGTAGTTCAGTTGATAGAGTGTCGGCCTGCAGACTGAAGGGTCCTGAGTTCAATTCTCGTCAAGCGCGAGTTCCTTGGTTGCAGGACCCTCCTCCCTGGCCTGGACCTTGGTCTGGGCTTATGCAGGAGGCCACCAGTCATTATGTGTGTCTCTCACATTGATATTTCTCTCTTTCTCTCCCTCTTTTTTCTATTCCCCCTAAAAATCAATGAGAAAATATCCTTGGGTGAGGATTAAGAAAAAAAGAAAGAAAGAAATAGTTGGCAGAGCCCTGGCTGGTGTAGCTCAGTTGGTTGAACTGAAGGGTTGCCGGTTCCATTCCCGGTCAGGGCACATGCCCCAGTTACGGGTTATTGATCCATGTTTTTCTCTCTCACTGATGCTTCTCTCCCTTCCTCTCTCTCTCAAATCAGTAAAAACATATTTTTTAAAAAGAAATGGCTGGCAGAAACCTACCATGACAATAAAGGAAATTATGCTAAAATGTGCAATTTACTATATCATGGAAAGAACAGTTGTAATTAGATTAGTTGGTTCCCACCAATTCTGTTTGAATAAGGTTGTGCTACCAGCCTGTTCTCTTCATTTTCCTGACCTATAACATGCTAATTCTTAATGTTATAATGAACATGAAATATAATGATGTTCACCAAAGTGTTCTGTGAGCACTTTGATACAGTATGAATGTGAAATTACAGTCCTGCTATCAATGTCCCTCTCAGCCATCTCTATATTTGAAATCACATGTAATTTATCTTCATTATTCTTTGACCCTACTCTAGTTTAATTTGTAAATTTGAAAGCACTCTTTCAGCAAACATTCAGGGGGCCCTCAGGGACCCTGAGTTGGGCCTGGGACTTCTGAGAAGAATCTGGTGTGAACCAAAGAGCTCACAATGCAGAGGTAGGCAGGCGGAGCCAATGATTCAAACAAGATAACACTGGCCTAATTAGAGCTCAGAGAAAGAAGCCATACTTCTTCTGACTGGAATGAGCATTCAAAACCAGTTCCAGATGAGCTTCTATTGAATAGTGTGTCATCTCTATGAAGTTCTTAAGTCACTTTATTTATTGTTTATTGTTTCTGAATCGTCAAACCTGAAGCACCCCAGAGTTGAGAGGCTTTCTTTTATTTGACTGGGAGGCTCTGATGCTGGGGTTGCTATATCCATCTTCATCTGGGACCATGCACCGTGCAAACTGCCTATATATCAGTGAGCTTCTGCAAGTCGGAAGTCTTAGTGCATTTCTCACTGGAGCATAGCAGAGCAGAACTGCGTTTGGAATCATCAGTCAGTGAAAGATGTAATCATGTATGGATGAGACAGTGGAAAGTGCATAAAACTATGGAAATTTTAATGAGCTTGTAAGTGGTTTAGAGATGAAGCTATGGATTAGATTGCACGACCACCGATACTGTGATTTCAGACATACAATCAAACACTTGTATATGTCTGAAACCTCAGTTTCCTCATCAGAAATGGTGATACTTATAGTACCTACCTCATAGGGTTGTGGTAAGGTTTAAGTGAGTTTATGCACGTAGAATTCTTAGAGTCTGAAGCATTGTGAAGATAAGACCCGTGGTAGCTACTATTGTTGCTGATGTTATTAACGACTAAGATGATATTGGGCATTTTGTTGAAGAGGTCAGGAAAGGAAGGTGGCACTCTGATTTTTCCTCCTCTTCCCTGCATTTGCATCCAGGAGGAAGATTTTCTTTTCCACAGGATTTGGGAAATACTCACCTTCTGATGTTTATTCTGTTCCACTCTGAGGGCCACCCAAGAAGGTTTAGCTAAAAGATGGTGAGAAATCAATAATATATATAATTTCAGAGAGGAAGGGAGAGGGCGAGGGAGAGAGAGAGAGAAACATCAATGATGATAGAGAATCATGGATTAGCTGCCTCCTGAATACCCCACACCAGGGATCAAACTGGCCGTGTGCCCTGACCGGGAATTGAACTGTGACCTCCTGGTTCATAGGTCGACACTTAATCTCTGAGCCACGCCTGCCGTGTGAGAAATCAGTTTTGGTTGGTAATTGTTTCAAAATCTGGAGATTTTTATCTTTCAGAATTCTGAATTATAGAGTAATCCCAGGACAGACCAAGGATGATTGGAAAATGTTTCCTGAGGTTTCATTAGGCTTATGCTTTTATTGGGAGCATCAGCTAATTTTCTTAAAATGTTAAAAAATAGCCCTAGCCAGCTTGGCTCAGTGGATAGAGCGTCAACCTGCGGATGGAATGGTCCTGGGTTCTATTCCAGCCAAGGGTGCATGCCTGGGTTGCGGGCTCATCACAGGTGTGCAGGAGGCAGCCAATCGATGGCTCTCTCTCATCATTGATGTTTTGATCTCTCTGAATTCCTCTCTGAAATCAATAAATATATTTTAAAAAAATAGACAAAACCCCATCTGTACTTCATCCTCTGTTCAATATATATATTTAAAGTAGAAGCCCGTTGCACAAAGATTCACGCAATAGGCCTTCCTTCCCCTGGCTGCCTGCACTAGATTTCCTCTGGCACCGGGGTCCCAGGCCTTTGCTCCAGCCACTGAGGAGAAGCCAAGCCTCTTCCGTCTTCAGTCTTCACTCCAGCCAGAGCCTTCAGTCTTCTCTCAGCCGCTGCCCTGGTTAGGCAAATTAACTGCCATCTTTGTTGGGTTAATTTGCATGTGTATCCTGATTGGCTGGCGGGCCTGGCAGAGTGACACCAATTTGCATGTTTCTCTTTTATTTGTGTAGAGTGGCCTATCCCTGGCTGGGCATCTCAGTTGGTTGGAGTACCATGTTTTACACCAAAAGGTTTCCGGTTTGATCCTTATTGGGGCCTACACAGGAGGCAACTGATGGATGTTCCTCTCTCACATTGATGTTTCTGTCTCCCTTTCTGTCTCCCTCCCTTCCTCTCTCTAAATTCAATGAATATCCTTGGGTGAGGATTTAAAAAATAAAATTGCCCTAAAAAGCAAAAATAAAAAATTGGCCTTTCATGACACAAGTATAATAAAGGTCATGTAACTGCAAAGAATCTCTACTCTGTAACCCAGCGCTTTCTCCTCTCTGTCTTCTGTCTTCACACTGGCCTTGTCCAGTCCACCTTGGACAAGGCACCAGGACCACCTTGGCTCCTTTCTTTCTTATCCTTCCTCCTTTGCACATTTGGATTGTGACCACCTTCTCTAATCACTAGATTCTGATCAGCATCACACAGTCTTAGGGACAAAGACTCAGGTCTAGTCACCACATAAACAGAGTTTCGGGCAAGCTGGACATAACGTCGTGACTTCAGCTATGTTTCAACCTCAGACCCATGGAACTACAGACCCTACCAATCAGACTTTCATGAAACCTGGCAGATGATGCCATGGCTGCCATGGAACCTGATACAATGATGAACTACTTCCTACCCTGGCCCACAACCCAACCCCCTAACTACCATGAGTAATAATTTTCCCATATGTCCCCATGCAGGTCTTAGAGCACTGCTCACCTGTCAAAACTTCCTCCTTCTATGTGATCACAACTCTTCTGAATTAGTTATTTTTTACTCACTGTTATATTTTTGTATACTTACTTGTTAATGTTCTATAAGTATACAATTATATTATTATTCTATTTTATTTTTTCCACCACCATTTATACTCCTGTATTATTATTTTTTCATCCTCACCTGAGAATATATGCTTATTGATTTTAGAGAGAGAAGAAGAGGAAGAAAGAGAGGGAAACATGGATGTGAGAGAGAAACATCGATGAGTTGTATCCCATACACACCCCGACTGGGGATGGATCACGAAACCTTTTTGGTGTATGGGAGGATGCTCCAACCAACGGAGCCACCGAGACATGGCTATTCAATTATTTTTATTTTGAGAGAATGTTTATTAAAACTAGGGACAGTGAAACAAGGATAGAAGCAGCAGCAGGAGAGAGCTTAGGCTGGGCTGCTGTGTTGCTCTAGAAAGGTTAAAGGAAAGAGTTCAGCCTAGGCGGGCGGCTTTGGCTCATTGGAAAGTCATAGAAAAGGGGCCTTGGAGCCAGGTTCAGGGGGTTAGCCTGAATGAGCTGCCCCTGCCCGTACTCCCTGGTGCAAGTCTCCTGGGTCCCTTAGTTTAGGAGATGCACACCGAGTGGGGGTTGGGGGGAGGAGAGGGGAAAGGGTGAGGGGTGTGTGTGCTCCCGGAGAGAGAACAGCTTAAAATATATATATATTAGAGCACCATTGCACGAAATTTATAAATTTCTGCACCGTGGGAATGGCGGTGGTGGTGGTGGGCGGGGGGAATTCCTGAGCCCGGCCTGTGCCCTCTGTGCCTCTGACAGTCTGGAAGTCCTGCGATCCATCGCCTGCAGAGGGAGGTCCCGTTCAGTAGCCCCAGCTCTGCATTGGTGGCCTGGGCCTCCCTCTTTGGGGTGACGGGGAGCCCCCATTAATGACCCAGTGGCTAGTGGCCTGGGCCTCTCTCTGCAGGGCATCATGGGGGATTGGGGGGCCGGACCAATTGCGTTTCACAGGCCTTGGCTGGCCTGGCGCCAGTGGGTGTCATAGCCTGGTCATCTGGTGGGTCCTTCAGCTGGTCCGCCCTGGATTTGCATATTATGGTTTCATTATTGTAGATTTGGGGGGTGGGTCTGGGTGAAGGTGAGAAAAGGGGGAGAAATGGGGGACCTCTGTGATAGTGTCAACACTAAATCTGTATATAATTATTGTTACACATTGAAAGAGGTTTTATGACCCTGGCCAGTGTGGCCCAGTGGTTGAGCCACGACCTATGAACCGTGAGGTGGGGGGCCGGCAGGAGGCAGCCATGGAGGTTTCTCTCTCACCTGTTTCTCTCTCTCTCTCTCTGTCTCTCTCTGTCTCTCTCTCTCTCTGTAAAATAAATTATTCATAGAAAGGGGTTTATGTGAACAGCCCCTGGCTGTGTAACTGTTCTGCCTCTTGCTCCTCCCCGGTAACTCCCGAGAGGCCGCCCGACCTACACCAGGTCAGGGTCAGGCAGCTGCGCGCCCTCCGCCCGCACCTCGTGGCCTCGGGGTCCACTCGTCATCGGAGTCCTCGGAGTCCTCCACCCGGGGCCTGGCCGTCCTCCCGCGGCGACACATGAACGCGGGTCGAGGGGCCCTGAGACCTGGAAGGAGAGAAAGAAAGAGTCTGTCCTGCAGGCGAAGAGCTGAGGGACAAACAGCAGAGCCAGCGCTTGGCGGGGGCAGAGCCCGGGGCCCTGGACGGAGCACCCCCGCCCCGCCCACCCCGCGGCCCCGTCCCCCCTCGCTCACCCATGCTGAGCAGCGCCTCGTAGTTGCTCTTCACGTTGCGGTGCCGCGCTCGCTCCCAGGCGGCCATCTGCGCCCACTCCTCCCGGGAGAAGTAGATGGACACGTCCCTGCAGGCGGCCCTGGACTGGGGGAGAGACCGTCCGTCCGTCCATCCGTCCTCCCCGGCCCGAGGGGCGGCGCCCCGCCTCCACCCCGTCCCCACCCCCGTCCCCACCTCCACCCCCTCGGACCCCCTTACCTTAGGCCTATGCCCCGCTCTCCCCGCCTCCTCCACGGGGCGCTCCTGCAGGTCCCTGTCCGGGTCCATGGTGCCGCCAGCGGAGTCCCCTCCCGAGGACACGGTGCCTGTGGGAGGAGGAGGCGCTGAGGGGACCGCTCCCACCTTGCAGGGCAAACCCCCCCCCACCCCCCCAACCCCCAGACAGACCGGGGCCGCGGCCATTATGACCCACTAGGGGGCGCCTCCTTCCCGCCGCGGTTGGGGGGTCCCAGGGGGTACTGAGGGGCCCGGTCAGGGGGGTCTGAGGGGCGCGTTCCAGGGACTGAGAGGCGCAGTCAGGGGGAACTGAGGGGCGCGTTCTGGGGGGTCTGAGGGGCACGGTGGGGGGTCTGAGGGGAGCGGTCTGGGAGGTCTGAGGGGCGCGGTCAGGTGGGACTGAGGGGAGGGGTCTGGAGGGTCTGAGGGGAGCGGTCTGGGGGATTTGCGGGGAGCGGTCTGGGGGGTCTGAGGGGCGCGGTCAGG
Source organism: Myotis nattereri (assembly GCF_964212035.1). Classification (NCBI taxonomy): domain Eukaryota; kingdom Metazoa; phylum Chordata; class Mammalia; order Chiroptera; family Vespertilionidae; genus Myotis; species Myotis nattereri. Next base: position 43,911,348 of record NC_138094.1, on the reverse strand, counting down.
GGGGTCTGATTGGCGTGCTCAGAGGGATCTGAGGGGCGCGGTCAGAGGGGTCTGAGGGGCGCGGTGGGGGCGTTGAGGGCCCTTGGGGGTGGAGGTGGTTCGCCTTTACAATGGGGCGGGGGGGCTGTGCCGAGAGGAACCGGGTTCGGGAATGGCACCCACGATTCAGGAGCAATGCACGCGGGAGGAGGCGCCTCAAGGGGCAGAGACGTCTCCGGCTTAGGAGATGGGCCCGCTGGACAGAATCCGGGTCTTTCTTGCCAGGAAAGTTGGGTGCTCGGGTCAGAGGATTTGGGACTCCTGTGAAGAGATTTGGGGTCTCAGGGACAGCCTCCATGGTTTCTGTCTCGGAGTTGGGGATTTGGTCTTCCTGGGTGCCGTGGTTAGGGAGCCCAGGCTCGGGGTGTGGTGTGTCTGACCTTTGGGGGATTGAGCGTTCCTCTGGGCGCTGAGACCGGGGGTCCTCCGGGTTAGCGCACTTGGGGTCCCTGGAGGCTGACAGAGTGGGAGCCTCTCGGGAGGACACCCTGGGTCTTCGGCTGGGGGTTTGAAGGCCAGCGGCAAAGGGGTTCCCACGCAAGGCTCCCGTTTTCCTGTCTGTCTCCAGGCCGCACTGCGAACCTGGCCGAGGTCCCCTCAAACCCGCGCTCCTGGCCGCGTGCTCCCGCCCTCAGGCGGTGTGCGGCCGGCTGAGGGGGAGCTTCCTGCCTCCAGAGCGTCAGCGCCAGCCGCCAATGAGTGCTGTGGTCACGGGGCCCGGCCTGCCAATGGGCGGTCAGAAACGCGAAAAGGGCGGGCCATGGAGGTGGAGCCTTCCTGCCAGTCAAGGAGAGAATCCTGTGGAAAGAGCCCGCCCTGCGCTCCCAACCCCCCATGGTGATTGGCTGCCCTGGGTCCTGCGAGTGTCCGTCAAGAAGCCTTCAGCCACTGGGAGGTGTCCAGGGCTTGGATTCCCGCTGCGTATGGGCGGGACCCGGGGAGCCGGGAGCCCCCAGCCAGGACAGGTGTTGGGCTGAGGCGGCCTTCCTGCCGCCTGACCGAATCTCTCTTCCACCCGACGGTGTTTAGGTCCCGGACTGTCTTCCAGGCGCATTTGTTGGCTTCCTTAGCGAGAGGACCAGATGGTAGGTGGGGAGTTGCGTTCTGGGAAACAGGGATTCCCACTAGACCAGCGGTTCTGAACCTGTGGGTCGCGACCCCTTTGGGGGTCAAACGACCCTCTCACAGGGGTCGCTTAAGACCATTGGAAAACACATGTATAATTATATATTGTTTTTGTGATGAATCACTACGCTTTAATTATGTTCAGTGTGTAACAATGAAAATACATCCTGCATATCTGATATTTACATGACGATTCATAACAGTGGTAACATTACAGTGATGAAGTAGCAACGAAAAAATTTCATGGTTGGGGGTCAGCACAACATGAAGAACTGTATTCAAGGGTGGCGGCATTAGGAAGGTTGAGAACCACTGCCTTAAAGGAAGCTGTCGAGTGGAAGAGCAAGATGGTGGCGGTATAGGCAGACGTGTCCCAGGTCGTGTCCTGGAGCAAATGAAGTGAGCAGCTGAAACTAGTAACATCCACCCCAAATTGGCAAAATCGCTCAGCTGGTGAGACGGTTTGCAGCCGGGAAGACCAGAACTCCCCTGGAAAGGTAAAAGCCCAGGGATTTGGGCAGGAAAGTTTGCCAGACCTCTGAACCCAGAGAGTCGGAGGGAGACCGCGTGGCAGACAGCCGCGTCCCTTGGGACAGGCACAGCCCCTGACAGGGGAAAGGAGAACCGCCAGGGGAACTGAGAGCTGGGTTCTGTGATCACAGAGGACTGAGCCTAAAGGGGGCAGCCTGAAGAGCTGACCAGACCATGCAGTCCCGGTAAGAGAAGAAGCCTACAGAAACCAAGCCTTTCCCGTTTCCGCGGCCAGCGTTTGTTTGTTTGGTTTTACTGAATCCTGTTCATGGGACATTTCGGATACAGACACTCACCTGTGCTGAAGAGAGGGAGAGTGTGCGGAGGAGTGGAATCTGGGGAGAGACTGAGGAGAGAAGGGGGGCCGGGAGAGGTGGCAGCGAATTGAGTGCTGAGACACCCCCGAGCCCAGGTCTGGGGCAGACATTCTCTCTTTAGAGTGAGACTCCTCCCCCTAGCCCCCAGGCAAGGAGCACAGCCACACCCAGATTCCACCCTGTAGGAGATCAAGGATTAAAATAACCTGATCAGTACCTGGGAGTTAACAGGGTCTGGCCTATAGAGGGATTTTCAATCCCAGCAACAACACAGCCCCGGTAACTAACTATTACGCAGCCAGCTCTGGGCAGTGAACCTCCACTGGACAGAGAGGCCCTATAGCCTCAGAGGCCAACCCCAGAACACTCCCACCCAGAGGCTGACCCACAAACTGACTCGTTGCTAAACACAAAATAAGGCAGTCTGGGAAACAAATGCGGCTTGCTTTAAAAAAAGGACTGTGGTTGACAACACAGAGGAACAGTGTATCGCAGGGAAACTCAACACTCTACTGAATTCCTGGCAGGTCTAAGGCGAGCCACACTGAAGAATAGAAGAACCGAAGGACCTTCACTACTGCAATTTTTTTTTTCTTTTTTCACCTTTTAACTACGGAACCAAATTTTTTTTTCTTTGTTTTTTTTTCTCCTTTTTTTCCTTTTTTTTTTCTTTCTTCTTTTTTCCATCACCTGATTTTACCCTTTTATTTACTACCTTCTTACTTTTAACCAGTATTATTACTGCTACCATTTTACCATTTTTTTTAAAGTGCCATTTTATTTTCTCTTTATTTTATTTTGGGATTAGTGTTCTCCATTCTATTTTCATCGTTATATTATTGGTTGTTTCTAGTTTGCATTCATCTCCAGGGAGCTGTTGCTGGAATTTGTTGGGATTAATGGCTGTTCTGTAGGAGTATTCTCCTCGTATAAAATAAGTCTCCTCCCCTCTTCCACTTCATTCTCTCTTTTCGCTCTTTCTTTTTCTTTTCTTTTCTTTTCTCGCTTTAATTTTCCCCCCTCCTTTTTCCCAATTTCATTTTTGCACTCCTTTTTTTGGTCCCTACTTTTCTTTTTCCTCTTTTATCTTTTTCTCTTCCTTCTTCCTTATCCCCTAATTCTCTTAATTCAGGTGGTCACCTTTATTTGGGGTTATTAATATCGTGAATATATTTGTGTATAGTGCCTGGTACGTGGTGCCTTGTTGTGTTGTATTTTGTGCCTTTAAATCAACGCAGCAGATCCAAGCAACAGCAACCTCCTGAGCAACAACACCCTCTGCTGAGGAACAGCAGCTGTACGTGAAACCTCGCCCCACCAGCCCGAAGAGCCACCACAGCTGTGAACAGCACCCACCAGAGGAGCTGCTGCCAACTGAAGAGCAGCTGCTACCGCAACTGCCCGAAGAGCAACCACAGACCAAGGAGTCACTGCCACCAAGGGAGCAACCACTGAACGACTCAATGTCTAGATATGTCAGTGAGATCAAACATGCGTAGACAAAGAAACCCCCAAAGGAAAGAGTAGGAGGACTCTCCAGAAAAGCAGCTAAGTAATACAGAGGCAGGCAACATGACAGAAAAAGAATTCAGAATAAGGGTCCTAGAGTGCACAAACCGGATGGAGGAAAAAATCGACAACCTCTGCAAGAAGCTAGAAGAAACAGATGAAAAAATCAACAACTTAAGTAAGACCCAAGAAGAAATGAAGAGTGATATAGCTGAAATGAAAAACTCCATTGAAAGTATCAACAGTAGACTAGGAGAAGCGGAGGACCGAATTAGTGAATTAGAAGAAAAGGAAGCAAAACACACCCAAACTGAACTGCAATTGGAGAAAAAAAATGAAAAGTCAGGAGGAGAGCCTAAGGGTGCTTTGGGACAACATGAAACGAAACAACATACGAATAATAGGGGTACCAGAACAACAGAAGGATGAACAAGGATTAGAAAACCTATTAGAAGAAATAATATCAGAAAACTTCCCTGAGGTGGGGAAGAAAAAAGTCACGCAAGCCCAGAGAGTCCCAAACAAGGTGAACCAAAAAAAAACCCACACCAAGACACATCATAATTACCATGGCAAATGTTCAGGACAAAGAGAGAATCCTACAGGCTGCAAAAGAGAGACGGAAAGTTACATACAAGGGATCTCCCATTAGATTGTCAAATGATTTCTCAACAGAAACACATCAGGCCAGAAAAGAATGGACAGAAATTTACAAAGTGATGCAAAGCAAAGGACTGAATCCAAGAATACTCTATCCAGCAAGGCTATCATTCAAACTTGAAGGGGAAATAAGAAGCTTCACAGACAAAAAAAGGCTAAGGGAGTTTATTACCACCCAGCCAGCAATGCAAGGAATGCTAAAGGGACTGGTATAAAAATAAGAAATAAAAAGCTCAGAAAGAAAACAGCCACACAAAAACAGAAATGGCTACAAAAAAGTACCTTTCAATAATAACTTTAAATGTAAACGGACTAAATGCTCCAAACAAAAGATATCGAGTGGCTGAATGGATAAAAAAAACATGACCCATACATCTGCTGTCTACAAGAAACCCACCTCCTTAGAAGGGACTCACACAGCCTGAAAGTGAAAGGATGGAAAAATATCTTTCAGGCAAATGGAAAGGAAAAGAAAGCTGGGGTAGCAATACTTATATCGGACAAAATAGACCTCAAAGTGAAGGCCATAACAAGAGATAAGGAAGGCCACTTCCTAATACTAAAGGGATCAATACAACAAGAAGATATAACTCTGGTAAACATATATGCACCCAATGCAGGAGCACCCAAATTCATAAAAAAAACTCCTGGAAGATATCAAAGGAGAGATCCACAACAATACAATCATAGTAGGGGACTTTAATACACCACTGACAACACTGGATAAGCCCTCTAGACAAACAATCAGCAAAGATACAGCAATCCTAAATGACTCACTAGATCAGATGGACTTAATAGACATCTTCAGAATACTTCACACCAAAGCCAGGGAATATACATTCTACTCAAATGCTCATAAGACATATTCAAAAATAGACCATATATTGGGTCACAAGCAAAGTATCCCCAAATTCAAGAACATTGAAATCATAAAAAGCGTCTTCGCAGACCACGATGGCATAATATTAGAAATAAACTACAATAAAAACAACCCAAAGTACTCAAACACCTGGAAACTGAATAGCATGCCATTACATATTGATTGGGTTACCAATGAAATCAAAGAAGAAATTCGAAACATCCTGGAAACTAATGATAATGAAAACACAACAATCCAAAACCTATGGGACACAATGAAAGCAGTCCTGAGAGGGAAGTTTATAGCTCTACAGGCCTATCACAAAAAAAAACAAGAAAAAATGGTAGTAAATCAGCTAACTCTACAACTCAAAGAATTAGAAAGAGAGCAACAAGAAAACCCCAGAGTGAGCAGAAGGAAGGAGATAATAAAGATTAGAGCAGAAATAAATGACATAGAGACCAAAAAAACAATACCGAAAATCAATGAAAACAAGAGCTGGTTCTTTGAAAGGATAAACAAGATTGACAAACCTCTAGCCAGACTCACCAAGAAGCAAAGAGAGAGGACCCAAATAAACAAAACCAGAAACGATAGAGGCGAAATAACCACAGACCCCACAGAAATACTAATGATTGTTAAAAAAATACTATGGACAGCTCTACTCCAACAAACTAGACAGCCTGGAGGAAATGGACAAATTCCTAGAAAAATACAACATTCCAAAACTCAATCAGGAAGAATCTAAAAATCTCAACAGGCCAATAACTATGGAAGAAATTGAAGCAGTCATCAAAAGGCTTCCAGCAAACAAAAGCCCAGCACCAGACGGCTTCACAGGGGAGTTTTACCAAACATTCAAGGAAGAACTAAAACCTATCCTCCTCAGACTACTACAAAAAATTCAAGAGGAAGGAACACTTCCAAGCTCATTCTATGAAGCCAGCATCACCCTAATACCAAAACCAGGTAAAGACAACACAATGAAAGAGAATTACAGGCCAATATCCCTCATGAACCTTGATGCCAAAATCCTCAACAAAATCTTAGCAAATCGGATCCAGCAGTACATCAGAAAGATCATACACCATGACCAAGTAGGATTTATCCCAGGGATGCAAGGATGGTACAATATCCGCAAATCAATAAACGTGATACATCACATAAACAAATTGAAAGAAAAAAACCACATGGTCATATCAATCGATGCAGAAAAAGCATTTGACAAAATTCAACACCCATTTTTAATAAAAGCTCTCAGCAAGGTGGGAGTAGTAGTATCATACCTCAACATAATAAAAGCCGTATATGACAGGCCCACAGCCAACATCATACTCAATGGACAAAAACTAACACCATTTCCCCTAAGAACAGGAACAAGGCAGGGATGTCCCCTCTCACCACTCCTGTTCAACATAGTACTGGAAGTGTTAGCCATTGCAATTCGGCAAGAAGAAGAAATAAAAGGCATCCAAATTGGAAAAGAGGAAGTAAAACTGTCCTTATTTGCAGACGACATGATATTATACATACAAAACCCTAGAGACTCCATCAAAAAGCTACTAGACTTAATACATGAATTTGGCAATGTAGCAGGATACAAAATTAACCCCAAGAAATCTGAGTCATTTCTATACACCAATAGTGAACTTTCAGAAAGAGAGATTATAAAAACAATCCCGTTATCATCGCACCAAAAAAATTAAGCTACCTAGGAATAAACTTAACTAAAGTGGTAAAAGACCTCTACTCAGAAAAGTACAGGACGTTGAAAAAAGATATAGAGGAAGACATTAACAGATGGAAGAACATACCGTGTTCATGGATTGGTAGAATCAACATCGTTAAAATGTCCATACTACCCAAAGCAATCTATAAATTCAACGCACTTCCCATTAAAATACCAACGGCATACTTCAGAGATCTAGAACGAACTCTCCAAAAATTCATCTGGAATAAAAAAAGAACCCGAATAGCTACAGCAATCCTGAAAAAGACCAAAGTAGGTGGGATCTCAATTCCAGATATCAAGTTGTATTACAAAGCCACTGTTCTCACAACTGTGTGGTACTGGCACAAGAATAGGCATATAGATCAATGGAATAGAATAGAGAGCCCAGAAATCGGCCCGAAACAATATGCTCAATTAATATTTGACAAAGGAGGCAAGAACATACAATGGAGCCAAGATAGTCTCTTCAATAAATGGTGTTGGGAAAATTCGACAGATATATGCAAGAAAATGAAACTAGACCACCAACTTACACCATTCACAAAAAATAAACTCAAAATGGATAAAGGACTTGAATGTACGACAGGAAACCATAAAAATTCTAGAAGAATCCAAAGGCAACAAAATCTCAGACATATGCCGAAGCAATTTTGTCACTGATACTGCTCCTAGGGCACTTGAAACTAAAGAGAAAATGAACAAATGGGACTACATCAAAATAAAAAGCTTCTGCACAACAAAAGAAACCATCAACAAAACAACGAGAAAACCCACTGTGTGGGAAAACATATTTGCCAATGTCATATCTGATAAGGGCCTAATCTCCAAAATCTATAGGGAACTCATCCAACTTAACAAAAGGAAGATAAACAATCCAATCAAAAAATGGGCAAAGGACCTAAATAGACACCTTTCAAAAGAGGACATTCAGAAAGCCAAGAGACATATGAAAACATGCTCAAAGTCACTAATCATCCGAGAGATGCAAATCAAAAGAGCAATGAGGTACCACCTCACACCTGTCAGATTGGCTATGATCAACAAATTAACAAACGACAAGTGCTGGAGAGTATGTGGAGAAAAAGGAACACTTGTGCACTGCTGGTGGGAATGCAGACTGGTGCAGCCACTATGGAAGACAGTATGGAGTTTCCTCAAAAAACTGAAAATGGAACTCCCATTTGACCCTGTGATCCCACTTCTAGGAATATATCCCAAGAAACCAGAAACACGAATCAGAAAGGATATATGCACCCCTATGTTCATAGCAGCACAATTCACCATAGCTAAGTTCTGGAAACAGCCTAGGTGTCCATCAGTTGATGAATGGATTAGAAAACTGTGGTACATCTACACCAAGGAATACTATGCTGCTCTAAAAAGGAAGGAACTCTTACCATTTGCAACGTCATGGATGGAACTGGAGAGCATTATGCTAAGTGAAATAAGCCAGTCGATGAAGGAAAAATACCACATGATCTCACTCATTCATGGATAATAGAGACCATTATAAAATTTTGAACAATAATAGATACAGAGGCAGAGCTGCCTCAAACAGATTGTCAAACTGCATCAGGAAGGCCGGGGAAGGTTGGGGGGCAGGAGGTAGGGGGGTAAGAGATCAACCAAAGGACTTGTATGCATGCATATAAGCATAACCAGTGGACATAAGACATTGGGGGATAGGGGAGGGTAGGGGACTGTCTAGGGCGGCGGGATAAAATGGACACATATGTAATATCCTTTGTAATACTTTAAGCAATAAATTAAATAAATAAATAAATAAATAAATAAATAAATAAATAAAATAAATAAAGGAAGCTGTCAGCCAATTCCTTTGCAAAAACGAACCTCTGCTCCCCTCATTTTTCCTTTTAAAGAATAACACCTTGTGCTTCTGTCCGTGGTGCTGAAATGTTAGCTAATGTCCTGTGAATTTGATGAAAAATTCTACCCAAAAAACCACAAACAAACAAACAAAAAACAAAACCTACAGAAAACCCTACAAAATCACCGAGGCTGTCCAGGGTGCAATTATTCCTTCCCTGGATGGACTGAGGTCACGGGTCTGGCTTTTGCACCCCTTCCTGTCCCAGCCCTGCCAAGGGAAGCCTTGGCTGCTTCACTGACATGGGGAAGCTGTGCGTTCACTAATTCAGTCCGTAACCTAGAGGCTGCCATGATTGGAGCAGTCAGTCCTGGGGAGGCCGCCGTTAACAAGGCAGCCAGTACCGCACCGGTCTCCTTTCCTGAGGCAGCCAGTCAGCCGCGGCCATTGTGATTGCGGCAGCCAGTGCCTTGGATGACACCATTATGGAGGCAGCCAGTCTGTGCAGTGAGGTGCAGGGGTATCGGGAGAAGGTGTTATTCCCACTAGACTCAGCGGCCTCTGTAGGGCATTCCTGAGGCAGTCCTTTCCCTGTAGGCGGCCATTATTGATGCTGTCAGTACCAGGGAGGCTGTTGTTGATGGCAGCTCCAGATGCAGGTTATCATGGGAACATGGTAGTACCACGAGAAAAAAATTCATCTTAAACCTTTGTGTTGAAACCCAGTGTGTTTTTAAAAAATATATTTTTATTGATTTCAGAGATGAAGGGAGAGGGAAAGAGATGGAAACATCAATGATGAGAGAGAATCATGGATCCGCTACCTCCTGTATCCCCCCCATCCCCACTGTGTATTGAGACAAAAACCCCGGCATGTGCCCTGCCCTGGAACCGAACCAGGGACCCTTCAATTTGCAGGCTGACATTCTCCCCACTAAGGCACACTGGCCAGGGCCACAGTTGGTTTTTTTAGAAAGATACATTTCTACTATTTCAGAGAGAAAGATCAGTGATCAGTGATCATCCTAGATTGGCTGCCTTCTGCCAGAAGAAAGAGTGACATGTGTTCTCATCAGCTAAGCGTAAGGAATATCCCTGGCCAGTGTTGTTCGCTGGTTAGAACTTCGGATGCCCAGGGATGGGTCTCTGGTGGGATTCCTGGTCTAGAGCACATACCTGGGACGCAGGTTTTATGGCCAGCCCCGGTCTGGGCTCCTGTGGGAGCCAAAGATCCATGTGTCTCTTGCATATTCATGTTTGCTTTTTGTTTCTTCTCTTTCCCCTCCTTCCATTCCTCCCTCCCTTCTTCCCTCTCTCCCTCCCTACCTCCCTCCATCCCTCCCTCCCTCCCTCCCTCCCTCCCTCCCTCCCTCCCTCCCTCCTTCTCTCTCTGTAAAAAGCATATCCTGTGGTAAGAATTAACAAAAACGTACACAAGAAAAAAGTACAAAATGGAAAAGATTTGGAGGCTGTGAAAAAGCAGCATACCCCTAAAGAAAGGCACCATGATGAGCAGAGCATTCAGCTATGCTGATGTTTTTCCTTGCGATGTGTCTATAAGATAAAAATAAAATGTCCGACTGTCCCTCAGCTGGCAAGGTCCTGAGAGAACACGAGGAGGCCACTCTAGCGCGGTCCTTGCAGGGTCTCCCAAGCCACCACGTTAGGGGCGAGGATCTCGGTGGGCGAGGCGGGGAGGAGCAGGGGAAAGCGAGGGGTGAAGGAGGTGGGGAATGGACAGAGGAGGGTCTTGCACGTGCTCCCCTGTCCTGCCTTGTGTCGCTTCAGCGAGAGTCACCCACAATGGGAAGATGCGAGCAGACTCAGCTGGTGTCGGTGACCAAGGGACACACAGACCAAGGGACAGACAGATAATCGAGGCCGCAGTGGCCTGTAGAGGTTGACATCCGGGAAGGGACATTACCTCCACAGGAAGAATAGCTCCCTCAGAGGAAGTATTGTTTTCCCAAATGAAGGAGCAATTCATTCACAACATAAGTGGTCCACATACAGGAAAGTGCAGTTCCCCTACAGGAAGAACGTTTCCTCACAGGAAGTTTGTTTCCCCCACAGGAAGAGGCGTTCTCCCACAGGAAGTTTCCATTCCCTCAGAGGTAGTTGTGATTCCCTCACAGGAAGGTAGGTCAACAAACAGGAAAGTGCATTTCCCTCACAGGAATCTGACACACCCTCACAGGAAGAGTCATCCGCACACAGGAAAGTGCATGTCCACAAAAGGAAGAAGGGATTCTAAAACAAAAGAGACACTACCCCACAGGAAAATGTGTTCCTACACGGGAAGGGACACTTCCCCTACAGGAAGGAGTGTTTGCGTCTGGTAGTTTTATTTCCAAAAGGAAGTTGATTTTTCATATATGTAAGATAGGTCAGCACACAGGAACGAGTACGTCCCACAAAGAATGAACTGTCTACACACGGAGGTACATTTCCTAGAGAGGAAGAATGGTTCCCCAGAGGAAGTTTGTTTCCACACATGAATGTGTGATTCATTCGCAGCATAATAGGTGCGCATACAGGAGAGTGCATTTCCCCAAAAGAATAAGGTTTCTTCAAAGGAAAATAGTTTTCCCTATAGGTATAGGCGTTCTCCAACAGGAAGTTTTGATTCCCGCACAGGAAGTTGCATTTCCCCCACAGGAAGAGAGTTCGACAACAGGAAAGGGCATTTCCCCCACAGAAAAATGGGACGCTATCACAGGAAAAGAGATCCGCTCAAGGTTAAGTGCATTTTCCCCACAGGAAGCAGGGTCCCTAAAACAAAAGGTACACTCACCCACAAGAATATGGGTTCCTACATTACAAGGGTCATTTCCACCACAGGAAGGAGGGTTCACAGTCGGAAAATTTTGTTTCTACAAGAAGATGGCTTTCCATCAGTGGAAATAGTTCTGCACTCAGGATCCTGCATGTCCTGTAAAGAATGAAGTGTGTACACACCAGAAGTGATATTACCTCCAGAGGAAGAATAGTTCCCCCAGTGGAAGTATTTTTCCCCCACATGAGGAAATGTTCTTCACAGCATAATAAGTCCGCATTTTTGGAAAGTGCATTTCCTACATAGCAGGAAGCATGTCTCAAAGGAAGGTAGTTTCCCCGCAGGAAGAGGTGCTCTCAAAACGGAAAGGATGCTCGCACAAATAGGGGCCATTTCTTCACAGGAAGAGAGATCTGCACAAAGGAAATTGCATTTCCCCTTAAGGAGGAAGGGTTCCTACAATGGAAGGATAACTCCCCAGTAGGAAAATCAGTTCTCATTTCGGATGGGACATTTCCCAACAGGAAGGAGGGTTCACAATTCAGAAGTTTGGTTTCCACACGGGATGTTGCGTTTCCATTACAGGTCGAAAGCTCTGCACACAGGAAAGTGCATTTCCCCCACAGTACGTTGGCTTCCCAAAGCAGAAGGAAAATTTCAACCAAAGGACAAAAGCTTCCCCACCGTAAGTTTGGTATCCCCACAGGAAGATGGATTCCAACACAGGAAAATCGGTTTGGATAATGAAAAGTGCATTTCACACACGGGAAAAAGGGTTTCCTTGGAACAAGTGAATTTCCCCCACAGGAATAGTTCTTCTCCCACAGGAAGTTTCATTTCCACCACACCAATATGCACCTCCCTCACATGAAAATAGTTTCACACAAAAGAGAATGCAGTTCCCACACTAGAAATAGGATTCTCACAAAGAATTTGCAATACCCTCAAAGGAAGGTGGGATTCGCTCAAAGGAAGATACATATGCAAACAGGAAAGTGCATGTCCCACAAAGGGTGAAGTGTTCAGACACAGAAAGGGACATTTCCCCCAGAGGAAGAATGGATCCCTCAGAGGAAGTATTGTTTCCCCAAGTGAAGGAGCCATTCATTCAGAGCATAATCGGTAAGCATACTGGATATTGCAGTTCCCCTACAGGAAGAAGGTTTCCTCACAGGGTGTTCGTTTCCCCCACAGGAATAGGTGTTCTCTAACAGGAAGTTTCCATTCCCCCACAGGAAGGTGCGAGTCCCTCACTGCAAGATAGGTCCACAAACAGGAAAGTGCATTTCCCACACTGGAAGTTGAGACGCCCTCACAGGAAGAGTCATCCACACACAGTAAAGTGCATTTCCCCCACATGAAGAACGTTTCCTCAAAGGAAGTTTGTTTCCCCTATAGGTAGAGGCGTTCTCCAACAGGAAGTTATGATTCCCCCACAGCAAGGTGCGATTCCCTCACAGGAGGACAGGTCCACAACAGGAAAGTGCATTTCCCCCACAGAAAAATGGGACGCTTTCACAGGAAAAGAGATCCGCACACAGGAACATGCATTTCAGCAACAGAAAGTAGGGTTCCTAAAACAATAGGGACACTCTCTCATATAATATGTTTTCCTACAGCCAGCGGACATTTCCCCCACAGGAAGGAGTGTTCACCATGGGAAAGGGATAGAGATGGAAACATCAATATTTCCCGGGAGCCGGTCCATCCTGCTGTTTCAAGTGATCTGGCATATATGATATACTGTTCTTAATATGTTTGCTCACCTTCTTGGCCCTATGTGCTTTAACCAAGGTCACCTCTTTGAGAAAGGTTGTTTCCCCAGGTAGGTTTTCTCCCCTGAAGTTAGGGAGGGAATTAACCCCCTTAACTAAGTGCCATGTGGGTAATTATTCACATTAACTACGAACAATCATGCTTAAGCTACATAATATTTACTCCCTGGAATGGAGATAAGAAACGCCCTAACCTTTGGAATAGAGATTGATAGGATTGGAATCAACTGCTATAAATACAGATGTAACAAGACAACAAGAGACAGAACTTAGAAGACAGAACCAAAAGACACAGAACCTAGACACAGAACCTACACAGAACCTACGGACAGAAGAAATTAGCTGGAGAGAACATGTCAAATGATCCTGGACAGAAACTGGCCAAAGAACCTTGAGACAGAACCTAGTGAGAGAACATGGCAAAAGATCCTGGACAGAAACTGGCCACAGAACCTAGATACAGAACCTACACAGAACCTAGACACAGAACCTACACAGAACCTAGAGACAGAAGAACTTCGCTGGAGAGAATATGGCAAAAGATCCTGGACTGAACCTGAGTACAGAAATTGGCAAGGAATCCTCGCACCTTCCTATTTCTAGTCACCTGACTACAACCTGGTGACTGAACCTGGCTGGAGAACCTAGCAAGAGAACATGAACACAGAACCTGGCTGGATATCCTAACCAAAACTTCGCTGGAGATCCTGAACAGAACTTGGCTGGAGATCCTGGCTAGAGATCCTGGCTAGGCTGCTGATCAACTGAACGCTGTCTCTGTGTCATTCCTTCTTCGCTGACTCCGTCCACAACTTTGGGGACCCCTGGACCTGCTGGGGTTGGACCCCAGCATCTGGTGCCAGAACCGGGACCTCTAGGTAAGCCCCACTCTCGGGATGGATAGGACTCTACCGTAGGAAGAGGGTGGATAGTCTTCGCCGACTCCATCCACACCTTTGGGAAACCCTGGAACAGGATTCCCCTAGGTAAGACCCCCCCCAATGAGAACCCCCACATTCAGGACTCATAAGACTCCACCAGGGTACTGCAGACCCCCCTATAGAGGATAAGTAGGGTAAGAAGGTGGATAGTACAGAACTTAGATTGAGAAGATGTGCCATACTGAGTCCAAAGAAAGAAGACTCTGTATTGATTCTAAGATTGAGAAGATGTGCCATACTGAGTCCAAAGAAAGAAGACTCTGTATTGATCTTTAGATTAGGAAGATGTGCCATACTGAGTCTAAAGAAATAAGACTCTGTATTGATCTTTGAACACATATGCTTGCTAGCAGAGGAATTAAGGTTACACCCAGTCAGACAGAACGTTTTATACAAGAAGTATGTCCATGCTTTTCTGAGGAAGGAAAGGTAAATGGAAAGGCATGGGAGGAGGTAGGCCCAAGGAGCCTTATCCTTAACCCCACTGCAGTCTTTCCACCGCAGGAAAGTGCAGGATTGGCTAGCTCTCCCTGGGGTGATAGATCAGGACTCAGGTAATAGCGGAAAGCGCCGATCCTACTCTTAAAATGGATACAAGAGAGCATTTGGGGTTTTTCTTTTTAATGCCTGCTTTTAAAAAATAAAAAAGGGGGAATATGCCTGAAGCCGGTCCATCCTTGCTGTTTCAAGGGACCTGGCATATATGGCATATTGTTCTTAATATGTTTGCTCACCTTTTTGGCACTATGTGCTTTAACCAAGGTCACCTCTTTGAGAAAGGTTGTTTCCCCAGGGAGGGAATTTCCCCTGAAGTTAGGGAGGGAATAAACCCCCTTAAGTAAGTGCCAGGTGGGTAATTAGTCACTTTAACTACGAACAATCATGCTTAAGCTACATAATCTTTACTCCCTGGAATGGAGATAAGAAACGCCCTAACCTTTGTAATAGAGATTGATAGGATTGGAATCAACTTGTATAAATACAGATGTAACAAGACAACAAGAGACATAACTTAGAAGACAGAACCAATAGACACAGAACCTACACAGAACCTAGAGACAGAAGAACTTCGCTGGAGAGAACATGGCCACAGAACGTAGAGACAGAACCTAGTGAGAGAACCTGGCTGAAGAACCTAGAAACAAATCCTGGCTACACAACCTGGATAGAACATGGCAAGAGAACCTGACTAGAACCTGGTGACTGAACCTGGCTGGAGAACCTGGACAGAACCTGGCTGGAGAACCTAGTGAGGTAACATGGCTACAGAACCTTGCTGGAGAACCCGGAGAACCTAGCAAGAGAACATGGACACAGAACCTGGCTGGATATCCTAACCAGAACATCGCTGGAGATCCTGAGCAGAACCTCTCTGGAGATCCAGACCAGAACTTGGCTGGAGATCCTGGCTAGGCTGCTGATCAACTCAACACTGTCTCCGTGTCCTTCCTTCTTCGCCGACTCTGTCGACGCTTTTGGGAACCCCTGGACCTGCTGGGGTTGGACCCCGGCAAATGATGAGAGAGAATCATGGATCAGCTGCCTCCTGTATCACCCCCTCCCCACTGGGGATCCAGCCTGCAACGAGGGCATGTGCCCTGACCGGGAATCAAACCAGGGACCCTTCAATACACAGGTTGACACTCTCCCCACTGAGGAACACTGGCCAGGGCCACAGTGGTTTTTTCTTAGAAATATGCATTTCTACTATTTCAGAAAAGAAGAAAGATCAATGATGAGTGATCATCCTAGATTGGCTGCCTTCTGCCAGAAGAAAGAGTGGCATGTGTTCTCATCTGCTCAGCAGAAGGAATAGGCCCTGGCCAGTGTTGTTCACTGGTTAGACCTTCGGATGCCCAGGGAAGGGTCGCTGGTGGGATTCCAGGTCCAGAGCACATACCTGGGATGCAGGCTTCATTGCCTGCCCCGGTCTGGGCTCCTGTGGGAGCCAAAGATCCATGTGTCTCTTGCATATTCATGTTTGCTTTTTTGTTTCTTCTCTATCCCCACCCTCCCTCCCTCCCTCTGTCTGTAAAAAACATATCCTCTGGTAAGAATTAACCAAAACATAAACAAGAAAAACGTACAAAGAAGGAAAAGATTTGGAGGCTGTGAAAAAGCAGCATACCCCTAAAGAAAGGCACCATGATGAGCGGAGCATTCGGCTCCGCCGATGTTTTTCCACGGAATGTGTCTATAAGATAAAAATAAAATGTCTGAGTGTCTCTCAGCTGGCCAGATCCTGACACAACAGGACGAGGCCATTCTAGCGTGGTCCTTGCAGGGTCTCCCAAGCCACCACGTTGGGGCGAGGCTCTGCGGCGGGGGGCGAGGCCAGGAGGAGCAGAGGAAAGCGAGGCGTGAAGGAGGCGGGGAATGGACAGAGGAGGGTCCTGCACGTGCTCCCCTCTACTGCGTTGTGTCGCTGCTCCCAGAGTCCCCCCCACTGAGAAGATGGGAGCAGACTCACCCGGTGTCAGTGACCGAGGGACATACAGGCTGAGGGACACACAGACTGAGGGACACATAGACCGAGGGACACAGAGACCGAGGGACACACAGATAATCGAGGCCGCAGTGGCCTGGAGAGGTGACATCCGGGAACCTGTGACCACTGTGTTGGTTCCTTTTATCCTCCCAGATGTACCTTCTCAGAGGTTTTTGACTCCAGAACCCTGGATTCCAGTTCCACAGACAGCACCTACTTCATGGTGACTCTGCCCAAGACCCAAGACCTCTCTGGACAACCATTCACACATCAGTTGTTTGGAAAGTGATCTCAAACTTATTCTATATAGTTATTGCATGTATGAAAAATAAATCAGAGCCAAGCAGTCATCTGTTTGATGTATTATACATTTGTATCATACATACATTTTAGTTTAGAAAATGACATTTCTCATTCAAAGTTGCCTTCCTAAGTGTAATTAAGTGAGCATGTTAAAAACTTTGTAAGAGTGAATGTTTTACTTGGCAAATGTTTAGAAACTTGGTAAGTATTACTGTGTATCGCTGCCCAAGGAACTGTTGGGGGTCATGTGTTGTCACCAAAGCAGAATGTTTGCTCAATGACTGGTCCCCTTGTTGAGACAACCTTCATGGTTTTCCCTTCATTCTGTTATGAACCTATAGGCAGAAGGTAGAATTAGGCTTGTACTGATGCCACAGCTCCCACCTGCTGTGATGATGGAAACAGGCCTGATGCTCCAAGCATCATGAGAACACCAGCAAGCGAGGCTCAATGACTGAGCGTTGACCTATGAACCAAGAAGTCCCCTTGATTCCTGGTAAGGGCACCCCCATCACCTGATTGTTTCTCTTTGTCTCCCTGTCCCTCTGTGTCTCAGATCAAGAACAACAGATTTAAAATAAAACTGGAAACTGTCCAATCTGCTCCTATCCTCCTCCCAAAAGGTATCAGATTTTACTGAAAACACCCACCACTTGTCTTCCTTAGTCATCGTGAGAATTCCAGTTCATGAATGTTCAGAGCATCTCAGTTTCAAACGTGCGTGCACATCTACACCCAAACAGCGGAGCTTCGCATCCTGGAGAATTTTCCATTTCCTTCCAAAGGAAGTGAGATGTCTCACACTGGAAATGGAAACAAATGGTAGGAAAAGCTGGGCATGGAGATCAAGGCTAATCATTGCAACCTGGGAATGATGTACTCAACAAATCACAGCATGAATAGTCAAACCAGAACATTCCTGTACGTGGAGGTTTGGGCACGGGGACACCAACATTTTTAATGTGAATGAGCACTTGATTGTGCAAAGCTTTCCTTCCCCCCCTGAGAGATACTCAGCAGAGGTGCTGAGCCACTTGGAAATGTGTGCTGTTTCAATGCGATGCTGGGGGTGGGGGTTTGCCCCTCCTGGCCTGAGCGAGAGAGCCCAGCTTCCAATGTGCACAGGGCCCCTGCTTGGGTGTCAACAGCTCCATGACTGTGGGCTGGCTCCTCCCGAGTCCGCTGAGACCCACAGAAAACAATATCCCAACTGGCAGATTTCTCCTGGTCCTGAGGTGTTTCAGGATTGGGTTAATGAGGGAAAACACAAGTATGAAGGTGTGGCTCAAAGGTTGCTTCTGAGAGTTTCAGGTCACCCACCCAAGCCCTCAGTCATTGGAGGGAATGAGGTTTCAATTCTTCACATAGAAATGCCATCATTTTTTAAAATATATTTTTTATTGAGCTCAGATAGAAAGGGAGAGGAAGCGGGGGGAGACAAGGGAGAGAGAGAGAGAGAGAGAGAGAGAGAGAGAGAGAGAGAGAGAGAGAGAGAGAGAAACATCCATGATGACAGAGAATCATGGATCCGCTCCCTCTTGCAAGCCCTACACTGGGCATCAAGCCCACAACCCGAGCATGTTCCCTGACCAGGAATTGAACCCTGACCTCCTGGTTCATAGGTCGATGGTCAAGCACTGAGCCACACCAGCCTGGCAGGAGAGGGAAGGTCATGGTCCCAGTTCGTGGGTTTGGTGACCCCTTCAGGAGCTCTCCTCCAGGAACAGGTGCTGTGCTAGGTCCCTCAGGCTGAGGGGTGATGGGCCCACACCGCGTGTGCCTGCTCCCTGCATTGATGTCCGTCTGCTCTGTTGTAAGAAAAGAGGGGCCTCTGGTTGCTGTGGCCCCGTCGCCTCCCTAAGCAGACGCTACCTGTTCCCTGGAGCCTCGCTGGACTCCCACCCATGGGCCCATGAGCATCAGTGCTCCAGGCCTCGCTGGACATTACCTGTGAACCGGTGGCCAGGAATGACCGACACGGCCTGCCTGCTCTGCTCACGCGGGTCCATGGCCCATCAGACTCCCCATAAGAAACGTGCAGTGAAGGATTTCTGACGGGTCAGGGGAGGGTTAGACACGTGGACCCAGGTACAAGGCCAGCACCAGGAGCTGCTGCGAGGTGGGCTTCGCACACACTGTGAGGTGAGGTGCACCTAGCAGCTCTCAGCAGGGTGGCGAGGGCCTGTGTCCTGGTCACTCGCAGTGCCGCATGCCCAGGCTCAGTGGGAGGGGGTAGCCCGGGGGAGGCGCATGCCTGACCCCACGCCTCCTGCTCAGGCAGCCAAGTCCACGCAGAACAGTGGGGCTGCGCGAGCTCTAAACTGTCTCCCGGGCCCCACGCCCTCTGCCTCCCTTGTCCACCTCAAGGCCTGGCAGACGCTGTTCACCGAGAGACGCACGTTTTAGGCACCTGAGCCAGAGTCGCCGGTGCTGACCACACTCTGAATGACACTCCAAAGCCTGGGTCACCCTCCCGCTTTATAGCTTGGAAAGGGGCACAGAGACTTTGGGGGTCTTGCCTTAGGACACACAGTTGTGAGGGCAGAGCTGAGACTCAAACCCTTGTGGGCAGACCTGGCGCCCACATGCTATGCCCCAGGCAAGATGCCATTGCTACAGAGGCAGCAAGTAGAGGGCGACCAGTGCCCAGACTGAGGCAGCACAGGTGTGTGCACACACACACACACAAACACACACACACACACACACACACACACACACACACACACACACCTGTACACACCCTCTCTGGCTTTCACCTCTGAGGCTACAGAGGTCTGAGGAATCAGGGGCAGAGCCAGGAGAAGCCTAGGGGTTGTTGGGGTCCTACTCATGTTCCTGGTGAGTCTGTCTCAATCCCTCTCCCTGGCAGGAACCTCACTGGACTGATGACAGATTCCTACCTTCCCGGGTTCAGGTCTGTGGCTGAGCGTTCTCTGAGGCCCTCCTGGAACTCTGCTTTCAGTGATGAGGGGGATGAGGCATGTCGGCTTCAGGTTTGTCTGGACACAAAATTTATTAAAACGAGGCCAAAAACACCATGAGGGACATGGATTTTGACATCCCCATAGCACTTAAGGAACTGTTTGTCTATTGCCTCTCCTCTTGAAAGTGGAGGATGTTTGACCAGTTACTTCTGTACTAAATACACTCTTGGGGAAGGAAAGGAGCCTGCAGGCTTACTCTGAAGCCCCCTCAGAGCTGGGGTATGAGGTATGTGGTGCCGACAGTTGCCCTGTGGCTACTGAGGTGCAATTTAGGGCTCATGATGCATCCTCCCTGCAAACACCGGGCTTCTCCCCTGAGTGTGTCCTCTGGTGTCTGATGAGAGATGACTTATCTCTAAAGCCACCCCCACACTCACTGCACACATAGGGCTTCTCCCCTGAGTGTGTCCTCTGGTGTCTGATGAGAGATGACTTATCTGTAAAGCCTCGCCCACACTCCCTACACACATATGGCTTCTCTCCTGAGTGTGTCCTCTGGTGTCTGATGAGAGATGACTTATCTGTAAAGCCTCGCCCACACTCCCTACACACATACGGCTTCTCTCCTGAGTGTGTCCTCTGGTGTCTGATGAGAGATGACTTATTTGTAAAGCCTTGCTCACACTCCCTACACACATACGGCTTCTCTCCTGAGTGTGTCCTCTGGTGTCTGATGAGAGATGACTTATCTGTAAAGCCTCGCCCACACTCCCTACACACATAGGGCTTCTCCCCTGAGTGTTTCCTCTGGTGTCTGATGAGAGATGACTTATCTCTAAAGCCTCGCCCACACTCCCTACAAACATAGGGCTTCTCTCCTGAGTGTGTCCTCTGGTGTCTGATGAGAGATGACTTATCTCTAAAGACTCCCCCACACTCACTGCAAACATAGGGCTTCTCCCCTAAGTGTGTCCTCTGGTGTCTGATGAGAGATGACTTATCTGTAAAGCCTCGCCCACACTCACTGCACACATAGGGCTTCTCTCCTGTGTGTGTCCTTTGGTGTCTGATGAGAGATGACTTATCTGTAAAGCCTCGCCCACACTCCCTACACACATAATGCTTCTCTCCTGAGTGTGTCCTCTGGTGTCTGATGAGAGGTGACTTATCTCTAAAGCCTCGCCCACACTCCCTACACACATAGGGCTTCTCCCCTGAGTGTGCCCTCTGGTGTCTGATGAGATGTGACTTCTTTGTAAAGCCTCGCCCACACTCCCTGCACACATAGGGCTTCTCCCCTGAGTGTGTCCTCTGGTGTGTGTCGATATGTGACTTATCATTGAAGCCTTGCCCACACCCTCCATGCTTGCTTGTTACAATTTTTGACATTCTTACTTCCACAAATAATTTGCCTGTGTTCTTTGCATTAACATTCTGGCCTGTGCTGGGCTCTTCCTCCATTATTCTCTCATGGTCACTGGAGCTCCCTGTTTGTCCGTTTGGAGGCTTGAAAGAGGCCCTTGAAGTTCCCCTGTGCCTGATCCTTTTAAGAAAAGGTTTGGACCTCCATTTGACCTCTTGACCTTCAGCTTTGTCATTCCAGCCATGTGGACCAGTCTGTTGCTGCTGCTGTTGATTCTGACGCTCTGGGCCAGCTTCCTCCGCCTGGACGTGTTTTCCTGCAGATGCTCCTGGCAGAATCTCAGAGGGGTGATTGCGTTTCACATGTTGGCTGAGGAATGTCCGACTGGAGAAGGCCACAGAGCAGGAGGGACATGGGTGGATCTCTGGCTTTGGTTCTGCTGGAGAAGAAAGTTTTGGTCAGGGCAGGTGTGGGCAAGCCTGCCTGTGCCGTACGCTCTGTCTCCTGGTAAGACCCGTCCCCGGAATCATTCTAGCTGTGTTGACAGTGCAAGCTCTGCCTCCCACAAAGTGTTCCTTCACTGTCTACTTTTCTTTTTCTTTGTCTGCACTACTCTTCTTCAGAAATCCAGAGACCCCATATCAAAAGTCTTTTCTACAGCCCTGGCCAGTGTGGATCAGTGGATAGAGCCTCAGCCTGTGGACGGAAAGGTCCTGGGTTTGATTCCCATCAAGAGCATGTGCCTTGGTTGCAGGCTTCTCCCCAGCCTGGGCCCTGATCTGGGCGTGTGCAGGAGGCAGCCAGTCAATGTGTTTCTCTCACATCGACATTTCTCTTTGTCTTTCCTCCCTCTTCCATTCTCTCTAAAAATCAATGGAAAAATATCCTGGGATGAGGATTGAAAAGAAAAAAGGTCTTACAGATCAAGGACCATCAGAAGGCATTTCACTCCTTATATGGGTTGGACTATTGTGACCTTTCCATATACATGTGTCTTCTAAGTCATGTTAAAGAGAAAAACCACAGGCCTGGCCAGGTAGCTCAGTGGTTGAGCATCAACCCATGAACCAGGACGTCACCAGTTTGATTCCTGGTCAGGGCACATGCCAGGTTTTGTGCTCGATCCCAGCAGGAGGCAGCTGATCCATGTTGATATTTCTATCCCTCTCTTCATTTCCCTTCCACTCTCTCTCAAATTACTAAAAATATTTAAAAATAGAGAAACCATAGGCCCCAACTAGCAATTGCTTCTCTCTCAGTTTTCCACAAATCAGAAAATGGAAATATGTCCTGCCTCACACAGTATTCCTACTTGATTTCTTTCAGTGTTAGCCTACTTCAAATACACTACAAAGTCCTGTTTCAGAATATCTTTCCAACCATCCCCTAGCCAGTTTGGATCAGTAGATAGAGCGTCGCCTTGGGGACTCCAGGGTCCTGGATTTGATTCTAGTCAAGGGCACATACCTGGGTTGCTAGCTCAATCCCCAGCCCTGGTTGGGGTGTCTGTGGGAGACAAGCTATTGATGTTTCTCTATCTGTCTCTCCCCCTTCTACTCTCTCTCAAAAAATAATCAGTGGAAAATATCCCTGGGTGAGGATTAACAACAACAACAAAAATATTTCCCCAACCTGCTTCTTACACTCCTGACTCCCGTCCCTCTCCAGCCAGTCCGCCTTCCTCTCTCACTTGGAGTTGAAATAATCTCGGAGGGGATTCCCCACTGAAGTTTATTTCCCCAAAAAATTAACAAAGCATAGTTTTAGAACATGCCACTCTGCAGCGGAAAACTGCTCAGTTGTCCCGTCTCACTCAAGAAAGTCCCCAGTATCTCAGCTTGGATCATAGGCACTGTATTTCCCGGCTGCTAGGCATCTGTCCAACCTCTGTTCTTGCCCTCTGTACTGAGACTGAGACGGGAGTAGCCCTCAGCCAGCTCAACACCCCACCTCTTTCCTTCCCTGCACCAGCCAATCCCTCTGCCTGGGACCTTGTGACACAACTGTTGTAAATGTTGTCTCCTGAGAAAGCCTTCCCTTGACCTTTGCAATCCGACACACCCACCTTCCCCTCACACTGATCCCTAGGCACTTGTCCTGGGCCCGTTTTCTCCAAAGCGCTAACCACTGTGTGATATTAAGCACATGCACATATGTCTGCCGAGGCTTCCATCCTTCACCAACCAGCTGCTCAGGAGCAGTGATTCTGATCATCATGCTAATCTGTATTTCCAGCTCCCAGAACCCTGTGTGGCACCGAGTAGGAATTCACATGACAAGTCAAAAAATAATGAATGAATGCATGTTAACACACACATTTCATTTAGAAATATGCAGTAAATGAAGAAGAAACAGCTAAAGTGTTAAAAAAAAAAAAAAAAAAAAAAAAAAAAAACAACAACCCAAAAACAACCACCTTGATGAGAGAGCTGGTTAAGTGCCTGAGACCTTTTTTTTTTTTTTTTTGCCTCTAATCCTTTCAGCACTATATGATGCTGTGCATTTTGTGCATGAAGTATTTTTAAAAATGGAACACAAATTGGCCCTGGCCATTGTGGCTCAGTTGGTTGAGCATTGTCACATTCACCCAGAGGTAGCCAGTTTGATTCCTGGTCAGGGCACATGTCAGGGTGGTGGACTTGATCCCCAGTAAGGAGAATGCAGGAGGCAGCAGATTGATATTTCTCTCCCTCTCTCTTCATCTCTGTCCCTAAAACCAATACAAGCATATTTTTAAAAATTAGAACAAAAATAAAAATATTAAAATTATTCTTAAGAATCAAAGACCTATGTGATGAGCCATCAATTTCTGAAGCATCTGATTTGAAGCTTTGCTGACTCTAGAGTGGATTTTACTCTACTTGAGAGTTGGAGCATGAAAACTTCTAAGAATTCTTTCTTTCCATGTTGAAGAAGAGTGGTGCCCACCTCTCCAGGCCACAAGCTCTGTCTTCCACTTGCTGCCCCACTTGATGCCCAGCTTTTGGCCATACTCTTCTCCATACCAGACCAGCAGCTCACAGCCCGTCCTCACGACCCGGCAGGTTCGGTAGAAAATCTGCCTGTGATATTGAAAGGCCACCAGGTTCTGTTCTTCCTCATCCCGGGCGCAGTTCACGTACCTGGCGTTGAGGCAGATGAAAGGAAAGAAAACCACAGGCGATGAGCTTCCACTACCTGTCATATCGTGTCCAGATCCTCACTGACGCGTAAGGCCCTCAGCACTGATGGCACCCACCCCCATGTTCCTGGGGAAACTTCTGTTCAATGTCCAAGCCTCTGTCACAAGGTCATGTGAATTCCTGTCTCTACGTCCTGCTCACAGTGCTCATCCTGCCTAATGCCATTTCCAAAGCCTCATTCCAGACTTCCCCATCAAACCCGGTGGCCTCTAGCTTCTCTAAGCTGTAAGTCAGGTTCTGTGTTACACCCCAGGACTCGGGGCTTGCTCTAGGACTCACATCATTCAACACTCAGTCCAAGTCTACCTTCTCTTCAGAGGCCTTTGTCGAGTCTCCCCACACTTTATTGAAGGCATCATTCAGTTGCCTCCCCCAGGTTCCCACAGAAATGTCGAGGTCTCTCTTTCTTAGAAAAATAACACAGAACAATAGTAGTTTATTCATAATCTGTCTCCCCTGACACAAGAGAGCTCCTCAGGAAAGGGCCATGAGCACTATGACTCTGCAGGCTCCAACATCCAGTTCTAGTTAGAACTGAGTCTGGGATGATGTGCTGACCTCACAGTTTTAGACTATCCTTGATTCAAGGCTATCTGGGCACTGGGAACTTCTTGAAAAATAGGAAAATTAGAGTTAAATGTTTATGAAATAAAATGTTTCATGTCCGTCTGCAGTAAGTCCTCCCTAGGGACATGGATTGTGTGATCTGTGTAAGTAATGAATTCCTTCCTCTAAACTGGAATATAGTAAGGGTTTAACTAATGTCAGTTAGACAAATCACAGAGTAATCCAGGGTCCTCAAGGTTTTTCCCATTGCCCAAACTAGATTCTTCTCTTTTGAGGACATATGCTATACTGTTACCTCCTTTTTTCCTAAATGTCTCTAGATGTTAAAGATCACTGTATGGAGAAAAAGGGGGAACAGAGGACTGAGGGAGACCATTAGGGAGGCATGATTGGAAGGACAGACATGTGGGTTGTGAGGCATGAGTGTCCTCTCCGGCACCCAGAAGCCTAGTGACCTTACCTCATCCAGTTGGCCTGAGATGTATACTTTCCATCCACATACTCATACAGTTGCTCCATTTGTTGACCTGCATTTCAGGAAAAGAAGTTAAAGGCTGTGTGTGTGTGTGTGTGTGTGTGTGTGTGTGTGTGTGTGTGGTTGTGAGTATACAATAGAATAATTACTTTATTCTAGTGTCATCAAATCTCTTTCAGCCTGCATGGTAATTCAACTGCCAATGGTGATCACAGGATATTTTTCTTACTAATCATCTACACGCCTGAGTCAATTTGTCCACTAAGCAGGAGCCCCACAAGGGAGGAGTCTGTACCACTTTGCTCCCATTTACCCTCTGATCCTTAGAGAGGAGCTCCATGTTCATGCAAAGTCCGCCCAGTACACAGAGCTAACTAACCATATGGTCCCCATCCATGTCCTAGCATGTAGAAGGTGGGGGCATCCAAGCCACAGGAGGGACGGGAAGCCAGACGACAGGGAAGAGGTAAAGTTCTCACCAGCCAGGAGTAGCCGCTGTTGGCTGTGGCTTCATCTTCTGTGATCTGACCCTCATAAGGGCCAAAGTGCAGGCCCACCAGCAGATCACATTCCTCATTCCACACTCCAAGCCCAGCCTCAGGGATGCCTGATGGTCCGATTCTCAACCCAGGGGGCAGAGTGAGGGCTGAGAGGTTGACATGCCCGTTGTCCGAGGCACTGTCTTTTACAAACGTAGGAGGCCCGTGCACAGCACAGCTGTCAATGAAGAAGTTCTGACACTTCTCACAATCTGGAGGCAAGAGCAACAGGGATTAGTCAGGGTGCAGTGCATGTTCCTGCACACGAAGAGCTTCAGAAAGAGCTCCCATCAGTGAGCCTCAATCCTATATTCCCTGTCACGAGAGGAAGGGAATGATTTGGGCACCCAAAAACCAGGTGAAATCATAGCATCAAGGACATAACATGCCCCTTGGTTAGGGTGAGCTTACACAGGTAGTCAACATCCTGGGACTCGCTGATCTCTTGGTAGACATGGCCCTTTCTCTCTCGTAGGCTATACATCTTCACTTCGATCTCCTTTCTCCTGAGATCTACATGAGAGAAGAGCTAGTGAACGAAGGGGGTCTGGAACATGAGTCCCTGTCTTGTCAGAAAACACACAATGTCTTCCCATCAAATGATCACCTGTTCTTTATAGTATCTGGTATTTTCCTCCATTAACTAAAAGACTAGTACGCCACACTGACTACCGATGGCAGATTCAATTTTAGTTTCTAGATGATCCCATTATCAGGTTCAACCTTCCAAGCTTTGGTCATTCATAAAGTATTTATGGAGGGCACGTTATGTGTTAGGCACTGAGTAAAGATCTGGGCACACAACACCAAGAGAATATGGTTGCTATTATCACAGATGGATTTATTGGACAACTTGCATGTGTCAATTGTTTGAGATTTAATTTAATGCTTTCAAACTATATGTGTCCCATGTTTCCTTATGTTCACTGTATACATTAGCATTCAGGAGCTCAGAGAGTTTGTAAGATTAGCTCAAAGCTTCAGTGCTAACTCCAGTTTCAAATCCAGGCGTGTTGAATGTCCACCCCACATACCTAGGCTATACTGACCAGCCTTTCCAGAGGAATTAGTGGAACTGAAATCTCCAAATTATTGAACTTACCCAATTTTGATCTAGGGTGCTGTCCGGAGGTACTTGCTTCTCCAGGAGGGGGCACTGGTTTCTGGGTCTGCTCTGAGCCACTTGTGGTCAACAAATTTGCTGTTCCTGACAATTCCTTCAAACTGGACTCATTACTTAATGGCGCCCTGGACTTTGCCTTCAGTGTGAAAGTCACATATTAAAATGTAACGTACATTTATTTAATTATGTAGGGTTTATGATATACATGACTTTAATGAACACTTCAACACCTCTTGGAAATACCTGGGAAGTATGAAAATTAGAGGAAAAAGAAATGGCCAATGTGGGTTTTGAATCGAAGACTAGAACCCATGCCTTAAGGCTCTTTCTTTTATAGCACATTGAGAATGAAGGATACTGGGAAGAGAATAAGACATAGTTGGGCCCTAACCAGTGTAGTTCAGTTGATAGAGTGTCGGCCTGCAGACTGAAGGGTCCTGAGTTCAATTCTCGTCAAGCGCGAGTTCCTTGGTTGCAGGACCCTCCTCCCTGGCCTGGACCTTGGTCTGGGCTTATGCAGGAGGCCACCAGTCATTATGTGTGTCTCTCACATTGATATTTCTCTCTTTCTCTCCCTCTTTTTTCTATTCCCCCTAAAAATCAATGAGAAAATATCCTTGGGTGAGGATTAAGAAAAAAAGAAAGAAAGAAATAGTTGGCAGAGCCCTGGCTGGTGTAGCTCAGTTGGTTGAACTGAAGGGTTGCGGGTTCCATTCCCGGTCAGGGCACATGCCCCAGTTACGGGTTATTGATCCATATTTTTCTCTCTCACTGATGCTTCTCTCCCTTTCTCTCTCTCTCAAATCAGTAAAAACATATTTTTTAAAAAGAAATGGCTGGCAGAAACCTACCATGACAATAAAGGAAATTATGCTAAAATGTGCAATTTACTATATCATGGAAAGAACAGTTGTAATTAGATTAGTTGGTTCCCACCAATTCTGTTTGAATAAGGTTGTGCTACCAGCCTGTTCTCTTCATTTTCCTGACCTATAACATGCTAATTCTTAATGTTATAATGAACATGAAATATAATGATGTTCACCAAAATGTTCTGTGAGCACTTTGATACAGTATGAATGTGAAATTACAGTCCTGCTATCAATGTCCCTCTCAGCCATCTCTATATTTGAAATCACATGTAATTTATCTTCATTATTCTTTGACCCTACTCTAGTTTAATTTGTAAATTTGAAAGCACTCTTTCAGCAAACATTCAGGGGGCCCTCAGGGACCCTGAGTTGGGCCTGGGACTTCTGAGAAGAATCTGGTGTGAACCAAAGAGCTCACAATGCAGAGGTAGGCAGGCGGAGCCAATGATTCAAACAAGATGACACTGGCCTAATTAGAGCTCAGAGAAAGAAGCCATACTTCTTCTGACTGGAATGAGCATTCAAAACCAGTTCCAGATGAGCTTCTATTGAATAGTGTGTCATCTCTATGAAGTTCTTAAGTCACTTTATTTATTGTTTATTATTTCTGAATCGTCAAACCTGAAGCTCCCCAGAGTTGAGAGATGCTTTCTTTTATTTGACTGGGAGGCTCTGATGCTGGGGTTGCTATATCCATCTTCATCTGGGACCATGCACCGTGCAAACTGCCTATATATCAGTGAGCTTCTGCAAGTCGGAAGTCTTAGTGCATTTCTCACTGGAGCATAGCAGAGCAGAACTGCGTTTGGAATCATCAGTCAGTGAAAGATGTAATCATGTATGGATGAGACAGTGGAAAGTGCATAAAACTATGGAAATTTTAATGAGCTTGTAAGTGGTTTAGAGATGAAGCTAAGGATTAGAATGCACGACCACCGATACTGTGATTTCAGACATACAATCAAACACTTGTATATGTCTGAAACCTCAGTTTCCTCATCAGAAATGGTGATACTTATAGTACCTACCTCATAGGGTTGTGGTAAGGTTTAAGTGAGTTTATGCACGTAGAATTCTTAGAGTCTGAAGCATTGTGAAGATAAGACCCGTGGTAGCTACTATTGTTGCTGATGTTATTAACGACTAAGATGATATTGGGCATTTTGTTGAAGAGGTCAGGAAAGGAAGGTGGCAGTTCCTAGGGTGCACTCTGATTTTTCCTCCTCTTCCCTGCATTTGCATCCAGGAGGAAGATTTTCTTTTCCACAGGATTTGGGAAATACTCACCTTCTGATGTTTATTCTGTTCCACTCTGAAAGACACCCAAGAAGGTTTAGCTAAAAGATGGTGAGAAATCAATAATATATATAATTTCAGAGAGGAAGGGAGAGGGCGAGGGAGAGAGAGAGAGAAACATCAATGATGATAGAGAATCATGGATTAGCTGCCTTCCTGAACACCCCACACCAGGGATCAAACTGGCCTTGTGCCCTGACCGGGAATTGAACTGTGACCTCCTGGTTCATAGGTCGACGCTTAATCTCTGAGCCACACCTGCCGTGTGAGAAATCAGTTTTGGTTGGTAATTGTTTCAAAATCTGGAGATTTTTATCTTTCAGAATTCTGAATTATAGAGTAATCCCAGGACAGACCAAGGATGATTGGAAAATGTTTCCTGAGGTTTCATTAGGCTTATGCTTTTATTGGGAGCATCAGCTAATTTTCTTAAAATGTTAAAAAATAGCCCTAGCCAGCTTGGCTCAGTGGATAGAGCGTCAACCTGCGGATGGAATGGTCCTGGGTTCTATTCCAGCCAAGGGTGCATGCCTGGGTTGCGGGCTCATCACAGGTGTGCAGGAGGCAGCCAATCGATGGCTCTCTCTCATCATTGATGTTTTGATCTCTCTGAATTCCTCTCTGAAATCAATAAATATATTTTAAAAAAATAGACAAAACCCCATCTGTACTTCATCCTCTGTTCAATATATATATATTTAAAGTAGAAGCCCGTTGCACAAAGATTCACGCAATAGGCCTTCCTTCCCCTGGCTGCCTGCACTAGATTTCCTCTGGCACCGGGGTCCCAGGCCTTTGCTCCAGCCACTGAAGAGAAGCCAAGCCTCTTCCGTCTTCAGTCTTCACTCCAGCCAGAGCCTTCAGTCTTCTCTCAGCGGCTGCCCTGGTTAGGCAAATTAACTGCCATCTTTGTTGGGTTAATTTGCATGTGTATCCTGATTGGCTGGCGGGCCTGGCAGAGTGACACCAATTTGCATGTTTCTCTTTTATTTGTGTAGAGTGGCCTATCCCTGGCTGGCCATCTCAGTTGGTTGGAGTACCATGTTTTAAACCAAAAGGTTTCCGGTTTGATCCTTATTGGGGCCTACACAGGAGGCAACTGATGGATGTTCCTCTCTCACATTGATGTTTCTGTCTCCCTTTCTGTCTCCCTCCCTTCCTCTCTCTAAATTCAATGAATATCCTTGGGTGAGGATTTAAAAAATAAAATTGCCCTAAAAAGCAAAAATAAAAAATTGGCCTTTCATGACACAAGTATAATAAAGGTCATGTAACTGCAAAGAATCTCTACTCTGTAACCCAGCGCTTTCTCCTCTCTGTCTTCTGTCTTCACACTGGCCTTGTCCAGTCCACCTTGGACAAGGCACCAGGACCACCTTGGCTCCTTTCTTTCTTATCCTTCCTCCTTTGCACATTTGGATTGTGACCACCTTCTCTAATCACTAGATTCTGATCAGCATCACACAGTCTTAGGGACAAAGACTCAGGTCTAGTCACCACATAAACAGAGATTCGGGCAAGCTGGACATAACGTCGTGACTTCAGCTATGTTTCAACCTCAGACCCATGGAACTACAGACCCTACCAATCAGACTTTCATGAAACCTGGCAGATGATGCCATGGCTGCCATAGAACCTGGTACAATGATGAACTACTTCCTACCCTGGCCCACAACCCAACCCCCTAACTACCATGAGTAATAATTTTCCCATATGTCCCCATGCAGGTCTTAGAGCACTGCTCACCTGTCAAAACTTCCTCCTTCTATGTGATCACAACTCTTCTGAATTAGTTATTTTTTACTCACTGTTATATTTTTGTATACTTACTTGTTAATGTTCTATAAGTATACAATTATATTATTATTCTATTTTATTTTTTCCACCACCATTTATACTCCTGTATTATTATTTTTTCATCCTCACCTGAGAATATATGCTTATTGATTTTAGAGAGAGAAGAAGAGGAAGAAAGAGAGGGAAACATGGATGTGAGAGAGAAACATCGATGAGTTGTATCCCATACACACCCCGACTGGGGATGGATCACGAAACCTTTTTGGTGTATGGGAGGATGCTCCAACCAACGGAGCCACCGAGACATGGCTATTCAATTATTTTTATTTTGAGAGAATGTTTATTAAAACTAGGGACAGTGAAACAAGGATAGAAGCAGCAGCAGGAGAGAGCTTAGGCTGGGCTGCTGTGTTGCTCTAGAAAGGTTAAAGGAAAGACTTCAGCCTAGGCGGGCGGCTTTGGCTCATTGGAAAGTCATAGAAAAGGGGCCTTGGAGCCAGGTTCAGGGGGTTAGCCTGAATGAGCTGCCCCTGCCCGTACTCCCTGGTGCAAGTCTCCTGGGTCCCTTAGTTTAGGAGATGCACACCGAGTGGGGGTTGGGGGGAGGAGAGGGGAAAGGGTGAGGGGTCTGTGTGCTCCCGGAGAGAGAACAGCTTAAAAAATATATATATTAGAGCACCATTGCACGAAATTTATAAATTTCTGCACCGTGGGAATGGCGGTGGTTGTGGGGGGGGGGGGGGGGAATTCCTGAGCCCGGCCTGTGCCCTCTGTGGCTCTGACAGTCTGGAAGTCCTGCGATCCATCGCTTGCAGAGGGAGGTCCCGTTCAGTAGCCCCAGCTCTGCATTGGTGGCCTGGGCCTCCCTCTTTGGGGTGACGGGGAGCCCCCATTGATGACCCAGTGGCTAGTGGCCTGGGCCTCTCTCTGCAGGGCATCATGGGGGATTGGGGGGCCGGACCAATTGCGTTTCACAGGCCTTGGCTGGCCTGGCGCCAGTGGGTGTCATAGCCTGGTCATCTGGTGGGTCCTTCAGCTGGTCCGCCCTGGATTTGCATATTATGGTTTCATTATTGTAGATTTGGGGGGTGGGTCTGGGTGAAGGTGAGAAAAGGGGGAGAAATGGGGGACCTCTGTGATAGTGTCAACACTAAATCTGTATATAATTATTGTTACACATTGAAAGAGGTTTTATGACCCTGGCCAGTGTGGCCCAGTGGTTGAGCCACGACCTATGAACCGTGAGGTGGGGGGCCGGCAGGAGGCAGCCATGGAGGTTTCTCTCTCACCTGTTTCTCTCTCTCTATCTCTGTCTCTCTCTGTCTCTCTCTCTCTCTGTAAAATAAATTATTCATAGAAAGGGGTTTATGTGAACAGCCCCTGGCTGTGTAACTGCTCTGCCTCTTGCTCCTCCCCGGTAACTCCCGAGAGGCCGCCCGACCTACACCAGGTCAGGGTCAGGCAGCTGCGCGCCCTCCGCCCGCACCTCGTGGCCTCGGGGTCCACTCGTCATCCGAGTCCTCGGAGTCCTCCACCCGGGGCCTGGCCGTCCTCCCGCGGCGACACATGAACGCGGGTCGAGGGGCCCTGAGACCTGGAAGGAGAGAAAGAAAGAGTCTGTCCTGCAGGCGAAGAGCTGAGGGACAAACAGCAGAGCCAGCGCTTGGCGGGGGCAGAGCCCGGGGCCCTGGACGGAGCACCCCCGCCCCGCCCACCCCGCGGCCCCGTCCCCCCTCGCTCACCCATGCTGAGCAGCGCCTCGTAGTTGCTCTTCACGTTGCGGTGCCGCGCTCGCTCCCAGGCGCCCATCTGCGCCCACTCCTCCCGGGAGAAGTAGATGGACACGTCCCTGCAGGCGGCCCTGGACTGGGGGAGAGACCGTCCGTCCGTCCATCCGTCCTCCCCGGCCCGAGGGGCGGCGCCCCGCCTCCACCCCGTCCCCACCCCCGTCCCCACCTCCACCCCCTCGGACCCCCTTACCTTAGGCCTATGCCCCGCTCTCCCCGCCTCCTCCACGGGGCGCTCCTGCAGGTCCCTGTCCGGGTCCATGGTGCCGCCAGCGGAGTCCCCTCCCGAGGACACGGTGCCTGTGGGAGGAGGAGGCGCTGAGGGGACCGCTCCCACCTTGCAGGGCAAACCCCCCCCCACCCCCCCAACCCCCAGACAGACCGGGGCCGCGGCCATTATGACCCACTAGGGGGCGCCTCCTTCCCGCCGCGGTTGGGGGGTCCCAGGGGGTACTGAGGGGCCCGGACAGGGGGGTCTGAGGGGCGCGTTCCAGGGACTGAGAGGGGCAGTCAGGGGGAACTGAGGGGCGCGTTCTGGGGGGTCTGAGGGGCACGGTGGGGGGTCTGAGGGGAGCGGTCTGGGAGGTTTGAGGGGCGCGGTCAGGGGAGACTGAGGTGAGGAGTCTGGAGGGTCTGAGGGGAGCGGTCTGGGGGATTTGCGGGGAGCGGTCTGGGGGGTCTGAGGGGCGCGGTCAGGGGGGTCTGAGGGGCGCGGTCTGGGGTGTCTGAGGGGCGTGGTCAGGGGGGACTGAGTGGCGAGGTCTGGTGGGACCGAGGGGAGCGGTCTGGGGGTTTTGAAGGGAGCGGTCTGGGGGGACTGAGGGGCGCGGTCTTGGCAGACTGAGGGGAGCAGTCTGGGGGGTCTGAGGGGCGCGGACAGGGGGGTCTGATTTTCGTGCTCAGAGGGGACTGAGGGGCGCGGTCTGGTGGGACTGAGGGGAGCGGTCTGGGGGATTTGAGGGGAGCGGTCTAGGGGGTCTGAGGGGCGCGGTCAGGGGGGTCTGAGGGGCGCGGTGGGGGCGTTGAGGGCCCTTGGGGGTGGAGGTGGTTCGCCTTTACAATGGGGGGGGGCTGTGCCGAGAGGAACCGGGTTCGGGAATGGCACCCACGATTCAGGAGCAATGCACGCGGGAGGAGGCGCCTCAAGGGGCAGAGACGTCTCCGGCTGAGGAGATAGGCCCGCTGGACAGAATCCGGGTCTTTCTGGCCAGGAAAGTTGGGTGCTCGGGTCAGAGGATTTGGGACTAATGTGAAGAGATTTGGGGTCTCAGGGACAGCCTCCAGGGTTTCTGTCTCAGAGTTGGGGATTTGGTCTTCCTGGGTGCCGTAGTTAGGGAGCCCAGGCTCGGGGTTTGCTGGGTCTGACCTTTGGGGGATTGAGCGTTCCTCTGGGCGCTGAGACCGGGGGTCCTCCGGGTTAGCGCACTTGGGGTCCCTGGAGGCTGACAGAGTGGGAGCCTCTCAGGAGGACACCCCGGGTCTTCGGCTGGGGGTTTGAAGGCCGGCGGGAAAGGGGTTCCCACGCAAGGCTCACGTTTTCCTGTCCGTCTCCAGGCCGCACTGCGAACCTGGCCGAGGTCCCCTCAAACCCATGCTCCTGGCCGCGTGCTCCCGCCCTCAGGCGGTGTGAGGCGGGCCCAGGGGGAGCTTCCTGCCTCCAGAGCGTCAGCGCCAGCCGCCAATGAGTGCTGTGGTCACGGGGCCCGGCCTGCCAATGGGCGGTCAGAAACGCGAAAAGGGCGGGGCAGGGGGTGGAGCCTTCCTGCCAGTCAAGGGCAGAATCCTGTGGAAAGAGCCCGCCCTGCGCTCCCAACCCCCCGTGGTGATTGGCTGTGCTGGGTCCTGTGAGTGTCCGTCAAGAAGCCTTCAGCCACTGGGCGGTGTCCAGGGCTTGGATTCCCGCTGCGTATGGGCGGGACCCCGGGAGCCGGGAGCCCCCAGCCAGGGCAGGTATTGGGCTGACGCGGCCTTCCTGCCGCCTGACCGAGTCTCTCTTCCACCCGACGGTATGTAGGTCCCGGACTGTCTTCCAGGCGCATTTGTTCGCTTCCTTAGCGAGAGGACCAGGCGGTAGGCGGGGAGTTGCCTTCTGGGAAACAGGGATTTCCACTAGACCAGCGGTTCTGAACCTGTGGGTCGCGACCCCTTTGGGGGTCGAACGACCCTCTCACAGGGGTCGCTTAAGACCATTGGAAAACACATGTATAATTATATATTGTTTTTGTGATGAATCACTAAGCTTTAATTATGTTCAGTGTGTAACAATGAAAATACATCCTGCATATCTGACATTTAGATGACGATTCATAACAGTGGCAACATTACAGTGATGAAGTAGCAACAGAAAAATTTCATGATTGGGGGTCAGCACAACATGAGGAACTGTATTCAAGGGTGGCGGCATTAGGAAGGTTGAGAACCACTGCCTTAAAGGAAGCTGTCGAGTGGAAGAGCAAGATGGTGGCGGTATAGGCAGACGTGTCCCAGGTCGTGTCCCGGAGCAAATGGAGTGAGCAGCTGAAACTAGTAACATCCACCCCGAATTGGCGAAATTGCTCAGCTGGTGAGACGGTTTGCAGCCGGGAAGAGCAGAACTCCCCTGGAAAGGTAAAAAGCCCAGGGATTTGGGCAGGAAAGTTTGCCAGACCTCTGAACCCAGAGAGTCGGAGGGAGACCGTGTGGCAGACAGCCGCGTCCCTTGGGACAGGCACAGCCCCTGACAGGGGAAAGGAGAACCGCCAGGGGAATTGAGAGCTGGGTTCTGTGATCACAGAGGACTGAGCCTAAAGGGGGCAGCCTGAAGAGCTGACCAGACCATGCAGTCCCGGTAAGAGAAGAAGCCTACAGAAACCAAGCCTTTCCCGTTTCCGCGGCCAGCGTTTGTTTGTTTGGTTTTACTGAATCCTGTTCATGGGACATTTCGGATACAGACACTCACCTGTGCTGAAGAGAGGGAGAGTGTGCGGAGGAGTGGAATCTGGGGAGAGACTGAGGAGAGAAGGGGGGCCGGGAGAGGTGGCAGCGAATTGAGTGCTGAGACACCCCCGAGCCCAGGTCCGGGGCAGACATTCTCTCTGGAGAGTGAGACTCCTCCCC
Source organism: Myotis nattereri (assembly GCF_964212035.1). Lineage (NCBI taxonomy): Eukaryota > Metazoa > Chordata > Mammalia > Chiroptera > Vespertilionidae > Myotis > Myotis nattereri. Next base: position 43,875,441 of record NC_138094.1, on the reverse strand, counting down.
CCAGCCCCCAGGCAAGGAGCACAGCCACACCCAGATTCCACCCTGTAGGAGATCAAGGATTAAAATAACCTGATCAGTCCCTGGGAGTTAACAGGGTCTGGCCTATAGAGGGATTTTCAATCCCAGCAACAACACAGCCCCGGTAACTAACTATTACGCAGCCAGCTCTGGGCAGTGAACCTCCACTGGACAGAGAGGCCCTATAGCCTCAGAGGCCAACCCCAGAACACTCCCACCCAGAGGCTGACCCACAAACTGACTCTTTGCTAAACACAAAATAAGGCAGTCTGGGAAACAAATGCGGCTTGCTTTAAAATAAGAACTGTGGTTGACAACACAGAGGAACAGTGTATCACAGGGAAACTCAACACTCTACTGAATTCCTGGCAGGTCTAAGGCGAGCAAGACTGTAGAATAGAAGAACCGAAGGACCTTCACTACTGCAATTTTTTTTTTCTTTTTTCACCTTTTAACTATGAAACCAAATTTTTTTTCTTTGTTTTTTTCTTCCTTTTTTTTCTTTTTTTTTCTTTCTTCTTTTTTCCATCACCTGATTTTACCCGTTTATTTACTACCTTCTTACTTTTAACCAGTATTATTACTGCTACCATTTTACCATTTTTTTTAAAGTGCCATTTTATTTTCTCTTTATTTTATTTTGGGATTAGTGTTCTCCATTTTATTTTCATCGTTATATTATTGGTTGTTTCTAGTTTGCATTCATCTCCAGGGAGCTGTTGCTGGAACTTGTTGGGATTAATGGCTGTTCAGTAGGAGTATTCTCCTCATATAAAATAAGTCTCCTCCCCTCTTCCACTTCATTCTCTCTTTTCGCTCTTTCTTTTTCTTTTCTTTTCTTTTCTCACTTCTATTTCCCCCCTCCTTTTTCCCAATTTCATTTTTGCACTCCTTTTTTTGGTCCCTACTTTTCTTTTCTTTTTCCTATTTTATCTTTTTCTCTTCCTTCTTCCTTATCCCCTAATTCTCTTAATTCAGGTGGTCACCTTTATTTGGGGCTATTAATATCGTGAACATATTTGTGTATAGTGCCTGGTACGTGGTGCCTTGTTGTGTTGTATTTTGTGCCTTTAAATCAACGCAGCAGATCCAAGCAACAGCAACCTCCTGAGCACCAACACCCTCTGCTGAGGAACAGCAGCTGTACGTGAAACCTCGCCCCACCAGCCAGAAGAGCCACCACAGCTGTGAACAGCACCCACCAGAGGAGCTGCTGCCAACTGAAGAGCAGCTGCTACCGCAACTGCCCGAAGAGCAACCACAGACCAAGGAGTCACTGCCACCAAGGGAGCAACCACTGAACGACTCAACGTATAGATATGTCAGTGAGATCAAACATGCGTAGACAAAGAAACCCCCAAAGGAAAGAGAAGGAGGACTCTCCAGAAAAGCAGCTAAGTAATACAGAGGCAGGCAACATGACAGAAAAAGAATTCAGAATAAGGGTCCTAGAGGGCACAAACCGGATGGAGGAAAAAATCGACAACCTCTGCAAGAAGCTAGAAGAAACAGATGAAAAAATCAACAACTTAAGTAAGACCCAAGAAGAAATGAAGAGTGATATAGCTGAAATGAAAAACTCCATTGAAAGTATTAACAGTAGATAGGAGAAGCAGAGGACCGAATTAGTGAATTAGAAGACAAGGAAGCAAAACACACCCAAACTGAACTGCAATTGGAGAAAAAAATGAAAAGACAGGAGGAGAGCCTAAGGGAGCTTTGGGACAACATGAAACGAAACAACATACGAATAATAGGGGTACCAGAACAACAGAAGGATGAACAAGGATTAGAAAACCTATTAGAAGAAATAATATCAGAAAACTTCCCTGAGGTGGGGAAGAAAAAAGTCACGCCAGCCCAGAGAGTCCCAAACAAGGTGAACCAAAAAGACCCACACCAAGACACATCATAATTACCATGGCAAACGTTCAGGACAAAGAGAGAATCCTACAGGCTGCAAGAGAGAGACAGAAAGTTACATACAAGGGATCTCCCATTAGATTATCAAATGATTTCTCAACAGAAACACATTAGGCCAGCAAAGAATGGACAGAAATTTACAAAGTGATGCAAAGCAAAGGACTGAATCCAAGAATACTCTATCCAGCAAGGCTATCATTCAAACTTGAAGGGGAAATAAGAAGCTTCACAGACAAAAAAAGGCTAAGGGAGTTTATCACCACCCAGCCAGCAATGCAAGGAATGCTAAAGGGACTGGTATAAAAATAAGAAATAAAAAGCTCAGAAAGAAAACAGCCACACAAAAACAGAAATGGCTACAAACAAGTACCTTTCAATAATAACTTTAAACGTAAATGGACTAAATGCTCCAAACAAAAGACATCGAGTGGCTGAATGGATAAAAAAACATGACCCATACATCTGCTGTCTACAAGAAACCCACCTCCTTAGAAGAGACTCACACAGCCTGAAAGTGAAAGGATGGAAAAATATCTTTCAGGCAAATGGAAAGGAAAAGAAAGCTGGGGTAGCAATACTTATATCGGACAAAATAGACCTCAAAGTGAAGGCCATAACAAGAGATAAGGAAGGCCACTTCCTAATACTAAAGGGATCAATACAACAAGAAGATATAACTCTGGTAAACATATATGCACCCAATGCAGGAGCACCCAAATTCATAAAAAAAACTCCTGGAATATATCAAAGGAGAGATCCACAACAATAAAATCATAGTAGGGGACTTTAATACACCACTGACAACACTGGATAAGCCCTCTAGACAAACAATCAGCAAAGATACAGCAATCCTAAATGACTCACTAGATCAGATGGACTTAATAGACATCTTCAGAACACTTCACCCCAAAGCCAGGGAATATACATTCTACTCAAATGCTCATAAGACATATTCAAAAATAGACCATATATTGGGTCACAAGCAAAGTATCCCCAAATTCAAGAAGATTGAAATCATAAAAAACGTCTTCGCAGACCACGATGGCATAATATTAGAAATAAACTACAATAAAAACAACCCAAAGTACTCAAACACCTGGAAGCTGAATAGCATGCTATTACATATTGATTGGGTTACCAATGAAATCAAAGAAGAAATTCGAAACATCCTGGAAACTAATGACAATGAAAACACAACAATCCAAAACCTATGGGACACAATGAAAGCAGTCCTGAGAGGGAAGTTTATATAGCTCTACAGCCCTATCTCAAAAAACAAGAAAACATGGTAGTAAATCAGCTAACTCTACAACTCAAAGAATTAGAAAGAGAGCAACAAGAAAACCCCAGAGTGAGCAGAAGGAAGGAGATAATAAAGATTAGAGCAGAAATAAATGACATAGAGACCAAAAAAACAATACCGAAAATCAATGAAAACAAGAGCTGGTTCTTTGAAAGGATAAACAAGATTGACAAACCTCTAGCCAGACTCACCAAGAAGCAAAGAGAGAGGACCCAAATAAACAAAACCAGAAACGATAGAGGCGAAATAACAACAGACCCCACAGAAATACTAATGATTGTTAAAAAATACTATGGACAGCTCTACTCCAACAAACTAGACAGCCTGGAGGAAATGGACAAATTCCTAGAAAAATACAACATTCCAAAACTCAATCAGGACGAATCTAAAAATCTCAACAGGCCAATAACTATGGAAGAAATTGAAGCAGTCATCAAAAGGCTTCCAGCAAACAAAAGCCCAGCACCAGACGGCTTCACAGGGGAGTTTTACCAAACATTCAAGGAAGAACTAAAACCTATCCTCCTCAGACTACTACAAAAAATTCAAGAGGAAGGAACACTTCCAAGCTCATTCTATGAAGCCAGCATCACCCTAATACCAAAACCAGGTAAAGACAACACAATGAAAGAGAATTACAGGCCAATATCCCTCATGAACCTTGATGCCAAAATCCTCAACAAAATCTTAGCAAATCGGATCCAGCAGTACATCAGAAAGATCATACACCATGACCAAGTAGGATTTATCCCAGGGATGCAAGGATGGTACAATATCCGCAAATCAATAAACGTGATACATCACATAAACAAATTGAAAGAAAAAAAACCACATGGTCATATCAATTGATGCAGAAAAAGCATTTGACAAAATTCAACAGCCATTTTTGATAAAAGCTCTCAGCAAGGTGGGAGTAGAAGGATCATACCTCAACATAATAAAAGCCATATATGACAGGCCCACAGCCAAAATCATACTCAATGGACAAAAACTAACACCATTTCCCCCAAGAACAGGAACAAGGCAGGGATGCCCCCTCTCACCACTCCTGTTCAACATAGTACTGGAAGTGTTAGCCATTGCAATTCGGCAAGAAGAAGAAATAAAAGGCATCCAAATTGGAAAAGAGGAAGTAAAACTGTCCTTATTTGCAGACGACATGATATTATACATACAAAACCCTAGAGACTCCATCAAAAAGCTACTAGACTTAATACATGAATTTGGCAATGTAGCAGGATACAAAATTAACCCCAAGAAATCTGAGGCATTTCTATACACCAATAGTGAACTTTCAGAAAGAGAGATTATAAAAACAATCCCGTTTACCATCGCACCAAAAAATTAAGCTACCTAGGAATAAACTTAACTAAAGTGGTAAAAGACCTCTACTCAGAAAACTACAGGACGTTGAAAAAAGATATAGAGGAAGACATAAACAGATGGAAGAACATACCGTGTTCATGGATTGGTAGAATCAACATCGTCAAAATGTCCATACTACCCAAAGCAATCTATAAATTCAACGCACTTCCCATTAAAATACCAACGGCATACTTCAGAGATCTAGAACGAACTCTCCAAAAATTCATCTGGAATAAAAAAAGACCCCGAAAAGCTACAGCAATCCTCAAAAAGACCAAAGTTGGTGGGATCTCAATACCAGATATCAAGTTGTATTACAAAGCCACTGTTCTCACAACTGTCTGGTACTGGCCCAAGGATAGGCATATAGATAAATGGAATAGAATAGAGAGCCCAGAAATCGGCCCGAAACAATATGCTCAATTAATATTTGACAAAGGAGGCAAGAACATACAATGGAGCCAAGATAGTCTCTTCAATAAATGGTGTTGGGAAAATTGGACAGATATATGCAAGAAAATGAAACTAGACCACCAACTTACACCATTCACAAAAAATAAACTCAAAATGGATAAAGGACTTGAATGTACGACAGGAAACCATAACTATTCTAGAAGAATCCAAAGGCAACAAAATCTCAGACATATGCCGAAGCAATTTCGTCACTGATACAGCTCCTACGGCACTTGAAACTAAAGAGAAAATGAACAAATGGGACTACATCAAAATAAAAAGCTTCTGCACAGCAAAAGAAACCATCAACAAAACAACGAGAAAACCCACTGTGTGGGAAAACATATTTGCCAATGTCATATCTGATAAGGGCCTAATCTCCAAAATCTATAGGGAACTCATCCAACTTAACAAAAGGAAGATAAACAATCCAATCAAAAAATGGGCAAAGGACCTAAATAGACACCTTTCAAAAGAGGACATTCAGAAAGCCAAGAGACATATGAAAACATGCTCAATGTCACTAATCATCCGAGAGATGCAAATCAAAACAGCAATGAGGTACCACCTCACACCTGTCAGATTGGCTATGATCAACAAATTAACAAACGACAAGTGCTGGAGAGTATGTGGAGAAAAAGGAACACTTGTGCACTGCTGGTGGGAATGCAGACTGGTGCAGCCACTATGGAAGACAGTATGGAGTTTCCTCAAAAAACTGAAAATGGAACTCCCATTTGACCCTGTGATCCCGCTTCTAGGAATATATCCCAAGAAACCAGAAACACGAATCAGAAAGGATATATGCACCCCTATGTTTATAGCAGCACAATTCACCATAGCTAAGATCTGGAAACAGCCTAGGTGTCCATCAGTAGATGAATGGATTAGAAAACTGTGGTACATCTACACCAAGGAATACTATGCTGCTCTAAAAAGGAAGGAACTCTTACCATTTGCAACGTCATGGATGGAACTGGAGAGCATTATGCTAAGTGAAATAAGCCAGTCGATGAAGGAAAAATACCACATGATCTCACTCATTCATGGATAATAGAGACCATTATAAAATTTTGAACAATAATAGATACAGAGGCAGAGCTGCCTCAAACAGATTGTCAAACTGCAGTGGGAAGGCCGGGGAAGGTTGGGGGGCAGGAGGTAGGGGGGTAAGAGATCAACCAAAGGACTTGTATGCATGCATATAAGCATAACCAGTGGACATAAGACATTGGGGGATAGGGGAGGCTAGGGGACTGTCTAGGGCGGGGGGATAAAATGGACACATATGTAATATCCTTTGTAATACTTTAAGCAATAAATTAAAAAATAAATAAATAAATAAATAAAATAAATAAAGGAAGCTGTCAGCCAATTCCTTTGCAAAAACGAACCTCTGCTCCCCTCATGTGGCCTTTTAAAGAATAACACCTTGTGCTTCTGTCCGTGGTGCTGAAATGTTAGCTAATGTCCTGTGAATTGGATGAAAAATTCTACCCAAAAAACCACAAACAAACAAACAAAAAACAAAACCTACAGAAAACCCTACAAAATCACCGAGGCTGTCCAGGGTGCAATTATTCCTTCCCTGGATGGACTGAGGTCACGGGTCTGGCTTTTGCACCCCTTCCTGTCCCAGCCCTGCCAAGGGAGGCCTTGGCTGCTTCACTGACATGGGGAAGCTGTGCGTTCACTAATTCAGTCCGTAACCTAGAGGCTGCCATGATTGGAGCAGTCAGTCCTGGGGAGGCCGCCGTTAACAAGGCAGCCAGTACCGCACCGGTCTCCTTTCCTGAGGCAGCCAGTCAGCCGCGGCCATTGTGATTGCGTCAGCCAGTGCATTGGATGACACCATTATGGAGGCAGCCAGTCTGTGCAGTGAGGCGCAGGGGTATCGGGAGAAGGTGTTATTCCCACTAGACTCAGCGGCCTCTGTAGGGCATTCCTGAGGCAGTCCTTTCCCTGTAGGCGGCCATTATTGATGCTGTCAGTACCAGGGAGGCTGTTGTTGATGGCACCTCCAGATGCAGGTTATCATGGGAACATGGTAGAACCACGAGAAAAAAATTCAACTTAAACATTTGTGTTGAAACCCAGTGTGTTTTTAAAAAATATATTTTTATTGATTTCAGAGATGAAGGGAGAGGGAGAGAGATGGAAACATCAATGATGGGAGAGAATCATGGATCCGCTACCTCCTGTATCCCCCACATCCCCACTGGGTATTGAGACCACAACCCCGGCATGTTCCCTGCCCTGGATCCGAACCAGGGACCCTTCAATTTGCAGGCTGACATTCTCCCCACTGAGGCACACTGGCCAGGGCCACAGATGGTTTTTTAGAAAGATACATTTCTACTATTTCAGAGAGAAAGATCAGTGATCAGTGGTCATCCTAGATTGGCTGCCTTCTGCCAGAAGAAAGAGTGACATGTGTTCTCATCAGCTAAGTGTAAGGAATATCCCTGGCCAGTGTTGTTCGCTGGTTAGAACTTCGGATGCCCAGGGAAGGGTCTCTGGTGGGATTCCTGGTCTAGAGCACATACCTGGGACGCAGGTTTTATGGCCAGCCCCGGTCTGGGCTCCTGTGGCAGCCAAAGATCTATGTGTCTGTTGCATATACATGTTTGCTTTTTGTTTCTTCTCTTTCCCCTCCTTCCATTCTTCCCTCCCTCCCTCCCTCTCTCCCTCCCTCCCTCCCTCCCTCCCTCCCTAACTCCATCCTTCTCTCTGTGTAAAAAGCATATCCTGTGGTAAGAATTAACAAAAACATACACAAGAAAAAAGTACAAAATGGAAAAGATTTGGAGGCTGTGAAAAAGCAGCATACCCCTAAAGTGCCCTAAAGCATACCCCTAAAGCAGCATACCCCTAAAGCATACCCATAGTGCCCTAAAGAAAGGCACTATGATGAGCAGAGCATTCAGGTATGCTGATGTTTTTCCTTGCGATGTGTCTATAAGATAAAAATAAACTATCCGAGTGTCCCTCAGCTGGCACGGTCCTGACAGAACACGAGGAGGCCACTCTAGCGCGGTCCTTGCAGGGTCTCCCAAGCCACCACGTTAGGCGCGAGGATCTCGGTGGGTGAGGCGGGGAGGAGCAGGGGAAAGCGAGGCGTGAAGTAGGTGGGGAATGGACAGAGGAGGGTCTTGCACGTGCGCTCCTCTCCTGCCTTGTGTCGCTTCTGCGAGAGACACCCACAATGGGAAGATGCGAGCAGACTCAGCTGGTGTCGGTTACCAAGGGACACACAGACCAAGGGACAGACAGATAATCGAGGCCGCAGTGGCCTGTAGAGGTTGACATCCGGGAAGGGAGATTACCTCCACAGGAAGAATAGCTCCCTCAGAGGAAGTATCGTTTTCCCCAATGAAGGAGCAATTCATTCACAACATAAGTGGTCCACATACAGGAAAGTGCAGTTCCCCTACAGGAAGAAGGTTTCCTCACAGGAAGTTTGTTTCCCCCACAGGAAGAGGCGTTCTCCCACAGGAAGTTTCCATTCCCTCAGAGGTAGTTGTGATTTCCTCAAAGGAAGATAGGTCAATAAACAGGAAAGTGCATTTCCCCCACAGGAATCTGAGACACCCTCACAGGAAGAGTCATCCACACACAGGAAAGTGCATTTCCACAAAAGGAAGAAGGGATCCTAAAACAAAAGAGACACTACCCCACAGGAAAATGTGTTCCTACACGGGAAGTGACAATTCCCCTACAGGAAGGAGTGTTTGCGTCTGGTAGTTTTATTTCCAAAAGGAAGTTGATTTTTCATATATGTAAGATAGGTCAGCACACAGGAACGAGTACGTCCCACAAAGAATGACCTGTCTACACATGGAGGTACATTTCCTAGAGAGGAAGAATGGTTTCCCAGAGGAAGTTTGTTTCCCCACATGAATGTGTGATTCATTCGCAGCATAATAGGTGCGCATACAGGAGAGTGCATTTCCCCCAAAAGAATAAGGTTTCTTCAAAGGAAAATAGTTTGCCCTATAGGTATAGGCGTTCTCCAACAGGAAGTTTTGATTCCCGCACAGGAAGTTGCATTTCCCCCACAGGAAGAGAGATCGACAACAGGAAAGTTCATTTCCCCCACAGAAAAATGGGACGCTATCACAGGAAAAGAGATCCGCTCAAGGATAAGTGCATTTCCCCCACAGGAAGCAGGGTCCCTAAAACAAAAGGGACACTCCCCCACAAGAATATGGGTTCCTACATTACAAGGGTCATTTCCACCACAGGAAGGAGGGTTCACAGTCGGAAAATTTTGTTTCTACAAGAAGATGGCTTTCCATCAGTGGAAATAGTTCTGCACTCAGGATCCTGCATGTCCTGTAAAGGATGAAGTGTGTACACACCAAAAGTGATATTACCTCCAGAGGAAGAATAGTTCCCCCAGTGGAAGTATTTTTCCCCCACATGAGGAAATATTCTTCACAGCATAATAAGTCCGCATTTTTGGAAAGTGCATTTCCTACATAGCAGGAAGCATGTCTCAAAGGAAGGTAGTTTCCCCGCAGGAAGAGGTGCTCTCAAAACGGAAAGGATTCTCGCACAAAAAGGGGCCATTTCTTCACAGGAAGAGAGATCTGCACAAAGGAAATTGCATTTCCCCTTAAGGAGGAAGGTTTCCTACAATGGAAGGATAACTCCCCAGTAGGAAAATCGGTTCCCATTTCGGATGGGACATTTCCCAACAGGAAGGAGGGTTCACAATTCAGAAGTTTGGTTTCCACACGGGATGTTGCGTTTCCATTACAGGTCGAAAGCTCTGCACACAGGAAAGTGCATTTCCCCCACAGTACGTTGGCTTCCCAAAGCAGAAGGAAAATTTCAACCAAAGGACAAAAGCTTCCCCACCGTAAGTTTGGTATCCCCACAGGAAGATGGATTCCAACACAGGAAGATCGGTTTGGATAATGAAAAGTGCATTTCTCACACGGGAAAAAGGGTTTCCTTGGAACAAGTGAATTTCCCCCACAGGAATAGTTCTTCTCCCACAGGAAGTTTCATTCCCACCACACCAATATGCACCTTCCTCACATGAAAATAGTTTCACACAAAAGATAATGCAGTTCCCACACTAGAAATAGGATTCTCACAAAGAAGTTGCAATACCCTCAAAGGAAGGTGGGATTCGCTCAAAGGAAGATACATATGCACACAGGAAAGTGCATGACCCACAAAGGGTGAAGTGTTCACACAGAGAAAGGGACATTTCCTCGAGAGGAAGAATTGTTCCCCCAGAGTAAGTATTGTTTCCCCACGTGAATGTGCGGTTCATTCTCAGAATATTAGGTCCGCATACAGAAAAGTGCATTTCCCCACAAGATGAAGGTTTCCTCAAAGGAAGTTTGTTTCCACTATAGGTAGAGATGTTCTCTAAAAGGAAGTTATGATCCCCCCACAGCAAGGTGTGATTCCCTCACAGGAAGATAGGTCCACAAACAGGAAAGTGCATTTCTGTCATAGGAAAATGCGATGACTTCACAGGAAAAGAGGTCCGCACACAGGAACATGCATTTCACCAGCAGAAAGTAGGGTTCCTAAAACAAAAGGGAAACTCTCTCATATAGTATGTGTTCCTACACCAGAGGGGACATTTCCCCCACAGAAAAAAGGATTTACGCCGGGAAGTTTTGTTTCCAAAAAGGAAGTTGCCTTTCCATCCGTGGAAATAGTTCTGCACACAAAAACGTGCATTTCTCACAATGAAGGAGGTGTCCACACAGGAAGGGGCATTACCTCCAAAGGAAGAATAGCTCCCTCAGACGAAGTATTGTTTTCCCAAATGAAGGAGCAATTCATTCACCGCATAAGTGGTCCGCATACAGGAAAGTGCAGTTCCCCTACAGGAAGAAGGTTTCCTCACAGGAAGCTTGTTTACCCCACAGGAAGAGGCGTTCTCCCACCAAAGTTTTGATTCCCTCACAGGAAGTTGTGATTCCCTCACAGGAAGATAGGTCAAGAAACACGAAAGTGCATTTCCCCCACAGGAAGCTGAGACGCCCTCACAGGAAGGGTCATCCACACTCAGGAAAGTGCATTTCCACAAAAGGAAGAAGGGATTCTAAAACAAAGAGACACTCCCCTATAGGAAAATGTATTCCTACACGGGAAGGGACACTTCCCCCACAGGAAGGAGTGTTTCCTTGTGGTAGTTTTATTTCCAAAAGGAAGTTGATTTTTCATAAATGCAAGATAGGTCTGCACACAGGAACGAGCACGTCCCATAAAGAATGACCTGTCTACACAGGGAGGGATATTTCCTAGAGAGGAATAATAGTTCCCTAGAGGAAGTTTGTTTCCCCACATGAATGTGTGATTCATTGGCAGTATAATAGGTCCGCATACAGGAGACCGCATTTGCCCCCAAAAAATAAGGTTTCTTCGAAGGATGATTGTTTGCCCTATAGGTATAGGCGTTCTCCAACAGGAAGTTTTGATTCCCCTACAGGAAGTTGCGTTTCCCCCACAGGAAGAGAGGTCCACATCAGGAAAATGCATTTCCCCCATAGAAAAAAGGGAAGCTTTCACAGGAAATGAGATCCGCACAAAGTTCAGTGCAATTTCCCAACAGGAAGTAGGGTCCCAAAAACAAAAGGGACACTCCCCCATAAGAATATGGGTTCCTACATTACAAGGGACATTTCCACCAAAGGAAGGAGGGTTCACCATCGCGAAGTTTTGTTTCCAAAGAAAGTTGGGTTTCGATCAGTGGAAATAGTTCTGCACAAAGGATCCTGCATGTCCCCCAAAGAATGAAGTGTGTACCTACCCGAAGTGATATTACCTCCAGAGGAAGAAGAGTTTCCCCAGTGGAAGTATTTTTTACCCACATAAAAGAACTATTCTTCACAGCATAATACGTCCGCATTTTCGGAAAGTGCATTTCCTACATAGAAGAAAGCATGTCTCAAAGGAAGATAGTTTTCCCACAGGAAGAGGTGCTCTCCAAACGGTAGCTTTGATTCTCGCACAAATTGGTGCCATTTCTTCACAGGAAGAAAGATCTGCACACAGGAAATTGCATTTCCCCTAAAGGAGGAAGGGTTCCTACAAGGGAAGGATAACTCCCCAGTAGGAAAATCAGTTCCCATTCCGGATGGGACATTTACCAACAGGAAGGAGGGTTCACAATTCGTAAGTTTGGTTTCCACACGGGATGTTGTGTTTCCATTACAGGTCGAAAGCTCTGCACACAGGAATGTGCATTTCCCCCACAGTAAGTTGGCTTTGCAGAGCAGAAGGTAAATTCCACCGAAAGGACAAAAGCTTCCCCAACGTAAGTTTTGTATCCCCTCAGGAAGATGGATTCCATCACAGGACGTTTGGTTTGGACAATGAAAAGTGCATTTCACACACGGGAAGAAGGGTTTCCTTGCAACAAGTGAATTTCCCCCACAGGAATAGTTCCTTTCCGACAAGTAGTATCATTTCCACCACAGCAATATGCACCTCCCTCACATGAAAATAGTTTCACACAAAAGATAATGCAGTTCCACACTAGAAATAGGATTCTCACAAAGAAGTTGCAATACCCCCAAAGGAAGGTGGGATTCGCTCAAAGGAACATAGATATGCAGATAGGAAAGTGCATGTCCCACAAAGGGTGAAGTGTTCACTCACAGAAAGGGACATTTCCTCCAGAGGAAGAATGGATTCCTCAGAGGAAGTATTGTTTCCCCAAGTGAAGGATCAATTCATTCAGAGCATAATCGGTACGCATACAGGAAATTGCAGTTCCCCTACAGGAAGAAGGTTTCCTCACAGGAAGTTCGTTTCCCCCACAGGAAGAGGCGTTCTCCCACAGGAAGTCTCCATTCCCCCACAGGAAGGTGCGAGTCCCTCACAGGAAGATAGGTCAAGAAACAGGAAAGTGCATTTCCCCCACAGGAAGCTGAAACGCCCTCACAGGAAGAGTCATCCACACATAGGAAAGTGAATTTCCACAAAAGGAAGAAGGGATTCTAAAACAAAGAGACACTCCCCGATAGGAAAATGGGTTCCTACACCGGAAGGGACATTTCCCCCACAGGAAGGAGTGTTCACCATCCTTTAGTTTTGTTTCCACCAGGAAGTTGTGTTTCCATCAATAGAAGAAAGTTCTGCACGCAGGAAAGTGCATGTACCACAAATAATGAAGTGTCCACAGAGGAAGGAAGATTTCCTGGAGAGGAAGTATTTTTCCCCTAGAGTAAGTATTGTTTCCCTACGTGAATGTGCGATTCGTTCTCAGAATATTAGGTCCACATACTGAAAAGTGCATTTCCCCCACAAGATGAAGGTTTCCTCAAAGGAAGTTTGTTTCCCCTATAGGTAGAGACGTTCTCCAACAGGAAGTTATGATCCCCACACAGCAAGGTGCGATTCCCTCACAGGAAGACTGGTCCACAAACAGGAATGTGCCCTTCCACCATAGCAAAATGCGATGACTTCATAGGAAAAGAGATCCGCACACAGGACAATGCATTTCAGCAACAGAATGTAGGGTTCTAAAAGAAAAGCGACACTCTATCATATAATATGTGTGCCTACACCAGAGGGGACATTTCCCCGACAGGAAGGAGGGTTCACCACGGGAAGTTTTGTTTCCACACAGGAAGTTGAGTTTCCATCAGTGGAAATAGTCCTGCACACAAAAACGTGCATGTCTCACAATGAATGAAGTGTCCACACAGGAAGGGCCATTACCTCCAGAGGAAGAATAGCTCCCTCTGAGGAAGTACTGTTTTCCGAAATGAAGGAGCAATTCATTCACAGCATAATTGGTCCGCATACAGGAAAGTGCGATTCCCCTACAAGGAGAAGGTTTCCTCACAGGAAGTTTGTTTCCCACACAGGAAGAGGCGTTCTCCCACAGGAAGTTTCCATTCCCTCACAGGAAGTTGCGATTCCCTCACAGGAAGATAGGTCAAGAAACAGGAAAGTGCATTTTACCCACAAGAAGCTGAGACGCCCTCACAGGAAGAGTCATCCGCTCAGAGGAACGTGCATTTCCACAAAAGGAAGAAGGGGTTCTAAAAAAAAAGGCACTCCCCCATAGAAAAATGTGTTCCTACACGGGAAGGGACACATCCCCCCAGGAAAGAGTGTTTCTCTGTGGTCGTTTTATTTCCAAAAGGAAGTTGATTTTTCATAAATGGAAGATAGGTCTGCACACAGAAACGAGCACGTCCCATGAAGAATGACCTGTCTACACACGAGGGACATTTCCTAGAGGTGAAGAATGTTTCCCTAGAGGAAGTTTGTTTCCCCACATGAATGTGTGATTCATTCGCAGCATAATAGGTCCGCATACAGGAGAGTGCATTTCCCCCAAAAGAATAAGGTTTCTTCAAAGGAAGATTGTTTCGCCTATAGGTATAAGCGTTCTACAACAGGAAGTGTCGATTCGCCCACAGGAAGTTGGGTTTCAATCAGTTGAAATAGTTCTACACACAGGATCCTGCATGTCCCCCAAAGAATGAAGTGTGTACACACCGGAATTGATATTACATCCAGAGGAAGAATAGTTCCCCCAGTGGAAGTATTTTTTCCCCACATGAAATAACTTTTCTTCACAGTATAATAAGTCCGCATTTTCGGAAAGTGCATTTCCTACATAGCAGGAAGCATGTCTCAAAGGAAGGTATTTTCCCCGCAGGAAGAGGTGCTCTCCCAACGGAAGCTTTGATTCTCGCACAAAAAGATGCCATTTATTCACAAGAAGAGAGATCTGCACACAGGAAATTGCATTTCCCATAAAGGAGGAAGGGTTCCTACAATGGAAGGATAACTCCCCAATAGGAAAATCGGTTCCCATTCCGATGGGACATTTCCCAACAGGAAGGAGGGTTCACAATTAGTATGTTTGGTTTCCACTCGGGATGTTGTGTTTCCATTACAGGTCGAAAGCTCTGCACACAGGAATGTGCATTTCCCCCACAGTAAGTTGGCTTCCAAAAGCAGAAGGAAAATTTCACCCAAAGGACAAAGGCTTTCCCACCGTAAGTTTAGTATCCCCACAGGAAGATGGATTCCAACACAGGAAGTTCAGTTTGGACAATGAAAAGTGCATTTCACACACGGGAAGAAGGGTTTCCTTGAAACAAGTGAATTTCCCCCTCAGGAATAGTTCTTCTCCCACAGGAAGTTTCATTTCCACCACAGCAATATGCACCTCCCTCACATGAAAATAGTTTCACACAAAAGATAATGCAGTTCCACACTAGAAATAGGATTCTCACAAAGAAGTTGCAATACCCCCAAAGGAAGGTGGGATTCGCTCAAAGGAAGATAGATATGCACACAGGAAAGTGCATGTCCCACAAAGTGTGAAGTGTTCACACACAGAAAGGGACATTTCCTCCAGAGAAAGAATGGATTCCTCAGAGGAAGTATTGTTTCCCCAAGTGAAGGAGCAATTCATTCAGAGCACAATCGGTACGCATACAGGAAATTGCAGTTCCCCTACAGGAAGAAGGTTTCCTCACAGGAAGTTCGTTTCCCCCACAGGAAGAGGCGTTCTCCCACAGGAAGTTTCCATTCCCCCACAGGAAGGTGCGAGTCCCTCACAGGAAGATAGGTCAAGAAACAGGAAAGTGCATTTCCCCCACAGGAAGCTGAAACGCCCTCACAGGAAGAGTCATCCACACATAGGAAAATGCATTTCCACAAAAGGAAGAAGGGACTCTAAAACAAAAGGCAGACTCCCCGATAGGAAAATGGGTTCCTACACCGGTAGGGACATTTCCCCCAGAGGAAGGAGTGTTCACCATCCTTTAGTTTTGTTTCCACCAGGAAGTTGTGTTTCCATCAATGGAAGAAAGTTCTGCACGCAGGAAAGTGCATGTACCACAAATAATGAAGTGTCCACACAGGAAGGAAGATTTCCTGGAGAGGAAGTATTTTTCCCCTAGATTAAGTATTGTTTCCCTACGTGAATGTGCGATTCGTTCTCAGAATATTAGGTCCGCATACTGAAAAGTGGATTTCCCCCACAAGATGAAGGTTTCCTCAAAGGAAGTTTATTTCCCCTATAGGTAGAGCCGTTCCCCAAAAGGAAGTTATGATCCCCACACAGCAAGGTGTGATTCCCTCACAGGAAGACTGGTCCACAAACAGGAATGTGCCCTTCCACCATAGCAAAATGCGATGACTTCATAGGAAAAGAGATCCGCACACAGGACAATGCATTTCAGCAACAGAATGTAGGGTTCTAAAAGAAAAGCGACACTCTATCATATAATATGTGTGCCTACACCAGAGGGGACATTTCCCCGACAGGAAGGAGGGGTCACCACGGGAAGTTTTGTTTCCACACAGGAAGTTGAGTTTCCATCAGTGGAAATAGTCCTGCACACAAATACGTGCATGTCTCACAATGAATGAAGTGTCCACAGAGGAAGGGCCATTACCACCAGAGGAAGAATAGTTCCCTCTGAGGATGTACTGTTTTCCGAAATGAAGGAGCAATTCATTCACAGCATAATTGGTCCGCATACAGGAAAGTGCGATTCCCCTACAAGAAGAATGTTTCCTCACAGGAAGTTTGTTTCCCATACAGGAAGAGGCATTCTCCCACAGGAAGTTTCCATTCCCTCACAGGAAGTTGCGATTCCCTCACAGGAAGATAGTTCAAGAAACAGGAAAGTGCATTTCCCCCACAGGAAGCTGCGACGCCCTAACAGGAAGAGTGATCCGCACATAGGAAAGTGCATTTCCACAAAAGGAAGAAGGGACTCTAAAACAAAAGGCAGACTCCCCCATAGGAAAAGGGGTTCCTACACCGGAAGGGACATTTTGACCACAGGATGGAGTGTTCACTGTCCTTTTGTTTTGTTTCCACCAGGATATTGCGTTTCCATCTATGGAAGATTGTTCTGCACACAGGAAAGTGCATGGACCACAAATTATGAAGTGTCCACACAGGAAGGAACATTTCCTGGAGAGGAAGTATTTTTCCCCTAGAGTAAGTATTGTTTCCCCACGTGAATGTGCGATTCCGTCTCAGAATATTAGGTCCGCATACTGAAAAGTGCATTTCCCCCACAAGATGAAGCTTTCCTCAAAGGATGTTTGTTTCCCCTTTAGGTAGAGGCGTTCTCCAACAGGAAGTTATGATCCCCCCACAGCAAGGTGCGATTCCCTCACAGG
The DNA here is from genome assembly GCF_964212035.1 of Myotis nattereri. Lineage (NCBI taxonomy): Eukaryota > Metazoa > Chordata > Mammalia > Chiroptera > Vespertilionidae > Myotis > Myotis nattereri. The sequence continues at coordinate 43,858,238 of NC_138094.1, read as the reverse complement.
AAGACTGGTCCACAAACAGGAAAGTGCCTTTCCGCCACAGCAAAATTCGATGACTTCATAGGAAAAGAGATCCGCACACAGGACAATGCATTTCAGCAACAGAATGTAGGGTTCTAAAAGAAAAGCGACACTCTATCATATAATATGTGTTCCTACACGAGAGGGGACATTTCTTCCACAGGCAGGATGGTTCACCACGGGAAGTTTTGTTTCCACACAGGAAGTTGTTTCCAACAGTGGACATAGTCCTGCACACAAAAACGTGCATGTATCACAATGAATGAAGTGTCCACACAGGAGGGGACATTACCTCGATAGGAAGAATAGCTCCCTCAGAGGAAGTATTGTTCTCCAAAATGAAGGAGCAATTCATTCACAGCATAATTGGTCCCCATACAGGAAAGTGCGATTCCCCTACAAGAAGAAGGTTTCCTCACAGGAAGTTTTTTTCCCCCAAAGAAAGAGGCATTCTCCCACAGGGAGTTTCGACTACCTCACAGGAAGTTGTGATTCCCTCACAGAAAGATAGGTCAAGAAACCGGAAAGTGCATTTCCCCTCAGGAAGATGAGCCGCCCTGACAGGAAGAATCTTCCGCACATAGGAAAGTGCATTTCCACAAAAGGAAGAAGGGATTCTAAAACAAAAAAGACACTCCCCCATAGGAACATGTGTTCCTACACCGGAATGGACACTTCCCCCACAGGAAGGAGAGTTTCTGTGTGGTAGTTTTATTTCCAAAAGGAAGTCGATTTTTCATAAAGGGAAGATAGGTCAGCACACAGGAACGAGCACGTCCCACAAAGAATAACCTGTCTACACACGGAGGGATATTTCCTAGAGGGGAAGAATAGTTCCCTAGAGGAAGTATGTTTCCCCACATGAATGTCTGATTCATTCGCAGCATAATAGGTCCGCATACAGGAGAGTGCATTTCCCCCCAAAAAATAAGGTTTCTTCAAAGGATGATTGTTTGCCCTATAGGTATAGGCGTTCTCCAACAGGAAATTTTGATTCCCCTACAGGAAGTTGCGTTTCCCCCACAGGAAGAGAGGTCCACATCAGGATAATGCATTTCCCCCATAGAAAAAAGGGAAGCTTTCACAGGAAATGAGATCCGCACAAAGATCAGTGCAATTCCCCAACAGGAAGTAGGGTCCCAAAAACAAAAGGGACACTCCCCCATAAGAAATTGGGTTCCTACATTACAAGGGACTTTTCCACCACAGGAAGGAGGATTCAACATCGCGAAGTTTTCTTTCTAAAGGAAGTTGGCTTTCCATCAGTGGAAATAGTTCTGCACAAAGGATCCTGCATGTCCCCCAAAGAATGACGTGTGTACATACCCGAAGTGATATTACCTCCAGAGGAAGAAGAGTTTCCCCAGTGGAAGTATTTTTTACCCACATAAAGGAACTATTCTTCAGAGCATAATAAGTCCGCATTTTCGGAAAGTGCATTTCCTACATAGCAGGAAGCATGTCTCAAAGGAAGGTAGTTTCCCCGCAGGAAGAGGTTCCTCCAAATAGAAGCTTCGATTCTTGCACAAAAAGGGGCCATTTCTTCACAGGAAGAGAGATCTGCACACAGGAAATTGCATTTCCCCTAAAGGAGGAAGGTTTCCTACAATGGAAGGAAAACTCCCCAGTAGGAAAATCGGTTGCCATTCCGGATGGGACATTTCCGAACAGGAAGGAGGGTTCACAAAACGGGAGTTTGTTTTCCACATGGAATGTTGCGTTTCCATTACAGGTCGAAAGCTCTGCACACAGAAATGTGCATTTCCCCCACAGTAAGTTGGCTGCGCAAAGTAGAAGGAAATTTCACCCAAAGGACAAAAGCTTCCACACCGTAAGTTTGGTATCTCCTCAGGAAGATGGATTCCATCACTGGAAGTTCGGTTTGGACAATGAAAAGTGCATTGCACACACGGGAAGAAGGGTTTCCTTGCAACAAGTGAATTTCCCCCACAGGAATAGTTCTTCTCCCAACGGAAGTTTCATTTCCACCACACCAGTATGCACCTCCCTCACATGAAAATAGTTTCACACAAAAGAGAATGCAGTTCCCACACTAGAAATAGGATTCTCACAAAGAATTTGCAATACCCCCAAAGGAAGGTGGGATTCGCTCAAAGGAAGATAGATATGCACACAGGAAAGTGCAGGTCCCACAAAGTGTGAAGTGTTCACACACAGAAAGGGACATTTCCCCCAGAGGAAGAATGGATCCCTCAGAGGAAGTATTGTTTCCCCAAGTGAAGGAGCCATTCATTCAGACCCTAATCGGTAAGCGTACTGGATATTGCAGTTCCCCTACAGGAAGAAGGTTTCCTCACAGGGTGTTCGTTTCCCCAACAGGAATAGGTGTTCTCTAACAGGAAGTTTCCATTCCCCCACAGGAAGGTGCGAGTCCCTCACTGCAAGATAGGTCCACAAACAGGAAAGTGCATTTCCCACACTGGAAGCTGAAAGGCCCTCACAGGAAGAGTCATCCACACACAGTAAAGTGCATTTCCCCCACATGAAGAAGGTTTCCTCAAAGGAAGTTTGTTTCCCCTATAGGTAGAGGCGTTCTCCAACAGGAAGTTATGATTCCCCCATAGCAAGGTGCGATTCCCTCACAGGAGGACAGGTCCACAACAGGTAAGTGCATTTCCCCCACAGAAAAATGGGACGCTTTCTCAGAAAAAGAGATCCGCACACAGGAACATGCATTTCAGCAACAGAAAGTAGGGTTCCTAAAACAATAGGGACACTCTCTCATATAATATGTTTTCCTACAGCCAGCGGACATTTCCCCCACAGGAAGGAGTGTTCACCATGGGAAACGGATAGAGATGGAAACATCAATATTTGCCGGGAGCCGGTCCATCCTGCTGTTTCAAGGGACCTGGCATATATGGCATACTGTTCTTAATATGTTTGCTCACCTTCTTGGCACTATGTGCTTTAACCAAGGTCACCTCTTTGAGAAAGGTTGTTTCCGCACGTAGGGATTTTCCCCTGAAGTTAGGGAGGGAATAAACCCCCTTAACTAAGTGCCAGGTGGGTTATTAGTCACTTTAACTACGAACAATCATGCTTAAGCTACATAATCTTTACTCCCTGGAATGGAGATAAGAAACGCCCTAACCTTTGGAATAGTGATTGATAGGATTGGAATCAACTGCTATAAATACAGATGTAACAAGACAACAAGAGACAGAACTTAGAAGACAGAACCAAAAGACACAGAACCTAGACACAGAACCTACACAGAACCTAGGGACAGAAGAACTTAGCTGGAGAGAACATGTCAAATGATCCTGGACAGAAACTGGCCAAAGAACCTAGAGACAGAACCTAGTGAGAGAACATGGCAAAAGATCCTGGAGACAAACTGGCCACAGAACCTAGATACAGAACCTACACAGAACCTAGACACAGAACCTACACAGAACCTAGAGACAGAAGAACTTCGCTGGAGAGAATATGGCAAAAGATCCTGGACTGAACCTGAGTACAGAAATTGGCAAGGAATACTCGCACCTTCCTATTTCTAGTCACCTGACTAGAACCTGGTGACTGAACCTGGCTGGAGATCCTAGCAAGAGAACATGAACACAGAACCTGGCTGGATATCCTAACCAAAACTTCGCTGGAGATCCTGAACAGAACTTGGCTGGAGATCCTGGCTAGAGATCCTGGCTAGGCTGCTGATCAACTGAACGCTGTCTCTGTGTCATTCCTTCTTTGCTGACTCCGTCCACAACTTTGGGGACCCCTGGACCTGCTGGGGTTGGACCCCAGCATCTGGCGCCAGAACAGGGACCCCTAGGTAAGCCCCACTCTCGGGATGGATAGGACTCTACCGTAGGAAGAGGGTGAATAGTCTTCGCCGACTCCATCCACACCTTTGGGAAACCCTGGAACAGGATTCCCCTAGGTAAGACCCCACCCCCCATTGAGAACCCCCACATTCAGGACTGATAGGACTCCACCAGGGTACTGCAGACCCCCCTATAGAGGTTAAGTAGGGTAAGAAGGTGGATAGTACAGAACTTAGATTGAGAAGTTGTGCCATACTGAGTCCAAAGAAAGAAGACTCTGTATTGATTCTTAGATTGAGAAGATGTGCCATACTGAGACCAAAGAAAGAAGACTCTGTATTGATTCTTAGATTGAGAAGATGTGCCATACTGAGTCCAAAGAAAGAAGACTCTGTATAGATCTTTAGATTAGGAAGATGTGCAATACTGAGTCTAAAGAAATAAGACTCTGTATTGATCTTTTAACACATATGCTTGCTAGCAGAGGAATTAAGGTTACTCCCAGTAAGACAGAACGTTTTATACAAGAAGTATGTCCATGCTTTTCTGAGGAAGGAAAGGTAAATGGAAAGGCATGGGAGGAGGTAGGCCCAAGGAGCCTTATCCTTAACCCCACTGCAGTCTTTCCACCGCAGGAAAGTGCAGGATTGGCAAGCTCTCCCTGGGGTGATAGATCAGGACTCAGGTAATAGCGGAAAGCGCCGATCCTACTCTTAAAATGGATACAAGAGAGCATTTGGGGTTTTTCTTTTTAATGCCTGCTTTTAAAAAATAAAAAAGGGGGAATATGCCGGGAGCCGGTCCATCCTTGCTGTTTCAAGGGACCTGGCATATATGGCATATTGTTCTTAATATGTTTGCTCACCTTTTTGGCACTATGTGCTTTAACCAAGGTCACCTCTTTGAGAAAGGTTGTTTCCCCAGGTAGGGATTTTCCCCTGAAGTTAGGGAGGGAATAAACCCCCTTAACTAAGTGCCAGGTGGGTAATTAGTCACTTTAACTACGAACAATCATGCTTAAGCTACATAATCTTTACTCCCTGGAATGGAGATAAGAAACGCCCTAACCTTTGGAATAGAGATTGATAGGATTGGAATCAACTGCTATAAATACAGATGTAACAAGACAACAAGAGACAGAACTTAGAAGACAGAACCAAAAGACACAGAACCTAGACACAGAACCTACACAGAACCTAGGGACAGAAGAACTTAGCTGGAGAGAACATGTCAAATGATCCTGGACAGAAACTGGCCAAAGAACCTAGAGACAGAACCTAGTGAGAGAACATGGCAAAAGATCCTGGAGACAAACTGGCCACAGAACCTAGATACAGAACCTACACAGAACCTAGACACAGAACCTACACAGAACCTAGAGACAGAAGAACTTCGCTGGAGAGAATATGGCAAAAGATCCTGGACTGAACCTGAGTACAGAAATTGGCAAGGAATACTCGCACCTTCCTATTTCTAGTCACCTGACTAGAACCTGGTGACTGAACCTGGCTGGAGATCCTAGCAAGAGAACATGAACACAGAACCTGGCTGGATATCCTAACCAAAACTTCGCTGGAGATCCTGAACAGAACTTGGCTGGAGATCCTGGCTAGAGATCCTGGCTAGGCTGCTGATCAACTGAACGCTGTCTCTGTGTCATTCCTTCTTCGCTGACTCCGTCCACAACTTTGGGGACCCCTGGACCTGCTGGGGTTGGACCCCAGCATCTGGCGCCAGAACAGGGACCCCTAGGTAAGCCCCACTCTCGGGATGGATAGGACTCTACCGTAGGAAGAGGGTGAATAGTCTTCGCCGACTCCATCCACACCTTTGGGAAACCCTGGAACAGGATTCCCCTAGGTAAGACCCCACCCCCCATTGAGAACCCCCACATTCAGGACTGATAGGACTCCACCAGGGTACTGCAGACCCCCCTATAGAGGTTAAGTAGGGTAAGAAGGTGGATAGTACAGAACTTAGATTGAGAAGTTGTGCCATACTGAGTCCAAAGAAAGAAGACTCTGTATTGATTCTTAGATTGAGAAGATGTGCCATACTGAGACCAAAGAAAGAAGACTCTGTATTGATTCTTAGATTGAGAAGATGTGCCATACTGAGTCCAAAGAAAGAAGACTCTGTATAGATCTTTAGATTAGGAAGATGTGCAATACTGAGTCTAAAGAAATAAGACTCTGTATTGATCTTTTAACACATATGCTTGCTAGCAGAGGAATTAAGGTTACTCCCAGTAAGACAGAACGTTTTATACAAGAAGTATGTCCATGCTTTTCTGAGGAAGGAAAGGTAAATGGAAAGGCATGGGAGGAGGTAGGCCCAAGGAGCCTTATCCTTAACCCCACTGCAGTCTTTCCACCGCAGGAAAGTGCAGGATTGGCAAGCTCTCCCTGGGGTGATAGATCAGGACTCAGGTAATAGCGGAAAGCGCCGATCCTACTCTTAAAATGGATACAAGAGAGCATTTGGGGTTTTTCTTTTTAATGCCTGCTTTTAAAAAATAAAAAAGGGGGAATATGCCGGGAGCCGGTCCATCCTTGCTGTTTCAAGGGACCTGGCATATATGGCATATTGTTCTTAATATGTTTGCTCACCTTTTTGGCACTATGTGCTTTAACCAAGGTCACCTCTTTGAGAAAGGTTGTTTCCCCAGGTAGGGATTTTCCCCTGAAGTTAGGGAGGGAATAAACCCCCTTAACTAAGTGCCAGGTGGGTAATTAGTCACTTTAACTACGAACAATCATGCTTAAGCTACATAATCTTTACTCCCTGGAATGGAGATAAGAAACGCCCTAACCTTTGGAATAGAGATTGATAGGATTGGAATCAACTGCTATAAATACAGATGTAACAAGACAACAAGAGACAGAACTTAGAAGACAGAACCAAAAGACACAGAACCTAGACACAGAACCTACACAGAACCTAGGGACAGAAGAACTTAGCTGGAGAGAACATGTCAAATGATCCTGGACAGAAACTGGCCAAAGAACCTAGAGACAGAACCTAGTGAGAGAACATGGCAAAAGATCCTGGAGACAAACTGGCCACAGAACCTAGATACAGAACCTACACAGAACCTAGACACAGAACCTACACAGAACCTAGAGACAGAAGAACTTCGCTGGAGAGAATATGGCAAAAGATCCTGGACTGAACCTGAGTACAGAAATTGGCAAGGAATACTCGCACCTTCCTATTTCTAGTCACCTGACTAGAACCTGGTGACTGAGCCTGGCTGGAGATCCTAGCAAGAGAACATGAACACAGAACCTGGCTGGATATCCTAACCAAAACTTCGCTGGAGATCCTGAACAGAACTTGGCTGGAGATCCTGGCTAGAGATCCTGGCTAGGCTGCTGATCAACTGAACGCTGTCTCTGTGTCATTCCTTCTTCGCTGACTCCGTCCACAACTTTGGGGACCCCTGGACCTGCTGGGGTTGGACCCCAGCATCTGGCGCCAGAACAGGGACCCCTAGGTAAGCCCCACTCTCGGGATGGATAGGACTCTACCGTAGGAAGAGGGTGAATAGTCTTCGCCGACTCCATCCACACCTTTGGGAAACCCTGGAACAGGATTCCCCTAGGTAAGACCCCACCCCCCATTGAGAACCCCCACATTCAGGACTGATAGGACTCCACCAGGGTACTGCAGACCCCCCTATAGAGGTTAAGTAGGGTAAGAAGGTGGATAGTACAGAACTTAGATTGAGAAGTTGTGCCATACTGAGTCCAAAGAAAGAAGACTCTGTATTGATTCTTAGATTGAGAAGATGTGCCATACTGAGACCAAAGAAAGAAGACTCTGTATTGATTCTTAGATTGAGAAGATGTGCCATACTGAGTCCAAAGAAAGAAGACTCTGTATAGATCTTTAGATTAGGAAGATGTGCAATACTGAGTCTAAAGAAATAAGACTCTGTATTGATCTTTTAACACATATGCTTGCTAGCAGAGGAATTAAGGTTACTCCCAGTAAGACAGAACGTTTTATACAAGAAGTATGTCCATGCTTTTCTGAGGAAGGAAAGGTAAATGGAAAGGCATGGGAGGAGGTAGGCCCAAGGAGCCTTATCCTTAACCCCACTGCAGTCTTTCCACCGCAGGAAAGTGCAGGATTGGCAAGCTCTCCCTGGGGTGATAGATCAGGACTCAGGTAATAGCGGAAAGCGCCGATCCTACTCTTAAAATGGATACAAGAGAGCATTTGGGGTTTTTCTTTTTAATGCCTGCTTTTAAAAAATAAAAAAGGGGGAATATGCCGGGAGCCGGTCCATCCTTGCTGTTTCAAGGGACCTGGCATATATGGCATATTGTTCTTAATATGTTTGCTCACCTTTTTGGCACTATGTGCTTTAACCAAGGTCACCTCTTTGAGAAAGGTTGTTTCCCCAGGTAGGGATTTTCCCCTGAAGTTAGGGAGGGAATAAACCCCCTTAACTAAGTGCCAGGTGGGTAATTAGTCACTTTAACTACGAACAATCATGCTTAAGCTACATAATCTTTACTCCCTGGAATGGAGATAAGAAACGCCCTAACCTTTGGAATAGAGATTGATAGGATTGGAATCAACTGCTATAAATACAGATGTAACAAGACAACAAGAGACAGAACTTAGAAGACAGAACCAAAAGACACAGAACCTAGACACAGAACCTACACAGAACCTAGGGACAGAAGAACTTAGCTGGAGAGAACATGTCAAATGATCCTGGACAGAAACTGGCCAAAGAACCTAGAGACAGAACCTAGTGAGAGAACATGGCAAAAGATCCTGGAGACAAACTGGCCACAGAACCTAGATACAGAACCTACACAGAACCTAGACACAGAACCTACACAGAACCTAGAGACAGAAGAACTTCGCTGGAGAGAACATGTCAAATGATCCTGGACTGAACCTGAGTACAGAAATTGGCAAGGAATACTCGCACCTTCCTATTTCTAGTCACCTGACTAGAACCTGGTGACTGAGCCTGGCTGGAGATCCTAGCAAGAGAACATGAACACAGAACCTGGCTGGATATCCTAACCAAAACTTCGCTGGAGATCCTGAACAGAACTTGGCTGGAGATCCTGGCTAGAGATCCTGGCTAGGCTGCTGATCAACTGAACGCTGTCTCTGTGTCATTCCTTCTTCGCTGACTCCGTCCACAACTTTGGGGACCCCTGGACCTGCTGGGGTTGGACCCCAGCATCTGGCGCCAGAACAGGGACCCCTAGGTAAGCCCCACTCTCGGGATGGATAGGACTCTACCGTAGGAAGAGGGTGAATAGTCTTCGCCGACTCCATCCACACCTTTGGGAAACCCTGGAACAGGATTCCCCTAGGTAAGACCCCACCCCCCATTGAGAACCCCCACATTCAGGACTGATAGGACTCCACCAGGGTACTGCAGACCCCCCTATAGAGGTTAAGTAGGGTAAGAAGGTGGATAGTACAGAACTTAGATTGAGAAGTTGTGCCATACTGAGTCCAAAGAAAGAAGACTCTGTATTGATTCTTAGATTGAGAAGATGTGCCATACTGAGACCAAAGAAAGAAGACTCTGTATTGATTCTTAGATTGAGAAGATGTGCCATACTGAGTCCAAAGAAAGAAGACTCTGTATAGATCTTTAGATTAGGAAGATGTGCAATACTGAGTCTAAAGAAATAAGACTCTGTATTGATCTTTTAACACATATGCTTGCTAGCAGAGGAATTAAGGTTACTCCCAGTAAGACAGAACGTTTTATACAAGAAGTATGTCCATGCTTTTCTGAGGAAGGAAAGGTAAATGGAAAGGCATGGGAGGAGGTAGGCCCAAGGAGCCTTATCCTTAACCCCACTGCAGTCTTTCCACCGCAGGAAAGTGCAGGATTGGCAAGCTCTCCCTGGGGTGATAGATCAGGACTCAGGTAATAGCGGAAAGCGCCGATCCTACTCTTAAAATGGATACAAGAGAGCATTTGGGGTTTTTCTTTTTAATGCCTGCTTTTAAAAAATAAAAAAGGGGGAATATGCCGGGAGCCGGTCCATCCTTGCTGTTTCAAGGGACCTGGCATATATGGCATATTGTTCTTAATATGTTTGCTCACCTTTTTGGCACTATGTGCTTTAACCAAGGTCACCTCTTTGAGAAAGGTTGTTTCCCCAGGTAGGGATTTTCCCCTGAAGTTAGGGAGGGAATAAACCCCCTTAACTAAGTGCCAGGTGGGTAATTAGTCACTTTAACTACGAACAATCATGCTTAAGCTACATAATCTTTACTCCCTGGAATGGAGATAAGAAACGCCCTAACCTTTGGAATAGAGATTGATAGGATTGGAATCAACTGCTATAAATACAGATGTAACAAGACAACAAGAGACAGAACTTAGAAGACAGAACCAAAAGACACAGAACCTAGACACAGAACCTACACAGAACCTAGGGACAGAAGAACTTAGCTGGAGAGAACATGTCAAATGATCCTGGACAGAAACTGGCCAAAGAACCTAGAGACAGAACCTAGTGAGAGAACATGGCAAAAGATCCTGGAGACAAACTGGCCACAGAACCTAGATACAGAACCTACACAGAACCTAGACACAGAACCTACACAGAACCTAGAGACAGAAGAACTTCGCTGGAGAGAACATGTCAAATGATCCTGGACTGAACCTGAGTACAGAAATTGGCAAGGAATACTTGCACCTTCCTATTTCTAGTCACCTGACTAGAACCTGGTGACTGAACCTGGCTGGAGATCCTAGCAAGAGAACATGAACACAGAACCTGGCTGGATATCCTAACCAAAACTTCGCTGGAGATCCTGAACAGAACTTGGCTGGAGATCCTGGCTAGAGATCCTGGCTAGGCTGCTGATCAACTGAACGCTGTCTCTGTGTCATTCCTTCTTCGCTGACTCCGTCCACAACTTTGGGGACCCCTGGACCTGCTGGGGTTGGACCCCAGCATCTGGCGCCAGAACAGGGACCCCTAGGTAAGCCCCACTCTCGGGATGGATAGGACTCTACCGTAGGAAGAGGGTGAATAGTCTTCGCCGACTCCATCCACACCTTTGGGAAACCCTGGAACAGGATTCCCCTAGGTAAGACCCCACCCCCCATTGAGAACCCCCACATTCAGGACTGATAGGACTCCACCAGGGTACTGCAGACCCCCCTATAGAGGTTAAGTAGGGTAAGAAGGTGGATAGTACAGAACTTAGATTGAGAAGTTGTGCCATACTGAGTCCAAAGAAAGAAGACTCTGTATTGATTCTTAGATTGAGAAGATGTGCCATACTGAGACCAAAGAAAGAAGACTCTGTATTGATTCTTAGATTGAGAAGATGTGCCATACTGAGTCCAAAGAAAGAAGACTCTGTATAGATCTTTAGATTAGGAAGATGTGCAATACTGAGTCTAAAGAAATAAGACTCTGTATTGATCTTTTAACACATATGCTTGCTAGCAGAGGAATTAAGGTTACTCCCAGTAAGACAGAACGTTTTATACAAGAAGTATGTCCATGCTTTTCTGAGGAAGGAAAGGTAAATGGAAAGGCATGGGAGGAGGTAGGCCCAAGGAGCCTTATCCTTAACCCCACTGCAGTCTTTCCACCGCAGGAAAGTGCAGGATTGGCAAGCTCTCCCTGGGGTGATAGATCAGGACTCAGGTAATAGCGGAAAGCGCCGATCCTACTCTTAAAATGGATACAAGAGAGCATTTGGGGTTTTTCTTTTTAATGCCTGCTTTTAAAAAATAAAAAAGGGGGAATATGCCGGGAGCCGGTCCATCCTTGCTGTTTCAAGGGACCTGGCATATATGGCATATTGTTCTTAATATGTTTGCTCACCTTTTTGGCACTATGTGCTTTAACCAAGGTCACCTCTTTGAGAAAGGTTGTTTCCCCAGGTAGGGATTTTCCCCTGAAGTTAGGGAGGGAATAAACCCCCTTAACTAAGTGCCAGGTGGGTAATTAGTCACTTTAACTACGAACAATCATGCTTAAGCTACATAATCTTTACTCCCTGGAATGGAGATAAGAAACGCCCTAACCTTTGGAATAGAGATTGATAGGATTGGAATCAACTGCTATAAATACAGATGTAACAAGACAACAAGAGACAGAACTTAGAAGACAGAACCAAAAGACACAGAACCTAGACACAGAACCTACACAGAACCTAGGGACAGAAGAACTTAGCTGGAGAGAACATGTCAAATGATCCTGGACAGAAACTGGCCAAAGAACCTAGAGACAGAACCTAGTGAGAGAACATGGCAAAAGATCCTGGAGACAAACTGGCCACAGAACCTAGATACAGAACCTACACAGAACCTAGACACAGAACCTACACAGAACCTAGAGACAGAAGAACTTCGCTGGAGAGAATATGGCAAAAGATCCTGGACTGAACCTGAGTACAGAAATTGGCAAGGAATACTCGCACCTTCCTATTTCTAGTCACCTGACTAGAACCTGGTGACTGAACCTGGCTGGAGATCCTAGCAAGAGAACATGAACACAGAACCTGGCTGGATATCCTAACCAAAACTTCGCTGGAGATCCTGAACAGAACTTGGCTGGAGATCCTGGCTAGAGATCCTGGCTAGGCTGCTGATCAACTGAACGCTGTCTCTGTGTCATTCCTTCTTCGCTGACTCCGTCCACAACTTTGGGGACCCCTGGACCTGCTGGGGTTGGACCCCAGCATCTGGCGCCAGAACAGGGACCCCTAGGTAAGCCCCACTCTCGGGATGGATAGGACTCTACCGTAGGAAGAGGGTGAATAGTCTTCGCCGACTCCATCCACACCTTTGGGAAACCCTGGAACAGGATTCCCCTAGGTAAGACCCCACCCCCCATTGAGAACCCCCACATTCAGGACTGATAGGACTCCACCAGGGTACTGCAGACCCCCCTATAGAGGTTAAGTAGGGTAAGAAGGTGGATAGTACAGAACTTAGATTGAGAAGTTGTGCCATACTGAGTCCAAAGAAAGAAGACTCTGTATTGATTCTTAGATTGAGAAGATGTGCCATACTGAGACCAAAGAAAGAAGACTCTGTATTGATTCTTAGATTGAGAAGATGTGCCATACTGAGTCCAAAGAAAGAAGACTCTGTATAGATCTTTAGATTAGGAAGATGTGCAATACTGAGTCTAAAGAAATAAGACTCTGTATTGATCTTTTAACACATATGCTTGCTAGCAGAGGAATTAAGGTTACTCCCAGTAAGACAGAACGTTTTATACAAGAAGTATGTCCATGCTTTTCTGAGGAAGGAAAGGTAAATGGAAAGGCATGGGAGGAGGTAGGCCCAAGGAGCCTTATCCTTAACCCCACTGCAGTCTTTCCACCGCAGGAAAGTGCAGGATTGGCAAGCTCTCCCTGGGGTGATAGATCAGGACTCAGGTAATAGCGGAAAGCGCCGATCCTACTCTTAAAATGGATACAAGAGAGCATTTGGGGTTTTTCTTTTTAATGCCTGCTTTTAAAAAATAAAAAAGGGGGAATATGCCGGGAGCCGGTCCATCCTTGCTGTTTCAAGGGACCTGGCATATATGGCATATTGTTCTTAATATGTTTGCTCACCTTTTTGGCACTATGTGCTTTAACCAAGGTCACCTCTTTGAGAAAGGTTGTTTCCCCAGGTAGGGATTTTCCCCTGAAGTTAGGGAGGGAATAAACCCCCTTAACAAAGTGCCAGGTGGGTAATTAGTCACTTTAACTACGAACAATCATGCTTAAGCTACATAATCTTTACTCCCTGGAATGGAGATAAGAAACGCCCTAACCTTTGGAATAGAGATTGATAGGATTGGAATCAACTGCTATAAATACAGATGTAACAAGACAACAAGAGACAGAACTTAGAAGACAGAACCAAAAGACACAGAACCTAGACACAGAACCTACACAGAACCTAGGGACAGAAGAACTTAGCTGGAGAGAACATGTCAAATGATCCTGGACAGAAACTGGCCAAAGAACCTAGAGACAGAACCTAGTGAGAGAACATGGCAAAAGATCCTGGAGACAAACTGGCCACAGAACCTAGATACAGAACCTACACAGAACCTAGACACAGAACCTACACAGAACCTAGAGACAGAAGAACTTCGCTGGAGAGAATATGGCAAAAGATCCTGGACTGAACCTGAGTACAGAAATTGGCAAGGAATACTCGCACCTTCCTATTTCTAGTCACCTGACTAGAACCTGGTTACTGAACCTGGCTGGAGATCCTAGCAAGAGAACATGAACACAGAACCTGGCTGGATATCCTAACCAAAACTTCGCTGGAGATCCTGAACAGAACTTGGCTGGAGATCCTGGCTAGAGATCCTGGCTAGGCTGCTGATCAACTGAACGCTGTCTCTGTGTCATTCCTTCTTCGCTGACTCCGTCCACAACTTTGGGGACCCCTGGACCTGCTGGGGTTGGACCCCAGCATCTGGCGCCAGAACAGGGACCCCTAGGTAAGCCCCACTCTCGGGATGGATAGGACTCTACCGTAGGAAGAGGGTGAATAGTCTTCGCCGACTCCATCCACACCTTTGGGAAACCCTGGAACAGGATTCCCCTAGGTAAGACCCCACCCCCCATTGAGAACCCCCACATTCAGGACTGATAGGACTCCACCAGGGTACTGCAGACCCCCCTATAGAGGTTAAGTAGGGTAAGAAGGTGGATAGTACAGAACTTAGATTGAGAAGTTGTGCCATACTGAGTCCAAAGAAAGAAGACTCTGTATTGATTCTTAGATTGAGAAGATGTGCCATACTGAGACCAAAGAAAGAAGACTCTGTATTGATTCTTAGATTGAGAAGATGTGCCATACTGAGTCCAAAGAAAGAAGACTCTGTATAGATCTTTAGATTAGGAAGATGTGCAATACTGAGTCTAAAGAAATAAGACTCTGTATTGATCTTTTAACACATATGCTTGCTAGCAGAGGAATTAAGGTTACTCCCAGTAAGACAGAACGTTTTATACAAGAAGTATGTCCATGCTTTTCTGAGGAAGGAAAGGTAAATGGAAAGGCATGGGAGGAGGTAGGCCCAAGGAGCCTTATCCTTAACCCCACTGCAGTCTTTCCACCGCAGGAAAGTGCAGGATTGGCAAGCTCTCCCTGGGGTGATAGATCAGGACTCAGGTAATAGCGGAAAGCGCCGATCCTACTCTTAAAATGGATACAAGAGAGCATTTGGGGTTTTTCTTTTTAATGCCTGCTTTTAAAAAATAAAAAAGGGGGAATATGCCGGGAGCCGGTCCATCCTTGCTGTTTCAAGGGACCTGGCATATATGGCATATTGTTCTTAATATGTTTGCTCACCTTTTTGGCACTATGTGCTTTAACCAAGGTCACCTCTTTGAGAAAGGTTGTTTCCCCAGGTAGGGATTTTCCCCTGAAGTTAGGGAGGGAATAAACCCCCTTAACTAAGTGCCAGGTGGGTAATTAGTCACTTTAACTACGAACAATCATGCTTAAGCTACATAATCTTTACTCCCTGGAATGGAGATAAGAAACGCCCTAACCTTTGGAATAGAGATTGATAGGATTGGAATCAACTGCTATAAATACAGATGTAACAAGACAACAAGAGACAGAACTTAGAAGACAGAACCAAAAGACACAGAACCTAGACACAGAACCTACACAGAACCTAGGGACAGAAGAACTTAGCTGGAGAGAACATGTCAAATGATCCTGGACAGAAACTGGCCAAAGAACCTAGAGACAGAACCTAGTGAGAGAACATGGCAAAAGATCCTGGAGACAAACTGGCCACAGAACCTAGATACAGAACCTACACAGAACCTAGACACAGAACCTACACAGAACCTAGAGACAGAAGAACTTCGCTGGAGAGAACATGGCAAAAGATCCTGGACTGAACCTGAGTACAGAAATTGGCAAGGAATACTCGCACCTTCCTATTTCTAGTCACCTGACTAGAACCTGGTGACTGAACCTGGCTGGAGATCCTAGCAAGAGAAGATGAACACAGAACCTGGCTGGATATCCTAACCAAAACTTCGCTGGAGATCCTGAACAGAACTTGGCTGGAGATCCTGGCTAGAGATCCTGGCTAGGCTGCTGATCAACTGAACGCTGTCTCTGTGTCATTCCTTCTTCGCTGACTCCGTCCACAACTTTGGGGACCCCTGGACCTGCTGGGGTTGGACCCCAGCATCTGGCGCCAGAACAGGGACCCCTAGGTAAGCCCCACTCTCGGGATGGATAGGACTCTACCGTAGGAAGAGGGTGAATAGTCTTCGCCGACTCCATCCACACCTTTGGGAAACCCTGGAACAGGATTCCCCTAGGTAAGACCCCACCCCCCATTGAGAACCCCCACATTCAGGACTGATAGGACTCCACCAGGGTACTGCAGACCCCCCTATAGAGGTTAAGTAGGGTAAGAAGGTGGATAGTACAGAACTTAGATTGAGAAGTTGTGCCATACTGAGTCCAAAGAAAGAAGACTCTGTATTGATTCTTAGATTGAGAAGATGTGCCATACTGAGACCAAAGAAAGAAGACTCTGTATTGATTCTTAGATTGAGAAGATGTGCCATACTGAGTCCAAAGAAAGAAGACTCTGTATAGATCTTTAGATTAGGAAGATGTGCAATACTGAGTCTAAAGAAATAAGACTCTGTATTGATCTTTTAACACATATGCTTGCTAGCAGAGGAATTAAGGTTACTCCCAGTAAGACAGAACGTTTTATACAAGAAGTATGTCCATGCTTTTCTGAGGAAGGAAAGGTAAATGGAAAGGCATGGGAGGAGGTAGGCCCACGGAGCCTTATCCTTAACCCCACTGCAGTCTTTCCACCGCAGGAAAGTGCAGGATTGGCAAGCTCTCCCTGGGGTGATAGATCAGGACTCAGGTAATAGCGGAAAGCGCCGATCCTACTCTTAAAATGGATACAAGAGAGCATTTGGGGTTTTTCTTTTTAATGCCTGCTTTTAAAAAATAAAAAAGGGGGAATATGCCGGGAGCCGGTCCATCCTTGCTGTTTCAAGGGACCTGGCATATATGGCATATTGTTCTTAATATGTTTGCTCACCTTTTTGGCACTATGTGCTTTAACCAAGGTCACCTCTTTGAGAAAGGTTGTTTCCCCAGGTAGGGATTTTCCCCTGAAGTTAGGGAGGGAATAAACCCCCTTAACTAAGTGCCAGGTGGG
Organism: Myotis nattereri; assembly: GCF_964212035.1. NCBI lineage: Eukaryota > Metazoa > Chordata > Mammalia > Chiroptera > Vespertilionidae > Myotis > Myotis nattereri. Next base: position 43,841,236 of record NC_138094.1, on the reverse strand, counting down.
TAATTAGTCACTTTAACTACGAACAATCATGCTTAAGCTACATAATCTTTACTCCCTGGAATGGAGATAAGAAACGCCCTAACCTTTGGAATAGAGATTGATAGGATTGGAATCAACTGCTATAAATACAGATGTAACAAGACAACAAGAGACAGAACTTAGAAGACAGAACCAAAAGACACAGAACCTAGACACAGAACCTACACAGAACCTAGGGACAGAAGAACTTAGCTGGAGAGAACATGTCAAATGATCCTGGACAGAAACTGGCCAAAGAACCTAGAGACAGAACCTAGTGAGAGAACATGGCAAAAGATCCTGGAGACAAACTGGCCACAGAACCTAGATACAGAACCTACACAGAACCTAGACACAGAACCTACACAGAACCTAGAGACAGAAGAACTTCGCTGGAGAGAATATGGCAAAAGATCCTGGACTGAACCTGAGTACAGAAATTGGCAAGGAATACTCGCACCTTCCTATTTCTAGTCACCTGACTAGAACCTGGTGACTGAACCTGGCTGGAGAACCTGGACAGAACCTGGCTGGAGAACCTAGTGAGGTAACATGGCTACAGAACCTTGCCGGAGAACCCGGAGAACCTAGCAAGAGAACATGGACACAGAACCTGGCTGGAGATCCTAACCAGAACCTCGCTGGAGATCCTGAGCAGAACCTCTCTGGAGATCCAGACCAGAACTTGGCTGGAGATCCTGGCTAGGCTGCTGATCAACTGAACACTGTCTCCGTGTCCTTCCTTCTTCGCCGACTCTGTCGACGCTTTTGGGAACCCCTGGACCTGCTGGGGTTGGACCCCGGCAAATGATGAGAGAGAATCATGGATCAGCTGCCTCCTGTATCACCCCCTCCCCACTGGGGATCCAGCCTGCAACGAGGGCATGTGCCCTGACCGGGAATCAAACCAGGGACCCTTCAATACACAGGTTGACACTCTCCCCACTGAGGAACACTGGCCAGGGCCACAGTGGTTTTTTCTTAGAAATATGCATTTCTACTATTTCAGAAAAGAAGAAAGATCAATGATGAGTGATCATCCTAGATTGGCTGCCTTCTGCCAGAAGAAAGAGTGGCATGTGTTCTCATCTGCTCAGCAGAAGGAATAGGCCCTGGCCAGTGTTGTTCACTGGTTAGACCTTCGGATGCCCAGGGAAGGGTCGCTGGTGGGATTCCAGGTCCAGAGCACATACCTGGGATGCAGGCTTCATTGCCTGCCCCGGTCTGGGCTCCTGTGGGAGCCAAATATCCATGTGTCTCTTGCATATTCATGTTTGCTTTTTTGTTTCTTCTCTATCCCCACCCTCCCTCCCTCCCTCTGTCTGTAAAAAACATATCCTCTGGTAAGAATTAACCAAAACATAAACAAGAAAAAAGTACAAAGAAGGAAAAGATTTGGAGGCTGTGTAAAAGCAGCATACCCCTAAAGAAAGGCACCATGATGAGCAGAGCATTCGGCTCCGCTGATGTTTTTCCACGGAATGTGTCTATAAGATAAAAATAAAATGTCTGAGTGTCTCTCAGCTGGCCAGATCCTGACACAACAGGACGAGGCCATTCTAGCGTGGTCCTTGCAGGGTCTCCCAAGCCACCACGTTGGGGCGAGGCTCTGCGGCGGGGGGCGAGGCCAGGAGGAGCAGAGGAAAGCGAGGCGTGAAGGAGGCGGGGAATGGACAGAGGAGGGTCCTGCACGTGCTCCCCTCTACTGCGTTGTGTCGCTGCTCCCAGAGTCCCCCCCACTGAGAAGATGGGAGCAGACTCATCCGGTGTCAGTGACCGAGGGACATACAGGCTGAGGGACACACAGACTGAGGGACACATAGACCGAGGGACACAGAGACCGAGGGACACACAGATAATCGAGGCCGCAGTGGCCTGGAGAGGTGACATCCGGGAACCTGTGACCACTGTGTTGGTTCCTTTTATCCTCCCAGATGTACCTTCTCAGAGGTTTTTGACTCCAGAACCCTGGATTCCAGTTCCACAGACAGCACCTACTTCATGGTGACTCTGCCCAAGACCCAAGACCTCTCTGGACAACCATTCACACATCAGTTGTTTGGAAAGTGATCTCAAACTTATTCTATATAGTTATTGCATGTATGAAAAATAAATCAGAGCCAAGCAGTCATCTGTTTGATGTATTATACATTTGTATCATACATACATTTTAGTTTAGAAAATGACATTTCTCATTCAAAGTTGCCTTCCTAAGTGTAATTAAGTGAGCATGTTAAAAACTTTGTAAGAGTGAATGTTTTACTTGGCAAATGTTTAGAAACTTGGTAAGTATTACTGTGTATCGCTGCCCAAGGAACTGTTGGGGGTCATGTGTTGTCACCAAAGCAGAATGTTTGCTCAATGACTGGTCCCCTTGTTGAGACAACCTTCATGGTTTTCCCTTCATTCTGTTATGAACCTATAGGCAGAAGGTAGAATTAGGCTTGTACTGATGCCACAGCTCCCACCTGCTGTGATGATGGAAAGAGGCCTGATGCTCCAAGCATCATGAGAACACCAGCAAGCGAGGCTCAATGACTGAGCGTTGACCTATGAACCAAGAAGTCCCCTTGATTCCTGGTAAGGGCACCCCCATCACCTGATTGTTTCTCTTTGTCTCCCTGTCCCTCTGTGTCTCAGATCAAGAACAACAGATTTAAAATAAAACTGGAAACTGTCCAATCTGCTCCTATCCTCCTCCCAAAAAGGTATCAGATTTTACTGAAAACACCCACCACTTGTCTTCCTTAGTCATCGTGAGAATTCCAGTTCATGAATGTTCAGAGCATCTCAGTTTCAAACGTGTGTGCACATCTACACCCAAACAGCGGAGCATCGCATCCTGGAGAATTTTCCATTTCCTTCCAAAGGAAGTGAGATGTCTCACACTGGAAATGGAAACAAATGGTAGGAAAAGCTGGGCATGGAGATCAAGGCTAATCATTGCAACCGGGGAATGATGTACTCAACAAATCACAGCATGAATAGTCAAACCAGAACATTCCTGTACGTGGAGGTTTGGGCACGGGGACACCAACATTTTTAATGTGAATGAGCACTTGATTGTGCAAAGCTTTCCTTCCCCCCCTGAGAGATACTCAGCAGAGGTGCTGAGCCACTTGGAAATGTGTGCTGTTTCAATGCGATGCTGGGGGTGGGGGTTTGCCCCTCCTGGCCTGAGCGAGAGAGCCCAGCTTCCAATGTGCACAGGGCCCCTGCTTGGGTGTCAACAGCTCCATGACTGTGGGCTGGCTCCTCCCGAGTCCGCTGAGACCCACAGAAAACAATATCCCAACTGGCAGATTTCTCCTGGTCCTGAGGTGTTTCAGGATTGGGTTAATGAGGGAAAACACAAGTATGAAGGTGTGGCTCAAAGGTTGCTTCTGAGAGTTTCAGGTCAACCACCCAAGCCCTCAGTCATTGGAGGGAATGAGGTTTCAATTCTTCACATAGAAATGCCATCATTTTTTAAAATATATTTTTCATTGATCTCAGATAGAAAGGGAGAGGAAGCGGCGGGAGACGAGAGAGAGAGAGAGAGAGAGAGAGAGAGAGAGAGAGAGAGAGAGAGAGAGAGAGGGAGAGAGAGAGAGAGAGTTGAGGAACATCCATAGTGACAGAGAATCATGGATCCGCTGCCTCTTGCAGGCCCCACACTGGGCATCAAGCCCACAACCCGAGCATGTGCCCTGACCAGGAATTGAACCCTGACCTCCTGGTTCATAGGTCGATGATCAAGCACTGAGCCACACCAGCCGGGCAGGAGAGGGAAGGTCATGGTCCCAGTTCGTGGGTTTGGTGACCCCTTCAGGAGCTCTCCTCCAGGAACAGGTGCAGTCCTAGGTCCCTCAGGCTGAGGGGTGACGGGCCCTCACCGCGTGGGCCTGCTCCCTGCATTGATGTCCGTCTGCTCTGTTGTAAGAAAAGAGGGGCCTCTGGTTGCTGTGGCCCCGTCGCCTCCCCAAGCAGAGGCTACCTGTTCCCTGGAGCCTCGCTGGACTCCCACCCATGGGCCCATGAGCATCAGTGCCCCAGGCCTCGCTGGACATTACCTGTGAACCGGTGGCCAGGAATGACCGACACGGCCTGCCTACTCTGCTCACGCGGGTCCATGGCCCATCAGACTCCCCATAAGAAACGTGCAGTGAAGGATTTCAGACGGGTCAGGGGAGGGTTAGACACGCGGACCCAGGTACAAGGCCAGCACCAGGAGCTGCTGCGAGGTGGGCTTCGCACACACTGTGAGGTGAGGTGCACCTAGCAGCTCTCAGCAGGGTGGCGAGGGCCTGTGTCCTGGTAACTCGCAGTGCCGCCTGCCCAGGCTCAGTGGGAGGGGGTGGCCACGGGAGGAGCATGCCTGACCCCACGCCTCCTGCTCAGGCAGCCGAGTCCACGCAGAACAGTGGGGCTGCGCGAGCTCTAAACTGGCTCCCGGGCCCCACGCCCTCTGCCTCCCTTGTCCACCTCAAGGCTGGGCAGACGCTGTTCACCGAGAGACGCACGTTTTAGCCACCTGAGCCAGAGGCGCCGGTGCTGACCCCACTCTGAATGACACTCCAAAGCCTGGGTCACCCTCCCGCTTTATAGCTTGGAAAGGGGCACAGAGACTTTGGGGGTCTTGCCTTAGGACACACACTTGTGAGGGCAGAGCTGAGACTCAAACCCTTGTGGGCAGACCTGGCGGCCTCATGCTGTGCCCCAGGTGAGATGCCGATGCTACTGAGGCAGCAAGAAGGGTGAGGGCGACCAGTGCCCAGACTGAGGCAGCACAGGTGTGTTCACAGGCACACGGGCACTCACACACACACATGCACACACACACACCCACCTGTACACACCCTCTCTGGCTTTCACCTCTGAGGCTACAGAGGTCTGAGGAATCAGGGGCAGAGCCAGGAGAAGCCAAGGGGTTGTTGGGGTCCTATTCATGTTCCTGGTGAGTCTGTCTCAATCCCTCTCCCTGGCAGGAACCTCACTGGACTGATGCCAGATTCCTACCTTCCCGGGTTCAGGTCTGTGGCTGAGCATTCTTTGAGGCCCTCCTGGAACTCTGCTTTCAGTGATGAGGGGAATGAGGCATGTCGGCTTCAGGTTTGTCTGGACACAAACTTTATTAAAACGAGGCCAAAAACACCATGAGGGACATTGGTGTTGACATCCCCATAGCACTTAAGGAACTGTTTGTCTATTGCCTCTCCTCTTGAAAATGGAGGATGTTTGACCAGTTTCTTCTGTACTAAGTACACTCTTGGAGAAGCAAAGGAGCCAGCAGGCTTCCTCTGAAGCCCCGTCAGAGCTGGGAAATGAGGTATGTGGTGCCTACACTTGCCCTGTGGCTGCTGAGGTGCAATTTAGGGCTCATGATGCATCCTCCATGCAAACACCGGGCTTCTTCCCTGAGTGTGTCCTCTGGTGTCGGATGAGATTGTACTGAAGTGTAAAGCCTCGCCCACACTCCCTGCAAACATATGGCTTTTCCCCAGAGTGTGTCCTCTGGTGTTTGATGAGATTGGACTTAAGTGTAAAGCCTTGCCCACACTCCCTGCACACATATGGCTTCTCCCCTGAGTGTGTCCTCTGGTGATTGATGAGATCAGATTTCTGTGTAAAGCCTCGCCCACACTCCCTGCACACATATGGCCTCTCCCCTGTGTGTGCCCTCTGGTGTCTAATGAGATTATACTTCACTGTAAAGCCTCGCCCACACTCCCTGCACACATATGGCTTCTCCCCTGAGTGTGCCCTCTGGTGTCTGATGAGATGTGACTTCTGTGTAAAGCCTTGCCCACACTCCCTGCAAACATAGGGCTTCTCCCCTGAGTGTGTCCTCTGGTGTCTGATGAGAGGTGACTTATCTGTAAAGCCTCGCCCACACTCACTACACACATAGGGCTTCTCTCCTGAGTGTGTCCTCTTGTGTATGATTAGAGTTGACTTATATCTAAAGCCTCCCCCACACTCCCTGCAAACATGGGGCTTCTCCCCTGAGTGTGCCCTCTTGTGTCTGATGAGATGTGACTTCTTTGTAAAGCCTCGCCCACACTCCCTGCACACATATGGCTTCTCCCCTGAGTGTGTCCTCTGGTGTGTGTCGATATGTGACTTATCACTGAAGCCTTGCCCACACCCTCCATGCTTGATTGTTACAATTTTTGACATTCTTACTTCCACAAATAATTTGCCTGTGTTCTTTGCGTTAACATTCTGGCCTGTGCTGGGCTCTTCCTCCATTATTCTCTCAGGTTCACTGGAGCTCCCTGTTTGTCCGTTTGGAGGCTTGAAAGAGGCCCTTGAAGTTCCCCTGTGCCTGATCCTTTTAAGCAAAGGTTTGGACTTCCATTTGACCTCTTGACCTTCAACTTTGTCATTCAAGCCATGTGGACCAGTCTGTTGCTGCTGCTGTTGATTCTGACGCTCTGGGCCAGCTTCCTCCGCCTGGATGTGCTTTATTGCAGATGCTCCTGACAGAATCTCAGAGGGGTGATTGCGTTTCACATGTTGGCTGAGGAATGTCCGACTGGAGAAGGCCACAGAGCAGGAGGGACATGGGTGGATCTCTGGCTTTGGTTCTGCTGGAGAAGAAAGTTTTGGTCAGGGCAGGTGTGGGCAAGCCTGCCTGTGCCGTACGCTCTGTCTCCTGGTAAGACCTGTCCCCGGAATCATTCTAGCTGTGTTGACAGTGCAAGTTCTGCCTCCCACAAAGTGTTCCTTCACTGTCTACTTTTCTTTTTCTTTGTCTGCACTACTCTTCTTCAGAAATCCAGAGACCCCATATCAAAAGTCTTTTCTACAGCCCTGGCCAGTGTGGATCAGTGGATAGAGCCTCAACCTGTGGACAGAAAGGTCCTGGGTTTGATTCCCATCAAGAGGATGTGCCTTGGTTGCAGGCTTCTCCCCAGCCTGGGCCCTGGTCTGGGCGTGTGCAGGAGGCAGCCAGTCAATGTGTTTCTCTCACATCGACATTTCTCTTTGTAATTCCCTCCCTCTTCCACTCTCTCTAAAAGTCAATGGAAAAATATCCTGGGATGAGGATTGAAAAGAAAAAAGGTCTTACAGATCAAGGACCATCAGAAGGCATTTCACTCCTTATATGGGTTGGACTATTGTGACCTTTCCATATACATGTATCTTCTAAGTCATGTTAAAGAGAAAAACCACAGGCCTGGCCAGGTAGCTCAGTGGTTGAGCATCAACCCATGAACCAGGACGTCACCAGTTTGATTCCTGGTCAGGGCACATGCCCAGGTTCTGTGCTCGATCCCAGCAGGAGGCAGCTGATCCATGTTGATATTTCTATCCCTCTCTTCATTTCCCTTCCTCTCTCTCTCAAATCACTAAAAATATTTAAAAATAGAGAAACCATAGGCCCCAACTAGCAATTGCTTCTCTCTCAGTTTTCCACAAATCACAAAATGGAAATATGTCCTTCCTCACACAGCATTCCTACTTGATTTCTTTCAGTGTTAGCCTACTTCAAATACACTACAAAGTCCTGTTTCAGAATATCTTTCCAACCATCCCCTAGCCAGTTTGGATCAGTAGATAGAGCTTCGCCTTGGGGACTCCAGGGTCCTGGGTTTGATTCTAGTCAAGGGCACATACCTGGGTTGCAAGCTCAATCCCCAGCCCTGGTTGGGGTGTCTGTGGGAGACAAGCTATTGATGTTTCTCTCTCTGTCTCTCCCCCTTCTACTCTCTCTCAAAAAATAATCAGTGGAACAATATCCCTGGGTGAGGATTAACAACAACAACAAAAATATTTCCCCAACCTGCTTCTTAAACTCCTGACTCCCATCTCTCTCCAGCCAGTCCGCCTTCCTCTCTCACTGGGAGTTGAAATAATCTCAGAGGGGATTCCCCACTGAAGTTTATTTCCCCAAAAAATTAACAAAGCATAGTTTTAGAACATGCCACTCTGCAGCGGAAAACTGCTCAGTTGTCCCGTCTCACTCAAGAAAGTCCCCAGTATCTCAGCTTGGATCATAGGCACTGTATTTCCCGGCTGCTAGGCATCTGTCCAACCTCTGTTCTTGCCCTCTGTACTGAGACTGAGATGGGAGTAGCCCTCAGCCAGCTCAACACCCCACCTCTTTCCTTCCCTGCACCAGCCACTCCCTCTGCCTGGGACCTTGTGACACAACTGTTGTAAATGTTGTCTCCTGAGAAAGCCTTCCCTTGACCTTTGCAATCCGGCACACCCACCTTCCCCTCACACTGATCCCTAGGCACTTGTCCTGGGCCCGTTTTCTCCAAAGCGCTAACCACTGTGTGATATTAAGCACATGCATATATGTCTGCCGGGGCTTCCATCCTTCACCAACCAGCTGCTCAGGAGCAGTGATTCTGATCATCGTGTTAATCTGTATTTCCAGCTCCCAGAACCCTGTGTGGCACCGAGTAGGAATTCACATGACAAGTCACAAAATAATGAATGAATGCATGTTAACACACACATTTCATTTAGAAATATGCAGTAAATGAAGAAGAAACAGCTAAAGTGTTAAAAAAAACAACAACCCAAAAACAACCACCTTGATGAGAGAGCTGGTTAAGTACCTGAAACATTTTTTTTTTTTTTTTGGCTCTGATTTTTTCAGCACTATATGATGCCGTGCATTTTGTGCATGAAGTATTTTTAAAAATGTAACACAAATTGGCCCAGGCCATTGTGGCTCAGTTGGTTGAGCATTGTCCCATTCACCCAGAGGTAGCCAGTTTGATTCCTGGTCAGGGCACATGTCAGGGTGGTGGACTTGATCCCCAGTAAGGAGAATGCAGGAGGCAGCAGATTGATATTTCTCTCCCTCTCCCTTCATCTCTGTCTCTAAAACCAATAAAAGCATATTTTTAAGAATTAGAACAAAAATAAAAATATTAAAATTATTCTTAAGAATCAAAGACCTATGTGATGAGCCATCAATTTCTGAAGCATCTGATTTGAAGCTTTGCTGACTCTAGAGTGGATTTTACTCTACTTGAGAGTTGGAGCATGAAAACTTCTAAGAATTCTTTCTTTCCATGTTGAAGAAGAGTGGTGCCCACCTCTCCCGGCCACAAGCTCTGTCTTCCACTTGCTGCCCCACTTGATGCCCAGCTTTTGGCCATACTCTTCTCCATACCAGACCAGCAGCTCACAGCCCGTCCTCACGACCCGGCAGGTTTGGTAGAAAATCTGCCTGTGATATTGAAAGGCCACCAGGTTCTGTTCTTCCTCATCCCGGGCGCAGTTCACGTACCTGGCGTTGAGGCAGATGAAAGGAAAGAAAACCACAGGCGATGAGCTTCCACTACCTGTCATATCGTGTCCAGATCCTCACTGACGCGTAAGGCCCTCAGCACTGATGGCACCCACCCCCATGCTCCTGGGGAAACTTCTGTTCAATGTCCAAGCCTCTGTCACAAGGTCATGTGAATTCCTGTCTCTACGTCCTGCTCACAGTGCTCATCCTGCCTAATGCCATTTCCAAAGCCTCATTCCAGACTTCCCCATCAAACCCGGTGGCCTCTAGCTTCTCTAAGCTGTAAGTCAGGTTCTGTGTTACACCCCAGGACTCGGGGCTTGCTCTAGGACTCACACCATTCAACATTCAGTCCAAGTCTCCCTTCTCTTCAGAGGCCTTTGTCGAGTCTCCCCACACTTTATTGAAGGCATCATTCAGTTGCCTCCCCCAGGTTCCCACAGAAATGTCGAGGTCTCTCTTTCTTAGAAAAATAACACAGAACAATAGTAGTTTATTCATAATCTGTCTCCCCTGACACAAGAGAGCCTCTCAGGAAAGGGCCATGAGCACTATGACTCTGCAGGCTCCAACATCCAGTTCTAGTTAGAACTGAGTCTGGGATGATGTGCTGCCCTCACAGGTTTAGATTATCCTTGGTTCAAGGCTATGTGGGCACTAGGCACTTGTTGAAAAATAGGAAAATTAGAGTTAAATGTTTATGAAATAAAATGTTTCATGTCCGTCTGCAGTAAGTCCTCCCTAGGGACATGGATTGTGTGATCTGTGTAAGTAATGAATTCCTTCCTCTAAACTGGAATATAGTAAGTGTTTAACTAATGTCAGTTAGATAAATCACAGAGTAATCCAGGGTCCTCAAGGTTTTTCCCAGTGCCCAAAGTAGAGACTTCTATTTTGAGGACATATGCTATACTTTTACCTCCTTTTTTTCCTAAATGTCACTAGATGTTAAAGATCACTGTATGGAGAAAAAGGGGGAACAGAGTACTGAGGGAGACCATTAAGGAGGCATGATGGGAAGGACAGACATGTGGTTTGTGAGGCATGAGTGTCCTCTCCGGCACCCAGAAGCCTAGTGACCTTACCTCATCCAGTTGGCCTGAGATGTATCCTTTCCATCCACATACTCATAGCAGTTTCTCCCTTTGGTGATCTGCATTTCAGGAAAAGAAGTTAAAGGCTGTGTGTGTGTGTGTGTGTGTGTGTGTGTGTGTGTGTGTGTGTGTGTGTGAGTTTGAGTGTATATAATAGAATAATTACTTTATTCTAGTGTCATCAAATCTCTTTCAGCCTGCATGGTGATTCAACTGCCAATGGTGATCACAGGACATTTTTCTTACTCATCATCTACACTTCTTAGTCAATTTGTCCACTAAGCAGGAGCCCCACAAGGGAGGAGTCTGTACCACTTTGCTCCCATTTACCCTCTGATCCTTAGAGAGGAGCTCCATGTTCATGCAAAGTCCGCCCAGTACACAGAGCTAACTAACCATATGGTCCCCATCCATGTCCTAGCATGTAGAAGGTGGGGCAATCCAAGCCACAGGAGGGCCGGGAAGCCAGAGGACAGGGAAGAGGTAAAGTTCTCACCAGCCAGGAGTAGCCGCTGTTGGCTGTGGCTTCATCTTCTGTGATCTGACCCTCATAAGGGCCAAAGTGCAGGCCCACCGGCAGATCACATTCCTCATTCCACACTCCAAGCCCAGCCTCAGGGATGCCTGATGGTCCGATTCTCAACCCAGGGGGCACAGTGAGGGCTGAGCGGTTGGCATGCCCCTTGTCCACGGCACTGTCTTTTACAAACGTAGGAGGCCCGTGCACAGCACAGCTGTCAATGAAGAAGTTCTGACACTTCTCACAATCTGGAGGCAAGAGCAACAGGGATTAGTCAGGGTGCAGTGCATGTCCCTGCACTTGAAGAGTTTCAGAAAGAGCTCCCATCAGTGAGCCTCAATCCTATATTCCCGGTCACGAGAGGAAGGGAATGATTTGGGCACCCAAAGACCAGTGAAATTATTGCATCAAGGACATAACATGCTCCTTGGTTAGGGTGAGCTTACACAGGTAGTCATCGTCCTGGGGCTCGCTGATCTCTTGGTAGACATGGCCCTTTCTCTCTCGTAGGCTATACATCTTCACTTCGATCTCCTTTCTCCTGAGGTCTACATGAGAGAAGAGCTGGTGAACGAAGTGGGTCTGGAACATGAGTCCCTGACTTGTCAGAAAGCACACAATGTCTTCCCATCAAATGATCACCTGTTCTTTATAGTATCTGGTATTTTCCTCCATTAACTAAAAGACTAGTACGCAACACTGACTACCGATGGCTGATTCAATTTTAGTTTCTAGATGATCCCATTATCAGGTTCAACCTTCCAAGCTTTGGTCATTCATAAAGTATGTATTGAGGGCACGTTATGTGTTAGGCACTGAGTAAAGATCTGGGCACACAACACCAAGAGAATATGGGTGCTATTATCACAGATGGATTTATTGGACAACTTGCATGTGCCAATTGTTTGAGATTTAATTTAATGCTTTCAAACTATATGTGTCCCATGTTTCCTTATGTTCACTGTATACATTAGCATTCAGGAGCTCAGAGAGTTTGGAAGATTAGCTCAAAGCTTCAGTGCTAACTCCAGTTTCAAATCCAGGCCTGTTGAAAGTCCACCCCACATACCTAGGCTATACTGACCAGCCTTTCTAGAGGAATGAGTGGAACTGAAATCTCCAAATTGTTGAACTTACCCAATTTTGATCTAGGGTGCTTTCCAGAGGTACTTGCTTCTCCAGGAGGGGGCACTGGTTTCTGGGTCTGCTCTGAGCCACTTGTGGTCAACAAATTTGCTGTTCCTGACAATTCCTTCAAACTGGACTCATTACTTAATGGCGCCCTGGACTTTGCCTTCAGTGTGAAAGGCAAAGGGAAATAAATGTAACGTACATTTATTTAATTATGTAGGGTTTATGATATACATGACTTTAATGAACACTTCAACAACTCTTGGAAATACCTGGGAAGTATGAAAATTAGAGGAAAAAGAAATGGCCAATGTGGGTTTTGAATCGAAGACTAGAACCCATGCCTTAAGGCTCTTTCTTTTATAGCACATTGAGAATGAAGGATACTGGGAAGAGAATAAGACATAGTTGGGCCCTAACCAGTGTAGTTCAGTTGATAGAGTGTCGGCCTGCAGACTGAAGGGTCCTGAGTTGAATTCTCGTCAAGCGCGAGTTCCTTGGTTGCAGGACCCTCCTCCCTGGCCTGGACCTTGGTCTGGGCTTATGCAGGAGGCCACCAGTCATTATGTGTGTCTCTCACATTGATATTTCTCTCTTTCTCTCCCTCTTTTTTCTATTCCCCCTAAAAATCAATGAGAAAATATCCTTGGGTGAGGATTAAGAAAAAAAGAAAGAAAGAAATAGTTGGCAGAGCCCTGGCTGGTGTAGCTCAGTTGGTTGAACTGAAGGGTTGCCGGTTCCATTCCCAGTCAGGGCACATGCCCCAGTTACGGGTTATTGATCCATGTTTTTCTCTCTCACTGATGCTTCTCTCCCTTCCTCTCTCTCTCAAATCAGTAAAAACATATTTTTTAAAAAGAAATGGCTGGCAGAAACCTACCATGACAATAAAGGAAATTATGCTAAAATGTGCAATTTACTATATCATGGAAAGAATAGTTGTAATTAGATTAGTTGGTTCCCACCAATTCTGTTTGAATAAGGTTGTGCTACTAGCCTGTTCTCTTCATTTTCCTGACCTATAACATGCTAATTCTTAATGTTATAATGAACATGAAATATAATGATGTTCACCAAAGTGTTCTGTGAGCACTTTGATACAGTATGAATGTGAGATTACAGTCCTGCTATCAATGTCCCTCTCAGCCATCTCTATATTTGAAATCACGTGTAATTTATCTTCATTATTCTTTGACCCTACTCTAGTTTAATTTGTAAATTTGAAAGCACTCTTTCAGCAAACATTCAGGAGGCCCTCAGGGACCCTGAGCTGGGCCTGGGACTTCTGAGAAGAATCTGGTGTGAACCAAAGAGCTCACAATGCAGAGGTAGGCAGGCGGAGCCAATGATTCAAACAAGATGACACTGGCCTAATTAGAGCTCAGAGAAAGAAGCCATACTTCTTCTGACTGGAATGAGCATTCAAAACCAGTTCCAGATGAGCTTCTATTGAATAGTGTGTCATCTCTATGAAGTTCTTAAGTCACTTTATTTATTGTTTATTGTTTCTGAATCGTCAAACCTGAAGCACCCCAGAGTTGAGAGGCTTTCTTTTATTTGACTGGGAGGCTCTGATGCTGGGGTTGCTATATCCATCTTCATCTGGGACCATGCACCATGCAAACTGCCTATATATCAGTGAGCTTCTGCAAGTCGGAAGTCTTAGTGCATTTCTCACTGGAGCATAGCAGAGCAGAACTGCGTTTGGAATCATCAGTCAGTGAAAGATGTAATCATGTATGGATGAGACAGTGGAAAGTGCATAAAACTATGGAAATTTTAATGAGCTTGTAAGTGGTTTAGAGATGAAGCTATGGATTAGATTGCACGACCACCGATACTGTGATTTCAGACATACAATCAAACACTTGTATATGTCTGAAACCTCAGTTTCCTCATCAGAAATGGTGATACTTATAGTACCTACCTCATAGGGTTGTGGTAAGGTTTAAGTGAGTTTATGCACGTAGAATTCTTAGAGTCTGAAGCATTGTGAAGATAAGACCCGTGGTAGCTACTATTGTTGCTGATGTTATTAACGACTAAGATGATATTGGGCATTTTGTTGAAGAGGTCAGGAAAGGAAGGTGGCACTCTGATTTTTCCTCCTCTTCCCTGCATTTGCATCCAGGAGGAAGATTTTCTTTTCCACAGGATTTGGGAAATACTCACCTTCTGATGTTTATTCTGTTCCACTCTGAGGGCCACCCAAGAAGGTTTAGCTAAAAGATGGTGAGAAATCAATAATATATATAATTTCAGAGAGGAAGGGAGAGGGCGAGGGAGAGAGAGAGAGAAACATCAATGATGATAGAGAATCATGGATTAGCTGCCTCCTGAATACCCCACACCAGGGATCAAACTGGCCGTGTGCCCTGACCGGGAATTGAACTGTGACCTCCTGGTTCATAGGTCGACACTTAATCTCTGAGCCACGCCTGCCGTGTGAGAAATCAGTTTTGGTTGGTAATTGTTTCAAAATCTGGAGATTTTTATCTTTCAGAATTCTGAATTATAGAGTAATCCCAGGACAGACCAAGGATGATTGGAAAATGTTTCCTGAGGTTTCATTAGGCTTATGCTTTTATTGGGAGCATCAGCTAATTTTCTTAAAATGTTAAAAAATAGCCCTAGCCAGCTTGGCTCAGTGGATAGAGCGTCAACCTGCGGATGGAATGGTCCTGGGTTCTATTCCAGCCAAGGGTGCATGCCTGGGTTGCGGGCTCATCACAGGTGTGCAGGAGGCAGCCAATCGATGGCTCTCTCTCATCATTGATGTTTTGATCTCTCTGAATTCCTCTCTGAAATCAATAAATATATTTTAAAAAAATAGACAAAACCCCATCTGTACTTCATCCTCTGTTCAATATATATATTTAAAGTAGAAGCCCGTTGCACAAAGATTCACGCAATAGGCCTTCCTTCCCCTGGCTGCCTGCACTAGATTTCCTCTGGCACCGGGGTCCCAGGCCTTTGCTCCAGCCACTGAGGAGAAGCCAAGCCTCTTCCGTCTTCAGTCTTCACTCCAGCCAGAGCCTTCAGTCTTCTCTCAGCGGCTGCCCTGGTTAGGCAAATTAACTGCCATCTTTGTTGGGTTAATTTGCATGTGTATCCTGATTGGCTGGCGGGCCTGGCAGAGTGACACCAATTTGCATGTTTCTCTTTTATTTGTGTAGAGTGGCCTATCCCTGGCTGGGCATCTCAGTTGGTTGGAGTACCATGTTTTACACCAAAAGGTTTCCGGTTTGATCCTTATTGGGGCCTACACAGGAGGCAACTGATGGATGTTCCTCTCTCACATTGATGTTTCTGTCTCCCTTTCTGTCTCCCTCCCTTCCTCTCTCTAAATTCAATGAATATCCTTGGGTGAGGATTTAAAAAATAAAATTGCCCTAAAAAGCAAAAATAAAAAATTGGCCTTTCATGACACAAGTATAATAAAGGTCATGTAACTGCAAAGAATCTCTACTCTGTAACCCAGCGCTTTCTCCTCTCTGTCTTCTGTCTTCACACTGGCCTTGTCCAGTCCACCTTGGACAAGGCACCAGGACCACCTTGGCTCCTTTCTTTCTTATCCTTCCTCCTTTGCACATTTGGATTGTGACCACCTTCTCTAATCACTAGATTCTGATCAGCATCACACAGTCTTAGGGACAAAGACTCAGGTCTAGTCACCACATAAACAGAGATTCGGGCAAGCTGGACATAACGTCGTGACTTCAGCTATGTTTCAACCTCAGACCCATGGAACTACAGACCCTACCAATCAGACTTTCATGAAACCTGGCAGATGATGCCATGGCTGCCATAGAACCTGGTACAATGATGAACTACTTCCTACCCTGGCGCACAACCCAACCCCCTAACTACCATGAGTAATAATTTTCCCATATGTCCCCATGCAGGTCTTAGAGCACTGCTCACCTGTCAAAACTTCCTCCTTCTATGTGATCACAACTCTTCTGAATTAGTTATTTTTTACTCACTGTTATATTTTTGTATACTTACTTGTTAATGTTCTATAACTATACAATTATATTATTATTCTATTTTATTTTTTCCACCACCATTTATACTCCTGTATTATTATTTTTTCATCCTCACCTGAGAATATATGCTTATTGATTTTAGAGAGAGAAGAAGAGGAAGAAAGAGAGGGAAACATGGATGTGAGAGAGAAACATCGATGAGTTGTATCCCATACACACCCCGACTGGGGATGGATCACGAAACCTTTTTGGTGTATGGGAGGATGCTCCAACCAACGGAGCCACCGAGACATGGCTATTCAATTATTTTTATTTTGAGAGAATGTTTATTAAAACTAGGGACAGTGAAACAAGGATAGAAGCAGCAGCAGGAGAGAGCTTAGGCTGGGCTGCTGTGTTGCTCTAGAAAGGTTAAAGGAAAGAGTTCAGCCTAGGCGGGCGGCTTTGGCTCATTGGAAAGTCATAGAAAAGGGGCCTTGGAGCCAGGTTCAGGGGGTTAGCCTGAATGAGCTGCCCCTGCCCGTACTCCCTGGTGCAAGTCTCCTGGGTCCCTTAGTTTAGGAGATGCACACCGAGTGGGGGTTGGGGGGAGGAGAGGGGAAAGGGTGAGGGGTCTGTGTGCTCCCGGAGAGAGAACAGCTTAAAAAATATATATATTAGAGCACCATTGCACGAAATTTATAAATTTCTGCACCGTGGGAATGGCGGTGGTTGTGGGGGGGGGGGGGGGGGGGAATTCCTGAGCCCGGCCTGTGCCCTCTGTGGCTCTGACAGTCTGGAAGTCCTGCGATCCATCGCTTGCAGAGGGAGGTCCCGTTCAGTAGCCCCAGCTCTGCATTGGTGGCCTGGGCCTCCCTCTTTGGGGTGACGGGGAGCCCCCATTGATGACCCAGTGGCTAGTGGCCTGGGCCTCTCTCTGCAGGGCATCATGGGGGATTGGGGGGCCGGACCAATTGCGTTTCACAGGCCTTGGCTGGCCTGGCGCCAGTGGGTGTCATAGCCTGGTCATCTGGTGGGTCCTTCAGCTGGTCCGCCCTGGATTTGCATATTATGGTTTCATTATTGTAGATTTGGGGGGTGGGTCTGGGTGAAGGTGAGAAAAGGGGGAGAAATGGGGGACCTCTGTGATAGTGTCAACACTAAATCTGTATATAATTATTGTTACACATTGAAAGAGGTTTTATGACCCTGGCCAGTGTGGCCCAGTGGTTGAGCCACGACCTATGAACCGTGAGGTGGGGGGCCGGCAGGAGGCAGCCATGGAGGTTTCTCTCTCACCTGTTTCTCTCTCTCTCTCTCTGTCTCTCTCTGTCTCTCTCTCTCTCTGTAAAATAAATGATTCATAGAAAGGGGTTTATGTGAACAGCCCCTGGCTGTGTAACTGCTCTGCCTCTTGCTCCTCCCCGGTAACTCCCGAGAGGCCGCCCGACCTACACCAGGTCAGGGTCAGGCAGCTGCGCGCCCTCCGCCCGCACCTCGTGGCCTCGGGGTCCACTCGTCATCCGAGTCCTCGGAGTCCTCCACCCGGGGCCTGGCCGTCCTCCCGCGGCGACACATGAACGCGGGTCGAGGGGCCCTGAGACCTGGAAGGAGAGAAAGAAAGAGTCTGTCCTGCAGGCGAAGAGCTGAGGGACAAACAGCAGAGCCAGCGCTTGGCGGGGGCAGAGCCCGGGGCCCTGGACGGAGCACCCCCGCCCCGCCCACCCCGCGGCCCCGTCCCCCCTCGCTCACCCATGCTGAGCAGCGCCTCGTAGTTGCTCTTCACGTTGCGGTGCCGCGCTCGCTCCCAGGCGCCCATCTGCGCCCACTCCTCCCGGGAGAAGTAGATGGACACGTCCCTGCAGGCGGCCCTGGACTGGGGGAGAGACCGTCCGTCCGTCCATCCGTCCTCCCCGGCCCGAGGGGCGGCGCCCCGCCTCCACCCCGTCCCCACCCCCGTCCCCACCTCCACCCCCTCGGACCCCCTTACCTTAGGCCTATGCCCTGCTCACCCCGCCTCCTCCACGGGGCGCTCCTGCAGGTCCCTGTCCGGGTCCATGGTGCCGCCAGCGGAGTCCCCTCCCGAGGACACGGTGCCTGTGGGAGGAGGAGGCGCTGAGGGGACCGCTCCCACCTTGCAGGGCAAACCCCCCCCCACCCCCCCAACCCCCAGACAGACCGGGGCCGCGGCCATTATGACCCACTAGGGGGCGCCTCCTTCCCGCCGCGGTTGGGGGGTCCCAGGGGGTACTGAGGGGCCCGGTCAGGGGGGTCTGAGGGGCGCGTTCCAGGGACTGAGAGGCGCAGTCAGGGGGAACTGAGGGGCGCGTTCTGGGGGGTCTGAGGGGCACGGTGGGGGGTCTGAGGGGAGCGGTCTGGGAGGTCTGAGGGGCGCGGTCAGGTGGGACTGAGGGGAGGGGTCTGGAGGGTCTGAGGGGAGCGGTCTGGGGGATTTGCGGGGAGCGGTCTGGGGGGTCTGAGGGGCGCGGTCAGGGGGGTCTGATTGGCGTGCTCAGAGGGATCTGAGGGGCGCGGTCAGAGGGGTCTGAGGGGCGCGGTGGGGGCGTTGAGGGCCCTTGGGGGTGGAGGTGGTTCGCCTTTACAATGGGGGGGGGGGCTGTGCCGAGAGGAACCGGGTTCGGGAATGGCACCCACGATTCAGGAGCAATGCACGCGGGAGGAGGCGCCTCAAGGGGCAGAGACGTCTCCGGCTTAGGAGATGGGCCCGCTGGACAGAATCCGGGTCTTTCTTGCCAGGAAAGTTGGGTGCTCGGGTCAGAGGATTTGGGACTCCTGTGAAGAGATTTGGGGTCTCAGGGACAGCCTCCATGGTTTCTGTCTCGGAGTTGGGGATTTGGTCTTCCTGGGTGCCGTGGTTAGGGAGCCCAGGCTCGGGGTATGCTGTGTCTGACCTTTGGGGGATTGAGCGTTCCTCTGGGCGCTGAGACCGGGGGTCCTCCGGGATAGCGCACTTGGGGTCCCTGGAGGCTGACAGAGTGGGAGCCTCTCGGGAGGACACCCTGGGTCTTCGGCTGGGGGTTTGAAGGCCAGCGGCAAAGGGGTTCCCACGCAAGGCTCCCGTTTTCCTGTCTGTCTCCAGGCCGCACTGCGAACCTGGCCGAGGTCCCCTCAAACCCGCGCTCCTGGCCGCGTGCTCCCGCCCTCAGGCGGTGTGCGGCCGGCTGAGGGGGAGCTTCCTGCCTCCAGAGCGTCAGCGCCAGCCGCCAATGAGTGCTGTGGTCACGGGGCCCGGCCTGCCAATGGGCGGTCAGAAACGCGAAAAGGGCGGGCCATGGAGGTGGAGCCTTCCTGCCAGTCAAGGAGAGAATCCTGTGGAAAGAGCCCGCCCTGCGCTCCCAACCCCCCATGGTGATTGGCTGCCCTGGGTCCTGCGAGTGTCCGTCAAGAAGCCTTCAGCCACTGGGAGGTGTCCAGGGCTTGGATTCCCGCTGCGTATGGGCGGGACCCCGGGAGCCGGGAGCCCCCAGCCAGGACAGGTGTTGGGCTGAGGCGGCCTTCCTGCCGCCTGACCGAGTCTCTCTTCCACCCGACGGTGTTTAGGTCCCGGACTGTCTTCCAGGCGCATTTGTTGGCTTCCTTAGCGAGAGGACCAGATGGTAGGTGGGGAGTTGCGTTCTGGGAAACAGGGATTCCCACTAGACCAGCGGTTCTGAACCTGTGGGTCGCGACCCCTTTGGGGGTCAAACGACCCTCTCACAGGGGTCGCTTAAGACCATTGGAAAACACATGTATAATTATATATTGTTTTTGTGATGAATCACTACGCTTTAATTACGTTCAGTGTGTAACAATGAAAATACATCCTGCATATCTGATATTTACATGACGATTCATAACAGTGGTAACATTACAGTGATGAAGTAGCAACGAAAAAATTTCATGGTTGGGGGTCAGCACAACATGAAGAACTGTATTCAAGGGTGGCGGCATTAGGAAGGTTGAGAACCACTGCCTTAAAGGAAGCTGTCGAGTGGAAGAGCAAGATGGTGGCGGTATAGGCAGACGTGTCCCAGGTCGTGTCCTGGAGCAAATGAAGTGAGCAGCTGAAACTAGTAACATCCACCCCAAATTGGCAAAATCGCTCAGCTGGTGAGACGGTTTGCAGCCGGGAAGACCAGAACTCCCCTGGAAAGGTAAAAGCCCAGGGATTTGGGCAGGAAAGTTTGCCAGACCTCTGAACCCAGAGAGTCGGAGGGAGACCGCGTGGCAGACAGCCGCGTCCCTTGGGACAGGCACAGCCCCTGACAGGGGAAAGGAGAACCGCCAGGGGAACTGAGAGCTGGGTTCTGTGATCACAGAGGACTGAGCCTAAAGGGGGCAGCCTGAAGAGCTGACCAGACCATGCAGTCCCGGTAAGAGAAGAAGCCTACAGAAACCAAGCCTTTCCCGTTTCCGCGGCCAGCGTTTGTTTGTTTGGTTTTACTGAATCCTGTTCATGGGACATTTCGGATACAGACACTCACCTGTGCTGAAGAGAGGGAGAGTGTGCGGAGGAGTGGAATCTGGGGAGAGACTGAGGAGAGAAGGGGGGCCGGGAGAGGTGGCAGCGAATTGAGTTCTGAGACACCCCGGAGCCCAGGTCCGGGGCAGACATTCTCTCTGGAGAGTGAGACTCCTCCCCCCAGCCCCCAGGCAAGGAGCACAGCCACACCCAGATTCCACCCTGTAGGAGATCAAGGATTAAAATAACCTGATCAGTCCCTGGGAGTTAACAGGGTCTGGCCTATAGAGGGATTTTCAATCCCAGCAACAACACAGCCCCGGTAACTAACTATTACGCAGCCAGCTCTGGGCAGTGAACCTCCACTGGACAGAGAGGCCCTATAGCCTCAGAGGCCAACCCCAGAACACTCCCACCCAGAGGCTGACCCACAAACTGACTCGTTGCTAAACACAAAATAAGGCAGTCTGGGAAACAAATGCGGCTTGCTTTAAAAAAAGGACTGTGGTTGACAACACAGAGGAACAGTGTATCGCAGGGAAACTCAACACTCTCCTGAATTCCTGGCAGGTCTAAGGCGAGCCACACTGAAGAATAGAAGAACCGAAGGACCTTCACTACTGCAATTTTTTTTTTCTTTTTTCACCTTTTAACTACGGAACCAAATTTTTTTTCTTTGTTTTTTTTTCTCCTTTTTTTCCTTTTTTTTTTCTTTCTTCTTTTTTCCATCACCTGATTTTACCCTTTTATTTACTACCTTCTTACTTTTAACCAGTATTATTACTGCTACCATTTTACCATTTTTTTTAAAGTGCCATTTTATTTTCTCTTTATTTTATTTTGGGATTAGTGTTCTCCATTCTATTTTCATCGTTATATTATTGGTTGTTTCTAGTTTGCATTCATCTCCAGGGAGCTGTTGCTGGAATTTGTTGGGATTAATGGCTGTTCTGTAGGAGTATTCTCCTCGTATAAAATAAGTCTCCTCCCCTCTTCCACTTCATTCTCTCTTTTCGCTCTTTCTTTTTCTTTTCTTTTCTTTTCTCGCTTTAATTTTCCCCCCTCCTTTTTCCCAATTTCATTTTTGCACTCCTTTTTTTGGTCCCTACTTTTCTTTTTCCTCTTTTATCTTTTTCTCTTCCTTCTTCCTTATCCCCTAATTCTCTTAATTCAGGTGGTCACCTTTATTTGGGGTTATTAATATCGTGAATATATTTGTGTATAGTGCCTGGTACGTGGTGCCTTGTTGTGTTGTATTTTGTGCCTTTAAATCAACGCAGCAGATCCAAGCAACAGCAACCTCCTGAGCAACAACACCCTCTGCTGAGGAACAGCAGCTGTACGTGAAACCTCGCCCCACCAGCCCGAAGAGCCACCACAGCTGTGAACAGCACCCACCAGAGGAGCTGCTGCCAACTGAAGAGCAGCTGCTACCGCAACTGCCCGAAGAGCAACCACAGACCAAGGAGTCACTGCCACCAAGGGAGCAACCACTGAACGACTCAATGTCTAGATATGTCAGTGAGATCAAACATGCGTAGACAAAGAAACCCCCAAAGGAAAGAGTAGGAGGACTCTCCAGAAAAGCAGCTAAGTAATACAGAGGCAGGCAACATGACAGAAAAAGAATTCAGAATAAGGGTCCTAGAGTGCACAAACCGGATGGAGGAAAAAATCGACAACCTCTGCAAGAAGCTAGAAGAAACAGATGAAAAAATCAACAACTTAAGTAAGACCCAAGAAGAAATGAAGAGTGATATAGCTGAAATGAAAAACTCCATTGAAAGTATCAACAGTAGACTAGGAGAAGCGGAGGACCGAATTAGTGAATTAGAAGAAAAGGAAGCAAAACACACCCAAACTGAACTGCAATTGGAGAAAAAAATGAAAAGTCAGGAGGAGAGCCTAAGGGTGCTTTGGGACAACATGAAACGAAACAACATACGAATAATAGGGGTACCAGAACAACAGAAGGATGAACAAGGATTAGAAAACCTATTAGAAGAAATAATATCAGAAAACTTCCCTGAGGTGGGGAAGAAAAAAGTCACGCAAGCCCAGAGAGTCCCAAACAAGGTGAACCAAAAAAAAACCCACACCAAGACACATCATAATTACCATGGCAAATGTTCCGGACAAAGAGAGAATCCTACAGGCTGCAAAAGAGAGACGGAAAGTTACATACAAGGGATCTCCCATTAGATTGTCAAATGATTTCTCAACAGAAACACATCAGGCCAGAAAAGAATGGACAGAAATTTACAAAGTGATGCAAAGCAAAGGACTGAATCCAAGAATACTCTATCCAGCAAGGCTATCATTCAAACTTGAAGGGGAAATAAGAAGCTTCACAGACAAAAAAAGGCTAAGGGAGTTTATTACCACCCAGCCAGCAATGCAAGGAATGCTAAAGGGACTGGTATAAAAATAAGAAATAAAAAGCTCAGAAAGAAAACAGCCACACAAAAACAGAAATGGCTACAAACAAGTACCTTTCAATAATAACTTTAAATGTAAACGGACTAAATGCTCCAAACAAAAGATATCGAGTGGCTGAATGGATAAAAAAAACATGACCCATACATCTGCTGTCTACAAGAAACCCACCTCCTTAGAAGGGACTCACACAGCCTGAAAGTGAAAGGATGGAAAAATATCTTTCAGGCAAATGGAAAGGAAAAGAAAGCTGGGGTAGCAATACTTATATCGGACAAAATAGACCTCAAAGTGAAGGCCATAACAAGAGATAAGGAAGGCCACTTCCTAATACTAAAGGGATCAATACAACAAGAAGATATAACTCTGGTAAACATATATGCACCCAATGCAGGAGCACCCAAATTCATAAAAAAAAACTCCTGGAAGATATCAAAGGAGAGATCCACAACAATACAATCATAGTAGGGGACTTTAATACACCACTGACAACACTGGATAAGCCCTCTAGACAAACAATCAGCAAAGATACAGCAATCCTAAATGACTCACTAGATCAGATGGACTTAATAGACATCTTCAGAACACTTCACCCCAAAGCCAGGGAATATACATTCTACTCAAATGCTCATAAGACATATTCAAAAATAGACCATATATTGGGTCACAAGCAAAGTATCCCCAAATTCAAGAAGATTGAAATCATAAAAAGCGTCTTCGCAGACCACGATGGCATAATATTAGAAATAAACTACAATAAAAACAACCCAAAGTACTCAAACACCTGGAAGCTGAATAGCATGCCATTACATATTGATTGGGTTACCAATGAAATCAAAGAAGAAATTCGAAACATCCTGGAAACTAATGATAATGAAAACACAACAATCCAAAACCTATGGGACACAATGAAAGCAGTCCTGAGAGGGAAGTTTATAGCTCTACAGGCCTATCACAAAAAAAAAAAAAACAAGAAAAAATGGTAGTAAATCAGCTAACTCTACAACTCAAAGAATTAGAAAGAGAGCAACAAGAAAACCCCAGATTGAGCAGAAGGAAGGAGATAATAAAGATTAGAGCAGAAATAAAGGACATAGAGACCAAAAAAACAATACCGAAAATCAATGAAAACAAGAGCTGGTTCTTTGAAAGGATAAACAAGATTGACAAACCTCTAGCCAGACTCACCAAGAAGCAAAGAGAGAGGACCCAAATAAACAAAACCAGAAACGATAGAGGCGAAATAACCACAGACCCCACAGAAATACTAATGATTGTTAAAAAAATACTATGGACAGCTCTACTCCAACAAACTAGACAGCCTGGAGGAAATGGACAAATTCCTAGAAAAATACAACATTCCAAAACTCAATCAGGAAGAATCTAAAAATCTCAACAGGCCAATAACTATGGAAGAAATTGAAGCAGTCATCAAAAGGCTTCCAGCAAACAAAAGCCCAGCACCAGACGGCTTCACAGGGGAGTTTTACCAAACATTCAAGGAAGAACTAAAACCTATCCTCCTCAGACTACTACAAAAAATTCAAGAGGAAGGAACACTTCCAAGCTCATTCTATGAAGCCAGCATCACCCTAATACCAAAACCAGGTAAAGACAACACAATGAAAGAGAATTACAGGCCAATATCCCTCATGAACCTTGATGCCAAAATCCTCAACAAAATCTTAGCAAATCGGATCCAGCAGTACATCAGAAAGATCATACACCATGACCAAGTAGGATTTATCCCAGGGATGCAAGGATGGTACAATATCCGCAAATCAATAAACGTGATACATCACATAAACAAATTGAAAGAAAAAAACCACATGGTCATATCAATTGATGCAGAAAAAGCATTTGACAAAATTCAACACCCATTTTTGATAAAAGCTCTCAGCAAGGTGGGAGTAGTAGTATCATACCTCAACATAATAAAAGCCATATATGACAGGCCCACAGCCAACATCATACTCAATGGACAAAAACTAACACCATTTCCCCTAAGAACAGGAACAAGGCAGGGATGTCCCCTCTCACCACTCCTGTTCAACATAGTACTGGAAGTGTTAGCCATTGCAATTCGGCAAGAAGAAGAAATAAAAGGCATCCAAATTGGAAAAGAGGAAGTAAAACTGTCCTTATTTGCAGACGACATGATATTATACATACAAAACCCTAGAGACTCCATCAAAAAGCTACTAGACTTAATACATGAATTTGGCAATGTAGCAGGATACAAAATTAACCCCAAGAAATCTGAGTCATTTCTATACACCAATAGTGAACTTTCAGAAAGAGAGATTATAAAAACAATCCCGTTTACCATCGCACCAAAAAAATTAAGCTACCTAGGAATAAACTTAACTAAAGTGGTAAAAGACCTCTACTCAGAAAAGTACAGGACGTTGAAAAAAGATATAGAGGAAGACATTAACAGATGGAAGAACATACCGTGTTCATGGATTGGTAGAATCAACATCGTCAAAATGTCCATACTACCCAAAGCAATCTATAAATTCAACGCACTTCCCATTAAAATACCAACGGCATACTTCAGAGATCTAGAACGAACTCTCCAAAAATTCATCTGGAATAAAAAAAGAACCCGAATAGCTACAGCAATCCTGAAAAAGACCAAAGTAGGTGGGATCTCAATTCCAGATATCAAGTTGTATTACAAAGCCACTGTTCTCACAACTGTGTGGTACTGGCACAAGAATAGGCATATAGATCAATGGAATAGAATAGAGAGCCCAGAAATCGGCCCGAAACAATATGCTCAATTAATATTTGACAAAGGAGGCAAGAACATACAATGGAGCCAAGATAGTCTCTTCAATAAATGGTGTTGGGAAAATTCGACAGATATATGCAAGAAAATGAAACTAGACCACCAACTTACACCATTCACAAAAAATAAACTCAAAATGGATAAAGGACTTGAATGTACGACAGGAAACCATAAAAATTCTAGAAGAATCCAAAGGCAACAAAATCTCAGACATATGCCGAAGCAATTTCGTCACTGATACTGCTCCTAGGGCACTTGAAACTAAAGAGAAAATGAACAAATGGGACTACATCAAAATAAAAAGCTTCTGCACAACAAAAGAAACCATCAACAAAACAACGAGAAAACCCACTGTGTGGGAAAACATATTTGCCAATGTCATATCTGATAAGGGCCTAATCTCCAAAATCTATAGGGAACTCATACAACTTAACAAAAGGAAGATAAACAATCCAATCAAAAAATGGGCAAAGGACCTAAGTAGACACCTTTCAAAAGAGGACATTCAGAAAGCCAAGAGACGTATGAAAACATGCTCAATGTCACTAATCATCCGAGAGATGCAAATCAAAACAGCAATGAGGTACCACCTCACACCTGTCAGATTGGCTATGATCAACAAATTAACAAACGACAAGTGCTGGAGAGTATGTGGAGAAAAAGGAACACTTGTGCACTGCTGGTGGGAATGCAGACTGGTGCAGCCACTATGGAAGACAGTATGGAGTTTCCTCAAAAAACTGAAAATGGAACTCCCATTTGACCCTGTGATCCCACTTCTAGGAATATATCCCAAGAAACCAGAAACACGAATCAGAAAGGATATATGCACCCCTATGTTCATAGCAGCACAATTCACCATAGCTAAGATCTGGAAACAGCCTAGGTGTCCATCAGTTGATGAATGGATTAGAAAACTGTGGTACATCTACACCAAGGAATACTATGCTGCTCTAAAAAGGAAGGAACTCTTACCATTTGCAACGTCATGGATGGAACTGGAGAGCATTATGCTAAGTGAAATAAGCCAGTCGATGAAGGAAAAATACCACATGATCTCACTCATTCATGGATAATAGAGACCATTATAAAATTTTGAACAATAATAGATACAGAGGCAGAGCTGCCTCAAACAGATTGTCAAACTGCATCAGGAAGGCCGGGGAAGGTTGGGGGGCAGGAGGTAGGGGGGTAAGAGATCAACCAAAGGACTTGTATGCATGCATATAAGCATAACCAGTGGACATAAGACATTGGGGGATAGGGGAGGCTAGGGGACTGTCTAGGGCGGGGGGATAAAATGGACACATATGTAATATCCTTTGTAATACTTTAAGCAATAAATTAAAAAAATAAATAAATAAATAAATAAAATAAATAAAGGAAGCTGTCAGCCAATTCCTTTGCAAAAACGAACCTCTGCTCCCCTCATGTGGCCTTTTAAAGAATAACACCTGGTGCTTCTGTCCGTGGTGCTGAAATGTTAGCTAATGTCCTGTGAATTTGATGAAAAATTCTACCCAAAAAACCACAAACAAACAAACAAAAAACAAAACCTACAGAAAACCCTACAAAATCACCGAGGCTGTCCAGGGTGCAATTATTCCTTCCCTGGATGGACTGAGGTCACGGGTCTGGCTTTTGCACCCCTTCCTGTCCCAGCCCTGCCAAGGGAAGCCTTGGCTGCTTCACTGACATGGGGAAGCTGTGCGTTCACTAATTCAGTCCGTAACCTAGAGGCTGCCATGATTGGAGCAGTCAGTCCTGGGGAGGCCGCCGTTAACAAGGCAGCCAGTACCGCACCGGTCTCCTTTCCTGAGGCAGCCAGTCAGCCGCGGCCATTGTGATTGCGGCAGCCAGTGCCTTGGATGACACCATTATGGAGGCAGCCAGTCTGTGCAGTGAGGTGCAGGGGTATCGGGAGAAGGTGTTATTCCCACTAGACTCAGCGGCCTCTGTAGGGCATTCCTGAGGCAGTCCTTTCCCTGTAGGCGGCCATTATTGATGCTGTCAGTACCAGGGAGGCTGTTGTTGATGGCAGCTCCAGATGCAGGTTATCATGGGAACATGGTAGTACCACGAGAAAAAAATTCATCTTAAACCTTTGTGTTGAAACCCAGTGTGTTTTTAAAAAATATATTTTTATTGATTTCAGAGATGAAGGGAGAGGGAAAGAGATGGAAACATCAATGATGAGAGAGAATCATGGATCCGCTACCTCCTGTATCCCCCCCATCCCCACTGTGTATTGAGACAAAAACCCCGGCATGTGCCCTGCCCTGGAACCGAACCAGGGACCCTTCAATTTGCAGGCTGACATTCTCCCCACTAAGGCACACTGGCCAGGGCCACAGTTGGTTTTTTTAGAAAGATACATTTCTACTATTTCAGAGAGAAAGATCAGTGATCAGTGATCATCCTAGATTGGCTGCCTTCTGCCAGAAGAAAGAGTGACATGTGTTCTCATCAGCTAAGCGTAAGGAATATCCCTGGCCAGTGTTGTTCGCTGGTTAGAACTTCGGATGCCCAGGGATGGGTCTCTGGTGGGATTCCTGGTCTAGAGCACATACCTGGGACGCAGGTTTTATGGCCAGCCCCGGTCTGGGCTCCTGTGGGAGCCAAAGATCCATGTGTCTCTTGCATATTCATGTTTGCTTTTTGTTTCTTCTCTTTCCCCTCCTTCCATTCCTCCCTCCCTTCTTCCCTCTCTCCCTCCCTACCTCCCTCCATCCCTCCCTCCCTCCCTCCCTCCCTCCCTCCCTCCCTCCCTCCCTCCTTCTCTCTCTGTAAAAAGCATATCCTGTGGTAAGAATTAACAAAAACGTACACAAGAAAAAAGTACAAAATGGAAAAGATTTGGAGGCTGTGAAAAAGCAGCATACCCCTAAAGAAAGGCACCATGATGAGCAGAGCATTCAGCTATGCTGATGTTTTTCCTTGCGATGTGTCTATAAGATAAAAATAAAATGTCCGACTGTCCCTCAGCTGGCAAGGTCCTGAGAGAACACGAGGAGGCCACTCTAGCGCGGTCCTTGCAGGGTCTCCCAAGCCACCACGTTAGGGGCGAGGATCTCGGTGGGCGAGGCGGGGAGGAGCAGGGGAAAGCGAGGGGTGAAGGAGGTGGGGAATGGACAGAGGAGGGTCTTGCACGTGCTCCCCTGTCCTGCCTTGTGTCGCTTCTGCGAGAGTCACCCACAATGGGAAGATGCGAGCAGACTCAGCTGGTGTCGGTGACCAAGGGACACACAGACCAAGGGACAGACAGATAATCGAGGCCGCAGTGGCCTGTAGAGGTTGACATCCGGGAAGGGACATTACCTCCACAGGAAGAATAGCTCCCTCAGAGGAAGTATTGTTTTCCCAAATGAAGGAGCAATTCATTCACAACATAAGTGGTCCACATACAGGAAAGTGCAGTTCCCCTACAGGAAGAAGGTTTCCTCACAGGAAGTTTGTTTCCCCCACAGGAAGAGGCGTTCTCCCACAGGAAGTTTCCATTCCCTCAGAGGTAGTTGTGATTCCCTCACAGGAAGATAGGTCAACAAACAGGAAAGTGCATTTCCCTCACAGGAATCTGACACACCCTCACAGGAAGAGTCATCCGCACACAGGAAAGTGCATGTCCACAAAAGGAAGAAGGGATTCTAAAACAAAAGAGACACTACCCCACAGGAAAATGTGTTCCTACACGGGAAGGGACACTTCCCCTACAGGAAGGAGTGTTTGCGTCTGGTAGTTTTATATCCAAAAGGAAGTTGATTTTTCATATATGTAAGATAGGTCAGCACACAGGAACGAGTACGTCCCACAAAGAATGACCTGTCTACACACGGAGGTACATTTCCTAGAGAGGAAGAATGGTTCCCCAGAGGAAGTTTGTTTCCACACATGAATGTGTGATTCATTCGCAGCATAATAGGTGCGCATACAGGAGAGTGCATTTCCCCCAAAAGAATAAGGTTTCTTCAAAGGAAAATAGTTTTCCCTATAGGTATAGGCGTTCTCCAACAGGAAGTTTTGATTCCCGCACAGGAAGTTGCATTTCCCCCACAGGAAGAGAGATCGACAACAGGAAAGGGCATTTCCCCCACAGAAAAATGGGACGCTATCACAGGAAAAGAGATCCGCTCAAGGTTAAGTGCATTTTCCCCACAGGAAGCAGGGTCCCTAAAACAAAAGGTACACTCACCCACAAGAATATGGGTTCCTACATTACAAGGGTCATTTCCACCACAGGAAGGAGGGTTCACAGTCGGAAAATTTTGTTTCTACAAGAAGATGGCTTTCCATCAGTGGAAATAGTTCTGCACTCAGGATCCTGCATGTCCTGTAAAGAATGAAGTGTGTACACACCAGAAGTGATATTACCTCCAGAGGAAGAATAGTTCCCCCAGTGGAAGTATTTTTCCCCCACATGAGGAAATGTTCTTCACAGCATAATAAGTCCGCATTTTTGGAAAGTGCATTTCCTACATAGCAGGAAGCATGTCTCAAAGGAAGGTAGTTTCCCCGCAGGAAGAGGTGCTCTCAAAACGGAAAGGATGCTCGCACAAATAGGGGCCATTTCTTCACAGGAAGAGAGATCTGCACAAAGGAAATTGCATTTCCCCTTAAGGAGGAAGGGTTCCTACAATGGAAGGATAACTCCCCAGTAGGAAAATCAGTTCTCATTTCGGATGGGACATTTCCCAACAGGAAGGAGGGTTCACAATTCAGAAGTTTGGTTTCCACACGGGATGTTGCGTTTCCATTACAGGTCGAAAGCTCTGCACACAGGAAAGTGCATTTCCCCCACAGTACGTTGGCTTCCCAAAGCAGAAGGAAAATTTCAACCAAAGGACAAAAGCTTCCCCACCGTAAGTTTGGTATCCCCACAGGAAGATGGATTCCAACACAGGAAAATCGGTTTGGATAATGAAAAGTGCATTTCACACACGGGAAAAAGGGTTTCCTTGGAACAAGTGAATTTCCCCCACAGGAATAGTTCTTCTCCCACAGGAAGTTTCATTTCCACCACACCAATATGCACCTCCCTCACATGAAAATAGTTTCACACAAAAGAGAATGCAGTTCCCACACTAGAAATAGGATTCTCACAAAGAATTTGCAATACCCTCAAAGGAAGGTGGGATTCGCTCAAAGGAAGATACATATGCAAACAGGAAAGTGCATGTCCCACAAAGGGTGAAGTGTTCAGACACAGAAAGGGACATTTCCCCCAGAGGAAGAATGGATCCCTCAGAGGAAGTATTGTTTCCCCAAGTGAAGGAGCCATTCATTCAGAGCATAATCGGTAAGCATACTGGATATTGCAGTTCCCCTACAGGAAGAAGGTTTCCTCACAGGGTGTTCGTTTCCCCCACAGGAATAGGTGTTCTCTAACAGGAAGTTTCCATTCCCCCACAGGAAGGTGCGAGTCCCTCACTGCAAGATAGGTCCACAAACAGGAAAGTGCATTTCCCACACTGGAAGTTGAGACGCCCTCACAGGAAGAGTCATCCACACACAGTAAAGTGCATTTCCCCCACATGAAGAACGTTTCCTCAAAGGAAGTTTGTTTCCCCTATAGGTAGAGGCGTTCTCCAACAGGAAGTTATGATTCCCCCACAGCAAGGTGCGATTCCCTCACAGGAGGACAGGTCCACAACAGGAAAGTGCATTTCCCCCACAGAAAAATGGGACGCTTTCACAGGAAAAGAGATCCGCACACAGGAACATGCATTTCAGCAACAGAAAGTAGGGTTCCTAAAACAATAGGGACACTCTCTCATATAATATGTTTTCCTACAGCCAGCGGACATTTCCCCCACAGGAAGGAGTGTTCACCATGGGAAAGGGATAGAGATGGAAACATCAATATTTCCCGGGAGCCGGTCCATCCTGCTGTTTCAAGTGATCTGGCATATATGATATACTGTTCTTAAGATGTTTGCTCACCTTCTTGGCCCTATGTGCTTTAACCAAGGTCACCTCTTTGAGAAAGGTTGTTTCCCCAGGTAGGTTTTCTCCCCTGAAGTTAGGGAGGGAATTAACCCCCTTAACTAAGTGCCATGTGGGTAATTATTCACATTAACTACGAACAATCATGCTTAAGCTACATAATCTTTACTCCCTGGAATGGAGATAAGAAACGCCCTAACCTTTGGAATAGAGATTGATAGGATTGGAATCAACTGCTATAAATACAGATGTAACAAGACAACAAGAGACAGAACTTAGAAGACAGAACCAAAAGACACAGAACCTAGACACAGAACCTACACAGAACCTACGGACAGAAGAAATTAGCTGGAGAGAACATGTCAAATGATCCTGGACAGAAACTGGCCAAAGAACCTTGAGACAGAACCTAGTGAGAGAACATGGCAAAAGATCCTGGACAGAAACTGGCCACAGAACCTAGATACAGAACCTACACAGAACCTAGACACAGAACCTACACAGAACCTAGAGACAGAAGAACTTCGCTGGAGAGAATATGGCAAAAGATCCTGGACTGAACCTGAGTACAGAAATTGGCAAGGAATCCTCGCACCTTCCTATTTCTAGTCACCTGACTACAACCTGGTGACTGAACCTGGCTGGAGAACCTAGCAAGAGAACATGAACACAGAACCTGGCTGGATATCCTAACCAAAACTTCGCTGGAGATCCTGAACAGAACTTGGCTGGAGATCCTGGCTAGAGATCCTGGCTAGGCTGCTGATCAACTGAACGCTGTCTCTGTGTCATTCCTTCTTCGCTGACTCCGTCCACAACTTTGGGGACCCCTGGACCTGCGGGGGTTGGACCCCAGCATCTGGTGCCAGAACCGGGACCTCTAGGTAAGCCCCACTCTCGGGATGGATAGGACTCTACCGTAGGAAGAGGGTGGATAGTCTTCGCCGACTCCATCCACACCTTTGGGAAACCCTGGAACAGGATTCCCCTAGGTAAGACCCCCCCCCAATGAGAACCCCCACATTCAAGACTCATAAGACTCCACCAGGGTACTGCAGACCCCCCTATAGAGGATAAGTAGGGTAAGAAGGTGGATAGTACAGAACTTAGATTGAGAAGATGTGCCATACTGAGTCCAAAGAAAGAAGACTCTGTATTGATTCTAAGATTGAGAAGATGTGCCATACTGAGACCAAAGAAAGAAGACTCTGTATTGATTCTTAGATTGAGAAGATGTGCCATACTGAGTCCAAAGAAAGAAGACTCTGTATAGATCTTTAGATTAGGAAGATGTGCCATACTGAGTCTAAAGAAATAAGACTCTGTATTGATCTTTGAACACATATGCTTGCTAGCAGAGGAATTAAGGTTACACCCAGTCAGACAGAACGTTTTATACAAGAAGTATGTCCATGCTTTTCTGAGGAAGGAAAGGTAAATGGAAAGGCATGGGAGGAGGTAGGCCCAAGGAGCCTTATCCTTAACCCCACTGCAGTCTTTCCACCGCAGGAAAGTGCAGGATTGGCTAGCTCTCCCTGGGGTGATAGATCAGGACTAAGGTAATAGCGGAAAGCGCCGATCCTACTCTTAAAATGGATACAAGAGAGCATTTGGGGTTTTTCTTTTTAATGCCTGCTTTTAAAAAATAAAAAAGGGGGAATATGCCTGAAGCCGGTCCATCCTTGCTGTTTCAAGGGACCTGGCATATATGGCATACTGTTCTTAATATGTTTGCTCACCTTTTTGGCACTATGTGCTTTAACCAAGGTCACCTCTTTGAGAAAGATTGTTTCCCCAGGGAGGGAATTTCCCCTGAAGTTAGGGAGGGAATAAACCCCCTTAAGTAAGTGCCAGGTGGGTAATTAGTCACTTTAACTACGAACAATCATGCTTAAGCTACATAATCTTTACTCCCTGGAATGGAGATAAGAAACGCCCTAACCTTTGGAATAGAGATTGATAGGATTGGAATCAACTTGTATAAATACAGATGTAACAAGACAACAAGAGACATAACTTAGAAGACAGAACCAATAGACACAGAACCTACACAGAACCTAGAGACAGAAGAACTTCGCTGGAGAGAACATGGCCACAGAACGTAGAGACAGAACCTAGTGAGAGAACCTGGCTGAAGAACCTAGAAACAAATCCTGGCTACACAACCTGGATAGAACATGGCAAGAGAACCTGACTAGAACCTGGTGACTGAACCTGGCTGGAGAACCTGGACAGAACCTGGCTGGAGAACCTAGTGAGGTAACATGGCTACAGAACCTTGCTGGAGAACCCGGAGAACCTAGCAAGAGAACATGGACACAGAACCTGGCTGGAGATCCTAACAAGAACATTGCTGGAGATCCTGAGCAGAACCTCTCTGGAGATCCAGACCAGAACTTGGCTGGAGATCCTGGCTAGGCTGCTGATCAACTGAACACTGTCTCCGTGTCCTTCCTTCTTCGCCGACTCTGTCGACGCTTTTGGGAACCCCTGGACCTGCTGGGGTTGGACCCCGGCAAATGATGAGAGAGAATCATGGATCAGCTGCCTCCTGTATCACCCCCTCCCCACTGGGGATCCAGCCTGCAACGAGGGCATGTGCCCTGACCGGGAATCAAACCAGGGACCCTTCAATACACAGGTTGACACTCTCCCCACTGAGGAACACTGGCCAGGGCCACAGTGGTTTTTTCTTAGAAATATGCATTTCTACTATTTCAGAAAAGAAGAAAGATCAATGATGAGTGATCATCCTAGATTGGCTGCCTTCTGCCAGAAGAAAGAGTGGCATGTGTTCTCATCTGCTCAGCAGAAGGAATAGGCCCTGGCCAGTGTTGTTCACTGGTTAGACCTTCGGATGCCCAGGGAAGGGTCGCTGGTGGGATTCCAGGTCCAGAGCACATACCTGGGATGCAGGCTTCATTGCCTGCCCCGGTCTGGGCTCCTGTGGGAGCCAAAGATCCATGTGTCTCTTGCATATTCATGTTTGCTTTTTTGTTTCTTCTCTATCCCCACCCTCCCTCCCTCCCTCTGTCTGTAAAAAACATATCCTCTGGTAAGAATTAACCAAAACATAAACAAGAAAAACGTACAAAGAAGGAAAAGATTTGGAGGCTGTGAAAAAGCAGCATACCCCTAAAGAAAGGCACCATGATGAGCGGAGCATTCGGCTCCGCTGATGTTTTTCCACGGAATGTGTCTATAAGATAAAAATAAAATGTCTGAGTGTCTCTCAGCTGGCCAGATCCTGACACAACAGGACGAGGCCATTCTAGCGTGGTCCTTGCAGGGTCTCCCAAGCCACCACGTTGGGGCGAGGCTCTGCGGCGGGGGGCGAGGCCAGGAGGAGCAGAGGAAAGCGAGGCGTGAAGGAGGCGGGGAATGGACAGAGGAGGGTCCTGCACGTGCTCCCCTCTACTGCGTTGTGTCGCTGCTCCCAGAGTCCCCCCCACTGAGAAGATGGGAGCAGACTCACCCGGTGTCAGTGACCGAGGGACATACAGGCTGAGGGACACACAGACTGAGGGACACATAGACCGAGGGACACAGAGACCGAGGGACACACAGATAATCGAGGCCGCAGTGGCCTGGAGAGGTGACATCCGGGAACCTGTGACCACTGTGTTGGTTCCTTTTATCCTCCCAGATGTACCTTCTCAGAGGTTTTTGACTCCAGAACCCTGGATTCCAGTTCCACAGACAGCACCTACTTCATGGTGACTCTGCCCAAGACCCAAGACCTCTCTGGACAACCATTCACACATCAGTTGTTTGGAAAGTGATCTCAAACTTATTCTATATAGTTATTGCATGTATGAAAAATAAATCAGAGCCAAGCAGTCATCTGTTTGATGTATTATACATTTGTATCATACATACATTTTAGTTTAGAAAATGACATTTCTCATTCAAAGTTGCCTTCCTAAGTGTAATTAAGTGAGCATGTTAAAAACTTTGTAAGAGTGAATGTTTTACTTGGCAAATGTTTAGAAACTTGGTAAGTATTACTGTGTATCGCTGCCCAAGGAACTGTTGGGGGTCATGTGTTGTCACCAAAGCAGAATGTTTGCTCAATGACTGGTCCCCTTGTTGAGACAACCTTCATGGTTTTCCCTTCATTCTGTTATGAACCTATAGGCAGAAGGTAGAATTAGGCTTGTACTGATGCCACAGCTCCCACCTGCTGTGATGATGGAAACAGGCCTGATGCTCCAAGCATCATGAGAACACCAGCAAGCGAGGCTCAATGACTGAGCGTTGACCTATGAACCAAGAAGTCCCCTTGATTCCTGGTAAGGGCACCCCCATCACCTGATTGTTTCTCTTTGTCTCCCTGTCCCTCTGTGTCTCAGATCAAGAACAACAGATTTAAAATAAAACTGGAAACTGTCCAATCTGCTCCTATCCTCCTCCCAAAAGGTATCAGATTTTACTGAAAACACCCACCACTTGTCTTCCTTAGTCATCGTGAGAATTCCAGTTCATGAATGTTCAGAGCATCTCAGTTTCAAACGTGCGTGCACATCTACACCCAAACAGCGGAGCATCGCATCCTGGAGAATTTTCCATTTCCTTCCAAAGGAAGTGAGATGTCTCACACTGGAAATGGAAACAAAT
Organism: Myotis nattereri; assembly: GCF_964212035.1. NCBI lineage: Eukaryota > Metazoa > Chordata > Mammalia > Chiroptera > Vespertilionidae > Myotis > Myotis nattereri. Next base: position 43,805,018 of record NC_138094.1, on the reverse strand, counting down.
GGTAGGAAAAGCTGGGCATGGAGATCAAGGCTAATCATTGCAATCTGGGAATGATGTACTCAACAAATCACAGCATGAATAGTCAAACCAGAACCTTCCTGTATGTGGAGGTTTGGGCACGGGGACACCAACATTTTTAATGTGAATGAGGACTTGATTGTGCAAAGCTTTCCTTCACCCCCTGAGAGATACTCAGCAGAGGTGCTGAGCCACTTGGAAATGTGTGCTGTTTCAATGCGATGCTGGGGGTGGGGGTTTGACCCTCCTGGCCTGAGCAAGAGAGCCCACCTTCCAATGTGCACAGGACCCATGCTTGGGTGTCAACAGCTCCATGACTGTGGGCTGGCTCCTCCCCAGTCCGCTGAGACCCACAGAAAACAATCTCCCAACTGGCAGATTTCTCCTGGTCCTGAGGTGTTTCGGGATTGGGTTAATGAGGGAAAACACAAGTATGAAGGTGTGGCTCAAAGGTTGCTTCTGAGAGTTTCAGGTCACCCACCCAAGCCCTCAGTCATTGTAGGGAATGAGGTATCAATTCTTCACATAGAAATGCCATCATTTTTTAAAATATATTTTTTATTGATTTCAGATAGAAAGGGAGAGGAAGCGGGGGGAGATGAGAGAGAGAGAGAGAGAGAGAGAGAGAGAGAGAGAGAGAGAGAGAGAGAAACATCCATGATGACAGAGAATCATGGATCCGCTCCCTCTTGCAAGCCCTACACTGGGCATCAAGCCCACAACCCGAGCATGTTCCGTGACCAGGAATTGAACCCTGACCTCCTGGTTCATAGGTCGATGATCAAGCACTGAGCCACACCAGCCGGGCAGGAGAGGGAAGGTCATGGTCCCAGTTCGTGGGTTTGGTGACCCCTTCAGGAGCTCTCCTCCAGGAACAGGTGCTGTGCTAGGTCCCTCAGGCTGAGGGGTAACGGGCCCTCACCGCGTGTGCCTGCTCCCTGCATTGATGTCCGTCTGCTCTGTTGTAAGAAAAGAGGGGCCTCTGGTTGCTGTGGCCCCGTCGCCTCCCCAAGCAGAGGCTACCTGTTCCCTGGAGCCTCGCTGGACTCCCACCCATGGGCCCATGAGCATCAGTGCCCCAGGCCTCGCTGGACATTACCTGTGAACCGGTGGCCAGGAATGACCGACACGGCCTGCCTGCTCTGCTCACGCGGGTCCATGGCCCATCAGACTCCCCATAAGAAACGTGCAGTGAAGGATTTCAGACGGGTCAGGGTAGGGTTAGACCCGCGGACCCAGGTACAAGGCCAGCACCAGGAGCTGCTGCGAGGTGGGCTTCGCACACACTGTGAGGTGAGGTGCACCTAGCAGCTCTCAGCAGGGTGGCGAGGGCCTGTGTCCTGGTAACTCGCAGTGCTGCAAGCCCAGGCTCAGTGGGAGGGGGTGGCCACGGGAGGAGCATGCCTGACCCCACGCCTCCTGCTCAGGCAGCCGAGTCCATGCAGAACAGTGGGGCTGCGCGAGCTCTAAACTGGCTCCCGGGCCCCACGCCCTCTGCCTCCCTTGTCCACCTCAAGGCCGGGCAGACGCTGTTCACCGAGAGACGCACGTTTAAGCCACCTGAGCCAGAGGCGCCGGTGCTGACCCCACTCTGAATGACACTCCAAAGCCTGGGTCACCCTCCCGCTTTATAGCTTGGAAAGGGGCACAGAGACTTTGGGGGTCTTGCCTTAGGACACACAGCTGTGAGGGCAGAGCTGATACTCAAACCCTTGTGGGCAGACCTGGCGGCCACATGCTATGCCCCAGGTGAGATGCCGATGCTACTGAGGCAGCAAGAAGGGTGAGGGCGACCAGTGCCCAGACTGAGGCAGCACAGGTGTGTGCACAGGCACACGGGCACTCACACACACACATGCACACACACACACCCACCTGTACACACCCTCTCTGGCTTTCACCTCTGAGGCTACAGAGGTCTGAGGAATCAGGGGCGGAGCCAGGAGAAGCCAAGGGGTTGTTGGGGTCCTATTCATGTTCCTGGTGAGTCTGTCTTAATCCCTCTCCCTGGCAGGAACCTCACTGGACTGATGCCAGATTCCTACCTTCCCGGGTTCAGGTCTGTGGCTGAGCATTCTTTGAGGCCCTCCTGGAACTCTGCTTTCAGTGATGAGTGGAATGAGGCATGTCGGCTTCAGGTTTGTCTGGACACAAAATTTATTGAAACGAGGCCAAAAACACCATGAGGGACATTGGTGTTGACATCCCCATAGCACTTAAGGAACTGTTTGTCTATTGCCTCTCCTCTTGAAAGTGGAGGATGTTTGACCAGTTTCTTCTGTACTAAGTACACTCTTGGGGAAGCAAAGGAGCCAGCAGGCTTCCTCTGAAGCCCCGTCAGAGCTGGGATATGAGGCATGTGGTGCCTACACTTGCCCTGTGGCTGCTGAGGTGCAATTTAAGGCTCATGATGCATCCTCCATGCAAACACCGGGCTTCTTCCCTGAGTGTGTCCTCTGGTGTCGGATGAGATTGTACTGAAGTGTAAAGCCTCGCCCACACTCCCTGCAAACATATGGCTTTTCCCCAGAGTGTGTCCTCTGGTGTTTGATGAGATTGGACTTAAGTGTAAAGCCTCGCCCACACTCCCTGCGCACATATGGCTTCTCCCCTGAGTGTGTCCTCTGGTGATTGATGAGATCAGACTTCTGTGTAAAGCCTCGCCCACACTCCCTGCACACATATGGCCTCTCCCCTGTGTGTGCCCTCTGGTGTCTAATGAGATTAGACTTCACTGTAAAGCCTCGCCCACACTCCCTGCACACATATGGCTTCTCCCCTGAGTGTGTCCTCTGGTGTCTGATGAGATGTGACTTCTGTGTAAAGCCTTGCCCACACTCCCTGCAAACATAGGGCTTCTCCCCTGAGTGTGTCCTCTGGTGTCTGATGAGAGGTGACTTATCTGTAAAGCCTCGCCCACACTCACTACACACATAGGGCTTCTCTCCTGAGTGTGTCCTCTTGTGTATGATTAGAGTTGACTTATCTCTAAAGCCTCCCCCACACTCCCTGCAAACATGGGGCTTCTCCCCTGAGTGTGCCCTCTGGTGTCTGATGAGATGTGACTTCTTTGTAAAGCTTCGCCCACACTCCCTGCACACATATGGCTTCTCCCCTGAGTGTGTCCTCTGGTGTGTGTCGATATGTGACTTATCACTGAAGCCTTGCCCACACCCTCCATGCTTGATTGTTACAATTTTTGACATTCTTACTTCCACAAATAATTTGCCTGTGTTCTTTGCGTTAACATTCTGGCCTGTGCTGGGCTCTTCCTCCATTATTCTCTCAGGTTCACTGGAGCTCCCTGTTTGTCCGTTGGGAGGCTTGAAAGAGGCCCTTGAAGTTCCCCTGTGCCTGATCCTTTTAAGCAAAGGTTTGGACCTCCATTTGACCTCTTGACCTTCAGCTTTGTCATTCCAGCCATGTGGACCAGTCTGTTGCTGCTGCTGTTGATTCTGACGCTCTGGGCCAGCTTCCTCCGCCTGGATGTGCTTTACTGCAGATGCTCCTGACAGAATCTCAGAGGGGTGATTGCGTTTCACATGTTGGCTGAGGAATGTCCGACTGGAGAAGGCCACAGAGCAGGAGGGACATGGGTGGACCTCTGGCTTTGGTTCTGCTGGAGAAGAAAGTTTTGGTCAGGGCAGGTGTGGGCAAGCCTGCCTGTGCCGTACGCTCTGTCTCCTGGTAAGACCCGTCCCCGGAATCATTCTAGCTGTGTTGACAGTGCAAGCTCTGCCTCCCACAAAGTGTTCCTTCACTGTCTACTTTTCTTTTTCTTTGTCTGCACTACTCTTCTTCAGAAATCCAGAGACCCCATATCAAAAGTCTTTTCTACAGCCCTGGCCAGTGTGGATCAGTGGATAGAGCCTCAGCCTGCGGACGGAAAGGTCCTGGGTTTGATTCCCATCAAGAGCATGTTGCCGAAACCGGTTTGGCTCAGTGGATAGAGCGTCAGCCTGCGGACTGAGAGGTCCCAGGTTCGATTCCGGTCAAGGGCATGTACCTGGGTTGCGGGTATATCCCCAGTGGGAGATGTGCAGGAGGCAGCTGATCGATGATTCTCTCTCATCGATGTTTCTAACTCTCTATCTCTCTCCCTTCCTCTCTGTAAAAAATCAATAAAATATATTAAAAAAAAAGAGCATGTGCCTTGGTTGCAGGCTTCTCCCCAGCCTGGGCCCTGGTCTGGGCGTGTGCAGGAGGCAGCCAGTCAATGTGTTTCTCTCACATCGACATTTCTCTTTGTCTTTCCTCCCTCTTCCATTCTCTCTGAATATCAATGGAAAAATATCCTCGGATGAGGATTGAAAAAAAAAAAGGTCTTACAGCTCAAGGACCATCAGAAGGCATTTCACTCCTTATATGGGTTGGACTATTGTGACCTTTCCATATACATGTATCTTCTAAGTCATGTTACAGAGAAAAACCACAGGCCTGGCCAGGTATCTCAGTGGTTGAGCATCAACCCATGAACCAGGACGTCACCAGTTTGATTCCTGGTCAGGGCACATGCCCAGGTTCTGTGCTCGATCCCAGCAGAAGGCAGCTGATCCATGTTGATATTTCTATCTCTCTCTTCATTTCCCTTCCTCTCTCTCTCAAATCACTAAAAATATTTAAAAATAGAGAAACCATAGACCCCAACTAGCAATTGCTTCTCTCTCAGTTTTCCACAAATCACAAAATGGAAATATGTCCTTCCTAACACAGTATTCCTACTTGGTTTCTTTCAGTGTTAGCCTACTTCAAATACACTACAAAGTCCTGTTTCAGAATATCTTTCCAACCATCCCCTAGCTAGTTTGGATCAGTAGATAGAGCTTCGCCTTGGGGACTCCAGGGTCCTGGATTTGATTCTAGTCAAGGGCACATGCCTTGGTTGCTAACTCAATCCCCAGCCCTGGTTGGGGTGTCTGTGGGAGACAAGCTATTGATGTTTCTCCCTCTGTCTCTCCCCCTTCTACTCTCTCTTAAAAAATAATCAGTGGAAAAATATCCTTGGGTGAGGATTAACAACCACAACAAAAATATTTCCCCAACCTGCTTCTTAAACTCCTGACTCCCATCTCTCTCCAGCCAGTCCGCCTTCCTCTCTCACTTGGAGTTGAAATAATCTCGGAGGGGATTCCCCACTGAAGTTTATTTCCCCAAAAAATTAACAAAGCATAGTTTTAGAACATGCCACTCTGCAGCTGAAAACTGCTCAGTTGTGCCGTCTCACTCAAGAAAGTCCCCAGTATCTCAGCTTGGATCATAGGCACTGTATTTCCCGGCTGCTAGGCATCTGTCCAACCTCTGTTCTTGCCCTCTGTACTGAGACTGAGACGGGAGTAGCCCTCAGCCAGCTCAACACCCCACCTCTTTCCTTCCCTGCACCAGCCACTCCCTCTGCCTGGGACCTTGTGACACAACTGTTGTAAATGTTGTCTCCTGAGAAAGCCTTCCCTTGACCTTTGCAATCCGACACACCCACCTTCCCCTCACACTGATCCCTAGGCACTTGTCCTGGGCCCGTTTTCTCCAAAGCGCTAACCACTGTGTGATATTAAGCACATGCACATATGTCTGCCGGGGCTTCCCTCCTTCACCAACCAGCTGCTCAGGAGCAGTGATTCTGATCATCGTGTTAATCTGTATTTTCAGCTCCCAGAACCCTGTGTGGCACCGAGTAGGAATTCACATGACAAGTCACAAAATAATGAATGAATGCATGTTAACACACACATTTCATTTAGAAATATGCAGTAAATGAAGAAGAAACAGCTAAAGTGTTAAAAAAAAACAACAACCCCAAAACAACCACCTTGACGAGAGAGCTGGTTAAGTGCCTGAAACCTTTTTTTTTTTTTTTTTTTTTTTTTTTTTTTGCCTCTAATCCTTTCAGCACTATATGATGCCATGCATTTTGTGCATGAAGTATTTTTAAAAATGTAACACAAATTGGCCCTGGCCATTGTGGCTCAGTTGGTTGAGCATTGTCCCATTCACCCAGAGGTAGCCAGTTTGATTCCTGGTCAGGGCACATGTCAGGGTGGTGGACTTGATCCCCAGTAAGGAGAATGCAGGAGGCAGCAGATTGATATTTCTCTCCCTCTCCCTTCATCTCTGTCTCTAAAACCAATAAAAGCATATTTTTAAGAATTAGAACAAAAATAAAAATATTAAAATTATTCTTAAGAATCAAAGACCTATGTGATGAGCCATCAATTTCTGAAGCATCTGATTTGAAGCTTTGCTGACTCTAGAGTGGATTTTACTCTACTTGAGAGTTGGAGCATGAAAACTTCTAAGAATTCTTTCTTTCCATGTTGAAGAAGAGTGGTGCCCACCTCTCCAGGCCACAAGCTCTGTCTTCCACTTGCTGCCCCACTTGATGCCCAGCTTTTGGCCATACTCTTCTCCATACCAGACCAGCAGCTCACAGCCCGTCCTCACGACCCGGCAGGTTCGGTAGAAAATCTGCCTGTGATATTGAAAGGCCACCAGGTTCTGTTCTTCCTCATCCCGGGCGCAGTTCACGTACCTGGCGTTGAGGCAGATGAAAGGAAAGAAAACCACAGGCGATGAGCTTCCACTACCTGTCATATCGTGTCCAGATCCTCACTGACGCGTAGGGCCCTCAGCACTGATGGCACCCACCCCCATGCTCCTGGGGAAACTTCTGTTCAATGTCCAAGCCTCTGTCACAAGGTCATGTGAATTCCTGTCTCTAAGTCCTGCTCACAGTGCTCATCCTGCCTAATGCCATTTCCAAAGCCTCATTCCAGACTTCCCCATCAAACCCGGTGGCCTCTAGCTTCTCTAAGCTGTAAGTCAGGTTCTGTGTTACACCCCAGGACTCGGGGCTTGCTCTAGGACTCACATCATTCAACACTCAGTCCAAGTCTACCTTCTCTTCAGAGGCCTTTGTCGAGTCTCCCCACACTTTATTGAAGGCATCATTCAGTTGCCTCCCCCAGGTTTCCACAGTAATGTGGAGGTCTCTCTTTCTTAGAAAAATAACACAGAACAATAGTAGTTTATTCATAATCTGTCTCCCCTGACACAAGAGAGCCCCTCAGGAAAGGGCCATGAGCACTATGACTCTGCAGGCTCCAACATCCAGTTCTAGTTAGAACTGAGTCTGGGATGATGTGCTGCCCTCACAGTTTTAGACTATCCTTGATTCAAGGCTATGTGGGCACTAGGCACTTGTTGAAAAATAGGAAAATTAGAGTTAAATGTTTATGAAATAAAATGTTTCATGTCCGTCTGCAGTAAGTCCTCCCTAGGGACATGGATTGTGTGATCTGTGTAAGTAATGAATTCCTTCCTCTAAACTGGAATATAGTAAGTGTTTAACTAATGTCAGTTAGATAAATCACAGAGTAATCCAGGGTCCTCAAGGTTTTTCCCGGTGCCCAAACTAGAGGCTTCTATTTTGAGGACATATGCTATACTTTTACCTCCTTTTTTTCCTAAATGTCTCTAGATGTTAAAGATCACTGTATGGAGAAAAAGGGGGAACAGAGTACTGAGGGAGACCATTAGGGAGGCATGATGGGAAGGACAGACATGTGGTTTGTGAGGCATGAGTGTCCTCTCCGGCACCCAGAAGCCTAGTGACCTTACCTCATCCAGTTGGCCTGAGATGTATGCTTTCCATCCACATACTCATAGCAGTTTCTCCCTTTGGTGATCTGCATTTCAGGAAAAGAAGTTAAAGGCTGTGTGTGTGTGTGTGTGTGTGTGTGTGTGTGTGTGTGTGTGTATAATAGATTAATTACTTTATTCTAGTGTCATCAAATCTCTTTCAGCCTGCATGGTGATTCAACTGCCAATGGTGATCACAGGATATTTTTCTTACTCATCATCTACACTTCTGAGTCAATTTGTCCACTAAGCAGGAGCCCCACAAGGGAGGAGTCTGTACCACTTTGCTCCCATTTACCCTCTGATCCTTAGAGAGGAGCTCCATGTTCATGCAAAGTCCGCCCAGTACACAGAGCTAACTAACCATATGGTCCCCATCCATGTCCTAGCATGTAGAAGGTGGGGCCAACCAAGCCACAGGAGGGCCGGGAAGCCAGAGGACAGGGAAGAGGTAAAGTTCTCACCAGCCAGGAGTAGCCGCTGTTGGCTGTGGCTTCATCTTCTGTGATCTGACCCTCATAAGGGCCAAAGTGCAGGCCCACCGGCAGATCACATTCCTCATTCCACACTCCCAGCCCGGCCTCAGGGATGCCTGATGGTCCGATTCTCAACCCAGGGGGCACAGTGAGGGCTGAGCGGTTGGCATGCCCCTTGTCCACGGCACTGTCTTTTACAAACGTAGGAGGCCCGTGCACAGCACAGCTGTCAATGAAGAAGTTCTGACACTTCTCACAATCTGGAGGCAAGGGCAACAGGGATTAGTCAGGGTGCAGTGCATGTTCCTGCACTTGAACAGTTTCAGAAAGAGCTCCCATCAGTGAGCCTCAATCCTATATTCCCGGTCACGAGAGGAAGGGAATGATTTGGGCACCCAAAGACCAGTGAAATTATTGCATAAAGGACATAACATGCTCCTTTGTGAGGGTGAGCTTACAGAGGTAGTCATCGTCCTGGGGCTCGCTGATCTCTTGGTAGACATGGCCCTTTCTCTCTCGTAGGCTATACATCTTCACTTCGATCTCCTTTCTCCTGAGGTCTACATGAGAGAAGAGCTGGTGAACGAAGTGGGTCTGGAACATGAGTCCCTGACTTGTCAGAAAGCACACAATGTCTTCCCATCAAATAATCACCTGTTCTTTATAGTATCTGGTATTTTCCTCCATTAACTAAAAGACTAGTACGCAACACTGACTACCGATGGCTGATTCAATTTTAGTTTCTAGATGATCCCATTATCAGGTTCAACCTTCCAAGCTTTGGTCATTCATAAAGTATGTATTGAGGGCACGTTATGTGTTAGGCACTGAGTAAAGATCTGGGCACACAACACCAAGAGAATATGGGTGCTATTATCACAGATGGATTTATTGGACAACTTGCATGTGTCAATTGTTTGAGATTTAATTTAATGCTTTCAAACTATATGTGTCCCATGTTTCCTTATGTTGACTGTATACATTAGCATTCAGGAGCTCAGAGAGTTTGGAAGATTAGCTCAAAGCTTCAGTGCTAACTCCAGTTTCAAATCCAGGCGTGTTGAATGTCCACCCCACATACCTAGGCTATACTGACCAGCCTTTCTAGAGGAATGAGTGGAACTGAAATCTCCAAATTGTTGAACTTACCCAATTTTGATCTAGGGTGCTGTCCGGAGGTACTTGCTTCTCCAGGAGGGGGCACTGGTTTCTGGGTCTGCTCTGAGCCACTTGTGGTCAACAAATTTGCTGTTCCTGACAATTCCTTCAAACTGGACTCATTACTTAATGGCGCCCTGGACTTTGCCTTCAGTGTGAAAGGCAAAGGGAAATAAATGTAACGTACATTTATTTAATTATGTAGGGTTTATGATATACATGACTTTAATGAACACTTCAACAACTCTTGGAAATACCTGGGAAGTATGAAAATTAGAGGAAAAAGAAATGGCCAATGTGGGTTTTGAATCGAAGACTAGAACCCATGCCTTAAGGCTCTTTCTTTTATAGCACATTGAGAATGAAGGATACTGGGAAGAGAATAAGACATAGTTGGGCCCTAACCAGTGTAGTTCAGTTGATAGAGTGTCGGCCTGCAGACTGAAGGGTCCTGAGTTCAATTCTCGTCAAGCGCGAGTTCCTTGGTTGCAGGACCCTCCTCCCTGGCCTGGACCTTGGTCTGGGCTTATGCAGGAGGCCACCAGTCATTATGTGTGTCTCTCACATTGATATTTCTCTCTTTCTCTCCCTCTTTTTTCTATTCCCCCTAAAAATCAATGAGAAAATATCCTTGGGTGAGGATTAAGAAAAAAAGAAAGAAAGAAATAGTTGGCAGAGCCCTGGCTGGTGTAGCTCAGTTGGTTGAACTGAAGGGTTGCCGGTTCCATTCCCGGTCAGGGCACATGCCCCAGTTACGGGTTATTGATCCATGTTTTTCTCTCTCACTGATGCTTCTCTCCCTTCCTCTCTCTCTCAAATCAGTAAAAACATATTTTTTAAAAAGAAATGGCTGGCAGAAACCTACCATGACAATAAAGGAAATTATGCTAAAATGTGCAATTTACTATATCATGGAAAGAACAGTTGTAATTAGATTAGTTGGTTCCCACCAATTCTGTTTGAATAAGGTTGTGCTACCAGCCTGTTCTCTTCATTTTCCTGACCTATAACATGCTAATTCTTAATGTTATAATGAACATGAAATATAATGATGTTCACCAAAGTGTTCTGTGAGCACTTTGATACAGTATGAATGTGAAATTACAGTCCTGCTATCAATGTCCCTCTGAGCCATCTCTATATTTGAAATCACATGTAATTTATCTTCATTATTCTTTGACCCTACTCTAGTTTAATTTGTAAATTTGAAAGCACTCTTTCAGCAAACATTCAGGGGGCCCTCAGGGACCCTGAGTTGGGCCTGGGACTTCTGAGAAGAATCTGGTGTGAACCAAAGAGCTCACAATGCAGAGGTAGGCAGGCGGAGCCAATGATTCAAACAAGATGACACTGGCCTAATTAGAGCTCAGAGAAAGAAGCCATACTTCTTCTGACTGGAATGAGCATTCAAAACCAGTTCCAGATGAGCTTCTATTGAATAGTGTGTCATCTCTATGAAGTTCTTAAGTCACTTTATTTATTGTTTATTGTTTCTGAATCGTCAAACCTGAAGCTCCCCAGAGTTGAGAGGCTTTCTTTTATTTGACTGGGAGGCTCTGATGCTGGGGTTGCTATATCCATCTTCATCTGGGACCATACACCGTGCAAACTGCCTATATATCAGTGAGCTTCTGAAAGTCGGAAGTCTTAGTGCATTTCTCACTGAAGCATAGCAGAGCAGAACTGCGTTTGGAATCATCAGTCAGTGAAAGATGTAATCATGTATGGATGAGACAGTGGAAAGTGCATAAAACTATGGAAATTTTAATGAGCTTGTAAGTGGTTTAGAGATGAAGCTATGGATTAGATTGCACGACCACCGATACTGTGATTTCAGACATACAATCAAACACTTGTATATGTCTGAAACCTCAGTTTCCTCATCAGAAATGGTGATACTTATAGTATCTACCTCATAGGGTTGTGGTAAGGTTTAAGTGAGTTTATGCACGTAGAATTCTTAGAGTCTGAAGCATTGTGAAGATAAGACCCGTGGTAGCTACTATTGTTGCTGATGTTATTAACGACTAAGATGATATTGGGCATTTTGTTGAAGAGGTCAGGAAAGGAAGGTGGCAGTTCCTAGGGTGCACTCTAATTTTTCCTCCTCTTCCCTGCATTTGCATCCAGGAGGAAGATTTTCTTTTCCACAGGATTTGGGAAATACTCACCTTCTGATGTTTATTCTGTTCCACTCTGAAAGACACTCAAGAAGGTTTAGCTAAAAGATGGTGAGAAATCAATAATATATATAATTTCAGAGAGGAAGGGAGAGGGCGAGGGAGAGAGAGAGAGAAACATCAATGATGATAGAGAATCATGGATTAGCTGCCTCCTGAATACCCCACACCAGGGATCAAACTGGCCGTGTGCCCTGACCGGGAATTGAACTGTGACCTCCTGGTTCATAGGTCGACACTTAATCTCTGAGCCACGCCTGCCGTGTGAGAAATCAGTTTTGGTTGGTAATTGTTTCAAAAAATGGAGATTTTTATCTTTCAGAATTCTGAATTATAGAGTAATCCCAGGACAGACCAAGGATGATTGGAAAATGTTTCCTGAGGTTTCATTAGGCTTATGCTTTTATTGGGAGCATCAGCTAATTTTCTTAAAATGTTAAAAAATAGCCCTAGCCAGCTTGGCTCAGTGGATAGAGCATCAACCTGCGGATGGAATGGTCCTGGGTTCTATTCCAGCCAAGGGTGCATGCCTGGGTTGCGGGCTCATCACAGGTGTGCAGGAGGCAGCCAATCGATGGCTCTCTCTCATCATTGATGTTTTGATCTCTCTGAATTCCTCTCTGAAATCAATAAATATATTTTAAAAAAATAGACAAAACCCCATCTGTACTTCATCCTCTGTTCAATATATATATTTAAAGTAGAAGCCCGTTGCACAAAGATTCACGCAATAGGCCTTCCTTCCCCTGGCTGCCTGCACTAGATTTCCTCTGGCACCGGGGTCCCAGGCCTTTGCTCCAGCAACTGAGGAGAAGCCAAGCCTCTTCCGTCTTCAGTCTTCACTCCAGCCAGAGCCTTCAGTCTTCTCTCAGCGGCTGCCCTGGTTAGGCAAATTAACTGCCATCTTTGTTGGGTTAATTTGCATGTGTATCCTGATTGGCTGGCGGGCCTGGCAGAGTGACACCAATTTGCATGTTTCTCTTTTATTTGTGTAGAGTGGCCTATCCCTGGCTGGCCATCTCAGTTGGTTGGAGTACCATGTTTTAAACCAAAAGGTTTCCGGTTTGATCCATATTGGGGCCTACACAGGAGGCAACTGATGGATGTTCCTCTCTCACATTGATGTTTCTGTCTCCCTTTCTGTCTCCCTCCCTTCCTCTCTCTAAATTCAATGAATATCCTTGGGTGAGGATTTAAAAAATAAAATTGCCCTAAAAAGCAAAAATAAAAAATTGGCCTTTCATGACACAAGTATAATAAAGGTCATGTAACTGCAAAGAATCTCTACTCTGTAACCCAGCGCTTTCTCCTCTCTGTCTTCTGTCTTCACACTGGCCTTGTCCAGTCCACCTTGGACAAGGCACCAGGACCACCTTGGCTCCTTTCTTTCTTATCCTTCCTCCTTTGCACATTTGGATTGTGACCACCTTCTCTAATCACTAGATTCTGATCAGCATCACACAGTCTTAGGGACAAAGACTCAGGTCTAGTCACCACATAAACAGAGTTTCGGGCAAGCTGGACATAACGTCGTGACTTCAGCTATGTTTCAACCTCAGACCCATGGAACTACAGACCCTACCAATCAGACTTTCATGAAACCTGGCAGATGATGCCATGGCTGCCATGGAACCTGATACAATGATGAACTACTTCCTACCCTGGCCCACAACCCAACCCCCTAACTACCATGAGTAATAATTTTCCCATATGTCCCCATGCAGGTCTTAGAGCACTGCTCACCTGTCAAAACTTCCTCCTTCTATGTGATCACAACTCTTCTGAATTAGTTATTTTTTACTCACTGTTATATTTTTGTATACTTACTTGTTAATGTTCTATAAGTATACAATTATATTATTATTCTATTTTATTTTTTCCACCACCATTTATACTCCTGTATTATTATTTTTTCATCCTCACCTGAGAATATATGCTTATTGATTTTAGAGAGAGAAGAAGAGGAAGAAAGAGAGGGAAACATGGATGTGAGAGAGAAACATCGATGAGTTGTATCCCATACACACCCCGACTGGGGATGGATCACGAAACCTTTTTGGTGTATGGGAGGATGCTCCAACCAACGGAGCCACCGAGACATGGCTATTCAATTATTTTTATTTTGAGAGAATGTTTATTAAAACTAGGGACAGTGAAACAAGGATAGAAGCAGCAGCAGGAGAGAGCTTAGGCTGGGCTGCTGTGTTGCTCTAGAAAGGTTAAAGGAAAGAGTTCAGCCTAGGCGGGCGGCTTTGGCTCATTGGAAAGTCATAGAAAAGAGGCCTTGGAGCCAGGTTCAGGGGGTTAGCCTGAATGAGCTGCCCCTGCCCGGACTCCCTGGTGCAAGTCTCCTGGGTCCCTTAGTTTAGGAGATGCACACCGAGTGGGGGTTGGGGGGAGGAGAGGGGAAAGGGTGAGGGGTCTGTGTGCTCCCGGAGAGAGAACAGCTTAAAAAATATATATATTAGAGCACCATTGCACGAAATTTATAAATTTCTGCACCGTGGGAATGGCGGTGGTTGTGGGGGGGGGGGGGAATTCCTGAGCCCGGCCTGTGCCCTCTGTGGCTCTGACAGTCTGGAAGTCCTGCGATCCATCGCTTGCAGAGGGAGGTCCCGTTCAGTAGCCCCAGCTCTGCATTGGTGGCCTGGGCCTCCCTCTTTGGGGTGACGGGGAGCCCCCATTGATGACCCAGTGGCTAGTGGCCTGGGCCTCTCTCTGCAGGGCATCATGGGGGATTGGGGGGCCGGACCAATTGCGTTTCACAGGCCTTGGCTGGCCTGGCGCCAGTGGGTGTCATAGCCTGGTCATCTGGTGGGTCCTTCAGCTGGTCCGCCCTGGATTTGCATATTATGGTTTCATTATTGTAGATTTGGGGGGTGGGTCTGGGTGAAGGTGAGAAAAGGGGGAGAAATGGGGGACCTCTGTGATAGTGTCAACACTAAATCTGTATATAATTATTGTTACACATTGAAAGAGGTTTTATGACCCTGGCCAGTGTGGCCCAGTGGTTGAGCCACGACCTATGAACCGTGAGGTGGGGGGCCGGCAGGAGGCAGCCATGGAGGTTTCTCTCTCACCTGTTTCTCTCTCTCTCTCTCTGTCTCTCTCTGTCTCTCTCTCTCTCTGTAAAATAAATGATTCATAGAAAGGGGTTTATGTGAACAGCCCCTGGCTGTGTAACTGCTCTGCCTCTTGCTCCTCCCCGGTAACTCCCGAGAGGCCGCCCGACCTACACCAGGTCAGGGTCAGGCAGCTGCGCGCCCTCCGCCCGCACCTCGTGGCCTCGGGGTCCACTCGTCATCCGAGTCCTCGGAGTCCTCCACCCGGGGCCTGGCCGTCCTCCCGCGGCGACACATGAACGCGGGTCGAGGGGCCCTGAGACCTGGAAGGAGAGAAAGAAAGAGTCTGTCCTGCAGGCGAAGAGCTGAGGGACAAACAGCAGAGCCAGCGCTTGGCGGGGGCAGAGCCCGGGGCCCTGGACGGAGCACCCCCGCCCCGCCCACCCCGCGGCCCCGTCCCCCCTCGCTCACCCATGCTGAGCAGCGCCTCGTAGTTGCTCTTCACGTTGCGGTGCTGCGCTCGCTCCCAGGCGCCCATCTGCGCCCACTCCTCCCGGGAGAAGTAGATGGACACGTCCCTGCAGGCGGCCCTGGACTGGGGGAGAGACCGTCCGTCCGTCCATCCGTCCTCCCCGGCCCGAGGGGCGGCGCCCCGCCTCCACCCCGTCCCCACCCCCGTCCCCACCTCCACCCCCTCGGACCCCCTTACCTTAGGCCTATGCCCCGCTCTCCCCGCCTCCTCCACGGGGCGCTCCTGCAGGTCCCTGTCCGGGTCCATGGTGCCGCCAGCGGAGTCCCCTCCCGAGGACACGGTGCCTGTGGGAGGAGGAGGCGCTGAGGGGACCGCTCCCACCTTGCAGGGCAAACCCCCCCCCACCCCCCCAACCCCCAGACAGACCGGGGCCGCGGCCATTATGACCCACTAGGGGGCGCCTCCTTCCCGCCGCGGTTGGGGGGTCCCAGGGGGTACTGAGGGGCCCGGTCAGGGGGTCTGAGGGGCGAGTTCCAGGGACTGAGAGGCGCAGTCAGGGGGAACTGAGGGGCGCGTTCTGGGGGGTCTGAGGGGCACGGTGGGGGGTCTGAGGGGAGCGGTCTGGGAGGTCTGAGGGGCGCGGTCAGGTGGGACTGAGGGGAGGGGTCTGGAGGGTCTGAGGGGAGCGGTCTGGGGGATTTGCGGGGAGCGGTCTGGGGGGTCTGAGGGGCGCGGTCAGGGGGGTCTGATTGGCGTGCTCAGAGGGATCTGAGGGGCGAGGTCAGAGGGGTCTGAGGGGCGCGGTGGGGGCGTTGAGGGCCCTTGGGGGTGGAGGTGGTTCGCCTTTACAATGGGGCGGGGGGGCTGTGCCGAGAGGAACCGGGTTCGGGAATGGCACCCACGATTCAGGAGCAATGCACGCGGGAGGAGGCGCCTCAAGGGGCAGAGACGTCTCCGGCTTAGGAGATGGGCCCGCTGGACAGAATCCGGGTCTTTCTTGCCAGGAAAGTTGGGTGCTCGGGTCAGAGGATTTGGGACTCCTGTGAAGAGATTTGGGGTCTCAGGGACAGCCTCCATGGTTTCTGTCTCGGAGTTGGGGATTTGGTCTTCCTGGGTGCCGTGGTTAGGGAGCCCAGGCTCGGGGTGTGCTGTGTCTGACCTTTGGGGGATTGAGCGTTCCTCTGGGCGCTGAGACCGGGGGTCCTCCGGGATAGCGCACTTGGGGTCCCTGGAGGCTGACAGAGTGGGAGCCTCTCGGGAGGACACCCTGGGTCTTCGGCTGGGGGTTTGAAGGCCAGCGGCAAAGGGGTTCCCACGCAAGGCTCCCGTTTTCCTGTCTGTCTCCAGGCCGCACTGCGAACCTGGCCGAGGTCCCCTCAAACCCGCGCTCCTGGCCGCGTGCTCCCGCCCTCAGGCGGTGTGCGGCCGGCTGAGGGGGAGCTTCCTGCCTCCAGAGCGTCAGCGCCAGCCGCCAATGAGTGCTGTGGTCACGGGGCCCGGCCTGCCAATGAGCGGTCAGAAACGCGAAAAGGGCGGGCCATGGAGGTGGAGCCTTCCTGCCAGTCAAGGAGAGAATCCTGTGGAAAGAGCCCGCCCTGCGCTCCCAACCCCCCATGGTGATTGGCTGCCCTGGGTCCTGCGAGTGTCCGTCAAGAAGCCTTCAGCCACTGGGAGGTGTCCAGGGCTTGGATTCCCGCTGCGTATGGGCGGGACCCCGGGAGCCGGGAGCCCCCAGCCAGGACAGGTGTTGGGCTGAGGCGGCCTTCCTGCCGCCTGACCGAGTCTCTCTTCCACCCGACGGTGTTTAGGTCCCGGACTGTCTTCCAGGCGCATTTGTTGGCTTCCTTAGCGAGAGGACCAGATGGTAGGTGGGGAGTTGCGTTCTGGGAAACAGGGATTCCCACTAGACCAGCGGTTCTGAACCTGTGGGTCGCGACCCCTTTGGGGGTCAAACGACCCTCTCACAGGGGTCGCTTAAGACCATTGGAAAACACATGTATAATTATATATTGTTTTTGTGATGAATCACTACGCTTTAATTATGTTCAGTGTGTAACAATGAAAATACATCCTGCATATCTGATATTTACATGACGATTCATAACAGTGGTAACATTACAGTGATGAAGTAGCAACGAAAAAATTTCATGGTTGGGGGTCAGCACAACATGAAGAACTGTATTCAAGGGTGGCGGCATTAGGAAGGTTGAGAACCACTGCCTTAAAGGAAGCTGTCGAGTGGAAGAGCAAGATGGTGGCGGTATAGGCAGACGTGTCCCAGGTCGTGTCCTGGAGCAAATGAAGTGAGCAGCTGAAACTAGTAACATCCACCCCAAATTGGCAAAATCGCTCAGCTGGTGAGACGGTTTGCAGCCGGGAAGACCAGAACTCCCCTGGAAAGGTAAAAGCCCAGGGATTTGGGCAGGAAAGTTTGCCAGACCTCTGAACCCAGAGAGTCGGAGGGAGACCGCGTGGCAGACAGCCGCGTCCCTTGGGACAGGCACAGCCCCTGACAGGGGAAAGGAGAACCGCCAGGGGAACTGAGAGCTGGGTTCTGTGATCACAGAGGACTGAGCCTAAAGGGGGCAGCCTGAAGAGCTGACCAGACCATGCAGTCCCGGTAAGAGAAGAAGCCTACAGAAACCAAGCCTTTCCCGTTTCCGCGGCCAGCGTTTGTTTGTTTGGTTTTACTGAATCCTGTTCATGGGACATTTCGGATACAGACACTCACCTGTGCTGAAGAGAGGGAGAGTGTGCGGAGGAGTGGAATCTGGGGAGAGACTGAGGAGAGAAGGGGGGCCGGGAGAGGTGGCAGCGAATTGAGTTCTGAGACACCCCGGAGCCCAGGTCCGGGGCAGACATTCTCTCTGGAGAGTGAGACTCCTCCCCCCAGCCCCCAGGCAAGGAGCACAGCCACACCCAGATTCCACCCTGTAGGAGATCAAGGATTAAAATAACCTGATCAGTCCCTGGGAGTTAACAGGGTCTGGCCTATAGAGGGATTTTCAATCCCAGCAACAACACAGCCCCGGTAACTAACTATTACGCAGCCAGCTCTGGGCAGTGAACCTCCACTGGACAGAGAGGCCCTATAGCCTCAGAGGCCAACCCCAGAACACTCCCACCCAGAGGCTGACCCACAAACTGACTCGTTGCTAAACACAAAATAAGGCAGTCTGGGAAACAAATGCGGCTTGCTTTAAAAAAAGGACTGTGGTTGACAACACAGAGGAACAGTGTATCGCAGGGAAACTCAACACTCTCCTGAATACCTGGCAGGTCTAAGGCGAGCCACACTGAAGAATAGAAGAACCGAAGGACCTTCACTACTGCAATTTTTTTTTTCTTTTTTCACCTTTTAACTACGGAACCAAATTTTTTTTCTTTGTTTTTTTTTCTCCTTTTTTTCCTTTTTTTTTTCTTTCTTCTTTTTTCCATCACCTGATTTTACCCTTTTATTTACTACCTTCTTACTTTTAACCAGTATTATTACTGCTACCATTTTACCATTTTTTTTTAAGTGCCATTTTATTTTCTCTTTATTTTATTTTGGGATTAGTGTTCTCCATTCTATTTTCATCGTTATATTATTGGTTGTTTCTAGTTTGCATTCATCTCCAGGGAGCTGTTGCTGGAATTTGTTGGGATTAATGGCTGTTCTGTAGGAGTATTCTCCTCGTATAAAATAAGTCTCCTCCCCTCTTCCACTTCATTCTCTCTTTTCGCTCTTTCTTTTTCTTTTCTTTTCTTTTCTCGCTTTAATTTTCCCCCCTCCTTTTTCCCAATTTCATTTTTGCACTCCTTTTTTTGGTCCCTACTTTTCTTTTTCCTCTTTTATCTTTTTCTCTTCCTTCTTCCTTATCCCCTAATTCTCTTAATTCAGGTGGTCACCTTTATTTGGGGTTATTAATATCGTGAATATATTTGTGTATAGTGCCTGGTACGTGGTGCCTTGTTGTGTTGTATTTTGTGCCTTTAAATCAACGCAGCAGATCCAAGCAACAGCAACCTCCTGAGCAACAACACCCTCTGCTGAGGAACAGCAGCTGTACGTGAAACCTCGCCCCACCAGCCCGAAGAGCCACCACAGCTGTGAACAGCACCCACCAGAGGAGCTGCTGCCAACTGAAGAGCAGCTGCTACCGCAACTGCCCGAAGAGCAACCACAGACCAAGGAGTCACTGCCACCAAGGGAGCAACCACTGAACGACTCAATGTCTAGATATGTCAGTGAGATCAAACATGCGTAGACAAAGAAACCCCCAAAGGAAAGAGTAGGAGGACTCTCCAGAAAAGCAGCTAAGTAATACAGAGGCAGGCAACATGACAGAAAAAGAATTCAGAATAAGGGTCCTAGAGTGCACAAACCGGATGGAGGAAAAAATCGACAACCTCTGCAAGAAGCTAGAAGAAACAGATGAAAAAATCAACAACTTAAGTAAGACCCAAGAAGAAATGAAGAGTGATATAGCTGAAATGAAAAACTCCATTGAAAGTATCAACAGTAGACTAGGAGAAGCGGAGGACCGAATTAGTGAATTAGAAGAAAAGGAAGCAAAACACACCCAAACTGAACTGCAATTGGAGAAAAAAAATGAAAAGTCAGGAGGAGAGCCTAAGGGTGCTTTGGGACAACATGAAACGAAACAACATACGAATAATAGGGGTACCAGAACAACAGAAGGATGAACAAGGATTAGAAAACCTATTAGAAGAAATAATATCAGAAAACTTCCCTGAGGTGGGGAAGAAAAAAGTCACGCAAGCCCAGAGAGTCCCAAACAAGGTGAACCAAAAAAAAACCCACACCAAGACACATCATAATTACCATGGCAAATGTTCAGGACAAAGAGAGAATCCTACAGGCTGCAAAAGAGAGACGGAAAGTTACATACAAGGGATCTCCCATTAGATTGTCAAATGATTTCTCAACAGAAACACATCAGGCCAGAAAAGAATGGACAGAAATTTACAAAGTGATGCAAAGCAAAGGACTGAATCCAAGAATACTCTATCCAGCAAGGCTATCATTCAAACTTGAAGGGGAAATAAGAAGCTTCACAGACAAAAAAAGGCTAAGGGAGTTTATTACCACCCAGCCAGCAATGCAAGGAATGCTAAAGGGACTGGTATAAAAATAAGAAATAAAAAGCTCAGAAAGAAAACAGCCACACAAAAACAGAAATGGCTACAAACAAGTACCTTTCAATAATAACTTTAAATGTAAACGGACTAAATGCTCCAAACAAAAGATATCGAGTGGCTGAATGGATAAAAAAAACATGACCCATACATCTGCTGTCTACAAGAAACCCACCTCCTTAGAAGGGACTCACACAGCCTGAAAGTGAAAGGATGGAAAAATATCTTTCAGGCAAATGGAAAGGAAAAGAAAGCTGGGGTAGCAATACTTATATCGGACAAAATAGACCTCAAAGTGAAGGCCATAACAAGAGATAAGGAAGGCCACTTCCTAATACTAAAGGGATCAATACAACAAGAAGATATAACTCTGGTAAACATATATGCACCCAATGCAGGAGCACCCAAATTCATAAAAAAAACTCCTGGAAGATATCAAAGGAGAGATCCACAACAATACAATCATAGTAGGGGACTTTAATACACCACTGACAACACTGGATAAGCCCTCTAGACAAACAATCAGCAAAGATACAGCAATCCTAAATGACTCACTAGATCAGATGGACTTAATAGACATCTTCAGAACACTTCACCCCAAAGCCAGGGAATATACATTCTACTCAAATGCTCATAAGACATATTCAAAAATAGACCATATATTGGGTCACAAGCAAAGTATCCCCAAATTCAAGAAGATTGAAATCATAAAAAGCGTCTTCGCAGACCACGATGGCATAATATTAGAAATAAACTACAATAAAAACAACCCAAAGTACTCAAACACCTGGAAGCTGAATAGCATGCCATTACATATTGATTGGGTTACCAATGAAATCAAAGAAGAAATTCGAAACATCCTGGAAACTAATGATAATGAAAACACAACAATCCAAAACCTATGGGACACAATGAAAGCAGTCCTGAGAGGGAAGTTTATAGCTCTACAGGCCTATCACAAAAAAAACAAGAAAAAATGGTAGTAAATCAGCTAACTCTACAACTCAAAGAATTAGAAAGAGAGCAACAAGAAAACCCCAGAGTGAGCAGAAGGAAGGAGATAATAAAGATTAGAGCAGAAATAAATGACATAGAGACCAAAAAAACAATACCGAAAATCAATGAAAACAAGAGCTGGTTCTTTGAAAGGATAAACAAGATTGACAAACCTCTAGCCAGACTCACCAAGAAGCAAAGAGAGAGGACCCAAATAAACAAAACCAGAAACGATAGAGGCGAAATAACCACAGACCCCACAGAAATACTAATGATTGTTAAAAAAATACTATGGACAGCTCTACTCCAACAAACTAGACAGCCTGGAGGAAATGGACAAATTCCTAGAAAAATACAACATTCCAAAACTCAATCAGGAAGAATCTAAAAATCTCAACAGGCCAATAACTATGGAAGAAATTGAAGCAGTCATCAAAAGGCTTCCAGCAAACAAAAGCCCAGCACCAGACGGCTTCACAGGGGAGTTTTACCAAACATTCAAGGAAGAACTAAAACCTATCCTCCTCAGACTACTACAAAAAATTCAAGAGGAAGGAACACTTCCAAGCTCATTCTATGAAGCCAGCATCACCCTAATACCAAAACCAGGTAAAGACAACACAATGAAAGAGAATTACAGGCCAATATCCCTCATGAACCTTGATGCCAAAATCCTCAACAAAATCTTAGCAAATCGGATCCAGCAGTACATCAGAAAGATCATACACCATGACCAAGTAGGATTTATCCCAGGGATGCAAGGATGGTACAATATCCGCAAATCAATAAACGTGATACATCACATAAACAAATTGAAAGAAAAAAACCACATGGTCATATCAATCGATGCAGAAAAAGCATTTGACAAAATTCAACACCCATTTTTAATAAAAGCTCTCAGCAAGGTGGGAGTAGTAGTATCATACCTCAACATAATAAAAGCCGTATATGACAGGCCCACAGCCAACATCATACTCAATGGACAAAAACTAACACCATTTCCCCTAAGAACAGGAACAAGGCAGGGATGTCCCCTCTCACCACTCCTGTTCAACATAGTACTGGAAGTGTTAGCCATTGCAATTCGGCAAGAAGAAGAAATAAAAGGCATCCAAATTGGAAAAGAGGAAGTAAAACTGTCCTTATTTGCAGACGACATGATATTATACATACAAAACCCTAGAGACTCCATCAAAAAGCTACTAGACTTAATACATGAATTTGGCAATGTAGCAGGATACAAAATTAACCCCAAGAAATCTGAGTCATTTCTATACACCAATAGTGAACTTTCAGAAAGAGAGATTATAAAAACAATCCCGTTTACCATCGCACCAAAAAAATTAAGCTACCTAGGAATAAACTTAACTAAAGTGGTAAAAGACCTCTACTCAGAAAACTACAGGACGTTGAAAAAAGATATAGAGGAAGACATTAACAGATGGAAGAACATACCGTGTTCATGGATTGGTAGAATCAACATCGTTAAAATGTCCATACTACCCAAAGCAATCTATAAATTCAACGCACTTCCCATTAAAATACCAACGGCATACTTCAGAGATCTAGAACGAACTCTCCAAAAATTCATCTGGAATAAAAAAAGAACCCGAATAGCTACAGCAATCCTGAAAAAGACCAAAGTAGGTGGGATCTCAATTCCAGATATCAAGTTGTATTACAAAGCCACTGTTCTCACAACTGTGTGGTACTGTCACAAGAATAGGCATATAGATCAATGGAATAGAATAGAGAGCGCAGAAATCGGCCCGAAACAATATGCTCAATTAATATTTGACAAAGGAGGCAAGAACATACAATGGAGCCAAGATAGTCTCTTCAATAAATGGTGTTGGGAAAATTCGACAGATATATGCAAGAAAATGAAACTAGACCACCAACTTACACCATTCACAAAAAATAAACTCAAAATGGATAAAGGACTTGAATGTACGACAGGAAACCATAAAAATTCTAGAAGAATCCAAAGGCAACAAAATCTCAGACATATGCCGAAGCAATTTCGTCACTGATACTGCTCCTAGGGCACTTGAAACTAAAGAGAAAATGAACAAATGGGACTACATCAAAATAAAAAGCTTTTGCACAACAAAAGAAACCATCAACAAAACAACGAGAAAACCCACTGTGTGGGAAAACATATTTGCCAATGTCATATCTGATAAGGGCCTAATCTCCAAAATCTATAGGGAACTCATACAACTTAACAAAAGGAAGATAAACAATCCAATCAAAAAATGGGCAAAGGACCTAAATAGACACCTTTCAAAAGAGGACATTCAGAAAGCCAAGAGACATATGAAAACATGCTCAATGTCACTAATCATCCGAGAGATGCAAATCAAAACAGCAATGAGGTACCACCTCACACCTGTCAGATTGGCTATGATCAACAAATTAACAAACGACAAGTGCTGGAGAGTATGTGGAGAAAAAGGAACACTTGTGCACTGCTGGTGGGAATGCAGACTGGTGCAGCCACTATGGAAGACAGTATGGAGTTTCCTCAAAAAACTGAAAATGGAACTCCCATTTGACCCTGTGATCCCACTTCTAGGAATATATCCCAAGAAACCAGAAACACGAATCAGAAAGGATATATGCACCCCTATGTTCATAGCAGCACAATTCACCATAGCTAAGATCTGGAAACAGCCTAGGTGTCCATCAGTTGATGAATGGATTAGAAAACTGTGGTACATCTACACCAAGGAATACTATGCTGCTCTAAAAAGGAAGGAACTCTTACCATTTGCAACGTCATGGATGGAACTGGAGAGCATTATGCTAAGTGAAATAAGCCAGTCGATGAAGGAAAAATACCACATGATCTCACTCATTCATGGATAATAGAGACCATTATAAAATTTTGAACAATAATAGATACAGAGGCAGAGCTGCCTCAAACAGATTGTCAAACTGCATCAGGAAGGCCGGGGAAGGTTGGGGGGCAGGAGGTAGGGGGGTAAGAGATCAACCAAAGGACTTGTATGCATGCATATAAGCATAACCAGTGGACATAAGACATTGGGGGATAGGGGAGGCTAGGGGACTGTCTAGGGCGGGGGGATAAAATGGACACATATGTAATATCCTTTGTAATACTTTAAGCAATAAATTAAAAAAAAAAAAAATAAATAAATAAATAAAATAAATAAAGGAAGCTGTCAGCCAATTCCTTTGCACAAACGAACCTCTGCTCCCCTCATGTGGCCTTTTAAAGAATAACACCTTGTGCTTCTGTCCGTGGTGCTGGAATGTTAGCTAATGTCCTGTGAATTTGATGAAAAATTCTACCCAAAAAACCACAAACAAACAAACAAAAAACAAAACCTACAGAAAACCCTACAAAATCACCGAGGCTGTCCAGGGTGCAATTATTCCTTCCCTGGATGGACTGAGGTCACGGGTCTGGCTTTTGCACCCGTTCCTGTCCCAGCCCTGCCAAGGGAAGCCTTGGCTGCTTCACTGACATGGGGAAGCTGTGCGTTCACTAATTCAGTCCGTAACCTAGAGGCTGCCATGATTGGAGCAGTCAGTCCTGGGGAGGCCGCCGTTAACAAGGCAGCCAGTACCGCACCGGTCTCCTTTCCTGAGGCAGCCAGTCAGCCGCGGCCATTGTGATTGCGTCAGCCAGTGCCTTGGATGACACCATTATGGAGGCAGCCAGTCTGTGCAGTGAGGTGCAGGGGTATCGGGAGAAGGTGTTATTCCCACTAGACTCAGCGGCCTCTGTAGGGCATTCCTGAGGCAGTCCTTTCCCTGTAGGCGGCCATTATTGATGCTGTCAGTACCAGGGAGGCTGTTGTTGATGGCAGCTCCAGATGCAGGTTATCATGGGAACATGGTAGTACCACGAGAAAAAAATTCATCTTAAACCTTTGTGTTGAAACCCAGTGTGTTTTTAAAAAATATATTTTTATTGATTTCAGAGATGAAGGGAGAGGGAAAGAGATGGAAACATCAATGATGAGAGAGAATCATGGATCCGCTACCTCCTGTATCCCCCCCATCCCCACTGTGTATTGAGACAAAAACCCCGGCATGTGCCCTGCCCTGGAACCGAACCAGGGACCCTTCAATTTGCAGGCTGACATTCTCCCCACTAAGGCACACTGGCCAGGGCCACAGTTGGTTTTTTAGAAAGATACATTTCTACTATTTCAGAGAGAAAGATCAGTGATCAGTGATCATCCTAGATTGGCTGCCTTCTGCCAGAAGAAAGAGTGACATGTGTTCTCATCAGCTAAGCGTAAGGAATATCCCTGGCCAGTGTTGTTCGCTGGTTAGAACTTCGGATGCCCAGGGATGGGTCTCTGGTGGGATTCCTGGTCTAGAGCACATACCTGGGACGCAGGTTTTATGGCCAGCCCCGGTCTGGGCTCCTGTGGGAGCCAAAGATCCATGTGTCTCTTGCATATTCATGTTTGCTTTTTGTTTCTTCTCTTTCCCCTCCTTCCATTCCTCCCTCCCTTCTTCCCTCTCTCCCTCCCTACCTCCCTCCATCCCTCCCTTCCTCCCTCCCTCCCTCCCTCCCTCCCTCCCTCCCTCCCTCCCTCCTTCTCTCTCTGTAAAAAGCATATCCTGTGGTAAGAATTAACAAAAACGTACACAAGAAAAAAGTACAAAATGGAAAAGATTTGGAGGCTGTGAAAAAGCAGCATACCCCTAAAGAAAGGCACCATGATGAGCAGAGCATTCAGCTATGCTGATGTTTTTCCTTGCGATGTGTCTATAAGATAAAAATAAAATGTCCGACTGTCCCTCAGCTGGCAAGGTCCTGACAGAACACGAGGAGGCCACTCTAGCGCGGTCCTTGCAGGGTCTCCCAAGCCACCACGTTAGGGGCGAGGATCTCGGTGGGCGAGGCGGGGAGGAGCAGGGGAAAGCGAGGGGTGAAGGAGGTGGGGAATGGACAGAGGAGGGTCTTGCACGTGCTCCCCTGTCCTGCCTTGTGTCGCTTCTGCGAGAGTCACCCACAATGGGAAGATGCGAGCAGACTCAGCTGGTGTCGGTGACCAAGGGACACACAGACCAAGGGACAGACAGATAATCGAGGCCGCAGTGGCCTGTAGAGGTTGACATCCGGGAAGGGACATTACCTCCACAGGAAGAATAGCTCCCTCAGAGGAAGTATTGTTTTCCCAAATGAAGGAGCAATTCATTCACAACATAAGTGGTCCACATACAGGAAAGTGCAGTTCCCCTACAGGAAGAACGTTTCCTCACAGGAAGTTTGTTTCCCCCACAGGAAGAGGCGTTCTCCCACAGGAAGTTTCCATTCCCTCAGAGGTAGTTGTGATTCCCTCACAGGAAGATAGGTCAACAAACAGGAAAGTGCATTTCCCTCACAGGAATCTGACACACCCTCACAGGAAGAGTCATCCGCACACAGGAAAGTGCATGTCCACAAAAGGAAGAAGGGATTCTAAAACAAAAGAGACACTACCCCACAGGAAAATGTGTTCCTACACGGGAAGGGACACTTCCGCTACAGGAAGGAGTGTTTGTGTCTGGTAGTTTTATTTCCAAAAGGAAGTTGATTTTTCATATATGTAAGATAGGTCAGCACACAGGAACGAGTACGTCCCACAAAGAATGACCTGTCTACACACGGAGGTACATTTCCTAGAGAGGAAGAATGGTTCCCCAGAGGAAGTTTGTTTCCACACATGAATGTGTGATTCATTCGCAGCATAATAGGTGCGCATACAGGAGAGTGCATTTCCCCCAAAAGAATAAGGTTTCTTCAAAGGAAAATAGTTTTCCCTATAGGTATAGGCGTTCTCCAACAGGAAGTTTTGATTCCCGCACAGGAAGTTGCATTTCCCCCACAGGAAGAGAGATCGACAACAGGAAAGGGCATTTCCCCCACAGAAAAATGGGACGCTATCACAGGAAAAGAGATCCGCTCAAGGTTAAGTGCATTTTCCCCACAGGAAGCAGGGTCCCTAAAACAAAAGGTACACTCACCCACAAGAATATGGGTTCCTACATTACAAGGGTCATTTCCACCACAGGAAGGAGGGTTCACAGTCGGAAAATTTTGTTTCTACAAGAAGATGGCTTTCCATCAGTGGAAATAGTTCTGCACTCAGGATCCTGCATGTCCTGTAAAGAATGAAGTGTGTACACACCAGAAGTGATATTACCTCCAGAGGAAGAATAGTTCCCCCAGTGGAAGTATTTTTCCCCCACATGAGGAAATGTTCTTCACAGCATAATAAGTCCGCATTTTTGGAAAGTGCATTTCCTACATAGCAGGAAGCATGTCTCAAAGGAAGGTAGTTTCCCCGCAGGAAGAGGTGCTCTCAAAACGGAAAGGATGCTCGCACAAATAGGGGCCATTTCTTCACAGGAAGAGAGATCTGCACAAAGGAAATTGCATTTCCCCTTAAGGAGGAAGGGTTCCTACAATGGAAGGATAACTCCCCAGTAGGAAAATCAGTTCTCATTTCGGATGGGACATTTCCCAACAGGAAGGAGGATTCACAATTCAGAAGTTTGGTTTCCACACGGGATGTTGCGTTTCCATTACAGGTCGAAAGCTCTGCACACAGGAAAGTGCATTTCCCCCACAGTACGTTGGCTTCCCAAAGCAGAAGGAAAATTTCAACCAAAGGACAAAAGCTTCCCCACCGTAAGTTTGGTATCCCCACAGGAAGATGGATTCCAACACAGGAAAATCGGTTTGGATAATGAAAAGTGCATTTCACACACGGGAAAAAGGGTTTCCTTGGAACAAGTGAATTTCCCCCACAGGAATAGTTCTTCTCCCACAGGAAGTTTCATTTCCACCACACCAATATGCACCTCCCTCACATGAAAATAGTTTCACAAAAAAGAGAATGCAGTTCCCACACTAGAAATAGGATTCTCACAAAGAATTTGCAATACCCTCAAAGGAAGGTGGGATTCGCTCAAAGGAAGATACATATGCAAACAGGAAAGTGCATGTCCCACAAAGGGTGAAGTGTTCAGACACAGAAAGGGACATTTCCCCCAGAGGAAGAATGGATCCCTCAGAGGAAGTATTGTTTCCCCAAGTGAAGGAGCCATTCATTCAGAGCATAATCGGTAAGCATACTGGATATTGCAGTTCCCCTACAGGAAGAAGGTTTCCTCACAGGGTGTTCGTTTCCCCCACAGGAATAGGTGTTCTCTAACAGGAAGTTTCCATTCCCCCACAGGAAGGTGCGAGTCCCTCACTGCAAGATAGGTCCACAAACAGGAAAGTGCATTTCCCACACTGGAAGTTGAGACGCCCTCACAGGAAGAGTCATCCACACACAGTAAAGTGCATTTCCCCCACATGAAGAACGTTTCCTCAAAGGAAGTTTGTTTCCCCTATAGGTAGAGGCGTTCTCCAACAGGAAGTTATGATTCCCCCACAGCAAGGTGCGATTCCCTCACAGGAGGACAGGTCCACAACAGGAAAGTGCATTTCCCCCACAGAAAAATGGGACGCTTTCACAGGAAAAGAGATCCGCACACAGGAACATGCATTTCAGCAACAGAAAGTAGGGTTCCTAAAACAATAGGGACACTCTCTCATATAATATGTTTTCCTACAGCCAGCGGACATTTCCCCCACAGGAAGGAGTGTTCACCATGGGAAAGGGATAGAGATGGAAACATCAATATTTCCCGGGAGCCGGTCCATCCTGCTGTTTCAAGTGATCTGGCATATATGATATACTGTTCTTAAGATGTTTGCTCACCTTCTTGGCCCTATGTGCTTTAACCAAGGTCACCTCTTTGAGAAAGGTTGTTTCCCCAGGTAGGTTTTCTCCCCTGAAGTTAGGGAGGGAATTAACCCCCTTAACTAAGTGCCATGTGGGTAATTATTCACATTAACTACGAACAATCATGCTTAAGCTACATAATATTTACTCCCTGGAATGGAGATAAGAAACGCCCTAACCTTTGGAATAGAGATTGATAGGATTGGAATCAACTGCTATAAATACAGATGTAACAAGACAACAAGAGACAGAACTTAGAAGACAGAACCAAAAGACACAGAACCTAGACACAGAACCTACACAGAACCTACGGACAGAAGAAATTAGCTGGAGAGAACATGTCAAATGATCCTGGACAGAAACTGGCCAAAGAACCTTGAGACAGAACCTAGTGAGAGAACATGGCAAAAGATCCTGGACAGAAACTGGCCACAGAACCTAGATACAGAACCTACACAGAACCTAGACACAGAACCTACACAGAACCTAGAGACAGAAGAACTTCGCTGGAGAGAATATGGCAAAAGATCCTGGACTGAACCTGAGTACAGAAATTGGCAAGGAATCCTCGCACCTTCCTATTTCTAGTCACCTGACTACAACCTGGTGACTGAACCTGGCTGGAGAACCTAGCAAGAGAACATGAACACAGAACCTGGCTGGATATCCTAACCAAAACTTCGCTGGAGATCCTGAACAGAACTTGGCTGGAGATCCTGGCTAGAGATCCTGGCTAGGCTGCTGATCAACTGAACGCTGTCTCTGTGTCATTCCTTCTTCGCTGACTCCGTCCACAACTTTGGGGACCCCCGGACCTGCTGGGGTTGGACCCCAGCATCTGGTGCCAGAACCGGGACCTCTAGGTAAGCCCCACTCTCGGGATGGATAGGACTCTACCGTAGGAAGAGGGTGGATAGTCTTCGCCGACTCCATCCACACCTTTGGGAAACCCTGGAACAGGATTCCCCTAGGTAAGACCCCCCCCAATGAGAACCCCCACATTCAGGACTCATAAGACTCCACCAGGGTACTGCAGACCCCCCTATAGAGGATAAGTAGGGTAAGAAGGTGGATAGTACAGAACTTAGATTGAGAAGATGTGCCATACTGAGTCCAAAGAAAGAAGACTCTGTATTGATTCTAAGATTGAGAAGATGTGCCATACTGAGACCAAAGAAAGAAGACTCTGTATTGATTCTTAGATTGAGAAGATGTGCCATACTGAGTCCAAAGAAAGAAGACTCTGTATTGATCTTTAGATTAGGAAGATGTGCCATACTGAGTCTAAAGAAATAAGACTCTGTATTGATCTTTGAACACATATGCTTGCTAGGAGAGGAATTAAGGTTACACCCAGTCAGACAGAACGTTTTATACAAGAAGTATGTCCATGCTTTTCTGAGGAAGGAAAGGTAAATGGAAAGGCATGGGAGGAGGTAGGCCCAAGGAGCCTTACCCTTAACCCCACTGCAGTCTTTCCACCGCAGGAAAGTGCAGGATTGGCTAGCTCTCCCTGGGGTGATAGATCAGGACTAAGGTAATAGCGGAAAGCGCCGATCCTACTCTTAAAATGGATACAAGAGAGCATTTGGGGTTTTTCTTTTTAATGCCTGCTTTTAAAAAATAAAAAAGGGGGAATATGCCTGAAGCCGGTCCATCCTTGCTGTTTCAAGGGACCTGGCATATATGGCATATTGTTCTTAATATGTTTGCTCACCTTTTTGGCACTATGTGCTTTAACCAAGGTCACCTCTTTGAGAAAGGTTGTTTCCCCAGGGAGGGAATTTCCCCTGAAGTTAGGGAGGGAATAAACCCCCTTAAGTAAGTGCCAGGTGGGTAATTAGTCACTTTAACTACGAACAATCATGCTTAAGCTACATAATCTTTACTCCCTGGAATGGAGATAAGAAACGCCCTAACCTTTGTAATAGAGATTGATAGGATTGGAATCAACTTGTATAAATACAGATGTAACAAGACAACAAGAGACATAACTTAGAAGACAGAACCAATAGACACAGAACCTACACAGAACCTAGAGACAGAAGAACTTCGCTGGAGAGAACATGGCCACAGAACGTAGAGACAGAACCTAGTGAGAGAACCTGGCTGAAGAACCTAGAAACAAATCCTGGCTACACAACCTGGATAGAACATGGCAAGAGAACCTGACTAGAACCTGGTGACTGAACCTGGCTGGAGAACCTGGACAGAACCTGGCTGGAGAACCTAGTGAGGTAACATGGCTACAGAACCTTGCTGGAGAACCCGGAGAACCTAGCAAGAGAACATGGACACAGAACCTGGCTGGAGATCCTAACCAGAACATCGCTGGAGATCCTGAGCAGAACCTCTCTGGAGATCCAGACCAGAACTTGGCTGGAGATCCTGGCTAGGCTGCTGATCAACTCAACACTGTCTCCGTGTCCTTCCTTCTTCGCCGACTCTGTCGACGCTTTTGGGAACCCCTGGACCTGCTGGGGTTGGACCCCGGCAAATGATGAGAGAGAATCATGGATCAGCTGCCTCCTGTATCACCCCCTCCCCACTGGGGATCCAGCCTGCAACGAGGGCATGTGCCCTGACCGGGAATCAAACCAGGGACCCTTCAATACACAGGTTGACACTCTCCCCACTGAGGAACACTGGCCAGGGCCACAGTGGTTTTTTCTTAGAAATATGCATTTCTACTATTTCAGAAAAGAAGAAAGATCAATGATGAGTGATCATCCTAGATTGGCTGCCTTCTGCCAGAAGAAAGAGTGGCATGTGTTCTCATCTGCTCAGCAGAAGGAATAGGCCCTGGCCAGTGTTGTTCACTGGTTAGACCTTCGGATGCCCAGGGAAGGGTCGCTGGTGGGATTCCAGGTCCAGAGCACATACCTGGGATGCAGGCTTCATTGCCTGCCCCGGTCTGGGCTCCTGTGGGAGCCAAAGATCCATGTGTCTCTTGCATATTCATGTTTGCTTTTTTGTTTCTTCTCTATCCCCACCCTCCCTCCCTCCCTCTGTCTGTAAAAAACATATCCTCTGGTAAGAATTAACCAAAACATAAACAAGAAAAACGTACAAAGAAGGAAAAGATTTGGAGGCTGTGAAAAAGCAGCATACCCCTAAAGAAAGGCACCATGATGAGCGGAGCATTCGGCTCCGCTGATGTTTTTCCACGGAATGTGTCTATAAGATAAAAATAAAATGTCTGAGTGTCTCTCAGCTGGCCAGATCCTGACACAACAGGACGAGGCCATTCTAGCGTGGTCCTTGCAGGGTCTCCCAAGCCACCACGTTGGGGCGAGGCTCTGCGGCGGGGGGCGAGGCCAGGAGGAGCAGAGGAAAGCGAGGCGTGAAGGAGGCGGGGAATGGACAGAGGAGGGTCCTGCACGTGCTCCCCTCTACTGCGTTGTGTCGCTGCTCCCAGAGTCCCCCCCACTGAGAAGATGGGAGCAGACTCACCCGGTGTCAGTGACCGAGGGACATACAGGCTGAGGGACACACAGACTGAGGGACACATAGACCGAGGGACACAGAGACCGAGGGACACACAGATAATCGAGGCCGCAGTGGCCTGGAGAGGTGACATCCGGGAACCTGTGACCACTGTGTTGGTTCCTTTTATCCTCCCAGATGTACCTTCTCAGAGGTTTTTGACTCCAGAACCCTGGATTCCAGTTCCACAGACAGCACCTACTTCATGGTGACTCTGCCCAAGACCCAAGACCTCTCTGGACAACCATTCACACATCAGTTGTTTGGAAAGTGATCTCAAACTTATTCTATATAGTTATTGCATGTATGAAAAATAAATCAGAGCCAAGCAGTCATCTGTTTGATGTATTATACATTTGTATCATACATACATTTTAGTTTAGAAAATGACATTTCTCATTCAAAGTTGCCTTCCTAAGTGTAATTAAGTGAGCATGTTAAAAACTTTGTAAGAGTGAATGTTTTACTTGGCAAATGTTTAGAAACTTGGTAAGTATTACTGTGTATCGCTGCCCAAGGAACTGTTGGGGGTCATGTGTTGTCACCAAAGCAGAATGTTTGCTCAATGACTGGTCCCCTTGTTGAGACAACCTTCATGGTTTTCCCTTCATTCTGTTATGAACCTATAGGCAGAAGGTAGAATTAGGCTTGTACTGATGCCACAGCTCCCACCTGCTGTGATGATGGAAACAGGCCTGATGCTCCAAGCATCATGAGAACACCAGCAAGCGAGGCTCAATGACTGAGCGTTGACCTATGAACCAAGAAGTCCCCTTGATTCCTGGTAAGGGCACCCCCATCACCTGATTGTTTCTCTTTGTCTCCCTGTCCCTCTGTGTCTCAGATCAAGAACAACAGATTTAAAATAAAACTGGAAACTGTCCAATCTGCTCCTATCCTCCTCCCAAAAGGTATCAGATTTTACTGAAAACACCCACCACTTGTCTTCCTTAGTCATCGTGAGAATTCCAGTTCATGAATGTTCAGAGCATCTCAGTTTCAAACGTGCGTGCACATCTACACCCAAACAGCGGAGCTTCGCATCCTGGAGAATTTTCCATTTCCTTCCAAAGGAAGTGAGATGTCTCACACTGGAAATGGAAACAAATGGTAGGAAAAGCTGGGCATGGAGATCAAGGCTAATCATTGCAACCTGGGAATGATGTACTCAACAAATCACAGCATGAATAGTCAAACCAGAACATTCCTGTACGTGGAGGTTTGGGCACGGGGACACCAACATTTTTAATGTGAATGAGCACTTGATTGTGCAAAGCTTTCCTTCACCCCCTGAGAGATACTCAGCAGAGGTGCTGAGCCACTTGGAAATGTGTGCTGTTTCAATGCGATGCTGGGGGTGGGGGTTTGCCCCTCCTGGCCTGAGCGAGAGAGCCCACCTTCCAATGTGAACAGGGCCCCTGCTTGGGTGTCAACAGCTCCATGACTGTGGGCTGGCTCCTCCCGAGTCCGCTGAGACCCACAGAAAACAATATCCCAACTGGCAGATTTCTCCTGGTCCTGAGGTGTTTCAGGATTGGGTTAATGAGGGAAAACACAAGTATGAAGGTGTGGCTCAAAGGTTGCTTCTGAGAGTTTCAGGTCACCCACCCAAGCCCTCAGTCATTGGAGGGAATGAGGTTTCAATTCTTCACATAGAAATGCCATCATTTTTTAAAATATATTTTTTATTGATCTCAGATAGAAAGGGAGAGGAAGTGGGGGGAGACGAGAGAGAGAGAGAGAGAGAGAGAGAGAGAGAGAGAGAGAGAGAGAGAGAAACATCCATGATGACAGAGAATCATGGATCCGCTCCCTCTTGCAAGCCCTACACTGGGCATCAAGCCCACAACCCGAGCATGTGCCCTGACCAGGAATTGAACCCTGACCTCCTGGTTCATAGGTCGATGGTCAAGCACTGAGCCACACCAGCCTGGCAGGAGAGGGAAGGTCATGGTCCCAGTTCGTGGGTTTGGTGACCCCTTCAGGAGCTCTCCTCCAGGAACAGGTGCTGTGCTAGGTCCCTCAGGCTGAGGGGTGATGGGCCCACACCGCGTGTGCCTGCTCCCTGCATTGATGTCCGTCTGCTCTGTTGTAAGAAAAGAGGGGCCTCTGGTTGCTGTGGCCCCGTCGCCTCCCTAAGCAGACGCTACCTGTTCCCTGGAGCCTCGCTGGACTCCCACCATGGGCCCATCAGCATCAGTGCTCCAGGCCTCGCTGGACATTACCTGTGAACCGGTGGCCAGGAATGACCGACACGGCCTGCCTGCTCTGCTCACGCGGGTCCATGGCCCATCAGACTCCCCATAAGAAACGTGCAGTGAAGGATTTCAGACGGGTCAGGGTAGGGTTAGACACGCGGACCCAGGTACAAGGCCAGCACCAGGAGCTGCTGCGAGGTGGGCTTCGCACACACTGTGAGGTGAGGTGCACCTAGCAGCTCTCAGCAGGGTGGCGAGGGCCTGTGTCCTGGTCACTCGCAGTGCCGCATGCCCAGGCTCAGTGGGAGGGGGTAGCCCGGGGGAGGCGCATGCCTGACCCCACGCCTCCTGCTCAGGCAGCCAAGTCCACGCAGAACAGTGGGGCTGCGCGAGCTCTAAACTGTCTCCCGGGCCCCACGCCCTCTGCCTCCCTTGTCCACCTCAAGGCCTGGCAGACGCTGTTCACCGAGAGACGCACGTTTTAGCCACCTGAGCCAGTGGCGCCGGTGCTGACCACACTCTGAATGACACTCCAAAGCCTGGGTCACCCTCCCGCTTTATAGCTTGGAAAGGGGCACAGAGACTTTGGGGGTCTTGCCTTAGGACACACAGTTGTGAGGGCAGAGCTGAGACTCAAACCCTTGTGGGCAGACCTGGCGCCCACATGCTATGCCCCAGGCAAGATGCCATTGCTACAGAGGCAGCAAGTAGAGGGCGACCAGTGCCCAGACTGAGGCAGCACAGGTGTGTGCACACACACACACACAAACACACACACACACACACACACACACACACGTACACACACACCTGTACAAACCCTCTCTGGCTTTCACCTCTGAGGCTACAGAGGTCTGAGGAATCAGGGGCGGAGCCAGGAGAAGCCTAGGGGTTGTTGGGGTCCTACTCATGTTCCTGGTGAGTCTGTCTCAATCCCTCTCCCTGGCAGGAACCTCACTGGACTGATGACAGATTCCTACCTTCCCGGGTTCAGGTCTGTGGCTGAGCGTTCTCTGAGGCCCTCCTGGAACTCTGCTTTCAGTGATGAGGGTGATGAGGCATGTCGGCTTCAGGTTTGTCTGGACACAAAATTTATTAAAACGAGGCCAAAAACACCATGAGGGACATGGATGTTGACATCCCCATAGCACTTAAGGAACTGTTTGTCTATTGCCTCTCCTCTTGAAAGTGGAGGATGTTTGACCAGTTACTTCTGTACTAAATACACTCTTGGGGAAGGAAAGGAGCCTGCAGGCTTACTCTGAAGCCCCCTCAGAGCTGGGGTATGAGGTATGTGGTGCCGACAGTTGCCCTGTGGCTACTGAGGTGCAATTTAGGGCTCATGATGCATTATCCCTGCAAACACCGGGCTTCTCCCCTGAGTGTGTCCTCTGGTGTCTGATGAGAGATGACTTATCTCTAAAGCCACCCCCACACTCACTGCACACATAGGGCTTCTCCCCTGAGTGTGTCCTCTGGTGTCTGATGAGAGATGACTTATCTGTAAAGCCTCGCCCACACTCCCTACACACATATGGCTTCTCTCCTGAGTGTGTCCTCTGGTGTCTGATGAGAGATGACTTATCTGTAAAGCCTCGCCCACACTCCCTACACACATACGGCTTCTCTCCTGAGTGTGTCCTCTGGTGTCTGATGAGAGATGACTTATTTGTAAAGCCTTGCCCACACTCCCTACACACATACGGCTTCTCTCCTGAGTGTGTCCTCTGGTGTCTGATGAGAGATGACTTATCTGTAAAGCCTCGCCCACACTCCCTACACACATAGGGCTTCTCCCCTGAGTGTTTCCTCTGGTGTCTGATGAGAGATGACTTATCTCTAAAGCCTCGCCCACACTCCCTACAAACATAGGGCTTCTCTCCTGAGTGTGTCCTCTGGTGTCTGATGAGAGATGACTTATCTCTAAAGACTCCCCCACACTCACTGCAAACATAGGGCTTCTCCCCTAAGTGTGTCCTCTGGTGTCTGATGAGAGATGACTTATCTGTAAAGCCTCGCCCACACTCACTGCACACATAGGGCTTCTCTCCTGTGTGTGTCCTTTGGTGTCTGATGAGAGATGACTTATCTGTAAAGCCTCGCCCACACTCCCTACACACATAATGCTTCTCTCCTGAGTGTGTCCTCTGGTGTCTGATGAGAGGTGACTTATCTCTAAAGCCTCGCCCACACTCCCTACACACATAGGGCTTCTCCCCTGAGTGTGCCCTCTGGTGTCTGATGAGATGTGACTTCTTTGTAAAGCCTCGCCCACACTCCCTGCACACATAGGGCTTCTCCCCTGAGTGTGTCCTCTGGTGTGTGTCGATATGTGACTTATCATTGAAGCCTTGCCCACACCCTCCATGCTTGATTGTTACAATTTTTGACATTCTTACTTCCACAAATAATTTGCCTGTGTTCTTTGCATTAACATTCTGGCCTGTGCTGGGCTCTTCCTCCATTATTCTCTCATGGTCACTGGAGCTCCCTGTTTGTCCGTTTGGAGGCTTGAAAGAGGCCCTTGAAGTTCCCCTGTGCCTGATCCTTTTAAGAAAAGGTTTGGACCTCCATTTGACCTCTTGACCTTCAGCTTTGTCATTCCAGCCATGTGGACCAGTCTGTTGCTGCTGCTGTTGATTCTGACGCTCTGGGCCAGCTTCCTCCGCCTGGACGTGTTTTCCTGCAGATGCTCCTGACAGAATCTCAGAGGGGTGATTGCGTTTCACATGTTGGCTGAGGAATGTCCGACTGGAGAAGGCCACAGAGCAGGAGGGACATGGGTGGATCTCTGGCTTTGGTTCTGCTGGAGAAGAAAGTTTTGGTCAGGGCAGGTGTGGGCAAGCCTGCCTGTGCCGTACGCTCTGTCTCCTGGTAAGACCCGTCCCCGGAATCATTCTAGCTGTGTTGACAGTGCAAGCTCTGCCTCCCACAAAGTGTTCCTTCACTGTCTACTTTTCTTTTTCTTTGTCTGCACTACTCTTCTTCAGAAATCCAGAGACCCCATATCAAAAGTCTTTTCTACAGCCCTGGCCAGTGTGGATCAGAGGATAGAGCCTCAGCCTGTGGACGGAAAGGTCCTGGGTTTGATTCCCATCAAGAGCATGTGCCCTGGTTGCAGGCTTCTCCCCAGCCTGGGCCCTGATCTGGGCGTGTGCAGGAGGCAGCCAGTCAATGTGTTTCTCTCACATCGACATTTCTCTTTGTCTTTCCTCCCTCTTCCATTCTCTCTAAAAATCAATGGAAAAATATCCTGGGATGAGGATTGAAAAGAAAAAAGGTCTTACAGATCAAGGACCATCAGAAGGCATTTCACTCCTTATATGGGTTGGACTATTGTGACCTTTCCATATACATGTGTCTTCTAAGTCATGTTAAAGAGAAAAACCACAGGCCTGGCCAGGTAGCTCAGTGGTTGAGCATCAACCCATGAACCAGGACGTCACCAGTTTGATTCCTGGTCAGGGCACATGCCAGGTTTTGTGCTCGATCCCAGCAGGAGGCAGCTGATCCATGTTGATATTTCTATCCCTCTCTTCATTTCCCTTCCTCTCTCTCTCAAATTACTAAAAATATTTAAAAATAGAGAAACCATAGGCCCCAACTAGCAATTGCTTCTCTCTCAGTTTTCCACAAATCACAAAATGGAAATATGTCCTTCCTCACACAGTATTCCTACTTGATTTCTTTCAGTGTTAGCCTACTTCAAATACACTACAAAGTCCTGTTTCAGAATATCTTTCCAACCATCCCCTAGCCAGTTTGGATCAGTAGATAGAGCGTCGCCTTGGGGACTCCAGGGTCCTGGATTTGATTCTAGTCAAGGGCACATACCTGGGTTGCTAGCTCAATCCCCAGCCCTGGTTGGGGTGTCTGTGGGAGACAAGCTATTGATGTTTCTCTCTCTGTCTCTCCCCCTTCTACTCTCTCTCAAAAAATAATCAGTGGAAAAATATCCCTGGGTGAGGATTAACAACAACAACAAAAATATTTCCCCAACCTGCTTCTTACACTCCTGACTCCCGTACCTCTCCAGCCAGTCCGCCTTCCTCTCTCACTTGGAGTTGAAATAATCTCGGAGGGGATTCCCCACTGAAGTTTATTTCCCCCAAAAATTAACAAAGCATAGTTTTAGAACATGCCACTCTGCAGCTGAAAACTGCTCAGTTGTCCCGTCTCACTCAAGAAAGTCCCCAGTATCTCAGCTTGGATCATAGGCACTGTATTTCCCGGCTGCTAGGCATCTGTCCAACCTCTGTTCTTGCCCTCTGTACTGAGACTGAGACGGGAGTAGCCCTCAGCCAGCTCAACACCCCACCTCTTTCCTTCCCTGCACCAGCCAATCCCTCTGCCTGGGACCTTGTGACACAACTGTTGTAAATGTTGTCTCCTGAGAAAGCCTTCCCTTGACCTTTGCAATCCGACACACCCACCTTCCCCTCACACTGATCCCTAGGCACTTGTCCTGGGCCCGTTTTCTCCAAAGCGCTAACCACTGTGTGATATTAAGCACATGCACATATGTCTGCCGAGGCTTCCATCCTTCACCAACCAGCTGCTCAGGAGCAGTGATTCTGATCATCATGCTAATCTGTATTTCCAGCTCCCAGAACCCTGTGTGGCACCGAGTAGGAATTCACATGACAAGTCAAAAAATAATGAATGAATGCATGTTAACACACACATTTCATTTAGAAATATGCAGTAAATGAAGAAGAAACAGCTAAAGTGTTAAAAAAAAAAAAAAAAAAAAAAAAAAAACAACAACCCAAAAACAACCACCTTGATGAGAGAGCTGGTTAAGTGCCTGAGACCTTTTTTTTTTTTTTTGCCTCTAATCCTTTCAGCACTATATGATGCTGTGCATTTTGTGCATGAAGTATTTTTAAAAATGGAACACAAATTGGCCCTGGCCATTGTGGCTCAGTTGGTTGAGCATTGTCACATTCACCCAGAGGTAGCCAGTTTGATTCCTGGTCAGGGCACATGTCAGGGTGGTGGACTTGATCCCCAGTAGAGAGAATGCAGGAGGCAGCAGATTGATATTTCTCTCCCTCTCTCTTCATCTCTGTCCCTAAAACCAATACAAGCATATTTTTAAAAATTAGAACAAAAATAAAAATATTAAAATTATTCTTAAGAATCAAAGACCTATGTGATGAGCCATCAATTTCTGAAGCATCTGATTTGAAGCTTTGCTGACTCTAGAGTGGATTTTACTCTACTTGAGAGTTGGAGCATGAAAACTTCTAAGAATTCTTTCTTTCCATGTTGAAGAAGAGTGGTGCCCACCTCTCCCGGCCACAAGCTCTGTCTTCCACTTGCTGCCCCACTTGATGCCCAGCTTTTGGCCATACTCTTATCCATACCAGACCAGCAGCTCACAGCCCATCCTCACGACCCGGCAGGTTCGGTAGAAAATCTGCCTGTGATATTGAAAGGCCACCAGGTTCTGTTCTTCCTCATCCCGGGCGCAGTTCACATACCTGGCGTTGAGGCAGATGAAAGGAAAGAAAACCACAGGCGATGAGCTTCCACTACCTGTCATATCGTGTCCAGATCCTCACTGACGCGTAAGGGCCTCAGCACTGATGGCACCCACCCCCATGTTCCTGGGGAAACTTCTGTTCAATGTCCAAGCCTCTGTCACAAGGTCATGTGAATTCCTGTCTCTACGTCCTGCTCACAGGTCTCATCCTGCCTAATGCCATTTCCAAAGCCTCATTCCAGACTTCCCCATCAAACCCGGTGGCCTCTAGCTTCTCTAAGCTGTAAGTCAGGTTCTGTGTTACACCCCAGGACTCGGGGCTTGCTCTAGGACTCACATCATTCAACACTCAGTCCAAGTCTACCTTCTCTTCAGAGGCCTTTGTCGAGTCTCCCCACACTTTATTGAAGGCATCATTCAGTTGCCTCCCCCAGGTTCCCACAGAAATGTCGAGGTCTCTCTTTCTTAGAAAAATAACACAGAACAATAGTAGTTTATTCATAATCTGTCTCCCCTGACACAAGAGAGCTCCTCAGGAAAGGGCCATGAGCACTATGACTCTGCAGGCTCCAACATCCAGTTCTAGTTAGAACTGAGTCTGGGATGATGTGCTGACCTCACAGGTTTAGACTATCCTTGGTTCAAGGCTATCTGGGCACTGGGAACTTCTTGAAAAATAGGAAAATTAGAGTTAAATGTTTATGAAATAAAATGTTTCATGTCCGTCTGCAGTAAGTCCTCCCTAGGGACATGGATTGTGTGATCTGTGTAAGTAATGAATTCCTTCCTCTAAACTGGAATATAGTAAGGGTTTAACTAATGTCAGTTAGACAAATCACAGAGTAATCCAGGGTCCTCAAGGTTTTTCCCATTGCCCAAACTAGATTCTTCTCTTTTGAGGACATATGCTATACTGTTACCTCCTTTTTTCCTAAATGTCTCTAGATGTTAAAGATCACTGTATGGAGAAAAAGGGGGAACAGAGGACTGAGGGAGACCATTAGGGAGGCATGATTGGAAGGACAGACATGTGGGTTGTGAGGCATGAGTGTCCTCTCCGGCACCCAGAAGCCTAGTGACCTTACCTCATCCAGTTGGCCTGAGATGTATACTTTCCATCCACATACTCATAGCAGTTGCTCCATTTGTTGACCTGCATTTCAGGAAAAGAAGTTAAAGGCTGTGTGTGTGTGTGTGTGTGTGTGTGTGTGTGTGTGTGTGTGTGTGGTTGTGAGTATACAATAGAATAATTACTTTATTCTAGTGTCATCAAATCTCTTTCAGCCTGCATGGTGATTCAACTGCCAATGGTGATCACAGGATATTTTTCTTACTAATCATCTACACGCCTGAGTCAATTTGTCCACTAAGCAGGAGCCCCACAAGGGAGGAGTCTGTACCACTTTGCTCCCATTTACCCTCTGATCCTTAGAGAGGAGCTCCATGTTCATGCAAAGTCCGCCCAGTACACAGAGCTAACTAACCATATGGTCCCCATCCATGTCCTAGCATGTAGAAGGTGGGGGCATCCAAGCCACAGGAGGGACGGGAAGCCAGACGACAGGGAAGAGGTAAAGTTCTCACCAGCCAGGAGTAGCCGCTGTTGGCTGTGGCTTCATCTTCTGTGATCTGACCCTCATAAGGGCCAAAGTGCAGGCCCACCGGCAGATCACATTCCTCATTCCACACTCCAAGCCCAGCCTCAGGGATGCCTGATGGTCCGATTCTCAACCCAGGGGGCAGAGTGAGGGCTGAGAGGTTGACATGCCCGTTGTCCGAAGCACTGTCTTTTACAAACGTAGGAGGCCCGTGCACAGCACAGCTGTCAATGAAGAAGTTCTGACACTTCTCACAATCTGGAGGCAAGAGCAACAGGGATTAGTCAGGGTGCAGTGCATGTTCCTGCACACGAAGAGCTTCAGAAAGAGCTCCCATCAGTGAGCCTCAATCCTATATTCCCTGTCACGAGAGGAAGGGAATGATTTGGGCACCCAAAAACCAGGTGAAATCATAGCATCAAGGACATAACATGCCCCTTGGTTAGGGTGAGCTTACACAGGTAGTCAACATCCTGGGACTCGCTGATCTCTTGGTAGACATGGCCCTTTCTCTCTCGTAGGCTATACATCTTCACTTCGATCTCCTTTCTCCTGAGGTCTACATGAGAGAAGAGCTAGTGAACGAAGGGGGTCTGGAACATGAGTCCCTGTCTTGTCAGAAAACACACAATGTCTTCCCATCAAATGATCACCTGTTCTTTATAGTATCTGGTATTTTCCTCCATTAACTAAAAGACTAGTACGCCACACTGACTACTGATGGCAGATTCAATTTTAGTTTCTAGATGATCCCATTATCAGGTTCAACCTTCCAAGCTTTGGTCATTCATAAAGTATTTATGGAGGGCACGTTATGTGTTAGGCACTGAGTAAAGATCTGGGCACACAACACCAAGATAATATGGTTGCTATTATCACAGATGGATTTATTGGACAGCTTGCATGTGTCAATTGTTTGAGATTTAATTTAATGCTTTCAAACTATATGTGTCCCATGTTTCCTTATGTTCACTGTATACATTAGCATTCAGGAGCTCAGAGAGTTTGTAAGATTAGCTCAAAGCTTCAGTGCTAACTCCAGTTTCAAATCCAGGCGTGTTGAATGTCCACCCCACATACCTAGGCTATACTGACCAGCCTTTCCAGAGGAATTAGTGGAACTGAAATCTCCAAATTATTGAACTTACCCAATTTTGATCTAGGGTGCTGTCCGGAGGTACTTGCTTCTCCAGGAGGGGGCACTGGTTTCTGGGTCTGCTCTGAGCCACTTGTGGTCAACAAATTTGCTGTTCCTGACAATTCCTTCAAACTGGACTCATTACTTAATGGCGCCCTGGACTTTGCCTTCAGTGTGAAAGGCAAAGGGAAATAAATGTAACGTACATTTATTTAATTATGTAGGGTTTATGATATACATGACTTTAATGAACACTTCAACACCTCTTGGAAATACCTGGGAAGTATGAAAATTAGAGGAAAAAGAAATGGCCAATGTGGGTTTTGAATCGAAGACTAGAACCCATGCCTTAAGGCTCTTTCTTTTATAGCACATTGAGAATGAAGGATACTGGGAAGAGAATAAGACATAGTTGGGCCCTAACCAGTGTAGTTCAGTTGATAGAGTGTCGGCCTGCAGACTGAAGGGTCCTGAGTTCAATTCTCGTCAAGCGCGAGTTCCTTGGTTGCAGGACCCTCCTCCCTGGCCTGGACCTTGGTCTGGGCTT
This sequence comes from Myotis nattereri, assembly GCF_964212035.1. Classification (NCBI taxonomy): domain Eukaryota; kingdom Metazoa; phylum Chordata; class Mammalia; order Chiroptera; family Vespertilionidae; genus Myotis; species Myotis nattereri. The sequence continues at coordinate 43,761,658 of NC_138094.1, read as the reverse complement.
ATGCAGGAGGCCACCAGTCATTATGTGTGTCTCTCACATTGATATTTCTCTCTTTCTCTCCCTCTTTTTTCTATTCCCCCTAAAAATCAATGAGAAAATATCCTTGGGTGAGGATTAAGAAAAAAAGAAAGAAAGAAATAGTTGGCAGAGCCCTGGCTGGTGTAGCTCAGTTGGTTGAACTGAAGGGTTGCGGGTTCCATTCCCGGTCAGGGCACATGCCCCAGTTACGGGTTATTGATCCATATTTTTCTCTCTCACTGATGCTTCTCTCCCTTTCTCTCTCTCTCAAATCAGTAAAAACATATTTTTTAAAAAGAAATGGCTGGCAGAAACCTACCATGACAATAAAGGAAATTATGCTTAAATGTGCAATTTACTATATCATGGAAAGAACAGTTGTAATTAGATTAGTTGGTTCCCACCAATTCTGTTTGAATAAGGTTGTGCTACCAGCCTGTTCTCTTCATTTTCCTGACCTATAACATGCTAATTCTTAATGTTATAATGAACATGAAATATAATGATGTTCACCAAAATGTTCTGTGAGCACTTTGATACAGTATGAATGTGAAATTACAGTCCTGCTATCAATGTCCCTCTCAGCCATCTCTATATTTGAAATCACATGTAATTTATCTTCATTATTCTTTGACCCTACTCTAGTTTAATTTGTAAATTTGAAAGCACTCTTTCAGCAAACATTCAGGGGGCCCTCAGGGACCCTGAGTTGGGCCTGGGACTTCTGAGAAGAATCTGGTGTGAACCAAAGAGCTCACAATGCAGAGGTAGGCAGGCGGAGCCAATGATTCAAACAAGATGACACTGGCCTAATTAGAGCTCAGAGAAAGAAGCCATACTTCTTCTGACTGGAATGAGCATTCAAAACCAGTTCCAGATGAGCTTCTATTGAATAGTGTGTCATCTCTATGAAGTTCTTAAGTCACTTTATTTATTGTTTATTGTTTCTGAATCGTCAAACCTGAAGCTCCCCAGAGTTGAGAGATGCTTTCTTTTATTTGACTGGGAGGCTCTGATGCTGGGGTTGCTATATCCATCTTCATCTGGGACCATGCACCGTGCAAACTGCCTATATATCAGTGAGCTTCTGCAAGTCGGAAGTCTTAGTGCATTTCTCACTGGAGCATAGCAGAGCAGAACTGCGTTTGGAATCATCAGTCAGTGAAAGATGTAATCATGTATGGATGAGACAGTGGAAAGTGCATAAAACTATGGAAATTTTAATGAGCTTGTAAGTGGTTTAGAGATGAAGCTAAGGATTAGAATGCACGACCACCGATACTGTGATTTCAGACATACAATCAAACACTTGTATATGTCTGAAACCTCAGTTTCCTCATCAGAAATGGTGATACTTATAGTACCTACCTCATAGGGTTGTGGTAAGGTTTAAGTGAGTTTATGCACGTAGAATTCTTAGAGTCTGAAGCATTGTGAAGATAAGACCCGTGGTAGCTACTATTGTTGCTGATGTTATTAACGACTAAGATGATATTGGGCATTTTGTTGAAGAGGTCAGGAAAGGAAGGTGGCAGTTCCTAGGGTGCACTCTGATTTTTCCTCCTCTTCCCTGCATTTGCATCCAGGAGGAAGATTTTCTTTTCCACAGGATTTGGGAAATACTCACCTTCTGATGTTTATTCTGTTCCACTCTGAAAGACACCCAAGAAGGTTTAGCTAAAAGATGGTGAGAAATCAATAATATATATAATTTCAGAGAGGAAGGGAGAGGGCGAGGGAGAGAGAGAGAGAAACATCAATGATGATAGAGAATCATGGATTAGCTGCCTTCCTGAACACCCCACACCAGGGATCAAACTGGCCTTGTGCCCTGACCGGGAATTGAACTGTGACCTCCTGGTTCATAGGTCGACGCTTAATCTCTGAGCCACACCTGCCGTGTGAGAAATCAGTTTTGGTTGGTAATTGTTTCAAAATCTGGAGATTTTTATCTTTCAGAATTCTGAATTATAGAGTAATCTCAGGACAGACCAAGGATGATTGGAAAATGTTTCCTGAGGTTTCATTAGGCTTATGCTTTTATTGGGAGCATCAGCTAATTTTCTTAAAATGTTAAAAAATAGCCCTAGCCAGCTTGGCTCAGTGGATAGAGCGTCAACCTGCGGATGGAATGGTCCTGGGTTCTATTCCAGCCAAGGGTACATGCCTGGATTGCGGGCTCATCCCACAGGTGTGCAGGAGGCAGCCAATTGATGGCTCTCTCTCATCATTGATGTTTTGATCTCTCTGAATTCCTCTCTGAAATCAATAAATATATTTTAAAAAAAATAGACAAAACCCCATCTGTACTTCATCCTCTGTTCAATATATATATATTTAAAGTAGAAGTCCGTTGCACAAAGATTCACGCAATAGGCCTTCCTTCCCCTGGCTGCCGGCACTAGATTTCCTCTGGCACCCGGGTCCCAGGCCTTTGCTCCAGCCACTGAGGAGAAGCCAAGTCCCTTCAGTCTTCAGTCTTCACTCCAGCCAGAGCCTTCAGTCTTCTCTCAGCTGCTGCCCTGGTTAGGCAAATTAACTGCCATCTTTGTTGGGTTAATTTGCATGTGTATCCTGATTGGCTGGCGGGCCTGGCAGAGTGACACCAATTTGCATGTTTCTCTTTTATTTGTGTAGAGTGGCCTATCCCTGGCTGGGCATCTCAGTTGGTTGGAGTACCATGTTTTACACCAAAAGGTTTCCGGTTTGATCCTTATTGGGGCCTACACAGGAGGCAACTGATGGATGTTCCTCTCTCACATTGATGTTTCTGTCTCCCTTTCTGTCTCCCTCCCTTCCTCTCTCTAAATTCAATGAATATCCTTGGGTGAGGATTTAAAAAATAAAATTGCCCTAAAAAGCAAAAATAAAAAATTGGCCTTTCATGACACAAGTATAATAAAGGTCATGTAACTGCAAAGAATCTCTACTCTGTAACCCAGCGCTTTCTCCTCTCTGTCTTCTGTCTTCACACTGGCCTTGTCCAGTCCACCTTGGACAAGGCACCAGGACCACCTTGGCTCCTTTCTTTCTTATCCTTCCTCCTTTGCACATTTGGATTGTGACCACCTTCTCTAATCACTAGATTCTGATCAGCATCACACAGTCTTAGGGACAAAGACTCAGGTCTAGTCACCACATAAACAGAGATTCGGGCAAGCTGGACATAACGTCGTGACTTCAGCTATGTTTCAACCTCAGACCCATGGAACTACAGACCCTACCAATCAGACTTTCATGAAACCTGGCAGATGATGCCATGGCTGCCATTGAACCTGATACAACGATGAACTACTTCCTACCCTGGCCCACAACCCAACCCCCTAACTACCATGAGTAATAATTTTCCCATATGTCCCCATGCAGGTCTTAGAGCACTGCTCACCTGTCAAACCTTCCTCCTTCTATGTGATCACAACTCTTCTGAATTAGTTATTTTTTACTCACTGTTATATTTTTGTATACTTACTTGTTAATGTTCTATAACTATACAATTATATTATTATTCTATTTTATTTTTTCCACCACCATTTATACTCCTGTATTATTATTTTTTCATCCTCACCTGAGAATATATGCTTATTGATTTTAGAGAGAGAAGAAGAGGAAGAAAGAGAGGGAAACATGGATGTGAGAGAGAAACATCGATGAGTTGTATCCCATACACACCCCGACTGGGGATGGATCACGAAACCTTTTTGGTGTATGGGAGGATGCTCCAACCAACGGAGCCACCGAGACATGGCTATTCAATTATTTTTATTTTGAGAGAATGTTTATTAAAACTAGGGACAGTGAAACAAGGATAGAAGCAGCAGCAGGAGAGAGCTTAGGCTGGGCTGCTGTGTTGCTCTAGAAAGGTTAAAGGAAAGAGTTCAGCCTAGGCGGGCGGCTTTGGCTCATTGGAAAGTCATAGAAAAGGGGCCTTGGAGCCAGGTTCAGGGGGTTAGCCTGAATGAGCTGCCCCTGCCCGTACTCCCTGGTGCAAGTCTCCTGGGTCCCTTAGTTTAGGAGATGCACACCGAGTGGGGGTTGGGGGGAGGAGAGGGGAAAGGGTGAGGGGTGTGTGTGCTCCCGGAGAGAGAACAGCTTAATAATATATATATATTAGAGCACCATTGCACGAAATTTATAAATTTCTGCACCGTGGGAATGGCGGTGGTGGTGGTGGTGAGGGGGGGAATTCCTGAGCCCGGCCTGTGCCCTCTGTGCCTCTGACAGTCTGGGAGTCCTGCGATCCATCGCCTGCAGAGGGAGGTCCCTTTCAGTAGCCCCAGCTCTGCATTGGTGGCCTGGGCCTCCCTCTTTGGGGTGACGGGGAGCCCCCATTGATGACCCAGTGGCTAGTGGCCTGGGCCTCTCTCTGCAGGGCATCATGGGGGATTGGGGGGCCGGACCAATTGCGTTTCACAGGCCTTGGCTGGCCTGGCGCCAGTGGGTGTCATAGCCTGGTCATCTGGTGGGTCCTTCAGCTGGTCCGCCCTGGATTTGCATATTATGGTTTCATTATTGTAGATTTGGGGGGTGGGTCTGGGTGAAGGTGAGAAAAGGGGGAGAAATGGGGGACCTCTGTGATAGTGTTAACACTAAATCTGTATATAATTATTGTTACACATTGAAGAGGTTTTATGACCCTGGCCAGTGTGGCCCAGTGGTTGAGCCTCGACCTATAAACCGTGAGGTGGGGGGCAGGTAGGAGGCAGCGATGGAGGTTTCTCACTCACCTGTTTCTCTCTCTCTCTCTCTCTCTCTCTCTCTCTCTCTCTCTCTCTCTCTCTCTGTAAAATAAATTATTCATTAAAAGGGTTGTATGTGAACAGCCCCTGGCTGTGTAACTGCTCTGCTGCTTGCTCCTCCCAGGTAACTCCCGAGAGTCCGCCCGACCTACACCAGGTCAGGGTCAGGCAGCTGCACGCCCTCCGCCCGCACCTCGTGGCCTCGGGGTCCACTCGTCATCCAAGTCCTCGGAGTCCTCCACCCGGGGCCTGGCCGTCCTCCCGGGGCAACACATGAACGCGGGTCGAGGGGCCCTGAGACCTGGAAGGAGAGAAAGAAAGAGTTTGTCCTGCAGGCGAAAAGCTGATGGACAAACAGCAGAGCCAGCGCTGGGCGGGGGCAGAGCCCGGGGCCCTGGACGGTGCACCCCCGCCCCCCCCCCACCCCGCGGCCCTGTCCCCCCTCGCTCACCCATGCTGAGCAGCGCCTCGTAGTTGCTCTTCACGTTGCGGTGCTGCGCTCGCTCCCAGGCGCCCATCTGCGCCCACACCTCCCGGGAGAAGTAGATGGACACGTCCCTGCAGGCGCCCCTGGGCTGGGGGAGAGACCGTCCGTCCGTTCGTCCGTCCTCCCCGGCCCGAGGGGGGGCGCCCCGCCTCCACCCCGTCCCCACCCCCCGTCCCCACCTCCACCCCCTCGGACCCCCTCACCTTGGGCCTATGCCCTGCTCACCCCGCCTCCTCCACGGGGCGCTCCTGCAGGTCCCTGTCCGGGTCCATGGTGCCGCCAGCGGAGTCCCCTCTGGAGGACGAGGTGACTGTGGGAGGAGGAGTCGCTGAGGGGACCCGCTCCCACCTGGCAGGGCGACCCCCCCCCCACCTCCCCCACCCCCAGACAGACCGGGCCTGCGGCCATTATGACCCACTAGGGGGCGCCTCCTCCTGCCGCGGTTGAGGGGTCCCAGGGGGTAATGAGGGGCCCGGTCAGGGGGGTCTGAGGGGCGCAGTCAGGGGGAACTGAGGGGCGCGTTCTGGGGGGTCTGAGGGGCACGGTGGGGGGTCTGAGGGGAGCGGTCTGGGAGGTTTGAGGGGCGCGGTCAGGGGAGACTGAGGTGAGGAGTCTGGAGGGTCTGAGGGGAGCGGTCTGGTGGGTCTGAGGGGCGCGGTCTGGGGTGTCTGAGGGGCGTGGTCAGGGGGGACTGAGTGGCGAGGTCTGGTGGGACTGAGGGGAGCGGTCTGGGGGTTTTGAAGGGAGCGGTCTGGGGGGACTGAGGGGCGCGGTCTTGGCAGACTGAGGGGAGCAGTCTGGGGGGTCTGAGGGGCGCGGACAGGGGGGTCTGATTTTCGTGCTCAGAGGGGACTGAGGGGCGCGGTCTGGTGGGACTGAGGGGAGCGGTCTGGGGGATTTGAGGGGAGCGGTCTAGGGGGTCTGAGGGGCGCGGTCAGGGGGGTCTGAGGGGCGCGGTGGGGGCGTTGAGGGCCCTTGGGGGTGGAGGTGGTTCGCCTTTACAATGGGGGGGGGGGCTTTGCCGAGAGGAACCGGGTTCTGGAATGGCACCCACGATTCAGGAGCAATGCACGCGGGAGGAGGCGCCTCAAGGGGCAGAGACGTCTCCGGCTGAGGAGATAGGCCCGCTGGACAGAATCCGGGTCTTTCTGGCCAGGAAAGTTGGGTGCTCGGGTCAGAGGATTTGGGACTAATGTGAAGAGATTTGGGGTCTCAGGGACAGCCTCCAGGGTTTCTGTCTCAGAGTTGGGGATATGGTCTTCCTGGGTGCCGTAGTTAGGGAGCCCAGGCTCGGGGTTTGCTGGGTCTGACCTTTGGGGGATTGAGCGTTCCTCTGGGCGCTGAGACCGGGGGTCCTCCGGGTTAGCGCACTTGGGGTCCCTGGAGGCTGACAGAGTGGGAGCCTCTCAGGAGGACACCCCGGGTCTTCGGCTGGGGGTTTGAAGGCCGGCGGGAAAGGGGTTCCCACGCAAGGCTCACGTTTTCCTGTCCGTCTCCAGGCCGCACTGCGAACCTGGCCGAGGTCCCCTCAAACCCATGCTCCTGGCCGCGTGCTCCCGCCCTCAGGCGGTGTGAGGCGGGCCCAGGGGGAGCTTCCTGCCTCCAGAGCGTCAGCGCCAGCCGCCAATGAGTGCTGTGGTCACGGGGCCCGGCCTGCCAATGGGCGGTCAGAAACGCGAAAAGGGCGGGGCAGGGGGTGGAGCCTTCCTGCCAGTCAAGGGCAGAATCCTGTGGAAAGAGCCCGCCCTGCGCTCCCAACCCCCCGTGGTGATTGGCTGTGCTGGGTCCTGTGAGTGTCCGTCAAGAAGCCTTCAGCCACTGGGCGGTGTCCAGGGCTTGGATTCCCGCTGCGTATGGGCGGGACCCCGGGAGCCGGGAGCCCCCAGCCAGGGCAGGTATTGGGCTGACGCGGCCTTCCTGCCGCCTGACCGAGACTCTGTTCCACCCGACGGTATGTAGGTCCCGGACTGTCTTCCAGGCGCATTTGTTCGCTTCCTTAGCGAGAGGACCAGGCGGTAGGCGGGGAGTTGCCTTCTGGGAAACAGGGATTCCCACTAGACCAGCGGTTCTGAACCTGTGGGTCGCGACCCCTTTGGGGGTCAAACGACCCTCTCACAGGGGTCGCTTAAGACCATTGGAAAACACATGTATAATTATATATTGTTTTTGTGATGAATCACTAAGCTTTAATTATGTTCAGTGTGTAACAATGAAAATACATCCTGCATATCTGACATTTAGATGACGATTCATAACAGTGGCAACATTACAGTGATGAAGTAGCAACAGAAAAATTTCATGATTGGGGGTCAGCACAACATGAGGAACTGTATTCAAGGGTGGCGGCATTAGGAAGGTTGAGAACCACTGCCTTAAAGGAAGCTGTCGAGTGGAAGAGCAAGATGGTGGCGGTATAGGCAGACGTGTCCCAGGTCGTGTCCCGGAGCAAATGGAGTGAGCAGCTGAAACTAGTAACATCCACCCCGAATTGGCGAAATTGCTCAGCTGGTGAGACGGTTTGCAGCCGGGAAGAGCAGAACTCCCCTGGAAAGGTAAAAAGCCCAGGGATTTGGGCAGGAAAGTTTGCCAGACCTCTGAACCCAGAGAGTCGGAGGGAGACCGTGTGGCAGACAGCCGCGTCCCTTGGGACAGGCACAGCCCCTGACAGGGGAAAGGAGAACCGCCGGGGGAATTGAGAGCTGGGTTCTGTGATCACAGAGGACTGAGCCTAAAGGGGGCAGCCTGAAGAGCTGACCAGACCATGCAGTCCCGGTAAGAGAAGAAGCCTACAGAAACCAAGCCTTTCCCGTTTCCGCGGCCAGCGTTTGTTTGTTTGTTTTTACTGAATCCTGTTCATGGGGCATTTCGGATACAGACACTCACCTGTGCTGAAGAGAGGGAGAGTGTGCGGAGGAGTGGAATCTGGGGAGAGACTGAGGAGAGAAGGGGGGCCGGGAGAGGTGGCAGCGAATTGAGTGCTGAGACACCCCCGAGCCCAGGTCCGGGGCAGACATTCTCTCTGGAGAGTGAGACTCCTTCCCCCAGCCCCCAGGCAAGGAGCACAGCCACACCCAGATTCCACCCTGTAGGAGATCAAGGATTAAAATAACCTGATCAGTCCCTGGGAGTTAACAGGGTCTGGCCTATAGAGGGATTTTCAATCCCAGCAACAACACAGCCCCGGTAACTAACTATTACGCAGCCAGCTCTGGGCAGTGAACCTCCACTGGACAGAGAGGCCCTATAGCCTCAGAGGCCAACCCCAGAACACTCCCACCCAGAGGCTGACCCACAAACTGACTCTTTGCTAAACACAAAATAAGGCAGTCTGGGAAACAAATGCGGCTTGCTTTAAAATAAGAACTGTGGTTGACAACACAGAGGAACAGTGTATCACAGGGAAACTCAACACTCTACTGAATTCCTGGCAGGTCTAAGGCGAGCCAGACTGTAGAATAGAAGAACCGAAGGACCTTCACTACTGCAATTTTTTTTTTCTTTTTTCACCTTTTAACTATGAAACCAAATTTTTTTTCTTTGTTTTTTTTTCCTTTTTTTTCTTTTTTTTTCTTTCTTCTTTTTTCCATCACCTGATTTTACCCGTTTATTTACTACCTTCTTACTTTTAACCAGTATTATTACTGCTACCATTTTACCATTTTTTTTAAAGTGCCATTTTATTTTCTCTTTATTTTATTTTGGGATTAGTGTTCTCCATTTTATTTTCATCGTTATATTATTGGTTGTTTCTAGTTTGCATTCATCTCCAGGGAGCTGTTGCTGGAACTTGTTGGGATTAATGGCTGTTCAGTAGGAGTATTCTCCTCATATAAAATAAGTCTCCTCCCCTCTTCCACTTCATTCTCTCTTTTCGCTCTTTCTTTTTCTTTTCTTTTCTTTTCTCACTTCTATTTCCCCCCTCCTTTTTCCCAATTTCATTTTTGCACTCCTTTTTTTGGTCCCTACTTTTCTTTTCTTTTTCCTATTTTATCTTTTTCTCTTCCTTCTTCCTTATCCCCTAATTCTCTTAATTCAGGTGGTCACCTTTATTTGGGGCTATTAATATCGTGAACATATTTGTGTATAGTGCCTGGTACGTGGTGCCTTGTTGTGTTGTATTTTGTGCCTTTAAATCAACGCAGCAGATCCAAGCAACAGCAACCTCCTGAGCACCAACACCCTCTGCTGAGGAACAGCAGCTGTACGTGAAACCTCGCCCCACCAGCCAGAAGAGCCACCACAGCTGTGAACAGCACCCACCAGAGGAGCTGCTGCCAACTGAAGAGCAGCTGCTACCGCAACTGCCCGAAGAGCAACCACAGACCAAGGAGTCACTGCCACCAAGGGAGCAACCACTGAACGACTCAACGTATAGATATGTCAGTGAGATCAAACATGCGTAGACAAAGAAACCCCCAAAGGAAAGAGAAGGAGGACTCTCCAGAAAAGCAGCTAAGTAATACAGAGGCAGGCAACATGACAGAAAAAGAATTCAGAATAAGGGTCCTAGAGGGCACAAACCGGATGGAGGAAAAAATCGACAACCTCTGCAAGAAGCTAGAAGAAACAGATGAAAAAATCAACAACTTAAGTAAGACCCAAGAAGAAATGAAGAGTGATATAGCTGAAATGAAAAACTCCATTGAAAGTCTTAACAGTAGATAGGAGAAGCAGAGGACCGAATTAGTGAATTAGAAGACAAGGAAGCAAAACACACCCAAACTGAACTGCAATTGGAGAAAAAAATGAAAAGACAGGAGGAGAGCCTAAGGGAGCTTTGGGACAACATGAAACGAAACAACATACGAATAATAGGGGTACCAGAACAACAGAAGGATGAACAAGGATTAGAAAACCTATTAGAAGAAATAATATCAGAAAACTTCCCTGAGGTGGGGAAGAAAAAAGTCACGCCAGCCCAGAGAGTCCCAAACAAGGTGAACCAAAAAGACCCACACCAAGACACATCATAATTACCATGGCAAACGTTCAGGACAAAGAGAGAATCCTACAGGCTGCAAGAGAGAGACAGAAAGTTACATACAAGGGATCTCCCATTAGATTATCAAATGATTTCTCAACAGAAACACATTAGGCCAGCAAAGAATGGACAGAAATTTACAAAGTGATGCAAAGCAAAGGACTGAATCCAAGAATACTCTATCCAGCAAGGCTATCATTCAAACTTGAAGGGGAAATAAGAAGCTTCACAGACAAAAAAAGGCTAAGGGAGTTTATCACCACCCAGCCAGCAATGCAAGGAATGCTAAAGGGACTGGTATAAAAATAAGAAATAAAAAGCTCAGAAAGAAAACAGCCACACAAAAACAGAAATGGCTACAAACAAGTACCTTCCAATAATAACTTTAAACGTAAACGGACTAAATGCTCCAAACAAAAGACATCGAGTGGCTGAATGGATAAAAAAACATGACCCATACATCTGCTGTCTACAAGAAACCCACCTCCTTAGAAGAGACTCACACAGCCTGAAAGTGAAAGGATGGAAAAATATCTTTCAGGCAAATGGAAAGGAAAAGAAAGCTGGGGTAGCAATACTTATATCGGACAAAATAGACCTCAAAGTGAAGGCCATAACAAGAGATAAGGAAGGCCACTTCCTAATACTAAAGGGATCAATACAACAAGAAGATATAACTCTGGTAAACATATATGCACCCAATGCAGGAGCACCCAAATTCATAAAAAAACTCCTGGAAGATATCAAAGGAGAGATCCACAACAATACAATCATAGTAGGGGACTTTAATACACCACTGACAACACTGGATAAGCCCTCTAGACAAACAATCAGCAAAGATACAGCAATCCTAAATGACTCACTAGATCAGATGGACTTAATAGACATCTTCAGAACACTTCACCCCAAAGCCAGGGAATATACATTCTACTCAAATGCTCATAAGACATATTCAAAAATAGACCATATATTGGGTCACAAGCAAAGTATCCCCAAATTCAAGAAGATTGAAATCATAAAAAACGTCTTCGCAGACCACGATGGCATAATATTAGAAATAAACTACAATAAAAACAACCCAAAGTACTCAAACACCTGGAAGCTGAATTGCATGCTATTACATATTGATTGGGTTACCAATGAAATCAAAGAAGAAATTCGAAACATCCTGGAAACTAATGACAATGAAAACACAACAATCCAAAACCTATGGGACACAATGAAAGCAGTCCTGAGAGGGAAGTTTATATAGCTCTACAGCCCTATCTCAAAAAACAAGAAAACATGGTAGTAAATCAGCTAACTCTACAACTCAAAGAATTAGAAAGAGAGCAACAAGAAAACCCCAGAGTGAGCAGAAGGAAGGAGATAATAAAGATTAGAGCAGAAATAAATGACATAGAGACCAAAAAAACAATACCGAAAATCAATGAAAACAAGAGCTGGTTCTTTGAAAGGATAAACAAGATTGACAAACCTCTAGCCAGACTCACCAAGAAGCAAAGAGAGAGGACCCAAATAAACAAAACCAGAAATGATAGAGGCGAAATAACAACAGACCCCACTGAAATACTAATGATTGTTAAAAAATACTATGGACAGCTCTACTCCAACAAACTAGACAGCCTGGAGGAAATGGACAAATTCCTAGAAAAATACAACATTCCAAAACTCAATCAGGAAGAATCTAAAAATCTCAACAGGCCAATAACTATGGAAGAAATTGAAGCAGTCATCAAAAGGCTTCCAGCAAACAAAAGCCCAGCACCAGACGGCTTCACAGGGGAGTTTTACCAAACATTCAAGGAAGAACTAAAACCTATCCTCCTCAGACTACTACAAAAAATTCAAGAGGAAGGAACACTTCCAAGCTCATTCTATGAAGCCAGCATCACCCTAATACCAAAACCAGGTAAAGACAACACAATGAAAGAGAATTACAGGCCAATATCCCTCATGAACCTTGATGCCAAAATCCTCAACAAAATCTTAGCAAATCGGATCCAGCAGTACATCAGAAAGATCATACACCATGACCAAGTAGGATTTATCCCAGGGATGCAAGGATGGTACAATATCCGCAAATCAATAAACGTGATACATCACATAAACAAATTGAAAGAAAAAAACCACATGGTCATATCAATTGATGCAGAAAAAGCATTTGACAAAATTCAACAGCCATTTTTGATAAAAGCTCTCAGCAAGGTGGGAGTAGAAGGATCATACCTCAACATAATAAAAGCCATATATGACAGGCCCACAGCCAAAATCATACTCAATGGACAAAAACTAACACCATTTCCCCCAAGAACAGGAACAAGGCAGGGATGCCCCCTCTCACCACTCCTGTTCAACATAGTACTGGAAGTGTTAGCCATTGCAATTCGGCAAGAAGAAGAAATAAAAGGCATCCAAATTGGAAAAGAGGAAGTAAAACTGTCCTTATTTGCAGACGACATGATATTATACATACAAAACCCTAGAGACTCCATCAAAAAGCTACTAGACTTAATACATGAATTTGGCAATGTAGCAGGATACAAAATTAACCCCAAGAAATCTGAGGCATTTCTATACACCAATAGTGAACTTTCAGAAAGAGAGATTATAAAAACAATCCCGTTTACCATCGCACCAAAAAAATTAAGCTACCTAGGAATAAACTTAACTAAAGTGGTAAAAGACCTCTACTCAGAAAACTACAGGACGTTGAAAAAAGATATAGAGGAAGACATAAACAGATGGAAGAACATACCGTGTTCATGGATTGGTAGAATCAACATCGTCAAAATGTCCATACTACCCAAAGCAATCTATAAATTCAACGCACTTCCCATTAAAATACCAACGGCATACTTCAGAGATCTAGAACGAACTCTCCAAAAATTCATCTGGAATAAAAAAAGACCCCGAAAAGCTACAGCAATCCTGAAAAAGACCAAAGTAGGTGGGATCTCAATACCAGATATCAAGTTGTATTACAAAGCCACTGTTCTCACAACTGTCTGGTACTGGCCCAAGGATAGGCATATAGATAAATGGAATAGAATAGAGAGCCCAGAAATCGGCTCGAAACAATATGCTCAATTAATATTTGACAAAGGAGGCAAGAACATACAATGGAGCCAAGATAGTCTCTTCAATAAATGGTGTTGGGAAAATTGGACAGATATATGCAAGAAAATGAAACTAGACCACCAACTTACACCATTCACAAAAAATAAACTCAAAATGGATAAAGGACTTGAATGTACGACAGGAAACCATAACTATTCTAGAAGAATCCAAAGGCAACAAAATCTCAGACATATGCCGAAGCAATTTCGTCACTGATACAGCTCCTACGGCACTTGAAACTAAAGAGAAAATGAACAAATGGGACTACATCAAAATAAAAAGCTTCTGCACAGCAAAAGAAACCATCAACAAAACAACGAGAAAACCCACTGTGTGGGAAAACATATTTGCCAATGTCATATCTGATAAGGGCCTAATCTCCAAAATCTATAGGGAACTCATACAACTTAACAAAAGGAAGATAAACAATCCAATCAAAAAATGGGCAAAGGACCTAAATAGACACCTTTCAAAAGAGGACATTCAGAAAGCCAAGAGACATATGAAAACATGCTCAAAGTCACTAATCATCCGAGAGATGCAAATCAAAACAGCAATGAGGTACCACCTCACACCTGTCCGACTGGCTATCATCAACAAATCAACAAACGACAAGTGCTGGAGAGGATGTGGAGAAAAAGGAACACTTGTGCACTGCTGGTGGGAATGCAGACTGGTGCAGCCACTATGGAAGACAGTATGGAGTTTCCTCAAAAAACTGAAAATGGAACTCCCATTTGACCCTGTGATCCCGCTTCTAGGAATATATCCCAAGAAACCAGAAACACGAATCAGAAAGGATATATGCACCCCTATGTTCATAGCAGCACAATTCACCATAGCTAAGATCTGGAAACAGCCTAGGTGTCCATCAGTAGATGAATGGATTAGAAAACTGTGGTACATCTACACCAAGGAATACTATGCTGCTCTAAAAAGGAAGGAACTCTTACCATTTGCAACGTCATGGATGGAACTGGAGAGCATTATGCTAAGTGAAATAAGCCAGTCGATGAAGGAAAAATACCACATGATCTCACTCATTCATGGATAATAGAGACCATTATAAAATTTTGAACAATAATAGATACAGAGGCAGAGCTGCCTCAAACAGATTGTCAAACTGCAGTGGGAAGGCCGGGGAAGGTTGGGGGGCAGGAGGTAGGGGGGTAAGAGATCAACCAAAGGACTTGTATGCATGCATATAAGCATAACCAGTGGACATAAGACATTGGGGGATAGGGGAGGCTAGGGGACTGTCTAGGGCGGGGGGATAAAATGGACACATATGTAATATCCTTTGTAATACTTTAAGCAATAAATTAAAAAATAAATAAATAAATAAATAAAATAAATAAAGGAAGCTGTCAGCCAATTCCTTTGCAAAAACGAACCTCTGCTCCCCTCATGTGGCCTTTTAAAGAATAACACCTTGTGCTAATGTCCGTGGTGCTGAAATGTTAGCTAATGTCCTGTGAATTGGATGAAAAATTCTACCCAAAAAAACACAAACAAACAAACAAAAAACAAAACCTACAGAAAACCCTACAAAATCACCGAGGCTGTCCAGGGTGCAATTATTCCTTCCCTGGATGGACTGAGGTCACGGGTCTGGCTTTTGCACCCCTTCCTGTCCCAGCCCTGCCAAGGGAGGCCTTGGCTGCTTCACTGACATGGGGAAGCTGTGCGTTCACTAATTCAGTCCGTAACCTAGAGGCTGCCATGATTGGAGCAGTCAGTCCTGGGGAGGCCGCCGTTAACAAGGCAGCCAGTACCGCACCGGTCTCCTTTCCTGAGGCAGCCAGTCAGCCGCGGCCATTGTGATT
Organism: Myotis nattereri; assembly: GCF_964212035.1. Lineage (NCBI taxonomy): Eukaryota > Metazoa > Chordata > Mammalia > Chiroptera > Vespertilionidae > Myotis > Myotis nattereri. The sequence goes on along the minus strand of NC_138094.1, from coordinate 43,746,490 downwards.
GCGTCAGCCAGTGCCTTGGATGACACCATTATGGAGGCAGCCAGTCTGTGCAGTGAGGCGCAGGGGTATCGGGAGAAGGTGTTATTCCCACTAGACTCAGCGGCCTCTGTAGGGCATTCCTGAGGCAGTCCTTTCCCTGTAGGCGGCCATTATTGATGCTGTCAGTACCAGGGAGGCTGTTGTTGATGGCAGCTCCAGATGCAGGTTATCATGGGAACATGGTAGAACCACGAGAAAAAAATTCAACTTAAACATTTGTGTTGAAACCCAGTGTGTTTTTAAAAAATATATTTTTATTGATTTCAGAGATGAAGGGAGAGGGAGAGAGATGGAAACATCAATGATGGGAGAGAATCATGGATCCGCTACCTCCTGTATCCCCCCCATCCCCACTGGGTATTGAGACCACAACCCCGGCATGTTCCCTGCCCTGGATCCGAACCAGGGACCCTTCAATTTGCAGGCTGACATTCTCCCCTCTGAGGCACACTGGCCAGGGCCACAGATGGTTTTTTAGAAAGATACATTTCTACTATTTCAGAGAGAAAGATCAGTGATCAGTGGTCATCCTAGATTGGCTGCCTTCTGCCAGAAGAAAGAGTGACATGTGTTCTCATCAGCTAAGTGTAAGGAATATCCCTGGCCAGTGTTGTTCTCTGGTTAGAACTTCGGATGCCCAGGGAAGGGTCTCTGGTGGGATTCCTGGTCTAGAGCACATACCTGGGACGCAGGTTTTATGGCCAGCCCCGGTCTGGGCTCCTGTGGCAGCCAAAGATCTATGTGTCTCTTGCATATACATGTTTGCTTTTTGTTTCTTCTCTTTCCCCTCCTTCCATTCTTCCCTCCCTCCCTCCCTCTCTCCCTCCCTCCCTCCCTCCCTCCCTCCCTCCCTAACTCCATCCTTCTCTCTGTGTAAAAAGCATATCCTGTGGTAAGAATTAACAAAAACATACACAAGAAAAAAGTACAAAATGGAAAAGATTTGGAGGCTGTGAAAAAGCAGCATACCCCTAAAGTGCCCTAAAGCATACCCCTAAAGCAGCATACCCCTAAAGCATACCCATAGTGCCCTAAAGAAAGGCACTATGATGAGCAGAGCATTCAGGTATGCTGATGTTTTTCCTTGCGATGTGTCTATAAGATAAAAATAAACTATCCGAGTGTCCCTAAGCTGGCACGGTCCTGACAGAACACGAGGAGGCCACTCTAGCGCGGTCCTTGCAGGGTCTCCCAAGCCACCACGTTAGGCGCGAGGATCTCGGTGGGTGAGGCGGGGAGGAGCAGGGGAAAGCGAGGCGTGAAGGAGGTGGGGAATGGACAGAGGAGGGTCTTGCACGTGCGCTCCTCTCCTGCCTTGTGTCGCTTCTGCGAGAGACACCCACAATGGGAAGATGCGAGCAGACTCAGCTGGTGTCGGTTACCAAGGGACACACAGACCAAGGGACAGACAGATAATCGAGGCCGCAGTGGCCTGTAGAGGTTGACATCCGGGAAGGGAGATTACCTCCACAGGAAGAATAGCTCCCTCAGAGGAAGTATCGTTTTCCCCAATGAAGGAGCAATTCATTCACAACATAAGTGGTCCACATACAGGAAAGTGCAGTTCCCCTACAGGAAGAAGGTTTCCTCACAGGAAGTTTGTTTCCCCCACAGGAAGAGGCGTTCTCCCACAGGAAGTTTCCATTCCCTCAGAGGTAGTTGTGATTCCCTCAAAGGAAGATAGGTCAATAAACAGGAAAGTGCATTTCCCCCACAGGAATCTGAGACACCCTCACAGGAAGAGTCATCCACACACAGGAAAGTGCATTTCCACAAAAGGAAGAAGGGATCCTAAAACAAAAGAGACACTACCCCACAGGAAAATGTGTTCCTACACGGGAAGTGACAATTCCCCTACAGGAAGGAGTGTTTGCGTCTGGTAGTTTTATTTCCAAAAGGAAGTTGATTTTTCATATATGTAAGATAGGTCAGCACACAGGAACGAGTACGTCCCACAAAGAATGACCTGTCTACACATGGAGGTACATTTCCTAGAGAGGAAGAATGGTTTCCCAGAGGAAGTTTGTTTCCCCACATGAATGTGTGATTCATTCGCAGCATAATAGGTGCGCATACAGGAGAGTGCATTTCCCCCAAAAGAATAAGGTTTCTTCAAAGGAAAATAGTTTGCCCTATACGTATAGGCGTTCTCCAACAGGAAGTTTTGATTCCCGCACAGGAAGTTGCATTTCCCCCACAGGAAGAGAGATCGACAACAGGAAAGTTCATTTCCCCCACAGAAAAATGGGACGCTATCACAGGAAAAGAGATCCGCTCAAGGATAAGTGCATTTCCCCCACAGGAAGCAGGGTCCCTAAAACAAAAGGGACACTCCCCCACAAGAATATGGGTTCCTACATTACAAGGGTCATTTCCACCACAGGAAGGAGGGTTCACAGTCGGAAAATTTTGTTTCTACAAGAAGATGGCTTTCCATCAGTGGAAATAGTTCTGCACTCAGGATCCTGCATGTCCTGTAAAGGATGAAGTGTGTACACACCAAAAGTGATATTACCTCCAGAGGAAGAATAGTTCCCCCAGTGGAAGTATTTTTCCCCCACATGAGGAAATATTCTTCACAGCATAATAAGTCCGCATTTTTGGAAAGTGCATTTCCTACATAGCAGGAAGCATGTCTCAAAGGAAGGTAGTTTCCCCGCAGGAAGAGGTGCTCTCAAAACGGAAAGGATTCTCGCACAAAAAGGGGCCATTTCTTCACAGGAAGAGAGATCTGCACAAAGGAAATTGCATTTCCCCTTAAGGAGGAAGGTTTCCTACAATGGAAGGATAACTCCCCAGTAGGAAAATCGGTTCCCATTTCGGATGGGACATTTCCCAACAGGAAGGAGGGTTCACAATTCAGAAGTTTGGTTTCCACACGGGATGTTGCGTTTCCATTACAGGTCGAAAGCTCTGCACACAGGAAAGTGCATTTCCCCCACAGTACGTTGGCTTCCCAAAGCAGAAGGAAAATTTCAACCAAAGGACAAAAGCTTCCCGACCGTAAGTTTGGTATCCCCACAGGAAGATGGATTCCAACACAGGAAGATCGGTTTGGATAATGAAAAGTGCATTTCTCACACGGGAAAAAGGGTTTCCTTGGAACAAGTGAATTTCCCCCACAGGAATAGTTCTTCTCCCACAGGAAGTTTCATTCCCACCACACCAATATGCACCTTCCTCACATGAAAATAGTTTCACACAAAAGATAATGCAGTTCCCACACTAGAAATAGGATTCTCACAAAGAAGTTGCAATACCCTCAAAGGAAGGTGGGATTCGCTCAAAGGAAGATACATATGCACACAGGAAAGTGCATGACCCACAAAGGGTGAAGTGTTCACACAGAGAAAGGGACATTTCCTCGAGAGGAAGAATTGTTCCCCCAGAGTAAGTATTGTTTCCCAACGTGAATGTGCGGTTCATTCTCAGAATATTAGGTCCGCATACAGAAAAGTGCATTTCCCCACAAGATGAAGGTTTCCTCAAAGGAAGTTTGTTTCCACTATAGGTAGAGATGTTCTCTAAAAGAAAGTTATGATCCCCCCACAGCAAGGTGTGATTCCCTCACAGGAAGATAGGTCCACAAACAGGAAAGTGCATTTCTGTCATAGGAAAATGCGATGACTTCACAGGAAAAGAGGTCCGCACACAGGAACATGCATTTCACCAGCAGAAAGTAGGGTTCCTAAAACAAAAGGGAAACTCTCTCATATAGTATGTGTTCCGACACCAGAGGGGACATTTCCCCCACAGAAAAAAGGATTTACTCCGGGAAGTTTTGTTTCCAAAAAGGAAGTTGCCTTTCCATCCGTGGAAATAGTTCTGCACACAAAAACGTGCATTTCTCACAATGAAGGAGGTGTCCACACAGGAAGGGGCATTACCTCCAAAGGAAGAATAGCTCCCTCAGACGAAGTATTGTTTTCCCAAATGAAGGAGCAATTCATTCACCGCATAAGTGGTCCGCATACAGGAAAGTGCAGTTCCCCTACAGGAAGAAGGTTTCCTCACAGGAAGCTTGTTTACCCCACAGGAAGAGGCGTTCTCCCACCAAAGTTTTGATTCCCTCACAGGAAGTTGTGATTCCCTCACAGGAAGATAGGTCAAGAAACACGAAAGTGCATTTCCCCCACAGGAAGCTGAGACGCCCTCACAGGAAGGGTCATCCACACTCAGGAAAGTGCATTTCCACAAAAGGAAGAAGGGATTCTAAAACAAAGAGACACTCCCCTATAGGAAAATGTATTCCTACACGGGAAGGGACACTTCCCCCACAGGAAGGAGTGTTTCCTTGTGGTAGTTTTATTTCCAAAAGGAAGTTGATTTTTCATAAATGCAAGATAGGTCTGCACACAGGAACGAGCACGTCCCATAAAGAATGACCTGTCTACACAGGGAGGGATATTTCCTAGAGAGGAATAATAGTTCCCTAGAGGAAGTTTGTTTCCCCACATGAATGTGTGATTCATTGGCAGTATAATAGGTCCGCACACAGGAGACCGCATTTGCCCCCAAAAAATAAGGTTTCTTCGAAGGATGATTGTTTGCCCTATAGGTATAGGCGTTCTCCAACAGGAAGTTTTGATTCCCCTACAGGAAGTTGCGTTTCCCCCACAGGAAGAGAGGTCCACATCAGGAAAATGCATTTCCCCCATAGAAAAAAGGGAAGCTTTCACAGGAAATGAGATCCGCACAAAGTTCAGTGCAATTTCCCAACAGGAAGTAGGGTCCCAAAAACAAAAGGGACACTCCCCCATAAGAATATGGGTTCCTACATTACAAGGGACATTTCCACCACAGGAAGGAGGGTTCACCATCGCGAAGTTTTGTTTCCAAAGAAAGTTGGGTTTCGATCAGTGGAAATAGTTCTGCACAAAGGATCCTGCATGTCCCCCAAAGAATGAAGTGTGTACCTACCCGAAGTGATATTACCTCCAGAGGAAGAAGAGTTTCCCCAGTGGAAGTATTTTTTACCCACATAAAAGAACTATTCTTCACAGCATAATACGTCCGCATTTTCGGAAAGTGCATTTCCTACATAGAAGAAAGCATGTCTCAAAGGAAGATAGTTTTCCCACAGGAAGAGGTGCTCTCCAAACGGTAGCTTTGATTCTCGCACAAATTGGTGCCATTTCTTCACAGGAAGAGAGATCTGCACACAGGAAATTGCATTTCCCCTAAAGGAGGAAGGGTTCCTACAAGGGAAGGATAACTCCCCAGTAGGAAAATCAGTTCCCATTCCGGATGGGACATTTACCAACAGGAAGGAGGGTTCACAATTCGTAAGTTTGGTTTCCACACGGGATGTTGTGTTTCCATTACAGGTCGAAAGCTCTGCACACAGGAATGTGCATTTCCCCCACAGTAAGTTGGCTTTGCAGAGCAGAAGGTAAATTCCACCGAAAGGACAAAAGCTTCCCCAACGTAAGTTTTGTATCCCCTCAGGAAGATGGATTCCATCACAGGACGTTTGGTTTGGACAATGAAAAGTGCATTTCACACACGGGAAGAAGGGTTTCCTTGCAACAAGTGAATTTCCCCCACAGGAATAGTTCCTTTCCGACAAGTAGTATCATTTCCACCACAGCAATATGCACCTCCCTCACATGAAAATAGTTTCACACAAAAGATAATGCAGTTCCACACTAGAAATAGGATTCTCACAAAGAAGTTGCAATACCCCCAAAGGAAGGTGGGATTCGCTCAAAGGAACATAGATATGCAGTTAGGAAAGTGCATGTCCCACAAAGGGTGAAGTGTTCACTCACAGAAAGGGACATTTCCTCCAGAGGAAGAATGGATTCCTCAGAGGAAGTATTGTTTCCCCAAGTGAAGGAGCAATTCATTCAGAGCACAATCGGTACGCATACAGGAAATTGCAGTTCCCCTACAGGAAGAAGGTTTCCTCACAGGAAGTTCGTTTCCCCCACAGGAAGAGGCGTTCTCCCGCAGGAAGTCTCCATTCCCCCACAGGAAGGTGCGAGTCCCTCACAGGAAGATAGGTCAAGAAACAGAAAAGTGCATTTCCCCCACAGGAAGCTGAAACGCCCTCACAGGAAGAGTCATCCACACATAGGAAAGTGAATTTCCACAAAAGGAAGAAGGGATTCTAAAACAAAGAGACACTCCCCGATAGGAAAATGGGTTCCTACACCGGAAGGGACATTTCCCCCACAGGAAGGAGTGTTCACCATCCTTTAGTTTTGTTTCCACCAGGAAGTTGTGTTTCCATCAATAGAAGAAAGTTCTGCACGCAGGAAAGTGCATGTACCACAAATAATGAAGTGTCCACAGAGGAAGGAAGATTTCCTGGAGAGGAAGTATTTTTCCCCTAGAGTAAGTATTGTTTCCCTACGTGAATGTGCGATTCGTTCTCAGAATATTAGGTCCACATACTGAAAAGTGCATTTCCCCCACAAGATGAAGGTTTCCTCAAAGGAAGTTTGTTTCCCCTATAGGTAGAGACGTTCTCCAACAGGAAGTTATGATCCCCACACAGCAAAGTGCGATTCCCTCACAGAAAGACTGGTCCACAAACAGGAATGTGCCCTTCCACCATAGCAAAATGCGATGACTTCATAGGAAAAGAGATCCGCACACAGGACAATGCATTTCAGCAACAGAATGTAGGGTTCTAAAAGAAAAGCGACACTCTATCATATAATATGTGTGCCTACACCAGAGGGGACATTTCCCCGACAGGAAGGAGGGGTCACCACGGGAAGTTTTGTTTCCACACAGGAAGTTGAGTTTCCATCAGTGGAAATAGTCCTGCACACAAATACGTGCATGTCTCACAATGAATGAAGTGTCCACAGAGGAAGGGCCATTACCACCAGAGGAAGAATAGTTCCCTCTGAGGATGTACTGTTTTCCGAAATGAAGGAGCAATTCATTCACAGCATAATTGGTCCGCATACAGGAAAGTGCGATTCCCCTACAAGAAGAAGGTTTCCTCACAGGAAGTTTGTTTCCCATACAGGAAGAGGCATTCTCCCACAGGAAGTTTCCATTCCCTCACAGGAAGTTGCGATTCCCTCACAGGAAGATAGTTCAAGAAACAGGAAAGTGCATTTCCCCCACAGGAAGCTGAGACGCCCTAACAGGAAGAGTGATCCGCACATAGGAAAGTGCATTTCCACAAAAGGAAGAAGGGACTCTAAAACAAAAGGCAGACTCCCCCATAGGAAAAGGGGTTCCTACACCGGAAGGGACATTTTGACCACAGGATGGAGTGTTCACTGTCCTTTTGTTTTGTTTCCACCAGGATATTGCGTTTCCATCTATGGAAGATTGTTCTGCACACAGGAAAGTGCATGGACCACAAATTATGAAGTGTCCACACAGGAAGGAACATTTCCTGGAGAGGAAGTATTTTTCCCCTAGAGTAAGTATTGTTTCCCCACGTGAATGTGCGATTCCGTCTCAGAATATTAGGTCCGCATACTGAAAAGTGCATTTCCCCCACAAGATGAAGCTTTCCTCAAAGGATGTTTGTTTCCCCTTTAGGTAGAGGCGTTCTCCAACAGGAAGTTATGATCCCCCCACAGCAAGGTGCGATTCCCTCACAGGAAGACTGGTCCACAAACAGGAAAGTGCCTTTCCGCCACAGCAAAATTCGATGACTTCATAGGAAAAGAGATCCGCACACAGGACAATGCATTTCAGCAACAGAATGTAGGGTTCTAAAAGAAAAGCGACACTCTATCATATAATATGTGTTCCTACACGAGAGGGGACATTTCTTCCACAGGCAGGATGGTTCACCACGGGAAGTTTTGTTTCCACACAGGAAGTTGTTTCCAACAGTGGACATAGTCCTGCACACAAAAACGTGCATGTATCACAATGAATGAAGTGTCCACACAGGAGGGGACATTACCTCGATAGGAAGAATAGCTCCCTCAGAGGAAGTATTGTTCTCCAAAATGAAGGAGCAATTCATTCACAGCATAATTGGTCCCCATACAGGAAAGTGCGATTCCCCTACAAGAAGAAGGTTTCCTCACAGGAAGTTTTTTTCCCCCAAAGAAAGAGGCATTCTCCCACAGGGAGTTTCGACTACCTCACAGGAAGTTGTGATTCCCTCACAGAAAGATAGGTCAAGAAACCGGAAAGTGCATTTCCCCTCAGGAAGATGAGCCGCCCTGACAGGAAGAATCTTCCGCACATAGGAAAGTGCATTTCCACAAAAGGAAGAAGGGATTCTAAAACAAAAAAGACACTCCCCCATAGGAACATGTGTTCCTACACCGGAATGGACACTTCCCCCACAGGAAGGAGAGTTTCTGTGTGGTAGTTTTATTTCCAAAAGGAAGTCGATTTTTCATAAAGGGAAGATAGGTCAGCACACAGGAACGAGCACGTCCCACAAAGAATAACCTGTCTACACACGGAGGGATATTTCCTAGAGGGGAAGAATAGTTCCCTAGAGGAAGTATGTTTCCCCACATGAATGTCTGATTCATTCGCAGCATAATAGGTCCGCATACAGGAGAGTGCATTTCCCCCCAAAAAATAAGGTTTCTTCAAAGGATGATTGTTTGCCCTATAGGTATAGGCGTTCTCCAACAGGAAATTTTGATTCCCCTACAGGAAGTTGCGTTTCCCCCACAGGAAGAGAGGTCCACATCAGGATAATGCATTTCCCCCATAGAAAAAAGGGAAGCTTTCACAGGAAATGAGATCCGCACAAAGATCAGTGCAATTCCCCAACAGGAAGTAGGGTCCCAAAAACAAAAGGGACACTCCCCCATAAGAAATTGGGTTCCTACATTACAAGGGACTTTTCCACCACAGGAAGGAGGATTCAACATCGCGAAGTTTTCTTTCTAAAGGAAGTTGGCTTTCCATCAGTGGAAATAGTTCTGCACAAAGGATCCTGCATGTCCCCCAAAGAATGACGTGTGTACATACCCGAAGTGATATTACCTCCAGAGGAAGAAGAGTTTCCCCAGTGGAAGTATTTTTTACCCACATAAAGGAACTATTCTTCAGAGCATAATAAGTCCGCATTTTCGGAAAGTGCATTTCCTACATAGCAGGAAGCATGTCTCAAAGGAAGGTAGTTTCCCCGCAGGAAGAGGTTCCTCCAAATAGAAGCTTCGATTCTTGCACAAAAAGGGGCCATTTCTTCACAGGAAGAGAGATCTGCACACAGGAAATTGCATTTCCCCTAAAGGAGGAAGGTTTCCTACAATGGAAGGAAAACTCCCCAGTAGGAAAATCGGTTGCCATTCCGGATGGGACATTTCCGAACAGGAAGGAGGGTTCACAAAACGGGAGTTTGTTTTCCACATGGAATGTTGCGTTTCCATTACAGGTCGAAAGCTCTGCACACAGGAATGTGCATTTCCCCCACAGTAAGTTGGCTGCGCAAAGTAGAAGGAAATTTCACCCAAAGGACAAAAGCTTCCACACCGTAAGTTTGGTATCTCCTCAGGAAGATGGATTCCATCACTGGAAGTTCGGTTTGGACAATGAAAAGTGCATTGCACACACGGGAAGAAGGGTTTCCTTGCAACAAGTGAATTTCCCCCACAGGAATAGTTCTTCTCCCAACGGAAGTTTCATTTCCACCACACCAGTATGCACCTCCCTCACATGAAAATAGTTTCACACAAAAGATAATGCAGTTCCCACACTAGAAATAGGATTCTCACAAAGAATTTGCAATACCCCCAAAGGAAGGTGGGATTCGCTCAAAGGAAGATAGATATGCACACAGGAAAGTGCAGGTCCCACAAAGTGTGAAGTGTTCACATACAGAAAGGGACATTTCCCCCAGAGGAAGAATGGATCCCTCAGAGGAAGTATTGTTTCCCCAAGTGAGGAGCCATTCATTCAGACCCTAATCGGTAAGCGTACTGGATATTGCAGTTCCCCTACAGGAAGAAGGTTTCCTCACAGGGTGTTCGTTTCCCCAACAGGAATAGGTGTTCTCTAACAGGAAGTTTCCATTCCCCCACAGGAAGGTGCGAGTCCCTCACTGCAAGATAGGTCCACAAACAGGAAAGTGCATTTCCCACACTGGAAGCTGAAAGGCCCTCACAGGAAGAGTCATCCACACACAGTAAAGTGCATTTCCCCCACATGAAGAAGGTTTCCTCAAAGGAAGTTTGTTTCCCCTATAGGTAGAGGCGTTCTCCAACAGGAAGTTATGATTCCCCCATAGCAAGGTGCGATTCCCTCACAGGAGGACAGGTCCACAACAGGTAAGTGCATTTCCCCCACAGAAAAATGGGACGCTTTCTCAGAAAAAGAGATCCGCACACAGGAACATGCATTTCAGCAACAGAATGTAGGGTTCCTAAAACAATATGGACACTCTTTCATATAATATGTGTTCCTACACCCAGTGGACATTTCCCCCACAGGAAGGAGTGTTCACCATGGGAAACGGATAGAGATGGAAACATCAATATTTGCCGGGAGCCGGTCCATCCTGCTGTTTCAAGGGACCTGGCATATATGGCATACTGTTCTTAATATGTTTGCTCACCTTCTTGGCACTATGTGCTTTAACCAAGGTCACCTCTTTGAGAAAGGTTGTTTCCCCAGGTAGGGATTTTCCCCTGAAGTTAGGGAGGGAATAAACCCCCTTAACTAAGTGCCAGGTGGGTAATTAGTCACTTTAACTACGAACAATCATGCTTAAGCTACATAATCTTTACTCCCTGGAATGGAGATAAGAAACGCCCTAACCTTTGGAATAGAGATTGATAGGATTGGAATCAACTGCTATAAATACAGATGTAACAAGACAACAAGAGACAGAACTTAGAAGACAGAACCAAAAGACACAGAACCTAGACACAGAACCTACACAGAACCTAGGGACAGAAGAACTTAGCTGGAGAGAACATGTCAAATGATCCTGGACAGAAACTGGCCAAAGAACCTAGAGACAGAACCTAGTGAGAGAACATGGCAAAAGATCCTGGAGACAAACTGGCCACAGAACCTAGATACAGAACCTACACAGAACCTAGACACAGAACCTACACAGAACCTAGAGACAGAAGAACTTCGCTGGAGAGAATATGGCAAAAGATCCTGGACTGAACCTGAGTACAGAAATTGGCAAGGAATACTCGCACCTTCCTATTTCTAGTCACCTGACTAGAACCTGGTGACTGAACCTGGCTGGAGATCCTAGCAAGAGAACATGAACACAGAACCTGGCTGGATATCCTAACCAAAACTTCGCTGGAGATCCTGAACAGAACTTGGCTGGAGATCCTGGCTAGAGATCCTGGCTAGGCTGCTGATCAACTGAACGCTGTCTCTGTGTCATTCCTTCTTCGCTGACTCCGTCCACAACTTTGGGGACCCCTGGACCTGCTGGGGTTGGACCCCAGCATCTGGCGCCAGAACAGGGACCCCTAGGTAAGCCCCACTCTCGGGATGGATAGGACTCTACCGTAGGAAGAGGGTGGATAGTCTTCGCCGACTCCATCCACACCTTTGGGAAACCCTGGAACAGGATTCCCCTAGGTAAGACCCCCCCCAATGAGAACCCCCACATTCAGGACTCATAAGACTCCACCAGGGTACTGCAGACCCCCCTATAGAGGTTAAGTAGGGTAAGAAGGTGGATAGTACAGAACTTAGATTGAGAAGTTGTGCCATACTGAGTCCAAAGAAAGAAGACTCTGTATTGATTCTTAGATTGAGAAGATGTGCCATACTGAGACCAAAGAAAGAAGACTCTGTATTGATTCTTAGATTGAGAAGATGTGCCATACTGAGTCCAAAGAAAGAAGACTCTGTATAGATCTTTAGATTAGGAAGATGTGCAATACTGAGTCTAAAGAAATAAGACTCTGTATTGATCTTTTAACACATATGCTTGCTAGCAGAGGAATTAAGGTTACTCCCAGTAAGACAGAACGTTTTATACAAGAAGTATGTCCATGCTTTTCTGAGGAAGGAAAGGTAAATGGAAAGGCATGGGAGGAGGTAGGCCCAAGGAGCCTTATCCTTAACCCCACTGCAGTCTTTCCACCGCAGGAAAGTGCAGGATTGGCAAGCTCTCCCTGGGGTGATAGATCAGGACTCAGGTAATAGCGGAAAGCGCCGATCCTACTCTTAAAATGGATACAAGAGAGCATTTGGGGTTTTTCTTTTTAATGCCTGCTTTTAAAAAATAAAAAAGGGGGAATATGCCGGGAGCCGGTCCATCCTTGCTGTTTCAAGGGACCTGGCATATATGGCATATTGTTCTTAATATGTTTGCTCACCTTTTTGGCACTATGTGCTTTAACCAAGGTCACCTCTTTGAGAAAGGTTGTTTCCCCAGGTAGGGATTTTCCCCTGAAGTTAGGGAGGGAATAAACCCCCTTAACTAAGTGCCAGGTGGGTAATTAGTCACTTTAACTACGAACAATCATGCTTAAGCTACATAATCTTTACTCCCTGGAATGGAGATAAGAAACGCCCTAACCTTTGGAATAGAGATTGATAGGATTGGAATCAACTGCTATAAATACAGATGTAACAAGACAACAAGAGACAGAACTTAGAAGACAGAACCAAAAGACACAGAACCTAGACACAGAACCTACACAGAACCTAGGGACAGAAGAACTTAGCTGGAGAGAACATGTCAAATGATCCTGGACAGAAACTGGCCAAAGAACCTAGAGACAGAACCTAGTGAGAGAACATGGCAAAAGATCCTGGAGACAAACTGGCCACAGAACCTAGATACAGAACCTACACAGAACCTAGACACAGAACCTACACAGAACCTAGAGACAGAAGAACTTCGCTGGAGAGAATATGGCAAAAGATCCTGGACTGAACCTGAGTACAGAAATTGGCAAGGAATACTCGCACCTTCCTATTTCTAGTCACCTGACTAGAACCTGGTGACTGAACCTGGCTGGAGATCCTAGCAAGAGAACATGAACACAGAACCTGGCTGGATATCCTAACCAAAACTTCGCTGGAGATCCTGAACAGAACTTGGCTGGAGATCCTGGCTAGAGATCCTGGCTAGGCTGCTGATCAACTGAACGCTGTCTCTGTGTCATTCCTTCTTCGCTGACTCCGTCCACAACTTTGGGGACCCCTGGACCTGCTGGGGTTGGACCCCAGCATCTGGCGCCAGAACAGGGACCCCTAGGTAAGCCCCACTCTCGGGATGGATAGGACTCTACCGTAGGAAGAGGGTGAATAGTCTTCGCCGACTCCATCCACACCTTTGGGAAACCCTGGAACAGGATTCCCCTAGGTAAGACCCCACCCCCCATTGAGAACCCCCACATTCAGGACTGATAGGACTCCACCAGGGTACTGCAGACCCCCCTATAGAGGTTAAGTAGGGTAAGAAGGTGGATAGTACAGAACTTAGATTGAGAAGTTGTGCCATACTGAGTCCAAAGAAAGAAGACTCTGTATTGATTCTTAGATTGAGAAGATGTGCCATACTGAGACCAAAGAAAGAAGACTCTGTATTGATTCTTAGATTGAGAAGATGTGCCATACTGAGTCCAAAGAAAGAAGACTCTGTATAGATCTTTAGATTAGGAAGATGTGCAATACTGAGTCTAAAGAAATAAGACTCTGTATTGATCTTTTAACACATATGCTTGCTAGCAGAGGAATTAAGGTTACTCCCAGTAAGACAGAACGTTTTATACAAGAAGTATGTCCATGCTTTTCTGAGGAAGGAAAGGTAAATGGAAAGGCATGGGAGGAGGTAGGCCCAAGGAGCCTTATCCTTAACCCCACTGCAGTCTTTCCACCGCAGGAAAGTGCAGGATTGGCAAGCTCTCCCTGGGGTGATAGATCAGGACTCAGGTAATAGCGGAAAGCGCCGATCCTACTCTTAAAATGGATACAAGAGAGCATTTGGGGTTTTTCTTTTTAATGCCTGCTTTTAAAAAATAAAAAAAGGGGGAATATGCCGGGAGCCGGTCCATCCTTGCTGTTTCAAGGGACCTGGCATATATGGCATATTGTTCTTAATATGTTTGCTCACCTTTTTGGCACTATGTGCTTTAACCAAGGTCACCTCTTTGAGAAAGGTTGTTTCCCCAGGTAGGGATTTTCCCCTGAAGTTAGGGAGGGAATAAACCCCCTTAACTAAGTGCCAGGTGGGTAATTAGTCACTTTAACTACGAACAATCATGCTTAAGCTACATAATCTTTACTCCCTGGAATGGAGATAAGAAACGCCCTAACCTTTGGAATAGAGATTGATAGGATTGGAATCAACTGCTATAAATACAGATGTAACAAGACAACAAGAGACAGAACTTAGAAGACAGAACCAAAAGACACAGAACCTAGACACAGAACCTACACAGAACCTAGGGACAGAAGAACTTAGCTGGAGAGAACATGTCAAATGATCCTGGACAGAAACTGGCCAAAGAACCTAGAGACAGAACCTAGTGAGAGAACATGGCAAAAGATCCTGGAGACAAACTGGCCACAGAACCTAGATACAGAACCTACACAGAACCTAGACACAGAACCTACACAGAACCTAGAGACAGAAGAACTTCGCTGGAGAGAATATGGCAAAAGATCCTGGACTGAACCTGAGTACAGAAATTGGCAAGGAATACTCGCACCTTCCTATTTCTAGTCACCTGACTAGAACCTGGTGACTGAACCTGGCTGGAGATCCTAGCAAGAGAACATGAACACAGAACCTGGCTGGATATCCTAACCAAAACTTCGCTGGAGATCCTGAACAGAACTTGGCTGGAGATCCTGGCTAGAGATCCTGGCTAGGCTGCTGATCAACTGAACGCTGTCTCTGTGTCATTCCTTCTTCGCTGACTCCGTCCACAACTTTGGGGACCCCTGGACCTGCTGGGGTTGGACCCCAGCATCTGGCGCCAGAACAGGGACCCCTAGGTAAGCCCCACTCTCGGGATGGATAGGACTCTACCGTAGGAAGAGGGTGAATAGTCTTCGCCGACTCCATCCACACCTTTGGGAAACCCTGGAACAGGATTCCCCTAGGTAAGACCCCACCCCCCATTGAGAACCCCCACATTCAGGACTGATAGGACTCCACCAGGGTACTGCAGACCCCCCTATAGAGGTTAAGTAGGGTAAGAAGGTGGATAGTACAGAACTTAGATTGAGAAGTTGTGCCATACTGAGTCCAAAGAAAGAAGACTCTGTATTGATTCTTAGATTGAGAAGATGTGCCATACTGAGACCAAAGAAAGAAGACTCTGTATTGATTCTTAGATTGAGAAGATGTGCCATACTGAGTCCAAAGAAAGAAGACTCTGTATAGATCTTTAGATTAGGAAGATGTGCAATACTGAGTCTAAAGAAATAAGACTCTGTATTGATCTTTTAACACATATGCTTGCTAGCAGAGGAATTAAGGTTACTCCCAGTAAGACAGAACGTTTTATACAAGAAGTATGTCCATGCTTTTCTGAGGAAGGAAAGGTAAATGGAAAGGCATGGGAGGAGGTAGGCCCAAGGAGCCTTATCCTTAACCCCACTGCAGTCTTTCCACCGCAGGAAAGTGCAGGATTGGCAAGCTCTCCCTGGGGTGATAGATCAGGACTCAGGTAATAGCGGAAAGCGCCGATCCTACTCTTAAAATGGATACAAGAGAGCATTTGGGGTTTTTCTTTTTAATGCCTGCTTTTAAAAAATAAAAAAAGGGGGAATATGCCGGGAGCCGGTCCATCCTTGCTGTTTCAAGGGACCTGGCATATATGGCATATTGTTCTTAATATGTTTGCTCACCTTTTTGGCACTATGTGCTTTAACCAAGGTCACCTCTTTGAGAAAGGTTGTTTCCCCAGGTAGGGATTTTCCCCTGAAGTTAGGGAGGGAATAAACCCCCTTAACTAAGTGCCAGGTGGGTAATTAGTCACTTTAACTACGAACAATCATGCTTAAGCTACATAATCTTTACTCCCTGGAATGGAGATAAGAAACGCCCTAACCTTTGGAATAGAGATTGATAGGATTGGAATCAACTGCTATAAATACAGATGTAACAAGACAACAAGAGACAGAACTTAGAAGACAGAACCAAAAGACACAGAACCTAGACACAGAACCTACACAGAACCTAGGGACAGAAGAACTTAGCTGGAGAGAACATGTCAAATGATCCTGGACAGAAACTGGCCAAAGAACCTAGAGACAGAACCTAGTGAGAGAACATGGCAAAAGATCCTGGAGACAAACTGGCCACAGAACCTAGATACAGAACCTACACAGAACCTAGACACAGAACCTACACAGAACCTAGAGACAGAAGAACTTCGCTGGAGAGAATATGGCAAAAGATCCTGGACTGAACCTGAGTACAGAAATTGGCAAGGAATACTCGCACCTTCCTATTTCTAGTCACCTGACTAGAACCTGGTGACTGAACCTGGCTGGAGATCCTAGCAAGAGAACATGAACACAGAACCTGGCTGGATATCCTAACCAAAACTTCGCTGGAGATCCTGAACAGAACTTGGCTGGAGATCCTGGCTAGAGATCCTGGCTAGGCTGCTGATCAACTGAACGCTGTCTCTGTGTCATTCCTTCTTCGCTGACTCCGTCCACAACTTTGGGGACCCCTGGACCTGCTGGGGTTGGACCCCAGCATCTGGCGCCAGAACAGGGACCCCTAGGTAAGCCCCACTCTCGGGATGGATAGGACTCTACCGTAGGAAGAGGGTGAATAGTCTTCGCCGACTCCATCCACACCTTTGGGAAACCCTGGAACAGGATTCCCCTAGGTAAGACCCCACCCCCCATTGAGAACCCCCACATTCAGGACTGATAGGACTCCACCAGGGTACTGCAGACCCCCCTATAGAGGTTAAGTAGGGTAAGAAGGTGGATAGTACAGAACTTAGATTGAGAAGTTGTGCCATACTGAGTCCAAAGAAAGAAGACTCTGTATTGATTCTTAGATTGAGAAGATGTGCCATACTGAGACCAAAGAAAGAAGACTCTGTATTGATTCTTAGATTGAGAAGATGTGCCATACTGAGTCCAAAGAAAGAAGACTCTGTATAGATCTTTAGATTAGGAAGATGTGCAATACTGAGTCTAAAGAAATAAGACTCTGTATTGATCTTTTAACACATATGCTTGCTAGCAGAGGAATTAAGGTTACTCCCAGTAAGACAGAACGTTTTATACAAGAAGTATGTCCATGCTTTTCTGAGGAAGGAAAGGTAAATGGAAAGGCATGGGAGGAGGTAGGCCCAAGGAGCCTTATCCTTAACCCCACTGCAGTCTTTCCACCGCAGGAAAGTGCAGGATTGGCAAGCTCTCCCTGGGGTGATAGATCAGGACTCAGGTAATAGCGGAAAGCGCCGATCCTACTCTTAAAATGGATACAAGAGAGCATTTGGGGTTTTTCTTTTTAATGCCTGCTTTTAAAAAATAAAAAAGGGGGAATATGCCGGGAGCCGGTCCATCCTTGCTGTTTCAAGGGACCTGGCATATATGGCATATTGTTCTTAATATGTTTGCTCACCTTTTTGGCACTATGTGCTTTAACCAAGGTCACCTCTTTGAGAAAGGTTGTTTCCCCAGGTAGGGATTTTCCCCTGAAGTTAGGGAGGGAATAAACCCCCTTAACTAAGTGCCAGGTGGGTAATTAGTCACTTTAACTACGAACAATCATGCTTAAGCTACATAATCTTTACTCCCTGGAATGGAGATAAGAAACGCCCTAACCTTTGGAATAGAGATTGATAGGATTGGAATCAACTGCTATAAATACAGATGTAACAAGACAACAAGAGACAGAACTTAGAAGACAGAACCAAAAGACACAGAACCTAGACACAGAACCTACACAGAACCTAGGGACAGAAGAACTTAGCTGGAGAGAACATGTCAAATGATCCTGGATAGAAACTGGCCAAAGAACCTAGAGACAGAACCTAGTGAGAGAACATGGCAAAAGATCCTGGAGACAAACTGGCCACAGAACCTAGATACAGAACCTACACAGAACCTAGACACAGAACCTACACAGAACCTAGAGACAGAAGAACTTCGCTGGAGAGAACATGTCAAATGATCCTGGACTGAACCTGAGTACAGAAATTGGCAAGGAATACTTGCACCTTCCTATTTCTAGTCACCTGACTAGAACCTGGTGACTGAACCTGGCTGGAGATCCTAGCAAGAGAACATGAACACAGAACCTGGCTGGATATCCTAACCAAAACTTCGCTGGAGATCCTGAACAGAACTTGGCTGGAGATCCTGGCTAGAGATCCTGGCTAGGCTGCTGATCAACTGAACGCTGTCTCTGTGTCATTCCTTCTTCGCTGACTCCGTCCACAACTTTGGGGACCCCTGGACCTGCTGGGGTTGGACCCCAGCATCTGGCGCCAGAACAGGGACCCCTAGGTAAGCCCCACTCTCGGGATGGATAGGACTCTACCGTAGGAAGAGGGTGAATAGTCTTCGCCGACTCCATCCACACCTTTGGGAAACCCTGGAACAGGATTCCCCTAGGTAAGACCCCACCCCCCATTGAGAACCCCCACATTCAGGACTGATAGGACTCCACCAGGGTACTGCAGACCCCCCTATAGAGGTTAAGTAGGGTAAGAAGGTGGATAGTACAGAACTTAGATTGAGAAGTTGTGCCATACTGAGTCCAAAGAAAGAAGACTCTGTATTGATTCTTAGATTGAGAAGATGTGCCATACTGAGACCAAAGAAAGAAGACTCTGTATTGATTCTTAGATTGAGAAGATGTGCCATACTGAGTCCAAAGAAAGAAGACTCTGTATAGATCTTTAGATTAGGAAGATGTGCAATACTGAGTCTAAAGAAATAAGACTCTGTATTGATCTTTTAACACATATGCTTGCTAGCAGAGGAATTAAGGTTACTCCCAGTAAGACAGAACGTTTTATACAAGAAGTATGTCCATGCTTTTCTGAGGAAGGAAAGGTAAATGGAAAGGCATGGGAGGAGGTAGGCCCAAGGAGCCTTATCCTTAACCCCACTGCAGTCTTTCCACCGCAGGAAAGTGCAGGATTGGCAAGCTCTCCCTGGGGTGATAGATCAGGACTCAGGTAATAGCGGAAAGCGCCGATCCTACTCTTAAAATGGATACAAGAGAGCATTTGGGGTTTTTCTTTTTAATGCCTGCTTTTAAAAAATAAAAAAGGGGGAATATGCCGGGAGCCGGTCCATCCTTGCTGTTTCAAGGGACCTGGCATATATGGCATATTGTTCTTAATATGTTTGCTCACCTTTTTGGCACTATGTGCTTTAACCAAGGTCACCTCTTTGAGAAAGGTTGTTTCCCCAGGTAGGGATTTTCCCCTGAAGTTAGGGAGGGAATAAACCCCCTTAACTAAGTGCCAGGTGGGTAATTAGTCACTTTAACTACGAACAATCATGCTTAAGCTACATAATCTTTACTCCCTGGAATGGAGATAAGAAACGCCCTAACCTTTGGAATAGAGATTGATAGGATTGGAATCAACTGCTATAAATACAGATGTAACAAGACAACAAGAGACAGAACTTAGAAGACAGAACCAAAAGACACAGAACCTAGACACAGAACCTACACAGAACCTAGGGACAGAAGAACTTAGCTGGAGAGAACATGTCAAATGATCCTGGATAGAAACTGGCCAAAGAACCTAGAGACAGAACCTAGTGAGAGAACATGGCAAAAGATCCTGGAGACAAACTGGCCACAGAACCTAGATACAGAACCTACACAGAACCTAGACACAGAACCTACACAGAACCTAGAGACAGAAGAACTTCGCTGGAGAGAACATGTCAAATGATCCTGGACTGAACCTGAGTACAGAAATTGGCAAGGAATACTTGCACCTTCCTATTTCTAGTCACCTGACTAGAACCTGGTGACTGAACCTGGCTGGAGATCCTAGCAAGAGAACATGAACACAGAACCTGGCTGGATATCCTAACCAAAACTTCGCTGGAGATCCTGAACAGAACTTGGCTGGAGATCCTGGCTAGAGATCCTGGCTAGGCTGCTGATCAACTGAACGCTGTCTCTGTGTCATTCCTTCTTCGCTGACTCCGTCCACAACTTTGGGGACCCCTGGACCTGCTGGGGTTGGACCCCAGCATCTGGCGCCAGAACAGGGACCCCTAGGTAAGCCCCACTCTCGGGATGGATAGGACTCTACCGTAGGAAGAGGGTGAATAGTCTTCGCCGACTCCATCCACACCTTTGGGAAACCCTGGAACAGGATTCCCCTAGGTAAGACCCCACCCCCCATTGAGAACCCCCACATTCAGGACTGATAGGACTCCACCAGGGTACTGCAGACCCCCCTATAGAGGTTAAGTAGGGTAAGAAGGTGGATAGTACAGAACTTAGATTGAGAAGTTGTGCCATACTGAGTCCAAAGAAAGAAGACTCTGTATTGATTCTTAGATTGAGAAGATGTGCCATACTGAGACCAAAGAAAGAAGACTCTGTATTGATTCTTAGATTGAGAAGATGTGCCATACTGAGTCCAAAGAAAGAAGACTCTGTATAGATCTTTAGATTAGGAAGATGTGCAATACTGAGTCTAAAGAAATAAGACTCTGTATTGATCTTTTAACACATATGCTTGCTAGCAGAGGAATTAAGGTTACTCCCAGTAAGACAGAACGTTTTATACAAGAAGTATGTCCATGCTTTTCTGAGGAAGGAAAGGTAAATGGAAAGGCATGGGAGGAGGTAGGCCCAAGGAGCCTTATCCTTAACCCCACTGCAGTCTTTCCACCGCAGGAAAGTGCAGGATTGGCAAGCTCTCCCTGGGGTGATAGATCAGGACTCAGGTAATAGCGGAAAGCGCCGATCCTACTCTTAAAATGGATACAAGAGAGCATTTGGGGTTTTTCTTTTTAATGCCTGCTTTTAAAAAATAAAAAAGGGGGAATATGCCGGGAGCCGGTCCATCCTTGCTGTTTCAAGGGACCTGGCATATATGGCATATTGTTCTTAATATGTTTGCTCACCTTTTTGGCACTATGTGCTTTAACCAAGGTCACCTCTTTGAGAAAGGTTGTTTCCCCAGGTAGGGATTTTCCCCTGAAGTTAGGGAGGGAATAAACCCCCTTAACTAAGTGCCAGGTGGGTAATTAGTCACTTTAACTACGAACAATCATGCTTAAGCTACATAATCTTTACTCCCTGGAATGGAGATAAGAAACACCCTAACCTTTGGAATAGAGATTGATAGGATTGGAATCAACTGCTATAAATACAGATGTAACAAGACAACAAGAGACAGAACTTAGAAGACAGAACCAAAAGACACAGAACCTAGACACAGAACCTACACAGAACCTAGGGACAGAAGAACTTAGCTGGAGAGAACATGTCAAATGATCCTGGACAGAAACTGGCCAAAGAACCTAGAGACAGAACCTAGTGAGAGAACATGGCAAAAGATCCTGGAGACAAACTGGCCACAGAACCTAGATACAGAACCTACACAGAACCTAGACACAGAACCTACACAGAACCTAGAGACAGAAGAACTTCGCTGGAGAGAATATGGCAAAAGATCCTGGACTGAACCTGAGTACAGAAATTGGCAAGGAATACTCGCACCTTCCTATTTCTAGTCACCTGACTAGAACCTGGTGACTGAACCTGGCTGGAGATCCTAGCAAGAGAACATGAACACAGAACCTGGCCGGATATCCTAACCAAAACTTCTCTGGAGATCCTGAACAGAACTTGGCTGGAGATCCTGGCTAGAGATCCTGGCTAGGCTGCTGATCAACTGAACGCTGTCTCTGTGTCATTCCTTCTTCGCTGACTCCGTCCACAACTTTGGGGACCCCTGGACCTGCTGGGGTTGGACCCCAGCATCTGGCGCCAGAACAGGGACCCCTAGGTAAGCCCCACTCTCGGGATGGATAGGACTCTACCGTAGGAAGAGGGTGAATAGTCTTCGCCGACTCCATACACACCTTTGGGAAACCCTGGAACAGGATTCCCCTAGGTAAGACCCCACCCCCCATTGAGAACCCCCACATTCAGGACTGATAGGACTCCACCAGGGTACTGCAGACCCCCCTATAGAGGTTAAGTAGGGTAAGAAGGTGGATAGTACAGAACTTAGATTGAGAAGTTGTGCCATACTGAGTCCAAAGAAAGAAGACTCTGTATTGATTCTTAGATTGAGAAGATGTGCCATACTGAGACCAAAGAAAGAAGACTCTGTATTGATTCTTAGATTGAGAAGATGTGCCATACTGAGTCCAAAGAAAGAAGACTCTGTATAGATCTTTAGATTAGGAAGATGTGCAATACTGAGTCTAAAGAAATAAGACTCTGTATTGATCTTTTAACACATATGCTTGCTAGCAGAGGAATTAAGGTTACTCCCAGTAAGACAGAACGTTTTATACAAGAAGTATGTCCATGCTTTTCTGAGGAAGGAAAGGTAAATGGAAAGGCATGGGAGGAGGTAGGCCCACGGAGCCTTATCCTTAACCCCACTGCAGTCTTTCCACCGCAGGAAAGTGCAGGATTGGCAAGCTCTCCCTGGGGTGATAGATCAGGACTCAGGTAATAGCGGAAAGCGCCGATCCTACTCTTAAAATGGATACAAGAGAGCATTTGGGGTTTTTCTTTTTAATGCCTGCTTTTAAAAAATAAAAAAGGGGGAATATGCCGGGAGCCGGTCCATCCTTGCTGTTTCAAGGGACCTGGCATATATGGCATATTGTTCTTAATATGTTTGCTCACCTTTTTGGCACTATGTGCTTTAACCAAGGTCACCTCTTTGAGAAAGGTTGTTTCCCCAGGTAGGGATTTTCCCCTGAAGTTAGGGAGGGAATAAACCCCCTTAACTAAGTGCCAGGTGGGTAATTAGTCACTTTAACTACGAACAATCATGCTTAAGCTACATAATCTTTACTCCCTGGAATGGAGATAAGAAACGCCCTAACCTTTGGAATAGAGATTGATAGGATTGGAATCAACTGCTATAAATACAGATGTAACAAGACAACAAGAGACAGAACTTAGAAGACAGAACCAAAAGACACAGAACCTAGACACAGAACCTACACAGAACCTAGGGACAGAAGAACTTACCTGGAGAGAACATGTCAAATGATCCTGGACAGAAACTGGCCAAAGAACCTAGAGACAGAACCTAGTGAGAGAACATGGCAAAAGATCCTGGAGACAAACTGGCCACAGAACCTAGATACAGAACCTACACAGAACCTAGACACAGAACCTACACAGAACCTAGAGACAGAAGAACTTCGCTGGAGAGAATATGGCAAAAGATCCTGGACTGAACCTGAGTACAGAAATTGGCAAGGAATACTCGCACCTTCCTATTTCTAGTCACCTGACTAGAACCTGGTGACTGAACCTGGCTGGAGAACCTGGACAGAACCTGGCTGGAGAACCTAGTGAGGTAACATGGCTACAGAACCTTGCCGGAGAACCCGGAGAACCTAGCAAGAGAACATGGACACAGAACCTGGCTGGAGATCCTAACCAGAACCTCGCTGGAGATCCTGAGCAGAACCTCTCTGGAGATCCAGACCAGAACTTGGCTGGAGATCCTGGCTAGGCTGCTGATCAACTGAACACTGTCTCCGTGTCCTTCCTTATTCGCCGACTCTGTCGACGCTTTTGGGAACCCCTGGACCTGCTGGGGTTGGACCCCGGCAAATGATGAGAGAGAATCATGGATCAGCCGCCTCCTGTATCACCCCCTCCCCACTGGGGATCCAGCCTGCAACGAGGGCATGTGCCCTGACCGGGAATCAAACCAGGGACCCTTCAATACACAGGTTGACACTCTCCCCACTGAGGAACACTGGCCAGGGCCACAGTGGTTTTTTCTTAGAAATATGCATTTCTACTATTTCAGAAAAGAAGAAAGATCAATGATGAGTGATCACCCTAGATTGGCTGCCTTCTGCCAGAAGAAAGAGTGGCATGTGTTCTCATATGCTCAGCAGAAGGAATAGGCCCTGGCCAGTGTTGTTCACTGGTTAGACCTTCGGATGCCCAGGGAAGGGTCGCTGGTGGGATTCCAGGTCCAGAGCACATACCTGGGATGCAGGCTTCATTGCCTGCCCCGGTCTGGGCTCCTGTGGGAGCCAAATATCCATGTGTCTCTTGCATATTCATGTTTGCTTTTTTGTTTCTTCTCTATCCCCACCCTCCCTCCCTCCCTCTGTCTGTAAAAAACATATCCTCTGGTAAGAATTAACCAAAACATAAACAAGAAAAAAGTACAAAGAAGGAAAAGATTTGGAGGCTGTGAAAAAGCAGCATACCCCTAAAGAAAGGCACCATGATGAGCAGAGCATTCGGCTCCGCTGATGTTTTTCCACGGAATGTGTCTATAAGATAAAAATAAAATGTCTGAGTGTCTCTCAGCTGGCCAGATCCTGACACAACAGGACGAGGCCATTCTAGCGTGGTCCTTGCAGGGTCTCCCAAGCCACCACGTTGGGGCGAGGCTCTGCGGCGGGGGGCGAGGCCAGGAGGAGCAGAGGAAAGCCAGGCGTGAAGGAGGCGGGGAATGGACAGAGGAGGGTCTTGCACGTGCTCCCCTCTACTGCGTTGTGTCGCTGCTCCCAGAGTCCCCCCCACTGAGAAGATGGGAGCAGACTCATCCGGTGTCAGTGACCGAGGGACATACAGGCTGAGGGACACACAGACTGAGGGACACATAGACCGAGGGACACAGAGACCGAGGGACACACAGATAATCGAGGCCACAGTGGCCTGGAGAGGTGACATCCGGGAACCTGTGACCACTGTGTTGGTTCCTTTTATCCTCCCAGATGTACCTTCTCAGAGGTTTTTGACTCCAGAACCCTGGATTCCAGTTCCACAGACAGCACCTACTTCATGGTGACTCTGCCCAAGACCCAAGACCTCTCTGGACAACCATTCACACATCAGTTGTTTGGAAAGTGATCTCAAACTTATTCTATATAGTTATTGCATGTATGAAAAATAAATCAGAGCCAAGCAGTCATCTGTTTGATGTATTATACATTTGTATCATACATACATTTTAGTTTAGAAAATGACATTTCTCATTCAAAGTTGCCTTCCTAAGTGTAATTAAGTGAGCATGTTAAAAACTTTGTAAGAGTGAATGTTTTACTTGGCAAATGTTTAGAAACTTGGTAAGTATTACTGTGTATCGCTGCCCAAGGAACTGTTGGGGGTCATGTGTTGTCACCAAAGCAGAATGTTTGCTCAATGACTGGTCCCCTTGTTGAGACAACCTTCATGGTTTTCCCTTCATTCTGTTATGAACCTATAGGCAGAAGGTAGAATTAAGCTTGTACTGATGCCACAGCTCCCACCTGCTGTGATGATGGAAAGAGGCCTGATGCTCCAAGCATCATGAGAACACCAGCAAGCGAGGCTCAATGACTGAGCGTTGACCTATGAACCAAGAAGTCCCCTTGATTCCTGGTAAGGGCACCCCCATCACCTGATTGTTTCTCTTTGTCTCCCTGTCCCTCTGTGTCTCAGATCAAGAACAACAGATTTAAAATAAAACTGGAAACTGTCCAATCTGCTCCTATCCTCCTCCCAAAAAGGTATCAGATTTTACTGAAAACACCCACCACTTGTCTTCCTTAGTCATCGTGAGAATTCCAGTTCATGAATGTTCAGAGCATCTCAGTTTCAAACGTGTGTGCACATCTACACCCAAACAGCGGAGCATCGCATCCTGGAGAATTTTCCATTTCCTTCCAAAGGAAGTGAGATGTCTCACACTGGAAATGGAAACAAATGGTAGGAAAAGCTGGGCATGGAGATCAAGGCTAATCATTGCAACCGGGGAATGATGTACTCAACAAATCACAGCATGAATAGTCAAACCAGAACATTCCTGTACGTGGAGGTTTGGGCACGGGGACACCAACATTTTTAATGTGAATGAGCACTTGATTGTGCAAAGCTTTCCTTCCTCCCCTGAGAGATACTCAGCAGAGGTGCTGAGCCACTTGGAAATGTGTGCTGTTTCAATGCGATGCTGGGGGTGGGGGTTTGCCCCTCCTGGCCTGAGCGAGAGAGCCCACCTTCCAATGTGCACAGGGCCCCTGCTTGGGTGTCAACAGCTCCATGACTGTGGGCTGGCTCCTCCCGAGTCCGCTGAGACCCACAGAAAACAATATCCCAACTGGCAGATTTCTCCTGGTCCTGAGGTGTTTCAGGATTGGGTTAATGAGGGAAAACACAAGTATGAAGGTGTGGCTCAAAGGTTGCTTCTGAGAGTTTCAGGTCACCCACCCAAGCCCTCAGTCATTGGAGGGAATGAGGTTTCAATTCTTCACATAGAAATGCCATCATTTTTTAAAATATATTTTTCATTGATCTCAGATAGAAAGGGAGAGGAAGTGGGGGGAGACGAGAGAGAGAGAGAGAGAGAGAGAGAGAGAGAGAGAGAGAGAGAGAGAGAGTTGAGGAACATCCATGGTGACAGAGAATCATGGATCCGCTGCCTCTTGCAGGCCCCACACTGGGCATCAAGCCCACAACCCGAGCATGTGCCCTGACCAGGAATTGAACCCTGACCTCCTGGTTCATAGGTCGATGATCAAGCACTGAGCCACACCAGCCGGGCAGGAGAGGGAAGGTCATGGTCCCAGTTCGTGGGTTTGGTGACCCCTTCAGGAGCTCTCCTCCAGGAACAGGTGCAGTCCTAGGTCCCTCAGGCTGAGGGGTGACGGGCCCTCACCGCGTGGGCCTGCTCCCTGCATTGATGTCCGTCTGCTCTGTTGTAAGAAAAGAGGGGCCTCTGGTTGCTGTGGCCCCGTCGCCTCCCCAAGCAGAGGCTACCTGTTCCCTGGAGCCTCGCTGGACTCCCACCCATGGGCCCATGAGCATCAGTGCCCCAGGCCTCGCTGGACATTACCTGTGAACCGGTGGCCAGGAATGACCGACACGGCCTGCCTACTCTGCTCACGCGGGTCCATGGCCCATCAGACTCCCCATAAGAAACGTGCAGTGAAGGATTTCAGACGGGTCAGGGGAGGGTTAGACACGCGGACCCAGGTACAAGGCCAGCACCAGGAGCTGCTGCGAGGTGGGCTTCGCACACACTGTGAGGTGAGGTGCACCTAGCAGCTCTCAGCAGGGTGGCGAGGGCCTGTGTCCTGGTAACTCGCAGTGCCGCCTGCCCAGGCTCAGTGGGAGGGGGTGGCCACGGGAGGAGCATGCCTGACCCCACGCCTCCTGCTCAGGCAGCCGAGTCCACGCAGAACAGTGGGGCTGCGCGAGCTCTAAACTGGCTCCCGGGCCCCACGCCCTCTGCCTCCCTTGTCCACCTCAAGGCTGGGCAGACGCTGTTCACCGAGAGACGCACGTTTTAGCCACCTGAGCCAGAGGCGCCGGTGCTGACCCCACTCTGAATGACACTCCAAAGCCTGGGTCACCCTCCCGCTTTATAGCTTGGAAAGGGGCACAGAGACTTTGGGGGTCTTGCCTTAGGACACACACTTGTGAGGGCAGAGCTGAGACTCAAACCCTTGTGGGCAGACCTGGCGGCCTCATGCTGTGCCCCAGGTGAGATGCCGATGCTACTGAGGCAGCAAGAAGGGTGAGGGCGACCAGTGCCCAGACTGAGGCAGCACAGGTGTGTTCACAGGCACACGGGCACTCACACACACACATGCACACACACACACCCACCTGTACACACCCTCTCTGGCTTTCACCTCTGAGGCTACAGAGGTCTGAGGAATCAGGGGCAGAGCCAGGAGAAGCCAAGGGGTTGTTGGGGTCCTATTCATGTTCCTGGTGAGTCTGTCTCAATCCCTCTCCCTGGCAGGAACCTCACTGGACTGATGCCAGATTCCTACCTTCCCGGGTTCAGGTCTGTGGCTGAGCATTCTTTGAGGCCCTCCTGGAACTCTGCTTTCAGTGATGAGGGGAATGAGGCATGTCGGCTTCAGGTTTGTCTGGACACAAACTTTATTAAAACGAGGCCAAAAACACCATGAGGGACATTGGTGTTGACATCCCCATAGCACTTAAGGAACTGTTTGTCTATTGCCTCTCCTCTTGAAAATGGAGGATGTTTGACCAGTTTCTTCTGTACTAAGTACACTCTTGGAGAAGCAAAGGAGCCAGCAGGCTTCCTCTGAAGCCCCGTCAGAGCTGGGAAATGAGGTATGTGGTGCCTACACTTGCCCTGTGGCTGCTGAGGTGCAATTTAGGGCTCATGATGCATCCTCCATGCAAACACCGGGCTTCTTCCCTGAGTGTGTCCTCTGGTGTCGGATGAGATTGTACTGAAGTGTAAAGCCTCGCCCACACTCCCTGCAAACATATGGCTTTTCCCCAGAGTGTGTCCTCTGGTGTTTGATGAGATTGGACTTAAGTGTAAAGCCTTGCCCACACTCCCTGCACACATATGGCTTCTCCCCTGAGTGTGTCCTCTGGTGATTGATGAGATCAGATTTCTGTGTAAAGCCTCGCCCACACTCCCTGCACACATATGGCCTCTCCCCTGTGTGTGCCCTCTGGTGTCTAATGAGATTATACTTCACTGTAAAGCCTCGCCCACACTCCCTGCACACATATGGCTTCTCCCCTGAGTGTGCCCTCTGGTGTCTGATGAGATGTGACTTCTGTGTAAAGCCTTGCCCACACTCCCTGCAAACATAGGGCTTCTCCCCTGAGTGTGTCCTCTGGTGTCTGATGAGAGGTGACTTATCTGTAAAGCCTCGCCCACACTCACTACACACATAGGGCTTCTCTCCTGAGTGTGTCCTCTTGTGTATGATTAGAGTTGACTTATATCTAAAGCCTCCCCCACACTCCCTGCAAACATGGGGCTTCTCCCCTGAGTGTGCCCTCTGGTGTCTGATGAGATGTGACTTCTTTGTAAAGCCTCGCCCACACTCCCTGCACACATATGGCTTCTCCCCTGAGTGTGTCCTCTGGTGTGTGTCGATATGTGACTTATCACTGAAGCCTTGCCCACACCCTCCATGCTTGATTGTTACAATTTTTGACATTCTTACTTCCACAAATAATTTGCCTGTGTTCTTTGCGTTAACATTCTGGCCTGTGCTGGGCTCTTCCTCCATTATTCTCTCAGGTTCACTGGAGCTCCCTGTTTGTCCGTTTGGAGGCTTGAAAGAGGCCCTTGAAGTTCCCCTGTGCCTGATCCTTTTAAGCAAAGGTTTGAACTTCCATTTGACCTCTTGACCTTCAACTTTGTCATTCAAGCCATGTGGACCAGTCTGTTGCTGCTGCTGTTGATTCTGACGCTCTGGGCCAGCTTCCTCCGCCTGGATGTGCTTTATTGCAGATGCTCCTGACAGAATCTCAGAGGGGTGATTGCGTTTCACATGTTGGCTGAGGAATGTCCGACTGGAGAAGGCCACAGAGCAGGAGGGACATGGGTGGATCTCTGGCTTTGGTTCTGCTGGAGAAGAAAGTTTTGGTCAGGGCAGGTGTGGGCAAGCCTGCCTGTGCCGTACGCTCTGTCTCCTGGTAAGACCTGTCCCCGGAATCATTCTAGCTGTGTTGACAGTGCAAGTTCTGCCTCCCACAAAGTGTTCCTTCACTGTCTACTTTTCTTTTTCTTTGTCTGCACTACTCTTCTTCAGAAATCCAGAGACCCCATATCAAAAGTCTTTTCTACAGCCCTGGCCAGTGTGGATCAGTGGATAGAGCCTCAGCCTGTGGACAGAAAGGTCCTGGGTTTGATTCCCATCAAGAGGATGTGCCTTGGTTGCAGGCTTCTCCCCCGCCTGGGCCCTGGTCTGGGCGTGTGCAGGAGGCAGCCAGTCAATGTGTTTCTCTCACATCGACATTTCTCTTTGTCTTTCCCTCCCTCTTCCACTCTCTCTAAAAGTCAATGGAAAAATATCCTGGGATGAGGATTGAAAAGAAAAAAGGTCTTACAGATCAAGGACCATCAGAAGGCATTTCACTCCTTATATGGGTTGGACTATTGTGACCTTTCCATATACATGTATCTTCTAAGTCATGTTAAAGAGAAAAACCACAGGCCTGGCCAGGTAGCTCAGTGGTTGAGCATCAACCCATGAACCAGGACGTCACCAGTTTGATTCCTGGTCAGGGCACATGCCCAGGTTCTGTGCTCGATCCCAGCAGGAGGCAGCTGATCCATGTTGATATTTCTATCCCTCTCTTCATTTCCCTTCCTCTCTCTCTCAAATCACTAAAAATATTTAAAAATAGAGAAACCATAGGCCCCAACTAGCAATTGCTTCTCTCTCAGTTTTCCACAAATCACAAAATGGAAATATGTCCTTCCTCACACAGCATTCCTACTTGATTTCTTTCAGTGTTAGCCTACTTCAAATACACTACAAAGTCCTGTTTCAGAATATCTTTCCAACCATCCCCTAGCCAGTTTGGATCAGTAGATAGAGCTTCGCCTCGGGGACTCCAGGGTCCTGGGTTTGATTCTAGTCAAGGGCACATACCTGGGTTGCAAGCTCAATCCCCAGCCCTGGTTGGGGTGTCTGTGGGAGACAAGCTATTGATGTTTCTCTCTCTGTCTCTCCCCCTTCTACTCTCTCTCAAAAAATAATCAGTGGAACAATATCCCTGGGTGAGGATTAACAACAACAACAAAAATATTTCCCCAACCTGCTTCTTAAACTCCTGACTCCCATCTCTCTCCAGCCAGTCCGCCTTCCTCTCTCACTGGGAGTTGAAATAATCTCAGAGGGGATTCCCCACTGAAGTTTATTTCCCCAAAAAATTAACAAAGCATAGTTTTAGAACATGCCACTCTGCAGCGGAAAACTGCTCAGTTGTCCCGTCTCACTCAAGAAAGTCCCCAGTATCTCAGCTTGGATCATAGGCACTGTATTTCCCGGCTGCTAGGCATCTGTCCAACCTCTGTTCTTGCCCTCTGTACTGAGACTGAGATGGGAGTAGCCCTCAGCCAGCTCAACACCCCACCTCTTTCCTTCCCTGCACCAGCCACTCCCTCTGCCTGGGACCTTGTGACACAACTGTTGTAAATGTTGTCTCCTGAGAAAGCCTTCCCTTGACCTTTGCAATCCGGCACACCCACCTTCCCCTCACACTGATCCCTAGGCACTTGTCCTGGGCCCGTTTTCTCCAAAGCGCTAACCACTGTGTGATATTAAGCACATGCATATATGTCTGCCGGGGCTTCCATCCTTCACCAACCAGCTGCTCAGGAGCAGTGATTCTGATCATCGTGTTAATCTGTATTTCCAGCTCCCAGAACCCTGTGTGGCACCGAGTAGGAATTCACATGACAAGTCACAAAATAATGAATGAATGCATGTTAACACACACATTTCATTTAGAAATATGCAGTAAATGAAGAAGAAACAGCTAAAGTGTTAAAAAAAACAACAACCCAAAAACAACCACCTTGATGAGAGAGCTGGTTAAGTACCTGAAACATTTTTTTTTTTTTTTTGGCTCTGATTTTTTCAGCACTATATGATGCCGTGCATTTTGTGCATGAAGTATTTTTAAAAATGTAACACAAATTGGCCCAGGCCATTGTGGCTCAGTTGGTTGAGCATTGTCCCATTCACCCAGAGGTAGCCAGTTTGATTCCTGGTCAGGGCACATGTCAGGGTGGTGGACTTGATCCCCAGTAAGGAGAATGCAGGAGGCAGCAGATTGATATTTCTCTCCCTCTCCCTTCATCTCTGTCTCTAAAACCAATAAAAGCATATTTTTAAGAATTAGAACAAAAATAAAAATATTAAAATTATTCTTAAGAATCAAAGACCTATGTGATGAGCCATCAATTTCTGAAGCATCTGATTTGAAGCTTTGCTGACTCTAGAGTGGATTTTACTCTACTTGAGAGTTGGAGCATGAAAACTTCTAAGAATTCTTTCTTTCCATGTTGAAGAAGAGTGGTGCCCACCTCTCCCGGCCACAAGCTCTGTCTTCCACTTGCTGCCCCACTTGATGCCCAGCTTTTGGCCATACTCTTCTCCATACCAGACCAGCAGCTCACAGCCCGTCCTCACGACCCGGCAGGTTCGGTAGAAAATCTGCCTGTGATATTGAAAGGCCACCAGGTTCTGTTCTTCCTCATCCCGGGCGCAGTTCACGTACCTGGCGTTGAGGCAGATGAAAGGAAAGAAAACCACAGGCGATGAGCTTCCACTACCTGTCATATCGTGTCCAGATCCTCACTGACGCGTAAGGCCCTCAGCACTGATGGCACCCACCCCCATGCTCCTGGGGAAACTTCTGTTCAATGTCCAAGCCTCTGTCACAAGGTCATGTGAATTCCTGTCTCTACGTCCTGCTCACAGTGCTCATCCTGCCTAATGCCATTTCCAAAGCCTCATTCCAGACTTCCCCATCAAACCCGGTGGCCTCTAGCTTCTCTAAGCTGTAAGTCAGGTTCTGTGTTACACCCCAGGACTCGGGGCTTGCTCTAGGACTCACACCATTCAACATTCAGTCCAAGTCTCCCTTCTCTTCAGAGGCCTTTGTCGAGTCTCCCCACACTTTATTGAAGGCATCATTCAGTTGCCTCCCCCAGGTTCCCACAGAAATGTCGAGGTCTCTCTTTCTTAGAAAAATAACACAGAACAATAGTAGTTTATTCATAATCTGTCTCCCCTGACACAAGAGAGCCCCTCAGGAAAGGGCCATGAGCACTATGACTCTGCAGGCTCCAACATCCAGTTCTAGTTAGAACTGAGTCTGGGATGATGTGCTGCCCTCACAGGTTTAGATTATTCTTGGTTCAAGGCTATGTGGGCACTAGGCACTTGTTGAAAAATAGGAAAATTAGAGTTAAATGTTTATGAAATAAAATGTTTCATGTCCGTCTGCAGTAAGTCCTCCCTAGGGACATGGATTGTGTGATCTGTGTAAGTAATGAATTCCTTCCTCTAAACTGGAATATAGTAAGTGTTTAACTAATGTCAGTTAGATAAATCACAGAGTAATCCAGGGTCCTCAAGGTTTTTCCCAGTGCCCAAAGTAGAGACTTCTATTTTGAGGACATATGCTATACTTTTACCTCCTTTTTTTCCTAAATGTCACTAGATGTTAAAGATCACTGTATGGAGAAAAAGGGGGAACAGAGTACTGAGGGAGACCATTAAGGAGGCATGATGGGAAGGACAGACATGTGGTTTGTGAGGCATGAGTGTCCTCTCCGGCACCCAGAAGCCTAGTGACCTTACCTCATCCAGTTGGCCTGAGATGTATCCTTTCCATCCACATACTCATAGCAGTTTCTCCCTTTGGTGATCTGCATTTCAGGAAAAGAAGTTAAAGGCTGTGTGTGTGTGTGTGTGTGTGTGTGTGTGTGTGTGTGTGTGTGTGTGTGAGTTTGAGTGTATATAATAGAATAATTACTTTATTCTAGTGTCATCAAATCTCTTTCAGCCTGCATGGTGATTCAACTGCCAATGGTGATCACAGGACATTTTTCTTACTCATCATCTACACTTCTTAGTCAATTTGTCCACTAAGCAGGAGCCCCACAAGGGAGGAGTCTGTACCACTTTGCTCCCATTTACCCTCTGATCCTTAGAGAGGAGCTCCATGTTCATGCAAAGTCCGCCCAGTACACAGAGCTAACTAACCATATGGTCCCCATCCATGTCCTAGCATGTAGAAGGTGGGGCAATCCAAGCCACAGGAGGGCCGGGAAGCCAGAGGACAGGGAAGAGGTAAAGTTCTCACCAGCCAGGAGTAGCCGCTGTTGGCTGTGGCTTCATCTTCTGTGATCTGACCCTCATAAGGGCCAAAGTGCAGGCCCACCGGCAGATCACATTCCTCATTCCACACTCCAAGCCCAGCCTCAGGGATGCCTGATGGTCCGATTCTCAACCCAGGGGGCACAGTGAGGGCTGAGCGGTTGGCATGCCCCTTGTCCACGGCACTGTCTTTTACAAACGTAGGAGGCCCGTGCACAGCACAGCTGTCAATGAAGAAGTTCTGACACTTCTCACAATCTGGAGGCAAGAGCAACAGGGATTA
Organism: Myotis nattereri; assembly: GCF_964212035.1. Taxonomy (NCBI): domain Eukaryota; kingdom Metazoa; phylum Chordata; class Mammalia; order Chiroptera; family Vespertilionidae; genus Myotis; species Myotis nattereri. The sequence goes on along the minus strand of NC_138094.1, from coordinate 43,712,499 downwards.
GTCAGGGTGCAGTGCATGTCCCTGCACTTGAAGAGTTTCAGAAAGAGCTCCCATCAGTGAGCCTCAATCCTATATTCCCGGTCACGAGAGGAAGGGAATGATTTGGGCACCCAAAGACCAGTGAAATTATTGCATCAAGGACATAACATGCTCCTTGGTTAGGGTGAGCTTACACAGGTAGTCATCGTCCTGGGGCTCGCTGATCTCTTGGTAGACATGGCCCTTTCTCTCTCGTAGGCTATACATCTTCACTTCGATCTCCTTTCTCCTGAGGTCTACATGAGAGAAGAGCTGGTGAACGAAGTGGGTCTGGAACATGAGTCCCTGACTTGTCAGAAAGCACACAATGTCTTCCCATCAAATGATCACCTGTTCTTTATAGTATCTGGTATTTTCCTCCATTAACTAAAAGACTAGTACGCAACACTGACTACCGATGGCTGATTCAATTTTAGTTTCTAGATGATCCCATTATCAGGTTCAACCTTCCAAGCTTTGGTCATTCATAAAGTATGTATTGAGGGCACGTTATGTGTTAGGCACTGAGTAAAGATCTGGGCACACAACACCAAGAGAATATGGGTGCTATTATCACAGATGGATTTATTGGACAACTTGCATGTGCCAATTGTTTGAGATTTAATTTAATGCTTTCAAACTATATGTGTCCCATGTTTCCTTATGTTCACTGTATACATTAGCATTCAGGAGCTCAGAGAGTTTGGAAGATTAGCTCAAAGCTTCAGTGCTAACTCCAGTTTCAAATCCAGGCCTGTTGAAAGTCCACCCCACATACCTAGGCTATACTGACCAGCCTTTCTAGAGGAATGAGTGGAACTGAAATCTCCAAATTGTTGAACTTACCCAATTTTGATCTAGGGTGCTTTCCAGAGGTACTTGCTTCTCCAGGAGGGGGCACTGGTTTCTGGGTCTGCTCTGAGCCACTTGTGGTCAACAAATTTGCTGTTCCTGACAATTCCTTCAAACTGGACTCATTACTTAATGGCGCCCTGGACTTTGCCTTCAGTGTGAAAGGCAAAGGGAAATAAATGTAACGTACATTTATTTAATTATGTAGGGTTTATGATATACATGACTTTAATGAACACTTCAACACCTCTTGGAAATACCTGGGAAGTATGAAAATTAGAGGAAAAAGAAATGGCCAATGTGGGTTTTGAATCGAAGACTAGAACCCATGCCTTAAGGCTCTTTCTTTTATAGCACATTGAGAATGAAGGATACTGGGAAGAGAATAAGACATAGTTGGGCCCTAACCAGTGTAGTTCAGTTGATAGAGTGTCGGCCTGCAGACTGAAGGGTCCTGAGTTGAATTCTCGTCAAGCGCGAGTTCCTTGGTTGCAGGACCCTCCTCCCTGGCCTGGACCTTGGTCTGGGCTTATGCAGGAGGCCACCAGTCATTATGTGTGTCTCTCACATTGATATTTCTCTCTTTCTCTCCCTCTTTTTTCTATTCCCCCTAAAAATCAATGAGAAAATATCCTTGGGTGAGGATTAAGAAAAAAAGAAAGAAAGAAATAGTTGGCAGAGCCCTGGCTGGTGTAGCTCAGTTGGTTGAACTGAAGGGTTGCCGGTTCCATTCCCAGTCAGGGCACATGCCCCAGTTACGGGTTATTGATCCATGTTTTTCTCTCTCACTGATGCTTCTCTCCCTTCCTCTCTCTCTCAAATCAGTAAAAACATATTTTTTAAAAAGAAATGGCTGGCAGAAACCTACCATGACAATAAAGGAAATTATGCTAAAATGTGCAATTTACTATATCATGGAAAGAATAGTTGTAATTAGATTAGTTGGTTCCCACCAATTCTGTTTGAATAAGGTTGTGCTACTAGCCTGTTCTCTTCATTTTCCTGACCTATAACATGCTAATTCTTAATGTTATAATGAACATGAAATATAATGATGTTCACCAAAGTGTTCTGTGAGCACTTTGATACAGTATGAATGTGAGATTACAGTCCTGCTATCAATGTCCCTCTCAGCCATCTCTATATTTGAAATCACGTGTAATTTATCTTCATTATTCTTTGACCCTACTCTAGTTTAATTTGTAAATTTGAAAGCACTCTTTCAGCAAACATTCAGGAGGCCCTCAGGGACCCTGAGCTGGGCCTGGGACTTCTGAGAAGAATCTGGTGTGAACCAAAGAGCTCACAATGCAGAGGTAGGCAGGCGGAGCCAATGATTCAAACAAGATGACACTGGCCTAATTAGAGCTCAGAGAAAGAAGCCATACTTCTTCTGACTGGAATGAGCATTCAAAACCAGTTCCAGATGAGCTTCTATTGAATAGTGTGTCATCTCTATGAAGTTCTTAAGTCACTTTATTTATTGTTTATTGTTTCTGAATCGTCAAACCTGAAGCACCCCAGAGTTGAGAGGCTTTCTTTTATTTGACTGGGAGGCTCTGATGCTGGGGTTGCTATATCCATCTTCATCTGGGACCATGCACCATGCAAACTGTCTATATATCAGTGAGCTTCTGCAAGTCGGAAGTCTTAGTGCATTTCTCACTGGAGCATAGCAGAGCAGAACTGCGTTTGGAATCATCAGTCAGTGAAAGATGTAATCATGTATGGATGAGACAGTGGAAAGTGCATAAAACTATGGAAATTTTAATGAGCTTGTAAGTGGTTTAGAGATGAAGCTATGGATTAGATTGCACGACCACCGATACTGTGATTTCAGACATACAATCAAACACTTGTATATGTCTGAAACCTCAGTTTCCTCATCAGAAATGGTGATACTTATAGTACCTACCTCATAGGGTTGTGGTAAGGTTTAAGTGAGTTTATGCACGTAGAATTCTTAGAGTCTGAAGCATTGTGAAGATAAGACCCGTGGTAGCTACTATTGTTGCTGATGTTATTAACGACTAAGATGATATTGGGCATTTTGTTGAAGAGGTCAGGAAAGGAAGGTGGCACTCTGATTTTTCCTCCTCTTCCCTGCATTTGCATCCAGGAGGAAGATTTTCTTTTCCACAGGATTTGGGAAATACTCACCTTCTGATGTTTATTCTGTTCCACTCTGAGGGCCACCCAAGAAGGTTTAGCTAAAAGATGGTGAGAAATCAATAATATATATAATTTCAGAGAGGAAGGGAGAGGGCGAGGGAGAGAGAGAGAGAAACATCAATGATGATAGAGAATCATGGATTAGCTGCCTCCTGAATACCCCACACCAGGGATCAAACTGGCCGTGTGCCCTGACCGGGAATTGAACTGTGACCTCCTGGTTCATAGGTCGACACTTAATCTCTGAGCCACGCCTGCCGTGTGAGAAATCAGTTTTGGTTGGTAATTGTTTCAAAATGTGGAGATTTTTATCTTTCAGAATTCTGAATTATAGAGTAATCCCAGGACAGACCAAGGATGATTGGAAAATGTTTCCTGAGGTTTCATTACGCTTATGCTTTTATTGGGAGCATCAGCTAATTTTCTTAAAATGTTAAAAAATAGCCCTAGCCAGCTTGGCTCAGTGGATAGAGCGTCAACCTGCGGATGGAATGGTCCTGGGTTCTATTCCAGCCAAGGGTGCATGCCTGGGTTGCGGGCTCATCACAGGTGTGCAGGAGGCAGCCAATCGATGGCTCTCTCTCATCATTGATGTTTTGATCTCTCTGAATTCCTCTCTGAAATCAATAAATATATTTTAAAAAAATAGACAAAACCCCATCTGTACTTCATCCTCTGTTCAATATATATATTTAAAGTAGAAGCCCGTTGCACAAAGATTCACGCAATAGGCCTTCCTTCCCCTGGCTGCCTGCACTAGATTTCCTCTGGCACCGGGGTCCCAGGCCTTTGCTCCAGCCACTGAGGAGAAGCCAAGCCTCTTCCGTCTTCAGTCTTCACTCCAGCCAGAGCCTTCAGTCTTCTCTCAGCGGCTGCCCTGGTTAGGCAAATTAACTGCCATCTTTGTTGGGTTAATTTGCATGTGTATCCTGATTGGCTGGCGGGCCTGGCAGAGTGACACCAATTTGCATGTTTCTCTTTTATTTGTGTAGAGTGGCCTATCCCTGGCTGGGCATCTCAGTTGGTTGGAGTACCATGTTTTACACCAAAAGGTTTCCGGTTTGATCCTTATTGGGGCCTACACAGGAGGCAACTGATGGATGTTCCTCTCTCACATTGATGTTTCTGTCTCCCTTTCTGTCTCCCTCCCTTCCTCTCTCTAAATTCAATGAATATCCTTGGGTGAGGATTTAAAAAATAAAATTGCCCTCAAAAGCAAAAATAAAAAATTGGCCTTTCATGACACAAGTATAATAAAGGTCATGTAACTGCAAAGAATCTCTACTCTGTAACCCAGCGCTTTCTCCTCTCTGTCTTCTGTCTTCACACTGGCCTTGTCCAGTCCACCTTGGACAAGGCACCAGGACCACCTTGGCTCCTTTCTTTCTTATCCTTCCTCCTTTGCACATTTGGATTGTGACCACCTTCTCTAATCACTAGATTCTGATCAGCATCACACAGTCTTAGGGACAAAGACTCAGGTCTAGTCACCACATAAACAGAGTTTCGGGCAAGCTGGACATAACGTCGTGACTTCAGCTATGTTTCAACCTCAGACCCATGGAACTACAGACCCTACCAATCAGACTTTCATGAAACCTGGCAGATGATGCCATGGCTGCCATAGAACCTGGTACAATGATGAACTACTTCCTACCCTGGCGCACAACCCAACCCCCTAACTACCATGAGTAATAATTTTCCCATATGTCCCCATGCAGGTCTTAGAGCACTGCTCACCTGTCAAAACTTCCTCCTTCTATGTGATCACAACTCTTCTGAATTAGTTATTTTTTACTCACTGTTATATTTTTGTATACTTACTTGTTAATGTTCTATAACTATACAATTATATTATTATTCTATTTTATTTTTTCCACCACCATTTATACTCCTGTATTATTATTTTTTCATCCTCACCTGAGAATATATGCTTATTGATTTTAGAGAGAGAAGAAGAGGAAGAAAGAGAGGGAAACATGGATGTGAGAGAGAAACATCGATGAGTTGTATCCCATACACACCCCGACTGGGGATGGATCACGAAACCTTTTTGGTGTATGGGAGGATGCTCCAACCAACGGAGCCACCGAGACATGGCTATTCAATTATTTTTATTTTGAGAGAATGTTTATTAAAACTAGGGACAGTGAAACAAGGATAGAAGCAGCAGCAGGAGAGAGCTTAGGCTGGGCTGCTGTGTTGCTCTAGAAAGGTTAAAGGAAAGAGTTCAGCCTAGGCGGGCGGCTTTGGCTCATTGGAAAGTCATAGAAAAGGGGCCTTGGAGCCAGGTTCAGGGGGTTAGCCTGAATGAGCTGCCCCTGCCCGTACTCCCTGGTGCAAGTCTCCTGGGTCCCTTAGTTTAGGAGATGCACACCGAGTGGGGGTTGGGGGGAGGAGAGGGGAAAGGGTGAGGGGTCTGTGTGCTCCCGGAGAGAGAACAGCTTAAAAAATATATATATTAGAGCACCATTGCACGAAATTTATAAATTTCTGCACCGTGGGAATGGCGGTGGTTGTGGGGGGGGGGGGGGAATTCCTGAGCCCGGCCTGTGCCCTCTGTGGCTCTGACAGTCTGGAAGTCCTGCGATCCATCGCTTGCAGAGGGAGGTCCCGTTCAGTAGCCCCAGCTCTGCATTGGTGGCCTGGGCCTCCCTCTTTGGGGTGACGGGGAGCCCCCATTGATGACCCAGTGGCTAGTGGCCTAGGCCTCTCTCTGCAGGGCATCATGGGGGATTGGGGGGCCGGACCAATTGCGTTTCACAGGCCTTGGCTGGCCTGGCGCCAGTGGGTGTCATAGCCTGGTCATCTGGTGGGTCCTTCAGCTGGTCCGCCCTGGATTTGCATATTATGGTTTCATTATTGTAGATTTGGGGGGTGGGTCTGGGTGAAGGTGAGAAAAGGGGGAGAAATGGGGGACCTCTGTGATAGTGTCAACACTAAATCTGTATATAATTATTGTTACACATTGAAAGAGGTTTTATGACCCTGGCCAGTGTGGCCCAGTGGTTGAGCCACGACCTATGAACCGTGAGGTGGGGGGCCGGCAGGAGGCAGCCATGGAGGTTTCTCTCTCACCTGTTTCTCTCTCTCTCTCTCTGTCTCTCTCTGTCTCTCTCTCTCTCTGTAAAATAAATGATTCATAGAAAGGGGTTTATGTGAACAGCCCCTGGCTGTGTAACTGCTCTGCCTCTTGCTCCTCCCCGGTAACTCCCGAGAGGCCGCCCGACCTACACCAGGTCAGGGTCAGGCAGCTGCGCGCCCTCCGCCCGCACCTCGTGGCCTCGGGGTCCACTCGTCATCCGAGTCCTCGGAGTCCTCCACCCGGGGCCTGGCCGTCCTCCCGCGGCGACACATGAACGCGGGTCGAGGGGCCCTGAGACCTGGAAGGAGAGAAAGAAAGAGTCTGTCCTGCAGGCGAAGAGCTGAGGGACAAACAGCAGAGCCAGCGCTTGGCGGGGGCAGAGCCCGGGGCCCTGGACGGAGCACCCCCGCCCCGCCCACCCCGCGGCCCCGTCCCCCCTCGCTCACCCATGCTGAGCAGCGCCTCGTAGTTGCTCTTCACGTTGCGGTGCCGCGCTCGCTCCCAGGCGCCCATCTGCGCCCACTCCTCCCGGGAGAAGTAGATGGACACGTCCCTGCAGGCGGCCCTGGACTGGGGGAGAGACCGTCCGTCCGTCCATCCGTCCTCCCCGGCCCGAGGGGCGGCGCCCCGCCTCCACCCCGTCCCCACCCCCGTCCCCACCTCCACCCCCTCGGACCCCCTTACCTTAGGCCTATGCCCCGCTCTCCCCGCCTCCTCCACGGGGCGCTCCTGCAGGTCCCTGTCCGGGTCCATGGTGCCGCCAGCGGAGTCCCCTCCCGAGGACACGGTGCCTGTGGGAGGAGGAGGCGCTGAGGGGACCGCTCCCACCTTGCAGGGCAAACCCCCCCCCCACCCCCCCCAACCCCCAGACAGACCGGGGCCTCGGCCATTATGACCCACTAGGGGGCGCCTCCTTCCCGCCGCGGTTGGGGGGTCCCAGGGGGTACTGAGGGGCCCGGACAGGGGGGTCTGAGGGGCGCGTTCCAGGGACTGAGAGGCGCAGTCAGGGGGAACTGAGGGGCGCGTTCTGGGGGGTCTGAGGGGCACGGTGGGGGGTCTGAGGGGAGCGGTCTGGGAGGTCTGAGGGGCCCGGTCAGGTGGGACTGAGGGGAGGGGTCTGGAGGGTCTGAGGGGAGCGGTCTGGGGGATTTGCGGGGAGCGGTCTGGGGGGTCTGAGGGGCGCGGTCAGGGGGGTCTGAGGGGGCGGTGGGGGCGTTGAGGGCCCTTGGGGGTGGAGGTGGTTCGCCTTTACAATGGGGGGGGGGGCTGTGCCGAGAGGAACCGGGTTCGGGAATGGCACCCACGATTCAGGAGCAATGCACGCGGGAGGAGGCGCCTCAAGGGGCAGAGACGTCTCCGGCTTAGGAGATGGTCCCGCTGGACAGAATCCGGGTCTTTCTTGCCAGGAAAGTTGGGTGCTCGGGTCAGAGGATTTGGGACTCCTGTGAAGAGATTTGGGGTCTCAGGGACAGCCTCCATGGTTTCTGTCTCGGAGTTGGGGATTTGGTCTTCCTGGGTGCCGTGGTTAGGGAGCCCAGGCTCGGGGTGTGCTGTGTCTGACCTTTGGGGGATTGAGCGTTCCTCTGGGCGCTGAGACCGGGGGTCCTCCGGGTTAGCGCACTTGGGGTCCCTGGAGGCTGACAGAGTGGGAGCCTCTCGGGAGGACACCCTGGGTCTTCGGCTGGGGGTTTGAAGGCCAGCGGCAAAGGGGTTCCCACGCAAGGCTCCCGTTTTCCTGTCCGACTCCAGGCCGCACTGCGAACCTGGCCGAGGTCCCCTCAAACCCGCGCTCCTGGCCGCGTGCTCCCGCCCTCAGGCGGTGTGCGGCCGGCTGAGGGGGAGCTTCCTGCCTCCAGAGCGTCAGCGCCAGCCGCCAATGAGTGCTGTGGTCACGGGGCCCGGCCTGCCAATGGGCGGTCAGAAACGCGAAAAGGGCGGGCCATGGAGGTGGAGCCTTCCTGCCAGTCAAGGAGAGAATCCTGTGGAAAGAGCCCGCCCTGCGCTCCCAACCCCCCATGGTGATTGGCTGCCCTGGGTCCTGCGAGTGTCCGTCAAGAAGCCTTCAGCCACTGGGAGGTGTCCAGGGCTTGGATTCCCGCTGCGTATGGGCGGGACCCCGGGAGCCGGGAGCCCCCAGCCAGGACAGGTGTTGGGCTGAGGCGGCCTTCCTGCCGCCTGACCGAGTCTCTCTTCCACCCGACGGTGTTTAGGTCCCGGACTGTCTTCCAGGCGCATTTGTTGGCTTCCTTAGCGAGAGGACCAGATGGTAGGTGGGGAGTTGCGTTCTGGGAAACAGGGATTCCCACTAGACCAGCGGTTCTGAACCTGTGGGTCGCGACCCCTTTGGGGGTCAAACGACCCTCTCACAGGGGTCGCTTAAGACCATTGGAAAACACATGTATAATTATATATTGTTTTTGTGATGAATCACTACGCTTTAATTATGTTCAGTGTGTAACAATGAAAATACATCCTGCATATCTGATATTTACATGACGATTCATAACAGTGGTAACATTACAGTGATGAAGTAGCAACGAAAAAATTTCATGGTTGGGGGTCAGCACAACATGAAGAACTGTATTCAAGGGTGGCGGCATTAGGAAGGTTGAGAACCACTGCCTTAAAGGAAGCTGTCGAGTGGAAGAGCAAGATGGTGGCGGTATAGGCAGACGTGTCCCAGGTCGTGTCCTGGAGCAAATGAAGTGAGCAGCTGAAACTAGTAACATCCACCCCAAATTGGCAAAATCGCTCAGCTGGTGAGACGGTTTGCAGCCGGGAAGACCAGAACTCCCCTGGAAAGGTAAAAGCCCAGGGATTTGGGCAGGAAAGTTTGCCAGACTTCTGAACCCAGAGAGTCGGAGGGAGACCGCGTGGCAGACAGCCGCGTCCCTTGGGACAGGCACAGCCCCTGACAGGGGAAAGGAGAACCGCCAGGGGAACTGAGAGCTGGGTTCTGTGATCACAGAGGACTGAGCCTAAAGGGGGCAGCCTGAAGAGCTGACCAGACCATGCAGTCCCGGTAAGAGAAGAAGCCTACAGAAACCAAGCCTTTCCCGTTTCCGCGGCCAGCGTTTGTTTGTTTGGTTTTACTGAATCCTGTTCATGGGACATTTCGGATACAGACACTCACCTGTGCTGAAGAGAGGGAGAGTGTGCGGAGGAGTGGAATCTGGGGAGAGACTGAGGAGAGAAGGGGGGCCGGGAGAGGTGGCAGCGAATTGAGTGCTGAGACACCCCCGAGCCCAGGTCTGGGGCAGACATTCTCTCTTTAGAGTGAGACTCCTCCCCCTAGCCCCCAGGCAAGGAGCACAGCCACACCCAGATTCCACCCTGTAGGAGATCAAGGATTAAAATAACCTGATCAGTACCTGGGAGTTAACAGGGTCTGGCCTATAGAGGGATTTTCAATCCCAGCAACAACACAGCCCCGGTAACTAACTATTACGCAGCCAGCTCTGGGCAGTGAACCTCCACTGGACAGAGAGGCCCTATAGCCTCAGAGGCCAACCCCAGAACACTCCCACCCAGAGGCTGACCCACAAACTGACTCGTTGCTAAACACAAAATAAGGCAGTCTGGGAAACAAATGCGGCTTGCTTTAAAAAAAGGACTGTGGTTGACAACACAGAGGAACAGTGTATCGCAGGGAAACTCAACACTCTCCTGAATACCTGGCAGGTCTAAGGCGAGCCACACTGAAGAATAGAAGAACCGAAGGACCTTCACTACTGCAATTTTTTTTTTCTTTTTTCACCTTTTAACTACGGAACCAAATTTTTTTTCTTTGTTTTTTTTTCTCCTTTTTTTCCTTTTTTTTTTCTTTCTTCTTTTTTCCATCACCTGATTTTACCCTTTTATTTACTACCTTCTTACTTTTAACCAGTATTATTACTGCTACCATTTTACCATTTTTTTTAAAGTGCCATTTTATTTTCTCTTTATTTTATTTTGGGATTAGTGTTCTCCATTCTATTTTCATCGTTATATTATTGGTTGTTTCTAGTTTGCATTCATCTCCAGGGAGCTGTTGCTGGAATTTGTTGGGATTAATGGCTGTTCTGTAGGAGTATTCTCCTCGTATAAAATAAGTCTCCTCCCCTCTTCCACTTCATTCTCTCTTTTCGCTCTTTCTTTTTCTTTTCTTTTCTTTTCTCGCTTTAATTTTCCCCCCTCCTTTTTCCCAATTTCATTTTTGCACTCCTTTTTTTGGTCCCTACTTTTCTTTTTCCTCTTTTATCTTTTTCTCTTCCTTCTTCCTTATCCCCTAATTCTCTTAATTCAGGTGGTCACCTTTATTTGGGGTTATTAATATCGTGAATATATTTGTGTATAGTGCCTGGTACGTGGTGCCTTGTTGTGTTGTATTTTGTGCCTTTAAATCAACGCAGCAGATCCAAGCAACAGCAACCTCCTGAGCAACAACACCCTCTGCTGAGGAACAGCAGCTGTACGTGAAACCTCGCCCCACCAGCCCGAAGAGCCACCACAGCTGTGAACAGCACCCACCAGAGGAGCTGCTGCCAACTGAAGAGCAGCTGCTACCGCAACTGCCCGAAGAGCAACCACAGACCAAGGAGTCACTGCCACCAAGGGAGCAACCACTGAACGACTCAATGTCTAGATATGTCAGTGAGATCAAACATGCGTAGACAAAGAAACCCCCAAAGGAAAGAGTAGGAGGACTCTCCAGAAAAGCAGCTAAGTAATACAGAGGCAGGCAACATGACAGAAAAAGAATTCAGAATAAGGGTCCTAGAGTGCACAAACCGGATGGAGGAAAAAATCGACAACCTCTGCAAGAAGCTAGAAGAAACAGATGAAAAAATCAACAACTTAAGTAAGACCCAAGAAGAAATGAAGAGTGATATAGCTGAAATGAAAAACTCCATTGAAAGTATCAACAGTAGACTAGGAGAAGCGGAGGACCGAATTAGTGAATTAGAAGAAAAGGAAGCAAAACACACCCAAACTGAACTGCAATTGGAGAAAAAAAATGAAAAGTCAGGAGGAGAGCCTAAGGGTGCTTTGGGACAACATGAAACGAAACAACATACGAATAATAGGGGTACCAGAACAACAGAAGGATGAACAAGGATTAGAAAACCTATTAGAAGAAATAATATCAGAAAACTTCCCTGAGGTGGGGAAGAAAAAAGTCACGCAAGCCCAGAGAGTCCCAAACAAGGTGAACCAAAAAAAAACCCACACCAAGACACATCATAATTACCATGGCAAATGTTCAGGACAAAGAGAGAATCCTACAGGCTGCAAAAGAGAGACGGAAAGTTACATACAAGGGATCTCCCATTAGATTGTCAAATGATTTCTCAACAGAAACACATCAGGCCAGAAAAGAATGGACAGAAATTTACAAAGTGATGCAAAGCAAAGGACTGAATCCAAGAATACTCTATCCAGCAAGGCTATCATTCAAACTTGAAGGGGAAATAAGAAGCTTCACAGACAAAAAAAGGCTAAGGGAGTTTATTACCACCCAGCCAGCAATGCAAGGAATGCTAAAGGGACTGGTATAAAAATAAGAAATAAAAAGCTCAGAAAGAAAACAGCCACACAAAAACAGAAATGGCTACAAACAAGTACCTTTCAATAATAACTTTAAATGTAAACGGACTAAATGCTCCAAACAAAAGATATCGAGTGGCTGAATGGATAAAAAAAACATGACCCATACATCTGCTGTCTACAAGAAACCCACCTCCTTAGAAGGGACTCACACAGCCTGAAAGTGAAAGGATGGAAAAATATCTTTCAGGCAAATGGAAAGGAAAAGAAAGCTGGGGTAGCAATACTTATATCGGACAAAATAGACCTCAAAGTGAAGGCCATAACAAGAGATAAGGAAGGCCACTTCCTAATACTAAAGGGATCAATACAACAAGAAGATATAACTCTGGTAAACATATATGCACCCAATGCAGGAGCACCCAAATTCATAAAAAAAACTCCTGGAAGATATCAAAGGAGAGATCCACAACAATACAATCATAGTAGGGGACTTTAATACACCACTGACAACACTGGATAAGCCCTCTAGACAAACAATCAGCAAAGATACAGCAATCCTAAATGACTCACTAGATCAGATGGACTTAATAGACATCTTCAGAACACTTCACCCCAAAGCCAGGGAATATACATTCTACTCAAATGCTCATAAGACATATTCAAAAATAGACCATATATTGGGTCACAAGCAAAGTATCCCCAAATTCAAGAAGATTGAAATCATAAAAAGCGTCTTCGCAGACCACGATGGCATAATATTAGAAATAAACTACAATAAAAACAACCCAAAGTACTCAAACACCTGGAAGCTGAATAGCATGCCATTACATATTGATTGGGTTACCAATGAAATCAAAGAAGAAATTCGAAACATCCTGGAAACTAATGATAATGAAAACACAACAATCCAAAACCTATGGGACACAATGAAAGCAGTCCTGAGAGGGAAGTTTATAGCTCTACAGGCCTATCACAAAAAAAACAAGAAAAAATGGTAGTAAATCAGCTAACTCTACAACTCAAAGAATTAGAAAGAGAGCAACAAGAAAACCCCAGAGTGAGCAGAAGGAAGGAGATAATAAAGATTAGAGCAGAAATAAATGGCATAGAGACCAAAAAAACAATACCGAAAATCAATGAAAACAAGAGCTGGTTCTTTGAAAGGATAAACAAGATTGACAAACCTCTAGCCAGACTCACCAAGAAGCAAAGAGAGAGGACCCAAATAAACAAAACCAGAAACGATAGAGGCGAAATAACCACAGACCCCACAGAAATACTAATGATTGTTAAAAAAATACTATGGACAGCTCTACTCCAACAAACTAGACAGCCTGGAGGAAATGGACAAATTCCTAGAAAAATACAACATTCCAAAACTCAATCAGGAAGAATCTAAAAATCTCAACAGGCCAATAACTATGGAAGAAATTGAAGCAGTCATCAAAAGGCTTCCAGCAAACAAAAGCCCAGCACCAGACGGCTTCACAGGGGAGTTTTACCAAACATTCAAGGAAGAACTAAAACCTATCCTCCTCAGACTACTACAAAAAATTCAAGAGGAAGGAACACTTCCAAGCTCATTCTATGAAGCCAGCATCACCCTAATACCAAAACCAGGTAAAGACAACACAATGAAAGAGAATTACAGGCCAATATCCCTCATGAACCTTGATGCCAAAATCCTCAACAAAATCTTAGCAAATCGGATCCAGCAGTACATCAGAAAGATCATACACCATGACCAAGTAGGATTTATCCCAGGGATGCAAGGATGGTACAATATCCGCAAATCAATAAACGTGATACATCACATAAACAAATTGAAAGAAAAAAACCACATGGTCATATCAATCGATGCAGAAAAAGCATTTGACAAAATTCAACACCCATTTTTAATAAAAGCTCTCAGCAAGGTGGGAGTAGTAGTATCATACCTCAACATAATAAAAGCCATATATGACAGGCCCACAGCCAACATCATACTCAATGGACAAAAACTAACACCATTTCCCCTAAGAACAGGAACAAGGCAGGGATGTCCCCTCTCACCACTCCTGTTCAACATAGTACTGGAAGTGTTAGCCATTGCAATTCGGCAAGAAGAAGAAATAAAAGGCATCCAAATTGGAAAAGAGGAAGTAAAACTGTCCTTATTTGCAGACGACATGATATTATACATACAAAACCCTAGAGACTCCATCAAAAAGCTACTAGACTTAATACATGAATTTGGCAATGTAGCAGGATACAAAATTAACCCCAAGAAATCTGAGTCATTTCTATACACCAATAGTGAACTTTCAGAAAGAGAGATTATAAAAACAATCCCGTTTACCATCGCACCAAAAAAATTAAGCTACCTAGGAATAAACTTAACTAAAGTGGTAAAAGACCTCTACTCAGAAAAGTACAGGACGTTGAAAAAAGATATAGAGGAAGACATTAACAGATGGAAGAACATACCGTGTTCATGGATTGGTAGAATCAACATCGTTAAAATGTCCATACTACCCAAAGCAATCTATAAATTCAACGCACTTCCCATTAAAATACCAACGGCATACTTCAGAGATCTAGAACGAACTCTCCAAAAATTCATCTGGAATAAAAAAAGAACCCGAATAGCTACAGCAATCCTGAAAAAGACCAAAGTAGGTGGGATCTCAATTCCAGATATCAAGTTGTATTACAAAGCCACTGTTCTCACAACTGTGTGGTACTGGCACAAGAATAGGCATATAGATCAATGGAATAGAATAGAGAGCCCAGAAATCGGCCCGAAACAATATGCTCAATTAATATTTGACAAAGGAGGCAAGAACATACAATGGAGCCAAGATAGTCTCTTCAATAAATGGTGTTGGGAAAATTCGACAGATATATGCAAGAAAATGAAACTAGACCACCAACTTACACCATTCACAAAAAATAAACTCAAAATGGATAAAGGACTTGAATGTACGACAGGAAACCATAAAAATTCTAGAAGAATCCAAAGGCAACAAAATCTCAGACATATGCCGAAGCAATTTCGTCACTGATACTGCTCCTAGGGCACTTGAAACTAAAGAGAAAATGAACAAATGGGACTACATCAAAATAAAAAGCTTCTGCACAACAAAAGAAACCATCAACAAAACAACGAGAAAACCCACTGTGTGGGAAAACATATTTGCCAATGTCATATCTGATAAGGGCCTAATCTCCAAAATCTATAGGGAACTCATCCAACTTAACAAAAGGAAGATAAACAATCCAATCAAAAAATGGGCAAAGGACCTAAATAGACACCTTTCAAAAGAGGACATTCAGAAAGCCAAGAGACATATGAAAACATGCTCAAAGTCACTAATCATCCGAGAGATGCAAATCAAAACAGCAATGAGGTACCACCTCACACCTGTCAGATTGGCTATGATCAACAAATTAACAAACGACAAGTGCTGGAGAGTATGTGGAGAAAAAGGAACACTTGTGCACTGCTGGTGGGAATGCAGACTGGTGCAGCCACTATGGAAGACAGTATGGAGTTTCCTCAAAAAACTGAAAATGGAACTCCCATTTGACCCTGTGATCCCACTTCTAGGAATATATCCCAAGAAACCAGAAACACGAATCAGAAAGGATATATGCACCCCTATGTTCATAGCAGCACAATTCACCATAGCTAAGATCTGGAAACAGCCTAGGTGTCCATCAGTTGATGAATGGATTAGAAAACTGTGGTACATCTACACCAAGGAATACTATGCTGCTCTAAAAAGGAAGGAACTCTTACCATTTGCAACGTCATGGATGGAACTGGAGAGCATTATGCTAAGTGAAATAAGCCAGTCGATGAAGGAAAAATACCACATGATCTCACTCATTCATGGATAATAGAGACCATTATAAAATTTTGAACAATAATAGATACAGAGGCAGAGCTGCCTCAAACAGATTGTCAAACTGCATCAGGAAGGCCGGGGAAGGTTGGGGGGCAGGAGGTAGGGGGGTAAGAGATCAACCAAAGGACTTGTATGCATGCATATAAGCATAACCAGTGGACATAAGACATTGGGGGATAGGGGAGGCTAGGGGACTGTCTAGGGCGGGGGGATAAAATGGACACATATGTAATATCCTTTGTAATACTTTAAGCAATAAATTAAATAAATAAATAAATAAATAAATAAATAAATAAAATAAATAAAGGAAGCTGTCAGCCAATTCCTTTGCAAAAACGAACCTCTGCTCCCCTCATGTGGCCTTTTAAAGAATAACACCTTGTGCTTCTGTCCGTGGTGCTGAAATGTTAGCTAATGTCCTGTGAATTTGATGAAAAATTCTACCCAAAAAACCACAAACAAACAAACAAAAAACAAAACCTACAGAAAACCCTACAAAATCACCGAGGCTGTCCAGGGTGCAATTATTCCTTCCCTGGATGGACTGAGGTCACGGGTCTGGCTTTTGCACCCGTTCCTGTCCCAGCCCTGCCAAGGGAAGCCTTGGCTGCTTCACTGACATGGGGAAGCTGTGCGTTCACTAATTCAGTCCGTAACCTAGAGGCTGCCATGATTGGAGCAGTCAGTCCTGGGGAGGCCGCCGTTAACAAGGCAGCCAGTACCGCACCGGTCTCCTTTCCTGAGGCAGCCAGTCAGCCGCGGCCATTGTGATTGCGTCAGCCAGTGCCTTGGATGACACCATTATGGAGGCAGCCAGTCTGTGCAGTGAGGTGCAGGGGTATCGCGAGAAGGTGTTATTCCCACTAGACTCAGCGGCCTCTGTAGGGCATTCCTGAGGCAGTCCTTTCCCTGTAGGCGGCCATTATTGATGCTGTCAGTACCAGGGAGGCTGTTGTTGATGGCAGCTCCAGATGCAGGTTATCATGGGAACATGGTAGTACCACGAGAAAAAAATTCATCTTAAACCTTTGTGTTGAAACCCAGTGTGTTTTTAAAAAATATATTTTTATTGATTTCAGAGATGAAGGGAGAGGGAAAGAGATGGAAACATCAATGATGAGAGAGAATCATGGATCCGCTACCTCCTGTATCCCCCCCATCCCCACTGTGTATTGAGACAAAAACCCCGGCATGTGCCCTGCCCTGGAACCGAACCAGGGACCCTTCAATTTGCAGGCTGACATTCTCCCCACTAAGGCACACTGGCCAGGGCCACAGTTGGTTTTTTAGAAAGATACATTTCTACTATTTCAGAGAGAAAGATCAGTGATCAGTGATCATCCTAGATTGGCTGCCTTCTGCCAGAAGAAAGAGTGACATGTGTTCTCATCAGCTAAGCGTAAGGAATATCCCTGGCCAGTGTTGTTCGCTGGTTAGAACTTCGGATGCCCAGGGATGGGTCTCTGGTGGGATTCCTGGTCTAGAGCACATACCTGGGACGCAGGTTTTATGGCCAGCCCCGGTCTGGGCTCCTGTGGGAGCCAAAGATCCATGTGTCTCTTGCATATTCATGTTTGCTTTTTGTTTCTTCTCTTTCCCCTCCTTCCATTCCTCCCTCCCTTCTTCCCTCTCTCCCTCCCTACCTCCCTCCATCCCTCCCTCCCTCCCTCCCTTCCTCCCTCCCTCCTTCTCTCTCTGTAAAAAGCATATCCTGTGGTAAGAATTAACAAAAACGTACACAAGAAAAAAGTACAAAATGGAAAAGATTTGGAGGCTGTGAAAAAGCAGCATACCCCTAAAGAAAGGCACCATGATGAGCAGAGCATTCAGCTATGCTGATGTTTTTCCTTGCGATGTGTCTATAAGATAAAAATAAAATGTCCGACTGTCCCTCAGCTGGCAAGGTCCTGAGAGAACACGAGGAGGCCACTCTAGCGCGGTCCTTGCAGGGTCTCCCAAGCCACCACGTTAGGGGCGAGGATCTCGGTGGGCGAGGCGGGGAGGAGCAGGGGAAAGCGAGGGGTGAAGGAGGTGGGGAATGGACAGAGGAGGGTCTTGCACGTGCTCCCCTGTCCTGCCTTGTGTCGCTTCTGCGAGAGTCACCCACAATGGGAAGATGCGAGCAGACTCAGCTGGTGTCGGTGACCAAGGGACACACAGACCAAGGGACAGACAGATAATCGAGGCCGCAGTGGCCTGTAGAGGTTGACATCCGGGAAGGGACATTACCTCCACAGGAAGAATAGCTCCCTCAGAGGAAGTATTGTTTTCCCAAATGAAGGAGCAATTCATTCACAACATAAGTGGTCCACATACAGGAAAGTGCAGTTCCCCTACAGGAAGAACGTTTCCTCACAGGAAGTTTGTTTCCCCCACAGGAAGAGGCGTACTCCCACAGGAAGTTTCCATTCCCTCAGAGGTAGTTGTGATTCCCTCACAGGAAGATAGGTCAACAAACAGGAAAGTGCATTTCCCTCACAGGAATCTGACACACCCTCACAGGAAGAGTCATCCGCACACAGGAAAGTGCATGTCCACAAAAGGAAGAAGGGATTCTAAAACAAAAGAGACACTACCCCACAGGAAAATGTGTTCCTACACGGGAAAGGACACTTCCCCTACAGGAAGGAGTGTTTGCGTCTGGTAGTTTTATTTCCAAAAGGAAGTTGATTTTTCATATATGTAAGATAGGTCAGCACACAGGAACTAGTACGTCCCACAAAGAATGACCTGTCTACACACGGAGGTACATTTCCTAGAGAGGAAGAATGGTTCCCCAGAGGAAGTTTGTTTCCACACATGAATGTGTGATTCATTCGCAGCATAATAGGTGCGCATACAGGAGAGTGCATTTCCCCCAAAAGAATAAGGTTTCTTCAAAGGAAAATAGTTTTCCCTATAGGTATAGGCGTTCTCCAACAGGAAGTTTTGATTCCCGCACAGGAAGTTGCATTTCCCCCACAGGAAGAGAGATCGACAACAGGAAAGGGCATTTCCCCCACAGAAAAATGGGACGCTATCACAGGAAAAGAGATCCGCTCAAGGTTAAGTGCATTTTCCCCACAGGAAGCAGGGTCCCTAAAACAAAAGGTACACTCACCCACAAGAATATGGGTTCCTACATTACAAGGGTCATTTCCACCACAGGAAGGAGGGTTCACAGTCGGAAAATTTTGTTTCTACAAGAAGATGGCTTTCCATCAGTGGAAATAGTTCTGCACTCAGGATCCTGCATGTCCTGTAAAGAATGAAGTGTGTACACACCAGAAGTGATATTACCTCCAGAGGAAGAATAGTTCCCCCAGTGGAAGTATTTTTCCCCCACATGAGGAAATGTTCTTCACAGCATAATAAGTCCGCATTTTTGGAAAGTGCATTTCCTACATAGCAGGAAGCATGTCTCAAAGGAAGGTAGTTTCCCCGCAGGAAGAGGTGCTCTCAAAACGGAAAGGATGCTCGCACAAATAGGGGCCATTTCTTCACAGGAAGAGAGATCTGCACAAAGGAAATTGCATTTCCCCTTAAGGAGGAAGGGTTCCTACAATGGAAGGATAACTCCCCAGTAGGAAAATCAGTTCTCATTTCGGATGGGACATTTCCCAACAGGAAGGAGGGTTCACAATTCAGAAGTTTGGTTTCCACACGGGATGTTGCGTTTCCATTACAGGTCGAAAGCTCTGCACACAGGAAAGTGCATTTCCCCCACAGTACGTTGGCTTCCCAAAGCAGAAGGAAAATTTCAACCAAAGGACAAAAGCTTCCCCACCGTAAGTTTGGTATCCCCACAGGAAGATGGATTCCAACACAGGAAAATCGGTTTGGATAATGAAAAGTGCATTTCACACACGGGAAAAAGGGTTTCCTTGGAACAAGTGAATTTCCCCCACAGGAATAGTTCTTCTCCCACAGGAAGTTTCATTTCCACCACACCAATATGCACCTCCCTCACATGAAAATAGTTTCACACAAAAGAGAATGCAGTTCCCACACTAGAAATAGGATTCTCACAAAGAATTTGCAATACCCTCAAAGGAAGGTGGAATTCGCTCAAAGGAAGATACATATGCAAACAGGAAAGTGCATGTCCCACAAAGGGTGAAGTGTTCAGACACAGAAAGGGACATTTCCCCCAGAGGAAGAATGGATCCCTCAGAGGAAGTATTGTTTCCCCAAGTGAAGGAGCCATTCATTCAGAGCATAATCGGTAAGCATACTGGATATTGCAGTTCCCCTACAGGAAGAAGGTTTCCTCACAGGGTGTTCGTTTCCCCCACAGGAATAGGTGTTCTCTAACAGGAAGTTTCCATTCCCCCACAGGAAGGTGCGAGTCCCTCACTGCAAGATAGGTCCACAAACAGGAAAGTGCATTTCCCACACTGGAAGTTGAGACGCCCTCACAGGAAGAGTCATCCACACACAGTAAAGTGCATTTCCCCCACATGAAGAACGTTTCCTCAAAGGAAGTTTGTTTCCCCTATAGGTAGAGGCGTTCTCCAACAGGAAGTTATGATTCCCCCACAGCAAGGTGCGATTCCCTCACAGGAGGACAGGTCCACAACAGGAAAGTGCATTTCCCCCACAGAAAAATGGGACGCTTTCACAGGAAAAGAGATCCGCACACAGGAACATGCATTTCAGCAACAGAAAGTAGGGTTCCTTAAACAATTGGGACACTCTCTCATATAATATGTTTTCCTACAGCCAGCGGACATTTCCCCGACAGGAAGGAGTGTTCACCATGGGAAAGGGATAGAGATGGAAACATCAATATTTCCCGGGAGCCGGTCCATCCTGCTGTTTCAAGTGATCTGGCATATATGATATACTGTTCTTAATATGTTTGCTCACCTTCTTGGCCCTATGTGCTTTAACCAAGGTCACCTCTTTGAGAAAGGTGGTTTCCCCAGGTAGGTTTTTTCCCCTGAAGTTAGGGAGGGAATTAACCCCCTTAACTAAGTGCCATGTGGGTAATTATTCACATTAACTACGAACAATCATGCTTAAGCTACATAATATTTACTCCCTGGAATGGAGATAAGAAACGCCCTAACCTTTGGAATAGAGATTGATAGGATGGGAATCAACTGGTATAAATACAGATGTAACAAGACAGCAAGAGACAGAACTTAGAAGACAGAACCAAAAGACACAGAACCTAGACACAGAACCTACACAGAACCTACGGACAGAAGAACTTAGCTGGAGAGAACATGTCAAATGATCCTGGACAGAAACTGGCCAAAGAACCTAGAGACAGAACCTAGTGAGAGAACATGGCAAAAGATCCTGGACAGAAACTGGCCACAGAACCTAGATACAGAACCTACACAGAACCTAGACACAGAACCTACACAGAACCTAGAGACAGAAGAACTTCGCTGGAGAGAATATGGCAAAAGATCCTGGACTGAACCTGAGTACAGAAATTGGCAAGGAATCCTCGCACCTTCCTATTTCTAGTCACCTGACTACAACCTGGTGACTGAACCTGGCTGGAGAACCTAGCAAGAGAACATGAACACAGAACCTGGCTGGATATCCTAACCAAAACTTCGCTGGAGATCCTGAACAGAACTTGGCTGGAGATCCTGGCTAGAGATCCTGGCTAGGCTGCTGATCAACTGAACGCTGTCTCTGTGTCATTCCTTCTTCGCTGACTCCGTCCACAACTTTGGGGACCCCTGGACCTGCTGGGGTTGGACCCCAGCATCTGGTGCCAGAACCGGGACCTCTAGGTAAGCCCCACTCTCGGGATGGATAGGACTCTACCGTAGGAAGAGGGTGGATAGTCTTCGCCGACTCCATCCACACCTTTGGGAAACCCTGGAACAGGATTCCCCTAGGTAAGACCCCCCCCAATGAGAACCCCCACATTCAGGACTCATAAGACTCCACCAGGGTACTGCAGACCCCCCTATAGAGGATAAGTAGGGTAAGAAGGTGGATAGTACAAAACTTAGATTGAGAAGATGTGCCATACTGAGTCCAAAGAAAGAAGACTCTGTATTGATTCTAAGATTGAGAAGATGTGCCATACTGAGACCAAAGAAAGAAGACTCTGTATTGATCTTTAGATTGAGAAGATGTGCCATACTGAGTCCAAAGAAAGAAGACTCTGTATTGATCTTTAGATTAGGAAGATGTGCCATACTGAGTCGAAAGAAATAAGACTCTGTATTGATCTTTGAACACATATGCTTGCTAGCAGAGGAATTAAGGTTACACCCAGTCAGACAGAACGTTTTATACAAGAAGTATGTCCATGCTTTTCTGAGGAAGGAAAGGTAAATGGAAAGGCATGGGAGGAGGTAGGCCCAAGGAGCCTTATCCTTAACCCCACTGCAGTCTTTCCACCGCAGGAAAGTGCAGGATTGGCTAGCTCTCCCTGGGGTGATAGATCAGGAATAAGGTAATAGCGGAAAGCGCCGATCCTACTCTTAAAATGGATACAAGAGAGCATTTGGGGTTTTTCTTTTTAATGCCTGCTTTTAAAAAATAAAAAAGGGGGAATATGCCTGAAGACGGTCCATCCTTGCTGTTTCAAGGGACCTGGCATATATGGCATACTGTTCTTAATATGTTTGCTCACCTTTTTGGCACTATGTGCTTTAACCAAGGTCACCTCTTTGAGAAAGGTTGTTTCCCCAGGGAGGGAATTTCCCCTGAAGTTAGGGAGGGAATAAACCCCCTTAAGTAAGTGCCAGGTGGGTAATTAGTCACTTTAACTACGAACAATCATGCTTAAGCTACATAATCTTTACTCCCTGGAATGGAGATAAGAAACGCCCTAACCTTTGTAATAGAGATTGATAGGATTGGAATCAACTTGTATAAATACAGATGTAACAAGACAACAAGAGACATAACTTAGAAGACAGAACCAATAGACACAGAACCTACACAGAACCTAGAGACAGAAGAGCTTCTCTGGAGAGAACATGGCCACAGAACGTAGAGACAGAACCTAGTGAGAGAACCTGGCTGAAGAACCTAGAAACAAATCCTGGCTACACAACCTGGATAGAACATGGCAAGAGAACCTGACTAGAACCTGGTGACTGAACCTGGCTGGAGAACCTGGACAGAACCTGGCTGGAGAACCTAGTAAGGTAACATGGCTACAGAACCTTGCTGGAGAACCCGGAGAACCTAGCAAGAGAACATGGACACAGAACCTGGCTGGATATCCTAACCAGAACATCGCTGGAGATCCTGAGCAGAACCTCTCTGGAGATCCAGACCAGAACTTGGCTGGAGATCCTGGCTAGGCTGCTGATCAACTGAACACTGTCTCCGTGTCCTTCCTTCTTCGCCGACTCTGTCGACGCTTTTGGGAACCCCTGGACCTGCTGGGGTTGGACCCCGGCAAATGATGAGAGAGAATCATGGATCAGCTGCCTCCTGTATCACCCCCTCCCCACTGGGGATCCAGCCTGCAACGAGGGCATGTGCCCTGACCGGGAATCAAACCAGGGACCCTTCAATACACAGGTTGACACTCTCCCCACTGAGGAACACTGGCCAGGGCCACAGTGGTTTTTTCTTAGAAATATGCATTTCTACTATTTCAGAAAAGAAGAAAGATCAATGATGAGTGATCATCATAGATTGGCTGCCTTCTGCCAGAAGAAAGAGTGGCATGTGTTCTCATCTGCTCAGCAGAAGGAATAGGCCCTGGCCAGTGTTGTTCACTGGTTAGACCTTCGGATGCCCAGGGAAGGGTCGCTGGTGGGATTCCAGGTCCAGAGCACATACCTGGGATGCAGGCTTCATTGCCTGCCCCGGTCTGGGCTCCTGTGGGAGCCAAAGATCCATGTGTCTCTTGCATATTCATGTTTGCTTTTTTGTTTCTTCTCTATCCCCACCCTCCCTCCCTCCCTCTGTCTGTAAAAAACATATCCTCTGGTAAGAATTAACCAAAACATAAACAAGAAAAACGTACAAAGAAGGAAAAGATTTGGAGGCTGTTAAAAAGCAGCATACCCCTAAAGAAAGGCACCATGATGAGCGGAGCATTCGGCTCCGCTGATGTTTTTCCACGGAATGTGTCTATAAGATAAAAATAAAATGTCTGAGTGTCTCTCAGCTGGCCAGATCCTGACACAACAGGACGAGGCCATTCTAGCGTGGTCCTTGCAGGGTCTCCCAAGCCACCACGTTGGGGCGAGGCTCTGCGGCGGGGGGCGAGGCCAGGAGGAGCAGAGGAAAGCGAGGCGTGAAGGAGGCGGGGAATGGACAGAGGAGGGTCCTGCACGTGCTCCCCTCTACTGCGTTGTGTCGCTGCTCCCAGAGTCCCCCCCACTGAGAAGATGGGAGCAGACTCACCCGGTGTCAGTGACCGAGGGACATACAGGCTGAGGGACACACAGACTGAGGGACACATAGACCGAGGGACACAGAGACCGAGGGACACACAGATAATCGAGGCCGCAGTGGCCTGGAGAGGTGACATCCGGGAACCTGTGACCACTGTGTTGGTTCCTTTTATCCTCCCAGATGTACCTTCTCAGAGGTTTTTGACTCCAGAACCCTGGATTCCAGTTCCACAGACAGCACCTACTTCATGGTGACTCTGCCCAAGACCCAAGACCTCTCTGGACAACCATTCACACATCAGTTGTTTGGAAAGTGATCTCAAACTTATTCTATATAGTTATTGCATGTATGAAAAATAAATCAGAGCCAAGCAGTCATCTGTTTGATGTATTATACATTTGTATCATACATACATTTTAGTTTAGAAAATGACATTTCTCATTCAAAGTTGCCTTCCTAAGTGTAATTAAGTGAGCATGTTAAAAACTTTGTAAGAGTGAATGTTTTACTTGGCAAATGTTTAGAAACTTGGTAAGTATTACTGTGTATCGCTGCCCAAGGAACTGTTGGGGGTCATGTGTTGTCACCAAAGCAGAATGTTTGCTCAATGACTGGTCCCCTTGTTGAGACAACCTTCATGGTTTTCCCTTCATTCTGTTATGAACCTATAGGCAGAAGGTAGAATTAGGCTTGTACTGATGCCACAGCTCCCACCTGCTGTGATGATGGAAACAGGCCTGATGCTCCAAGCATCATGAGAACACCAGCAAGCGAGGCTCAATGACTGAGCGTTG
Source organism: Myotis nattereri (assembly GCF_964212035.1). Lineage (NCBI taxonomy): Eukaryota > Metazoa > Chordata > Mammalia > Chiroptera > Vespertilionidae > Myotis > Myotis nattereri. The sequence goes on along the minus strand of NC_138094.1, from coordinate 43,687,843 downwards.
ACCTATGAACCAAGAAGTCCCCTTGATTCCTGGTAAGGGCACCCCCATCACCTGATTGTTTCTCTTTGTCTCCCTGTCCCTCTGTGTCTCAGATCAAGAACAACAGATTTAAAATAAAACTGGAAACTGTCCAATCTGCTCCTATCCTCCTCCCAAAAGGTATCAGATTTTACTGAAAACACCCACCACTTGTCTTCCTTAGTCATCGTGAGAATTCCAGTTCATGAATGTTCAGAGCATCTCAGTTTCAAACGTGCGTGCACATCTACACCCAAACAGCGGAGCTTCGCATCCTGGAGAATTTTCCATTTCCTTCCAAAGGAAGTGAGATGTCTCACACTGGAAATGGAAACAAATGGTAGGAAAAGCTGGGCATGGAGATCAAGGCTAATCATTGCAACCTGGGAATGATGTACTCAACAAATCACAGCATGAATAGTCAAACCAGAACATTCCTGTACGTGGAGGTTTGGGCACGGGGACACCAACATTTTTAATGTGAATGAGCACTTGATTGTGCAAAGCTTTCCTTCCCCCCCTGAGAGATACTCAGCAGAGGTGCTGAGCCACTTGGAAATGTGTGCTGTTTCAATGCGATGCTGGGGGTGGGGGTTTGCCCCTCCTGGCCTGAGCGAGAGAGCCCAGCTTCCAATGTGCACAGGGCCCCTGCTTGGGTGTCAACAGCTCCATGACTGTGGGCTGGCTCCTCCCGAGTCCGCTGAGACCCACAGAAAACAATATCCCAACTGGCAGATTTCTCCTGGTCCTGAGGTGTTTCAGGATTGGGTTAATGAGGGAAAACACAAGTATGAAGGTGTGGCTCAAAGGTTGCTTCTGAGAGTTTCAGGTCACCCACCCAAGCCCTCAGTCATTGGAGGGAATGAGGTTTCAATTCTTCACATAGAAATGCCATCATTTTTTAAAATATATTTTTTATTGAGCTCAGATAGAAAGGGAGAGGAAGCGGGGGGAGACGAGAGAGAGAGAGAGAGAGAGAGAGAGAGAGAGAGAGAGAGAGAGAGAGAGAGAGTTGAGGAACATCCATGGTGACAGAGAATCATGGATCCGCTGCCTCTTGCAGGCCCCACACTGGGCATCAAGCCCACAACCCGAGCATGTGCCCTGATCAGGAATTGAACCCTGACCTCCTGGTTCATAGGTCGATGATCAAGCACTGAGCCACACCAGCCGGGCAGGAGAGGGAAGGTCATGGTCCCAGTTCGTGGGTTTGGTGACCCCTTCAGGAGCTCTCCTCCTGGAACAGGTGCAGTGCTATGTCCCTCAGGCTGAGGGGTGACGGGCCCTCACCGCGTGGGCCTGCTCCCTGCATTGATGTCCGTCTGCTCTGTTGTAAGAAAAGAGGGGCCTCTGGTTGCTGTGGCCCCCTCGCCTCCCCAAGCAGAGGCTACCTGTTCCCTGGAGCCTCGCTGGACTCCCACCCATGGGCCCATGATCATCAGTGCCCCAGGCCTCGCTGGACATTACCTGTGAACCGGTGGCCAGGAATGACCGACACGGCCTGCCTGCTCTGCTCACGCGGGTCCATGCCCCATCAGACTCCCCATAAGAAACGTGCAGTGAAGGATTTCAGACGGGTCAGGGTAGGGTTAGACCCGCGGACCCAGGTACAAGGCCAGCACCAGGAGCTGCTGCGAGGAGGGCTTCGCACACACTGTGAGGTGAGGTTCCCCCAGCAGCTCTCAGCAGGGTGGCGAGGGCCTGTGTCCTGGTAACTCGCAGTGCCGCCTGCCCAGGCTCAGTGGGAGGGGGTGGCCACGGGGAGGAGCATGCCTGACCCCACGCCTCCTGCTCAGGCAGCCGAGTCCACGCAGAACAGTGGGGCTGCGCGAGCTCTAAACTGGCTCCCGGGCCCCACGCCCTCTGCCTCCCTTGTCCACCTCAAGGCCGGGCAGACGCTGTTCACCGAGAGACGCACGTTTTAGCCACCTGAGCCAGAGGCGCCGGTGCTGACCCCACTCTGAATGACACTCCAAAGCCTGGGTCACCCTCCCGCTTTATAGCTTGGAAAGGGGCACAGAGACTTTGGGGGTCTTGCCTTAGGACACACAGTTGTGAGGGCAGAGCTGAGACTCAAACCCTTGTGGGCAGACCTGGCGCCCTCATGCTGTGCCCCAGGTGAGATGCCGATGCTACTGAGGCAGCAAGAAGGGTGAGGGCGACCAGTGCCCAGACTGAGGCAGCACAGGTGTGTTCACAGGCACACGGGCACTCACACACACACATGCACACACACACACCCACCTGTACACACCCTCTCTGGCTTTCACCTCTGAGGCTACAGAGGTCTGAGGAATCAGGGGCAGAGCCAGGAGAAGCCAAGGGGTTGTTGGGGTCCTATTCATGTTCCTGGTGAGTCTGTCTCAATCCCTCTCCCTGGCAGGAACCTCACTGGACTGATGCCAGATTCCTACCTTCCCGGGTTCAGGTCTGTGGCTGAGCATTCTTTGAGGCCCTCCTGGAACTCTGCTTTCAGTGATGAGGGGAATGAGGCATGTCGGCTTCAGGTTTGTCTGGACACAAACTTTATTAAAACGAGGCCAAAAACACCATGAGGGACATTGGTGTTGACATCCCCATAGCACTTAAGGAACTGTTTGTCTATTGCCTCTCCTCTTGAAAGTGGAGGATGTTTGACCAGTTTCTTCTGTACTAAGTACACTCTTGGGGAAGCAAAGGAGCCAGCAGGCTTCCTCTGAAGCCCCGTCAGAGCTGGGAAATGAGGTATGTGGTGCCTACACTTGCCCTGTGGCTGCTGAGGTGCAATTTAGGGCTCATGATGCATCCTCCATGCAAACACCGGGCTTCTTCCCTGAGTGTGTCCTCTGGTGTCGGATGAGATTGTACTGAAGTGTAAAGCCTCGCCCACACTCCCTGCAAACATATGGCTTTTCCCCAGAGTGTGTCCTCTGGTGTTTGATGAAATTGGACTTAAGTGTAAAGCCTCGCCCACACTCCCTGCACACATATGGCTTCTCCCCTGAGTGTGTCCTCTGGTGATTGATGAGATCAGACTTCTGTGTAAAGCCTCGCCCACACTCCCTGCACACATATGGCCTCTCCCCTGTGTGTGCCCTCTGGTGTCTAATGAGATTATACTTCACTGTAAAGCCTAGCCCGCACTCCCTGCACACAAATGGCTTCTCCCCTGAGTGTGTCCTCTGGTGTCTGATGAGATGTGACTTCTGTGTAAAGCCTTGCCCACACTCCCTGCAAACATAGGGCTTCTCCCCTGAGTGTGTCCTCTGGTGTCTGATGAGAGGTGACTTATCTGTAAAGCCTCGCCCACACTCACTACACACATAGGGCTTCTCTCCTGAGTGTGTCCTCTTGTGTATGATTAGAGTTGACTTATCTCTAAAGCCTCCCCCACACTCCCTGCAAACATGGGGCTTCTCCCCTGAGTGTGCCCTCTGGTGTCTGATGAGATGTGACTTCTTTGTAAAGCCTCGCCCACACTCCCTGCACACATATGGCTTCTCCCCTGAGTGTGTCCTCTGGTGTGTGTCGATATGTGACTTATCACTGAAGCCTTGCCCACACCCTCCATGCTTGATTGTTACAATTTTTGACATTCTTACTTCCACAAATAATTTGCCTGTGTTCTTTGCGTTAACATTCTGGCCTGTGCTGGGCTCTTCCTCCATTATTCTCTCAGGTTCACTGGAGCTCCCTGTTTGTCCGTTGGGAGGCTTGAAAGAAGCCCTTGAAGTTCCCCTGTGCCTGATCCTTTTAAGCAAAGGTTTGGACCTCCATTTGACCTCTTGACCTTCAACTTTGTCATTCAAGCCATGTGGACCAGTCTGTTGCTGCTGCTGTTGATTCTGACGCTCTGGGCCAGCTTCCTCCGACTGGATGTGCTTTCCTGCAGATGCTCCTGACAGAATCTCAGAGGGGTGATTGCGTTTCACATGTTGGCTGAGGAATGTCCGACTGGAGAAGGCCACAGAGCAGGAGGGACATGGGTGGACCTCTGGCTTTGGTTCTGCTGGAGAAGAAAGTTTTGGTCAGGGCAGGTGTGGGCAAGCCTGCCTGTGCCGTACGCTCTGTCTCCTGGTAAGACCCGTCCCCGGAATCATTCTAGCTGTGTTGACAGTGCAAGCTCTGCCTCCCACAAAGTGTTCCTTCACTGTCTACTTTTCTTTTTCTTTGTCTGCACTACTCTTCTTCAGAAATCCAGAGACCCCATATCAAAAGTCTTTTCTACAGCCCTGGCCAGTGTGGATCAGTGGATAGAGCCTCAGCCTGTGGACAGAAAGGTCCTGGGTTTGATTCCCATCAAGAGCATGTGCCTTTGTTGCAGGCTTCTCCCCAGCCTGGGCCCTGGTCTGGGCGTGTGCAGGAGGCAGCCAGTCAATGTGTTTCTCTCACATCGACATTTCTCTTTGTCTTTCCCTCCCTCTTCCACTCTCTCTAAAAATCAATGGAAAAATATCCTGGGATGAGGATTGAAAAGAAAAAAGGTCTTACAGATCAAGGACCATCAGAAGGCATTTCACTCCTTATATGGGTTGGACTATTGTGACCTTTCCATATACATGTATCTTCTAAGTCATGTTAAAGAGAAAAACCACAGGCCTGGCCAGGTAGCTCAGTGGTTGAGCATCAACCCATGAACCAGGACGTCACCAGTTTGATTCCTGGTCAGGGCACATGCCCAGGTTCTGTGCTCGATCCCAGCAGGAGGCAGCTGATCCATGTTGATATTTCTATCCCTCTCTTCATTTCCCTTCCTCTCTCTCTCAAATCACTAAAAATATTTAAAAATAGAGAAACCATAGGCCCCAACTAGCAATTGCTTCTCTCTCAGTTTTCCACAAATCACAAAATGGAAATATGTCCTTCCTCACACAGTATTCCTACTTGATTTCTTTCAGTGTTAGCCTACTTCAAATACACTACAAAGTCCTGTTTCAGAATATCTTTCCAACCATCCCCTAGCCAGTTTGGATCAGTAGATAGAGCGTCGCCTTGGGGACTCCAGGGTCCTGGGTTTGATTCTAGTCAAGGGCACATACCTGGGTTGCAAGCTCAATCCCCAGCCCTGGTTGGGGTGTCTGTGGGAGACAAGCTATTGATGTTTCTCTCTCTGTCTCTCCCCCTTCTACTCTCTCTCAAAAAATAATCAGTGGAACAATATCCCTGGGTGAGGATTAACAACAACAACAAAAATATTTCCCCAACCTGCTTCTTAAACTCCTGACTCCCATCTCTCTCCATCCAGTCCGCCTTCCTCTCTCACTGAGAGTTGAAATAATCTCAGAGGGGATTCCCCACTGAAGTTTATTTCCCCAAAAAATTAACAAAGCATAGTTTTAGAACATGCCACTCTGCAGCGGAAAACTGCTCAGTTGTCCCGTCTCACTCAAGAAAGTCCCCAGTATCTCAGCTTGGATCATAGGCACTGTATTTCCCGGCTGCTAGGCATCTGTCCAACCTCTGTTCTTGCCCTCTGTACTGAGACTGAGACGGGAGTAGCCCTCAGCCAGCTCAACACCCCACCTCTTTCCTTCCCTGCACCAGCCACTCCCTCTGCCTGGGACCTTGTGACACAACTGTTGTAAATGTTGTCTCCTGAGAAAGCCTTCCCTTGACCTTTGCAATCCGGCACACCCACCTTCCCCTCACACTGATCCCTAGGCACTTGTCCTGGGCCCGTTTTCTCCAAAGCGCTAACAACTGTGTGATATTAAGCACATGCATATATGTCTGCCGAGGCTTCCATCCTTCACCAACCAGCTGCTCAGGAGCAGTGATTCTGATCATCGTGTTAATTGGTATTTCCAGCTCCCAGAACCCTGTGTGGCACCGAGTAGGAATTCACATGACAAGTCACAAAATAATGAATGAATGCATGTTAACACACACATTTCATTTAGAAATATGCAGTAAATGAAGAAGAAACAGCTAAAGTGTTAAAAAAAACAACAACCCAAAAACAACCACCTTGATGAGAGAGCTGGTTAAGTACCTGAAACATTTTTTTTTTTTTTGGCTCTGATTTTTTCAGCACTATATGATGCCGTGCATTTTGTGCATGAAGTATTTTTAAAAATGTAACACAAATTGGCCCAGGCCATTGTGGCTCAGTTGGTTGAGCATTGTCCCATTTACCCAGAGGTAGCCAGTTTGATTCCTGGTCAGGGCACATGTCAGGGTGGTGGACTTGATCCCCAGTAAGGAGAATGCAGGAGGCAGCAGATTGATATTTCTCTCCCTCTCCCTTCATCTCTGTCTCTAAAACCAATAAAAGCATATTTTTAAGAATTAGAACAAAAATAAAAATATTAAAATTATTCTTAAGAATCAAAGTCCTATGTGATGAGCCATCAATTTCTGAAGCATCTGATTTGAAGCTTTGCTGACTCTAGAGTGGATTTTACTCTACTTGAGAGTTGGAGCATGAAAACTTCTAAGAATTCTTTCTTTCCATGTTGAAGAAGAGTGGTGCCCACCTCTCCCGGCCACAAGCTCTGTCTTCCACTTGCTGCCCCACTTGATGCCCAGCTTTTGGCCATACTCTTCTCCATACCAGACCAGCAGCTCACAGCCCGTCCTCACGACCCGGCAGGTTCGGTAGAAAATCTGCCTGTGATATTGAAAGGCCACCAGGTTCTGTTCTTCCTCATCCCGGGCGCAGTTCACGTACCTGGCGTTGAGGCAGATGAAAGGAAAAAAAACCACAGGCGATGAGCTTCCACTACCTGTCATATCGTGTCCAGATCCTCACTGACGCGTAAGGCCCTCAGCACTGATGGCACCCACCCACATGCTCCTGGGGAAACTTCTGTTCAATGTCCAAGCCTCTGTCACAAGGTCATGTGAATTCCTGTCTCTATGTCCTGCTCACAGTGCTCATCCTGCCTAATGCCATTTCCAAAGCCTCATTCCAGACTTCCCCATCAAACCCGGTGGCCTCTAGCTTCTCTAAGCTGTAAGTCAGGTTCTGTGTTACACCCCAGGACTCGGGGCTTGCTCTAGGACTCACACCATTCAACATTCAGTCCAAGTCTCCCTTCTCTTCAGAGGCCTTTGTCGAGTCTCCCCACACTTTATTGAAGGCATCATTCAGTTGCCTCCCCCAGGTTCCCACAGAAATGTCGAGGTCTCTCTTTCTTAGAAAAATAACACAGAACAATAGTAGTTTATTCATAATCTGTCTCCCCTGACACAAGAGAGCCTCTCAGGAAAGGGCCATGAGCACTATGACTCTGCAGGCTCCAACATCCAGTTCTAGTTAGAACTGAGTCTGGGATGATGTGCTGCCCTCACAGGTTTAGATTATCCTTGGTTCAAGGCTATGTGGGCACTAGGCACTTGTTGAAAAATAGGAAAATTAGAGTTAAATGTTTATGAAATAAAATGTTTCATGTCCGTCTGCAGTAAGTCCTCCCTAGGGACATGGATTGTGTGATCTGTGTAAGTAATGAATTCCTTCCTCTAAACTGGAATATAGTAAGTGTTTAACTAATGTCAGTTAGATAAATCACAGAGTAATCCAGGGTCCTCAAGGTTTTTCCCAGTGCCCAAAGTAGAGACTTCTATTTTGAGGACATATGCTATACTTTTACCTCCTTTTTTTCCTAAATGTCACTAGATGTTAAAGATCACTGTATGGAGAAAAAGGGGGAACAGAGTACTGAGGGAGACCATTAAGGAGGCATGATGGGAAGGACAGACATGTGGTTTGTGAGGCATGAGTGTCCTCTCCGGCACCCAGAAGCCTAGTGACCTTACCTCATCCAGTTGGCCTGAGATGTATCCTTTCCATCCACATACTCATAGCAGTTTCTCCCTTTGGTGATCTGCATTTCAGGAAAAGAAGTTAAAGGCTGTGTGTGTGTGTGTGTGTGTGTGTGTGTGTGTGTGTGTGTGTGTGTGAGTTTGAGTGTATATAATAGAATAATTACTTTATTCTAGTGTCATCAAATCTCTTTCAGCCTGCATGGTGATTCAACTGCCAATGGTGATCACAGGACATTTTTCTTACTCATCATCTACACTTCTTAGTCAATTTGTCCACTAAGCAGGAGCCCCACAAGGGAGGAGTCTGTACCACTTTGCTCCCATTTACCCTCTGATCCTTAGAGAGGAGCTCCATGTTCATGCAAAGTCCGCCCAGTACACAGAGCTAACTAACCATATGGTCCCCATCCATGTCCTAGCATGTAGAAGGTGGGGCAATCCAAGCCACAGGAGGGCCGGGAAGCCAGAGGACAGGGAAGAGGTAAAGTTCTCACCAGCCAGGAGTAGCCGCTGTTGGCTGTGGCTTCATCTTCTGTGATCTGACCCTCATAAGGGCCAAAGTGCAGGCCCACCGGCAGATCACATTCCTCATTCCACACTCCAAGCCCAGCCTCAGGGATGCCTGATGGTCCGATTCTCAACCCAGGGGGCACAGTGAGGGCTGAGCGGTTGGCATGCCCCTTGTCCACGGCACTGTCTTTTACAAACGTAGGAGGCCCGTGCACAGCACAGCTGTCAATGAAGAAGTTCTGACACTTCTCACAATCTGGAGGCAAGAGCAACAGGGATTAGTCAGGGTGCAGTGCATGTCCCTGCACTTGAAGAGTTTCAGAAAGAGCTCCCATCAGTGAGCCTCAATCCTATATTCCCGGTCACGAGAGGAAGGGAATGATTTGGGCACCCAAAGACCAGTGAAATTATTGCATCAAGGACATAACATGCTCCTTGGTTAGGGTGAGCTTACACAGGTAGTCATCGTCCTGGGGCTCGCTGATCTCTTGGTAGACATGGCCCTTTCTCTCTCGTAGGCTATACATCTTCACTTCGATCTCCTTTCTCCTGAGGTCTACATGAGAGAAGAGCTGGTGAACGAAGTGGGTCTGGAACATGAGTCCCTGACTTGTCAGAAAGCACACAATGTCTTCCCATCAAATGATCACCTGTTCTTTATAGTATCTGGTATTTTCCTCCATTAACTAAAAGACTAGTACGCAACACTGACTACCGATGGCTGATTCAATTTTAGTTTCTAGATGATCCCATTATCAGGTTCAACCTTCCAAGCTTTGGTCATTCATAAAGTATGTATTGAGGGCACGTTATGTGTTAGGCACTGAGTAAAGATCTGGGCACACAACACCAAGAGAATATGGGTGCTATTATCACAGATGGATTTATTGGACAACTTGCATGTGCCAATTGTTTGAGATTTAATTTAATGCTTTCAAACTATATGTGTCCCATGTTTCCTTATGTTCACTGTATACATTAGCATTCAGGAGCTCAGAGAGTTTGGAAGATTAGCTCAAAGCTTCAGTGCTAACTCCAGTTTCAAATCCAGGCCTGTTGAAAGTCCACCCCACATACCTAGGCTATACTGACCAGCCTTTCTAGAGGAATGAGTGGAACTGAAATCTCCAAATTGTTGAACTTACCCAATTTTGATCTAGGGTGCTTTCCAGAGGTACTTGCTTCTCCAGGAGGGGGCACTGGTTTCTGGGTCTGCTCTGAGCCACTTGTGGTCAACAAATTTGCTGTTCCTGACAATTCCTTCAAACTGGACTCATTACTTAATGGCGCCCTGGACTTTGCCTTCAGTGTGAAAGGCAAAGGGAAATAAATGTAACGTACATTTATTTAATTATGTAGGGTTTATGATATACATGACTTTAATGAACACTTCAACAACTCTTGGAAATACCGGGGAAGTATGAAAATTAGAGGAAAAAGAAATGACCAATGTGGGTTTTGAATCGAAGACTAGAACCCATGCCTTAAGGCTCTTTCTTTTATAGCACATTGAGAATGAAGGATACTGGGAAGAGAATAAGACATAGTTGGGCCCTAACCAGTGTAGTTCAGTTGATAGAGTGTCGGCCTGCAGACTGAAGGGTCCTGAGTTGAATTCTCGTCAAGCGCGAGTTCCTTGGTTGCAGGACCCTCCTCCCTGGCCTGGACCTTGGTCTGGGCTTATGCAGGAGGCCACCAGTCATTATGTGTGTCTCTCACATTGATATTTCTCTCTTTCTCTCCCTCTTTTTTCTATTCCCCCTAAAAATCAATGAGAAAATATCCTTGGGTGAGGATTAAGAAAAAAAGAAAGAAAGAAATAGTTGGCAGAGCCCTGGCTGGTGTAGCTCAGTTGGTTGAACTGAAGGGTTGCCGGTTCCATTCCCAGTCAGGGCACATGCCCCAGTTACGGGTTATTGATCCATGTTTTTCTCTCTCACTGATGCTTCTCTCCCTTCCTCTCTCTCTCAAATCAGTAAAAACATATTTTTTAAAAAGAAATGGCTGGCAGAAACCTACCATGACAATAAAGGAAATTATGCTAAAATGTGCAATTTACTATATCATGGAAAGAATAGTTGTAATTAGATTAGTTGGTTCCCACCAATTCTGTTTGAATAAGGTTGTGCTACTAGCCTGTTCTCTTCATTTTCCTGACCTATAACATGCTAATTCTTAATGTTATAATGAACATGAAATATAATGATGTTCACCAAAGTGTTCTGTGAGCACTTTGATACAGTATGAATGTGAGATTACAGTCCTGCTATCAATGTCCCTCTCAGCCATCTCTATATTTGAAATCACGTGTAATTTATCTTCATTATTCTTTGACCCTACTCTAGTTTAATTTGTAAATTTGAAAGCACTCTTTCAGCAAACATTCAGGAGGCCCTCAGGGACCCTGAGCTGGGCCTGGGACTTCTGAGAAGAATCTGGTGTGAACCAAAGAGCTCACAATGCAGAGGTAGGCAGGCGGAGCCAATGATTCAAACAAGATGACACTGGCCTAATTAGAGCTCAGAGAAAGAAGCCATACTTCTTCTGACTGGAATGAGCATTCAAAACCAGTTCCAGATGAGCTTCTATTGAATAGTGTGTCATCTCTATGAAGTTCTTAAGTCACTTTATTTATTGTTTATTGTTTCTGAATCGTCAAACCTGAAGCACCCCAGAGTTGAGAGGCTTTCTTTTATTTGACTGGGAGGCTCTGATGCTGGGGTTGCTATATCCATCTTCATCTGGGACCATGCACCATGCAAACTGCCTATATATCAGTGAGCTTCTGCAAGTCGGAAGTCTTAGTGCATTTCTCACTGGAGCATAGCAGAGCAGAACTGCGTTTGGAATCATCAGTCAGTGAAAGATGTAATCATGTATGGATGAGACAGTGGAAAGTGCATAAAACTATGGAAATTTTAATGAGCTTGTAAGTGGTTTAGAGATGAAGCTATGGATTAGATTGCACGACCACCGATACTGTGATTTCAGACATACAATCAAACACTAGTATATGTCTGAAACCTCAGTTTCCTCATCAGAAATGGTGATACTTATAGTACCTACCTCATAGGGTTGTGGTAAGGTTTAAGTGAGTTTATGCACGTAGAATTCTTAGAGTCTGAAGCATTGTGAAGATAAGACCCGTGGTAGCTACTATTGTTGCTGATGTTATTAACGACTAAGATGATATTGGGCATTTTGTTGAAGAGGTCAGGAAAGGAAGGTGGCACTCTGATTTTTCCTCCTCTTCCCTGCATTTGCATCCAGGAGGAAGATTTTCTTTTCCACAGGATTTGGGAAATACTCACCTTCTGATGTTTATTCTGTTCCACTCTGAGGGCCACCCAAGAAGGTTTAGCTAAAAGATGGTGAGAAATCAATAATATATATAATTTCAGAGAGGAAGGGAGAGGGCGAGGGAGAGAGAGAGAGAAACATCAATGATGATAGAGAATCATGGATTAGCTGCCTCCTGAATACCCCACACCAGGGATCAAACTGGCCGTGTGCCCTGACCGGGAATTGAACTGTGACCTCCTGGTTCATAGGTCGACACTTAATCTCTGAGCCACGCCTGCCGTGTGAGAAATCAGTTTTGGTTGGTAATTGTTTCAAAATCTGGAGATTTTTATCTTTCAGAATTCTGAATTATAGAGTAATCCCAGGACAGACCAAGGATGATTGGAAAATGTTTCCTGAGGTTTCATTAGGCTTATGCTTTTATTGGGAGCATCAGCTAATTTTCTTAAAATGTTAAAAAATAGCCCTAGCCAGCTTGGCTCAGTGGATAGAGCATCAACCTGCGGATGGAATGGTCCTGGGTTCTATTCCAGCCAAGGGTGCATGCCTGGGTTGCGGGCTCATCACAGGTGTGCAGGAGGCAGCCAATCGATGGCTCTCTCTCATCATTGATGTTTTGATCTCTCTGAATTCCTCTCTGAAATCAATAAATATATTTTAAAAAAATAGACAAAACCCCATCTGTACTTCATCCTCTGTTCAATATATATATTTAAAGTAGAAGCCCGTTGCACAAAGATTCACGCAATAGGCCTTCCTTCCCCTGGCTGCCTGCACTAGATTTCCTCTGGCACCGGGGTCCCAGGCCTTTGCTCCAGCCACTGAGGAGAAGCCAAGCCTCTTCCGTCTTCAGTCTTCACTCCAGCCAGAGCCTTCAGTCTTCTCTCAGCGGCTGCCCTGGTTAGGCAAATTAACTGCCATCTTTGTTGGGTTAATTTGCATGTGTATCCTGATTGGCTGGCGGGCCTGGCAGAGTGACACCAATTTGCATGTTTCTCTTTTATTTGTGTAGAGTGGCCTATCCCTGGCTGGGCATCTCAGTTGGTTGGAGTACCATGTTTTACACCAAAAGGTTTCCGGTTTGATCCTTATTGGGGCCTACACAGGAGGCAACTGATGGATGTTCCTCTCTCACATTGATGTTTCTGTCTCCCTTTCTGTCTCCCTCCCTTCCTCTCTCTAAATTCAATGAATATCCTTGGGTGAGGATTTAAAAAATAAAATTGCCCTAAAAAGCAAAAATAAAAAATTGGCCTTTCATGACACAAGTATAATAAAGGTCATGTAACTGCAAAGAATCTCTACTCTGTAACCCAGCGCTTTCTCCTCTCTGTCTTCTGTCTTCACACTGGCCTTGTCCAGTCCACCTTGGACAAGGCACCAGGACCACCTTGGCTCCTTTCTTTCTTATCCTTCCTCCTTTGCACATTTGGATTGTGACCACCTTCTCTAATCACTAGATTCTGATCAGCATCACACAGTCTTAGGGACAAAGACTCAGGTCTAGTCACCACATAAACAGAGTTTCGGGCAAGCTGGACATAACGTCGTGACTTCAGCTATGTTTCAACCTCAGACCCATGGAACTACAGACCCTACCAATCAGACTTTCATGAAACCTGGCAGATGATGCCATGGCTGCCATGGAACCTGATACAATGATGAACTACTTCCTACCCTGGCCCACAACCCAACCCCCTAACTACCATGAGTAATAATTTTCCCATATGTCCCCATGCAGGTCTTAGAGCACTGCTCACCTGTCAAAACTTCCTCCTTCTATGTGATCACAACTCTTCTGAATTAGTTATTTTTTACTCACTGTTATATTTTTGTATACTTACTTGTTAATGTTCTATAAGTATACAATTATATTATTATTCTATTTTATTTTTTCCACCACCATTTATACTCCTGTATTATTATTTTTTCATCCTCACCTGAGAATATATGCTTATTGATTTTAGAGAGAGAAGAAGAGGAAGAAAGAGAGGGAAACATGGATGTGAGAGAGAAACATCGATGAGTTGTATCCCATACACACCCCGACTGGGGATGGATCACGAAACCTTTTTGGTGTATGGGAGGATGCTCCAACCAACGGAGCCACCGAGACATGGCTATTCAATTATTTTTATTTTGAGAGAATGTTTATTAAAACTAGGGACAGTGAAACAAGGATAGAAGCAGCAGCAGGAGAGAGCTTAGGCTGGGCTGCTGTGTTGCTCTAGAAAGGTTAAAGGAAAGAGTTCAGCCTAGGCGGGCGGCTTTGGCTCATTGGAAAGTCATAGAAAAGGGGCCTTGGAGCCAGGTTCAGGGGGTTAGCCTGAATGAGCTGCCCCTGCCCGGACTCCCTGGTGCAAGTCTCCTGGGTCCCTTAGTTTAGGAGATGCACACCGAGTGGGGGTTGGGGGGAGGAGAGGGGAAAGGGTGAGGGGTCTGTGTGCTCCCGGAGAGAGAACAGCTTAAAAAATATATATATTAGAGCACCATTGCACGAAATTTATAAATTTCTGCACCGTGGGAATGGCGGTGGTGGTGGTGGTGGTGGTGGGGGGGAATTCCTGAGCCCGGCCTGTGCCCTCTGTGGCTCTGACAGTCTGGAAGTCCTGCGATCCATCGCTTGCAGAGGGAGGTCCCGTTCAGTAGCCCCAGCTCTGCATTGGTGGCCTGGGCCTCCCTCTTTGGGGTGACGGGGAGCCCCCATTGATGACCCAGTGGCTAGTGGCCTGGGCCTCTCTCTGCAGGGCATCATGGGGGATTGGGGGGCCGGACCAATTGCGTTTCACAGGCCTTGGCTGGCCTGGCGCCAGTGGGTGTCATAGCCTGGTCATCTGGTGGGTCCTTCAGCTGGTCCGCCCTGGATTTGCATATTATGGTTTCATTATTGTAGATTTGGGGGGTGGGTCTGGGTGAAGGTGAGAAAAGGGGGAGAAATGGGGGACCTCTGTGATAGTGTCAACACTAAATCTGTATATAATTATTGTTACACATTGAAAGAGGTTTTATGACCCTGGCCAGTGTGGCCCAGTGGTTGAGCCACGACCTATGAACCGTGAGGTGGGGGGCCGGCAGGAGGCAGCCATGGAGGTTTCTCTCTCACCTGTTTCTCTCTCTCTCTCTCTGTCTCTCTCTGTCTCTCTCTCTCTCTGTAAAATAAATGATTCATAGAAAGGGGTTTATGTGAACAGCCCCTGGCTGTGTAACTGCTCTGCCTCTTGCTCCTCCCCGGTAACTCCCGAGAGGCCGCCCGACCTACACCAGGTCAGGGTCAGGCAGCTGCGCGCCCTCCGCCCGCACCTCGTGGCCTCGGGGTCCACTCGTCATCCGAGTCCTCGGAGTCCTCCACCCGGGGCCTGGCCGTCCTCCCGCGGCGACACATGAACGCGGGTCGAGGGGCCCTGAGACCTGGAAGGAGAGAAAGAAAGAGTCTGTCCTGCAGGCGAAGAGCTGAGGGACAAACAGCAGAGCCAGCGCTTGGCGGGGGCAGAGCCCGGGGCCCTGGACGGAGCACCCCCGCCCCGCCCACCCCGCGGCCCCGTCCCCCCTCGCTCACCCATGCTGAGCAGCGCCTCGTAGTTGCTCTTCACGTTGCGGTGCCGCGCTCGCTCCCAGGCGCCCATCTGCGCCCACTCCTCCCGGGAGAAGTAGATGGACACGTCCCTGCAGGCGGCCCTGGACTGGGGGAGAGACCGTCCGTCCGTCCATCCGTCCTCCCCGGCCCGAGGGGCGGCGCCCCGCCTCCACCCCGTCCCCACCCCCGTCCCCACCTCCACCCCCTCGGACCCCCTTACCTTAGGCCTATGCCCCGCTCTCCCCGCCTCCTCCACGGGGCGCTCCTGCAGGTCCCTGTCCGGGTCCATGGTGCCGCCAGCAGAGTCCCCTCCCGAGGACACGGTGCCTGTGGGAGGAGGAGGCGCTGAGGGGACCGCTCCCACCTTGCAGGGCAAACCCCCCCCACCCCCCCAACCCCCAGACAGACCGGGGCCGCGGCCATTATGACCCACTAGGGGGCGCCTCCTTCCCGCCGCGGTTGGGGGGTCCCAGGGGGTACTGAGGGGCCCGGACAGGGGGGTCTGAGGGGCGCGTTCCAGGGACTGAGAGGCGCAGTCAGGGGGAACTGAGGGGCGCGTTCTGGGGGGTCTGAGGGGCACGGTGGGGGGTCTGAGGGGAGCGGTCTGGGAGGTCTGAGGGGCGCGGTCAGGGGAGACTGAGGTGAGGAGTCTGGAGGGTCTGAGGGGAGCGGTCTGGGGGATTTGCGGGGAGCGGTCTGGGGGGTCTGAGGGGCGCGGTCAGGGGGGTCTGATTGGCGTGCTCAGAGGGATCTGAGGGGCGCGGTCAGAGGGGTCTGAGGGGCGCGGTGGGGGCGTTGAGGGCCCTTGGGGGTGGAGGTGGTTCGCCTTTACAATGGGGGGGGGGGGCTGTGCCGAGAGGAACCGGGTTCGGGAATGGCACCCACGATTCAGGAGCAATGCACGCGGGAGGAGGCGCCTCAAGGGGCAGAGACGTCTCCGGCTTAGGAGATGGGCCCGCTGGACAGAATCCGGGTCTTTCTTGCCAGGAAAGTTGGGTGCTCGGGTCAGAGGATTTGGGACTCCTGTGAAGAGATTTGGGGTCTCAGGGACAGCCTCCAGGGTTTCTGTCTCGGAGTTGGGGATTTGGTCTTCCTGGGTGCCGTGGTTAGGGAGCCCAGGCTCGGGGTGTGCTGTGTCTGACCTTTGGGGGATTGAGCGTTCCTCTGGGCGCTGAGACCGGGGGTCCTCCGGGATAGCGCACTTGGGGTCCCTGGAGGCTGACAGAGTGGGAGCCTCTCGGGAGGACACCCTGGGTCTTCGGCTGGGGGTTTGAAGGCCAGCGGCAAAGGGGTTCCCACGCAAGGCTCCCGTTTTCCTGTCTGTCTCCAGGCCGCACTGCGAACCTGGCCGAGGTCCCCTCAAACCCGCGCTCCTGGCCGCGTGCTCCCGCCCTCAGGCGGTGTGCGGCCGGCTGAGGGGGAGCTTCCTGCCTCCAGAGCGTCAGCGCCAGCCGCCAATGAGTGCTGTGGTCACGGGGCCCGGCCTGCCAATGGGCGGTCAGAAACGCGAAAAGGGCGGGCCATGGAGGTGGAGCCTTCCTGCCAGTCAAGGAGAGAATCCTGAGGAAAGAGCCCGCCCTGCGCTCCCAACCCCCCATGGTGATTGGCTGCCCTGGGTCCTGCGAGTGTCCGTCAAGAAGCCTTCAGCCACTGGGAGGTGTCCAGGGCTTGGATTCCCGCTGCGTATGGGCGGGACCCCGGGAGCCGGGAGCCCCCAGCCAGGACAGGTGTTGGGCTGAGGCGGCCTTCCTGCCGCCTGACCGAGTCTCTCTTCCACCCGACGGTGTTTAGGTCCCGGACTGTCTTCCAGGCGCATTTGTTGGCTTCCTTAGCGAGAGGACCAGATGGTAGGTGGGGAGTTGCGTTCTGGGAAACAGGGATTCCCACTAGACCAGCGGTTCTGAACCTGTGGGTCGCGACCCCTTTGGGGGTCAAACGACCCTCTCACAGGGGTCGCTTAAGACCATTGGAAAACACATGTATAATTATATATTGTTTTTGTGATGAATCACTACGCTTTAATTATGTTCAGTGTGTAACAATGAAAATACATCCTGCATATCTGATATTTACATGACGATTCATAACAGTGGTAACATTACAGTGATGAAGTAGCAACGAAAAAATTTCATGGTTGGGGGTCAGCACAACATGAAGAACTGTATTCAAGGGTGGCGGCATTAGGAAGGTTGAGAACCACTGCCTTAAAGGAAGCTGTCGAGTGGAAGAGCAAGATGGTGGCGGTATAGGCAGACGTGTCCCAGGTCGTGTCCTGGAGCAAATGAAGTGAGCAGCTGAAACTAGTAACATCCACCCCAAATTGGCAAAATCGCTCAGCTGGTGAGACGGTTTGCAGCCGGGAAGACCAGAACTCCCCTGGAAAGGTAAAAGCCCAGGGATTTGGGCAGGAAAGTTTGCCAGACCTCTGAACCCAGAGAGTCGGAGGGAGACCGCGTGGCAGACAGCCGCGTCCCTTGGGACAGGCACAGCCCCTGACAGGGGAAAGGAGAACCGCCAGGGGAACTGAGAGCTGGGTTCTGTGATCACAGAGGACTGAGCCTAAAGGGGGCAGCCTGAAGAGCTGACCAGACCATGCAGTCCCGGTAAGAGAAGAAGCCTACAGAAACCAAGCCTTTCCCGTTTCCGCGGCCAGCGTTTGTTTGTTTGGTTTTACTGAATCCTGTTCATGGGACATTTCGGATACAGACACTCACCTGTGCTGAAGAGAGGGAGAGTGTGCGGAGGAGTGGAATCTGGGGAGAGACTGAGGAGAGAAGGGGGGCCGGGAGAGGTGGCAGCGAATTGAGTTCTGAGACACCCCGGAGCCCAGGTCCGGGGCAGACATTCTCTCTGGAGAGTGAGACTCCTCCCCCCAGCCCCCAGGCAAGGAGCACAGCCACACCCAGATTCCACCCTGTAGGAGATCAAGGATTAAAATAACCTGATCAGTACCTGGGAGTTAACAGGGTCTGGCCTATAGAGGGATTTTCAATCCCAGCAACAACACAGCCCCGGTAACTAACTATTACGCAGCCAGCTCTGGGCAGTGAACCTCCACTGGACAGAGAGGCCCTATAGCCTCAGAGGCCAACCCCAGAACACTCCCACCCAGAGGCTGACCCACAAACTGACTCGTTGCTAAACACAAAATAAGGCAGTCTGGGAAACAAATGCGGCTTGCTTTAAAAAAAGGACTGTGGTTGACAACACAGAGGAACAGTGTATCGCAGGGAAAATCAACACTCTCCTGAATACCTGGCAGGTCTAAGGCGAGCCACACTGAAGAATAGAAGAACCGAAGGACCTTCACTACTGCAATTTTTTTTTTCTTTTTTCACCTTTTAACTACGGAACCAAATTTTTTTTCTTTGTTTTTTTTTCTCCTTTTTTTCCTTTTTTTTTTCTTTCTTCTTTTTTCCATCACCTGATTTTACCCTTTTATTTACTACCTTCTTACTTTTAACCAGTATTATTACTGCTACCATTTTACCATTTTTTTTAAAGTGCCATTTTATTTTCTCTTTATTTTATTTTGGGATTAGTGTTCTCCATTCTATTTTCATCGTTATATTATTGGTTGTTTCTAGTTTGCATTCATCTCCAGGGAGCTGTTGCTGGAATTTGTTGGGATTAATGGCTGTTCTGTAGGAGTATTCTCCTCGTATAAAATAAGTCTCCTCCCCTCTTCCACTTCATTCTCTCTTTTCGCTCTTTCTTTTTCTTTTCTTTTCTTTTCTCGCTTTAATTTTCCCCCCTCCTTTTTCCCAATTTCATTTTTGCACTCCTTTTTTTGGTCCCTACTTTTCTTTTTCCTCTTTTATCTTTTTCTCTTCCTTCTTCCTTATCCCCTAATTCTCTTAATTCAGGTGGTCACCTTTATTTGGGGTTATTAATATCGTGAATATATTTGTGTATAGTGCCTGGTACGTGGTGCCTTGTTGTGTTGTATTTTGTGCCTTTAAATCAACGCAGCAGATCCAAGCAACAGCAACCTCCTGAGCAACAACACCCTCTGCTGAGGAACAGCAGCTGTACGTGAAACCTCGCCCCACCAGCCCGAAGAGCCACCACAGCTGTGAACAGCACCCACCAGAGGAGCTGCTGCCAACTGAAGAGCAGCTGCTACCGCAACTGCCCGAAGAGCAACCACAGACCAAGGAGTCACTGCCACCAAGGGAGCAACCACTGAACGACTCAATGTCTAGATATGTCAGTGAGATCAAACATGCGTAGACAAAGAAACCCCCAAAGGAAAGAGTAGGAGGACTCTCCAGAAAAGCAGCTAAGTAATACAGAGGCAGGCAACATGACAGAAAAAGAATTCAGAATAAGGGTCCTAGAGTGCACAAACCGGATGGAGGAAAAAATCGACAACCTCTGCAAGAAGCTAGAAGAAACAGATGAAAAAATCAACAACTTAAGTAAGACCCAAGGAGAAATGAAGAGTGATATAGCTGAAATGAAAAACTCCATTGAAAGTATCAACAGTAGACTAGGAGAAGCGGAGGACCGAATTAGTGAATTAGAAGAAAAGGAAGCAAAACACACCCAAACTGAACTGCAATTGGAGAAAAAAAATGAAAAGTCAGGAGGAGAGCCTAAGGGTGCTTTGGGACAACATGAAACGAAACAACATACGAATAATAGGGGTACCAGAACAACAGAAGGATGAACAAGGATTAGAAAACCTATTAGAAGAAATAATATCAGAAAACTTCCCTGAGGTGGGGAAGAAAAAAGTCACGCAAGCCCAGAGAGTCCCAAACAAGGTGAACCAAAAAAAAACCCACACCAAGACACATCATAATTACCATGGCAAATGTTCCGGACAAAGAGAGAATCCTACAGGCTGCAAAAGAGAGACGGAAAGTTACATACAAGGGATCTCCCATTAGATTGTCAAATGATTTCTCAACAGAAACACATCAGGCCAGAAAAGAATGGACAGAAATTTACAAAGTGATGCAAAGCAAAGGACTGAATCCAAGAATACTCTATCCAGCAAGGCTATCATTCAAACTTGAAGGGGAAATAAGAAGCTTCACAGACAAAAAAAGGCTAAGGGAGTTTATTACCACCCAGCCAGCAATGCAAGGAATGCTAAAGGGACTGGTATAAAAATAAGAAATAAAAAGCTCAGAAAGAAAACAGCCACACAAAAACAGAAATGGCTACAAACAAGTACCTTTCAATAATAACTTTAAATGTAAACGGACTAAATGCTCCAAACAAAAGATATCGAGTGGCTGAATGGATAAAAAAAACATGACCCATACATCTGCTGTCTACAAGAAACCCACCTCCTTAGAAGGGACTCACACAGCCTGAAAGTGAAAGGATGGAAAAATATCTTTCAGGCAAATGGAAAGGAAAAGAAAGCTGGGGTAGCAATACTTATATCGGACAAAATAGACCTCAAAGTGAAGGCCATAACAAGAGATAAGGAAGGCCACTTCCTAATACTAAAGGGATCAATACAACAAGAAGATATAACTCTGGTAAACATATATGCACCCAATGCAGGAGCACCCAAATTCATAAAAAAAACTCCTGGAAGATATCAAAGGAGAGATCCACAACAATACAATCATAGTAGGGGACTTTAATACACCACTGACAACACTGGATAAGCCCTCTAGACAAACAATCAGCAAAGATACAGCAATCCTAAATGACTCACTAGATCAGATGGACTTAATAGACATCTTCAGAACACTTCACCCCAAAGCCAGGGAATATACATTCTACTCAAATGCTCATAAGACATATTCAAAAATAGACCATATATTGGGTCACAAGCAAAGTATCCCCAAATTCAAGAAGATTGAAATCATAAAAAGCGTCTTCGCAGACCACGATGGCATAATATTAGAAATAAACTACAATAAAAACAACCCAAAGTACTCAAACACCTGGAAGCTGAATAGCATGCCATTACATATTGATTGGGTTACCAATGAAATCAAAGAAGAAATTCGAAACATCCTGGAAACTAATGATAATGAAAACACAACAATCCAAAACCTATGGGACACAATGAAAGCAGTCCTGAGAGGGAAGTTTATAGCTCTACAGGCTTATCACAAAAAAAAAAAACAAGAAAAAATGGTAGTAAATCAGCTAACTCTACAACTCAAAGAATTAGAAAGAGAGCAACAAGAAAACCCCAGATTGAGCAGAAGGAAGGAGATAATAAAGATTAGAGCAGAAATAAATGACATAGAGACCAAAAAAACAATACAGAAAATCAATGAAAACAAGAGCTGGTTCTTTGAAAGGATAAACAAGATTGACAAACCTCTAGCCAGACTCACCAAGAAGCAAAGAGAGAGGACCCAAATAAACAAAACCAGAAACGATAGAGGCGAAATAACCACAGACCCCACAGAAATACTAATGATTGTTAAAAAAATACTATGGACAGCTCTACTCCAACAAACTAGACAGCCTGGAGGAAATGGACAAATTCCTAGAAAAATACAACATTCCAAAACTCAATCAGGAAGAATCTAACAATCTCAACAGGCCAATAACTATGGAAGAAATTGAAGCAGTCATCAAAAGGCTTCCAGCAAACAAAAGCCCAGCACCAGACGGCTTCACAGGGGAGTTTTACCAAACATTCAAGGAAGAACTAAAACCTATCCTCCTCAGACTACTACAAAAAATTCAAGAGGAAGGAACACTTCCAAGCTCATTCTATGAAGCCAGCATCACCCTAATACCAAAACCAGGTAAAGACAACACAATGAAAGAGAATTACAGGCCAATATCCCTCATGAACCTTGATGCCAAAATCCTCAACAAAATCTTAGCAAATCGGATCCAGCAGTACATCAGAAAGATCATACACCATGACCAAGTAGGATTTATCCCAGGGATGCAAGGATGGTACAATATCCGCAAATCAATAAACGTGATACATCACATAAACAAATTGAAAGAAAAAAACCACATGGTCATATCAATTGATGCAGAAAAAGCATTTGACAAAATTCAACACCCATTTTTGATAAAAGCTCTCAGCAAGGTGGGAGTAGTAGTATCATACCTCAACATAATAAAAGCCATATATGACAGGCCCACAGCCAACATCATACTCAATGGACAAAAACTAACACCATTTCCCCCAAGAACAGGAACAAGGCAGGGATGTCCCCTCTCACCACTCCTGTTCAACATAGTACTGGAAGTGTTAGCCATTGCAATTCGGCAAGAAGAAGAAATAAAAGGCATCCAAATTGGAAAAGAGGAAGTAAAACTGTCCTTATTTGCAGACGACATGATATTATACATACAAAACCCTAGAGACTCCATCAAAAAGCTACTAGACTTAATACATGAATTTGGCAATGTAGCAGGATACAAAATTAACCCCAAGAAATCTGAGTCATTTCTATACACCAATAGTGAACTTTCAGAAAGAGATATTATAAAAACAATCCCGTTTACCATCGCACCAAAAAAATTAAGCTACCTAGGAATAAACTTAACTAAAGTGGTAAAAGACCTCTACTCAGAAAAGTACAGGACGTTGAAAAAAGATATAGAGGAAGACATTAACAGATGGAAGAACATACCGTGTTCATGGATTGGTAGAATCAACATCGTTAAAATGTCCATACTACCCAAAGCAATCTATAAATTCAACGCACTTCCCATTAAAATACCAACGGCATACTTCAGAGATCTAGAACGAACTCTCCAAAAATTCATCTGGAATAAAAAAAGAACCCGAATAGCTACAGCAATCCTGAAAAAGACCAAAGTAGGTGGGATCTCAATTCCAGATATCAAGTTGTATTACAAAGCCACTGTTCTCACAACTGTGTGGTACTGGCACAAGAATAGGCATATAGATCAATGGAATAGAATAGAGAGCCCAGAAATCGGCCCGAAACAATATGCTCAATTAATATTTGACAAAGGAGGCAAGAACATACAATGGAGCCAAGATAGTCTCTTCAATAAATGGTGTTGGGAAAATTGGACAGATATATGCAAGAAAATGAAACTAGACCACCAACTTACACCATTCACAAAAAATAAACTCAAAATGGATAAAGGACTTGAATGTACGACAGGAAACCATAAAAATTCTAGAAGAATCCAAAGGCAACAAAATCTCAGACATATGCCGAAGCAATTTCGTCACTGATACTGCTCCTAGGGCACTTGAAACTAAAGAGAAAATGAACAAATGGGACTATATCAAAATAAAAAGCTTCTGCACAACAAAAGAAACCATCAACAAAACAACGAGAAAACCCACTGTGTGGGAAAACATATTTGCCAATGTCATATCTGATAAGGGCCTAATCTCCAAAATCTATAGGGAACTCATCCAACTTAACAAAAGGAAGATAAACAATCCAATCAAAGAATGGGCAAAGGACCTAAATAGACACCTTTCAAAAGAGGACATTCAGAAAGCCAAGAGACATATGAAAACATGCTCAAAGTCACTAATCATCCGAGAGATGCAAATCAAAACAGCAATGAGGTACCACCTCACACCTGTCAGATTGGCTATGATCAACAAATTAACAAACGACAAGTGCTGGAGAGTATGTGGAGAAAAAGGAACACTTGTGCACTGCTGGTGGGAATGCAGACTGGTGCAGCCACTATGGAAGACAGTATGGAGTTTCCTCAAAAAACTGAAAATGGAACTCCCATTTGACCCTGTGATCCCACTTCTAGGAATATATCCCAAGAAACCAGAAACACGAATCAGAAAGGATATATGCACCCCTATGTTCATAGCAGCACAATTCACCATAGCTAAGATCTGGAAACAGCCTAGGTGTCCATCAGTTGATGAATGGATTAGAAAACTGTGGTACATCTACACCAAGGAATACTATGCTGCTCTAAAAAGGAAGGAACTCTTACCATTTGCAACGTCATGGATGGAACTGGAGAGCATTATGCTAAGTGAAATAAGCCAGTCGATGAAGGAAAAATACCACATGATCTCACTCATTCATGGATAATAGAGACCATTATAAAATTTTGAACAATAATAGATACAGAGGCAGAGCTGCCTCAAACAGATTGTCAAACTGCATCAGGAAGGCCGGGGAAGGTTGGGGGGCAGGAGGTAGGGGGGTAAGAGATCAACCAAAGGACTTGTATGCATGCATATAAGCATAACCAGTGGACATAAGACATTGGGGGATAGGGGAGGCTAGGGGACTGTCTAGGGCGGGGGGATAAAATGGACACATATGTAATATCCTTTGTAATACTTTAAGCAATAAATTAAAAAAATAAATAAATAAATAAATAAAATAAATAAAGGAAGCTGTCAGCCAATTCCTTTGCACAAACGAACCTCTGCTCCCCTCATGTGGCCTTTTAAAAAATAACACCTTGTGCTTCTGTCCGTGGTGCTGAAATGTTAGCTAATGTCCTGTGAATTTGATGAAAAATTCTACCCAAAAAACCACAAACAAACAAACAAAAAACAAAACCTACAGAAAACCCTACAAAATCACCGAGGCTGTCCAGGGTGCAATTATTCCTTCCCTGGATGGACTGAGGTCACGGGTCTGGCTTTTGCACCCCTTCCTGTCCCAGCCCTGCCAAGGGAAGCCTTGGCTGCTTCACTGACATGGGGAAGCTGTGCGTTCACTAATTCAGTCCGTAACCTAGAGGCTGCCATGATTGGAGCAGTCAGTCCTGGGGAGGCCACCGTTAACAAGGCAGCCAGTACCGCACCGGTCTCCTTTCCTGAGGCAGCCAGTCAGCCGCGGCCATTGTGATTGCGGCAGCCAGTGCCTTGGATGACACCATTATGGAGGCAGCCAGTCTGTGCAGTGAGGTGCAGGGGTATCGGGAGAAGGTGTTATTCCCACTAGACTCAGCGGCCTCTGTAGGGCATTCCTGAGGCAGTCCTTTCCCTGTAGGCGGCCATTATTGATGCTGTCAGTACCAGGGAGGCTGTTGTTGATGGCAGCTCCAGATGCAGGTTATCATGGGAACATGGTAGTACCACGAGAAAAAAATTCATCTTAAACCTTTGTGTTGAAACCCAGTGTGTTTTTAAAAAATATATTTTTATTGATTTCAGAGATGAAGGGAGAGGGAAAGAGATGGAAACATCAATGATGAGAGAGAATCATGGATCCGCTACCTCCTGTATCCCCCCCATCCCCACTGTGTATTGAGACAAAAACCCCGGCATGTGCCCTGCCCTGGAACCGAACTAGGGACCCTTCAATTTGAAGGCTGACATTCTCCCCACTAAGGCACACTGGCCAGGGCCACAGTTGGTTTTTTTAGAAAGATACATTTCTACTATTTCAGAGAGAAAGATCAGTGATCAGTGATCATCCTAGATTGGCTGCCTTCTGCCAGAAGAAAGAGTGACATGTGTTCTCATCAGCTAAGCGTAAGGAATATCCCTGGCCAGTGTTGTTCGCTGGTTAGAACTTCGGATGCCCAGGGATGGGTCTCTGGTGGGATTCCTGGTCTAGAGCACATACCTGGGACGCAGGTTTTATGGCCAGCCCCGGTCTGGGCTCCTGTGGGAGACAAAGATCCATGTGTCTCTTGCATATTCATGTTTGCTTTTTGTTTCTTCTCTTTCCCCTCCTTCCATTCCTCCCTCCCTTCTTCCCTCTCTCCCTCCCTACCTCCCTCCATCCCTCCCTTCCTCCCTCCCTCCCTCCCTTCCTCCCTCCCTCCCTCCCTCCCTCCCTCCCTCCCTCCCTCCCTCCTTCTCTCTCTGTAAAAAGCATATCCTGTGGTAAGAATTAACAAAAACGTACACAAGAAAAAAGTACAAAATGGAAAAGATTTGGAGGCTGTGAAAAAGCAGCATACCCCTAAAGAAAGGCACCATGATGAGCAGAGCATTCAGCTATGCTGATGTTTTTCCTTGCGATGTGTCTATAAGATAAAAATAAAATGTCCGACTCTCCCTCAGCTGGCAAGGTCCTGACAGAACACGAGGAGGCCACTCTAGCGCGGTCTTGCAGGGTCTCCCAAGCCACCACGTTAGGGGCGAGGATCTCGGTGGGCGAGGCGGGGAGGAGCAGGGGAAAGCGAGGGGTGAAGGAGGTGGGGAATGGACAGAGGAGGGTCTTGCACGTGCTCCCCTGTCCTGCCTTGTGTCGCTTCTGCGAGAGTCACCCACAATGGGAAGATGCGAGCAGACTCAGCTGGTGTCGGTGACCAAGGGACACACAGACCAAGGGACAGACAGATAATCGAGGCCGCAGTGGCCTGTAGAGGTTGACATCCGGGAAGGGACATTACCTCCACAGGAAGAATAGCTCCCTCAGAGGAAGTATTGTTTTCCCAAATGAAGGAGCAATTCATTCACAACATAAGTGGTCCACATACAGGAAAGTGCAGTTCCCCTACAGGAAGAAGGTTTCCTCACAGGAAGTTTGTTTCCCCCACAGGAAGAGGCGTTCTCCCACAGGAAGTTTCCATTCCCTCAGAGGTAGTTGTGATTCCCTCACAGGAAGATAGGTCAACAAACAGGAAAGTGCATTTCCCTCACAGGAATCTGACACACCCTCACAGGAAGAGTCATCCGCACACAGGAAAGTGCATGTCCACAAAAGGAAGAAGGGATTCTAAAACAAAAGAGACACTACCCCACAGGAAAATGTGTTCCTACACGGGAAGGGACACTTCCCCTACAGGAAGGAGTGTTTGCGTCTGGTAGTTTTATATCCAAAAGGAAGTTGATTTTTCATATATGTAAGATAGGTCAGCACACAGGAACGAGTACGTCCCACAAAGAATGAACTGTCTACACACGGAGGTACATTTCCTAGAGAGGAAGAATGGTTCCCCAGAGGAAGTTTGTTTCCACACATGAATGTGTGATTCATTCGCAGCATAATAGGTGCGCATACAGGAGAGTGCATTTCCCCCAAAAGAATAAGGTTTCTTCAAAGGAAAATAGTTTTCCCTATAGGTATAGGCGTTCTCCAACAGGAAGTTTTGATTCCCGCACAGGAAGTTGCATTTCCCCCACAGGAAGAGAGATCGACAACAGGAAAGGGCATTTCCCCCACAGAAAAATGGGACGCTATCACAGGAAAAGAGATCCGCTCAAGGTTAAGTGCATTTTCCCCACAGGAAGCAGGGTCCCTAAAACAAAAGGTACACTCCCCCACAAGAATATGGGTTCCTACATTACAAGGGTCATTTCCACCACAGGAAGGAGGGTTCACAGTCGGAAAATTTTGTTTCTACAAGAAGATGGCTTTCCATCAGTGGAAATAGTTCTGCACTCAGGATCCTGCATGTCCTGTAAAGAATGAAGTGTGTACACACCAGAAGTGATATTACCTCCAGAGGAAGAATAGTTCCCCCAGTGGAAGTATTTTTCCCCCACATGAGGAAATGTTCTTCACAGCATAATAAGTCCGCATTTTTGGAAAGTGCATTTCCTACATAGCAGGAAGCATGTCTCAAAGGAAGGTAGTTTCCCCGCAGGAAGAGGTGCTCTCAAAACGGAAAGGATGCTCGCACAAATAGGGGCCATTTCTTCACAGGAAGAGAGATCTGCACAAAGGAAATTGCATTTCCCCTTAAGGAGGAAGGGTTCCTACAATGGAAGGATAACTCCCCAGTAGGAAAATCAGTTCTCATTTCGGATGGGACATTTCCCAACAGGAAGGAGGGTTCACAATTCAGAAGTTTGGTTTCCACACGGGATGTTGCGTTTCCATTACAGGTCGAAAGCTCTGCACACAGGAAAGTGCATTTCCCCCACAGTACGTTGGCTTCCCAAAGCAGAAGGAAAATTTCAACCAAAGGACAAAAGCTTCCCCACCGTAAGTTTGGTATCCCCACAGGAAGATGGATTCCAACACAGGAAAATCGGTTTGGATAATGAAAAGTGCATTTCACACACGGGAAAAAGGGTTTCCTTGGAACAAGTGAATTTCCCCCACAGGAATAGTTCTTCTCCCACAGGAAGTTTCATTTCCACCACACCAATATGCACCTCCCTCACATGAAAATAGTTTCACACAAAAGAGAATGCAGTTCCCACACTAGAAATAGGATTCTCACAAAGAATTTGCAATACCCTCAAAGGAAGGTGGGATTCGCTCAAAGGAAGATACATATGCAAACAGGAAAGTGCATGTCCCACAAAGGGTGAAGTGTTCAGACACAGAAAGGGACATTTCCCCCAGAGGAAGAATGGATCCCTCAGAGGAAGTATTGTTTCCCCAAGTGAAGGAGCCATTCATTCAGAGCATAATCGGTAAGCATACTGGATATTGCAGTTCCCCTACAGGAAGAAGGTTTCCTCACAGGGTGTTCGTTTCCCCCACAGGAATAGGTGTTCTCTAACAGGAAGTTTCCATTCCCCCACAGGAAGGTGCGAGTCCCTCACTGCAAGATAGGTCCACAAACAGGAAAGTGCATTTCCCACACTGGAAGTTGAGACGCCCTCACAGGAAGAGTCATCCACACACAGTAAAGTGCATTTCCCCCACATGAAGAACGTTTCCTCAAAGGAAGTTTGTTTCCCCTATAGGTAGAGGCGTTCTCCAACAGGAAGTTATGATTCCCCCACAGCAAGGTGCGATTCCCTCACAGGAGGACAGGTCCACAACAGGAAAGTGCATTTCCCCCACAGAAAAATGGGACGCTTTCACAGGAAAAGAGATCCGCACACAGGAACATGCATTTCAGCAACAGAAAGTAGGGTTCCTAAAACAATAGGGACACTCTCTCATATAATATGTTTTCCTACAGCCAGCGGACATTTCCCCCACAGGAAGGAGTGTTCACCATGGGAAAGGGATAGAGATGGAAACATCAATATTTCCCGGGAGCCGGTCCATCCTGCTGTTTCAAGTGATCTGGCATATATGATATACTGTTCTTAATATGTTTGCTCACCTTCTTGGCCCTATGTGCTTTAACCAAGGTCACCTCTTTGAGAAAGGTTGTTTCCCCAGGTAGGTTTTCTCCCCTGAAGTTAGGGAGGGAATTAACCCCCTTAACTAAGTGCCATGTGGGTAATTATTCACATTAACTACGAACAATCATGCTTAAGCTACATAATATTTACTCCCTGGAATGGAGATAAGAAACGCCCTAACCTTTGGAATAGAGATTGATAGGATTGGAATCAACTGCTATAAATACAGATGTAACAAGACAACAAGAGACAGAACTTAGAAGACAGAACCAAAAGACACAGAACCTAGACACAGAACCTACACAGAACCTACGGACAGAAGAAATTAGCTGGAGAGAACATGTCAAATGATCCTGGACAGAAACTGGCCAAAGAACCTTGAGACAGAACCTAGTGAGAGAACATGGCAAAAGATCCTGGACAGAAACTGGCCACAGAACCTAGATACAGAACCTACACAGAACCTAGACACAGAACCTACACAGAACCTAGAGACAGAAGAACTTCGCTGGAGAGAATATGGCAAAAGATCCTGGACTGAACCTGAGTACAGAAATTGGCAAGGAATCCTCGCACCTTCCTATTTCTAGTCACCTGACTACAACCTGGTGACTGAACCTGGCTGGAGAACCTAGCAAGAGAACATGAACACAGAACCTGGCTGGATATCCTAACCAAAACTTCGCTGGAGATCCTGAACAGAACTTGGCTGGAGATCCAGGCTAGAGATCCTGGCTAGGCTGCTGATCAACTGAACGCTGTCTCTGTGTCATTCCTTCTTCGCTGACTCCGTCCACAACTTTGGGGACCCCTGGACCTGCTGGGGTTGGACCCCAGCATCTGGTGCCAGAACCGGGACCTCTAGGTAAGCCCCACTCTCGGGATGGATAGGACTCTACCGTAGGAAGAGGGTGGATAGTCTTCGCCGACTCCATCCACACCTTTGGGAAACCCTGGAACAGGATTCCCCTAGGTAAGACCCCCCCCAATGAGAACCCCCACATTCAGGACTCATAAGACTCCACCAGGGTACTGCAGACCCCCCTATAGAGGATAAGTAGGGTAAGAATGTGGATAGTACAGAACTTAGATTGAGAAGATGTGCCATACTGAGTCCAAAGAAAGAAGACTCTGTATTGATTCTTAGATTGAGAAGATGTGCCATACTGAGTCCAAAGAAAGAAGACTCTGTATTGATCTTTAGATTAGGAAGATGTGCCATACTGAGTCTAAAGAAATAAGACTCTGTATTGATCTTTGAACACATATGCTTGCTAGCAGAGGAATTAAGGTTACACCCAGTCAGACAGAACGTTTTATACAAGAAGTATGTCCATGCTTTTCTGAGGAAGGAAAGGTAAATGGAAAGGCATGGGAGGAGGTAGGCCCAAGGAGCCTTACCCTTAACCCCACTGCAGTCTTTCCACCGCAGGAAAGTGCAGGATTGGCTAGCTCTCCCTGGGGTGATAGATCAGTACTAAGGTAATAGCGGAAAGCGCCGATCCTACTCTTAAAATGGATACAAGAGAGCATTTGGGGTTTTTCTTTTTAATGCCTGCTTTTAAAAAATAAAAAAGGGGGAATATGCCTGAAGCCGGTCCATCCTTGCTGTTTCAAGGGACCTGGCATATATGGCATATTGTTCTTAATATGTTTGCTCACCTTTTTGGCACTATGTGCTTTAACCAAGGTCACCTCTTTGAGAAAGGTTGTTTCCCCAGGGAGGGAATTTCCCCTGAAGTTAGGGAGGGAATAAACCCCCTTAAGTAAGTGCCAGGTGGGTAATTAGTCACTTTAACTACGAACAATCATGCTTAAGCTACATAATCTTTACTCCCTGGAATGGAGATAAGAAACGCCCTAACCTTTGTAATAGAGATTGATAGGATTGGAATCAACTTGTATAAATACAGATGTAACAAGACAACAAGAGACATAACTTAGAAGACAGAACCAATAGACACAGAACCTACACAGAACCTAGAGACAGAAGAACTTCGCTGGAGAGAACATGGCCACAGAACGTAGAGACAGAACCTAGTGAGAGAACCTGGCTGAAGAACCTAGAAACAAATCCTGGCTACACAACCTGGATAGAACATGGCAAGAGAACCTGACTAGAACCTGGTGACTGAACCTGGCTGGAGAACCTGGACAGAACCTGGCTGGAGAACCTAGTGAGGTAACATGGCTACAGAACCTTGCTGGAGAACCCGGAGAACCTAGCAAGAGAACATGGACACAGAACCTGGCTGGATATCCTAACCAGAACATCGCTGGAGATCCTGAGCAGAACCTCTCTGGAGATCCAGACCAGAACTTGGCTGGAGATCCTGGCTAGGCTGCTGATCAACTGAACACTGTCTCCGTGTCCTTCCTTCTTCGCCGACTCTGTCGACGCTTTTGGGAACC
The DNA here is from genome assembly GCF_964212035.1 of Myotis nattereri. Classification (NCBI taxonomy): domain Eukaryota; kingdom Metazoa; phylum Chordata; class Mammalia; order Chiroptera; family Vespertilionidae; genus Myotis; species Myotis nattereri. The sequence continues at coordinate 43,656,374 of NC_138094.1, read as the reverse complement.
CCTGGACCTGCTGGGGTTGGACCCCGGCAAATGATGAGAGAGAATCATGGATCAGCTGCCTCCTGTATCACCCCCTCCCCACTGGGGATCCAGCCTGCAACGAGGGCATGTGCCCTGACCGGGAATCAAACCAGGGACCCTTCAATACACAGGTTGACACTCTCCCCACTGAGGAACACTGGCCAGGGCCACAGTGGTTTTTTCTTAGAAATATGCATTTCTACTATTTCAGAAAAGAAGAAAGATCAATGATGAGTGATCATCCTAGATTGGCTGCCTTCTGCCAGAAGAAAGAGTGGCATGTGTTCTCATCTGCTCAGCAGAAGGAATAGGCCCTGGCCAGTGTTGTTCACTGGTTAGACCTTCGGATGCCCAGGGAAGGGTCGCTGGTGGGATTCCAGGTCCAGAGCACATACCTGGGATGCAGGCTTCATTGCCTGCCCCGGTCTGGGCTCCTGTGGGAGCCAAAGATCCATGTGTCTCTTGCATATTCATGTTTGCTTTTTTGTTTCTTCTCTATCCCCACCCTCCCTCCCTCCCTCTGTCTGTAAAAAACATATCCTCTGGTAAGAATTAACCAAAACATAAACAAGAAAAACGTACAAAGAAGGAAAAGATTTGGAGGCTGTGAAAAAGCAGCATACCCCTAAAGAAAGGCACCATGATGAGCGGAGCATTCGGCTCCGCTGATGTTTTTCCACGGAATGTGTCTATAAGATAAAAATAAAATGTCTGAGTGTCTCTCAGCTGGCCAGATCCTGACACAACAGGACGAGGCCATTCTAGCGTGGTCCTTGCAGGGTCTCCCAAGCCACCACGTTGGGGCGAGGCTCTGCGGCGGGGGGCGAGGCCAGGAGGAGCAGAGGAAAGCGAGGCGTGAAGGAGGCGGGGAATGGACAGAGGAGGGTCCTGCACGTGCTCCCCTCTACTGCGTTGTGTCGCTGCTCCCAGAGTCCCCCCCACTGAGAAGATGGGAGCAGACTCACCCGGTGTCAGTGACCGAGGGACATACAGGCTGAGGGACACACAGACTGAGGGACACATAGACCGAGGGACACAGAGACCGAGGGACACACAGATAATCGAGGCCGCAGTGGCCTGGAGAGGTGACATCCGGGAACCTGTGACCACTGTGTTGGTTCCTTTTATCCTCCCAGATGTACCTTCTCAGAGGTTTTTGACTCCAGAACCCTGGATTCCAGTTCCACAGACAGCACCTACTTCATGGTGACTCTGCCCAAGACCCAAGACCTCTCTGGACAACCATTCACACATCAGTTGTTTGGAAAGTGATCTCAAACTTATTCTATATAGTTATTGCATGTATGAAAAATAAATCAGAGCCAAGCAGTCATCTGTTTGATGTATTATACATTTGTATCATACATACATTTTAGTTTAGAAAATGACATTTCTCATTCAAAGTTGCCTTCCTAAGTGTAATTAAGTGAGCATGTTAAAAACTTTGTAAGAGTGAATGTTTTACTTGGCAAATGTTTAGAAACTTGGTAAGTATTACTGTGTATCGCTGCCCAAGGAACTGTTGGGGGTCATGTGTTGTCACCAAAGCAGAATGTTTGCTCAATGACTGGTCCCCTTGTTGAGACAACCTTCATGGTTTTCCCTTCATTCTGTTATGAACCTATAGGCAGAAGGTAGAATTAGGCTTGTACTGATGCCACAGCTCCCACCTGCTGTGATGATGGAAACAGGCCTGATACTCCAAGCATCATGAGAACACCAGCAAGCGAGGCTCAATGACTGAGCGTTGACCTATGAACCAAGAAGTCCCCTTGATTCCTGGTAAGGGCACCCCCATCACCTGATTGTTTCTCTTTGTCTCCCTGTCCCTCTGTGTCTCAGATCAAGAACAACAGATTTAAAATAAAACTGGAAACTGTCCAATCTGCTCCTATCCTCCTCCCAAAAGGTATCAGATTTTACTGAAAACACCCACCACTTGTCTTCCTTAGTCATCGTGAGAATTCCAGTTCATGAATGTTCAGAGCATCTCAGTTTCAAACGTGCGTGCACATCTACACCCAAACAGCGGAGCTTCGCATCCTGGAGAATTTTCCATTTCCTTCCAAAGGAAGTGAGATGTCTCACACTGGAAATGGAAACAAATGGTAGGAAAAGCTGGGCATGGAGATCAAGGCTAATCATTGCAACCTGGGAATGATGTACTCAACAAATCACAGCATGAATAGTCAAACCAGAACATTCCTGTACGTGGAGGTTTGGGCACGGGGACACCAACATTTTTAATGTGAATGAGCACTTGATTGTGCAAAGCTTTCCTTCCCCCCCTGAGAGATACTCAGCAGAGGTGCTGAGCCACTTGGAAATGTGTGCTGTTTCAATGCGATGCTGGGGGTGGGGGTTTGCCCCTCCTGGCCTGAGCGAGAGAGCCCAGCTTCCAATGTGCACAGGGCCCCTGCTTGGGTGTCAACAGCTCCATGACTGTGGGCTGGCTCCTCCCGAGTCCGCTGAGACCCACAGAAAACAATATCCCAACTGGCAGATTTCTCCTGGTCCTGAGGTGTTTCAGGATTGGGTTAATGAGGGAAAACACAAGTATGAAGGTGTGGCTCAAAGGTTGCTTCTGAGAGTTTCAGGTCACCCACCCAAGCCCTCAGTCATTGGAGGGAATGAGGTTTCAATTCTTCACATAGAAATGCCATCATTTTTTAAAATATATTTTTTATTGATCTCAGATAGAAAGGGAGAGGAAGTGGGGGGAGACGAGAGAGAGAGAGAGAGAGAGAGAGAGAGAGAGAGAGAGAGAGAGAGAAACATCCATGATGACAGAGAATCATGGATCCGCTCCCTCTTGCAAGCCCTACACTGGGCATCAAGCCCACAACCCGAGCATGTGCCCTGACCAGGAATTGAACCCTAACCTCCTGGTTCATAGGTCGATGGTCAAGCACTGAGCCACACCAGCCTGGCAGGAGAGGGAAGGTCATGGTCCCAGTTCGTGGGTTTGGTGACCCCTTCAGGAGCTCTCCTCCAGGAACAGGTGCTGTGCTAGGTCCCTCAGGCTGAGGGGTGATGGGCCCACACCGCGTGTGCCTGCTCCCTGCATTGATGTCCGTCTGCTCTGTTGTAAGAAAAGAGGGGCCTCTGGTTGCTGTGGCCCCGTCGCCTCACTAAGCAGACGCTACCTGTTCCCTGGAGCCTCGCTGGACTCCCACCATGGGCCCATCAGCATCAGTGCTCCAGGCCTCGCTGGACATTACCTGTGAACCGGTGGCCAGGAATGACCGACACGGCCTGCCTGCTCTGCTCACGCGGGTCCATGGCCCATCAGACTCCCCATAAGAAACGTGCAGTGAAGGATTTCTGACGGGTCAGGGGAGGGTTAGACACGCGGACCCAGGTACAAGGCCAGCACCAGGAGCTGCTGCGAGGTGGGCTTCGCACACACTGTGAGGTGAGGTGCACCTAGCAGCTCTCAGCAGGGTGGCGAGGGCCTGTGTCCTGGTCACTCGCAGTGCCGCATGCCCAGGCTCAGTGGGAGGGGGTAGCCCGGGGGAGGCGCATGCCTGACCCCACGCCTCCTGCTCAGGCAGCCAAGTCCACGCAGAACAGTGGGGCTGCGCGAGCTCTAAACTGTCTCCCGGGCCCCACGCCCTCTGCCTCCCTTGTCCACCTCAAGGCCTGGCAGACGCAGTTCACCGAGAGACGCACGTTTTAGGCACCTGAGCCAGAGTCGCCGGTGCTGACCACACTCTGAATGACACTCCAAAGCCTGGGTCACCCTCCCGCTTTATAGCTTGGAAAGGGGCACAGAGACTTTGGGGGTCTTGCCTTAGGACACACAGTTGTGAGGGCAGAGCTGAGACTCAAAACCTTGTGGGCAGACCTGGCGCCCACATGCTATGCCCCAGGCAAGATGCCATTGCTACAGAGGCAGCAAGTAGAGGGCGACCAGTGCCCAGACTGAGGCAGCACAGGTGTGTGCACACACACACACACAAACACACACACACACACACACACACACACACACACGTACACACACACCTGTACACACCCTCTCTGGCTTTCACCTCTGAGGCTACAGAGGTCTGAGGAATCAGGGGCGGAGCCAGGAGAAGCCTAGGGGTTGTTGGGGTCCTACTCATGTTCCTGGTGAGTCTGTCTCAATCCCTCTCCCTGGCAGGAACCTCACTGGACTGATGACAGATTCCTACCTTCCCGGGTTCAGGTCTGTGGCTGAGCGTTCTCTGAGGCCCTCCTGGAACTCTGCTTTCAGTGATGAGGGGGATGAGGCATGTCGGCTTCAGGTTTGTCTGGACACAAAATTTATTAAAACGAGGCCAAAAACACCATGAGGGACATGGATGTTGACATCCCCATAGCACTTAAGGAACTGTTTGTCTATTGCCTCTCCTCTTGAAAGTGGAGGATGTTTGACCAGTTACTTCTGTACTAAATACACTCTTGGGGAAGGAAAGGAGCCTGCAGGCTTACTCTGAAGCCCCCTCAGAGCTGGGGTATGAGGTATGTGGTGCCGACAGTTGCCCTGTGGCTACTGAGGTGCAATTTAGGGCTCATGATGCATCCTCCCTGCAAACACCGGGCTTCTCCCCTGAGTGTGTCCTCTGGTGTCTGATGAGAGATGACTTATCTCTAAAGCCACCCCCACACTCACTGCACACATAGGGCTTCTCCCCTGAGTGTGTCCTCTGGTGTCTGATGAGAGATGACTTATCTGTAAAGCCTCGCCCACACTCCCTACACACATATGGCTTCTCTCCTGAGTGTGTCCTCTGGTGTCTGATGAGAGATGACTTATCTGTAAAGCCTCGCCCACACTCCCTACACACATACGGCTTCTCTCCTGAGTGTGTCCTCTGGTGTCTGATGAGAGATGACTTATTTGTAAAGCCTTGCCCACACTCCCTACACACATACGGCTTCTCTCCTGAGTGTGTCCTCTGGTGTCTGATGAGAGATGACTTATCTGTAAAGCCTCGCCCACACTCCCTACACACATAGGGCTTCTCCCCTGAGTGTTTCCTCTGGTGTCTGATGAGAGATGACTTATCTCTAAAGCCTCGCCCACACTCCCTACAAACATAGGGCTTCTCTCCTGAGTGTGTCCTCTGGTGTCTGATGAGAGATGACTTATCTCTAAAGACTCCCCCACACTCACTGCAAACATAGGGCTTCTCCCCTAAGTGTGTCCTCTGGTGTCTGATGAGAGATGACTTATCTGTAAAGCCTCGCCCACACTCACTGCACACATAGGGCTTCTCTCCTGTGTGTGTCCTTTGGTGTCTGATGAGAGATGACTTATCTGTAAAGCCTCGCCCACACTCCCTACACACATAATGCTTCTCTCCTGAGTGTGTCCTCTGGTGTCTGATGAGAGGTGACTTATCTCTAAAGCCTCGCCCACACTCCCTACACACATAGGGCTTCTCCCCTGAGTGTGCCCTCTGGTGTCTGATGAGATGTGACTTCTTTGTAAAGCCTCGCCCACACTCCCTGCACACATAGGGCTTCTCCCCTGAGTGTGTCCTCTGGTGTGTGTCGATATGTGACTTATCATTGAAGCCTTGCCCACACCCTCCATGCTTGATTGTTACAATTTTTGACATTCTTACTTCCACAAATAATTTGCCTGTGTTCTTTGCATTAACATTCTGGCCTGTGCTGGGCTCTTCCTCCATTATTCTCTCATGGTCACTGGAGCTCCCTGTTTGTCCGTTTGGAGGCTTGAAAGAGGCCCTTGAAGTTCCCCTGTGCCTGATCCTTTTAAGAAAAGGTTTGGACCTCCATTTGACCTCTTGACCTTCAGCTTTGTCATTCCAGCCATGTGGACCAGTCTGTTGCTGCTGCTGTTGATTCTGACGCTCTGGGCCAGCTTCCTCCGCCTGGACGTGTTTTCCTGCAGATGCTCCTGGCAGAATCTCAGAGGGGTGATTGCGTTTCACATGTTGGCTGAGGAATGTCCGACTGGAGAAGGCCACAGAGCAGGAGGGACATGGGTGGATCTCTGGCTTTGGTTCTGCTGGAGAAGAAAGTTTTGGTCAGGGCAGGTGTGGGCAAGCCTGCCTGTGCCGTACGCTCTGTCTCCTGGTAAGACCCGTCCCCGGAATCATTCTAGCTGTGTTGACAGTGCAAGCTCTGCCTCCCACAAAGTGTTCCTTCACTGTCTACTTTTCTTTTTCTTTGTCTGCACTACTCTTCTTCAGAAATCCAGAGACCCCATATCAAAAGTCTTTTCTACAGCCCTGGCCAGTGTGGATCAGTGGATAGAGCCTCAGCCTGTGGACGGAAAGGTCCTGGGTTTGATTCCCATCAAGAGCATGTGCCTTGGTTGCAGGCTTCTCCCCAGCCTGGGCCCTGATCTGGGCGTGTGCAGGAGGCAGCCAGTCAATGTGTTTCTCTCACATCGACATTTCTCTTTGTCTTTCCTCCCTCTTCCATTCTCTCTAAAAATCAATGGAAAAATATCCTGGGATGAGGATTGAAAAGAAAAAAGGTCTTACAGATCAAGGACCATCAGAAGGCATTTCACTCCTTATATGGGTTGGACTATTGTGACCTTTCCATATACATGTGTCTTCTAAGTCATGTTAAAGAGAAAAACCACAGGCCTGGCCAGGTAGCTCAGTGGTTGAGCATCAACCCATGAACCAGGACGTCACCAGTTTGATTCCTGGTCAGGGCACATGCCAGGTTTTGTGCTCGATCCCAGCAGGAGGCAGCTGATCCATGTTGATATTTCTATCCCTCTCTTCATTTCCCTTCCTCTCTCTCTCAAATTACTAAAAATATTTAAAAATAGAGAAACCATAGGCCCCAACTAGCAATTGCTTCTCTCTCAGTTTTCCACAAATCACAAAATGGAAATATGTCCTTCCTCACACAGTATTCCTACTTGATTTCTTTCAGTGTTAGCCTACTTCAAATACACTACAAAGTCCTGTTTCAGAATATCTTTCCAACCATCCCCTAGCCAGTTTGGATCAGTAGAGAGAGCGTCGCCTTGGGGACTCCAGGGTCCTGGATTTGATTCTAGTCAAGGGCACATACCTGGGTTGCTAGCTCAATCCCCAGCCCTGGTTGGGGTGTCTGTGGGAGACAAGCTATTGATGTTTCTCTCTCTGTCTCTCCCCCTTCTACTCTCTCTCAAAAAATAATCAGTGGAAAAATATCCCTGGGTGAGGATTAACAACAACAACAAAAATATTTCCCCAACCTGCTTCTTACACTCCTGACTCCCGTACCTCTCCAGCCAGTCCGCCTTCCTCTCTCACTTGGAGTTGAAATAATCTCGGAGGGGATTCCCCACTGAAGTTTATTTCCCCAAAAAATTAACAAAGCATAGTTTTAGAACATGCCACTCTGCAGCTGAAAACTGCTCAGTTGTCCCGTCTCACTCAAGAAAGTCCCCAGTATCTCAGCTTGGATCATAGGCACTGTATTTCCCGGCTGCTAGGCATCTGTCCAACCTCTGTTCTTGCCCTCTGTACTGAGACTGAGACGGGAGTAGCCCTCAGCCAGCTCAACACCCCACCTCTTTCCTTCCCTGCACCAGCCAATCCCTCTGCCTGGGACCTTGTGACACAACTGTTGTAAATGTTGTCTCCTGAGAAAGCCTTCCCTTGACCTTTGCAATCCGACACACCCACCTTCCCCTCACACTGATCCCTAGGCACTTGTCCTGGGCCCGTTTTCTCCAAAGCGCTAACCACTGTGTGATATTAAGCACATGCACATATGTCTGCCGAGGCTTCCATCCTTCACCAACCAGCTGCTCAGGAGCAGTGATTCTGATCATCGTGCTAATCTGTATTTCCAGCTCCCAGAACCCTGTGTGGCACCGAGTAGGAATTCACATGACAAGTCAAAAAATAATGAATGAATGCATGTTAACACACACATTTCATTTAGAAATATGCAGTAAATGAAGAAGAAACAGCTAAAGTGTTAAAAAAAAAAAAAAAAAAAAAAAAAACAACAACCCAAAAACAACCACCTTGATGAGAGAGCTGGTTAAGTGCCTGAGACCTTTTTTTTTTTTTTTTTTTTTGCCTCTAATCCTTTCAGCACTATATGATGCTGTGCATTTTGTGCATGAAGTATTTTTAAAAATGGAACACAAATTGGCCCTGGCCATTGTGGCTCAGTTGGTTGAGCATTGTCACATTCACCCAGAGGTAGCCAGTTTGATTCCTGGTCAGGGCACATGTCAGGGTGGTGGACTTGATCCCCAGTAGAGAGAATGCAGGAGGCAGCAGATTGATATTTCTCTCCCTCTCTCTTCATCTCTGTCCCTAAAACCAATACAAGCATATTTTTAAAAATTAGAACAAAAATAAAAATATTAAAATTATTCTTAAGAATCAAAGACCTATGTGATGAGCCATCAATTTCTGAAGCATCTGATTTGAAGCTTTGCTGACTCTAGAGTGGATTTTACTCTACTTGAGAGTTGGAGCATGAAAACTTCTAAGAATTCTTTCTTTCCATGTTGAAGAAGAGTGGTGCCCACCTCTCCCGGCCACAAGCTCTGTCTTCCACTTGCTGCCCCACTTGATGCCCAGCTTTTGGCCATACTCTTCTCCATACCAGACCAGCAGCTCACAGCCCGTCCTCACGACCCGGCAGGTTCGGTAGAAAATCTGCCTGTGATATTGAAAGGCCACCAGGTTCTGTTCTTCCTCATCCCGGGCGCAGTTCACATACCTGGCGTTGAGGCAGATGAAAGGAAAGAAAACCACAGGCGATGAGCTTCCACTACCTGTCATATCGTGTCCAGATCCTCACTGACGCGTAAGGCCCTCAGCACTGATGGCACCCACCCCCATGTTCCTGGGGAAACTTCTGTTCAATGTCCAAGCCTCTGTCACAAGGTCATGTGAATTCCTGTCTCTACGTCCTGCTCACAGGTCTCATCCTGCCTAATGCCATTTCCAAAGCCTCATTCCAGACTTCCCCATCAAACCCGGTGGCCTCTAGCTTCTCTAAGCTGTAAGTCAGGTTCTGTGTTACACCCCAGGACTCGGGGCTTGCTCTAGGACTCACATCATTCAACACTCAGTCCAAGTCTACCTTCTCTTCAGAGGCCTTTGTCGAGTCTCCCCACACTTTATTGAAGGCATCATTCAGTTGCCTCCCCCAGGTTCCCACAGAAATGTCGAGGTCTCTCTTTCTTAGAAAAATAACACAGAACAATAGTAGTTTATTCATAATCTGTCTCCCCTGACACAAGAGAGCTCCTCAGGAAAGGGCCATGAGCACTATGACTCTGCAGGCTCCAACATCCAGTTCTAGTTAGAACTGAGTCTGGGATGATGTGCTGACCTCACAGGTTTAGACTATCCTTGGTTCAAGGCTATCTGGGCACTGGGAACTTCTTGAAAAATAGGAAAATTAGAGTTAAATGTTTATGAAATAAAATGTTTCATGTCCGTCTGCAGTAAGTCCTCCCTAGGGACATGGATTGTGTGATCTGTGTAAGTAATGAATTCCTTCCTCTAAACTGGAATATAGTAAGGGTTTAACTAATGTCAGTTAGACAAATCACAGAGTAATCCAGGGTCCTCAAGGTTTTTCCCATTGCCCAAACTAGATTCTTCTCTTTTGAGGACATATGCTATACTGTTACCTCCTTTTTTCCTAAATGTCTCTAGATGTTAAAGATCACTGTATGGTGAAAAAGGGGGAACAGAGGACTGAGGGAGACCATTAGGGAGGCATGATTGGAAGGACAGACATGTGGGTTGTGAGGCATGAGTGTCCTCTCCGGCACCCAGAAGCCTAGTGACCTTACCTCATCCAGTTGGCCTGAGATGTATACTTTCCATCCACATACTCATAGCAGTTTCTCCATTTGTTGACCTGCATTTCAGGAAAAGAAGTTAAAGGCTGTGTGTGTGTGTGTGTGTGTGTGTGTGTGTGTGTGTGTGTGTGGTTGTGAGTATACAATAGAATAATTACTTTATTCTAGTGTCATCAAATCTCTTTCAGCCTGCATGGTGATTCAACTGCCAATGGTGATCACAGGATATTTTTCTTACTAATCATCTACACTTCTGAGTCAATTTGTCCACTAAGCAGGAGCCCCACAAGGGAGGAGTCTGTACCACTTTGCTCCCATTTACCCTCTGATCCTTAGAGAGGAGCTCCATGTTCATGCAAAGTCCGCCCAGTACACAGAGCTAACTAACCATATGGTCCCCATCCATGTCCTAGCATGTAGAAGGTGGGGGCATCCAAGCCACAGGAGGGACGGGAAGCCAGAGGACAGGGAAGAGGTAAAGTTCTCACCAGCCAGGAGTAGCCGCTGTTGGCTGTGGCTTCATCTTCTGTGATCTGACCCTCATAAGGGCCAAAGTGCAGGCCCACCAGCAGATCACATTCCTCATTCCACACTCCAAGCCCAGCCTCAGGGATGCCTGATGGTCCGATTCTCAACCCAGGGGGCAGAGTGAGGGCTGAGAGGTTGACATGCCCGTTGTCCGAGGCACTGTCTTTTACAAACGTAGGAGGCCCGTGCACAGCACAGCTGTCAATGAAGAAGTTCTGACACTTCTCACAATCTGGAGGCAAGAGCAACAGGGATTAGTCAGGGTGCAGTGCATGTTCCTGCACACGAAGAGCTTCAGAAAGAGCTCCCATCAGTGAGCCTCAATCCTATATTCCCTGTCACGAGAGGAAGGGAATGATTTGGGCACCCAAAAACCAGGTGAAATCATAGCATCAAGGACATAACATGCCCCTTGGTTAGGGTGAGCTTAAACAGGTAGTCAACATCCTGGGACTCGCTGATCTCTTGGTAGACATGGCCCTTTCTCTCTCGTAGGCTATACATCTTCACTTCGATCTCCTTTCTCCTGAGGTCTACATGAGAGAAGAGCTAGTGAACGAAGGGGGTCTGGAACATGAGTCCCTGTCTTGTCAGAAAACACACAATGTCTTCCCATCAAATGATCACCTGTTCTTTATAGTATCTGGTATTTTCCTCCATTAACTAAAAGACTAGTACGCCACACTGACTACCGATGGCAGATTCAATTTTAGTTTCTAGATGATCCCATTATCAGGTTCAACCTTCCAAGCTTTGGTCATTCATAAAGTATTTATGGAGGGCACGTTATGTGTTAGGCACTGAGTAAAGATCTGGGCACACAACACCAAGAGAATATGGTTGCTATTATCACAGATGGATTTATTGGACAGCTTGCATGTGTCAATTGTTTGAGATTTAATTTAATGCTTTCAAACTATATGTGTCCCATGTTTCCTTATGTTGACTGTATACATTAGCATTCAGGAGCTCAGAGAGTTTGTAAGATTAGCTCAAAGCTTCAGTGCTAACTCCAGTTTCAAATCCAGGCGTGTTGAATGTCCACCCCACATACCTAGGCTATACTGACCAGCCTTTCCAGAGGAATTAGTGGAACTGAAATCTCCAAATTATTGAACTTACCCAATTTTGATCTAGGGTGCTGTCCGGAGGTACTTGCTTCTCCAGGAGGGGGCACTGGTTTCTGGGTCTGCTCTGAGCCACTTGTGGTCAACAAATTTGCTGTTCCTGACAATTCCTTCAAACTGGACTCATTACTTAATGGCGCCCTGGACTTTGCCTTCAGTGTGAAAGGCAAAGGGAAATAAATGTAACGTACATTTATTTAATTATGTAGGGTTTATGATATACATGACTTTAATGAACACTTCAACACCTCTTGGAAATACCTGGGAAGTATGAAAATTAGAGGAAAAAGAAATGGCCAATGTGGGTTTTGAATCGAAGACTAGAACCCATGCCTTAAGGCTCTTTCTTTTATAGCACATTGAGAATGAAGGATACTGGGAAGAGAATAAGACATAGTTGGGCCCTAACCAGTGTAGTTCAGTTGATAGAGTGTCGGCCTGCAGACTGAAGGGTCCTGAGTTGAATTCTCGTCAAGCGCGAGTTCCTTGGTTGCAGGACCCTCCTCCCTGGCCTGGACCTTGGTCTGGGCTTATGCAGGAGGCCACCAGTCATTATGTGTGTCTCTCACATTGATATTTCTCTCTTTCTCTCCCTCTTTTTTCTATTCCCCCTAAAAATCAATGAGAAAATATCCTTGGGTGAGGATTAAGAAAAAAAGAAAGAAAGAAATAGTTGGCAGAGCCCTGGCTGGTGTAGCTCAGTTGGTTGAACTGAAGGGTTGCGGGTTCCATTCCCGGTCAGGGCACATGCCCCAGTTACGGGTTATTGATCCATATTTTTCTCTCTCACTGATGCTTCTCTCCCTTTCTCTCTCTCTCAAATCAGTAAAAACATATTTTTTAAAAAGAAATGGCTGGCAGAAACCTACCATGACAATAAAGGAAATTATGCTTAAATGTGCAATTTACTATATCATGGAAAGAACAGTTGTAATTAGATTAGTTGGTTCCCACCAATTCTGTTTGAATAAGGTTGTGCTACCAGCCTGTTCTCTTCATTTTCCTGACCTATAACATGCTAATTCTTAATGTTATAATGAACATGAAATATAATGATGTTCACCAAAATGTTCTGTGAGCACTTTGATACAGTATGAATGTGAAATTACAGTCCTGCTATCAATGTCCCTCTCAGCCATCTCTATATTTGAAATCACATGTAATTTATCTTCATTATTCTTTGACCCTACTCTAGTTTAATTTGTAAATTTGAAAGCACTCTTTCAGCAAACATTCAGGGGGCCCTCAGGGACCCTGAGTTGGGCCTGGGACTTCTGAGAAGAATCTGGTGTGAACCAAAGAGCTCACAATGCAGAGGTAGGCAGGCGGAGCCAATGATTCAAACAAGATGACACTGGCCTAATTAGAGCTCAGAGAAAGAAGCCATACTTCTTCTGACTGGAATGAGCATTCAAAACCAGTTCCAGATGAGCTTCTATTGAATAGTGTGTCATCTCTATGAAGTTCTTAAGTCACTTTATTTATTGTTTATTGTTTCTGAATCGTCAAACCTGAAGCTCCCCAGAGTTGAGAGATGCTTTCTTTTATTTGACTGGGAGGCTCTGATGCTGGGGTTGCTATATCCATCTTCATCTGGGACCATGCACCGTGCAAACTGCCTATATATCAGTGAGCTTCTGCAAGTCGGAAGTCTTAGTGCATTTCTCACTGGAGCATAGCAGAGCAGAACTGCGTTTGGAATCATCAGTCAGTGAAAGATGTAATCATGTATGGATGAGACAGTGGAAAGTGCATAAAACTATGGAAATTTTAATGAGCTTGTAAGTGGTTTAGAGATGAAGCTAAGGATTAGAATGCACGACCACCGATACTGTGATTTCAGACATACAATCAAACACTTGTATATGTCTGAAACCTCAGTTTCCTCATCAGAAATGGTGATACTTATAGTACCTACCTCATAGGGTTGTGGTAAGGTTTAAGTGAGTTTATGCACGTAGAATTCTTAGAGTCTGAAGCATTGTGAAGATAAGACCCGTGGTAGCTACTATTGTTGCTGATGTTATTAACGACTAAGATGATATTGGGCATTTTGTTGAAGAGGTCAGGAAAGGAAGGTGGCAGTTCCTAGGGTGCACTCTGATTTTTCCTCCTCTTCCCTGCATTTGCATCCAGGAGGAAGATTTTCTTTTCCACAGGATTTGGGAAATACTCACCTTCTGATGTTTATTCTGTTCCACTCTGAAAGACACCCAAGAAGGTTTAGCTAAAAGATGGTGAGAAATCAATAATATATATAATTTCAGAGAGGAAGGGAGAGGGCGAGGGAGAGAGAGAGAGAAACATCAATGATGATAGAGAATCATGGATTAGCTGCCTTCCTGAACACCCCACACCAGGGATCAAACTGGCCTTGTGCCCTGACCGGGAATTGAACTGTGACCTCCTGGTTCATAGGTCGACGCTTAATCTCTGAGCCACACCTGCCGTGTGAGAAATCAGTTTTGGTTGGTAATTGTTTCAAAATCTGGAGATTTTTATCTTTCAGAATTCTGAATTATAGAGTAATCCCAGGACAGACCAAGGATGATTGGAAAATGTTTCCTGAGGTTTCATTAGGCTTATGCTTTTATTGGGAGCATCAGCTAATTTTCTTAAAATGTTAAAAAAATAGCCCTAGCCAGCTTGGCTCAGTGGATAGAGCGTCAACCTGCGGATGGAATGGTCCTGGGTTCTATTCCAGCCAAGGGTACATGCCTGGATTGCGGGCTCATCCCACAGGTGTGCCGGAGGCAGCCAATTGATGGCTCTCTCTCATCATTGATGTTTTGATCTCTCTGAATTCCTCTCTGAAATCAATAAATATATTTAAAAAAAAAATAGACAAAACCCCATCTGTACTTCATCCTCTGTTCAATATATATATATTTAAAGTAGAAGTCCGTTGCACAAAGATTCACGCAATAGGCCTTCCTTCCCCTGGCTGCCGGCACTAGATTTCCTCTGGCACCCGGTTCCCAGGCCTTTGCTCCAGCCACTGAGGAGAAGCCAAGTCCCTTCAGTCTTCAGTCTTCACTCCAGCCAGAGCCTTCAGTCTTCTCTCAGCTGCTGCCCTGGTTAGGCAAATTAACTGCCATCTTTGTTGGGTTAATTTGCATGTGTATCCTGATTGGCTGGCGGGCCTGGCAGAGTGACACCAATTTGCATGTTTCTCTTTTATTTGTGTAGAGTGGCCTATCCCTGGCTGGGCATCTCAGTTGGTTGGAGTACCATGTTTTACACCAAAAGGTTTCCGGTTTGATCCTTATTGGGGCCTACACAGGAGGCAACTGATGGATGTTCCTCTCTCACATTGATGTTTCTGTCTCCCTTTCTGTCTCCCTCCCTTCCTCTCTCTAAATTCAATGAATATCCTTGGGTGAGGATTTAAAAAATAAAATTGCCCTAAAAAGCAAAAATAAAAAATTGGCCTTTCATGACACAAGTATAATAAAGGTCATGTAACTGCAAAGAATCTCTAGTCTGTAACCCAGCGCTTTCTCCTCTCTGTCTTCTGTCTTCACACTGGCCTTGTCCAGTCCACCTTGGACAAGGCACCAGGACCACCTTGGCTCCTTTCTTTCTTATCCTTCCTCCTTTGCACATTTGGATTGTGACCACCTTCTCTAATCACTAGATTCTGATCAGCATCACACAGTCTTAGGGACAAAGACTCAGGTCTAGTCACCACATAAACAGAGATTCGGGCAAGCTGGACATAACGTCGTGACTTCAGCTATGTTTCAACCTCAGACCCATGGAACTACAGACCCTACCAATCAGACTTTCATGAAACCTGGCAGATGATGCCATGGCTGCCATTGAACCTGATACAACGATGAACTACTTCCTACCCTGGCCCACAACCCAACCCCCTAACTACCATGAGTAATAATTTTCCCATATGTCCCCATGCAGGTCTTAGAGCACTGCTCACCTGTCAAACCTTCCTCCTTCTATGTGATCACAACTCTTCTGAATTAGTTATTTTTTACTCACTGTTATATTTTTGTATACTTACTTGTTAATGTTCTATAACTATACAATTATATTATTATTCTATTTTATTTTTTCCACCACCATTTATACTCCTGTATTATTATTTTTTCATCCTCACCTGAGAATATATGCTTATTGATTTTAGAGAGAGAAGAAGAGGAAGAAAGAGAGGGAAACATGGATGTGAGAGAGAAACATCGATGAGTTGTATCCCATACACACCCCGACTGGGGATGGATCACGAAACCTTTTTGGTGTATGGGAGGATGCTCCAACCAACGGAGCCACCGAGACATGGCTATTCAATTATTTTTATTTTGAGAGAATGTTTATTAAAACTAGGGACAGTGAAACAAGGATAGAAGCAGCAGCAGGAGAGAGCTTAGGCTGGGCTGCTGTGTTGCTCTAGAAAGGTTAAAGGAAAGAGTTCAGCCTAGGCGGGTGGCTTTGGCTCATTGGAAAGTCATAGAAAAGGGGCCTTGGAGCCAGGTTCAGGGGGTTAGCCTGAATGAGCTGCCCCTGCCCGTACTCCCTGGTGCAAGTCTCCTGGGTCCCTTAGTTTAGGAGATGCACACCGAGTGGGGGTTGGGGGGAGGAGAGGGGAAAGGGTGAGGGGTGTGTGTGCTCCCGGAGAGAGAACAGCTTAATAATATATATATATTAGAGCACCATTGCACGAAATTTATAAATTTCTGCACCGTGGGAATGGCGGTGGTGGTGGTGGTGAGGGGGGGAATTCCTGAGCCCGGCCTGTGCCCTCTGTGGCTCTGACAGTCTGGGAGTCCTGCGATCCATCGCCTGCAGAGGGAGGTCCCTTTCAGTAGCCCCAGCTCTGCATTGGTGGCCTGGGCCTCCCTCTTTGGGGTGACGGGGAGCCCCCATTGATGACCCAGTGGCTAGTGGCCTGGGCCTCTCTCTGCAGGGCATCATGGGGGATTGGGGGGCCGGACCAATTGCGTTTCACAGGCCTTGGCTGGCCTGGCGCCAGTGGGTGTCATAGCCTGGTCATCTGGTGGGTCCTTCAGCTGGTCCGCCCTGGATTTGCATATTATGGTTTCATTATTGTAGATTTGGGGGGTGGGTCTGGGTGAAGGTGAGAAAAGGGGGAGAAATGGGGGACCTCTGTGATAGTGTCAACACTAAATCTGTATATAATTATTGTTACACATTGAAAGAGGTTTTATGACCCTGGCCAGTGTGGCCCAGTGGTTGAGCCACGACCGATGAACCGTGAGGTGGGGGGCCGGCAGGAGGCAGCCATGGAGGTTTCTCTCTCACCTGTTTCTCTCTCTCTCTCTCTGTCTCTCTCTGTCTCTCTCTCTCTCTGTAAAATAAATGATTCATAGAAAGGGGTTTATGTGAACAGCCCCTGGCTGTGTAACTGCTCTGCCTCTTGCTCCTCCCCGGTAACTCCCGAGAGGCCGCCCGACCTACACCAGGTCAGGGTCAGGCAGCTGCGCGCCCTCCGCCCGCACCTCGTGGCCTCGGGGTCCACTCGTCATCCGAGTCCTCGGAGTCCTCCACCCGGGGCCTGGCCGTCCTCCCGCGGCGACACATGAACGCGGGTCGAGGGGCCCTGAGACCTGGAAGGAGAGAAAGAAAGAGTCTGTCCTGCAGGCGAAGAGCTGAGGGACAAACAGCAGAGCCAGCGCTTGGCGGGGGCAGAGCCCGGGGCCCTGGACGGAGCACCCCCGCCCCGCCCACCCCGCGGCCCCGTCCCCCCTCGCTCACCCATGCTGAGCAGCGCCTCGTAGTTGCTCTTCACGTTGCGGTGCCGCGCTCGCTCCCAGGCGCCCATCTGCGCCCACTCCTCCCGGGAGAAGTAGATGGACACGTCCCTGCAGGCGCCCCTGGGCTGGGGGAGAGACCGTCCGTCCGTTCGTCCGTCCTCCCCGGCCCGAGGGGCGGCGCCCCGCCTCCACCCTGTCCCCACCCCCCGTCCCCACCTCCACCCCCTCGGACCCCCTCACCTTGGGCCTATGCCCTGCTCACCCCGCCTCCTCCACGGGGCGCTCCTGCAGGTCCCTGTCCGGGTCCATGGTGCCGCCAGCGGAGTCCCCTCTGGAGGACGAGGTGACTGTGGGAGGAGGAGTCGCTGAGGGGACCCGCTCCCACCTGGCAGGGCGACCCCCCCCCCACCTCCCCCACCCCCAGACAGACCGGGCCTGCGGCCATTATGACCCACTAGGGGGCGCCTCCTCCTGCCGCGGTTGAGGGGTCCCAGGGGGTAATGAGGGGCCCGGTCAGGGGGGTCTGAGGGGCGCAGTCAGGGGGAACTGAGGGGCGCGTTCTGGGGGGTCTGAGGGGCACGGTGGGGGGTCTGAGGGGAGCGGTCTGGGAGGTTTGAGGGGCGCGGTCAGGGGAGACTGAGGTGAGGAGTCTGGAGGGTCTGAGGGGAGCGGTCTGGTGGGTCTGAGGGGCACGGTCTGGGGTGTCTGAGGGGCGTGGTCAGAGGGGACTGAGGGGCGCGGTCTGGTGGGACTGAGGGGAGCGGTCTGGGGGATTTGAGGGGAGCGGTCTAGGGGGTCTGAGGGGCGCGGTCAGGGGGGTCTGAGGGGCGCGGTGGGGGCGTTGAGGGCCCTTGGGGGTGGAGGTGGTTCGCCTTTACAATGGGGGGGGGGCTGTGCCGAGAGGAACCGGGTTCGGGAATGGCACCCACGATTCAGGAGCAATGCACGCGGGAGGAGGCGCCTCAAGGGGCAGAGACGTCTCCGGCTGAGGAGATAGGCCCGCTGGACAGAATCCGGGTCTTTCTGGCCAGGAAAGTTGGGTGCTCGGGTCAGAGGATTTGGGACTAATGTGAAGAGATTTGGGGTCTCAGGGACAGCCTCCAGGGTTTCTGTCTCAGAGTTGGGGATTTGGTCTTCCTGGGTGCCGTAGTTAGGGAGCCCAGGCTCGGGGTTTGCTGGGTCTGACCTTTGGGGGATTGAGCGTTCCTCTGGGCGCTGAGACCGGGGGTCCTCCGGGTTAGCGCACTTGGGGTCCCTGGAGGCTGACAGAGTGGGAGGCTCTCAGGAGGACACCCCGGGTCTTCGGCTGGGGGTTTGAAGGCCGGCGGGAAAGGGGTTCCCACGCAAGGCTCACGTTTTCCTGTCCGTCTCCAGGCCGCACTGCGAACCTGGCCGAGGTCCCCTCAAACCCATGCTCCTGGCCGCGTGCTCCCGCCCTCAGGCGGTGTGAGGCGGGCCCAGGGGGAGCTTCCTGCCTCCAGAGCGTCAGCGCCAGCCGCCAATGAGTGCTGTGGTCACGGGGCCCGGCCTGCCAATGGGCGGTCAGAAACGCGAAAAGGGCGGGGCAGGGGGTGGAGCCTTCCTGCCAGTCAAGGGCAGAATCCTGTGGAAAGAGCCCGCCCTGCGCTCCCAACCCCCCGTGGTGATTGGCTGTGCTGGGTCCTGTGAGTGTCCGTCAAGAAGCCTTCAGCCACTGGGCGGTGTCCAGGGCTTGGATTCCCGCTGCGTATGGGCGGGACCCCGGGAGCCGGGAGCCCCCAGCCAGGGCAGGTATTGGGCTGACGCGGCCTTCCTGCCGCCTGACCGAGACTCTGTTCCACTCGACGGTATGTAGGTCCCGGACTGTCTTCCAGGCGCATTTGTTCGCTTCCTTAGCGAGAGGACCAGGCGGTAGGCGGGGAGTTGCCTTCTGGGAAACAGGGATTCCCACTAGACCAGCGGTTCTGAACCTGTGGGTCGCGACCCCTTTGGGGGTCGAACGACCCTCTCACAGGGGTCGCTTAAGACCATTGGAAAACACATGTATAATTATATATTGTTTTTGTGATGAATCACTAAGCTTTAATTATGTTCAGTGTGTAATAATGAAAATACATCCTGCATATCTGACATTTAGATGACGATTCATAACAGTGGCAACATTACAGTGATGAAGTAGCAACAGAAAAATTTCATGATTGGGGGTCAGCACAACATGAGGAACTGTATTCAAGGGTGGCGGCATTAGGAAGGTTGAGAACCACTGCCTTAAAGGAAGCTGTCGAGTGGAAGAGCAAGATGGTGGCGGTATAGGCAGACGTGTCCCAGGTCGTGTCCCGGAGCAAATGGAGTGAGCAGCTGAAACTAGTAACATCCACCCCGAATTGGCGAAATTGCTCAGCTGGTGAGACGGTTTGCAGCCGGGAAGAGCAGAACTCCCCTGGAAAGGTAAAAAGCCCAGGGATTTGGGCAGGAAAGTTTGCCAGACCTCTGAACCCAGAGAGTCGGAGGGAGACCGTGTGGCAGACAGCCGCGTCCCTTGGGACAGGCACAGCCCCTGACAGGGGAAAGGAGAACCGCCGGGGGAATTGAGAGCTGGGTTCTGTGATCACAGAGGACTGAGCCTAAAGGGGGCAGCCTGAAGAGCTGACCAGACCATGCAGTCCCGGTAAGAGAAGAAGCCTACAGAAACCAAGCCTTTCCCGTTTCCGCGGCCAGCGTTTGTTTGTTTGTTTTTACTGAATCCTGTTCATGGGGCATTTCGGATACAGACACTCACCTGTGCTGAAGAGAGGGAGAGTGTGCGGAGGAGTGGAATCTGGGGAGAGACTGAGGAGAGAAGGGGGGCCGGGAGAGGTGGCAGCGAATTGAGTGCTGAGACACCCCCGAGCCCAGGTCCGGGGCAGACATTCTCTCTGGAGAGTGAGACTCCTTCCCCCAGCCCCCAGGCAAGGAGCACAGCCACACCCAGATTCCACCCTGTAGGAGATCAAGGATTAAAATAACCTGATCAGTCCCTGGGAGTTAACAGGGTCTGGCCTATAGAGGGATTTTCAATCCCAGCAACAACACAGCCCCGGTAACTAACTATTACGCAGCCAGCTCTGGGCAGTGAACCTCCACTGGACAGAGAGGCCCTATAGCCTCAGAGGCCAACCCCAGAACACTCCCACCCAGAGGCTGACCCACAAACTGACTCTTTGCTAAACACAAAATAAGGCAGTCTGGGAAACAAATGCGGCTTGCTTTAAAATAAGAACTGTGGTTGACAACACAGAGGAACAGTGTATCACAGGGAAACTCAACACTCTACTGAATTCCTGGCAGGTCTAAGGCGAGCCAGACTGTAGAATAGAAGAACCGAAGGACCTTCACTACTGCAATTTTTTTTTTCTTTTTTCACCTTTTAACTATGAAACCAAATTTTTTTTCTTTGTTTTTTTTTTCCTTTTTTTTCTTTTTTTTTCTTTCTTCTTTTTTCCATCACCTGATTTTACCCGTTTATTTACTACCTTCTTACTTTTAACCAGTATTATTACTGCTACCATTTTACCATTTTTTTTAAAGTGCCATTTTATTTTCTCTTTATTTTATTTTGGGATTAGTGTTCTCCATTTTATTTTCATCGTTATATTATTGGTTGTTTCTAGTTTGCATTCATCTCCAGGGAGCTGTTGCTGGAACTTGTTGGGATTAATGGCTGTTCAGTAGGAGTATTCTCCTCATATAAAATAAGTCTCCTCCCCTCTTCCACTTCATTCTCTCTTTTCGCTCTTTCTTTTTCTTTTCTTTTCTTTTCTCACTTCTATTTCCCACCTCCTTTTTCCCAATTTCATTTTTGCACTCCTTTTTTTGGTCCCTACTTTTCTTTTCTTTTTCCTATTTTATCTTTTTCTCTTCCTTCTTCCTTATCCCCTAATTCTCTTAATTCAGGTGGTCACCTTTATTTGGGGCTATTAATATCGTGAACATATTTGTGTATAGTGCCTGGTACGTGGTGCCTTGTTGTGTTGTATTTTGTGCCTTTAAATCAACGCAGCAGATCCAAGCAACAGCAACCTCCTGAGCAACAACACCCTCTGCTGAGGAACAGCAGCTGTACGTGAAACCTCGCCCCACCAGCCAGAAGAGCCACCACAGCTGTGAACAGCACCCACCAGAGGAGCTGCTGCCAACTGAAGAGCAGCTGCTACCGCAACTGCCCGAAGAGCAACCACAGACCAAGGAGTCACTGCCACCAAGGGAGCAACCACTGAACGACTCAACGTATAGATATGTCAGTGAGATCAAACATGCGTAGACAAAGAAACCCCCAAAGGAAAGAGAAGGAGGACTCTCCAGAAAAGCAGCTAAGTAATACAGAGGCAGGCAACATGACAGAAAAAGAATTCAGAATAAGGGTCCTAGAGGGCACAAACCGGATGGAGGAAAACATCGACAACCTCTGCAAGAAGCTAGAAGAAACAGATGAAAAAATCAACAACTTAAGTAAGACCCAAGAAGAAATGAAGAGTGATATAGCTGAAATGAAAAACTCCATTGAAAGTCTTAACAGTAGATAGGAGAAGCAGAGGACCGAATTAGTGAATTAGAAGACAAGGAAGCAAAACACACCCAAACTGAACTGCAATTGGAGAAAAAAATGAAAAGACAGGAGGAGAGCCTAAGGGAGCTTTGGGACAACATGAAACGAAACAACATACGAATAATAGGGGTACCAGAACAACAGAAGGATGAACAAGGATTAGAAAACCTATTAGAAGAAATAATATCAGAAAACTTCCCTGAGGTGGGGAAGAAAAAAGTCACGCCAGCCCAGAGAGTCCCAAACAAGGTGAACCAAAAAGACCCACACCAAGACACATCATAATTACCATGGCAAACGTTCAGGACAAAGAGAGAATCCTACAGGCTGCAAGAGAGAGACAGAAAGTTACATACAAGGGATCTCCCATTAGATTATCAAATGATTTCTCAACAGAAACACATTAGGCCAGCAAAGAATGGACAGAAATTTACAAAGTGATGCAAAGCAAAGGACTGAATCCAAGAATACTCTATCCAGCAAGGCTATCATTCAAACTTGAAGGGGAAATAAGAAGCTTCACAGACAAAAAAAGGCTAAGGGAGTTTATCACCACCCAGCCAGCAATGCAAGGAATGCTAAAGGGACTGGTATAAAAATAAGAAATAAAAAGCTCAGAAAGAAAACAGCCACACAAAAACAGAAATGGCTACAAACAAGTACCTTCCAATAATAACTTTAAACGTAAACGGACTAAATGCTCCCAACAAAAGACATCGAGTGGCTGAATGGATAAAAAAACATGACCCATACATCTGCTGTCTACAAGAAACCCACCTCCTTAGAAGAGACTCACACAGCCTGAAAGTGAAAGGATGGAAAAATATCTTTCAGGCAAATGGAAAGGAAAAGAAAGCTGGGGTAGCAATACTTATATCGGACAAAATAGACCTCAAAGTGAAGGCCATAACAAGAGATAAGGAAGGCCACTTCCTAATACTAAAGGGATCAATACAACAAGAAGATATAACTCTGGTAAACATATATGCACCCAATGCAGGAGCACCCAAATTCATAAAAAAACTCCTGGAAGATATCAAAGGAGAGATCCACAACAATACAATCATAGTAGGGGACTTTAATACACCACTGACAACACTGGATAAGCCCTCTAGACAAACAATCAGCAAAGATACAGCAATCCTAAATGACTCACTAGATCAGATGGACTTAATAGACATCTTCAGAACACTTCACCCCAAAGCCAGGGAATATACATTCTACTCAAATGCTCATAAGACATATTCAAAAATAGACCATATATTGGGTCACAAGCAAAGTATCCCCAAATTCAAGAAGATTGAAATCATAAAAAACGTCTTCGCAGACCACGATGGCATAATATTAGAAATAAACTACAATAAAAACAACCCAAAGTACTCAAACACCTGGAAGCTGAATAGCATGCTATTACATATTGATTGGGTTACCAATGAAATCAAAGAAGAAATTCGAAACATCCTGGAAACTAATGACAATGAAAACACAACAATCCAAAACCTATGGGACACAATGAAAGCAGTCCTGAGAGGGAAGTTTATATAGCTCTACAGCCCTATCTCAAAAAACAAGAAAAAATGGTAGTAAATCAGCTAACTCTACAACTCAAAGAATTAGAAAGAGAGCAACAAGAAAACCCCAGAGTGAGCAGAAGGAAGGAGATAATAAAGATTAGAGCAGAAATAAATGACATAGAGACCAAAAAAACAATACCGAAAATCAATGAAAACAAGAGCTGGTTCTTTGAAAGGATAAACAAGATTGACAAACCTCTAGCCAGACTCACCAAGAAGCAAAGAGAGAGGACCCAAATAAACAAAACCAGAAATGATAGAGGCGAAATAACAACAGACCCCACAGAAATACTAATGATTGTTAAAAAATACTATGGACAGCTCTACTCCAACAAACTAGACAGCCTGGAGGAAATGGACAAATTCCTAGAAAAATACAACATTCCAAAACTCAATCAGGACGAATCTAAAAATCTCAACAGGCCAATAACTATGGAAGAAATTGAAGCAGTCATCAAAAGGCTTCCAGCAAACAAAAGCCCAGCACCAGACGGCTTCACAGGGGAGTTTTACCAAACATTCAAGGAAGAACTAAAACCTATCCTCCTCAGACTACTACAAAAAATTCAAGAGGAAGGAACACTTCCAAGCTCATTCTATGAAGCCAGCATCACCCTAATACCAAAACCAGGTAAAGACAACACAATGAAAGAGAATTACAGGCCAATATCCCTCATGAACCTTGATGCCAAAATCCTCAACAAAATCTTAGCAAATCGGATCCAGCAGTACATCAGAAAGATCATACACCATGACCAAGTAGGATTTATCCCAGGGATGCAAGGATGGTACAATATCCGCAAATCAATAAACGTGATACATCACATAAACAAATTGAAAGAAAAAAACCACATGGTCATATCAATTGATGCAGAAAAAGCATTTGACAAAATTCAACAGCCATTTTTGATAAAAGCTCTCAGCAAGGTGGGAGTAGAAGGATCATACCTCAACATAATAAAAGCCATATATGACAGGCCCACAGCCAAAATCATACTCAATGGACAAAAACTAACACCATTTCCCCCAAGAACAGGAACAAGGCAGGGATGCCCCCTCTCACCACTCCTGTTCAACATAGTACTGGAAGTGTTAGCCATTGCAATTCGGCAAGAAGAAGAAATAAAAGGCATCCAAATTGGAAAAGAGGAAGTAAAACTGTCCTTATTTGCAGACGACATGATATTATACATACAAAACCCTAGAGACTCCATCAAAAAGCTACTAGACTTAATACATGAATTTGGCAATGTAGCAGGATACAAAATTAACCCCAAGAAATCTGAGGCATTTCTATACACCAATAGTGAACTTTCAGAAAGAGAGATTATAAAAACAATCCCGTTTACCATCGCACCAAAAAAATTAAGCTACCTAGGAATAAACTTAACTAAAGTGGTAAAAGACCTCTACTCAGAAAACTACAGGACGTTGAAAAAAGATATAGAGGAAGACATAAACAGATGGAAGAACATACCGTGTTCATGGATTGGTAGAATCAACATCGTCAAAATGTCCATACTACCCAAAGCAATCTATAAATTCAACGCACTTCCCATTAAAATACCAACGGCATACTTCAGAGATCTAGAACGAACTCTCCAAAAATTCATCTGGAATAAAAAAAGACCCCGAAAAGCTACAGCAATCCTCAAAAAGACCAAAGTTGGTGGGATCTCAATACCAGATATCAAGTTGTATTACAAAGCCACTGTTCTCACAACTGTCTGGTACTGGCCCAAGGATAGGCATATAGATAAATGGAATAGAATAGAGAGCCCAGAAATCGGCTCGAAACAATATGCTCAATTAATATTTGACAAAGGAGGCAAGAACATACAATGGAGCCAAGATAGTCTCTTCAATAAATGGTGTTGGGAAAATTGGACAGATATATGCAAGAAAATGAAACTAGACCACCAACTTACACCATTCACAAAAAATAAACTCAAAATGGATAAAGGACTTGAATGTACGACAGGAAACCATAACTATTCTAGAAGAATCCAAAGGCAACAAAATCTCAGACATATGCCGAAGCAATTTCGTCACTGATACAGCTCCTACGGCACTTGAAACTAAAGAGAAAATGAACAAATGGGACTACATCAAAATAAAAAGCTTCTGCACAGCAAAAGAAACCATCAACAAAACAACGAGAAAACCCACTGTGTGGGAAAACATATTTGCCAATGTCATATCTGATAAGGGCCTAATCTCCAAAATCTATAGGGAACTCATACAACTTAACAAAAGGAAGATAAACAATCCAATCAAAAAATGGGCAAAGGACCTAAATAGACACCTTTCAAAAGAGGACATTCAGAAAGCCAAGAGACATATGAAAACATGCTCAAAGTCACTAATCATCCGAGAGATGCAAATCAAAACAGCAATGAGGTACCACCTCACACCTGTCCGACTGGCTATCATCAACAAATCAACAAACGACAAGTGCTGGAGAGGATGTGGAGAAAAAGGAACACTTGTGCACTGCTGGTGGGAATGCAGACTGGTGCAGCCACTATGGAAGACAGTATGGAGTTTCCTCAAAAAACTGAAAATGGAACTCCCATTTGACCCTGTGATCCCGCTTCTAGGAATATATCCCAAGAAACCAGAAACACGAATCAGAAAGGATATATGCACCCCTATGTTCATAGCAGCACAATTCACCATAGCTAAGATCTGGAAACAGCCTAGGTGTCCATCAGTAGATGAATGGATTAGAAAACTGTGGTACATCTACACCAAGGAATACTATGCTGCTCTAAAAAGGAAGGAACTCTTACCATTTGCAACGTCATGGATGGAACTGGAGAGCATTATGCTAAGTGAAATAAGCCAGTCGATGAAGGAAAAATACCACATGATCTCACTCATTCATGGATAATAGAGACCATTATAAAATTTTGAACAATAATAGATACAGAGGCAGAGCTGCCTCAAACAGATTGTCAAACTGCAGTGGGAAGGCCGGGGAAGGTTGGGGGGCAGGAGGTAGGGGGGTAAGAGATCAACCAAAGGACTTGTATGCATGCATATAAGCATAACCAGTGGACATAAGACATTGGGGGATAGGGGAGGCTAGGGGACTGTCTAGGGCGGGGGGATAAAATGGACACATATGTAATATCCTTTGTAATACTTTAAGCAATAAATTAAAAAATAAATAAATAAATAAATAAAATAAATAAAGGAAGCTGTCAGCCAATTCCTTTGCAAAAACGAACCTCTGCTCCCCTCATGTGGCCTTTTAAAGAATAACACCTTGTGCTTCTGTCCGTGGTGCTGAAATGTTAGCTAATGTCCTGTGAATTGGATGAAAAATTCTACCCAAAAAACCACAAACAAACAAACAAAAAACAAAACCTACAGAAAACCCTACAAAATCACCGAGGCTGTCCAGGGTGCAATTATTCCTTCCCTGGATGGACTGAGGTCACGGGTCTGGCTTTTGCACCCCTTCCTGTCCCAGCCCTGCCAAGGGAGGCCTTGGCTGCTTCACTGACATGGGGAAGCTGTGCGTTCACTAATTCAGTCCGTAACCTAGAGGCTGCCATGATTGGAGCAGTCAGTCCTGGGGAGGCCGCCGTTAACAAGGCAGCCAGTACCGCACCGGTCTCCTTTCCTGAGGCAGCCAGTCAGCCGCGGCCATTGTGATTGCGTCAGCCAGTGCCTTGGATGACACCATTATGGAGGCAGCCAGTCTGTGCAGTGAGGCGCAGGGGTATCGGGAGAAGGTGTTATTCCCACTAGACTCAGCGGCCTCTGTAGGGCATTCCTGAGGCAGTCCTTTCCCTGTAGGCGGCCATTATTGATGCTGTCAGTACCAGGGAGGCTGTTGTTGATGGCAGCTCCAGATGCAGGTTATCATGGGAACATGGTAGAACCACGAGAAAAAAATTCAACTTAAACATTTGTGTTGAAACCCAGTGTGTTTTTAAAAAATATATTTTTATTGATTTCAGAGATGAAGGGAGAGGGAGAGAGATGGAAACATCAATGATGGGAGAGAATCATGGATCCGCTACCTCCTGTATCCCCCCCATCCCCACTGGGTATTGAGACCACAACCCCGGCATGTTCCCTGCCCTGGATCCGAACCAGGGACCCTTCAATTTGCAGGCTGACATTCTCCCCACTGAGGCACACTGGCCAGGGCCACAGATGGTTTTTTAGAAAGATACATTTCTACTATTTCAGAGAGAAAGATCAGTGATCAGTGGTCATCCTAGATTGGCTGCCTTCTGCCAGAAGAAAGAGTGACATGTGTTCTCATCAGCTAAGTGTAAGGAATATCCCTGGCCAGTGTTGTTCTCTGGTTAGAACTTCGGATGCCCAGGGAAGGGTCTCTGGTGGGATTCCTGGTCTAGAGCACATACCTGGGACGCAGGTTTTATGGCCAGCCCCGGTCTGGGCTCCTGTGGCAGCCAAAGATCTATGTGTCTCTTGCATATACATGTTTGCTTTTTGTTTCTTCTCTTTCCCCTCCTTCCATTCTTCCCTCCCTCCCTCCCTCTCTCCCTCCCTCCCTCCCTCCCTCCCTCCCTAACTCCATCCTTCTCTCTGTGTAAAAAGCATATCCTGTGGTAAGAATTAACAAAAACATACACAAGAAAAAAGTACAAAATGGAAAAGATTTGGAGGCTGTGAAAAAGCAGCATACCCCTAAAGTGCCCTAAAGCATACCCCTAAAGCAGCATACCCCTAAAGCATACCCATAGTGCCCTAAAGAAAGGCACTATGATGAGCAGAGCATTCAGGTATGCTGATGTTTTTCCTTGCGATGTGTCTATAAGATAAAAATAAACTATCCGAGTGTCCCTCAGCTGGCACGGTCCTGACAGAACACGAGGAGGCCACTCTAGCGCGGTCCTTGCAGGGTCTCCCAAGCCACCACGTTAGGCGCGAGGATCTCGGTGGGTGAGGCGGGGAGGAGCAGGGGAAAGCGAGGCGTGAAGGAGGTGGGGAATGGACAGAGGAGGGTCTTGCACGTGCGCTCCTCTCCTGCCTTGTGTCGCTTCTGCGAGAGACACCCACAATGGGAAGATGCGAGCAGACTCAGCTGGTGTCGGTTACCAAGGGACACACAGACCAAGGGACAGACAGATAATCGAGGCCGCAGTGGCCTGTAGAGGTTGACATCCGGGAAGGGAGATTACCTCCACAGGAAGAATAGCTCCCTCAGAGGAAGTATCGTTTTCCCCAATGAAGGAGCAATTCATTCACAACATAAGTGGTCCACATACAGGAAAGTGCAGTTCCCCTACAGGAAGAAGGTTTCCTCACAGGAAGTTTGTTTCCCCCACAGGAAGAGGCGTTCTCCCACAGGAAGTTTCCATTCCCTCAGAGGTAGTTGTGATTCCCTCAAAGGAAGATAGGTCAATAAACAGGAAAGTGCATTTCCCCCACAGGAATCTGAGACACCCTCACAGGAAGAGTCATCCACACACAGGAAAGTGCATTTCCACAAAAGGAAGAAGGGATCCTAAAACAAAAGAGACACTACCCCACAGGAAAATGTGTTCCTACACGGGAAGTGACAATTCCCCTACAGGAAGGAGTGTTTGCGTCTGGTAGTTTTATTTCCAAAAGGAAGTTGATTTTTCATATATGTAAGATAGGTCAGCACACAGGAACGAGTACGTCCCACAAAGAATGACCTGTCTACACATGGAGGTACATTTCCTAGAGAGGAAGAATGGTTTCCCAGAGGAAGTTTGTTTCCCCACATGAATGTGTGATTCATTCGCAGCATAATAGGTGCGCATACAGGAGAGTGCATTTCCCCCAAAAGAATAAGGTTTCTTCAAAGGAAAATAGTTTGCCCTATACGTATAGGCGTTCTCCAACAGGAAGTTTTGATTCCCGCACAGGAAGTTGCATTTCCCCCACAGGAAGAGAGATCGACAACAGGAAAGTTCATTTCCCCCACAGAAAAATGGGACGCTATCACAGGAAAAGAGATCCGCTCAAGGATAAGTGCATTTCCCCCACAGGAAGCAGGGTCCCTAAAACAAAAGGGACACTCCCCCACAAGAATATGGGTTCCTACATTACAAGGGTCATTTCCACCACAGGAAGGAGGGTTCACAGTCGGAAAATTTTGTTTCTACAAGAAGATGGCTTTCCATCAGTGGAAATAGTTCTGCACTCAGGATCCTGCATGTCCTGTAAAGGATGAAGTGTGTACACACCAAAAGTGATATTACCTCCAGAGGAAGAATAGTTCCCCCAGTGGAAGTATTTTTCCCCCACATGAGGAAATATTCTTCACAGCATAATAAGTCCGCATTTTTGGAAAGTGCATTTCCTACATAGCAGGAAGCATGTCTCAAAGGAAGGTAGTTTCCCCGCAGGAAGAGGTGCTCTCAAAACGGAAAGGATTCTCGCACAAAAAGGGGCCATTTCTTCACAGGAAGAGAGATCTGCACAAAGGAAATTGCATTTCCCCTTAAGGAGGAAGGTTTCCTACAATGGAAGGATAACTCCCCAGTAGGAAAATCGGTTCCCATTTCGGATGGGACATTTCCCAACAGGAAGGAGGGTTCACAATTCAGAAGTTTGGTTTCCACACGGGATGTTGCGTTTCCATTACAGGTCGAAAGCTCTGCACACAGGAAAGTGCATTTCCCCCACAGTACGTTGGCTTCCCAAAGCAGAAGGAAAATTTCAACCAAAGGACAAAAGCTTCCCGACCGTAAGTTTGGTATCCCCACAGGAAGATGGATTCCAACACAGGAAGATCGGTTTGGATAATGAAAAGTGCATTTCTCACACGGGAAAAAGGGTTTCCTTGGAACAAGTGAATTTCCCCCACAGGAATAGTTCTTCTCCCACAGGAAGTTTCATTCCCACCACACCAATATGCACCTTCCTCACATGAAAATAGTTTCACACAAAAGATAATGCAGTTCCCACACTAGAAATAGGATTCTCACAAAGAAGTTGCAATACCCTCAAAGGAAGGTGGGATTCGCTCAAAGGAAGATACATATGCACACAGGAAAGTGCATGACCCACAAAGGGTGAAGTGTTCACACAGAGAAAGGGACATTTCCTCGAGAGGAAGAATTGTTCCCCCAGAGTAAGTATTGTTTCCCCACGTGAATGTGCGGTTCATTCTCAGAATATTAGGTCCGCATACAGAAAAGTGCATTTCCCCACAAGATGAAGGTTTCCTCAAAGGAAGTTTGTTTCCACTATAGGTAGAGATGTTCTCTAAAAGGAAGTTATGATCCCCCCACAGCAAGGTGTGATTCCCTCACAGGAAGATAGGTCCACAAACAGGAAAGTGCATTTCTGTCATAGGAAAATGCGATGACTTCACAGGAAAAGAGGTCCGCACACAGGAACATGCATTTCACCAGCAGAAAGTAGGGTTCCTAAAACAAAAGGGAAACTCTCTCATATAGTATGTGTTCCTACACCAGAGGGGACATTTCCCCCACAGAAAAAAGGATTTACTCCGGGAAGTTTTGTTTCCAAAAAGGAAGTTGCCTTTCCATCCGTGGAAATAGTTCTGCACACAAAAACGTGCATTTCTCACAATGAAGGAGGTGTCCACACAGGAAGGGGCATTACCTCCAAAGGAAGAATAGCTCCCTCAGACGAAGTATTGTTTTCCCAAATGAAGGAGCAATTCATTCACCGCATAAGTGGTCCGCATACAGGAAAGTGCAGTTCCCCTACAGGAAGAAGGTTTCCTCACAGGAAGCTTGTTTACCCCACAGGAAGAGGCGTTCTCCCACCAAAGTTTTGATTCCCTCACAGGAAGTTGTGATTCCCTCACAGGAAGATAGGTCAAGAAACACGAAAGTGCATTTCCCCCACAGGAAGCTGAGACGCCCTCACAGGAAGGGTCATCCACACTCAGGAAAGTGCATTTCCACAAAAGGAAGAAGGGATTCGAAAACAAAGAGACACTCCCCTATAGGAAAATGTATTCCTACACGGGAAGGGACACTTCCCCCACAGGAAGGAGTGTTTCCTTGTGGTAGTTTTATTTCCAAAAGGAAGTTGATTTTTCATAAATGCAAGATAGGTCTGCACACAGGAACGAGCACGTCCCATAAAGAATGACCTGTCTACACAGGGAGGGATATTTCCTAGAGAGGAATAATAGTTCCCTAGAGGAAGTTTGTTTCCCCACATGAATGTGTGATTCATTGGCAGTATAATAGGTCCGCATACAGGAGACCGCATTTGCCCCCAAAAAATAAGGTTTCTTCGAAGGATGATTGTTTGCCCTATAGGTATAGGCGTTCTCCAACAGGAAGTTTTGATTCCCCTACAGGAAGTTGCGTTTCCCCCACAGGAAGAGAGGTCCACATCAGGAAAATGCATTTCCCCCATAGAAAAAAGGGAAGCTTTCACAGGAAATGAGATCCGCACAAAGTTCAGTGCAATTTCCCAACAGGAAGTAGGGTCCCAAAAACAAAAGGGACACTCCCCCATAAGAATATGGGTTCCTACATTACAAGGGACATTTCCACCACAGGAAGGAGGGTTCACCATCGCGAAGTTTTGTTTCCAAAGAAAGTTGGGTTTCGATCAGTGGAAATAGTTCTGCACAAAGGATCCTGCATGTCCCCCAAAGAATGAAGTGTGTACCTACCCGAAGTGATATTACCTCCAGAGGAAGAAGAGTTTCCCCAGTGGAAGTATTTTTTACCCACATAAAAGAACTATTCTTCACAGCATAATACGTCCGCATTTTCGGAAAGTGCATTTCCTACATAGAAGAAAGCATGTCTCAAAGGAAGATAGTTTTCCCACAGGAAGAGGTGCTCTCCAAACGGTAGCTTTGATTCTCGCACAAATTGGTGCCATTTCTTCACAGGAAGAGAGATCTGCACACAGGAAATTGCATTTCCCCTAAAGGAGGAAGGGTTCCTACAAGGGAAGGATAACTCCCCAGTAGGAAAATCAGTTCCCATTCCGGATGGGACATTTATCAACAGGAAGGAGGGTTCACAATTCGTAAGTTTGGTTTCCACACGGGATGTTGTGTTTCCATTACAGGTCGAAAGCTCTGCACACAGGAATGTGCATTTCCCCCACAGTAAGTTGGCTTTGCAGAGCAGAAGGTAAATTCCACCGAAAGGACAAAAGCTTCCCCAACGTAAGTTTTGTATCCCCTCAGGAAGATGGATTCCATCACAGGACGTTTGGTTTGGACAATGAAAAGTGCATTTCACACACGGGAAGAAGGGTTTCCTTGCAACAAGTGAATTTCCCCCACAGGAATAGTTCCTTTCCGACAAGTAGTATCATTTCCACCACAGCAATATGCACCTCCCTCACATGAAAATAGTTTCACACAAAAGATAATGCAGTTCCACACTAGAAATAGGATTCTCACAAAGAAGTTGCAATACCCCCAAAGGAAGGTGGGATTCGCTCAAAGGAACATAGATATGCAGTTAGGAAAGTGCATGTCCCACAAAGGGTGAAGTGTTCACTCACAGAAAGGGACATTTCCTCCAGAGGAAGAATGGATTCCTCAGAGGAAGTATTGTTTCCCCAAGTGAAGGAGCAATTCATTCAGAGCACAATCGGTACGCATACAGGAAATTGCAGTTCCCCTACAGGAAGA
Source organism: Myotis nattereri (assembly GCF_964212035.1). Lineage (NCBI taxonomy): Eukaryota > Metazoa > Chordata > Mammalia > Chiroptera > Vespertilionidae > Myotis > Myotis nattereri. The sequence continues at coordinate 43,623,446 of NC_138094.1, read as the reverse complement.
AGGTTTCCTCACAGGAAGTTCGTTTCCCCCACAGGAAGAGGCGTTCTCCCGCAGGAAGTCTCCATTCCCCCACAGGAAGGTGCGAGTCCCTCACAGGAAGATAGGTCAAGAAACAGGAAAGTGCATTTCCCCCACAGGAAGCTGAAACGCCCTCACAGGAAGAGTCATCCACACATAGGAAAGTGAATTTCCACAAAAGGAAGAAGGGATTCTAAAACAAAGAGACACTCCCCGATAGGAAAATGGGTTCCTACACCGGAAGGGACATTTCCCCCACAGGAAGGAGTGTTCACCATCCTTTAGTTTTGTTTCCACCAGGAAGTTGTGTTTCCATCAATAGAAGAAAGTTCTGCACGCAGGAAAGTGCATGTACCACAAATAATGAAGTGTCCACAGAGGAAGGAAGATTTCCTGGAGAGGAAGTATTTTTCCCCTAGAGTAAGTATTGTTTCCCTACGTGAATGTGCGATTCGTTCTCAGAATATTAGGTCCACATACTGAAAAGTGCATTTCCCCCACAAGATGAAGGTTTCCTCAAAGGAAGTTTGTTTCCCCTATAGGTAGAGACGTTCTCCAACAGGAAGTTATGATCCCCACACAGCAAAGTGCGATTCCCTCACAGAAAGACTGGTCCACAAACAGGAATGTGCCCTTCCACCATAGCAAAATGCGATGACTTCATAGGAAAAGAGATCCGCACACAGGACAATGCATTTCAGCAACAGAATGTAGGGTTCTAAAAGAAAAGCGACACTCTATCATATAATATGTGTGCCTACAGCAGAGGGGACATTTCCCCGACAGGAAGGAGGGTTCACCACGGGAAGTTTTGTTTCCACACAGGAAGTTGAGTTTCCATCAGTGGAAATAGTCCTGCACACAAAAACGTGCATGTCTCACAATGAATGAAGTATCCACACAGGAAGGGCCATTACCTCCAGAGGAAGAATAGCTCCCTCTGAGGAAGTACTGTTTTCCGAAATGAAGGAGCAATTCATTCACAGCATAATTGGTCCGCATACAGGAAAGTGCGATTCCCCTACAAGGAGAAGGTTTCCTCACAGGAAGTTTGTTTCCCACACAGGAAGAGGCGTTCTCCCACAGGAAGTTTCCATTCCCTCACAGGAAGTTGCGATTCCCTCACAGGAAGATAGGTCAAGAAACAGGAAAGTGCATTTTACCCACAAGAAGCTGAGACGCCCTCACAGGAAGAGTCATCCGCTCAGAGGAACGTGCATTTCCACAAAAGGAAGAAGGGGTTCTAAAAAAAAAAGGCACTCCCCCATAGAAAAATGTGTTCCTACACGGGAAGGGACACATCCCCCCAGGAAGGAGTGTTTCTCTGTGGTCGTTTTATTTCCAAAAGGAAGTTGATTTTTCATAAATGGAAGATAGGTCTGCACACAGAAACGAGCACGTCCCATGAAGAATGACCTGTCTACACACGAGGGACATTTCCTAGAGGTGAAGAATGTTTCCCTAGAGGAAGTTTGTTTCCCCACATGAATGTGTGATTCATTCGCAGCATAATAGGTCCGCATACAGGAGAGTGCATTTCCCCCAAAAGAATAAGGTTTCTTCAAAGGAAGATTGTTTCGCCTATAGGTATAAGCGTTCTACAACAGGAAGTGTCGATTCGCCCACAGGAAGTTGGGTTTCAATCAGTTGAAATAGTTCTACACACAGGATCCTGCATGTCCCCCAAAGAATGAAGTGTGTACACACCGGAATTGAGATTACATCCAGAGGAAGAATAGTTCCCCCAGTGGAAGTATTTTTTCCCCACATGAAATAACTTTTCTTCACAGTATAATAAGTCCGCATTTTCGGAAAGTGCATTTCCTACATAGCAGGAAGCATGTCTCAAAGGAAGGTATTTTCCCCGCAGGAAGAGGTGCTCTCCCAACGGAAGCTTTCATTCTCGCACAAAAAGATGCCATTTCTTCACAAGAAGAGAGATCTGCACACAGGAAATTGCATTTCCCATAAAGGAGGAAGGGTTCCTACAATGGAAGGATAACTCCCCAATAGGAAAATCGGTTCCCATTCCGATGGGACATTTCCCAACAGGAAGGAGGGTTCACAATTAGTATGTTTGGTTTCCACTCGGGATGTTGTGTTTCCATTACAGGTCGAAAGCTCTGCACACAGGAATGTGCATTTCCCCCACAGTAAGTTGGCTTCCAAAAGCAGAAGGAAAATTTCACCCAAAGGACAAAGGCTTTCCCACCGTAAGTTTAGTATCCCCACAGGAAGATGGATTCCAACACAGGAAGTTCAGTTTGGACAATGAAAAGTGCATTTCACACACGGGAAGAAGGGTTTCCTTGAAACAAGTGAATTTCCCCCTCAGGAATAGTTCTTCTCCCACAGGAAGTTTCATTTCCACCACAGCAATATGCACCTCCCTCACATGAAAATAGTTTCACACAAAAGATAATGCAGTTCCACACTAGAAATAGGATTCTCACAAAGAAGTTGCAATACCCCCAAAGGAAGGTGGGATTCGCTCAAAGGAAGATAGATATGCACACAGGAAAGTGCATGTCCCACAAAGTGTGAAGTGTTCACACACAGAAAGGGACATTTCCTCCAGAGAAAGAATGGATTCCTCAGAGGAAGTATTGTTTCCCCAAGTGAAGGAGCAATTCATTCAGAGCACAATCGGTACGCATACAGGAAATTGCAGTTCCCCTACAGGAAGAAGGTTTCCTCACAGGAAGTTCGTTTCCCCCACAGGAAGAGGCGTTCTCCCACAGGAAGTTTCCATTCCCCCACAGGAAGGTGCGAGTCCCTCACAGGAAGATAGGTCAAGAAACAGGAAAGTGCATTTCCCCCACAGGAAGCTGAAACGCCCTCACAGGAAGAGTCATCCACACATAGGAAAATGCATTTCCACAAAAGGAAGAAGGGACTCTAAAACAAAAGGCAGACTCCCCGATAGGAAAATGGGTTCCTACACCGGTAGGGACATTTCCCCCACAGGAAGGAGTGTTCACCATCCTTTAGTTTTGTTTCCACCTGGAAGTTGTGTTTCCATCAATGGAAGAAAGTTCTGCACGCAGGAAAGTGCATGTACCACAAATAATGAAGTGTCCACACAGGAAGGAACATTTCCTCGAGAGGAAGTATTTTTCCCCTATAGTAAGTATTGTTTCCCTACGTGAATGTGCGATTCGTTCTCAGAATATTAGGTCCGCATACTGAAAAGTGGATTTCCCCCACAAGATGAAGGTTTCCTCAAAGGAAGTTTATTTCCCCTATAGGTAGAGCCGTTACCCAAAAGGAAGTTATGATCCCCACACAGCAAGGTGCGATTCCCTCACAGGAAGACTGGTCCACAAACAGGAATGTGCCCTTCCACCATAGCAAAATGCGATGACTTCATAGGAAAAGAGATCCGCACACAGGACAATGCATTTCAGCAACAGAATGTAGGGTTCTAAAAGAAAAGCGACACTCTATCATATAATATGTGTGCCTACACCAGAGGGGACATTTCCCCGACAGGAAGGAGGGGTCACCATGGGAAGTTTTGTTTCCACACAGGAAGTTGAGTTTCCATCAGTGGAAATAGTCCTGCACACAAAAACGTGCATGTCTCACAATGAATGAAGTATCCACACAGGAAGGGCCATTACCTCCAGAGGAAGAATAGCTCCCTCTGAGGAAGTACTGTTTTCCGAAATGAAGGAGCAATTCATTCACAGCATAATTGGTCCGCATACAGGAAAGTGCGATTCCCCTACAAGGAGAAGGTTTCCTCACAGGAAGTTTGTTTCCCACACAGGAAGAGGCGTTCTCCCACAGGAAGTTTCCATTCCCTCACAGGAAGTTGCGATTCCCTCACAGGAAGATAGGTCAAGAAACAGGAAAGTGCATTTTACCCACAAGAAGCTGAGACGCCCTCACAGGAAGAGTCATCCGCTCAGAGGAACGTGCATTTCCACAAAAGGAAGAAGGGGTTCTAAAAAAAAAAGGCACTCCCCCATAGAAAAATGTGTTCCTACACGGGAAGGGACACATCCCCCCAGGAAGGAGTGTTTCTCTGTGGTCGTTTTATTTCCAAAAGGAAGTTGATTTTTCATAAATGGAAGATAGGTCTGCACACAGAAACGAGCACGTCCCATGAAGAATGACCTGTCTACACACGAGGGACATTTCCTAGAGGTGAAGAATGTTTCCCTAGAGGAAGTTTGTTTCCCCACATGAATGTGTGATTCATTCGCAGCATAATAGGTCCGCATACAGGAGAGTGCATTTCCCCCAAAAGAATAAGGTTTCTTCAAAGGAAGATTGTTTCGCCTATAGGTATAAGCGTTCTACAACAGGAAGTGTCGATTCGCCCACAGGAAGTTGGGTTTCAATCAGTTGAAATAGTTCTACACACAGGATCCTGCATGTCCCCCAAAGAATGAAGTGTGTACACACCGGAATTGAGATTACATCCAGAGGAAGAATAGTTCCCCCAGTGGAAGTATTTTTTCCCCACATGAAATAACTTTTCTTCACAGTATAATAAGTCCGCATTTTCGGAAAGTGCATTTCCTACATAGCAGGAAGCATGTCTCAAAGGAAGGTATTTTCCCCGCAGGAAGAGGTGCTCTCCCAACGGAAGCTTTCATTCTCGCACAAAAAGATGCCATTTCTTCACAAGAAGAGAGATCTGCACACAGGAAATTGCATTTCCCATAAAGGAGGAAGGGTTCCTACAATGGAAGGATAACTCCCCAATAGGAAAATCGGTTCCCATTCCGATGGGACATTTCCCAACAGGAAGGAGGGTTCACAATTAGTATGTTTGGTTTCCACTCGGGATGTTGTGTTTCCATTACAGGTCGAAAGCTCTGCACACAGGAATGTGCATTTCCCCCACAGTAAGTTGGCTTCCAAAAGCAGAAGGAAAATTTCACCCAAAGGACAAAGGCTTTCCCACCGTAAGTTTAGTATCCCCACAGGAAGATGGATTCCAACACAGGAAGTTCAGTTTGGACAATGAAAAGTGCATTTCACACACGGGAAGAAGGGTTTCCTTGAAACAAGTGAATTTCCCCCTCAGGAATAGTTCTTCTCCCACAGGAAGTTTCATTTCCACCACAGCAATATGCACCTCCCTCACATGAAAATAGTTTCACACAAAAGATAATGCAGTTCCACACTAGAAATAGGATTCTCACAAAGAAGTTGCAATACCCCCAAAGGAAGGTGGGATTCGCTCAAAGGAAGATAGATATGCACACAGGAAAGTGCATGTCCCACAAAGTGTGAAGTGTTCACACACAGAAAGGGACATTTCCTCCAGAGAAAGAATGGATTCCTCAGAGGAAGTATTGTTTCCCCAAGTGAAGGAGCAATTCATTCAGAGCACAATCGGTACGCATACAGGAAATTGCAGTTCCCCTACAGGAAGAAGGTTTCCTCACAGGAAGTTCGTTTCCCCCACAGGAAGAGGCGTTCTCCCACAGGAAGTTTCCATTCCCCCACAGGAAGGTGCGAGTCCCTCACAGGAAGATAGGTCAAGAAACAGGAAAGTGCATTTCCCCCACAGGAAGCTGAAACGCCCTCACAGGAAGAGTCATCCACACATAGGAAAATGCATTTCCACAAAAGGAAGAAGGGACTCTAAAACAAAAGGCAGACTCCCCGATAGGAAAATGGGTTCCTACACCGGTAGGGACATTTCCCCCACAGGAAGGAGTGTTCACCATCCTTTAGTTTTGTTTCCACCTGGAAGTTGTGTTTCCATCAATGGAAGAAAGTTCTGCACGCAGGAAAGTGCATGTACCACAAATAATGAAGTGTCCACACAGGAAGGAACATTTCCTCGAGAGGAAGTATTTTTCCCCTAGAGTAAGTATTGTTTCCCTACGTGAATGTGCGATTCGTTCTCAGAATATTAGGTCCGCATACTGAAAAGTGGATTTCCCCCACAAGATGAAGGTTTCCTCAAAGGAAGTTTATTTCCCCTATAGGTAGAGCCGTTACCCAAAAGGAAGTTATGATCCCCACACAGCAAGGTGCGATTCCCTCACAGGAAGACTGGTCCACAAACAGGAATGTGCCCTTCCACCATAGCAAAATGCGATGACTTCATAGGAAAAGAGATCCGCACACAGGACAATGCATTTCAGCAACAGAATGTAGGGTTCTAAAAGAAAAGCGACACTCTATCATATAATATGTGTGCCTACACCAGAGGGGACATTTCCCCGACAGGAAGGAGGGGTCACCATGGGAAGTTTTGTTTCCACACAGGAAGTTGAGTTTCCATCAGTGGAAATAGTCCTGCACACAAATACGTGCATGTCTCACAATGAATGAAGTGTCCACAGAGGAAGGGCCATTACCACCAGAGGAAGAATTGTTCCCTCTGAGGATGTACTGTTTTCCGAAATGAAGGAGCAATTCATTCACAGCATAATTGGTCCGCATACAGGAAAGTGCGATTCCCCTACAAGAAGAAGGTTTCCTCACAGGAAGTTTGTTTCCCATACAGGAAGAGGCATTCTCCCACAGGAAGTTTCCATTCCCTCACAGGAAGTTGCGATTCCCTCACAGGAAGATAGTTCAAGAAACAGGAAAGTGCATTTCCCCCACAGGAAGCTGAGACGCCCTAACAGGAAGAGTGATCCGCACATAGGAAAGTGCATTTCCACAAAAGGAAGAAGGGACTCTAAAACAAAAGGCAGACTCCCCCATAGGAAAAGGGGTTCCTACACCGGTAGGGACATTTTGACCACAGGATGGAGTGTTCACTGTCCTTTTGTTTTGTTTCCACCAGGATATTGCGTTTCCATCTATGGAAGATTGTTCTGCACACAGGAAAGTGCATGGACCACAAATTATGAAGTGTCCACACAGGAAGGAACATTTCCTGGAGAGGAAGTATTTTTCCCCTAGAGTAAGTATTGTTTCCCCACGTGAATGTGCGATTCCGTCTCAGAATATTAGGTCCGCATACTGAAAAGTGCATTTCCCCCACAAGATGAAGCTTTCCTCAAAGGATGTTTGTTTCCCCTTTAGGTAGAGGCGTTCTCCAACAGGAAGTTATGATCCCCCCACAGCAAGGTGCGATTCCCTCACAGGAAGACTGGTCCACAAACAGGAAAGTGCCTTTCCGCCACAGCAAAATTCGATGACTTCATAGGAAAAGAGATCCGCACACAGGACAATGCATTTCAGCAACAGAATGTAGGGTTCTAAAAGAAAAGCGACACTCTATCATATAATATGTGTTCCTACACGAGAGGGGACATTTCTTCCACAGGCAGGATGGTTCACCACGGGAAGTTTTGTTTCCACACAGGAAGTTGTTTCCAACAGTGGACATAGTCCTGCACACAAAAACGTGCATGTATCACAATGAATGAAGTGTCCACACAGGAGGGGACATTACCTCGATAGGAAGAATAGCTCCCTCAGAGGAAGTATTGTTCTCCAAAATGAAGGAGCAATTCATTCACAGCATAATTGGTCCCCATACAGGAAAGTGCGATTCCCCTACAAGAAGAAGGTTTCCTCACAGGAAGTTTTTTTCCCCCAAAGAAAGAGGCATTCTCCCACAGGGAGTTTCGACTACCTCACAGGAAGTTGTGATTCCCTCACAGAAAGATAGGTCAAGAAACCGGAAAGTGCATTTCCCCTCAGGAAGATGAGCCGCCCTGACAGGAAGAATCTTCCGCACATAGGAAAGTGCATTTCCACAAAAGGAAGAAGGGATTCTAAAACAAAAAAGACACTCCCCCATAGGAACATGTGTTCCTACACCGGAATGGACACTTCCCCCACAGGAAGGAGAGTTTCTGTGTGGTAGTTTTATTTCCAAAAGGAAGTCGATTTTTCATAAAGGGAAGATAGGTCAGCACACAGGAACAAGCACGTCCCACAAAGAATAACCTGTCTACACACGGAGGGATATTTCCTAGAGGGGAAGAATAGTTCCCTAGAGGAAGTATGTTTCCCCACATGAATGTCTGATTCATTCGCAGCATAATAGGTCCGCATACAGGAGAGTGCATTTCCCCCCAAAAAATAAGGTTTCTTCAAAGGATGATTGTTTGCCCTATAGGTATAGGCGTTCTCCAACAGGAAATTTTGATTCCCCCATAGGAATTTGCGTTTCCCCCACAGGAAGAGAGGTCCACATCAGGATAATGCATTTCCCCCATAGAAAAAAGGGAAGCTTTCACAGGAAATGAGATCCGCACAAAGATCAGTGCAATTCCCCAACAGGAAGTAGGGTCCCAAAAACAAAAGGGACACTCCCCCATAAGAAATTGGGTTCCTACATTACAAGGGACTTTTCCACCACAGGAAGGAGGATTAAACATCGCGAAGTTTTCTTTCTAAAGGAAGTTGGCTTTCCATCAGTGGAAATAGTTCTGCACAAAGGATCCTGCATGTCCCCCAAAGAATGACGTGTGTACATACCCGAAGTGATATTAACTCCAGAGGAAGAAGAGTTTCCCCAGTGGAAGTATTTTTTACCCACATAAAGGAACTATTCTTCAGAGCATAATAAGTCCGCATTTTCGGAAAGTGCATTTCCTACATAGCAGGAAGCATGTCTCAAAGGAAGGTAGTTTCCCCGCAGGAAGAGGTTCCTCCAAATAGAAGCTTCGATTCTTGCACAAAAAGGGGCCATTTCTTCACAGGAAGAGAGATCTGCACACAGGAAATTGCATTTCCCCTAAAGGAGGAAGGTTTCCTACAATGGAAGGAAAACTCCCCAGTAGGAAAATCGGTTGCCATTCCGGATGGGACATTTCCGAACAGGAAGGAGGGTTCACAAAACGGGAGTTTGTTTTCCACATGGAATGTTGCGTTTCCATTACAGGTCGAAAGCTCTGCACACAGGAATGTGCATTTCCCCCACAGTAAGTTGGCTGCGCAAAGTAGAAGGAAATTTCACCCAAAGGACAAAAGCTTCCACACCGTAAGTTTGGTATCTCCTCAGGAAGATGGATTCCATCACTGGAAGTTCGGTTTGGACAATGAAAAGTGCATTGCACACACGGGAAGAAGGGTTTCCTTGCAACAAGTGAATTTCCCCCACAGGAATAGTTCTTCTCCCAACGGAAGTTTCATTTCCACCACACCAGTATGCACCTCCCTCACATGAAAATAGTTTCACACAAAAGATAATGCAGTTCCCACACTAGAAATAGGATTCTCACAAAGAATTTGCAATACCCCCAAAGGAAGGTGGGATTCGCTCAAAGGAAGATAGATATGCACACAGGAAAGTGCAGGTCCCACAAAGTGTGAAGTGTTCACACACAGAAAGGGACATTTCCCCCAGAGGAAGAATGGATCCCTCAGAGGAAGTATTGTTTCCCCAAGTGAGGAGCCATTCATTCAGACCCTAATCGGTAAGCGTACTGGATATTGCAGTTCCCCTACAGGAAGAAGGTTTCCTCACAGGGTGTTCGTTTCCCCAACAGGAATAGGTGTTCTCTAACAGGAAGTTTCCATTCCCCCACAGGAAGGTGCGAGTCCCTCACTGCAAGATAGGTCCACAAACAGGAAAGTGCATTTCCCACACTGGAAGCTGAAAGGCCCTCACAGGAAGAGTCATCCACACACAGTAAAGTGCATTTCCCCCACATGAAGAAGGTTTCCTCAAAGGAAGTTTGTTTCCCCTATAGGTAGAGGCGTTCTCCAACAGGAAGTTATGATTCCCCCATAGCAAGGTGCGATTCCCTCACAGGAGGACAGGTCCACAACAGGTAAGTGCATTTCCCCCACAGAAAAATGGGACGCTTTCTCAGAAAAAGAGATCCGCACACAGGAACATGCATTTCAGCAACAGAATGTAGGGTTCCTAAAACAATATGGACACTCTTTCATATAATATGTGTTCCTACACCCAGTGGACATTTCCCCCACAGGAAGGAGTGTTCACCATGGGAAACGGATAGAGATGGAAACATCAATATTTGCCGGGAGCCGGTCCATCCTGCTGTTTCAAGGGACCTGGCATATATGGCATACTGTTCTTAATATGTTTGCTCACCTTCTTGGCACTATGTGCTTTAACCAAGGTCACCTCTTTGAGAAAGGTTGTTTCCCCAGGTAGGGATTTTCCCCTGAAGTTAGGGAGGGAATAAACCCCCTTAACTAAGTGCCAGGTGGGTAATTAGTCACTTTAACTACGAACAATCATGCTTAAGCTACATAATCTTTACTCCCTGGAATGGAGATAAGAAACGCCCTAACCTTTGGAATAGAGATTGATAGGATTGGAATCAACTGCTATAAATACAGATGTAACAAGACAACAAGAGACAGAACTTAGAAGACAGAACCAAAAGACACAGAACCTAGACACAGAACCTACACAGAACCTAGGGACAGAAGAACTTAGCTGGAGAGAACATGTCAAATGATCCTGGACAGAAACTGGCCAAAGAACCTAGAGACAGAACCTAGTGAGAGAACATGGCAAAAGATCCTGGAGACAAACTGGCCACAGAACCTAGATACAGAACCTACACAGAACCTAGACACAGAACCTACACAGAACCTAGAGACAGAAGAACTTCGCTGGAGAGAATATGGCAAAAGATCCTGGACTGAACCTGAGTACAGAAATTGGCAAGGAATACTCGCACCTTCCTATTTCTAGTCACCTGACTAGAACCTGGTGACTGAACCTGGCTGGAGATCCTAGCAAGAGAACATGAACACAGAACCTGGCTGGATATCCTAACCAAAACTTCGCTGGAGATCCTGAACAGAACTTGTCTGGAGATCCTGGCTAGAGATCCTGGCTAGGCTGCTGATCAACTGAACGCTGTCTCTGTGTCATTCCTTCTTCGCTGACTCCGTCCACAACTTTGGGGACCCCTGGACCTGCTGGGGTTGGACCCCAGCATCTGGCGCCAGAACAGGGACCCCTAGGTAAGCCCCACTCTCGGGATGGATAGGACTCTACCGTAGGAAGAGGGTGAATAGTCTTCGCCGACTCCATCCACACCTTTGGGAAACCCTGGAACAGGATTCCCCTAGGTAAGACCCCACCCCCCATTGAGAACCCCAACATTCAGGACTGATAGGACTCCACCAGGGTACTGCAGACCCCCCTATAGAGGATAAGTAGGGTAAGAAGGTGGATAGTACAGAACTTAGATTGAGAAGTTGTGCCATACTGAGTCCAAAGAAAGAAGACTCTGTATTGATTCTTAGATTGAGAAGATGTGCCATACTGAGACCAAAGAAAGAAGACTCTGTATTGATTCTTAGATTGAGAAGATGTGCCATACTGAGTCCAAAGAAAGAAGACTCTGTATAGATCTTTAGATTAGGAAGATGTGCAATACTGAGTCTAAAGAAATAAGACTCTGTATTGATCTTTTAACACATATGCTTGCTAGCAGAGGAATTAAGGTTACTCCCAGTAAGACAGAACGTTTTATACAAGAAGTATGTCCATGCTTTTCTGAGGAAGGAAAGGTAAATGGCAAGGCATGGGAGGAGGTAGGCCCAAGGAGCCTTATCCTTAACCCCACTGCAGTCTTTCCACCGCAGGAAAGTGCAGGATTGGCAAGCTCTCCCTGGGGTGATAGATCAGGACTCAGGTAATAGCGGAAAGCGCCGATCCTACTCTTAAAATGGATACAAGAGAGCATTTGGGGTTTTTCTTTTTAATGCCTGCTTTTAAAAAATAAAAAAGGGGGAATATGCCGGGAGCCGGTCCATCCTTGCTGTTTCAAGGGACCTGGCATATATGGCATATTGTTCTTAATATGTTTGCTCACCTTTTTGGCACTATGTGCTTTAACCAAGGTCACCTCTTTGAGAAAGGTTGTTTCCCCAGGTAGGGATTTTCCCCTGAAGTTAGGGAGGGAATAAACCCCCTTAATTAAGTGCCAGGTGGGTAATTAGTCACTTTAACTACGAACAATCATGCTTAAGCTACATAATCTTTACTCCCTGGAATGGAGATAAGAAACGCCCTAACCTTTGGAATAGAGATTGATAGGATTGGAATCAACTGCTATAAATACAGATGTAACAAGACAACAAGAGACAGAACTTAGAAGACAGAACCAAAAGACACAGAACCTAGACACAGAACCTACACAGAACCTAGGGACAGAAGAACTTAGCTGGAGAGAACATGTCAAATGATCCTGGACAGAAACTGGCCAAAGAACCTAGAGACAGAACCTAGTGAGAGAACATGGCAAAAGATCCTGGAGACAAACTGGCCACAGAACCTAGATACAGAACCTACACAGAACCTAGACACAGAACCTACACAGAACCTAGAGACAGAAGAACTTCGCTGGAGAGAATATGGCAAAAGATCCTGGACTGAACCTGAGTACAGAAATTGGCAAGGAATACTCGCACCTTCCTATTTCTAGTCACCTGACTAGAACCTGGTGACTGAACCTGGCTGGAGATCCTAGCAAGAGAACATGAACACAGAACCTGGCTGGATATCCTAACCAAAACTTCGCTGGAGATCCTGAACAGAACTTGGCTGGAGATCCTGGCTAGAGATCCTGGCTAGGCTGCTGATCAACTGAATGCTGTCTCTGTGTCATTCCTTCTTCGCTGACTCCGTCCACAACTTTGGGGACCCCTGGACCTGCTGGGGTTGGACCCCAGCATCTGGCGCCAGAACAGGGACCCCTAGGTAAGCCCCACTCTCGGGATGGATAGGACTCTACCGTAGGAAGAGGGTGAATAGTCTTCGCCGACTCCATCCACACCTTTGGGAAACCCTGGAACAGGATTCCCCTAGGTAAGACCCCACCCCCCATTGAGAACCCCCACATTCAGGACTGATAGGACTCCACCAGGGTACTGCAGACCCCCCTATAGAGGTTAAGTAGGGTAAGAAGGTGGATAGTACAGAACTTAGATTGAGAAGTTGTGCCATACTGAGTCCAAAGAAAGAAGACTCTGTATTGATTCTTAGATTGAGAAGATGTGCCATACTGAGACCAAAGAAAGAAGACTCTGTATTGATTCTTAGATTGAGAAGATGTGCCATACTGAGTCCAAAGAAAGAAGACTCTGTATAGATCTTTAGATTAGGAAGATGTGCAATACTGAGTCTAAAGAAATAAGACTCTGTATTGATCTTTTAACACATATGCTTGCTAGCAGAGGAATTAAGGTTACTCCCAGTAAGACAGAACGTTTTATACAAGAAGTATGTCCATGCTTTTCTGAGGAAGGAAAGGTAAATGGAAAGGCATGGGAGGAGGTAGGCCCAAGGAGCCTTATCCTTAACCCCACTGCAGTCTTTCCACCGCAGGAAAGTGCAGGATTGGCAAGCTCTCCCTGGGGTGATAGATCAGGACTCAGGTAATAGCGGAAAGCGCCGATCCTACTCTTAAAATGGATACAAGAGAGCATTTGGGGTTTTTCTTTTTAATGCCTGCTTTTAAAAAATAAAAAAAGGGGGAATATGCCGGGAGCCGGTCCATCCTTGCTGTTTCAAGGGACCTGGCATATATGGCATATTGTTCTTAATATGTTTGCTCACCTTTTTGGCACTATGTGCTTTAACCAAGGTCACCTCTTTGAGAAAGGTTGTTTCCCCAGGTAGGGATTTTCCCCTGAAGTTAGGGAGGGAATAAACCCCCTTAACTAAGTGCCAGGTGGGTAATTAGTCACTTTAACTACGAACAATCATGCTTAAGCTACATAATCTTTACTCCCTGGAATGGAGATAAGAAACGCCCTAACCTTTGGAATAGAGATTGATAGGATTGGAATCAACTGCTATAAATACAGATGTAACAAGACAACAAGAGACAGAACTTAGAAGACAGAACCAAAAGACACAGAACCTAGACACAGAACCTACACAGAACCTAGGGACAGAAGAACTTAGCTGGAGAGAACATGTCAAATGATCCTGGACAGAAACTGGCCAAAGAACCTAGAGACAGAACCTAGTGAGAGAACATGGCAAAAGATCCTGGAGACAAACTGGCCACAGAACCTAGATACAGAACGTACACAGAACCTAGACACAGAACCTACACAGAACCTAGAGACAGAAGAACTTCGCTGGAGAGAACATGTCAAATGATCCTGGACTGAACCTGAGTACAGAAATTGGCAAGGAATACTTGCACCTTCCTATTTCTAGTCACCTGACTAGAACCTGGTGACTGAACCTGGCTGGAGATCCTAGCAAGAGAACATGAACACAGAACCTGGCTGGATATCCTAACCAAAACTTCGCTGGAGATCCTGAACAGAACTTGGCTGGAGATCCTGGCTAGAGATCCTGGCTAGGCTGCTGATCAACTGAACGCTGTCTCTGTGTCATTCCTTCTTCGCTGACTCCGTCCACAACTTTGGGGACCCCTGGACCTGCTGGGGTTGGACCCCAGCATCTGGCGCCAGAACAGGGACCCCTAGGTAAGCCCCACTCTCGGGATGGATAGGACTCTACCGTAGGAAGAGGGTGAATAGTCTTCGCCGACTCCATCCACACCTTTGGGAAACCCTGGAACAGGATTCCCCTAGGTAAGACCCCACCCCCCATTGAGAACCCCCACATTCAGGACTGATAGGACTCCACCAGGGTACTGCAGACCCCCCTATAGAGGTTAAGTAGGGTAAGAAGGTGGATAGTACAGAACTTAGATTGAGAAGTTGTGCCATACTGAGGCCAAAGAAAGAAGACTCTGTATTGATTCTTAGATTGAGAAGATGTGCCATACTGAGACCAAAGAAAGAAGACTCTGTATTGATTCTTAGATTGAGAAGATGTGCCATACTGAGTCCAAAGAAAGAAGACTCTGTATAGATCTTTAGATTAGGAAGATGTGCAATACTGAGTCTAAAGAAATAAGACTCTGTATTGATCTTTTAACACATATGCTTGCTAGCAGAGGAATTAAGGTTACTCCCAGTAAGACAGAACGTTTTATACAAGAAGTATGTCCATGCTTTTCTGAGGAAGGAAAGGTAAATGGAAAGGCATGGGAGGAGGTAGGCCCAAGGAGCCTTATCCTTAACCCCACTGCAGTCTTTCCACCGCAGGAAAGTGCAGGATTGGCAAGCTCTCCCTGGGGTGATAGATCAGGACTCAGGTAATAGCGGAAAGCGCCGATCCTACTCTTAAAATGGATACAAGAGAGCATTTGGGGTTTTTCTTTTTAATGCCTGCTTTTAAAAAATAAAAAAAGGGGGAATATGCCGGGAGCCGGTCCATCCTTGCTGTTTCAAGGGACCTGGCATATATGGCATATTGTTCTTAATATGTTTGCTCACCTTTTTGGCACTATGTGCTTTAACCAAGGTCACCTCTTTGAGAAAGGTTGTTTCCCCAGGTAGGGATTTTCCCCTGAAGTTAGGGAGGGAATAAACCCCCTTAACTAAGTGCCAGGTGGGTAATTAGTCACTTTAACTACGAACAATCATGCTTAAGCTACATAATCTTTACTCCCTGGAATGGAGATAAGAAACGCCCTAACCTTTGGAATAGAGATTGATAGGATTGGAATCAACTGCTATAAATACAGATGTAACAAGACAACAAGAGACAGAACTTAGAAGACAGAACCAAAAGACACAGAACCTAGACACAGAACCTACACAGAACCTAGGGACAGAAGAACTTAGCTGGAGAGAACATGTCAAATGATCCTGGACAGAAACTGGCCAAAGAACCTAGAGACAGAACCTAGTGAGAGAACATGGCAAAAGATCCTGGAGACAAACTGGCCACAGAACCTAGATACAGAACCTACACAGAACCTAGACACAGAACCTACACAGAACCTAGAGACAGAAGAACTTCGCTGGAGAGAATATGGCAAAAGATCCTGGACTGAACCTGAGTACAGAAATTGGCAAGGAATACTCGCACCTTCCTATTTCTAGTCACCTGACTAGAACCTGGTGACTGAACCTGGCTGGAGATCCTAGCAAGAGAACATGAACACAGAACCTGGCTGGATATCCTAACCAAAACTTCGCTGGAGATCCTGAACAGAACTTGGCTGGAGATCCTGGCTAGAGATCCTGGCTAGGCTGCTGATCAACTGAACGCTGTCTCTGTGTCATTCCTTCTTCGCTGACTCCGTCCACAACTTTGGGGACCCCTGGACCTGCTGGGGTTGGACCCCAGCATCTGGCGCCAGAACAGGGACCCCTAGGTAAGCCCCACTCTCGGGATGGATAGGACTCTACCGTAGGAAGAGGGTGAATAGTCTTCGCCGACTCCATCCACACCTTTGGGAAACCCTGGAACAGGATTCCCCTAGGTAAGACCCCACCCCCCATTGAGAACCCCCACATTCAGGACTGATAGGACTCCACCAGGGTACTGCAGACCCCCCTATAGAGGTTAAGTAGGGTAAGAAGGTGGATAGTACAGAACTTAGATTGAGAAGTTGTGCCATACTGAGTCCAAAGAAAGAAGACTCTGTATTGATTCTTAGATTGAGAAGATGTGCCATACTGAGACCAAAGAAAGAAGACTCTGTATTGATTCTTAGATTGAGAAGATGTGCCATACTGAGTCCAAAGAAAGAAGACTCTGTATAGATCTTTAGATTAGGAAGATGTGCAATACTGAGTCTAAAGAAATAAGACTCTGTATTGATCTTTTAACACATATGCTTGCTAGCAGAGGAATTAAGGTTACTCCCAGTAAGACAGAACGTTTTATACAAGAAGTATGTCCATGCTTTTCTGAGGAAGGAAAGGTAAATGGAAAGGCATGGGAGGAGGTAGGCCCAAGGAGCCTTATCCTTAACCCCACTGCAGTCTTTCCACCGCAGGAAAGTGCAGGATTGGCAAGCTCTCCCTGGGGTGATAGATCAGGACTCAGGTAATAGCGGAAAGCGCCGATCCTACTCTTAAAATGGATACAAGAGAGCATTTGGGGTTTTTCTTTTTAATGCCTGCTTTTAAAAAATAAAAAAAGGGGGAATATGCCGGGAGCCAGTCCATCCTTGCTGTTTCAAGGGACCTGGCATATATGGCATATTGTTCTTAATATGTTTGCTCACCTTTTTGGCACTATGTGCTTTAACCAAGGTCACCTCTTTGAGAAAGGTTGTTTCCCCAGGTAGGGATTTTCCCCTGAAGTTAGGGAGGGAATAAACCCCCTTAACTAAGTGCCAGGTGGGTAATTAGTCACTTTAACTACGAACAATCATGCTTAAGCTACATAATCTTTACTCCCTGGAATGGAGATAAGAAACGCCCTAACCTTTGGAATAGAGATTGATAGGATTGGAATCAACTGCTATAAATACAGATGTAACAAGACAACAAGAGACAGAACTTAGAAGACAGAACCAAAAGACACAGAACCTAGACACAGAACCTACACAGAACCTAGGGACAGAAGAACTTAGCTGGAGAGAACATGTCAAATGATCCTGGACAGAAACTGGCCAAAGAACCTAGAGACAGAACCTAGTGAGAGAACATGGCAAAAGATCCTGGAGACAAACTGGCCACAGAACCTAGATACAGAACCTACACAGAACCTAGACACAGAACCTACACAGAACCTAGAGACAGAAGAACTTCGCTGGAGAGAATATGGCAAAAGATCCTGGACTGAACCTGAGTACAGAAATTGGCAAGGAATACTCGCACCTTCCTATTTCTAGTCACCTGACTAGAACCTGGTGACTGAACCTGGCTGGAGATCCTAGCAAGAGAACATGAACACAGAACCTGGCTGGATATCCTAACCAAAACTTGGCTGGAGATCCTGAACAGAACTTGGCTGGAGATCCTGGCTAGAGATCCTGGCTAGGCTGCTGATCAACTGAACGCTGTCTCTGTGTCATTCCTTCTTCGCTGACTCCGTCCACAACTTTGGGGACCCCTGGACCTGCTGGGGTTGGACCCCAGCATCTGGCGCCAGAACAGGGACCCCTAGGTAAGTGCCACTCTTGGGATGGATAGGACTCTACCGTAGGAAGAGGGTGAATAGTCTTCGCCGACTCCATCCACACCTTTGGGAAACCCTGGAACAGGATTCCCCTAGGTAAGACCCCACCCCCCATTGAGAACCCCCACATTCAGGACTGATAGGACTCCACCAGGGTACTGCAGACCCCCCTATAGAGGTTAAGTAGGGTAAGAAGGTGGATAGTACAGAACTTAGATTGAGAAGTTGTGCCATACTGAGTCCAAAGAAAGAAGACTCTGTATTGATTCTTAGATTGAGAAGATGTGCCATACTGAGACCAAAGAAAGAAGACTCTGTATTGATTCTTAGATTGAGAAGATGTGCCATACTGAGTCCAAAGAAAGAAGACTCTGTATAGATCTTTAGATTAGGAAGATGTGCAATACTGAGTCTAAAGAAATAAGACTCTGTATTGATCTTTTAACACATATGCTTGCTAGCAGAGGAATTAAGGTTACTCCCAGTAAGACAGAACGTTTTATACAAGAAGTATGTCCATGCTTTTCTGAGGAAGGAAAGGTAAATGGAAAGGCATGGGAGGAGGTAGGCCCAAGGAGCCTTATCCTTAACCCCACTGCAGTCTTTCCACCGCAGGAAAGTGCAGGATTGGCAAGCTCTCCCTGGGGTGATAGATCAGGACTCAGGTAATAGCGGAAAGCGCCGATCCTACTCTTAAAATGGATACAAGAGAGCATTTGGGGTTTTTCTTTTTAATGCCTGCTTTTAAAAAATAAAAAAGGGGGAATATGCCGGGAGCCGGTCCATCCTTGCTGTTTCAAGGGACCTGGCATATATGGCATATTGTTCTTAATATGTTTGCTCACCTTTTTGGCACTATGTGCTTTAACCAAGGTCACCTCTTTGAGAAAGGTTGTTTCCCCAGGTAGGGATTTTCCCCTGAAGTTAGGGAGGGAATAAACCCCCTTAACTAAGTGCCAGGTGGGTAATTAGTCACTTTAACTACGAACAATCATGCTTAAGCTACATAATCTTTACTCCCTGGAATGGAGATAAGAAACGCCCTAACCTTTGGAATAGAGATTGATAGGATTGGAATCAACTGCTATAAATACAGATGTAACAAGACAACAAGAGACAGAACTTAGAAGACAGAACCAAAAGACACAGAACCTAGACACAGAACCTACACAGAACCTAGGGACAGAAGAACTTAGCTGGAGAGAACATGTCAAATGATCCTGGACAGAAACTGGCCAAAGAACCTAGAGACAGAACCTAGTGAGAGAACATGGCAAAAGATCCTGGAGACAAACTGGCCACAGAACCTAGATACAGAACCTACACAGAACCTAGACACAGAACCTACACAGAACCTAGAGACAGAAGAACTTCGCTGGAGAGAATATGGCAAAAGATCCTGGACTGAACCTGAGTACAGAAATTGGCAAGGAATACTCGCACCTTCCTATTTCTAGTCACCTGACTAGAACCTGGTGACTGAACCTGGCTGGAGATCCTAGCAAGAGAACATGAACACAGAACCTGGCTGGATATCCTAACCAAAACTTCGCTGGAGATCCTGAACAGAACTTGGCTGGAGATCCTGGCTAGAGATCCTGGCTAGGCTGCTGATCAACTGAACGCTGTCTCTGTGTCATTCCTTCTTCGCTGACTCCGTCCACAACTTTGGGGACCCCTGGACCTGCTGGGGTTGGACCCCAGCATCTGGCGCCAGAACAGGGACCCCTAGGTAAGCCCCACTCTCGGGATGGATAGGACTCTACCGTAGGAAGAGGGTGAATAGTCTTCGCCGACTCCATCCACACCTTTGGGAAACCCTGGAACAGGATTCCCCTAGGTAAGACCCCACCCCCCATTGAGAACCCCCACATTCAGGACTGATAGGACTCCACCAGGGTACTGCAGACCCCCCTATAGAGGTTAAGTAGGGTAAGAAGGTGGATAGTACAGAACTTAGATTGAGAAGTTGTGCCATACTGAGTCCAAAGAAAGAAGACTCTGTATTGATTCTTAGATTGAGAAGATGTGCCATACTGAGACCAAAGAAAGAAGACTCTGTATTGATTCTTAGATTGAGAAGATGTGCCATACTGAGTCCAAAGAAAGAAGACTCTGTATAGATCTTTAGATTAGGAAGATGTGCAATACTGAGTCTAAAGAAATAAGACTCTGTATTGATCTTTTAACACATATGCTTGCTAGCAGAGGAATTAAGGTTACTCCCAGTAAGACAGAACGTTTTATACAAGAAGTATGTCCATGCTTTTCTGAGGAAGGAAAGGTAAATGGAAAGGCATGGGAGGAGGTAGGCCCAAGGAGCCTTATCCTTAACCCCACTGCAGTCTTTCCACCGCAGGAAAGTGCAGGATTGGCAAGCTCTCCCTGGGGTGATAGATCAGGACTCAGGTAATAGCGGAAAGCGCCGATCCTACTCTTAAAATGGATACAAGAGAGCATTTGGGGTTTTTCTTTTTAATGCCTGCTTTTAAAAAATAAAAAAGAGGGAATATGCCGGGAGCCGGTCCATCCTTGCTGTTTCAAGGGACCTGGCATATATGGCATATTGTTCTTAATATGTTTGCTCACCTTTTTGGCACTATGTGCTTTAACCAAGGTCACCTCTTTGAGAAAGGTTGTTTCCCCAGGTAGGGATTTTCCCCTGAAGTTAGGGAGGGAATAAACCCCCTTAACTAAGTGCCAGGTGGGTAATTAGTCACTTTAACTACGAACAATCATGCTTAAGCTACATAATCTTTACTCCCTGGAATGGAGATAAGAAACGCCCTAACCTTTGGAATAGAGATTGATAGGATTGGAATCAACTGCTATAAATACAGATGTAACAAGACAACAAGAGACAGAACTTAGAAGACAGAACCAAAAGACACAGAACCTAGACACAGAACCTACACAGAACCTAGGGACAGAAGAACTTACCTGGAGAGAACATGTCAAATGATCCTGGACAGAAACTGGCCAAAGAACCTAGAGACAGAACCTAGTGAGAGAACATGGCAAAAGATCCTGGAGACAAACTGGCCACAGAACCTAGATACAGAACCTACACAGAACCTAGACACAGAACCTACACAGAACCTAGAGACAGAAGAACTTCGCTGGAGAGAATATGGCAAAAGATCCTGGACTGAACCTGAGTACAGAAATTGGCAAGGAATACTCGCACCTTCCTATTTCTAGTCACCTGACTAGAACCTGGTGACTGAACCTGGCTGGAGATCCTAGCAAGAGAACATGAACACAGAACCTGGCTGGATATCCTAACCAAAACTTCGCTGGAGATCCTGAACAGAACTTGGCTGGAGATCCTGGCTAGAGATCCTGGCTAGGCTGCTGATCAACTGAACGCTGTCTCTGTGTCATTCCTTCTTCGCTGACTCCGTCCACAACTTTGGGGACCCCTGGACCTGCTGGGGTTGGACCCCAGCATCTGGCGCCAGAACAGGGACCCCTAGGTAAGCCCCACTCTCGGGATGGATAGGACTCTACCGTAGGAAGAGGGTGAATAGTCTTCGCCGACTCCATCCACACCTTTGGGAAACCCTGGAACAGGATTCCCCTAGGTAAGACCCCACCCCCCTTTGAGAACCCCCACATTCAGGACTGATAGGACTCCACCAGGGTACTGCAGACCCCCCTATAGAGGTTAAGTAGGGTAAGAAGGTGGATAGTACAGAACTTAGATTGAGAAGTTGTGCCATACTGAGTCCAAAGAAAGAAGACTCTGTATTGATTCTTAGATTGAGAAGATGTGCCATACTGAGACCAAAGAAAGAAGACTCTGTATTGATTCTTAGATTGAGAAGATGTGCCATACTGAGTCCAAAGAAAGAAGACTCTGTATAGATCTTTAGATTAGGAAGATGTGCAATACTGAGTCTAAAGAAATAAGACTCTGTATTGATCTTTTAACACATATGCTTGCTAGCAGAGGAATTAAGGTTACTCCCAGTAAGACAGAACGTTTTATACAAGAAGTATGTCCATGCTTTTCTGAGGAAGGAAAGGTAAATGGAAAGGCATGGGAGGAGGTAGGCCCAAGGAGCCTTATCCTTAACCCCACTGCAGTCTTTCCACCGCAGGAAAGTGCAGGATTGGCAAGCTCTCCCTGGGGTGATAGATCAGGACTCAGGTAATAGCGGAAAGCGCCGATCCTACTCTTAAAATGGATACAAGAGAGCATTTGGGGTTTTTCTTTTTAATGCCTGCTTTTAAAAAATAAAAAAAAGGGGAATATGCCGGGAGCCAGTCCATCCTTGCTGTTTCAAGGGACCTGGCATATATGGCATATTGTTCTTAATATGTTTGCTCACCTTTTTGGCACTATGTGCTTTAACCAAGGTCACCTCTTTGAGAAAGGTTGTTTCCCCAGGTAGGGATTTTCCCCTGAAGTTAGGGAGGGAATAAACCCCCTTAACTAAGTGCCAGGTGGGTAATTAGTCACTTTAACTACGAACAATCATGCTTAAGCTACATAATCTTTACTCCCTGGAATGGAGATAAGAAACGCCCTAACCTTTGGAATAGAGATTGATAGGATTGGAATCAACTGCTATAAATACAGATGTAACAAGACAACAAGAGACAGAACTTAGAAGACAGAACCAAAAGACACAGAACCTAGACACAGAACCTACACAGAACCTAGGGACAGAAGAACTTAGCTGGAGAGAACATGTCAAATGATCCTGGACAGAAACTGGCCAAAGAACCTAGAGACAGAACCTAGTGAGAGAACATGGCAAAAGATCCTGGAGACAAACTGGCCACAGAACCTAGATACAGAACCTACACAGAACCTAGACACAGAACCTACACAGAACCTAGAGACAGAAGAACTTCGCTGGAGAGAATATGGCAAAAGATCCTGGACTGAACCTGAGTACAGAAATTGGCAAGGAATACTCGCACCTTCCTATTTCTAGTCACCTGACTAGAACCTGGTGACTGAACCTGGCTGGAGATCCTAGCAAGAGAACATGAACACAGAACCTGGCTGGATATCCTAACCAAAACTTCGCTGGAGATCCTGAACAGAACTTGGCTGGAGATCCTGGCTAGAGATCCTGGCTAGGCTGCTGATCAACTGAACGCTGTCTCTGTGTCATTCCTTCTTCGCTGACTCCGTCCACAACTTTGGGGACCCCTGGACCTGCTGGGGTTGGACCCCAGCATCTGGCGCCAGAACAGGTACCCCTAGGTAAGTGCCACTCTTGGGATGGATAGGACTCTACCGTAGAAAGAGGGTGAATAGTCTTCGCCGACTCCATCCACACCTTTGGGAAACCCTGGAACAGGATTCCCCTAGGTAAGACCCCACCCCCCATTGAGAACCCCCACATTCAGGACTGATAGGACTCCACCAGGGTACTGCAGACCCCCCTATAGAGGTTAAGTAGGGTAAGAAGGTGGATAGTACAGAACTTAGATTGAGAAGTTGTGCCATACTGAGTCCAAAGAAAGAAGACTCTGTATTGATTCTTAGATTGAGAAGATGTGCCATACTGAGACCAAAGAAAGAAGACTCTGTATTGATTCTTAGATTGAGAAGATGTGCCATACTGAGTCCAAAGAAAGAAGACTCTGTATAGATCTTTAGATTAGGAAGATGTGCAATACTGAGTCTAAAGAAATAAGACTCTGTATTGATCTTTTAACACATATGCTTGCTAGCAGAGGAATTAAGGTTACTCCCAGTAAGACAGAACGTTTTATACAAGAAGTATGTCCATGCTTTTCTGAGGAAGGAAAGGTAAATGGAAAGGCATGGGAGGAGGTAGGCCCAAGGAGCCTTATCCTTAACCCCACTGCAGTCTTTCCACCGCAGGAAAGTGCAGGATTGGCAAGCTCTCCCTGGGGTGATAGATCAGGACTCAGGTAATAGCGGAAAGCGCCGATCCTACTCTTAAAATGGATACAAGAGAGCATTTGGGGTTTTTCTTTTTAATGCCTGCTTTTAAAAAATAAAAAAGGGGGAATATGCCGGGAGCCGGTCCATCCTTGCTGTTTCAAGGGACCTGGCATATATGGCATATTGTTCTTAATATGTTTGCTCACCTTTTTGGCACTATGTGCTTTAACCAAGGTCACCTCTTTGAGAAAGGTTGTTTCCCCAGGTAGGGATTTTCCCCTGAAGTTAGGGAGGGAATAAACCCCCTTAACTAAGTGCCAGGTGGGTAATTAGTCACTTTAACTACGAACAATCATGCTTAAGCTACATAATCTTTACTCCCTGGAATGGAGATAAGAAACGCCCTAACCTTTGGAATAGAGATTGATAGGATTGGAATCAACTGCTATAAATACAGATGTAACAAGACAACAAGAGACAGAACTTAGAAGACAGAACCAAGAGACACAGAACCTACACAGAACCTAGAGACAGAAGGACTTCGCTGGAGAGAACATGGCCACAGAATGTAGAGATAGAACCTAGTGAGAGAACCTGGCTGAAGAACCTCGAAACAGAACCTGGCAACAGAACCTTGATAGAACATGGCAAGAGAACCTGACTAGAACCTGGTGATTGAACCTGGCTGGAGAACCTGGACAGAACCTGGCTGGAGAACCTAGTGAGGTAACATGGCTACAGAACCTTGCTGGAGAACCCGGAGAACCTAGCAAGAGAACATGGACACAGAACCTGGCTGGAGATCCTAACCAGAACCTCGCTGGAGATCCTGAGCAGAACCTCTCTGGAGATCCAGACCAGAACTTGGCTGGAGATCCTGGCTAGGCTGCTGATCAACTGAACACTGTCTCCGTGTCCTTCCTTCTTCGCCGACTCTGTCGACGCTTTTGGGAACCCCTGGACCTGCTGGGGTTGGACCCCGGCAAATGATGAGAGAGAATCATGGATCAGCTGCCTCCTGTATCACCCCCTCCCCACTGGGGATCCAGCCTGCAACGAGGGCATGTGCCCTGACCGGGAATCAAACCAGGGACCCTTCAATACACAGGTTGACACTCTCCCCACTGAGGAACACTGGCCAGGGCCACAGTGGTTTTTTCTTAGAAATATGCATTTCTACTATTTCAGAAAAGAAGAAAGATCAATGATGAGTGATCATCCTAGATTGGCTGCCTTCTGCCAGAAGAAAGAGTGGCATGTGTTCTCATCTGCTCAGCAGAAGGAATAGGCCCTGGCCAGTGTTGTTCACTGGTTAGACCTTCGGATGCCCAGGGAAGGGTCGCTGGTGGGATTCCAGGTCCAGAGCACATACCTGGGATGCAGGCTTCATTGCCTGCCCCGGTCTGGGCTCCTGTGGGAGCCAAAGATCCATGTGTCTCTTGCATATTCATGTTTGCTTTTTTGTTTCTTCTCTATCCCCACCCTCCCTCCCTCCCTCTGTCTGTAAAAAACATATCCTCTGGTAAGAATTAACCAAAACATAAACAAGAAAAACGTACAAAGAAGGAAAAGATTTGGAGGCTGTGAAAAAGCAGCATACCCCTAAAGAAAGGCACCATGATGAGCAGAGCATTCGGCTCCGCTGATGTTTTTCCACGGAATGTGTCTATAAGATAAAAATAAAATGTCTGAGTGTCTCTCAGCTGGCCAGATCCTGACACAACAGGACGAGGCCATTCTAGCGTGGTCCTTGCAGGGTCTCCCAAGCCACCACGTTGGGGCGAGGCTCTGCGGCGGGGGGCGAGGCCAGGAGGAGCAGAGGAAAGCGAGGCGTGAAGGAGGCGGGGAATGGACAGAGGAGGGTCCTGCACGTGCTCCCCTCTACTGCGTTGTGTCGCTGCTCCCAGAGTCCCCCCCACTGAGAAGATGGGAGCAGACTCATCCGGTGTCAGTGACCGAGGGACATACAGGCTGAGGGACACACAGACTGAGGGACACATAGACCGAGGAACACAGAGACCGAGGGACACACAGATAATCGAGGCCACAGTGGCCTGGAGAGGTGACATCCGGGAACCTGTGACCACTGTGTTGGTTCCTTTTATCCTCCCAGATGTACCTTCTCAGAGGTTTTTGACTCCAGAACCCTGGATTCCAGTTCCACAGACAGCACCTACTTCATGGTGACTCTGCCCAAGACCCAAGACCTCTCTGGACAACCATTCACACATCAGTTGTTTGGAAAGTGATCTCAAACTTATTCTATATAGTTATTGCATGTATGAAAAATAAATCAGAGCCAAGCAGTCATCTGTTTGATGTATTATACATTTGTATCATACATACATTTTAGTTTAGAAAATGACATTTCTCATTCAAAGTTGCCTTCCTAAGTGTAATTAAGTGAGCATGTTAAAAACTTTGTAAGAGTGAATGTTTTACTTGGCAAATGTTTAGAAAATTGGTAAGTATTACTGTGTATCGCTGCCCAAGGAACTGTTGGGGGTCATGTGTTGTCACCAAAGCAGAATGTTTGCTCAATGACTGGTCCCCTTGTTGAGACAACCTTCATGGTTTTCCCTTCATTCTGTTATGAACCTATAGGCAGAAGGTAGAATTAGGCTTGTACTGATGCCACAGCTCCCACCTGCTGTGATGATGGAAAGAGGCCTGATGCTCCAAGCATCATGAGAACACCAGCAAGCGAGGCTCAATGACTGAGCGTTGACCTATGAACCAAGAAGTCCCCTTGATTCCTGGTAAGGGCACCCCCATCACCTGATTGTTTCTCTTTGTCTCCCTGTCCCTCTGTGTCTCAGATCAAGAACAACAGATTTAAAATAAAACTGGAAACTGTCCAATCTGCTCCTATCCTCCTCCCAAAAAGGTATCAGATTTTACTGAAAACACCCACCACTTGTCTTCCTTAGTCATCGTGAGAATTCCAGTTCATGAATGTTCAGAGCATCTCAGTTTCAAACGTGTGTGCACATCTACACCCAAACAGCGGAGCATCGCATCCTGGAGAATTTTCCATTTCCTTCCAAAGGAAGTGAGATGTCTCACACTGGAAATGGAAACAAATGGTAGGAAAAGCTGGGCATGGAGATCAAGGCTAATCATTGCAACCGGGGAATGATGTACTCAACAAATCACAGCATGAATAGTCAAACCAGAACATTCCTGTACGTGGAGGTTTGGGCACGGGGACACCAACATTTTTAATGTGAATGAGCACTTGATTGTGCAAAGCTTTCCTTCCTCCCCTGAGAGATACTCAGCAGAGGTGCTGAGCCACTTGGAAATGTGTGCTGTTTCAATGCGATGCTGGGGGTGGGGGTTTGCCCCTCCTGGCCTGAGCGAGAGAGCCCACCTTCCAATGTGCACAGGGCCCCTGCTTGGGTGTCAACAGCTCCATGACTGTGGGCTGGCTCCTCCCGAGTCCGCTGAGACCCACAGAAAACAATATCCCAACTGGCAGATTTCTCCTGGTCCTGAGGTGTTTCAGGATTGGGTTAATGAGGGAAAACACAAGTATGAAGGTGTGGCTCAAAGGTTGCTTCTGAGAGTTTCAGGTCACCCACCCAAGCCCTCAGTCATTGGAGGGAATGAGGTTTCAATTCTTCACATAGAAATGCCATCATTTTTTAAAATATATTTTTTATTGATCTCAGATAGAAAGGGAGAGGAAGCGGCGGGAGACGAGAGAGAGAGAGAGAGAGAGAGAGAGAGAGAGAGAGAGAGAGAGAGAGAGTGAGAGAGAGAGAGAGAGAGAGAGAGAGAGAGAGAGAGAGAGAGAGTTGAGGAACATCCATGGTGACAGAGAATCACGGATCCGCTGCCTCTTGCAGGCCCCACACTGGGCATCAAGCCCACAACCCGAGCATGTGCCCTGACCAGGAATTGAACCCTGACCTCCTGGTTCATAGGTCGATGATCAAGCACTGAGCCACACCAGCCGGGCAGGAGAGGGAAGGTCATGGTCCCAGTTCGTGGGTTTGGTGACCCCTTCAGGAGCTCTCCTCCAGGAACAGGTGCAGTCCTAGGTCCCTCAGGCTGAGGGGTGACGGGCCCTCACCGCGTGGGCCTGCTCCCTGCATTGATGTCCGTCTGCTCTGTTGTAAGAAAAGAGGGGCCTCTGGTTGCTGTGGCCCCGTCGCCTCCCCAAGCAGAGGCTACCTGTTCCCTGGAGCCTCGCTGGACTCCCACCCATGGGCCCATGAGCATCAGTGCCCCAGGCCTCGCTGGACATTACCTGTGAACCGGTGGCCAGGAATGACCGACACGGCCTGCCTGCTCTGCTCACGCGGGTCCATGGCCCATCAGACTCCCCATAAGAAACGTGCAGTGAAGGATTTCAGACGGGTCAGGGGAGGGTTAGACACCCGGACCCAGGTACAAGGCCAGCACCAGGAGCTGCTGCGAGGTGGGCTTCGCACACACTGTGAGGTGAGGTGCACCTAGCAGCTCTCAGCAGGGTGGCGAGGGCCTGTGTCCTGGTAACTCGCAGTGCCGCCTGCCCAGGCTCAGTGGGAGGGGGTGGCCACGGGGAGGAGCATGCCTGACCCCACGCCTCCTGCTCAGGCAGCCGAGTCCACGCAGAACAGTGGGGCTGCGCGAGCTCTAAACTGGCTCCCGGGCCCCACGCCCTCTGCCTCCCTTGTCCACCTCAAGGCCGGGCAGACGCTGTTCACCGAGAGACGCACGTTTTAGCCACCTGAGCCAGAGGCGCCGGTGCTGACCCCACTCTGAATGACACTCCAAAGCCTGGGTCACCCTCCCGCTTTATAGCTTGGAAAGGGGCACAGAGACTTTGGGGGTCTTGCCTTAGGACACACAGTTGTGAGGGCAGAGCTGAGACTCAAACCCTTGTGGGCAGACCTGGCGCCCTCATGCTGTGCCCCAGGTGAGATGCCGATGCTACTGAGGCAGCAAGAAGGGTGAGGGCGACCAGTGCCCAGACTGAGGCAGCACAGGTGTGTTCACAGGCACACGGGCACTCACACACACACATGCACACACACACACCCACCTGTACACACCCTCTCTGGCTTTCACCTCTGAGGCTACAGAGGTCTGAGGAATCAGGGGCAGAGCCAGGAGAAGCCAAGGGGTTGTTGGGGTCCTATTCATGTTCCTGGTGAGTCTGTCTCAATCCCTCTCCCTGGCAGGAACCTCACTGGACTGATGCCAGATTCCTACCTTCCCGGGTTCAGGTCTGTGGCTGAGCATTCTTTGAGGCCCTCCTGGAACTCTGCTTTCAGTGATGAGGGGAATGAGGCATGTCGGCTTCAGGTTTGTCTGGACACAAACTTTATTAAAACGAGGCCAAAAACACCATGAGGGACATTGGTGTTGACATCCCCATAGCACTTAAGGAACTGTTTGTCTATTGCCTCTCCTCTTGAAAATGGAGGATGTTTGACCAGTTTCTTCTGTACTAAGTACACTCTTGGAGAAGCAAAGGAGCCAGCAGGCATCCTCTGAAGCCCCGTCAGAGCTGGGAAATGAGGTATGTGGCGCCTACACTTGCCCTGTGGCTGCTGAGGTGCAATTTAGGGCTCATGATGCATCCTCCATGCAAACACCGGGCTTCTTCCCTGAGTGTGTCCTCTGGTGTCGGATGA
This sequence comes from Myotis nattereri, assembly GCF_964212035.1. NCBI lineage: Eukaryota > Metazoa > Chordata > Mammalia > Chiroptera > Vespertilionidae > Myotis > Myotis nattereri. The sequence goes on along the minus strand of NC_138094.1, from coordinate 43,594,054 downwards.
GATTGTACTGAAGTGTAAAGCCTCGCCCACACTCCCTGCAAACATATGGCTTTTCCCCAGAGTGTGTCCTCTGGTGTTTGATGAGATTGGACTTAAGTGTAAAGCCTTGCCCACACTCCCTGCACACATATGGCTTCTCCCCTGAGTGTGTCCTCTGGTGATTGATGAGATCAGATTTCTGTGTAAAGCCTCGCCCACACTCCCTGCACACATATGGCCTCTCCCCTGTGTGTGCCCTCTGGTGTCTAATGAGATTATACTTCACTGTAAAGCCTCGCCCACACTCCCTGCACACATATGGCTTCTCCCCTGAGTGTGCCCTCTGGTGTCTGATGAGATGTGACTTCTGTGTAAAGCCTTGCCCACACTCCCTGCAAACATAGGGCTTCTCCCCTGAGTGTGTCCTCTGGTGTCTGATGAGAGGTGACTTATCTGTAAAGCCTCGCCCACACTCACTACACACATAGGGCTTCTCTCCTGAGTGTGTCCTCTTGTGTATGATTAGAGTTGACTTATATCTAAAGCCTCCCCCACACTCCCTGCAAACATGGGGCTTCTCCCCTGAGTGTGCCCTCTGGTGTCTGATGAGATGTGACTTCTTTGTAAAGCCTCGCCCACACTCCCTGCACACATATGGCTTCTCCCCTGAGTGTGTCCTCTGGTGTGTGTCGATATGTGACTTATCACTGAAGCCTTGCCCACACCCTCCATGCTTGATTGTTACAATTTTTGACATTCTTACTTCCACAAATAATTTGCCTGTGTTCTTTGCGTTAACATTCTGGCCTGTGCTGGGCTCTTCCTCCATTATTCTCTCAGGTTCACTGGAGCTCCCTGTTTGTCCGTTTGGAGGCTTGAAAGAGGCCCTTGAAGTTCCCCTGTGCCTGATCCTTTTAAGCAAAGGTTTGGACTTCCATTTGACCTCTTGACCTTCAACTTTGTCATTCAAGCCATGTGGACCAGTCTGTTGCTGCTGCTGTTGATTCTGACGCTCTGGGCCAGCTACCTCCGCCTGGATGTGCTTTATTGCAGATGCTCCTGACAAAATCTCAGAGGGGTGATTGCGTTTCACATGTTGGCTGAGGAATGTCCGACTGGAGAAGGCCACAGAGCAGGAGGGACATGGGTGGATCTCTGGCTTTGGTTCTGCTGGAGAAGAAAGTTTTGGTCAGGGCAGGTGTGGGCAAGCCTGCCTGTGCCGTACGCTCTGTCTCCTGGTAAGACCTGTCCCCGGAATCATTCTAGCTGTGTTGACAGTGCAAGTTCTGCCTCCCACAAAGTGTTCCTTCACTGTCTACTTTTCTTTTTCTTTGTCTGCACTACTCTTCTTCAGAAATCCAGAGACCCCATATCAAAAGTCTTTTCTACAGCCCTGGCCAGTGTGGATCAGTGGATAGAGCCTCAGCCTGTGGACAGAAAGGTCCTGGGTTTGATTCCCATCAAGAGGATGTGCCTTGGTTGCAGGCTTCTCCCCAGCCTGGGCCCTGGTCTGGGCGTGTGCAGGAGGCAGCCAGTCAATGTGTTTCTCTCACATCGACATTTCTCTTTGTAATTCCCTCCCTCTTCCACTCTCTCTAAAAGTCAATGGAAAAATATCCTGGGATGAGGATTGAAAAGAAAAAAGGTCTTACAGATCAAGGACCATCAGAAGGCATTTCACTCCTTATATGGGTTGGACTATTGTGACCTTTCCATATACATGTATCTTCTAAGTCATGTTAAAGAGAAAAACCACAGGCCTGGCCAGGTAGCTCAGTGGTTGAGCATCAACCCATGAACCAGGACGTCACCAGTTTGATTCCTGGTCAGGGCACATGCCCAGGTTCTGTGCTCGATCCCAGCAGGAGGCAGCTGATCCATGTTGATATTTCTATCCCTCTCTTCATTTCCCTTCCTCTCTCTCTCAAATCACTAAAAATATTTAAAAATAGAGAAACCATAGGCCCCAACTAGCAATTGCTTCTCTCTCAGTTTTCCACAAATCACAAAATGGAAATATGTCCTTCCTCACACAGCATTCCTACTTGATTTCTTTCATTGTTAGCCTACTTCAAATACACTACAAAGTCCTGTTTCAGAATATCTTTCCAACCATCCCCTAGCCAGTTTGGATCAGTAGATAGAGCTTCGCCTTGCGGACTCCAGGGTCCTGGGTTTGATTCTAGTCAAGGGCACATACCTGGGTTGCAAGCTCAATCCCCAGCCCTGGTTGGGGTGTCTGTGGGAGACAAGCTATTGATGTTTCTCTCTCTGTCTCTCCCCCTTCTACTCTCTCTCAAAAAATAATCAGTGGAACAATATCCCTGGGTGAGGATTAACAAGAACAACAAAAATATTTCCCCAACCTGCTTCTTAAACTCCTGACTCCCATCTCTCTCCAGCCAGTCCGCCTTCCTCTCTCACTGGGAGTTGAAATAATCTCAGAGGGGATTCCCCACTGAAGTTTATTTCCCCCAAAAATTAACAAAGCATAGTTTTAGAACATGCCACTCTGCAGCGGAAAACTGCTCAGTTGTCCCGTCTCACTCAAGAAAGTCCCCAGTATCTCAGCTTGGATCATAGGCACTGTATTTCCCGGCTGCTAGGCATCTGTCCAACCTCTGTTCTTGCCCTCTGTACTGAGACTGAGATGGGAGTAGCCCTCAGCCAGCTCAACACCCCACCTCTTTCCTTCCCTGCACCAGCCACTCCCTCTGCCTGGGACCTTGTGACACAACTGTTGTAAATGTTGTCTCCTGAGAAAGCCTTCCCTTGACCTTTGCAATCCGGCACACCCACCTTCCCCTCACACTGATCCCTAGGCACTTGTCCTGGGCCCGTTTTCTCCAAAGCGCTAACCACTGTGTGATATTAAGCACATGCATATATGTCTGCCGGGGCTTCCATCCTTCACCAACCAGCTGCTCAGGAGCAGTGATTCTGATCATCGTGTTAATCTGTATTTCCAGCTCCCAGAACCCTGTGTGGCACCGAGTAGGAATTCACATGACAAGTCACAAAATAATGAATGAATGCATGTTAACACACACATTTCATTTAGAAATATGCAGTAAATGAAGAAGAAACAGCTAAAGTGTTAAAAAAAACAACAACCCAAAAACAACCACCTTGATGAGAGAGCTGGTTAAGTACCTGAAACATTTTTTTTTTTTTTGGCTCTGATTTTTTCAGCACTATATGATGCCGTGCATTTTGTGCATGAAGTATTTTTAAAAATGTAACACAAATTGGCCCAGGCCATTGTGGCTCAGTTGGTTGAGCATTGTCCCATTCACCCAGAGGTAGCCAGTTTTATTCCTGGTCAGGGCACATGTCAGGGTGGTGGACTTGATCCCCAGTAAGGAGAATGCAGGAGGCAGCAGATTGATATTTCTCTCCCTCTCCCTTCATCTCTGTCTCTAAAACCAATAAAAGCATATTTTTAAGAATTAGAACAAAAATAAAAATATTAAAATTATTCTTAAGAATCAAAAACCTATGTGATGAGCCATCAATTTCTGAAGCATCTGATTTGAAGCTTTGCTGACTCTAGAGTGGATTTTACTCTACTTGAGAGTTGGAGCATGAAAACTTCTAAGAATTCTTTCTTTCCATGTTGAAGAAGAGTGGTGCCCACCTCTCCCGGCCACAAGCTCTGTCTTCCACTTGCTGCCCCACTTGATGCCCAGCTTTTGGCCATACTCTTCTCCATACCAGACCAGCAGCTCACAGCCCGTCCTCACGACCCGGCAGGTTCGGTAGAAAATCTGCCTGTGATATTGAAAGGCCACCAGGTTCTGTTCTTCCTCATCCCGGGCGCAGTTCACGTACCTGGCGTTGAGGCAGATGAAAGGAAAGAAAACCACAGGCGATGAGCTTCCACTACCTGTCATATCGTGTCCAGATCCTCACTGACGCGTAAGGCCCTCAGCACTGATGGCACCCACCCACATGCTCCTGGGGAAACTTCTGTTCAATGTCCAAGCCTCTGTCACAAGGTCATGTGAATTCCTGTCTCTACGTCCTGCTCACAGTGCTCATCCTGCCTAATGCCATTTCCAAAGCCTCATTCCAGACTTCCCCATCAAACCCGGTGGCCTCTAGCTTCTCTAAGCTGTAAGTCAGGTTCTGTGTTACACCCCAGGACTCGGGGCTTGCTCTAGGACTCACACCATTCAACATTCAGTCCAAGTCTCCCTTCTCTTCAGAGGCCTTTGTCGAGTCTCCCCACACTTTATTGAAGGCATCATTCAGTTGCCTCCCCCAGGTTCCCACAGAAATGTCGAGGTCTCTCTTTCTTAGAAAAATAACACAGAACAATATTAGTTTATTCATAATCTGTCTCCCCTGACACAAGAGAGCCCCTCAGGAAAGGGCCATGAGCACTATGACTCTGCAGGCTCCAACATCCAGTTCTAGTTAGAACTGAGTCTGGGATGATGTGCTGCCCTCACAGGTTTAGATTATCCTTGGTTCAAGGCTATGTGGGCACTAGGCACTTGTTGAAAAATAGGAAAATTAGAGTTAAATGTTTATGAAATAAAATGTTTCATGTCCGTCTGCAGTAAGTCCTCCCTAGGGACATGGATTGTGTGATCTGTGTAAGTAATGAATTCCTTCCTCTAAACTGGAATATAGTAAGTGTTTAACTAATGTCAGTTAGATAAATCACAGAGTAATCCAGGGTCCTCAAGGTTTTTCCCAGTGCCCAAAGTAGAGACTTCTATTTTGAGGACATATGCTATACTTTTACCTCCTTTTTTTCCTAAATGTCACTAGATGTTAAAGATCACTGTATGGAGAAAAAGGGGGAACAGAGTACTGAGGGAGACCATTAAGGAGGCATGATGGGAAGGACAGACATGTGGTTTGTGAGGCATGAGTGTCCTCTCCGGCACCCAGAAGCCTAGTGACCTTACCTCATCCAGTTGGCCTGAGATGTATCCTTTCCATCCACATACTCATAGCAGTTTCTCCCTTTGGTGATCTGCATTTCAGGAAAAGAAGTTAAAGGCTGTGTGTGTGTGTGTGTGTGTGTGTGTGTGTGTGTGAGTTTGAGTGTATATAATAGAATAATTACTTTATTCTAGTGTCATCAAATCTCTTTCAGCCTGCATGGTGATTCAACTGCCAATGGTGATCACAGGACATTTTTCTTACTCATCATCTACACTTCTTAGTCAATTTGTCCACTAAGCAGGAGCCCCACAAGGGAGGAGTCTGTACCACTTTGCTCCCATTTACCCTCTGATCCTTAGAGAGGAGCTCCATGTTCATGCAAAGTCCGCCCAGTACACAGAGCTAACTAACCATATGGTCCCCATCCATGTCCTAGCATGTAGAAGGTGGGGCAATCCAAGCCACAGGAGGGCCGGGAAGCCAGAGGACAGGGAAGAGGTAAAGTTCTCACCAGCCAGGAGTAGCCGCTGTTGGCTGTGGCTTCATCTTCTGTGATCTGACCCTCATAAGGGCCAAAGTGCAGGCCCACCGGCAGATCACATTCCTCATTCCACACTCCAAGCCCAGCCTCAGGGATGCCTGATGGTCCGATTCTCAACCCAGGGGGCACAGTGAGGGCTGAGCGGTTGGCATGCCCCTTGTCCACGGCACTGTCTTTTACAAACGTAGGAGGCCCGTGCACAGCACAGCTGTCAATGAAGAAGTTCTGACACTTCTCACAATCTGGAGGCAAGAGCAACAGGGATTAGTCAGGGTGCAGTGCATGTCACTGCACTTGAAGAGTTTCAGAAAGAGCTCCCATCAGTGAGCCTCAATCCTATATTCCCGGTCACGAGAGGAAGGGAATGATTTGGGCACCCAAAGACCAGTGAAATTATTGCATCAAGGACATAACATGCTCCTTGGTTAGGGTGAGCTTACACAGGTAGTCATCGTCCTGGGGCTCGCTGATCTCTTGGTAGACATGGCCCTTTCTCTCTCGTAGGCTATACATCTTCACTTCGATCTCCTTTCTCCTGAGGTCTACATGAGAGAAGAGCTGGTGAACGAAGTGGGTCTGGAACATGAGTCCCTGACTTGTCAGAAAACACACAATGTCTTCCCATCAAATGATCACCTGTTCTTTATAGTATCTGGTATTTTTCTCCATTAACTAAAAGACTAGTACGCCACACTGACTACCGATGGCTGATTCAATTTTAGTTTCTAGATGATCCCATTATCAGGTTCAACCTTCCAAGCTTTGGTCATTCATAAAGTATGTATTGAGGGCACGTTATGTGTTAGGCACTGAATAAAGATCTGGGCACACAACACCAAGAGAATATGGTTGCTATTATCACAGATGGATTTATTGGACAACTTGCATGTGCCAATTGTTTGAGATTTAATTTAATGCTTTCAAACTATATGTGTCCATGTTTCCTTATGTTCACTGTATACATTAGCATTCAGGAGCTCAGAGAGTTTGGAAGATTAGCTCAAAGCTTCAGTGCTAACTCCAGTTACAAGTCTAGGCCTGTTGAAAGTCCACCCCACATACCTAGGCTATACTGACCAGCCTTTCTAGAGGAATTAGTGGAACTGAAATCTCCAAATTGTTGAACTTACCCAATTTTGATCTAGGGTGCTGTCCGGAGGTACTTGCTTCTCCAGGAGGGGGCACTGGTTTCTGGGTCTGCTCTGAGCCACTTGTGGTCAACAAATTTGCTGTTCCTGACAATTCCTTCAAACTGGACTCATTACTTAATGGCGCCCTGGACTTTGCCTTCAGTGTGAAAGGCAAAGGGAAATAAATGTAACGTACATTTATTTAATTATGTAGGGTTTATGATATACATGACTTTAATGAACACTTCAACACCTCTTGGAAATACCTGGGAAGTATGAAAATTAGAGGAAAAAGAAATGGCCAATGTGGGTTTTGAATCGAAGACTAGAACCCATGCCTTAAGGCTCTTTCTTTTATAGCACATTGAGAATGAAGGATACTGGGAAGAGAATAAGACATAGTTGGGCCCTAACCAGTGTAGTTCAGTTGATAGAGTGTCGGCCTGCAGACTGAAGGGTCCTGAGTTGAATTCTCGTCAAGCGCGAGTTCCTTGGTTGCAGGACCCTCCTCCCTGGCCTGGACCTTGGTCTGGGCTTATGCAGGAGGCCACCAGTCATTATGTGTGTCTCTCACATTGATATTTCTCTCTTTCTCTCCCTCTTTTTTCTATTCCCCCTAAAAATCAATGAGAAAATATCCTTGGGTGAGGATTAAGAAAAAAAGAAAGAAAGAAATAGTTGGCAGAGCCCTGGCTGGTGTAGCTCAGTTCGTTGAACTGAAGGGTTGCCGGTTCCATTCCCAGTCAGGGCACATGCCCCAGTTACGGGTTATTGATCCATGTTTTTCTCTCTCACTGATGCTTCTCTCCCTTCCTCTCTCTCTCAAATCAGTAAAAACATATTTTTTAAAAAGAAATGGCTGGCAGAAACCTACCATGACAATAAAGGAAATTATGCTAAAATGTGCAATTTACTATATCATGGAAAGAACAGTTGTAATTAGATTAGTTGGTTCCCACCAATTCTGTTTGAATAAGGTTGTGATACCAGCCTGTTCTCTTCATTTTCCTGACCTATAACATGCTAATTCTTAATGTTATAATGAACATGAAATATAATGATGTTCACCAAAGTGTTCTGTGAGCACTTTGATACAGTATGAATGTGAGATTACAGTCCTGCTATCAATGTCCCTCTCAGCCATCTCTATATTTGAAATCACATGTAATTTATCTTCATTATTCTTTGACCCTACTCTAGTTTAATTTGTAAATTTGAAAGCACTCTTTCAGCAAACATTCAGGGGCCCTCAGGGACCCTGAATTGGGCCTGGGACTTCTGAGAAGAATCTGGTGTGAACCAAAGAGCTCACAATGCAGAGGTAGGCAGGCGGAGCCAATGATTCAAACAAGATGACACTGGCCTAATTAGAGCTCAGAGAAAGAAGCCATACTTCTTCTGACTGGAATGAGCATTCAAAACCAGTTCCAGATGAGCTTCTATTGAATAGTGTGTCATCTCTATGAAGTTCTTAAGTCACTTTATTTATTGTTTATTATTTCTGAATCGTCAAACCTGAAGCACCCCAGAGTTGAGAGGCTTTCTTTTATTTGACTGGGAGGCTCTGATGCTGGGGTTGCTATATCCATCTTCATCTGGGACCATGCACCGTGCAAACTGCCTATATATCAGTGAGCTTCTGCAAGTCGGAAGTCTTAGTGCATTTCTCACTGGAGCATAGCAGAGCAGAACTGCGTTTGGAATCATCAGTCAGTGAAAGATGTAATCATGTATGGATGAGACAGTGGAAAGTGCATAAAACTATGGAAATTTTAATGAGCTTGTAAGTGGTTTAGAGATGAAGCTATGGATTAGATTGCACGACCACCGATACTGTGATTTCAGACATACAATCAAACACTTGTATATGTCTGAAACCTCAGTTTCCTCATCAGAAATGGTGATACTTATAGTACCTACCTCATAGGGTTGTGGTAAGGTTTAAGTGAGTTTATGCACGTAGAATTCTTAGAGTCTGAAGCATTGTGAAGATAAGACCCGTGGTAGCTACTATTGTTGCTGATGTTATTAACGACTAAGATGATATTGGGCATTTTGTTGAAGAGGTCAGGAAAGGAAGGTGGCACTCTGATTTTTCCTCCTCTTCCCTGCATTTGCATCCAGGAGGAAGATTTTCTTTTCCACAGGATTTGGGAAATACTCACCTTCTGATGTTTATTCTGTTCCACTCTGAGGGCCACCCAAGAAGGTTTAGCTAAAAGATGGTGAGAAATCAATAATATATATAATTTCAGAGAGGAAGGGAGAGGGCGAGGGAGAGAGAGAGAGAAACATCAATGATGATAGAGAATCATGGATTAGCTGCCTCCTGAATACCCCACACCAGGGATCAAACTGGCCGTGTGCCCTGACCGGGAATTGAACTGTGACCTCCTGGTTCATAGGTCGACACTTAATCTCTGAGCCACGCCTGCCGTGTGAGAAATCAGTTTTGGTTGGTAATTGTTTCAAAATGTGGAGATTTTTATCTTTCAGAATTCTGAATTATAGAGTAATCCCAGGACAGACCAAGGATGATTGGAAAATGTTTCCTGAGGTTTCATTAGGCTTATGCTTTTATTGGGAGCATCAGCTAATTTTCTTAAAATGTTAAAAAATAGCCCTAGCCAGCTTGGCTCAGTGGATAGAGCGTCAACCTGCGGATGGAATGGTCCTGGGTTCTATTCCAGCCAAGGGTGCATGCCTGGGTTGCGGGCTCATCACAGGTGTGCAGGAGGCAGCCAATCGATGGCTCTCTCTCATCATTGATGTTTTGATCTCTCTGAATTCCTCTCTGAAATCAATAAATATATTTTAAAAAAATAGACAAAACCCCATCTGTACTTCATCCTCTGTTCAATATATATATTTAAAGTAGAAGCCCGTTGCACAAAGATTCACGCAATAGGCCTTCCTTCCCCTGGCTGCCTGCACTAGATTTCCTCTGGCACCGGGGTCCCAGGCCTTTGCTCCAGCCACTGAGGAGAAGCCAAGCCTCTTCCGTCTTCAGTCTTCACTCCAGCCAGAGCCTTCAGTCTTCTCTCAGCGGCTGCCCTGGTTAGGCAAATTAACTGCCATCTTTGTTCGGTTAATTTGCATGTGTATCCTGATTGGCTGGCGGGCCTGGCAGAGTGACACCGATTTGCATGTTTCTCTTTTATTTGTGTAGAGTGGCCTACCCCTGGCTGGCCATCTCAGTTGGTTGGAGTACCATGTTTTACACCAAAAGGTTTCCGGTTTGATCCTTATTGGGGCCTACACAGGAGGCAACTGATGGATGTTCCTCTCTCACATTGATGTTTCTGTCTCCCTTTCTGTCTCCCTCCCTTCCTCTCTCTAAATTCAATGAATATCCTTGGGTGAGGATTTAAAAAATAAAATTGCCCTAAAAAGCAAAAATAAAAAATTGGCCTTTCATGACACAAGTATAATAAAGGTCATGTAACTGCAAAGAATCTCTACTCTGTAACCCAGCGCTTTCTCCTCTCTGTCTTCTGTCTTCACACTGGCCTTGTCCAGTCCACCTTGGACAAGGCACCAGGACCACCTTGGCTCCTTTCTTTCTTATCCTTCCTCCTTTGCACATTTGGATTGTGACCACCTTCTCTAATCACTAGATTCTGATCAGCATCACACAGTCTTAGGGACAAAGACTCAGGTCTAGTCACCACATAAACAGAGTTTCGGGCAAGCTGGACATAACGTCGTGACTTCAGCTATGTTTCAACCTCAGACCCATGGAACTACAGACCCTACCAATCAGACTTTCATGAAACCTGGCAGATGATGCCATGGCTGCCATGGAACCTGATACAATGATGAACTACTTCCTACCCTGGCCCACAACCCAACCCCCTAACTACCATGAGTAATAATTTTCCCATATGTCCCCATGCAGGTCTTAGAGCACTGCTCACCTGTCAAAACTTCCTCCTTCTATGTGATCACAACTCTTCTGAATTAGTTATTTTTTACTCACTGTTATATTTTTGTATACTTACTTGTTAATGTTCTATAAGTATACAATTATATTATTATTCTATTTTATTTTTTCCACCACCATTTATACTCCTGTATTATTATTTTTTCATCCTCACCTGAGAATATATGCTTATTGATTTTAGAGAGAGAAGAAGAGGAAGAAAGAGAGGGAAACATGGATGTGAGAGAGAAACATCGATGAGTTGTATCCCATACACACCCCGACTGGGGATGGATCACGAAACCTTTTTGGTGTATGGGAGGATGCTCCAACCAACGGAGCCACCGAGACATGGCTATTCAATTATTTTTATTTTGAGAGAATGTTTATTAAAACTAGGGACAGTGAAACAAGGATAGAAGCAGCAGCAGGAGAGAGCTTAGGCTGGGCTGCTGTGTTGCTCTAGAAAGGTTAAAGGAAAGAGTTCAGCCTAGGCGGGCGGCTTTGGCTCATTGGAAAGTCATAGAAAAGGGGCCTTGGAGCCAGGTTCAGGGGGTTAGCCTGAATGAGCTGCCCCTGCCCGTACTCCCTGGTGCAAGTCTCCTGGGTCCCTTAGTTTAGGAGATGCACACCGAGTGGGGGTTGGGGGGAGGAGAGGGGAAAGGGTGAGGGGTCTGTGTGCTCCCGGAGAGAGAACAGCTTAAAATATATATATTTTAGAGCACCATTGCACGAAATTTATAAATTTCTGCACCGTGGGAATGGCGGTGGTTGTGGGGGGGCGGGGGGGAATTCCTGAGCCCGGCCTGTGCCCTCTGTGGCTCTGACAGTCTGGAAGTCCTGCGATCCATCGCCTACAGTGGGAGGTCCCGTTCAGTAGCCCCAGCTCTGCATTGGTGGCCTGGGCCTCCCTCTTTGGGGTGACGGGGAGCCCCCATTGATGACCCAGTGGCTAGTGGCCTGGGCCTCTCTCTGCAGGGCATCATGGGGGATTGGGGGGCCGGACCAATTGCGTTTCACAGGCCTTGGCTGGCCTGGCGCCAGTGGGTGTCATAGCCTGGTCATTTGGTGGGTCCTTCAGCTGGTCCGCCCTGGATTTGCATATTATGGTTTCATTATTGTAGATTTGGGGGGTGGGTCTGGGTGAAGGTGAGAAAAGGGGGAGAAATGGGGGACCTCTGTGATAGTGTCAACACTAAATCTGTATATAATTATTGTTACACATTGAAAGAGGTTTTATGACCCTGGCCAGTGTGGCCCAGTGGTTGAGCCACGACCTATGAACCGTGAGGTGGGGGGCCGGCAGGAGGCAGCCATGGAGGTTTCTCTCTCACCTGTTTCTCTCTCTCTCTCTCTGTCTCTCTCTGTCTCTCTCTCTCTCTGTAAAATAAATTATTCATTAAAAGGGGTGTATGTGAACAGCCCCTGGCTGTGTAACTGCTCTGCCTCTTGCTCCTCCCCGGTAACTCCCGAGAGGCCGCCCGACCTACACCAGGTCAGGGTCAGGCAGCTGCGCGCCCTCCGCCCGCACCTCTTGGCCTCGGGGTCCACTCGTCATCGGAGTCCTCGGAGTCCTCCACCCGGGGCCTGGCCGTCCTCCCGCGGCGACACATGAACGCGGGTCGAGGGGCCCTGAGACCTGGAAGGAGAGAAAGAAAGAGTCTGTCCTGCAGGCGAAGAGCTGAGGGACAAACAGCAGAGCCAGCGCTTGGCGGGGGCAGAGCCCGGGGCCCTGGACGGAGCACCCCCGCCCCGCCCATCCCGCGACCCCAACCCCCTCGCTCACCCATGCTGAGCAGCGCCTCGTAGTTGCTCTTCACGTTGCGGTGCCGCGCTCGCTCCCAGGCGCCCATCTGCGCCCACTCCTCCCGGGAGAAGTTGATGGACACGTCCCTGCAGGCGGCCCTGGACTGGGGGAGAGACCGTCCGTCCGTTCATCCGTCCTCCCCGGCCCGAGGGGCGGCGCCCCGCATCCACCCCGTCCCCACCCCCCGTCCCCACCTCCACCCCCTCGGACCCCCTTACCTTAGGCCTATGCCCCGCTCTCCCCGCCTCCTCCACGGGGCGCTCCTGCAGGTCCCTGTCCGGGTCCATGGTGCCGCCAGCGGAGTCTCCTCCGGAGGACGCGGTGCCTGTGGGAGGAGGAGGCGCTGAGGGTACACGCTCCCACCTTGCAGGGCGAACCCCCCCCACCTCCCCAACCCCCAGACAGACCGGGGCCGCGGCCATTATGACCCACTAGGGGGCGCCTCCTTCCCGCCGCGGTTGGGGGGTCCCAGGGGGTACTGAGGGGCCCGGTCAGGGGGGTCTGAGGGGCGCGTTCCAGGGACTGAGAGGCGCAGTCAGGGGGAACTGAGGGGCGCGTTCTGGGGGGTCTGAGGGGCACGGTGGGGGGTCTGAGGGGAGCGGTCTGGGAGGTCTGAGGGGCGCGGTCAGGTGGGACTGAGGGGAGGGGTCTGGAGGGTCTGAGGGGAGCGGTCTGGGGGATTTGCGTGGAGCGGTCTGGGGGGTCTGAGGGGCGCGGTCAGGGGGGTCTGATTGGCGTGCTCAGAGGGATCTGAGGGGCGCGGTCAGAGGGGTCTGAGCGGCGCGGTGGGGGCGTTGAGGGCCCTTGGGGGTGGAGGTGGTTAGCCTTTACAATGGGGGGGGGGGGCTGTGCCGAGAGGAACCGGGTTCGGGAATGCACCCACGATTCAGGAGCAATGCACGCGGGAGGAGGCGCCTCAAGGGGCAGAGACGTCTCCGGCTTAGGAGATGGGCCCGCTGGACAGAATCCGGGTCTTTCTTGCCAGGAAAGTTGGGTGCTCGGGTCAGAGGATTTGGGACTCCTGTGAAGAGATTTGGGGTCTCAGGGACAGCCTCCAGGGTTTCTGTCTCGGAGTTGGGGATTTGGTCTTCCTGGGTGCCTTGGGTAGGGAGCCCAGGCTCGGGGTGTGCTGGGTCTGACCTTTGGGGGATTGAGCGTTCCTCTGGGCGCTGAGACCGGGGGTCCTCCGGGTTAGCGCACTTGGGGTCCCTGGAGGCTGACAGAGTGGGAGCCTCTCGGGAGGACACCCCGGGTCTTCGGCTGGGGGTTTGAAGGCCAGCGGCAAAGGGGTTCCCTCGCAAGGCTCCCGTTTTCCTGTCTGTCTCCAGGCCGCACTGCGAACCTGGCCGAGGTCCCCTCAAACCCGCGCTCCTGGCCGCGTGCTCCCGCCCTCAGGCGGTGTGCGGCCCGCTGAGGGGGAGCTTCCTGCCTCCAGAGCGTCAGCGCCAGCCGCCAATGAGTGCTGTGGTCACGGGGCCCGGCCTGCCAATGGGCGGTCAGAAACGCGAAAAGGGCGGGCCATGGAGGTGGAGCCTTCCTGCCAGTCAAGGAGAGAATCCTGTGGAAAGAGCCCGCCCTGCGCTCCCAACCCCCCATGGTGATTGGCTGCCCTGGGTCCTGCGAGTGTCCGTCAAGAAGCCTTCAGCCACTGGGAGGTGTCCAGGGCTTGGATTCCCGCTGCGTATGGGCGGGACCCCGGGAGCCGGGAGCCCCCAGCCAGGACAGGTGTTGGGCTGAGGCGGCCTTCCTGCCGCCTGACCGAGTCTCTCTTCCACCCGACGGTGTTTAGGTCCCGGACTGTCTTCCAGGCGCATTTGTTGGCTTCCTTAGCGAGAGGACCAGATGGTAGGTGGGGAGTTGCGTTCTGGGAAACAGGGATTCCCACTAGACCAGCGGTTCTGAACCTGTGGGTCGCGACCCCTTTGGGGGTCAAACGACCCTCTCACAGGGGTCGCTTAAGACCATTGGAAAACACATGTATAATTATATATTGTTTTTGTGATGAATCACTACGCTTTAATTATGTTCAGTGTGTAACAATGAAAATACATCCTGCATATCTGATATTTACATGACGATTCATAACAGTGGTAACATTACAGTGATGAAGTAGCAACGAAAAAATTTCATGGTTGGGGGTCAGCACAACATGAAGAACTGTATTCAAGGGTGGCGGCATTAGGAAGGTTGAGAACCACTGCCTTAAAGGAAGCTGTCGAGTGGAAGAGCAAGATGGTGGCGGTATAGGCAGACGTGTCCCAGGTCGTGTCCTGGAGCAAATGAAGTGAGCAGCTGAAACTAGTAACATCCACCCCAAATTGGCAAAATCGCTCAGCTGGTGAGACGGTTTGCAGCCGGGAAGACCAGAACTCCCCTGGAAAGGTAAAAGCCCAGGGATTTGGGCAGGAAAGTTTGCCAGACCTCTGAACCCAGAGAGTCGGAGGGAGACCGCGTGGCAGACAGCCGCGTCCCTTGGGACAGGCACAGCCCCTGACAGGGGAAAGGAGAACCGCCAGGGGAACTGAGAGCTGGGTTCTGTGATCACAGAGGACTGAGCCTAAAGGGGGCAGCCTGAAGAGCTGACCAGACCATGCAGTCCCGGTAAGAGAAGAAGCCTACAGAAACCAAGCCTTTCCCGTTTCCGCGGCCAGCGTTTGTTTGTTTGGTTTTACTGAATCCTGTTCATGGGACATTTCGGATACAGACACTCACCTGTGCTGAAGAGAGGGAGAGTGTGCGGAGGAGTGGAATCTGGGGAGAGACTGAGGAGAGAAGGGGGGCCGGGAGAGGTGGCAGCGAATTGAGTGCTGAGACACCCCCGAGCCCAGGTCTGGGGCAGACATTCTCTCTTTAGAGTGAGACTCCTCCCCCTAGCCCCCAGGCAAGGAGCACAGCCACACCCAGATTCCACCCTGTAGGAGATCAAGGATTAAAATAACCTGATCAGTACCTGGGAGTTAACAGGGTCTGGCCTATAGAGGGATTTTCAATCCCAGCAACAACACAGCCCCGGTAACTAACTATTACGCAGCCAGCTCTGGGCAGTGAACCTCCACTGGACAGAGAGGCCCTATAGCCTCAGAGGCCAACCCCAGAACACTCCCACCCAGAGGCTGACCCACAAACTGACTCGTTGCTAAACACAAAATAAGGCAGTCTGGGAAACAAATGCGGCTTGCTTTAAAATAAGGACTGTGGTTGACAACACAGAGGAACAGTGTATCGCAGGGAAACTCAACACTCTCCTGAATACCTGGCAGGTCTAAGGCGAGCCACACTGAAGAATAGAAGAACCAAAGGACCTTCACTACTGCAATTTTTTTTCTTTTTTCACCTTTTAACTACGGAACCAAATTTTTTTCTTTGTTTTTTTTTCTCCTTTTTTTCCTTTTTTTTTTCTTTCTTCTTTTTTCCATCACCTGATTTTACCCTTTTATTTACTACCTTCTTACTTTTAACCAGTATTATTACTGCTACCATTTTACCATTTTTTTAAAGTGCCATTTTATTTTCTCTTTATTTTATTTTGGGATTAGTGTTCTCCATTCTATTTTCATCGTTATATTATTGGTTGTTTCTAGTTTGCATTCATCTCCAGGGAGCTCTTGCTGGAATTTGTTGGGATTAATGGCTGTTCTGTAGGAGTATTCTCCTCGTATAAAATAAGTCTCCTCCCCTCTTCCACTTCATTCTCTCTTTTCGCTCTTTCTTTTTCTTTTCTTTTCTTTTCTCGCTTTAATTTTCCCCCCTCCTTTTTCCCAATTTCATTTTTGCACTCCTTTTTTTGGTCCCTACTTTTCTTTTTCCTCTTTTATCTTTTTCTCTTCCTTCTTCCTTATCCCCTAATTCTCTTAATTCAGGTGGTCACCTTTATTTGGGGTTATTAATATCGTGAATATATTTGTGTATAGTGCCTGGTACGTGGTGCCTTGTTGTGTTGTATTTTGTGCCTTTAAATCAACGCAGCAGATCCAAGCAACAGCAACCTCCTGAGCAACAACACCCTCTGCTGAGGAACAGCAGCTGTACGTGAAACCTCGCCCCACCAGCCCGAAGAGCCACCACAGCTGTGAACAGCACCCACCAGAGGAGCTGCTGCCAACTGAAGAGCAGCTGCTACCGCAAATGCCCGAAGAGCAACCACAGACCAAGGAGTCACTGCCACCAAGGGAGCAACCACTGAACGACTCAATGTCTAGATATGTCAGTGAGATCAAACATGCGTAGACAAAGAAACCCCCAAAGGAAAGAGTAGGAGGACTCTCCAGAAAAGCAGCTAAGTAATACAGAGGCAGGCAACATGACAGAAAAAGAATTCAGAATAAGGGTCCTAGAGTGCACAAACCGGATGGAGGAAAAAATCGACAACCTCTGCAAGAAGCTAGAAGAAACAGATGAAAAAATCAACAACTTAAGTAAGACCCAAGAAGAAATGAAGAGTGATATAGCTGAAATGAAAAACTCCATTGAAAGTATCAACAGTAGACTAGGAGAAGCGGAGGACCGAATTAGTGAATTAGAAGAAAAGGAAGCAAAACACACCCAAACTGAACTGCAATTGGAGAAAAAAATGAAAAGTCAGGAGGAGAGCCTAAGGGTGCTTTGGGACAACATGAAACGAAACAACATACGAATAATAGGGGTACCAGAACAACAGAAGGATGAACAAGGATTAGAAAACCTATTAGAAGAAATAATATCAGAAAACTTCCCTGAGGTGGGGAAGAAAAAAGTCACGCAAGCCCAGAGAGTCCCAAACAAGGTGAACCAAAAAAAAACCCACACCAAGACACATCATAATTACCATGGCAAATGTTCAGGACAAAGAGAGAATCCTACAGGCTGCAAAAGAGAGACGGAAAGTTACATACAAGGGATCTCCCATTAGATTGTCAAATGATTTCTCAACAGAAACACATCAGGCCAGAAAAAAATGGACGGAAATTTACAAAGTGATGCAAAGCAAAGGACTGAATCCAAGAATACTCTATCCAGCAAGGCTATCATTCAAACTTGAAGGGGAAATAAGAAGCTTCACAGACAAAAAAAGGCTAAGGGAGTTTATCACCACCCAGCCAGCAATGCAAGGAATGCTAAAGGGACTGGTATAAAAATAAGAAATAAAAAGCTCAGAAAGAAAACAGCCACACAAAAACAGAAATGGCTACAAACAAGTACCTTTCAATAATAACTTTAAACGTAAACGGACTAAATGCTCCAAACAAAAGATATCGAGTGGCTGAATGGATAAAAAAAACATGACCCATACATCTGCTGTCTACAAGAAACCCACCTCCTTAGAAGGGACTCACACAGCCTGAAAGTGAAAGGATGGAAAAATATCTTTCAGGCAAATGGAAAGGAAAAGAAAGCTGGGGTAGCAATACTTATATCGGACAAAATAGACCTCAAAGTGAAGGCCATAACAAGAGATAAGGAAGGCCACTTCCTAATACTAAAGGGATCAATACAACAAGAAGATATAACTCTGGTAAACATATATGCACCCAATGCAGGAGCAACCAAATTCATAAAAAAACTCCTGGAAGATATCAAAGGAGAGATCCACAACAATACAATCATAGTAGGGGACTTTAATACACCACTGACAACACTGGATAAGCCCTCTAGACAAACAATCAGCAAAGATACAGCAATCCTAAATGACTCACTAGATCAGATGGACTTAATAGACATCTTCAGAACACTTCACCCCAAAGCCAGGGAATATACATTCTACTCAAATGCTCATAAGACATATTCAAAAATAGACCATATATTGGGTCACAAGCAAAGTATCCCCAAATTCAAGAAGATTGAAATCATAAAAAGCGTCTTCGCAGACCACGATGGCATAATATTAGAAATAAACTACAATAAAAACAACCCAAAGTACTCAAACACCTGGAAGCTGAATAGCATGCTATTACATATTGATTAGGTTACCAATGAAATCAAAGAAGAAATTCGAAACATCCTGGAAACTAATGATAATGAAAACACAACAATCCAAAACCTATGGGACACAATGAAAGCAGTCCTGAGAGGGAATTTTATAGCTCTACAGGCCTATCACAAAAAACAAGAAAAAATGGTAGTAAATCAGCTAACTCTACAACTCAAAGAATTAGAAAGAGAGCAACAAGAAAACCCCAGAGTGAGCAGAAGGAAGGAGATAATAAAGATTAGAGCAGAAATAAATGACATAGAGACCAAAAAAACAATACCGAAAATCAATGAAAACAAGAGCTGGTTCTTTGAAAGGATAAACAAGATTGACAAACCTCTAGCCAGACTCACCAAGAAGCAAAGAGAGAGGACCCAAATAAACAAAACCAGAAACGATAGAGGCGAAATAACAACAGACCCCACAGAAATACTAATGATTGTTAAAAAATACTATGGACAGCTCTACTCCAACAAACTAGACAGCCTGGAGGAAATGGACAAATTCCTAGAAAAATACAACATTCCAAAACTCAATCAGGAAGAATCTAAAAATCTCAACAGGCCAATAACTATGGAAGAAATTGAAGCAGTCATCAAAAGGCTTCCAGCAAACAAAAGCCCAGCACCAGACGGCTTCACAGGGGAGTTTTACCAAACATTCAAGGAAGAACTAAAACCTATCCTCCTCAGACTACTACAAAAAATTCAAGAGGAAGGAACACTTCCAAGCTCATTCTATGAAGCCAGCATCACCCTAACACCAAAACCAGGTAAAGACAACACAATGAAAGAGAATTACAGGCCAATATCCCTCATGAACCTTGATGCCAAAATCCTCAACAAAATCTTAGCAAATCGGATCCAGCAGTACATCAGAAAGTTCATACACCATGACCAAGTAGGATTTATCCCAGGGATGCAAGGATGGTACAATATCCGCAAATCAATAAACGTGATACATCACATAAACAAATTGAAAGAAAAAAAACCACATGGTCATATCAATTGATGCAGAAAAAGCATTTGACAAAATTCAACACCCATTTTTAATAAAAGCTCTCACGAAGGTGGGAGTAGTAGTATCATACCTCAACATAATAAAAGCCATATATGACAGGCCCACAGCCAACATCATACTCAATGGACAAAAACTAACACCATTTCCCCTAAGAACAGGAACAAGGCAGGGATGTCCCCTCTCACCACTCCTGTTCAACATAGTACTGGAAGTGTTAGCCATTGCAATTCGGCAAGAAGAAGAAATAAAAGGCATCCAAATTGGAAAAGAGGAAGTAAAACTGTCCTTATTTGCAGACGACATGATATTATACATACAAAACCCTAGAGACTCCATCAAAAAGCTACTAGACTTAATACATGAATTTGGCAATGTAGCAGGATACAAAATTAACCCCAAGAAATCTGAGTCATTTCTATACACCAATAGTGAACTTTCAGAAAGAGAGATTATAAAAACAATCCCGTTTACCATCGCACCAAAAAAATTAAGCTACCTAGGAATAAACTTAACTAAAGTGGTAAAAGACCTCTACTCAGAAAACTACAGGACGTTGAAAAAAGATATAGAGGAAGACATTAACAGATGGAAGAACATACCGTGTTCATGGATTGGTAGAATCAACATCGTTAAAATGTCCATACTACCCAAAGCAATCTATAAATTCAACGCACTTCCCATTAAAATACCAACGGCATACTTCAGAGATCTAGAACGAACTCTCCAAAAATTCATCTGGAATAAAAAAAGAACCAGAATAGCTACAGCAATCCTGAAAAAGACCAAAGTAGGTGGGATCTCAATACCAGATATCAAGTTGTATTACAAAGCCACTGTTCTCACAACTGTGTGGTACTGGCACAAGAATAGGCATATAGATCAATGGAATAGAATAGAGAGGCCAGAAATCGGCCCGAAACAATATGCTCAATTAATATTTGACAAAGGAGGCAAGAACATACAATGGAGCCAAGATAGTCTCTTCAATAAATGATGTTGGGAAAACTGGACAGATATATGCAAGAAAATGAAACTAGACCACCAACTTACACCATTCACAAAAAATAAACTCAAAATGGATAAAGGACTTGAATGTACGACAGGAAACCATAAAAATTCTAGAAGAATCCAAAGGCAACAAAATCTCAGACATATGCCGAAGCAATTTCGTCACTGATACTGCTCCTAGGGCACTTGAAACTAAAGAGAAAATGAACAAATGGGACTACATCAAAATAAAAAGCTTCTGCACAGCAAAAGAAACCATCAACAAAACAACGAGAAAACCCACTGTGTGGGAAAACATATTTGCCAATGTCATATCTGATAAGGGCCTAATCTCCAAAATCTATAGGGAACTCATACAACTTAACAAAAGGAAGATAAACAATCCAATCAAAAAATGGGCAAAGGACCTAAATAGACACCTTTCAAAAGAGGACATTCAGAAAGCCAAGAGACATATGAAAACATGCTCAAAGTCACTAATCATCGGAGAGATGCAAATCAAAACAGCAATGAGGTACCACCTCACACCTGTCAGATTGGCTATGATCAACAAATTAACAAACGACAAGTGCTGGAGAGTATGTGGAGAAAAAGGAACACTTGTGCACTGCTGGTGGGAATGCAGACTGGTGCAGCCACTATGGAAGACAGTATGGAGTTTCCTCAAAAAACTGAAAATGGAACTCCCATTTGACCCTGTGATCCCACTTCTAGGAATATATCCCAAGAAACCAGAAACACGAATCAGAAAGGATATATGCACCCCTATGTTCATAGCAGCACAATTCACCATAGCTAAGATCTGGAAACAGCCTAAATGCCCATCAGTAGATGAATGGATTAGAAAACTGTGGTACATCTACACCAAGGAATACTATGCTGCTCTAAAAAGGAAGGAACTCTTACCATTTGCAACGTCATGGATGGAACTGGAGAGCATTATGCTAAGTGAAATAAGCCAGTCGATGAAGGAAAAATACCACATGATCTCACTCATTCATGGATAATAGAGACCATTATAAAATTTTGAACAATAATAGATACAGAGGCAGAGCTGCCTCAAACAGATTGTCAAACTGCAGTGGGAAGGCCGGGGAAGGTTGGGGGGCAGGAGGTAGGGGGGTAAGAGATCAACCAAAGGACTTCTATGCATGCATATAAGCATAACCAGTGGACATAAGACATTGGGGGATAGGGGAGGCTAGGGGACTGTCTAGGGCGGGGGGATAAAATGGACACATATGTAATATCCTTTGTAATACTTTAAGCAATAAATTAAAAAAATAAATAAATAAATAAATAAAATAAATAAAGGAAGCTGTCAGCCAATTCCTTTGCAAAAACGAACCTCTGCTCCCCTCATGTGGCCTTTTAAAGAATAACACCTTGTGTTTCTGTCCGTGGTGCTGAAATGTTAGCTAATGTCCTGTGAATTGGATGAAAAATTCTACCCAAAAAACCACAAACAAACAAACAAAAAACAAAACCTACAGAAAACCCTACAAAATCACCGAGGCTGTCCAGGGTGCAATTATTCCTTCCCTGGATGGACTGAGGTCACGGGTCTGGCTTTTGCACCCCTTCCTGTCCCAGCCCTGCCAAGGGAAGCCTTGGCTGCTTCACTGACATGGGGAAGCTGTGCGTTCACTAATTCAGTCCGTAACCTAGAGGCTGCCATGATTGGAGCAGTCAGTCCTGGGGAGGCCGCCGTTAACAAGGCAGCCAGTACCGCACCGGTCTCCTTTCCTGAGGCAGCCAGTCAGCCGCGGCCATTGTGATTGCGGCAGCCAGTGCCTTGGATGACACCATTATGGAGGCAGCCAGTCTGTGCAGTGAGGTGCAGGGGTATCGGGAGAAGGTGTTATTCCCACTAGACTCAGCGGCCTCTGTAGGGCATTCCTGAGGCAGTCCTTTCCCTGTAGGCGGCCATTATTGATGCTGTCAGTACCAGGGAGGCTGTTGTTGATGGCAGCTCCAGATGCAGGTTATCATGGGAACATGGTAGTACCACGAGAAAAAAATTCATCTTAAACCTTTGTGTTGAAACCCAGTGTGTTTTTAAAAAATATATTTTTATTGATTTCAGAGATGAAGGGAGAGGGAAAGAGATGGAAACATCAATGATGAGAGAGAATCATGGATCTGCTACCTCCTGTATCCCCCCCATCCCCACTGTGTATTGAGACAAAAACCCCGGCATGTGCCCTGCCCTGGAACCGAACCAGGGACCCTTCAATTTGCAGGCTGACATTCTCCCCACTAAGGCACACTGGCCAGGGCCACAGTTGGTTTTTTAGAAAGATACATTTCTACTATTTCAGAGAGAAAGATCAGTGATCAGTGATCATCCTAGATTGGCTGCCTTCTGCCAGAAGAAAGAGTGACATGTGTTCTCATCAGCTAAGCGTAAGGAATATCCCTGGCCAGTGTTGTTCGCTGGTTAGAACTTCGGATGCCCAGGGATGGGTCTCTGGTGGGATTCCTGGTCTAGAGCACATACCTGGGACGCAGATTTTATGGCCAGCCCCGGTCTGGGCTCCTGTGGGAGCCAAAGATCCATGTGTCTCTTGCATATTTATGTTTGCTTTTTGTTTCTTCTCTTTCCCCTCCTTCCATTCCTCCCTCCCTCCCTCCCTCTCTCCCTCCCTACCTCCCTCCATCCCTCACTTCCTCCCTCCCTCCCTCCCTCCCTCCCTCCCTCCCTCCCTCCCTCCCTACTTCTCTCTCTGTAAAAAGCATATCCTGTGGTAAGAATTAACAAAAACGTACACAAGAAAAAAGTACAAAATGGAAAAGATTTGGAGGCTGTGAAAAAGCAGCATACCCCTAAAGAAAGGCACCATGATGAGCAGAGCAATCAGCTATGCTGATGTTTTTCCTTGCGATGTGTCTATAAGATAAAAATAAAATGTCCGACTGTCCCTCAGCTGGCAAGGTCCTGACAGAACACGAGGAGGCCACTCTAGCGCGGTCCTTGCAGGGTCTCCCAAGCCACCACGTTAGGGGCGAGGATCTCGGTGGGCGAGGCGGGGAGGAGCAGGGGGAAGCGAGGGGTGAAGGAGGTGGGGAATGGACAGAGGAGGGTCTTGCACGTGCTCCCCTGTCCTGCCTTGTGTCGCTTCTGCGAGAGTCACCCACAATGGGAAGATGCGAGCAGACTCAGCTGGTGTCGGTGACCAAGGGACACACAGACCAAGGGACAGACAGATAATCGAGGCCGCAGTGGCCTGTAGAGGTTTACATCCGGGAAGGGACATTACCTCCACAGGAAGAATAGCTCCCTCAGAGGAAGTATTGTTTTCCCAAATGAAGGAGCAATTCATTCACAACATAAGTGGTCCACATACAGGAAAGTGCAGTTCCCCTACAGGAAGAACGTTTCCTCACAGGAAGTTTGTTTCCCCCACAGGAAGAGGCGTTCTCCCACAGGAAGTTTCCATTCCCTCAGAGGTAGTTGTGATTCCCTCACAGGAAGATAGGTCAACAAACAGGAAAGTGCATTTCCCTCACAGGAATCTGACACACCCTCACAGGAAGAGTCATCTGCACACAGGAAAGTGCATGTCCACAAAAGAAAGAAGGGATTCTAAAACAAAAGAGACACTACCACACAGGAAAATGTGTTCCTACACGGGAAGGGACACTTCCCCTACAGGAAGGAGTTTTTGCGTCTGGTAGTTTTATTTCCAAAAGGAAGTTGATTTTTCATATATGTAAGATAGGTCAGCACACAGGAACGAGTACGTCCCACAAAGAATGACCTGTCTACACACGGAGGTACATTTCCTAGAGAGGAAGAATGGTTCCCCAGAGGAAGTTTGTTTCCACACATGAATGTGTGATTCATTCTCAGCATAATAGGTGCGCATACAGGAGAGTGCATTTCCCCCAAAAGAATAAGGTTTCTTCAAAGGAAAATAGTTTTCCCTATAGGTATAGGCGTTCTCCAACAGGAAGTTTTGATTCCCGCACAGGAAGTTGCATTTCCCCCACAGGAAGAGAGATCGACAACAGGAAAGGGCATTTCCCCCACAGAAAAATTGGACGCTATCACAGGAAAAGAGATCCGCTCAAGGTTAAGTGCATTTTCCCCACAGGAAGCAGGGTCCCTAAAACAAAAGGTACACTCACCCACAAGAATATGGGTTCCTACATTACAAGGGTCATTTCCACCACAGGAAGGAGGGTTCACAGTCGGAAAATTTTGTTTCTACAAGAAGATGGCTTTCCATCAGTGGAAATAGTTCTGCACTCAGGATCCTGCATGTCCTGTAAAGAATGAAGTGTGTACACACCAGAAGTGATATTACCTCCAGAGGAAGAATAGTTCCCCCAGTGGAAGTATTTTTCCCCCACATGAGGAAATGTTCTTCACAGCATAATAAGTCCGCATTTTTGGAAAGTGCATTTCCTACATAGCAGGAAGCATGTCTCAAAGGAAGGTAGTTTCCCCGCAGGAAGAGGTGCTCTCAAAACGGAAAGGATGCTCGCACAAATAGGGGCCATTTCTTCACAGGAAGAGAGATCTGCACAAAGGAAATTGCATTTCCCCTTAAGGAGGAAGGGTTCCTACAATGGAAGGATAACTCCCCAGTAGGAAAATCAGTTCTCATTTCGGATGGGACATTTCCCAACAGGAAGGAGGGTTCACAATTCAGAAGTTTGGTTTCCACACGGGATGTTGCGTTTCCATTACAGGTCGAAAGCTCTGCACACAGGAAAGTGCATTTCCCCCACAGTACGTTGGCTTCCCAAAGCAGAAGGAAAATTTCAACCAAAGGACAAAAGCTTCCCCACCGTAAGTTTGGTATCCCCACAGGAAGATGGATTCCAACACAGGAAAATCGGTTTGGATAATGAAAAGTGCATTTCACACACGGGAAAAAGGGTTTCCTTGGAACAAGTGAATTTCCCCCACAGGAATAGTTCTTCTCCCACAGGAAGTTTCATTTCCACCACACCAATATGCACCTCCCTCACATGAAAATAGTTTCACACAAAAGAGAATGCAGTTCCCACACTAGAAATAGGATTCTCACAAAGAATTTGCAATACCCTCAAAGGAAGGTGGGATTCGCTCAAAGGAAGATACATATGCAAACAGGAAAGTGCATGTCCCACAAAGGGTGAAGTGTTCAGACACAGAAAGGGACATTTCCCCCAGAGGAAGAATGGATCCCTCAGAGGAAGTATTGTTTCCCCAAGTGAAGGAGCCATTCATTCAGAGCATAATCGGTAAGCATACTGGATATTGCAGTTCCCCTACAGGAAGAAGGTTTCCTCACAGGGTGTTCGTTTCCCCCACAGGAATAGGTGTTCTCTAACAGGAAGTTTCCATTCCCCCACAGGAAGGTGCGAGTCCCTCACTGCAAGATAGGTCCACAAACAGGAAAGTGCATTTCCCACACTGGAAGTTGAGACGCCCTCACAGGAAGAGTCATCCACACACAGTAAAGTGCATTTCCCCCACATGAAGAACGTTTCCTCAAAGGAAGTTTGTTTCCCCTATAGGTAGAGGCGTTCTCCAACAGGAAGTTATGATTCCCCCACAGCAAGGTGCGATTCCCTCACAGGAGGACAGGTCCACAACAGGAAAGTGCATTTCCCCCACAGAAAAATGGGACGCTTTCACAGGAAAAGAGATCCGCACACAGGAACATGCATTTCAGCAACAGAAAGTAGGGTTCCTTAAACAATTGGGACACTCTCTCATATAATATGTTTTCCTACAGCCAGCGGACATTTCCCCGACAGGAAGGAGTGTTCACCATGGGAAAGGGATAGAGATGGAAACATCAATATTTCCCGGGAGCCGGTCCATCCTGCTGTTTCAAGTGATCTGGCATATATGATATACTGTTCTTAATATGTTTGCTCACCTTCTTGGCCCTATGTGCTTTAACCAAGGTCACCTCTTTGAGAAAGGTGGTTTCCCCAGGTAGGTTTTTTCCCCTGAAGTTAGGGAGGGAATTAACCCCCTTAACTAAGTGCCATGTGGGTAATTATTCACATTAACTACGAACAATCATGCTTAAGCTACATAATATTTACTCCCTGGAATGGAGATAAGAAACGCCCTAACCTTTGGAATAGAGATTGATAGGATGGGAATCAACTGGTATAAATACAGATGTAACAAGACAGCAAGAGACAGAACTTAGAAGACAGAACCAAAAGACACAGAACCTAGACACAGAACCTACACAGAACCTACGGACAGAAGAAATTAGCTGGAGAGAACATGTCAAATGATCCTGGACAGAAACTGGCCAAAGAACCTAGAGACAGAACCTAGTGAGAGAACATGGCAAAAGATCCTGGACAGAAACTGGCCACAGAACCTAGATACAGAACCTACACAGAACCTAGACACAGAACCTACACAGAACCTAGAGACAGAAGAACTTCGCTGGAGAGAATATGGCAAAAGATCCTGGACTGAACCTGAGTACAGAAATTGGCAAGGAATCCTCGCACCTTCCTATTTCTAGTCACCTGACTACAACCTGGTGACTGAACCTGGCTGGAGAACCTAGCAAGAGAACATGAACACAGAACCTGGCTGGATATCCTAACCAAAACTTCGCTGGAGATCCTGAACAGAACTTGGCTGGAGATCCTGGCTAGAGATCCTGGCTAGGCTGCTGATCAACTGAACGCTGTCTCTGTGTCATTCCTTCTTCGCTGACTCCGTCCACAACTTTGGGGACCCCTGGACCTGCTGGGGTTGGACCCCAGCATCTGGTGCCAGAACCGGGACCTCTAGGTAAGCCCCACTCTCGGGATGGATAGGACTCTACCGTAGGAAGAGGGTGGATAGTCTTCGCCGACTCCATCCACACCTTTGGGAAACCCTGGAACAGGATTCCCCTAGGTAAGACCCCCCCCAATGAGAACCCCCACATTCAGGACTCATAAGACTCCACCAGGGTACTGCAGACCCCCCTATAGAGGATAAGTAGGGTAAGAAGGTGGATAGTACAGAACTTAGATTGAGAAGATGTGCCATACTGAGTCCAAAGAAAGAAGACTCTGTATTGATTCTAAGATTGAGAAGATGTGCCATACTGAGACCAAAGAAAGAAGACTCTGTATTGATTCTTAGATTGAGAAGATGTGCCATACTGAGTCCAAAGAAAGAAGACTCTGTATTGATCTTTAGATTAGGAAGATGTGCCATACTGAGTCTAAAGAAATAAGACTCTGTATTGATCTTTGAACACATATGCTTGCTAGCAGAGGAATTAAGGTTACACCCAGTCAGACAGAACGTTTTATACAAGAAGTATGCCCATGCTTTTCTGAGGAAGGAAAGGTAAATGGAAAGGCATGGGAGGAGGTAGGCCCAAGGAGCCTTATCCTTAACCCCACTGCAGTCTTTCCACCGCAGGAAAGTGCAGAATTTGCTAGCTCTCCCTGGGGTGATAGATCAGGACTAAGGTAATAGCGGAAAGCGCCGATCCTACTCTTAAAATGGATACAAGAGAGCATTTGGGGTTTTTCTTTTTAATGCCTGCTTTTAAAAAATAAAAAAGGGGGAATATGCCTGAAGCCGGTCCATCCTTGCTGTTTCAAGGGACCTGGCATATATGGCATATTGTTCTTAATATGTTTGCTCACCTTTTTGGCACTATGTGCTTTAACCAAGGTCACCTCTTTGAGAAAGGTTGTTTCCCCAGGGAGGGAATTTCCCCTGAAGTTAGGGAGGGAATAAACCCCCTTAAGTAAGTGCCAGGTGGGTAATTAGTCACTTTAACTACGAACAATCATGCTTAAGCTACATAATCTTTACTCCCTGGAATGGAGATAAGAAACGCCCTAACCTTTGTAATAGAGATTGATAGGATTGGAATCAACTTGTATAAATACAGATGTAACAAGACAACAAGAGACATAACTTAGAAGACAGAACCAATAGACACAGAACCTACACAGAACCTAGAGACAGAAGAACTTCGCTGGAGAGAACATGGCCACAGAACGTAGAGACAGAACCTAGTGAGAGAACCTGGCTGAAGAACCTAGAAACAGATCCTGGCTACACAACCTGGATAGAACATGGCAAGAGAACCTGACTAGAACCTGGTGACTGAACCTGGCTGGAGAACCTGGACAGAAC
The DNA here is from genome assembly GCF_964212035.1 of Myotis nattereri. Taxonomy (NCBI): domain Eukaryota; kingdom Metazoa; phylum Chordata; class Mammalia; order Chiroptera; family Vespertilionidae; genus Myotis; species Myotis nattereri. The sequence continues at coordinate 43,565,682 of NC_138094.1, read as the reverse complement.
CTGGCTGGAGAACCTAGTGAGGTAACATGGCTACAGAACCTTGCTGGAGAACCCGGAGAACCCAGCAAGAGAACATGGACACAGAACCTGGCTGGAGATCCTAACCAGAACATCGCTGGAGATCCTGAGCAGAACCTCTCTGGAGATCCAGACCAGAACTTGGCTGGAGATCCTGGCTAGGCTGCTGATCAACTCAACACTGTCTCCGTGTCCTTCCTTCTTCGCCGACTCTGTCGACGCTTTTGGGAACCCCTGGACCTGCTGGGGTTGGACCCCGGCAATAGATGAGAGAGAATCATGGATCAGCTGCCTCCTGTATCACCCCCTCCCCACTGGGGATCCAGCCTGCAACGAGGGCATGTGCCCTGACCGGGAATCAAACCAGGGACCCTTCAATACACAGGTTGACACTCTCCCCACTGAGGAACACTGGCCAGGGCCACAGTGGTTTTTTCTTAGAAATATGCATTTCTACTATTTCAGAAAAGAAGAAAGATCAATGATGAGTGATCATCCTAGATTGGCTGCCTTCTGCCAGAAGAAAGAGTGGCATGTGTTCTCATCTGCTCAGCAGAAGGAATAGGCCCTGGCCAGTGTTGTTCACTGGTTAGACCTTCGGATGCCCAGGGAAGGGTCGCTGGTGGGATTCCATGTCCAGAGCACATACCTGGGATGCAGGCTTCATTGCCTGCCCCGGTCTGGGCTCCTGTGGGAGCCAAAGATCCATGTGTCTCTTGCATATTCATGTTTGCTTTTTTGTTTCTTCTCTATCCCCACCCTCCCTCCCTCCCTCTGTCTGTAAAAAACATATCCTCTGGTAAGAATTAACCAAAACATAAACAAGAAAAACGTACAAAGAAGGAAAAGATTTGGAGGCTGTGAAAAAGCAGCATACCCCTAAAGAAAGGCACCATGATGAGCGGAGCATTCGGCTCCGCTGATGTTTTTCCACGGAATGTGTCTATAAGATAAAAATAAAATGTCTGAGTGTCTCTCAGCTGGCCAGATCCTGACACAACAGGACGAGGCCATTCTAGCGTGGTCCTTGCAGGGTCTCCCAAGCCACCACGTTGGGGCGAGGCTCTGCGGCGGGGGGCGAGGCCAGGAGGAGCAGAGGAAAGCGAGGCGTGAAGGAGGCGGGGAATGGACAGAGGAGGGTCCTGCACGTGCTCCCCTCTACTGCGTTGTGTCGCTGCTCCCAGAGTCCCCCCCACTGAGAAGATGGGAGCAGACTCACCCGGTGTCAGTGACCGAGGGACATACAGGCTGAGGGACACACAGACTGAGGGACACATAGACCGAGGGACACAGAGACCGAGGGACACACAGATAATCGAGGCCGCAGTGGCCTGGAGAGGTGACATCCGGGAACCTGTGACCACTGTGTTGGTTCCTTTTATCCTCCCAGATGTACCTTCTCAGAGGTTTTTGACTCCAGAACCCTGGATTCCAGTTCCACAGACAGCACCTACTTCATGGTGACTCTGCCCAAGACCCAAGACCTCTCTGGACAACCATTCACACATCAGTTGTTTGGAAAGTGATCTCAAACTTATTCTATATAGTTATTGCATGTATGAAAAATAAATCAGAGCCAAGCAGTCATCTGTTTGATGTATTATACATTTGTATCATACATACATTTTAGTTTAGAAAATGACATTTCTCATTCAAAGTTGCCTTCCTAAGTGTAATTAAGTGAGCATGTTAAAAACTTTGTAAGAGTGAATGTTTTACTTGGCAAATGTTTAGAAACTTGGTAAGTATTACTGTGTATCGCTGCCCAAGGAACTGTTGGGGGTCATGTGTTGTCACCAAAGCAGAATGTTTGCTCAATGACTGGTCCCCTTGTTGAGACAACCTTCATGGTTTTCCCTTCATTCTGTTATGAACCTATAGGCAGAAGGTAGAATTAGGCTTGTACTGATGCCACAGCTCCCACCTGCTGTGATGATGGAAACAGGCCTGATGCTCCAAGCATCATGAGAACACCAGCAAGCGAGGCTCAATGACTGAGCGTTGACCTATGAACCAAGAAGTCCCCTTGATTCCTGGTAAGGGCACCCCCATCACCTGATTGTTTCTCTTTGTCTCCCTGTCCCTCTGTGTCTCAGATCAAGAACAACAGATTTAAAATAAAACTGGAAACTGTCCAATCTGCTCCTATCCTCCTCCCAAAAAGGTATCAGATTTTACTGAAAACACCCACCACTTGTCTTCCTTAGTCATCGTGAGAATTCCAGTTCATGAATGTTCAGAGCATCTCAGTTTCAAACGTGCGTGCACATCTACACCCAAACAGCGGAGCTTCGCATCCTGGAGAATTTTCCATTTCCTTCCAAAGGAAGTGAGATGTCTCACACTGGAAATGGAAACAAATGGTAGGAAAAGCTGGGCATGGAGATCAAGGCTAATCATTGCAACCTGGGAATGATGTACTCAACAAATCACAGCATGAATAGTCAAACCAGAATATTCCTGTACGTGGAGGTTTGGGCACGGGGACACCAACATTTTTAATGTGAATGAGCACTTGATTGTGCAAAGCTTTCCTTCACCCCCTGAGAGATACTCAGCAGAGGTGCTGAGCCACTTGGAAATGTGTGCTGTTTCAATGCGATGCTGGGGGTGGGGGTTTGCCCCTCCTGGCCTGAGCGAGAGAGCCCACCTTCCAATGTGCACAGGGCCCCTGCTTGGGTGTCAACAGCTCCATGACTGTGGGCTGGCTCCTCCCGAGTCCGCTGAGACCCACAGAAAACAATATCCCAACTGGCAGATTTCTCCTGGTCCTGAGGTGTTTCAGGATTGGGTTAATGAGGGAAAACACAAGTATGAAGGTGTGGCTCAAAGGTTGCTTCTGAGAGTTTCAGGTCACCCACCCAAGCCCTCAGTCATTGGAGGGAATGAGGTTTCAATTCTTCACATAGAAATGCCATCATTTTTTAAAATATATTTTTTATTGATCTCAGATAGAAAGGGAGAGGAAGCGGGGGGAGACGAGAGAGAGGAGAGAGAGAGAGAGAGAGAGAGAGAGAGAGAGAGAGAGAGAGAGAGAGAGAAAGAGAGAGAGAGAGAGAGAGAGAGAGAGAGAGAGAGAGAAACATCCATGATGACAGAGAATCATGGATCCGCTCCCTCTTGCAAGCCCTACACTGGGCATCAAGCCCACAACCCGAGCATGTGCCCTGACCAGGAATTGAACCCTGACCTCCTGGTTCATAGGTCGATGGTCAAGCACTGAGCCACACCAGCCGGGCAGGAGAGGGAAGGTCATGGTCCCAGTTCGTGGGTTTGGTGACCCCTTCAGGAGCTCTCCTCCAGGAACAGGTGCTGTGCTAGGTCCCTCAGGCTGAGGGGTGACGGGCCCACACCGCGTGTGCCTGCTCCCTGCATTGATGTCCGTCTGCTCTGTTGTAAGAAAAGAGGGGCCTCTGGTTGCTGTGGCCCCGTCGCCTCCCTAAGCAGACGCTACCTGTTCCCTGGAGCCTCGCTGGACTCCCACCCATGGGCCCATGAGCATCAGTGCTCCAGGCCTCGCTGGACATTACCTGTGAACCGGTGGCCAGGAATGACCGACACGGCCTGCCTGCTCTGCTCACGCGGGTCCATGGCCCATCAGACTCCCCATAAGAAACGTGCAGTGAAGGATTTCTGACGGGTCAGGGGAGGGTTAGACACGCAGACCCAGGTACAAGGCCAGCACCAGGAGCTGCTGCGAGGTGGGCTTCGCACACACTGTGAGGTGAGGTGCACCTAGCAGCTCTCAGCAGGGTGGCGAGGGCCTGTGTCCTGGTCACTCGCAGTGCCGCCTGCCCAGGCTCAGTGGGAGGGGGTGGCCCGGGGGAGGCGCATGCCTGACCCCACGCCTCCTGCTCAGGCAGCCAAGTCCACGCAGAACAGTGGGGCTGCGCGAGCTCTAAACTGTTTCCCGGGCCCCACGCCCTCTGCCTCCCTTGTCCACCTCAAGGCCTGGCAGACGCTGTTCACCGAGAGACGCACGTTTTAGCCACCTGAGCCAGAGGCGCCGGTGCTGACCACACTCTGAATGACACTCCAAAGCCTGGGTCACCCTCTCGCTTTATAGCTTGGAAAGGGGCACAGAGACTTTGGGGGTCTTGCCTTAGGACACACACTTGTGAGGGCAGAGCTGAGACTCAAAACCTTGTGGGCAGACCTGGCGCCCACATGCTATGCCCCAGGCAAGATGCCGTTGCTACAGAGGCAGCAAGAAGAGGGCGACCAGTGCCCAGACTGAGGCAGCACAGGTGTGTGCACAGGCACACACACAAACACACACACACACACACACACACACACACACACACGTACACACACACCTGTACACACCCTCTCTGGCTTTCACCTCTGAGGCTACAGAGGTCTGAGGAATCAGGGGCGGAGCCAGGAGAAGCCTAGGGGTTGTTGGGGTCCTACTCATGTTCCTGGTGAGTCTGTTTCAATCCCTCTCCCTGGCAGGAACCTCACTGGACTGATGACAGATTCCTACCTTCCCGGGTTCAGGTCTGTGGCTGAGCGTTCTCTGAGGCCCTCCTGGAACTCTGCTTTCAGTGATGAGGGGGATGAGGCATGTCGGCTTCAGGTTTGTCTGGACACAAAATTTATTAAAACGAGGCCAAAAACACCATGAGGGACATGGATGTTGACATCCCCATAGCACTTAAGGAACTGTTTGTCTATTGCCTCTCCTCTTGAAAGTGGAGGATGTTTGACCAGTTACTTCTGTACTAAGTACACTCTTGAGGAAGGAAAGGAGCCTGCAGGCTTACTCTGAAGCCCCCTCAGAGCTGGGGTATGAGGTATGTGGTGCCTACAGTTGCCCTGTGGCTGCTGAGGTGCAATTTAGGGCTCATGATGGATCCTCCCTGCAAAAACCGGGCTTCTCCCCTGAGTGTGTACTCTGGTGTCTGATGAGAGATGACTTATCTCTAAAGCCACCCCCACACTCACTGCACACATAGGGCTTCTCCCCTTAGTGTGTCCTCTGGTGTCTGATGAGAGATGACTTATCTGTAAAGCCTCCCCCACACTCACTGCACACATAGGGCTTCTCTCCTGAGTGTGTCCTCTGGTGTCTGATGAGAGATGACTTATCTGTAAAGCCTCGCCCACACTCCCTACACACATAGGGCTTCTCCCCTGAGTGTGTCCTCTGGTGTCTGATGAGAGATGACTTATCTGTAAAGCCTCCCCCACACTCACTGCACACATAGGGCTTCTCTCCTGAGTGTGTCCTCTGGTGTCTGATGAGAGATGACTTCTCTGTAAAGCCTCGCCCACACTCCCTACACACATAGGGCTTCTGCCCTGAGTGTTTCCTCTGGTGTCTGATGAGAGATGACTTATCTCTAAAGCCTCGACCACACTCCCTACAAACATAGGGCTTCTCTCCTGAGTGTGTCCTCTGGTGTCTGATGAGAGATGACTTATCTCTAAAGCCTCCCCCACACTCACTGCAAACATAGGGCTTCTCCCCTAAGTGTGTCCTCTGGTGTCTGATGAGAGATGACTTATCCGTAAAGCCTCGCCCACACTCACTGCACACATAGGGCTTCTCTCCTGAGTGTGTCCTCTGGTGTCTGATGAGAGATGACTTATCTCTAAAGCCTCGCCCACACTCCCTACACACATAGGGCTTCTCCCCTGAGTGTGCCCTCTGGTGTCTGATGAGATGTGACTTCTTTGTAAAGCCTCGCCCACACTCCCTGCACACATAGGGCTTCTCCCCTGAGTGTGTCCTCTGGTGTGTGTCGATATGTGACTTATCATTGAAGCCTTGCCCACACCCTCCATGCTTGATTGTTACAATTTTTGACATTCTTACCTCCACAAATAATTTGCCTGTGTTCTTTGCATTAACATTCTGGCCTGTGCTGGGCTCTTCCTCCATTATTCTCTCATGGTCACTGGAGCTCCCTGTTTGTCCGTTAGGAGGCTTGAAAGAGGCCCTTGAAGTTCCCCTGTGCCTGATCCTTTTAAGAAAAGGTTTGGACCTCCATTTGACCTCTTGACCTTCAGCTTTGTCATTCCAGCCATGTGGACCAGTCTGTTGCTGCTGCTGTTGATTCTGACGCTCTGGGCCAGCTTCCTCCGCCTGGACGTGTTTTCCTGCAGATGCTCCTGGCAGAATCTCAGAGGGGTGATTGCGTTTCACATGTTGGCTGAGGAATGTCCGACTGGAGAAGGCCACAGAGCAGGAGGGACATGGGTGGATCTCTGGCTTTGGTTCTGCTGGAGAAGAAAGTTTTGGTCAGGGCAGGTGTGGGCAAGCCTGCCTGTGCCGTACGCTCTGTCTCCTGGTAAGACCCGTCCCCGGAATCATTCTAGCTGTGTTGACAGTGCAAGCTCTGCCTCCCACAAAGTGTTCCTTCACTGTCTACTTTTCTTTTTCTTTGTCTGCACTACTCTTCTTCAGAAATCCAGAGACCCCATATCAAAAGTCTTTTCTACAGCCCTGGCCAGTGAGGATCAGTGGATAGAGCCTCAGCCTGTGGACGGAAAGGTCCTGGGTTTGATTCCCATCAAGAGCATGTGCCTTGGTTGCAGGCTTCTCCCCAGCCTGGGCCCTGGTCTGGGCGTGTGCAGGAGGCAGCCAGTCAATGTGTTTCTCTCACATCGACATTTCTCTTTGTCTTTCCTCCCTCTTCAATTCTCTCTAAAAATCAATGGAAAAATATCCTGGGATGAGGATTGAAAAGAAAAAAGGTCTTAAAGATCAAGGACCATCAGAAGGCATTTCACTCCTTATATGGGTTGGACTATTGTGACCTTTCCATATACATGTGTCTTCTAAGTCATGTTAAAGAGAAAAACCACAGGCCTGGCCAGGTAGCTCAGTGGTTGAGCATCAACCCATGAACCAGGACGTCACCAGTTTGATTCCTGGTCAGGGCACATGCCAGGTTTTGTGCTGGATCCCAGCAGGAGGCAGCTGATCCATGTTGATATTTCTATCCCTCTCTTCATTTCCCTTCCTCTCTCTCTCAAATCACTAAAAATATTTAAAAATAGAGAAACCATAGGCCCCAACTAGCAATTGCTTCTCTCTCAGTTTTCCACAAATCACAAAATGGAAATATGTCCTTCCTCACACAGTATTCCTACTTGATTTCTTTCAGTGTTAGCCTACTTCAAATATACTACAAAGTCCTGTTTCAGAATATCTTTCCAACCATCCCCTAGCCAGTTTGTTTCAGTAGATAGAGCGTCGCCTTGGGGACTCCAGGGTCCTGGATTTGATTCTAGTCAAGGGCACATACCTGGGTTGCTAGCTCAATCCCCAGCCCTGGTTGGGGTGTCTGTGGGAGACAAGCTATTGATGTTTCTCTCTCTGTCTCTCCCCCTTCTACTCTCTCTCAAAAAATAATCAGTGGAAAAATATCCCTGGGTGAGGATTAACAACAACAACAAAAATATTTCCCTAACCTGCTTCTTACACTCCTGACTCCCGTCCCTCTCCAGCCAGTCCGCCTTCCTCTCTCACTTGGAGTTGAAATAATCTCGGAGGGGATTCCCCACTGAAGTTTATTTCCCCAAAAAATTAACAAAGCATAGTTTTAGAACATGCCACTCTGCAGCTGAAAACTGCTCAGTTGTCCCGTCTCACTCAAGAAAGTCCCCAGTATCTCAGCTTGGATCATAGGCACTGTATTTCCCGGCTGCTAGGCATCTGTCCAACCTCTGTTCTTGCCCTCTGTACTGAGACTGAGACGGGAGTAGCCCTCAGCCAGCTCAACACCCCACCTCTTTCCTTCCCTGCACCAGCCAATCCCTCTGCCTGGGACCTTGTGACACAACTGTTGTAAATGTTGTCTCCTGAGAAAGCCTTCCCTTGACCTTTGCAATCCGACACACCAACCTTCCCCTCACACTGATCCCTAGGCACTTGTCCTGGGCCCGTTTTCTACAAAGCGCTAACCACTGTGTGATATTAAGCACATGCACATATGTCTGCCGAGGCTTCCATCCTTCACCAACCAGCTGCTCAGGAGCAGTGATTCTGATCATCGTGTTAATCTGTATTTCCAGCTCCCAGAACCCTGTGTGGCACCGAGTAGGAATTCACATGACAAGTCAAAAAATAATGAATGAATGCATGTTAACACACACATTTCATTTAGAAATATGCAGTAAATGAAGAAGAAACAGCTAAAGTGTTAAAAAAAAAAAAAAAAAAAACAACAACCCAAAAACAACCACCTTGATGAGAGAGCTGGTTAAGTGCCTGAGACCTTTTTTTTTTTTTTTTTTGCCTCTAATCCTTTCAGCACTATATGATGCTGTGCATTTTGTGCATGAAGTATTTTTAAAAATGGAACACAAATTGGCCCTGGCCATTGTGGCTCAGTTGGTTGAGCATTGTCACATTCACCCAGAGGTAGCCAGTTTGATTCCTGGTCAGGGCACATGTCAGGGTGGTGGACTTGATCCCCAGTAGAGAGAATGCAGGAGGCAGCAGATTGATATTTCTCTCCCTCTCTCTTCATCTCTGTCCCTAAAACCAATACAAGCATATTTTTAAAAATTAGAACAAAAATAAAAATATTAAAATTATTCTTAAGAATAAAAGACCTATGTGATGAGCCATCAATTTCTGAAGCATCTGATTTGAAGCTTTGCTGACTCTAGAGTGGATTTTACTGTACTTGAGAGTTGGAGCATGAAAACTTCTAAGAATTCTTTCTTTCCATGTTGAAGAAGAGTGGTGCCCACCTCTCCCGGCCACAAGCTCTGTCTTCCACTTGCTGCCCCACTTGATGCCCAGCTTTTGGCCATACTCTTCTCCATACCAGACCAGCAGCTCACAGCCCGTCCTCACGACCCGGCAGGTTCGGTAGAAAATCTGCCTGTGATATTGAAAGGCCACCAGGTTCTGTTCTTCCTCATCCCGGGCGGAGTTCATGTACCTGGCGTTGAGGCAGATGAAAGGAAAGAAAACCACAGGCGATGAGCTTCCACTACCTGTCATATCGTGTCCAGATCCTCACTGACGCGTAGGGCCCTCAGCACTGATGGCACCCACCCCCATGCTCCTGGGGAAACTTCTGTTCAATGTCCAAGCCTCTGTCACAAGGTCATGTGAATTCCTGTCTCTACGTCCTGCTCACAGTGCTCATCCTGCCTAATGCCATTTCCAAAGCCTCATTCCAGACTTCCCCATCAAACCCGGTGGCCTCTAGCTTCTCTAAGCTGTAAGTCAGGTTCTGTGTTACACCCCAGGACTCGGGGCTTGCTCTAGGACTCACATCATTCAACACTCAGTCCAAGTCTCCCTTCTCTTCAGAGGCCTTTGTTGAGTCTCCCCACACTTTATTGAAGGCATCATTCAGTTGCCTCCCCCAGGTTCCCACAGAAATGTGGAGGTCTCTCTGTCTTAGAAAAATAACACAGAACAATAGTAGTTTATTCATAATCTGTCTCCCCTGACACAAGAGAGCTCCTCAGGAAAGGGCCATGAGCACTATGACTCTGCAGGCTCCAACATCCAGTTCTAGTTAGAACTGAGTCTGGGATGATGTGCTGACCTCACAGGTTTAGACTATCCTTGGTTCAAGGCTATCTGGGCACTGGGAACTTCTTGAAAAATAGGAAAATTAGAGTTAAATGTTTATGAAATAAAATGTTTCATGTCCGTCTGCAGTAAGTCCTCCCTAGGGACATGGATTGTGTGATCTGTGTAAGTAATGAATTCCTTCCTCTAAACTGGAATATAGTAAGGGTTTAACTAATGTCAGTTAGACAAATCACAGAGTAATCCAGGGTCCTCAAGGTTTTTCCCATTGCCCAAACTAGATTCTTCTCTTTTGAGAACATATGCTATACTGTTACCTCCTTTTTTCCTAAATGTCTCTAGATGTTAAAGATCACTGTATGGAGAAAAAGGGGGAACAGAGGACTGAGGGAGACCATTAGGGAGGCATGATGGGAATTACAGACATGTGGGTTGTGAGGCATGAGTGTCCTCTCCGGCACCCAGAAGCCTAGTGACCTTACCTCATCCAGTTGGCCTGAGATGTATACTTTCCATCCACATACTCATAGCAGTTGCTCCATTTGTTGACCTGCATTTCAGGAAAAGAAGTTAAAGGCTGTGTGTGTGTGTGTGTGTGTGTGTGGTTGTGAGTATACAATAGAATAATTACTTTATTCTAGTGTCATCAAATCTCTTTCAGCCTGCATGGTGATTCAACTGCCAATGGTGATCACAGGATATTTTTCTTACTCATCATCTACACGCCTGAGTCAATTTGTCCACTAAGCAGGAGCCCCACAAGGGAGGAGTCTGTACCACTTTGCTCCCATTTACCCTCTGATCCTTAGAGAGGAGCTCCATGTTCATGCAAAGTCCGCCCAGTACACAGAGCTAACTAACCATATGGTCCCCATCCATGTCCTAGCATGTAGAAGGTGGGGGCATCCAAGCCACAGGAGGGACGGGAAGCCAGAGGACAGGGAAGAGGTAAAGTTCTCACCAGCCAGGAGTAGCCGCTGTTGGCTGTGGCTTCATCTTCTGTGATCTGACCCTCATAAGGGCCAAAGTGCAGGCCCACCAGCAGATCACATTCCTCATTCCACACTCCAAGCCCAGCCTCAGGGATGCCTGATGGTCCGATTCTCAACCCAGGGGGCAGAGTGAGGGCTGAGAGGTTGGCATGCCCGTTGTCCAAGGCACTGTCTTTTACAAACGTAGGAGGCCCGTGCACAGCACAGCTGTCAATGAAGAAGTTCTGACACTTCTCACAATCTGGAGGCAAGAGCAACAGGGATTAGTCAGGGTGCAGTGCATGTTCCTGCACACGAAGAGCTTCAGAAAGAGCTCCCATCAGTGAGCCTCAATCCTATATTCCCTGTCACGAGAGGAAGGGAATGATTTGGGCACCCAAAAACCAGGTGAAATCATAGCATCAAGGACATAACATGCCCCTTGGTTAGGGTGAGCTTACACAGGTAGTCTTCATCCTGGGGCTCGCTGATCTCTTGGTAGACATGGCCCTTTCTCTCTCGTAGGCTATACATCTTCACTTCGATCTCCTTTCTCCTGAGGTCTACATGAGAGAAGAGCTAGTGAACGAGGGGGTCTGGAACATGAGTCCCTGTCTTGTCAGAAAACACACAATGTCTTCCCATCAAATGATCACCTGTTCTTTATAGTATCTGGTATTTTCCTCCATTAACTAAAAGACTAGTACGCCACACTGACTACCGATGGCAGATTCAATTTTAGTTTCTAGATGATCCCATTATCAGGTTCAACCTTCCAAGCTTTGGTCATTCATAAAGTATTTATGGAGGGCACGTTATGTGTTAGGCACTGAGTAAAGATCTGGGCACACAACACCAAGAGAATATGGTTGCTATTATCACAGATGGATTTATTGGACAGCTTGCATGTGTCAATTGTTTGAGATTTAATTTAATGCTTTCAAACTATATGTGTCCCATGTTTCCTTATGTTCACTGTATACATTAGCATTCAGGAGCTCAGAGAGTTTGTAAGATTAGCTCAAAGCTTCAGTGCTAACTCCAGTTTCAAATCCAGGCGTGTTGAATGTACACCCCACATACCTAGGCTATACTGACCAGCCTTTCCAGAGGAATTAGTGGAACTGAAATCTCCAAATTATTGAACTTACCCAATTTTGATCTAGGGTGCTGTCCGGAGGTACTTGCTTCTCCAGGAGGGGGCACTGGTTTCTGGGTCTGCTCTGAGCCACTTGTGGTCAACAAATTTGCTGTTCCTGACAATTCCTTCAAACTGGACTCATTACTTAATGGCGCCCTGGACTTTGCCTTCAGTGTGAAAGTCACATATTAAAATGTAACGTACATTTATTTAATTATGTAGGGTTTATGATATACATGACTTTAATGAACACTTCAACAACTCTTGGAAATACCTGGGAAGTATGAAAATTAGAGGAAAAAGAAATGGCCAATGTGGGTTTTGAATCGAAGACTAGAACCAATGCCTTAAGGCTCTTTCTTTTATAGCACATTGAGAATGAAGGATACTGGGAAGAGAATAAGACATAGTTGGGCCCTAACCAGTGTAGTTCAGTTGATAGAGTGTCGGCCTGCAGACTGAAGGGTCCTGAGTTCAATTCTCGTCAAGCGCGAGTTCCTTGGTTGCAGGACCCTCCTCCCTGGCCTGGACCTTGGTCTGGGCTTATGCAGGAGGCCACCAGTCATTATGTGTGTCTCTCACATTGATATTTCTCTCTTTCTCTCCCTCTTTTTTCTATTCCCCCTAAAAATCAATGAGAAAATATCCTTGGGTGAGGATTAAGAAAAAAAGAAAGAAAGAAATAGTTGGCAGAGCCCTGGCTGGTGTAGCTCAGTTCGTTGAACTGAAGGGTTGCCGGTTCCATTCCCAGTCAGGGCACATGCCCCAGTTACGGGTTATTGATCCATGTTTTTCTCTCTCACTGATGCTTCTCTCCCTTCCTCTCTCTCTCAAATCAGTAAAAACATATTTTTTAAAAAGAAATGGCTGGCAGAAACCTACCATGACAATAAAGGAAATTATGCTAAAATGTGCAATTTACTATATCATGGAAAGAACAGTTGTAATTAGATTAGTTGGTTCCCACCAATTCTGTTTGAATAAGGTTGTGCTACCAGCCTGTTCTCTTCATTTTCCTGACCTATAACATGCTAATTCTTAATGTTATAATGAACATGAAATATAATGATGTTCACCAAAGTGTTCTGTGAGCACTTTGATACAGTATGAATGTGAAATTACAGTCCTGCTATCAATGTCCCTCTCAGCCATCTCTATATTTGAAATCACATGTAATTTATCTTCATTATTCTTTGACCCTACTCTAGTTTAATTTGTAAATTTGAAAGCACTCTTTCAGCAAACATTCAGGGGGCCCTCAGGGACCCTGAGTTGGGCCTGGGACTTCTGAGAAGAATCTGGTGTGAACCAAAGAGCTCACAATGCAGAGGTAGGCAGGCGGAGCCAATGATTCAAACAAGATGACACTGGCCTAATTAGAACTCAGAGAAAGAAGCCATACTTCTTCTGACTGGAATGAGCATTCAAAACCAGTTCCAGATGAGCTTCTATTGAATAGTGTGTCATCTCTATGAAGTTCTTAAGTCACTTTATTTATTGTTTATTATTTCTGAATCGTCAAACCTGAAGCTCCCCAGAGTTGAGAGATGCTTTCTTTTATTTGACTGGGAGGCTCTGATGCTGGGTTTGTTATATCCATCTTCATCTGGGACCATGCACCGTGCAAACTGCCTATATATCAGTGAGCTTCTGCAAGTCGGAAGTCTTAGTGCATTTCTCACTGGAGCATAGCAGAGCAGAACTGCGTTTGGAATCATCAGTCAGTGAAAGATGTAATCATGTATGGATGAGACAGTGGAAAGTGCATAAAACTATGGAAATTTTAATGAGCTTGTAAGTGGTTTAGAGATGAAGCTAAGGATTAGAATGCACGACCACCGATACTGTGATTTCAGACATACAATCAAACACTTGTATATGTCTGAAACCTCAGTCTCCTCATCAGAAATGGTGATACTTATAGTACCTACCTCATAGGGTTGTGGTAAGGTTTAAGTGAGTTTATGCACGTAGAATTCTTAGAGTCTGAAGCATTGTGAAGATAAGACCCGTGGTAGCTACTATTGTTGCTGATGTTATTAACGACTAAGATGATATTGGGCATTTTGTTGAAGAGGTCAGGAAAGGAAGGTGGCAGTTCCTAGGGTGCACTCTGATTTTTCCTCCTCTTCCCTGCATTTGCATCCAGGAGGAAGATTTTCTTTTCCACAGGATTTGGGAAATACTCACCTTCTGATGTTTATTCTGTTCCACTCTGAAAGACACCCAAGAAGGTTTAGCTAAAAGATGGTGAGAAATCAATAATATATATAATTTCAGAGAGGAAGGGAGAGGGCGAGGGAGAGAGAGAGAGAAACATCAATGATGATAGAGAATCATGGATTAGCTGCCTTCCTGAACACCCCACACCAGGGATCAAAATGGGCGTGTGCCCTGACCGGGAATTGAACTGTGACCTCCTGGTTCATAGGTCGACACTTAATCTCTGAACCACGCCTGCCGGGTGAGAAATCAGTTTTGGTTGGTAATTGTTTCAAAATCTGGAGATTTTTATCTTTCAGAATTCTGAATTATAGAGTAATCCCAGGACAGACCAAGGATGATTGGAAAATGTTTCCTGAGGTTTCATTACGCTTATGCTTTTATTGGGAGCATCAGCTAATTTTCTTAAAATGTTAAAAAATAGCCCTAGCCAGCTTGGCTCAGTGGATAGAGCGTCAACCTGCGGATGGAATGGTCCTGGGTTCTATTCCAGCCAAGGGTACATGCCTGGGTTGCGGGCTCATCCCACAGGTGTGCAGGAGGCAGCCAATTGATGGCTCTCTCTCATCATTGATGTTTTGATCTCTCTGAATTCCTCTCTGAAATCAATAAATATATTTTAAAAAAAATAGACAAAACCCCATCTGTACTTCATCCTCTGTTCAATATATATATATTTAAAGTAGAAGTCCGTTGCACAAAGATTCACGCAATAGGCCTTCCTTCCCCTGGCTGCCGGCACTAGATTTCCTCTGGCACCCGGGTCCCAGGCCTTTGCTCCAGCCACTGAGGAGAAGCCAAGTCCCTTCAGTCTTCAGTCTTCACTACAGCCAGAGCCTTCAGTCTTCTCTCAGCTGCTGCCCTGGTTAGGCAAATTAACTGCCATCTTTGTTGGGTTAATTTGCATGTGTATCCTGATTGGCTGGCGGGCCTGGCAGAGTGACACCAATTTGCATGTTTCTCTTTTATTTGTGTAGAGTGGCCTATCCCTGGCTGGCCATCTCAGTTGGTTGGAGTACCATGTTTTACACCAAAAGGTTTCCGGTTTGATCCTTATTGGGGCCTACACAGGAGGCAACTGATGGATGTTCCTCTCTCACATTGATGTTTCTGTCTCCCTTTCTGTCTCCCTCCCTTCCTCTCTCTAAATTCAATGAATATCCTTGGGTGAGGATTTAAAAAATAAAATTGCCCTAAAAAGCAAAAATAAAAAATTGGCCTTTCATGACACAAGTATAATAAAGGTCATGTAACTGCAAAGAATCTCTACTCTGTAACCCAGCGCTTTCTCCTCTCTGTCTTCTGTCTTCACACTGGCCTTGTCCAGTCCACCTTGGACAAGGCACCAGGACCACCTTGGCTCCTTTCTTTCTTATCCTTCCTCCTTTGCACATTTGGATTGTGACCACCTTCTCTAATCACTAGATTCTGATCAGCATCACACAGTCTTAGGGACAAAGACTCAGGTCTAGTCACCACATAAACAGAGTTTCGGGCAAGCTGGACATAACGTCGTGACTTCAGCTATGTTTCAACCTCAGACCCATGGAACTACAGACCCTACCAATCAGACTTTCATGAAACCTGGCAGATGATGCCATGGCTGCCATGGAACCTGATACAACGATGAACTACTTCCTACCCTGGCCCACAACCCAACCCCCTAACTACCATGAGTAATAATTTTCCCATATGTCCCCATGCAGGTCTTAGAGCACTGCTCACCTGTCAAAACTTCCTCCTTCTATGTGATCACAACTCTTCTGAATTAGTTATTTTTTACTCACTGTTATATTTTTGTATACTTACTTGTTAATGTTCTATAAGTATACAATTATATTATTATTCTATTTTATTTTTTCCACCACCATTTATACTCCTGTATTATTATTTTTTCATCCTCACCTGAGAATATATGCTTATTGATTTTAGAGAGAGAAGAAGAGGAAGAAAGAGAGGGAAACATGGATGTGAGAGAGAAACATCGATGAGTTGTATCCCATACACACCCCGACTGGGGATGGATCACGAAACCTTTTTGGTGTATGGGAGGATGCTCCAACCAACGGAGCCACCGAGACATGGCTATTCAATTATTTTTATTTTGAGAGAATGTTTATTAAAACTAGGGACAGTGAAACAAGGATAGAAGCAGCAGCAGGAGAGAGCTTAGGCTGGGCTGCTGTGTTGCTCTAGAAAGGTTAAAGGAAAGAGCTCAGCCTAGGCGGGCGGCTTTGGCTCATTGGAAAGTCATAGAAAAGGGGCCTTGGAGCCAGGTTCAGGGGGTTAGCCTGAATGAGCTGCCCCTGCCCGTACTCCCTGGTGCAAGTCTCCTGGGTCCCTTAGTTTAGGAGATGCACACCGAGTGGGGGTTGGGGGGAGGAGAGGGGAAAGGGTGAGGGGTGTGTGTGCTCCCGGAGAGAGAACAGCTTAATAATATATATATATATATTAGAGCACCATTGCACGAAATTTATAAATTTCTACACCGTGGGAATGGCGGTGGTGGTGGGGGGGGGGGGGAATTCCTGAGCCCGGCCTGTGCCCTCTGTGCCTCTGACAGTCTGGGAGTCCTGCGATCCATCGCCTGCAGAGGGAGGTCCCTTTCAGTAGCCCCAGCTCTGCATTGGTGGCCTGGGCCTCCCACTTTGGGGTGACGGGGAGCCCCCATTGATGACCCAGTGGCTAGTGGCCTGGGCCTCTCTCTGCAGGGCATCATGGGGGATTGGGGGGCCGGACCAATTGCGTTTCACAGGCCTTGGCTGGCCTGGCGCCAGTGGGTGTCATAGCCTGGTCATCTGCTGGGTCCTTCAGCTGGTCCGCCCTGGATTTGCATATTATGGTTTCATTATTGTAGATTTGGGGGGTGGGTCTGGGTGAAGGTGAGAAAAGGGGGAGAAATAAGGGACCTCTGTGATAGTGTTAACACTAAATCTGTATATAATTATTGTTACACATTGAAGAGGTTTTATGACCCTGGCCAGTGTGGCCCAGTGGTTGAGCCTCGACCTATGAACCGTGAGGTGGGGGGCAGGCAGGAGGCAGCGATGGAGTTTTCTCACTCACCTGTTTCTCTCTCTCTCTCTCTCTCTCTCTCTCTCTCTCTCTCTCTCTCTCTGTAAAATAAATTATTCATTAAAAGGGGTGTATGTGAACAGCCCCTGGCTGTGTAACTGCTCTGATGCTTGCTCCTCCCAGGTAACTCCCGAGAGGCCGCCCGACCTACACCAGGTCAGGGTCAGGCAGCTGCGCGCCCTCCGCCCGCACCTCGTGGCCTCGGGGTCCACTCGTCATCCGAGTCCTCGGAGTCCTCCACCCGGGGCCTGGCCGTCCTCCCGCGGCGACACATGAACGGGGGTCGAGGGGCCCTGAGACCTGGAAGGAGAGAAAGAAAGAGTTTGTCCTGCAGGCGAAAAGCTGAGGGACAAACAGCAGAGCCAGCGCTGGGCGGGGGCAGAGCCCGGGGCCCTGGACGGAGCACCCCCGCCCCCCCCCCACCCCGCGGCCCTGTCCCCCCTCGCTCACCCATGCTGAGCAGCGCCTCGTAGTTGCTCTTCACATTGCGGTGCCGCGCTCGCTCCCAGGCGCCCATCTGCGCCCACTCCTCCCGGGAGAAGTAGATGGACACGTCCCTGCAGGCGGCCCTGGACTGGGGGAGAGACCGTCCGTCCGTCCATCCGTCCTCCCCGGCCCGAGGGGCGGCGCCCCGCCTCCACCCCGTCCCCACCCCCCGTCCCCACCTCCACCCCCTCGGACCCCCTTACCTTAGGCCTATGCCCCGCTCTCCCCGCCTCCTCCACGGGGCGCTCCTGCAGGTCCCTGTCCGGGTCCATGGTGCCGCCAGCGGAGTCTCCTCCGGAGGACGTGGTGCCTGTGGGAGGAGGAGTCGCTGAGGGGACCCGCTCCCACCTGGCAGGGCGACCCCCCCCCCACCTCCCCCACCCCCAGACAGACCGGGGCCGCGGCCATTATGACCCACTAGGGGGCGCCTCCTCCTGCCGCGGTTGAGGGGTCCCAGGGGGTAATGAGGGGCCCGGTCAGGGGGGTCTGAGGGGCGCGTTCCAGGGACTGAGAGGCGCAGTCAGGGGGAACTGAGGGGCGCGTTCTGGGGGGTCTGAGGGGCACGGTGGGGGGTCTGAGGGGAGCGGTCTGGGAGGTTTGAGGGGCGCGGTCAGGGGAGACTGAGGGGAGGGGTCTGGAGGGTCTGAGGGGAGCGGTCTGGGGGATTTGCGGGGAGCGGTCTGGGGGGTCTGAGGGGCGCGGTCAGGGGGGTCTGAGGGGAGCGGTCAGGGGGGACTGAGTGGCGAGGTCTGGTGGGACTGAGGGGAGCGGTCTGGGGGTTTTGAAGGGAGCGGTCAGAGGGGTCTGAGGGGCGCGGTGGGGGCGTTGAGGGCCCTTGGGTGTGGCGGTGGTGGCGCCCTTACAATGGGGGCGGGGGCTGTGCCGAGAGGAACCGGGTTCGGGAATGGCACCCGCGATTCGGGAGCAATGCACTCGGGAGGAGGTGCCTCAAGGGGCAGAGACGTCTCTGGCTGAGGAGATAGGCCCGCTGGACAGAATCCGGGTCTTTCTGGCCAGGAAAGTTGGGTGCTCGGTTCAGAGGATTTGGGACTAATGTGAAGAGATTTGGGGTCTCAGGGACAGCCTCCAGGGTTTCTGTCTCGGAGTTGGGGATTTGGTCTTCCTGGGTGCCGTGGTTAGGGAGCCCAGGCTCGGGGTGTGGTGTGTCTGACCTTTGGGGGATTGAGCGTTCCTCTGGGCGCTGAGACCGGGGGTCCTCCGGGTTAGCGCACTTGGGGTCCCTGGAGGCTGACAGAGTGGGAGCCTCTCAGGAGGACACCCCGGGTCTTCGGCTGGGGGTTTGAAGGCCAGCGGCAAAGGGGTTCCCACGCAAGGCTCCCGTTTTCCTGTCCGTCTCCAGGCCGCACTGCGAACCTGGCCGAGGTCCCCTCAAACCCATGCTCCTGGCCGCGTGCTCCCGCCCTCAGGCGGTGTGAGGCGGGGCCAGGGGGAGCTTCCTGCATCCAGAGCGTCAGCGCCAGCCGCCAATGAGTGCTGTGGTCACGGGCCCGGCCTGCCAATGGGCGGTCAGAAACGCGAAAAGGGCGGGGCGTGGGGTGGAGCCTTCCTGCCAGTCAAGGGCAGAATCCTGTGGAAAGAGCCCGCCCTGCGCTCCCAACCCCCCGTCGTGATTGGCTGTGCTGGGGCCTGTGAGTGTCCGTCAAGAAGCCTTCAGCCACTGGGCGGTGTCCAGGGCTTGGATTCCCGCTGCATATGGGCGGGACCCCGGGAGCCGGGAGCCCCCAGCCAGGGCAGGTATTGGGCTGACGCGGCCTTCCTGCCGCCTGACAGAGACTCTGTTCCACCCGACGGTATTTAGGTCCCGGACTGTCTTCCAGGCGCATTTGTTCGCTTCCTTAGCGAGAGGACCAGGCGGTAGGCGGGGAGTTGCGTTCTGGGAAACAGGGATTCCCACTAGACCAGCGGTTCTGAACCTGTGGGTCGCGACCCCTTTGGGGGTCGAACGACCCTCTCACAGGGGTCGCTTAAGACCATTGGAAAACACATGTATAATTATATATTGTTTTTGTGATGAATCACTAAGCTTTAATTATGTTCAGTGTGTAACAATGAAAATACATCCTGCATATCTGACATTTAGATTACGATTCATAACAGTGGCAACATTACAGTGATGAAGTAGCAACAGAAAAATTTCATGATTGGGGGTCAGCACAACATGAGGAACTGTATTCAAGGTTGGCGGCATTAGGAAGGTTGAGAACCACTGCCTTAAAGGAATCTGTCGAGTGGAAGAGCAAGATGGTGGCGGTATAGGCAGACGTGCCCCAGGTCGTGTCCCGGAGCAAATGGAGTGAGCAGCTGAAACTAGTAACATCCACCCCGAATTGGCGAAATTGCTCAGCTGGTGAGACGGTTTGCAGCCGGGAAGAGCAGAACTCCCCTGGAAAGGTAAAAAGCCCAGGGATTTGGGCAGGAAAGTTTGCCAGACCTCTGAACCCAGAGAGTCGGAGGGAGACCTCGTGGCAGACAGCCGCGTCCCTTGGGACAGGCACAGCCCCTGACAGGGGAAAGGAGAACCGCCGGGGGAATTGAGAGCTGGGTTCTGTGATCACAGAGGACTGAGCCTAAAGGGGGCAGCCTGAAGAGCTGACCAGACCATGCAGTCCCGGTAAGAGAAGAAGCCTACAGAAACCAAGCCTTTCCCGTTTCCGCGGCCAGCGTTTGTTTGTTTGTTTTTACTGAATCCTGTTCATGGGGCATTTCGGATACAGACACTCACCTGTGCTGAAGAGAGGGAGAGTGTGCGGAGGAGTGGAATCTGGGGAGAGACTGAGGAGAGAAGGGGGGCCGGGAGAGGTGGCAGCGAATTGAGTGCTGAGACACCCCCGAGCCCAGGTCCGGGGCAGACATTCTCTCTGGAAAGTGAGACTCCTTCCCCCAGCCCCCAGGCAAGGAGCACAGCCACACCCAGATTCCACCCTGTAGGAGATCAAGGATTAAAATAACCTGATCAGTCCCTGGGAGTTAACAGGGTCTGGCCTATAGAGGGATTTTCAATCCCAGCAACAACACAGCCCCGGTAACTAACTATTACGCAGCCAGCTCTGGGCAGTGAACCTCCACTGGACAGAGAGGCCCTATAGCCTCTGAGGCCAACCCCAGAACACTCCCACCCAGAGGCTGACCCACAAAATGACTCTTTGCTAAACACAAAATAAGGCAGTCTGGGAAACAAATGCGGCTTGCTTTAAAAAAAGGACTGTGGTTGACAACACAGAGGAACAGTGTATCACAGGGAAACTCAACACTCTACT
Organism: Myotis nattereri; assembly: GCF_964212035.1. Classification (NCBI taxonomy): domain Eukaryota; kingdom Metazoa; phylum Chordata; class Mammalia; order Chiroptera; family Vespertilionidae; genus Myotis; species Myotis nattereri. The sequence goes on along the minus strand of NC_138094.1, from coordinate 43,544,979 downwards.
GAATTCCTGGCAGGTCTAAGGCGAGCCAGACTGTAGAATAGAAGAACCGAAGGACCTTCACTACTGCAATTTTTTTTTTCTTTTTTCACCTTTTAACTATGAAACCAAATTTTTTTTCTTTGTTTTTTTTTTCCTTTTTTTTCTTTTTTTTTCTTTCTTCTTTTTTCCATCACCTGATTTTACCCTTTTATTTACTACCTTCTTACTTTTAACCAGTATTATTACTGCTACCATTTTACCATTTTTTTTAAAGTGCCATTTTATTTTCTCTTTATTTTATTTTGGGATTAGTGTTCTCCATTCTATTTTCATCGTTATATTATTGGTTGTTTCTAGTTTGCATTCATCTCCAGGGAGCTGTTGCTGGAACTTGTTGGGATTAATGGCTGTTCAGTAGGAGTATTCTCCTCATATAAAATAAGTCTCCTCCCCTCTTCCACTTCATTCTCTCTTTTCGCTCTTTCTTTTTCTTTTCTTTTCTTTTCTCACTTCTATTTCCCCCCTCCTTTTTCCCAATTTCATTTTTGCACTCCTTTTTTTGGTCCCTACTTTTCTTTTCTTTTTCCTATTTTATCTTTTTCTCTTCCTTCTTCCTTATCCCCTAATTCTCTTAATTCAGGTGGTCACCTTTATTTGGGGCTATTAATATCGTGAACATATTTGTGTATAGTGCCTGGTACGTGGTGCCTTGTTGTGTTGTATTTTGTGCCTTTAAATCAACGCAGCAGATCCAAGCAACAGCAACCTCCTGAGCACCAACACCCTCTGCTGAGGAACAGCAGCTGTACGTGAAACCTCGCCCCACCAGCCCGAAGAGCCACCACAGCTGTGAACAGCACCCACCAGAGGAGCTGCTGCCAACTGAAGAGCAGCTGCTACCGCAACTGCCCGAAGAGCAACCACAGACCAAGGAGTCACTGCCACCAAGGGAGCAACCACTGAACGACTCAACGTATAGATATGTCAGTGAGATCAAACATGCGTAGACAAAGAAACCCCCAAAGGAAAGAGAAGGAGGACTCTCCAGAAAAGCAGCTAAGTAATACAGAGGCAGGCAACATGACAGAAAAAGAATTCAGAATAAGGGTCCTAGAGGGCACAAACCGGATGGAGGAAAAAATCGACAACCTCTGCAAGAAGCTAGAAGAAACAGATGAAAAAATCAACAACTTAAGTAAGACCCAAGAAGAAATGAAGAGTGATATAGCTGAAATGAAAAACTCCATTGAAAGTATTAACAGTAGATAGGAGAAGCAGAGGACCGAATTAGTGAATTAGAAGACAAGGAAGCAAAACACACCCAAACTGAACTGCAATTGGAGAAAAAAATGAAAAGACAGGAGGAGAGCCTAAGGGAGCTTTGGGACAACATGAAACGAAACAACATACGAATAATAGGGGTACCAGAACAACAGAAGGATGAACAAGGATTAGAAAACCTATTAGAAGAAATAATATCAGAAAACTTCCCTGAGGTGGGGAAGAAAAAAGTCACGCCAGCCCAGAGAGTCCCAAACAAGGTGAACCAAAAAGACCCAAACCAAGACACATCATAATTACCATGGCAAACGTTCAGGACAAAGAGAGAATCCTACAGGCTGCAAGAGAGAGACAGAAAGTTACATACAAGGGATCTCCCATTAGATTATCAAATGATTTCTCAACAGAAACACATTAGTCCAGCAAAGAGTGGACAGAAATTTACAAAGTGATGCAAAGCAAAGGACTGAATCCAAGAATACTCTATCCAGCAAGGCTATCATTCAAACTTGAAGGGGAAATAAGAAGCTTCACAGACAAAAAAAGGCTAAGGGAGTTTATCACCACCCAGCCAGCAATGCAAGGAATGCTAAAGGGACTGGTATAAAAATAAGAAATAAAAAGCTCAGAAAGAAAACAGCCACACAAAAACAGAAATGGCTACAAACAAGTACCTTTCAATAATAACTTTAAACGTAAACGGACTAAATGCTCCAAACAAAAGACATCGAGTGGCTGAATGGATAAAAAAACATGACCCATACATCTGCTGTCTACAAGAAACCCACCTCCTTAGAAGAGACTCACACAGCCTGAAAGTGAAAGGATGGAAAAATATCTTTCAGGCAAATGGAAAGGAAAAGAAAGCTGGGGTAGCAATACTTATATCGGACAAAATAGACCTCAAAGTGAAGGCCATAACAAGAGATAAGGAAGGCCACTTCCTAATACTAAAGGGATCAATACAACAAGAAGATATAACTCTGGTAAACATATATGCACCCAATGCAGGAGCACCCAAATTCATAAAAAAACTCCTGGAAGATATCAAAGGAGAGATCCACAACAATACAATCATAGTAGGGGACTTTAATACACCACTGACAACACTGGATAAGCCCTCTAGACAAACAATCAGCAAAGATACAGCAATCCTAAATGACTCACTAGATCAGATGGACTTAATAGACATCTTCAGAACACTTCACCCCAAAGCCAGGGAATATACATTCTACTCAAATGCTCATAAGACATATTCAAAAATAGACCATATATTGGGTCACAAGCAAAGTATCCCCAAATTCAAGAAGATTGAAATCATAAAAAACGTCTTCGCAGACCACGATGGCATAATATTAGAAATAAACTACAATAAAAACAACCCAAAGTACTCAAACACCTGGAAGCTGAATAGCATGCTATTACATATTGATTGGGTTACCAATGAAATCAAAGAAGAAATTCGAAACATCCTGGAAACTAATGACAATGAAAACACAACAATCCAAAACCTATGGGACACAATGAAAGCAGTCCTGAGAGGGAAGTTTATATAGCTCTACAGCCCTGTCTCAAAAAACAAGAAAACATGGTAGTAAATCAGCTAACTCTACAACTCAAAGAATTAGAAAGAGAGCAACAAGAAAACCCCAGAGTGAGCAGAAGGAAGGAGATAATAAAGATTAGAGCAGAAATAAATGACATAGAGACCAAAAAAACAATACCGAAAATCAATGAAAACAAGAGCTGGTTCTTTGAAAGGATAAACAAGATTGACAAACCTCTAGCCAGACTCACCAAGAAGCAAAGAGAGAGGACCCAAATAAACAAAACCAGAAATGATAGAGGCGAAATAACAACAGACCCCACAGAAATACAAATGATTGTTAAAAAATACTATGGACAGCTCTACTCCAACAAACTAGACAGCCTGGAGGAAATGGACAAATTCCTAGAAAAATACAACATTCCAAAACTCAATCAGGAAGAATCTAAAAATCTCAACAGGCCAATAACTATGGAAGAAATTGAAGCAGTCATCAAAAGGCTTCCAGCAAACAAAAGCCCAGCACCAGACGGCTTCACAGGGGAGTTTTACCAAACATTCAAGGAAGAACTAAAACCTATCCTCCTCAGACTACTACAAAAAATTCAAGAGGAAGGAACACTTCCAAGCTCATTCTATGAAGCCAGCATCACCCTAATACCAAAACCAGGTAAAGACAACACAATGAAAGAGAATTACAGGCCAATATCCCTCATGAACCTTGATGCCAAAATCCTCAACAAAATCTTAGCAAATCGGATCCAGCAGTACATCAGAAAGATCATACACCATGACCAAGTAGGATTTATCCCAGGGATGCAAGGATGGTACAATATCCGCAAATCAATAAACGTGATACATCACATAAACAAATTGAAAGAAAAAAACCACATGGTCATATCAATTGATGCAGAAAAAGCATTTGACAAAATTCAACAGCCATTTTTGATAAAAGCTCTCAGCAAGGTGGGAGTAGAAGGATCATACCTCAACATAATAAAAGCCATATATGACAGGCCCACAGCCAAAATCATACTCAATGGACAAAAACTAACACCATTTCCCCCAAGAACAGGAACAAGGCAGGGATGCCCCCTCTCACCACTCCTGTTCAACATAGTACTGGAAGTGTTAGCCATTGCAATTCGGCAAGAAGAAGAAATAAAAGGCATCCAAATTGGAAAAGAGGAAGTAAAACTGTCCTTATTTGCAGACGACATGATATTATACATACAAAACCCTAGAGACTCCATCAAAAAGCTACTAGACTTAATACATGAATTTGGCAATGTAGCAGGATACAAAATTAACCCCAAGAAATCTGAGGCATTTCTATACACCAATAGTGAACTTTCAGAAAGAGAGATTATAAAAACAATCCCGTTTACCATCGCACCAAAAAAATTAAGCTACCTAGGAATAAACTTAACTAAAGTGGTAAAAGACCTCTACTCAGAAAACTACAGGACGTTGAAAAAAGATATAGAGGAAGACATAAACAGATGGAAGAACATACCGTGTTCATGGATTGGTAGAATCAACATCGTCAAAATGTCCATACTACCCAAAGCAATCTATAAATTCAACGCACTTCCCATTAAAATACCAACGGCATACTTCAGAGATCTAGAACGAACTCTCCAAAAATTCATCTGGAATAAAAAAAGACCCCGAAAAGCTACAGCAATCTTCAAAAAGACCAAAGTTGGTGGGATCTCAATACCAGATATCAAGTTGTATTACAAAGCCACTGTTCTCACAACTGTCTGGTACTGGCCCAAGGATAGGCATATAGATAAATGGAATAGAATAGAGAGCCCAGAAATCGGCTCGAAACAATATGCTCAATTAATATTTGACAAAGGAGGCAAGAACATACAATGGAGCCAAGATAGTCTCTTCAATAAATGGTGTTGGGAAAATTGGACAGATATATGCAAGAAAATGAAACTAGACCACCAACTTACACCATTCACAAAAAATAAACTCAAAATGGATAAAGGACTTGAATGTACGACAGGAAACCATAACAATTCTAGAAGAATCCAAAGGCAACAAAATCTCAGACATATGCCGAAGCAATTTCGTCACTGATACAGCTCCTACGGCACTTGAACTAAAGAGAAAATGAACAAATGGGACTACATCAAAATAAAAAGCTTCTGCACAGCAAAAGAAACCATCAACAAAACAACGAGAAAACCCACTGTGTGGGAAAACATATTTGCCAATGTCATATCTGATAAGGGCCTAATCTCCAAAATCTATAGGGAACTCATACAACTTAACAAAAGGAAGATAAACAATCCAATCAAAAAATGGGCAAAGGACCTAAATAGACACCTTTCAAAAGAGGACATTCAGAAAGCCAAGAGACATATGAAAACATGCTCAAAGTCACTAATCATCCGAGAGATGCAAATCAAAACAGCAATGAGGTACCACCTCACACCTGTCCGACTGGCTATCATCAACAAATCAACAAACGACAAGTGCTGGAGAGTATGTGGAGAAAAAGGAACACTTGTGCACTGCTGGTGGGAATGCAGACTGGTGCAGCCACTATGGAAGACAGTATGGAGTTTCCTCAAAAAACTGAAAATGGAACTCCCATTTGACCCTGTGATCCCACTTCTAGGAATATATCCCAAGAAACCAGAAACACGAATCAGAAAGGATATATGCACCCCTATGTTCATAGCAGCACAATTCACCATAGCTAAGATCTGGAAACAGCCTAGGTGTCCATCAGTTGATGAATGGATTAGAAAACTGTGGTACATCTACACCAAGGAATACTATGCTGCTCTAAAAAGGAAGGAACTCTTACCATTTGCAACGTCATGGATGGAACTGGAGAGCATTATGCTAAGTGAAATAAGCCAGTCGATGAAGGAAAAATACCACATGATCTCACTCATTCATGGATAATAGAGACCATTATAAAATTTTGAACAATAATAGATACAGAGGCAGAGCTGCCTCAAACAGATTGTCAAACTGCAGTGGGAAGGCCTGGGAAGGTTGGGGGGCAGGAGGTAGGGGGGTAAGAGATCAACCAAAGGACTTGTATGCATGCATATAAGCATAACCAGTGGACATAAGACATTGGGGGATAGGGGAGGCTAGGGGACTGTCTAGGGCGGGGGGATAAAATGGACACATATGTAATATCCTTTGTAATACTTTAAGCAATAAATTAAAAAATAAATAAATAAATAAATAAAATAAATAAAGGAAGCTGTCAGCCAATTCCTTTGCAAAAACGAACCTCTGCTCCCCTCATGTGGCCTTTTAAAGAATAACACCTTGTGTTTCTGTCCGTGGTGCTGAAATGTTAGCTAATGTCCTGTGAATTGGATGAAAAATTCTACCCAAAAAACCACAAACAAACAAACAAAAAAAAAAACCTACAGAAAACCCTACAAAATCACCGAGGCTGTCCAGGGTGCAATTATTCCTTCCCTGGATGGACTGAGGTCACGGGTCTGGCTTTTGCACCCCTTCCTGTCCCAGCCCTGCCAAGGGAAGCCTTGGCTGCTTCACTGACATGGGGAAGCTGTGCGTTCACTAATTCAGTCCGTAACCTAGAGGCTGCCATGATTGGAGCAGTCAGTCCTGGGGAGGCCGCCGTTAACAAGGCAGCCAGTACCGCACCGGTCTCCTTTCCTGAGGCAGCCAGTCAGCCGCGGCCATTGTGATTGCGGCAGCCAGTGCCTTGGATGACACCATTATGGAGGCAGCCAGTCTGTGCAGTGAGGTGCAGGGGTATCGGGAGAAGGTGTTATTCCCACTAGACTCAGCGGCCTCTGTAGGGCATTCCTGAGGCAGTCCTTTCCCTGTAGGCGGCCATTATTGATGCTGTCAGTACCAGGGAGGCTGTTGTTGATGGCAACTCCAGATGCAGGTTATCATGGGAACATGGTAGAACCACGAGAAAAAAATTCATCTTAAACCTTTGTGTTGAAACCCAGTGTGTTTTTAAAAAATATATTTTTATTGATTTCAGAGATGAAGGGAGAGGGAGAGAGATGGAAACATCAATGATGAGAGAGAATCATGGATCCGCTACCTCCTGTATCCCCCCCATCCCCACTGGGTATTGAGACCACAACCCCGGCATGTTCCCTGCCCTGGATCCGAACCAGGGACCCTTCAATTTGCAGGCTGACATTCTCCCCACTGAGGCACACTGGCCAGGGCCACAGATGGTTTTTTAGAAAGATACATTTCTACTATTTCAGAGAGAAAGATCAGTGATCAGTGATCATCCTAGATTGGCTGCCTTCTGCCAGAAGAAAGAGTGACATGTGTTCTCATCAGCTAAGTGTAAGGAATATCCCTGGCCAGTGTTGTTCGCTGGTTAGAACTTCGGATGCACAGGGAAGGGTCTCTGGTGGGATTCCTGGTCTAGAGCACATACCTGGGACGCAGGTTTTATGGCCAGCCCCGGTCTGGGCTCCTGTGGCAGCCAAAGATCTATGGGTCTCTTGCATATACATGTTTGCTTTTTGTTTCTTCTCTTTCCCCTCCTTCCATTCCTCCCTCCCTCCCTCCCTCCCTCCCTCTCTCCCTCAATCCCTCCCTCCCTCCCTCCGTCCCTCCCTAACTCCATCCTTCTCTCTGTGTAAAAAGCATATCCTGTGGTAAGAATTAACAAAAACGTACACAAGAAAAAAGTACAAAATGGAAAAGATTTGGAGGCTGTGAAAAAGCAGCATACCCCTAAAGTGCCCTAAAGCATACCCCTAAAGCAGCATACCCCTAAAGCATACCCATAGTGCCCTAAAGAAAGGCACTATGATGAGCAGAGCATTCAGCTACACTGATATTTTTCCTTGCGATGTGTCTATAAGATAAAAATAAACTATCCGAGTGTCCCTCAGCTGGCACGGTCCTGACAGAACACGAGGAGGCCACTCTAGCGCGGTCCTTGCAGGGTCTCCCAAGCCACCACGTTAGGGGCGAGGATCTCGGTGGGCGAGGCGGGGAGGAGCAGGGGAAAGCGAGGCGTAAGGAGGTGGGGAATGGACAGAGGAGGGTCTTGCACGTGCTCCCCTCTCCTGCCTTGTGTCGCTTCTGCGAGAGACACCCACAATGGGAAGATGCGAGCAGACTCAGCTGGCTTCGGTTACCAAGGGACACACAGACCAAGGGACAGACAGATAATCGAGGCCGCAGTGGCCTGTAGAGGTTGACATCCGGGAAGGGAGATTACCTCCACAGGAAGAATAGCTCCCTCAGAGGAAGTATTGTTTTCCCCAATGAAGGAGCAATTCATTCACAACATAAGTGGTCCACATACAGGAAAGTGCAGTTCCCCTACAGGAAGAACGTTTCCTCACAGGAAGTTTGTATCCCCCACAGGAAGAGGCGTTCTCCCACAGGAAGTTTCCATTCCCTCAGAGGTAGTTGTGATTCCCTCACAGGAAGATAGGTCAATAAACAGGAAAGTGCATTTCCCCCACAGGAATCTGAGACACCCTCACAGGAAGAGTCATCCACACACAGGAAAGTGCATTTCCACAAAAGGAAGAAGGGATCCTAAAACAAAAGAGACACTACCCCACAGGAAAATGTGTTCCTACACGGGAAGTGACAATTCCCCTACAGGAAGGAGTGTTTGCGTCTGGTAGTTTTATTTCCAAAAGGAAGTTGATTTTTCATATATGTAAGATAGGTCAGCACACAGGAACGAGTACGTCCCAAAAAGAATGACCTGTCTACACATGGAGGTACATTTCCTAGAGAGGAAGAATGGTTTCCTAGAGGAAGTTTGTTTCCCCACATGAATGTGTGATTCATTCGCAGCATAATAGGTCCGCATACAGGAGAGTGCATTTCCCCCAAAAGAATAAGGTTTCTTCAAAGGAAAATAGTTTGCCCTATAGGTATAGGCGTTCTCCAACAGGAAGTTTTGATTCCTGCACAGGAAGTTGCATTTCCCCCACAGGAAGAGAGATCGATAACAGGAAAGTTCATTTCCCCCACAGAAAAATGGGACGCTATCACAGGAAAAGAGATCCGCTCAAGGATAAGTGCATTTCCCCCACAGGAAGCAGGGTCCCTAAAACAAAAGGTACACTCCCCCACAAGAATATGGGTTCCTACATTACAAGGGTCATTTCCACCACAGGAAGGAGGGTTCACAGTCGGAAAATTTTTTTTCTACAAGAAGATGGCTTTCCATCAGTGGAAATAGTTCTCCACTCAGGATCCTGCATGTCCTGTAAAGGATGAAGTGTGTACACACCAAAAGTGATATTACCTCCAGAGGAAGAATAGTTCCCCCAGTGGAAGTATTTTTCCCCCACATGAGGAAATATTCTTCACAGCATAATAAGTCCGCATTTTTGGAAAGTGCATCTCCTACATAGCAGGAAGCATGTCTCAAAGGAAGGTAGTTTCCCCGCAGGAAGAGGTGCTCTCAAAACGGAAAGGATTCTCGCACAAAAAAGGGCCATTTCTTCACAGGAAGAGAGATCTGCACAAAGGAAATTGCATTTCCCCTTAAGGAGGAAGGTTTCCTACAATGGAAGGATAACTCCCCAGTAGGAAAATAGGTTCCCATTTCGGATGGGACATTTCCCAACAGGAAGGAGGGTTCACAATTCAGAAGTTTGGTTTCCACACGGGATGTTGCGTTTCCATTACAGGTCGAAAGCTCTGCACACAGGAAAGTGCATTTCCCCCACAGTACGTTGGCTTCCCAAAGCAGAAGGAAAATTTCAACCAAAGGACAAAAGCTTCCCCACCGTAAGTTTGGTATCCCCACAGGAAGATGGATTCCAACACAGGAAAATCGGTTTGGATAATGAAAAGTGCATTTCACACACGGGAAAAAGGTTTCCTTTGAACAAGTGAATTTCCCCCACAGGAATAGTTCTTCTCCCACAGGAAGTTTCATTTCCACCACACCAATATGCACCTCCCTCACATGAAAATAGTTTCACACAAAAGAGAATGCAGTTCCCACACTAGAAATAGGATTCTCACAAAGAATTTGCAATACCCTCAAAGGAAGGTGGGATTCGCTCAAAGGAAGATAGATATGCAAACAGGAAAGTGCATGTCCCACAAAGGGTGAAGTGTTCACACACAGAAAGGGACATTTCCCCCAGAGGAAGAATGGATCCCTCAGAGGAAGTATTGTTTCCCCACGTGAATGTGCGGTTCATTCTCAGAATATTAGGTCCGCATACAGAAAAGTGCATTTCCCCACAAGATGAAGGTTTCCTCAAAGGAAGTTTGTTTCCACTATAGGTAGAGATGTTCTCTAAAAGGAAGTTATGATCCCCCCACAGCAAGGTGTGATTCCCTCACAGGAAGATAGGTCCACAAACAGGAAAGTGCATTTCTGTCATAGGAAAATGCGATGACTTCACAGGAAAAGAGGTCCGCACACAGGAACATGCATTTCACCAGCAGAAAGTAGGGTTCCTAAAACAAAAGGGAAACTCTCTCATATAGTATGTGTTCCTACACCAGAGGGGGCATTTCCCCCACAGAAAAAAAGATTTACTCCGGGAAGTTTTGTTTCCAAAAAGGAAGTTGCCTTTCCATCCGTGGAAATAGTTCTGCACACAAAAACGTGCATTTCTCACAATGAAGGAGGTGTCCACACAGGAAGGGGCATTACCTCCAAAGGAAGAATAGCTCCCTCAGACGAAGTATTGTTTTCCCAAATGAAGGAGCAATTCATTCACCGCATAAGTGGTCCACATACAGGAAAGTGCAGTTCCCCTACAGGAAGAAGGTTTCCTCACAGGAAGCTTGTTTACCCCACAGGAAGAGGCGTTCTCCCACCAAAGTTTTGATTCCCTCACAGGAAGTTGTGATTCCCTCACAGGAAGATAGGTCAAGAAACACGAAAGTGCATTTCCCCCACAGGAAGCTGAGACGCCCTCACAGGAAGGGTCATCCACACTCAGGAAAGTGCATTTCCACAAAAGGAAGAAGGGATTCTAAAACAAAGAGACACTCCCCTATAGGAAAATGTATTCCTACACGGGAAGGGACACTTCCCCCACAGGAAGGAGTGTTTCCTTGTGGTAGTTTTATTTCCAAAAGGAAGTTGATTTTTCATAAATGCAAGATAGGTCTGCACACAGGAACGAGCACGTCCCATAAAGAATGACCTGTCTACACAGGGAGGGATACTTCCTAGAGAGGAATAATAGTTCCCTAGAGGAAGTTTGTTTCCCCACATGAATGTGTGATTCATTCGCAGTATAATAGGTCCGCATACAGGAGACCGCATTTGCCCCCCAAAAATAAGGTTTCTTCAAAGGATGATTGTTTGCCCTATAGGTATAGGCGTTCTCCAACAGGAAGTTTTGATTCCCCTATAGGAAGTTGCGTTTCCCCCACAGGAAGAGAGGTCCACATCAGGAAAATGCATTTCCCCCATAGAAAAAAGGGAAGCTTTCACAGGAAATGAGATCCGCACAAAGTTCAGTGCAATTTCCCAACAGGAAGTAGGGTCCCCAAAACAAAAGGGACACTCCCCCATAAGAATATGGGTTCCTACATTACAAGGGACATTTCCACCACAGGAAGGAGGGTTCACCATCGCGAAGTTTTGTTTCCAAAGGAAGTTGGGTTTCCATCAGTGGAAATAGTTCTGCACAAAGGATCCTGCATGTCCCCCAAAGAATGAAGTGTGTAACTACCCGAAGTGATATTACCTCCAGAGGAAGAAGAGTTTCCCCAGTGGAAGTATATTTTACCCACATAAAAGAACTATTCTTCACAGCATAATAAGTCCGCATTTTCGGAAAGTGCATTTCCTACATAGCAGAAAGCATGTCTCAAAGGAAGATAGTTTTCCCACAGGAAGAGGTGCTCTCCAAACGGAAGCTTTGATTCTCGCACAAATTGGTGCCATTTCTTCACAGGAAGAGAGATCTGCACACAGGAAACTGCACTTCCCCTAAAGGAGGAAGGGTTCCTACAAGGGAAAGATAACTCCCCAGTAGGAAAATCAGTTCCCATTCCGGATGGGACATTTCCCAACAGGAAGGAGGGTTCACAATTCGGAAGTTTGGTTTCCACACGGGATGTTGTGTTTCCATTACAGGTCGAAAGCTCTGCACACAGGAATGTGCATTTCCCCCACAGTAAGTTGGCTTTGCAGAGCAGAAGGTGAATTCCACCGAAAGGACAAAAGCTTCCCCAACGTAAGTTTTGTATCCCCTCAGGAAGATGGATTCCATCACAGGACGTTTGGTTTGGACAATGAAAAGTGCATTTCACACACGGGAAGAAGGGTTTCCTTGCAACAAGTGAATTTCCCCCTCAGGAATAGTTCTTTTCCGACAAGTAGTATCATTTCCACCACAGCAATATGCACCTCCCTCACATGAAAATAGTTTCACACAAAATATGATGCAGTTACCACACTAGAAAAAAGATTCTCACAAAGAAGTTGCAATACCCCCAAAGGAAGGTGGGATTCGCTCAAAGGAAGATAGATATGCACATAGGAAAGTGCAAGTCCCACAAAGGGTGAAGTGTTCACTCACAGAAAGGGACATTTCCTCCAGAGGAAGAATGGATTCCTCAGAGGAAGTATTGTTTCCCCAAGTGAAGGAGCAATTCATTCAGAGTGTAATCGGTATGCATACAGGAAATTGCAGTTCCCCTACAGGAAGAAGGTTTCCTCACAGGAAGTTCGTTTCCCCCACAGGAAGAGGCGTTCTCCCACAGGAAGTCTCAATTCCCCCACAGGAAGGTGCGAGTCCCTCACAGGAGGATAGGTCAAGAAACAGGAAAGTGCATTTCCCCCACAGGAAGCTGAAACGCCCTCACAGGAAGAGTCATCCACACATAGGAAAATGCATTTCCACAAAAGGAAGAAGGGATTCTAAAACAAAGAGACACTCCCCGATAGGAAAATGGGTTCCTACACCGGAAGGGACATTTCCCCCACAGGAAGGAGTGTTCACCATCCTTTAGTTTTGTTTCCACCAGGAAGTTGTGTTTCCATCAATAGAAGACAGTTCTGCACGCAGGAAAGTGCATGTACCACAAATAATGAAGTGTCCACAGAGGAAGGAAGATTTTCTGGAGAGGAAGTATTTTTCCCCTAGAGTAAGTATTGTTTCCCTACGTGAATGTGCGATTCGTTCTCAGAATATTAGGTCCACATACTGAAAAGTGCATTTCCCCCACAAGATGAAGGTTTCCTCAAAGGAAGTTTGTTTCCCCTATAGGTAGAGACGTTCTCCAACAGGAAGTTATGATCCCCACACAGCAAGGTTCGATTCCCTCACAGGAAGACTGGTCCACAAACAGGAATGTTCCCTTCCACCATAGCAAAATGCGATGACTTCATAGGAAAAGAGATCCGCACACAGGACAATGCATTTCAGCAACAGAATGTAGGGTTCTAAAAGAAAAGCGACACTCTATCATATAATATGTGTGCCTACACCAGAGGGGACATTTCCCCGACAGGAAGGAGGGTTCACCACGGGAAGTTTTGTTTCCACACAGGAAGTTGAGTTTCCATCAGTGGAAATAGTCCTTCACACAAAAACGTGCATGTCTCACAATGAATGAAGTGTCCACACAGGAAGGGCCATTACCTCCAGAGGAAGAATAGCTCCCTCTGAGGAAGTACTGTTTTCCGAAATGAAGGAGCAATTCATTCACAGCATAATTGGTCCGTATACAGGAAAGTGCGATTCCCCTACAAGAAGAAGGTTTCCTCACAGGAAGTTTGTTTCCCATACAGGAAGAGGCGTTCTCCCACAGGAAGTTTCCATTCCCTCACAGGAAGTTGCGATTCCCTCACAGGAAGTTAGGTCAAGAAACAGGAAAGTGCATTTTACCCACAAGAAGCTGAGACGCCCTAACAGGAAGAGTCATCCGCTCAGAGGAACGTGCATTTCCACAAAAGGAAGAAGGGGTTCTAAAAAAAAAAGGCACTCCCCCATAGGAAAATGTGTTCCTACACGGGAAGGGACACATCCCCCCAGGAAGGAGTGTTTCTGTGTGGTCGTTTTATTTCCAAAAGGAAGTTGATTTTTCATAAATGGAAGATAGGTCTGCACACAGAAACGAGCACGTCCCATTAAGAATGACCTGTCTACACACGGAGGGACATTTCCTAGAGGTGAAGAATGTTTCCCTAGAGGAAGTTTGTTTCCCCACATGAATGTGTGATTCATTCGCAGCATAATAGGTCCGCATACAGGAGAGTGCATTTCGCCCAAAAGAATAAGGTTTCTTCAAAGGAAGATTGTTTCGCCTATAGGTATAAGCGTTCTACAACAGGAAGTGTCGATTCGCCCACAGGAAGTTGGGTTTCAATCAGTTGAAATAGTTCTGCACACAGGATCCTGCATGTCCCCCAAAGAATGAAGTGTGTACACACCGGAATTGATATTACATCCAGAGGAAGAATAGTTCCCCCAGTGGAAGTATTTTTTCCCCACATGAAATAACTTTTCTTCACAGTATAATAAGTCCGCATTTTCGGAAAGTGCATTTCCTACATAGCAGGAAGCATGTCTCAAAGGAAGGTAGTTTCCCCGCAGGAAGAGGTGCTCTCCCAACGGAAGCTTTGATTCTCGCACAAAAAGGTGCCATTTCTTCACAAGAAGAGAGATCTGCACACAGGAAATTGCATTTCCCATAAAGGAGGAAGGGTTCCTACAATGGAAGGATAACTCCCCAGTAGGAAAATCGGTTCCCATTCCGATGGGACATTTCCCAACAGGAAGGAGGGTTCACAATTAGTATGTTTGGTTTCCACTCGGGATGTTGTGTTTCCATTACAGGTCGAAAGCTCTGCACACAGGAATGTGCATTTCCCCCACAGTAAGTTGGCTTCCAAAAGCAGAAGGAAAATTTCACCCAAAGGACAAAGGCTTTCCCACCGTAAGTTTAGTATCCCCACAGGAAGATGGATTCCAACACAGGAAGTTCAGTTTGGAAAATGAAAAGTGCATTTCACACACGGGAAGAAGGGTTTCCTTGAAACAAGTGAATTTCCCCCTCAGGAATAGTTCTTCTCCCACAGGAAGTTTCATTTCCACCACAGCAATATGCACCTCCCTCACATGAAAATAGTTTCACACAAAAGATAATGCAGTTCCACACTAGAAATAGGATTCTCACAAAGAAGTTGCAATACCCCCAAAGGAAGGTGGGATTCACTCAAAGGAAGATAGATATGCACACAGGAAAGTGCATGTCCCACAAAGTGTGAAGTGTTCACACACAGAAAGGGACATTTCCTCCAGAGAAAGAATGGATTCCTCAGAGGAAGTATTGTTTCCCCAAGTGAAGGAGCAATTCATTCAGAGCACAATCGGTACGCATACAGGAAATTGCAGTTCCCCTACAGGAAGAAGGTTTCCTCACAGGAAGTTCGTTTCCCCCACAGGAAGAGGCGTTTTCCCACAGGAAGTTTCCATTCCCCCACAGGAAGGTGCAAGTCCCTCACAGGAAGATAAGTCAAGAAACAGGAATGTGCGTTTCCCCCACAGGAAGCTGAAACGCCCTCACAGGAAGAGTCATCCACACATAGGAAAATGCATTTCCACAAAAGGAAGAAGGGATTCTAAAACAAAAGGCCGACTCCCCGATAGGAAAATGGGTTCCTACACCGGTAGGGACATTTCCCCGACAGGAAGGAGTGTTCACCATCCTTTAGTTTTGTTTCCACCAGGGAGTTGTGTTTCCATCAATGGAAGAAAGTTCTGAACGCAGGAAAGTGCATGTACCACAAATAATGAAGTGTCCACACAGGAAGGAACATTTCCTCGAGAGGAAGTATTTTTCCCCTAGAGTAAGTATTGTTTCCCTACGTGAATGTGCGATTCGTTCTCAGAATATTAGGTCCACATACTGAAAAGTGCATTTCCCCCACAAGATGAAGGTTTCCTCAAAGGAAGTTTGTTTCCCCTATAGGTAGAGACGTTCTCCAACAGGAAGTTATGATCCCCACACAGCAAGGTTCGATTCCCTCACAGGAAGACTGGTCCACAAACAGGAATGTTCCCTTCCACCATAGCAAAATGCGATGACTTCATAGGAAAAGAGATCCGCACACAGGACAATGCATTTCAGCAACAGAATGTAGGGTTCTAAAAGAAAAGCGACACTCTATCATATAATATGTGTGCCTACACCAGAGGGGACATTTCCCCGACAGGAAGGAGGGTTCACCACGGGAAGTTTTGTTTCCACACAGGAAGTTGAGTTTCCATCAGTGGAAATAGTCCTTCACACAAAAACGTGCATGTCTCACAATGAATGAAGTGTCCACACAGGAAGGGCCATTACCTCCAGAGGAAGAATAGCTCCCTCTGAGGAAGTACTGTTTTCCGAAATGAAGGAGCAATTCATTCACAGCATAATTGGTCCGTATACAGGAAAGTGCGATTCCCCTACAAGAAGAAGGTTTCCTCACAGGAAGTTTGTTTCCCATACAGGAAGAGGCGTTCTCCCACAGGAAGTTTCCATTCCCTCACAGGAAGTTGCGATTCCCTCACAGGAAGTTAGGTCAAGAAACAGGAAAGTGCATTTTACCCACAAGAAGCTGAGACGCCCTAACAGGAAGAGTCATCCGCTCAGAGGAACGTGCATTTCCACAAAAGGAAGAAGGGGTTCTAAAAAAAAAAGGCACTCCCCCATAGGAAAATGTGTTCCTACACGGGAAGGGACACATCCCCCCAGGAAGGAGTGTTTCTGTGTGGTCGTTTTATTTCCAAAAGGAAGTTGATTTTTCATAAATGGAAGATAGGTCTGCACACAGAAACGAGCACGTCCCATTAAGAATGACCTGTCTACACACGGAGGGACATTTCCTAGAGGTGAAGAATGTTTCCCTAGAGGAAGTTTGTTTCCCCACATGAATGTGTGATTCATTCGCAGCATAATAGGTCCGCATACAGGAGAGTGCATTTCGCCCAAAAGAATAAGGTTTCTTCAAAGGAAGATTGTTTCGCCTATAGGTATAAGCGTTCTACAACAGGAAGTGTCGATTCGCCCACAGGAAGTTGGGTTTCAATCAGTTGAAATAGTTCTGCACACAGGATCCTGCATGTCCCCCAAAGAATGAAGTGTGTACACACCGGAATTGATATTACATCCAGAGGAAGAATAGTTCCCCCAGTGGAAGTATTTTTTCCCCACATGAAATAACTTTTCTTCACAGTATAATAAGTCCGCATTTTCGGAAAGTGCATTTCCTACATAGCAGGAAGCATGTCTCAAAGGAAGGTAGTTTCCCCGCAGGAAGAGGTGCTCTCCCAACGGAAGCTTTGATTCTCGCACAAAAAGGTGCCATTTCTTCACAAGAAGAGAGATCTGCACACAGGAAATTGCATTTCCCATAAAGGAGGAAGGGTTCCTACAATGGAAGGATAACTCCCCAGTAGGAAAATCGGTTCCCATTCCGATGGGACATTTCCCAACAGGAAGGAGGGTTCACAATTAGTATGTTTGGTTTCCACTCGGGATGTTGTGTTTCCATTACAGGTCGAAAGCTCTGCACACAGGAATGTGCATTTCCCCCACAGTAAGTTGGCTTCCAAAAGCAGAAGGAAAATTTCACCCAAAGGACAAAGGCTTTCCCACCGTAAGTTTAGTATCCCCACAGGAAGATGGATTCCAACACAGGAAGTTCAGTTTGGAAAATGAAAAGTGCATTTCACACACGGGAAGAAGGGTTTCCTTGAAACAAGTGAATTTCCCCCTCAGGAATAGTTCTTCTCCCACAGGAAGTTTCATTTCCACCACAGCAATATGCACCTCCCTCACATGAAAATAGTTTCACACAAAAGATAATGCAGTTCCACACTAGAAATAGGATTCTCACAAAGAAGTTGCAATACCCCCAAAGGAAGGTGGGATTCACTCAAAGGAAGATAGATATGCACACAGGAAAGTGCATGTCCCACAAAGTGTGAAGTGTTCACACACAGAAAGGGACATTTCCTCCAGAGAAAGAATGGATTCCTCAGAGGAAGTATTGTTTCCCCAAGTGAAGGAGCAATTCATTCAGAGCACAATCGGTACGCATACAGGAAATTGCAGTTCCCCTACAGGAAGAAGGTTTCCTCACAGGAAGTTCGTTTCCCCCACAGGAAGAGGCGTTTTCCCACAGGAAGTTTCCATTCCCCCACAGGAAGGTGCAAGTCCCTCACAGGAAGATAAGTCAAGAAACAGGAATGTGCGTTTCCCCCACAGGAAGCTGAAACGCCCTCACAGGAAGAGTCATCCACACATAGGAAAATGCATTTCCACAAAAGGAAGAAGGGATTCTAAAACAAAAGGCCGACTCCCCGATAGGAAAATGGGTTCCTACACCGGTAGGGACATTTCCCCGACAGGAAGGAGTGTTCACCATCCTTTAGTTTTGTTTCCACCAGGGAGTTGTGTTTCCATCAATGGAAGAAAGTTCTGAACGCAGGAAAGTGCATGTACCACAAATAATGAAGTGTCCACACAGGAAGGAACATTTCCTCGAGAGGAAGTATTTTTCCCCTAGAGTAAGTATTGTTTCCCTACGTGAATGTGCGATTCGTTCTCAGAATATTAGGTCCGCATACTGAAAAGTGCATTTCCCCCACAAGATGAAGGTTTCCTCAAAGGAAGTTTGTTTCCCCTTTAGGTAGAGGCGTTCTCTAAAAGGAAGTTATGATCCCCACACAGCAAGGTGCGATTCCCTCACAGGAAGACTGGCCCACAAACAGGAATGTGCCCTTCCACCAGAGCAAAATGCGATGACTTCATATGAAAAGAGATCCGCACACAGGACAATGCATTTCAGCAACAGAATGTAGGGTTCTAAAAGAAAAGCGACACTCTATCATATAATATGTGTGCCTACACCAGAGGGGACATTTCCCCGACAGGAAGGAGGGGTCACCACTTGAAGTTTTGTTTCCACACAGGAAGTTGAGTTTCCATCAGTGGAAATAGTCCTGCACACAAATACGTGCATGTCTCACAATGAATGAAGTGTCCACAGAGGAAGGGCCATTACCACCAGAGGAAGAAGAGTTCCCTCTGAGGAAGTACTGTTTTCCGAAATGAAGGAGCAATTCATTCACAGCATAATTGGTCCGTATACAGGAAAGTGCCATTCCCCTACAAGAAGAAGGTTTCCTCACAGGAAGTTTGTTTCCCATACAGGAAGAGGCGTTCTCCCACAGGAAGTTTCCATTCCCTCACAGGAAGTTGCGATTCCCTCACAGGAAGATAGTTCAAGAAACAGGAAAGTGCATTTCCCCCACAGGAAGCTGAGACGCCCTAACAGGAAGAGTGATCCGCACATAGGAAAGTGCATTTCCACAAAAGGAAGAAGGGACTCTAAAACAAAAGGCAGACTCCCCCATAGGAAAAGGGGTTCCTACACCGGAAGGGACATTTTGCCCACAGGATGGAGTGTTCACTGTCCTTTTGTTTTGTTTCCACCAGGATATTGCGTTTCCATCTATGGAAGATTGTTCTGCACACAGGAAAGTGCATGTACCACAAATTATGAAGTGTCCACACAGGAAGGAACATTTCCTGGAGAGGAAGTATTTTTCCCCTAGAGTAAGTATTGTTTCCCCACGTGAATGTGCGATTCCGTCTCAGAATATTAGGTCCGCATACTGAAAAGTGCATTTCCCCCACAAGATGAAGCTTTCCTCAAAGGATGTTTGTTTCCCCTTTAGGTAGAGGCGTTCTCCAACAGGAAGTTATGATCCCCCCACAGCAAGGTGCGATTCCCTCACAGGAAGACTGGTCCACAAACAGGAAAGTGCCTTTCCGCCACAGCAAAATTCGATGACTTCATAGGAAAAGAGATCCGCACACAGGACAATGCATTTCAGCAACAGAATGTAGGGTTCTAAAAGAAAAGCGACACTCTATCATATAATATGTGTTCCTACACGAGAGGGGACATTTCTTCCACAGGAAGGATGGTTCACCACGGGAAGTTTTGTTTCCACACAGGAAGTTGTTTCCAACAGTGGACATAGTCCTGCACACAAAAACGTGCATGTATCACAATGAATGAAGTGTCCACACAGGAGGGGACATTACCTCGATAGGAAGAATAGCTCCCTCAGAGGAAGTATTGTTCTCCAAAATGAAGGAGCAATTCATTCACAGCATAATTGGTCCCCATACAGGAAAGTGCGATTCCCCTACAAGAAGAAGGTTTCCTCACAGGAAGTTTTTTTCCCCCAAAGAAAGAGGCATTCTCCCACAGGGAGTTTCGACTACCTCACAGGAAGTTGCGATTCCCTCACAGAAAGATAGGTCAAGAAACCGGAAAGTGCATTTCCCCCACAGGAAGATGAGACGCCCTGACAGGAAGAGTCTTCCGCACATAGGAAAGTGCATTTCCACAAAAGGAAGAAGGGATTCTAAAACAAAAAAGACACTCCCCCATAGGAACATGTGTTCCTACACCGGAATGGACACTTCCCCCACAGGAAGGAGAGTTTCTGTGTGGTAGTTTTATTTCCAAAAGGAAGTCGATTTTTCATAAAGGGAAGATAGGTCGGCACACAGGAACGAGCACGTTCCACAAAGAATAACCTGTCTACACACGGAGGGATATTTCCTAGAGGGGAAGAATAGTTACCTAGAGGAAGTTTGTTTCCCCACATGAATGTCTGATTCATTCGCAGCATAATAGGTCCGCATACAGGAGAGTGCATTTCCCCCAAAAAAATAAGGTTTCTTCAAAGGATGATTGTTTGCCCTATAGGTATAGGCGTTCTCCAACAGGAAATTTTGATTCCCCTACAGGAAGTTGCGTTTCCCCCACAGGAAGAGAGGTCCACATCAGGAAAGTGCATTTCCCCCACAGAAAAATGGGACGCTTTCACAGGAAAAGAGATCCGCACAAAGTTCAGTGCAATTCCCCAAGAGGAAGTAGGGTCCCAAAAACAAAAGGGACACTCCCCCATAAGAATATGGGTTCCTACATTACAAGGGACTTTTCCACCACAGGAAGGAGGATTCAACATCGCGAAGATTTCTTTCTAAAGAAAGTTGGCTTTCCATCAGTCGAAATAGTTCTGCACAAAGGATCCTGCATATCCCCCAAAGAATGACGTGTGTACATACCCGAAGTGATATTACCTCCAGAGGAAGAAGAGTTTCCACAGTGGAAGTATTTTTTACCCACATAAAGGAACTATTCTTCAGAGCATAATAAGTCCGCATTTTCGGAAAGTGCATTTCCTACATAGCAGGAATCATGTCTCAAAGGAAGGTAGTTTCCCCGCAGGAAGAGGTTCCTCCAAATAGAAGCTTCGATTCTTGCACAAAAAGGGGCCATTTCTTCACAGGAAGAGAGATCTGCACACAGGAAATTGCATTTCCCCTAAAGGAGGAAGGTTTCCTACAATGGAAGGATAACTCCCCAGTAGGAAAATCGGTTGCCATTCCGGATGGGACATTTCCGAACAGGAAGGAGGGTTCACAAAACGGGAGTTTGGTTTCCACACGGGATGTTGCGTTTCCATTACAGGTCGAAAGCTCTGCACACAGGAATGTGCATTTCCCCCACAGTAAGTTGGCTGCGCAAAGTAGAAGGAAATTTCACCCAAAGGACAAAAGCTTCCACACCGTAAGTTTGGTATCCCCTCAGGAAGATGGATTCCATCACAGGACGTTTGGTTTGGACAATGAAAAGTGCATTTCACACACGGGAAAAAGGGTTTCCTTCCAACAAGTGAATTTCCCCCACAGGAATAGTTCTTCTCCCAACGGAAGTTTCATTTCCACCACACCAATATGCACCTCCCTCACATGAAAATAGTTTCACACAAAAGATAATGCAGTTCCCACACTAGAAATAGGATTCTCACAAAGAATTTGCAATACCCCCAAAGGAAGTTGGGATTCGCTCAAAGGAAGATAGATATGCACACAGGAAAGTGCAGGTCCCACAAAGTGTGAAGTGTTCACACACAGAAAGGGACATTTCCCCCAGAGGAAGAATGGATCCCTCAGAGGAAGTATTGTTTCCCCAAGTGAAGGAGCCATTCATTCAGACCCTAATCGGTAAGCGTACTGGATATTGCAGTTCCCCTACAGGAATTAGGTTTCCTCACAGAGTGTTCGTTTCCCCAACAGGAATAGGTGTTCTCTAACAGGAAGTTTCCATTCCCCCACAGGAAGGTGCGAGTCCCTCACTGCAAGATAGGTCCACAAACAGGAAAGTGCATTTCCCACACTGGAAGCTGAAAGGCCCTCACAGGAAGAGTCATCCACACACGGTAAAGTGCATTTCCCCCACATGAAGAAGGTTTCCTCAAAGGAAGTTTGTTTCCCCTATAGGTAGAGGCGTTCTCCAACAGGAAGTTATGATTCCCCCACAGCAAGGTGCGATTCCCTCACAGGAGGACAGGTCCACAACAGGTAAGTGCATTTCCCCCACAGAAAAATGGGACGCTTTCTCAGAAAAAGAGATCCGCACACAGGAACATGCATTTCAGCAACAGAATGTAGGGTTCCTAAAACAATAGGGACACTCTTTCATATAATATGTGTTCCTACACCCAGTGGACATTTCCCCCACAAGAAGGAGTGTTCACCATGGGAAACGGATAGAGATGGAAACATCAATATTTGCCGGGAGCCGGTCCATCCTGCTGTTTCAAGGGACCTGGCATATATGGCATACTGTTCTTAATATGTTTGCTCACCTTCTTGGCACTATGTGCTTTAACCAAGGTCACCTCTTTGAGAAAGGTTGTATCCCCAGGTAGGTTTTTTCCCCTGAAGTAAGGGAGGGAATTAACCTCCTTATCTAAGTACCATGTGGGTAATTAGTCACATTAACTACGAACAATCATGCTTAAACTACATAATCTTTACTCCCTGGAATGGAGATAAGAAACGCCCTAACCTTTGGAATAGAGATTGATAGGATTGGAATCAACTGTTATAAATACAGATGTAACAAGACAACAAGAGACAGAACTTAGAAGACAGAACCAAAAGACACAGAACCTAGACACAGAACCTACACAGAACCTAGGGACAGAAGAACTTAGCTGGAGAGAACATGTCAAATGATCCTGGATAGAAACTGGCCAAAGAACCTAGAGACAGAACCTAGTGAGAGAACATGGCAAAAGATCCTGGACAGAAACTGGCCACAGAACCTAGATACAGAACCTAGGCACAGAACCTACACAGAACCTAGAGACAGAAGAACTTCGCTGGAGAGAATATGGCAAAAGATCCTGGACTGAACCTGAGTACAGAAATTGGCAAGGAATCCTCGCACCTTCCTATTTCTAGTCACCTGACTAGAACCTGGTGACTGAACCTGGCTGGAGATCCTAGCAAGAGAACATGAACACAGAACCTGGCTGGATATCCTAACCAAAACTTCGCTGGAAATCCTGAACAGAACTTGGCTGGAGATCCTGGCTAGGCTGCTGATCAACTGAACGCTGTCTCTGTGTCATTCCGTCTTTGCTGACTCCATCCACAACTTTGGGGACCCCTGGACCTGCTGGGGTTGGAACCCAGCATCAGGCGCCAGAACAGGGACCCCTAGGTAAGTGCCACTCTTGGGATGGATTGGACTCTACCGTAGGAAGAGGGTGGATAGTCTTCGCCGACTCCATCCACACCTTTGGGAAACCCTGGAACAGGATTCCCCTAGGTAAGACCCCCCCCCATTGAGAACCCCCACATTCAGGACTGGTAGGACTCCACCAGGGTACTGCAGACCCCCCTATAGAGGATAAGTAGGGTAAGAAGGTGGATAGTACAGAACTTAGATTGAGAAGATGTGCCATACTGAGTCCAAAGAAAGAAGACTCTGTATTGATTCTTAGATTGAGAAGATGTGCCATACTGAGACCAAAGAAAGAAGACTCTGTATTGATTCTTAGATTGAGAAGATTTGCCATACTGAGTCCAAAGAAAGAAGACTCTGTATTGATCTTTAGATTAGGAAGATGTGCCACACTGAGTCTAAAGAAATAAGACTCTGTATTGATCTTTGAACACATATGCTTGCTAGCAGAGGAATTAAGGTTACTCCCAGTAAGACAGAACGTTTTATACAAGAAGTATGTCCATGATTTTCTGAGGAAGGAAAGGAAAATGGAAAGGCATGGGAGGAGGTAGGCCCAAGGAGCCTTATCCTTAACCCCACTGCAGTCTTTCCACCGCAGGAAAGTGCAGGATTGGCAATCTCTCCCTGGGGTGATAGATCAGGACTCAGGTAATAGCGGAAAGCGCCGATCCTACTCTTAAAATGGATACAAGAGAGCATTTGGGGATTTCCTTTTTAATGCCTGCTTTTAAAAAATAAAAAAGCGGGAATATGCCGGGAGCCGGTCCATCCTTGCTGTTTCAAGGGTCCTGGCATATATGGCATATTGTTCTTAATATGTTTGCTCACCTTTTTGGCACTATGTGCTTTAACCAAGGTCACCTCTTTGAGAAAGGTTGTTTCCCCAGGGAGGGATTTTCCCCTGAATTTAGGGAGGGAATAAAACCCCTTTAATAAGTGCCAGGTGGGTAATTAGTCACTTTAACTACGAAAAATCATGCTTAAGCTACATAATCTTTACTCCCTGGAATGGAGATAAGAAACGCCCTAACCTTTGTAATAGAGATTGATAGGATTGGAATCAACTGGTATAAATACAGATGTAACAAGACAACAAGAGACATAACTTAGAAGAAAGAACCAAGAGACACAGAACCTACACAGAACCTAGAGACAGAAGAACTTCGCTGGAGAGAACATGGCCACAGAACGTAGAGACAGAACCTAGTGAGAGAACCTGGCTGAAGAACCTAGAAACAAATCCTGGCTACACAACCTGGATAGAACATGGCAAGAGAACCTGACTAGAACCTGGTGACTGAACCTGGCTGGAGAACCTGGACAGAACCTGGCTGGAGAACCTAGTGAGGGAACATGGCTACAGAACCTTGCTGGAGAACCCGGAGAACCTGGCAAGAGAACATGGACACAGAACCTGGCTGGAGATCCTAACCTGAACATCGCTGGAGATCCTGAGCAGAACCTCTCTGGAGATGCATACCAGAACTTGGCTGGACATCCTGACTAGGCTGCTGATCAACTGAACACTGTCTCCGTGTCCTTCCTTCTTCGCCGACTCTGTCGACGCTTTTGGGAACCCCTGGACCTGCTGGGGTTGGACCCCGGCAAATGATGAGAGAGAATCATGGATCAGCTGCCTCCTGTATCACCCCCAACCCACTGGGGATCCAGCCCGCAACGAGGGCTTGTGCCCTGACCGGGAATCAAACCAGGGACCCTTCAATACACAGGTTTACACTCTCCCCACCTAGGCACACTGGCCAGGGCCACAGTGTTTTTTTCTTAAAAATATACATTTCTACTATTTCAGAAAAGAAGAAAGATCAATGATGAGTGATCATCCTAGATTGGCTGCCTTCTGCCAGAAGAAAGAGTGGCATGTGTTCTCATCGGCTAAGCAGAAGGAATAGGCCCTGACCAGTGTTGTTCACTGGTCAGACCTTCGGATGCCCAGGGAAGGGTCGCTGGTCGGATTCCAGGTCCAGAGCACATACCTGGGATGCAGGCTTCATTGCCTGCCCCGGTCTGGGCTCCTGTGGGAGCCAAAGATCCATGTGTCTCTTGCATATTCATGTTTGCTTTTTTGTTTCTTCTCTATCCCCTCCTTCCCTCCCTCCCTCTGTCTGTAAAAAACATATCCTCTGGTAAGAATTAACCAAAACATAAACAAGAAAAACGTACAAAGAAGGAAAAGATTTTGAGGGTGTGAAAAGGCAGCATACCCCTAAAGAAAGGCACCATGATGAGCGGAGCATTCGGCTCCGCTGATGTTTTTCCACGGAATGTGTCTATAAGATAAAAATAAAATGTCTGAGTGTCTCTCAGCTGGCCAGATCCTGACACAACAGGACGAGGCCATTCTAGCGTGGTCCTTGCAGGGTCTCCCAAGCCACCACGTTGGGGCGAGGCTCTGCGGCGGGGGGTGAGGCCAGGAGGAGCAGAGGAAAGCGAGGCGTGAAGGAGGCGGGGAATGGACAGAGGAGGGTCCTGCACGTGCTCCCCTCTACTGAGTTGTGTCGCTGCTCCCAGAGTCCCCCCGACTGAGAAGATGGGAGCAGACTCACCCGGTGTCAGTGACCGAGGGACATACAGGCTGAGGGACACACAGACTGAGGGACACATAGACCGAGGGACACAGAGACCGAGGGACACACAGATAATCGAGGCTGCAGTGGCCTGGAGCGGTGACATCCGGGAACCTGTGACCACTGTGTTGGTTCCTTTTATCCTCCCAGATGTACCTTCTCAGAGGTTTTTGACTCCAGAACCCTGGATTCCAGTTCCACAGACAGCACCTACTTCATGGTGACTCTGCCCAAGACCCAAGACCTCTCTGGACAACCATTCACACATCAGTTGTTTGGAAAGTGATCTCAAACTTATTCTATATAGTTATTGCATGTATGAAAAATAAATCAGAGCCAAGCAGTCATCTGTTTGATGTATTATACATTTGTATCATACATACATTTTAGTTTAGAAAATGACATTTCTCATTCAAAGTTGCCTTCCTAAGTGTAATTAAGTGAGCATGTTAAAAACTTTGTAAGAGTGAATGTTTTACTTGGCAAATGTTTAGAAACTTGGTAAGTATTACTGTGTATTGCTGCCCAAGGAACTGTTGGGGGTCATGTGTTGTCACCAAAGCAGAATGTTTGCTCAATGACTGGTCCCCTTGTTGAGACAACCTTCATGGTTTTCCCTTCATTCTGTTATGAACCTATAGGCAGAAGGTAGAATTAGGCTTGTACTGATGCCACAGCTCCCACCTGCTGTGATGATGGAAACAGGCCTGATGCTCCAAGCATCATGAGAACACCAGCAAGCGAGGCTCAATGACTGAGCGTTGACCTATGAACCAAGAAGTCCCCTTGATTCCTGGTAAGGGCACCCCCATCACCTGATTGTTTCTCTTTGTCTCCCTGTCCCTCTGTGTCTCAGATCAAGAACAACAGATTTAAAATAAAACTGGAAACTGTCCAATCTGCTCCTATCCTCCTCCCAAAAGGTATCAGATTTTACTGAAAACACCCACCACTTGTCTTCCTTAGTCATCGTGAGAATTCCAGTTCATGAATGTTCAGAGCATCTCAGTTTCAAACGTGTGTGCACATCTACATCCAAACAGCGGAGCATCACATCCTGGAGAATTTTCCATTTCCTTCCAAAGGAAGTGAGATGTCTCACACTGGAAATGGAAACAAATGGTAGGAAAAGCTGGGCATGGAGATCAAGGCTAATCATTGCAACCTGGGAATGATGTACTCAACAAATCACAGCATGAATAGTCAAACCAGAACCTTCCTGTATGTGGAGGTTTGGGCACGGGGACACCAACATTTTTAATGTGAATGAGGACTTGATTGTGCAAAGCTTTCCTTCACCCCCTGAGAGATACTCAGCAGAGGTGCTGAGCCACTTGGAAATGTGTGCTGTTTCAATGCGATGCTGGGGGTGGGGGTTTGCCCCTCCTGGCCTGAGCAAGAGAGCCCACCTTCCAATGTGCACAGGACCCATGCTTGGGTGTCAACAGCTCCATGACTGTCGGCTGGCTCCTCCCCAGTCCGCTGAGACCCACAGAAAACAATCTCCCAACTGGCAGATTTCTCCTGGTCCTGAGGTGTTTCGGGATTGGGTTAATGAGGGAAAACACAAGTATGAAGGTGTGGCTCAAAGGTTGCTTCTGAGAGTTTCAGGTCACCCACCCAAGCCCTCAGTCATTGGAGGGAATGAGGTATCAATTCTTCACATAGAAATGCCATCATTTTTTAAAATATATTTTTTATTGATTTCAGATAGAAAGGGAGAGGAAGCGGGGGGAGACGAGAGAGAGAGAGAGAGAGAGAGAGAGAGAGAGAGAGAGAGAGAGAGAGAGAGAAACATCCATGATGACAGAGAATCATGGATCCGCTCCCTCTTGCAAGCCCTACACTGGGCATCAAGCCCACAACCCGAGCATGTGCCCTGACCAGGAATTGAACCCTGACCTCCTGGTTCATAGGTCGATGATCAAGCACTGAGCCACACCAGCCGGGCAGGAGAGGGAAGGTCATGGTCCCAGTTCGTGGGTTTGGTGACCCCTTCAGGAGCTCTCCTCCAGGAACAGGTGCTGTGCTAGGTCCCTCAGGCTGAGGGGTGACGGGCCCTCACCGCGTGTGCCTGCTCCCTGCATTGATGTCCGTCTGCTCTGTTGTAAGAAAAGAGGGGCCTCTGGTTGCTGTGGCCCCGTCGCCTCCCCAAGCAGAGGCTACCTGTTCCCTGGAGCCTCGCTGGACTCCCACCCATGGGCCCATGAGCATCAGTGCCCCAGGCCTCGCTGGACATTACCTGTGAACCGTTGGCCAGGAATGACCGACACGGCCTGCCTGCTCTGCTCACGCGGGTCCATGGCCCATCAGACTCCCCATAAGAAACGTGCAGTGAAGGATTTCAGACGGGTCAGGGTAGGGTTAGACCCGCGGACCCAGGTACAAGGCCAGCACCAGGAGCTGCTGCGAGGTGGGCTTCGCACACACTGTGAGGTGAGGTGCACCTAGCAGCTCTCAGCAGGGTGGCGAGGGCCTGTGTCCTGGTAACTCGCAGTGCCGCAAGCCCAGGCTCAGTGGGAGGGGGTGGCCACGGAAGGTGCATGCCTGACCCCACGCCTCCTGCTCAGGCAGCCGAGTCCACGCAGAACAGTGGGGCTGCGCGAGCTCTAAACTGGCTCCCGGGCCCCACGCCCTCTGCCTCCCTTGTCCACCTCAAGGCCGGGCAGACGCTGTTCACCGAGAGACGCACGTTTTAGCCACCTGTGCCAGAGGCGCCGGTGCTGACCACACTCTGAATGACACTCCAAAGCCTGGGTCACCCTCCCGCTTTATAGCTTGGAAAGGGGCACAGAGACTTTGGGGGTCTTGCCTTAGGACACACAGTTGTGAGGGCAGAGCTGAGACTCAAACCCTTGTGGGCAGACCTGGCGGCCACATGCTATGCCCCAGGTGAGATGCCGATGCTACTGAGGCAGCAAGAAGGGTGAGGGCGACCAGTGCCCAGACTGAGGCAGCACAGGTGTGTGCACAGGCACACGGGAACTCACACACACACATGCACACACACACACACACACACACAGGTACACACCCTCTCTGGCTTTCACCTCTGAGGCTACAGAGGTCTGAGGAATCAGGGGCGGAGCCAGGAGAAGCCTAGGGGTTGTTGGGGTCCTATTCATGTTCCTGGTGAGTCTGTCTTAATCCCTCTCCCTGGCAGGAACCTCACTGGACTGATGCCAGATTCCTACCTTCCCGGGTTCAGGTCTGTGGCTGAGCATTCTTTGAGGCCCTCCTGGAACTCTGCTTTCAGTGATGAGTGGAATGAGGCATGTCGGCTTCAGGTTTGTCTGGACACAAAATTTATTGAAACGAGGCCAAAAACACCATGAGGGACATTGGTGTTGACATCCCCATAGCACTTAAGGAACTGTTTGTCTATTGCCTCTCCTCTTGAAAGTGGAGGATGTTTGACCAGTTTCTTCTGTACTAAGTACACTCTTGGGGAAGCAAAGGAGCCAGCAGGCTTCCTCTGAAGCCCCGTCAGAGCTGGGATATGAGGCATGTGGTGCCTACACTTGCCCTGTGGCTGCTGAGGTGCAATTTAAGGCTCATGATGCATCCTCCATGCAAACACCGGGCTTCTTCCCTGAGTGTGTCCTCTGGTGTCGGATGAGATTGTACTGAAGTGTAAAGCCTCGCCCACACTCCCTGCAAACATATGGCTTTTCCCCAGAGTGTGTCCTCTGGTGTTTGATGAGATTGGACTTAAGTGTAAAGCCTCGCCCACACTCCCTGCACACATATGGCTTCTCCCCTGAGTGTGTCCTCTGGTGATTGATGAGATCAGACTTCTGTGTAAAGCCTCGCCCACACTCCCTGCACACATATGGCCTCTCCCCTGTGTGTGCCCTCTGGTGTCTAATGAGATTAGACTTCACTGTAAAGCCTCGCCCACACTCCCTGCACACATATGGCTTCTCCCCTGAGTGTGTCCTCTGGTGTCTGATGAGATGTGACTTCTGTGTAAAGCCTTGCCCACACTCCCTGCAAACATAGGGCTTCTCCCCTGAGTGTGTCCTCTGGTGTCTGATGAGATGTGACTTCTGTGTAAAGCCTTGCCCACACTCCCTGCAAACATAGGGCTTCTCCCCTGAGTGTGTCCTCTGGTGTCTGATGAGAGGTGACTTATCTGTAAAGCCTCGCCCACACTCACTACACACATAGGGCTTCTCTCCTGAGTGTGTCCTCTTGTGTATGATTAGAGTTGACTTATCTCTAAAGCCTCCCCCACACTCCCTGCAAACATGGGGCTTCTCCCCTGAGTGTGCCCTCTGGTGTCTGATGAGATGTGACTTCTTTGTAAAGCCTCGCCCACACTCCCTGCACACATATGGCTTCTCCCCTGAGTGTGTCCTCTGGTGTGTGTCGATATGTGACTTATCACTGAAGCCTTGCCCACACCCTCCATGCTTGATTGTTACAATTTTTGACATTCTTACTTCCACAAATAATTTGCCTGTGTTCTTTGCGTTAACATTCTGGCCTGTGCTGGGCTCTTCCTCCATTATTCTCTCAGGTTCACTGGAGCTCCCTGTTTGTCCGTTGGGAGGCTTGAAAGAGGCCCTTGAAGTTCCCCTGTGCCTGATCCTTTTAAGCAAAGGTTTGGACCTCCATTTGACCTCTTGACCTTCAGCTTTGTCATTCCAGCCATGTGGACCAGTCTGTTGCTGCTGCTGTTGATTCTGACGCTCTGGGCCAGCTTCCTCCGCCTGGATGTGCTTTACTGCAGATGCTCCTGACAGAATCTCAGAGGGGTGATTGCGTTTCACATGTTGGCTGAGGAATGTCCGACTGGAGAAGGCCACAGAGCAGGAGGGACATGGGTGGACCTCTGCCTTTGGTTCTGCTGGAGAAGAAAGTTTTGGTCAGGGCAGGTGTGGGCAAGAATGCCTGTGCCGTACGCTCTGTCTCCTGGTAAGACCCGTCCCCGGAATCATTCTAGCTGTGTTGACAGTGCAAGCTCTGCCTCCCACAAAGTGTTCCTTCACTGTCTACTTTTCTTTTTCTTTGTCTGCACTACTCTTCTTCAGAAATCCAGAGACCCCATATCAAAAGTCTTTTCTACAGCCCTGGCCAGTGTGGATCAGTGGATAGAGCCTCAGCCTGTGGACGGAAAGGTCCTGGGTTTGATTCCCATCAAGAGCATGTTGCCGAAAACGGTTTGGCTCAGTGGATAGAGCGTCGGCCTGCGGACTGAGAGGTCCCAGGTTCGATTCCGGTCAAGGGCATGTACCTGGGTTGCGGGCATATCCCCAGTGGGAGATGTGCAGGAGGCAGCTGATCGATGATTCTCTCTCATCGATGTTTCTAACTCTCTATCTCTCTCCCTTCCTCTCTGTAAAAAATCAATAAAATATATTAAAAAAAAAAAGAGCATGTGCCTTGGTTGCAGGCTTCTCCCCAGCCTGGGCCCTGGTCTGGGCGTGTGCAGGAGGCAGCCAGTCAATGTGTTTCTCTCACATCGACATTTCTCTTTGTCTTTCCTCCCTCTTCCATTCTCTCTGAATATCAATGGAAAAATATCCTCGGATGAGGATTGAAAAAAAAAAAGGTCTTACAGCTCAAGGACCATCAGAAGGCATTTCACTCCTTATATGGGTTGGACTATTGTGACCTTTCCATATACATGTATCTTCTAAGTCATGTTACAGAGAAAAACCACAGGCCTGGCCAGGTATCTCAGTGGTTGAGCATCAACCCATGAACCAGGACGTCACCAGTTTGATTCCTGGTCAGGGCACATGCCCAGGTTCTGTGCTCGATCCCAGCAGAAGGCAGCTGATCCATGTTGATATTTCTATCTCTCTCTTCATTTCCCTTCCTCTCTCTCTCAAATCACTAAAAATATTTAAAAATAGAGAAACCATAGACCCCAACTAGCAATTGCTTCTCTCTCAGTTTTCCACAAATCACAAAATGGAAATATGTCCTTCCTAACACAGTATTCCTACTTGGTTTCTTTCAGTGTTAGCCTACTTCAAATACACTACAAAGTCCTGTTTCAGAATATCTTTCCAACCATCCCCTAGCTAGTTTGGATCAGTAGATAGAGCTTCGCCTTGGGGACTCCAGGGTCCTGGATTTGATTCTAGTCAAGGGCACATACCTTGGTTGCTAGCTCAATCCCCAGCCCTGGTTGGGGTGTCTGTGGGAGACAAGCTATTGATGTTTCTCTCTCTGTCTCTCCCCCTTCTACTCTCTCTCAAAAAATAATCAGTGGAAAAATATCTCTGGGTGAGGATTAACAAGAACAACAAAAATATTTCCCAACCTGCTTCTTAAACTCCTGACTCCCATCTCTCTCCAGCCAGTCCGCCTTCCTCTCTCACTGGGAGTTGAAATAATCTCAGAGGGGATTCCCCACTGAAGTTTATTTCCCCAAAAAATTAACAAAGCATAGTTTTAGAACATGCCACTCTGCAGCTGAAAACTGCTCAGTTGTCCCGTCTCACTCAAGAAAGTCCCCAGTATCTCAGCTTTGATCATAGGCACTGTATTTCCCGGCTGCTAGGCATCTGTCCAACCTCTGTTCTTGCCCTCTGTACTGAGACTGAGACGGGAGTAGCCCTCAGCCAGCTCAACACCCCACCTCTTTCCTTCCCTGCACCAGCCACTCCCTCTGCCTGGGACCTTGTGACACAACTGTTGTAAATGTTGTCTCCTGAGAAAGCCTTCCCTTGACCTTTGCAATCCGACACACCCACCTTCCCCTCACACTGATCCCTAGGCACTTGTCCTGGGCCCGTTTTCTCCAAAGCGCTAACCACTGTGTGATATTAAGAACATGCACATATGTCTGCCGGGGCTTCCATCCTTCACCAACCAGCTGCTCAGGAGCAGTGATTCTGATCATCGTGTTAATTGGTATTTCCAGCTCCCAGAACCCTGTGTGGCACCGAGTAGGAATTCACATGACAAGTCACAAAATAATGAATGAATGCATGTTAACACACACATTTCATTTAGAAATATGCAGTAAATGAAGAAGAAACAGCTAAAGTGTTAAAAAAAACAACAACCCAAAAACAACCACCTTGATGAGAGAGCTGGTTAAGTACCTGAAACATTTTTTTTTTTTTTTTGGCTCTGATTTTTTCAGCACTATATGATGCCGTGCATTTTGTGCATGAAGTATTTTTAAAAATGTAACACAAATTGGCCCAGGCCATTGTGGCTCAGTTGGTTGAGCATTGTCCCATTCACCCAGAGGTAGCCAGTTTGATTCCTGGTCAGGGCACATGTCAGGGTGGTGGACTTGATCCCCAGTAAGGAGAATGCAGGAGGCAGCAGATTGATATTTCTCTCCCTCTCCCTTCATCTCTGTCTCTAAAACCAATAAAAGCATATTTTTAAGAATTAGAACAAAAATAAAAATATTAAAATTATTCTTAAGAATCAAAGACCTATGTGATGAGCCATCAATTTCTGAAGCATCTGATTTGAAGCTTTGCTGACTCTAGAGTGGATTTTACTGTACTTGAGAGTTGGAGCATGAAAACTTCTAAGAATTCTTTCTTTCCATGTTGAAGAAGAGTGGTGCCCACCTCTCCCGGCCACAAGCTCTGTCTTCCACTTGCTGCCCCACTTGATGCCCAGCTTTTGGCCATACTCTTCTCCATACCAGACCAGCAGCTCACAGCCCGTCCTCACGACCCGGCAGGTTCGGTAGAAAATCTGCCTGTGATATTGAAAGGCCACCAGGTTCTGTTCTTCCTCATCCCGGGCGCAGTTCACGTACCTGGCGTTGAGGCAGATGAAAGGAAAGAAAACCACAGGCGATGAGCTTCCACTACCTGTCATATCGTGTCCAGATCCTCACTGAAGCGTAAGGCCCTCAGCACTGATGGCACCCACCCCCATGCTCCTGGGGAAACTTCTGTTCAATGTCCAAGCCTCTGTCACAAGGTCATGTGAATTCCTGTCTCTATGTCCTGCTCACAGTGCTCATCCTGCCTAATGCCATTTCCAAAGCCTCATTCCAGACTTCCCCATCAAACCCGGTGGCCTCTAGCTTCTCTAAGCTGTAAGTCAGGTTCTGTGTTACACCCCAGGACTCGGGGCTTGCTCTAGGACTCACACCATTCAACATTCAGTCCAAGTCTCCCTTCTCTTCAGAGGCCTTTGTCGAGTCTCCCCACACTTTATTGAAGGCATCATTCAGTTGCCTCCCCCAGGTTCCCACAGAAATGTCGAGGTCTCTCTTTCTTAGAAAAATAACACAGGACAATAGTAGTTTATTCATAATCTGTCTCCCCTGACACAAGAGAGCCTCTCAGGAAAGGGCCATGAGCACTATGACTCTGCAGGCTCCAACATCCAGTTCTAGTTAGAACTGAGTCTGGGATGATGTGCTGCCCTCACAGGTTTAGATTATCCTTGGTTCAAGGCTATGTGGGCACTAGGCACTTGTTGAAAAATAGGAAAATTAGAGTTAAATGTTTATGAAATAAAATGTTTCATGTCCGTCTGCAGTAAGTCCTCCCTAGGGACATGGATTGTGTGATCTGTGTAAGTAATGAATTCCTTCCTCTAAACTGGAATATAGTAAGTGTTTAACTAATGTCAGTTAGATAAATCACAGAGTAATCCAGGGTCCTCAAGGTTTTTCCCAGTGCCCAAAGTAGAGACTTCTATTTTGAGGACATATGCTATACTTTTACCTCTTTTTTTTCCTAAATGTCTCTAGATGTTAAAGATCACTGTATGGAGAAAAAGGGGGAACAGAGTACTGAGGGAGACCATTAAGGAGGCATGATGGGAAGGACAGACATGTGGTTTGTGAGGCATGAGTGTCCTCTCCGGCACCCAGAAGCCTAGTGACCTTACCTCATCCAGTTGGCCTGAGATGTATCCTTTCCATCCACATACTCATAGCAGTTTCTCCCTTTGGTGATCTGCATTTCAGGAAAAGAAGTTAAAGGCTGTGTGTGTGTGTGTGTGTGTGTGTGTGTGTGTGTGTGTGTGTGTTTGTTTGTATATAATAGATTAATTACTTTATTCTAGTGTCATCAAATCTCTTTCAGCCTGCATGGTGATTCAACTGCCAATGGTGATCACAGGACATTTTTCTTACTCATCATCTACACTTCTTAGTCAATTTGTCCACTAAGCAGGAGCCCCACAAGGGAGGAGTCTGTACCACTTTGCTCCCATTTACCCTCTGATCCTTAGAGAGGAGCTCCATGTTCATGCAAAGTCCGCCCAGTACACAGAGCTAACTAACCATATGGTCCCCATCCATGTCCTAGCATGTAGAAGGTGGGGCAATCCAAGCCACAGGAGGGCCGGGAAGCCAGAGGACAGGGAAGAGGTAAAGTTCTCACCAGCCAGGAGTAGCCGCTGTTGGCTGTGGCTTCATCTTCTGTGATCTGACCCTCATAAGGGCCAAAGTGCAGGCCCACCGGCAGATCACATTCCTCATTCCACACTCCAAGCCCAGCCTCAGGGATGCCTGATGGTCCGATTCTCAACCCAGGGGGCACAGTGAGGGCTGAGCGGTTGGCATGCCCCTTGTCCACGGCACTGTCTTTTACAAACGTAGGAGGCCCGTGCACAGCACAGCTGTCAATGAAGAAGTTCTGACACTTCTCACAATCTGGAGGCAAGGGCAACAGGGATTAGTCAGGGTGCAGTGCATGTTCCTGCACACGAAGAGTTTCAGAAAGAGCTCCCATCAGTGAGCCTCAATCCTATATTCCCGGTCACGAGAGGAAGGGAATGATTTGGGCACCCAAAGACCAGTGAAATTATTGCATCAAGGACATAACATGCTCCTTGGTTAGGGTGAGCTTACACAGGTAGTCATCGTCCTGGGGCTCGCTGATCTCTTGGTAGACATGGCCCTTTCTCTCTCGTAGGCTATACATCTTCACTTCGATCTCCTTTCTCCTGAGGTCTACATGAGAGAAGAGCTGGTGAACGAAGTGGGTCTGGAACATGAGTCCCTGACTTGTCAGAAAACACACAATGTCTTCCCATCAAATGATCACCTGTTCTTTATAGTATCTGGTATTTTCCTCCATTAACTAAAAGACTAGTACGCAACACTGACTACCGATGGCTGATTCAATTTTAGTTTCTAGATGATCCCATTATCAGGTTCAACCTTCCAAGCTTTGGTCATTCATAAAGTATGTATTGAGGGCACGTTATGTGTTAGGCACTGAGTAAAGATCTGGGCACACAACACCAAGAGAATATGGGTGCTATTATCACAGATGGATTTATTGGACAACTTGCATGTGCCAATTGTTTGAGATTTAATTTAATGCTTTCAAACTATATGTGTCCCATGTTTCCTTATGTTCACTGTATACATTAGCATTCAGGAGCTCAGAGAGTTTGTAAGATTAGCTCAAAGCTTCAGTGCTAACTCCAGTTTCAAATCCAGGCGTGTTGAATGTCCACCCCACATACCTAGGCTATACTGACCAGCCTTTCCAGAGGAATTAGTGGAACTGAAATCTCCAAATTATTGAACTTACCCAATTTTGATCTAGGGTGCTGTCCGGAGGTACTTGCTTCTCCAGGAGGGGGCACTGGTTTCTGGGTCTGCTCTGAGCCACTTGTGGTCAACAAATTTGCTGTTCCTGACAATTCCTTCAAACTGGACTCATTACTTAATGGCGCCCTGGACTTTGCCTTCAGTGTGAAAGGCAAAGGGAAATAAATGTAACGTACATTTATTTAATTATGTAGGGTTTATGATATACATGACTTTAATGAACACTTCAACAACTCTTGGAAATACCTGGGAAGTATGAAAATTAGAGGAAAAAGAAATGGCCAATGTGGGTTTTGAATCGAAGACTAGAACCCATGCCTTAAGGCTCTTTCTTTCATAGCACATTGAGAATGAAGGATACTGGGAAGAGAATAAGACATAGTTGGGCCCTAACCAGTGTAGTTCAGTTGATAGAGTGTCGGCCTGCAGACTGAAGGGTCCTGAGTTGAATTCTCGTCAAGCGCGAGTTCCTTGGTTGCAGGACCCTCCTCCCTGGCCTGGACCTTGGTCTGGGCTTATGCAGGAGGCCACCAGTCATTATGTGTGTCTCTCACATTGATATTTCTCTCTTTCTCTCCCTCTTTTTTCTATTCCCCCTAAAAATCAATGAGAAAATATCCTTGGGTGAGGATTAAGAAAAAAAGAAAGAAAGAAATAGTTGGCAGAGCCCTGGCTGGTGTAGCTCAGTTCGTTGAACTGAAGGGTTGCCGGTTCCATTCCCAGTCAGGGCACATGCCCCAGTTACGGGTTATTGATCCATGTTTTTCTCTCTCACTGATGCTTCTCTCCCTTCCTCTCTCTCTCAAATCAGTAAAAACATATTTTTTAAAAAGAAATGGCTGGCAGAAACCTACCATGACAATAAAGGAAATTATGCTAAAATGTGCAATTTACTATATCATGGAAAGAATAGTTGTAATTAGATTAGTTGGTTCCCACCAATTCTGTTTGAATAAGGTTGTGCTACTAGCCTGTTCTCTTCATTTTCCTGACCTATAACATGCTAATTCTTAATGTTATAATGAACATGAAATATAATGATGTTCACCAAAGTGTTCTGTGAGCACTTTGATACAGTATGAATGTGAGATTACAGTCCTGCTATCAATGTCCCTCTCAGCCATCTCTATATTTGAAATCACGTGTAATTTATCTTCATTATTCTTTGACCCTACTCTAGTTTAATTTGTAAATTTGAAAGCACTCTTTCAGCAAACATTCAGGAGGCCCTCAGGGACCCTGAGCTGGGCCTGGGACTTCTGAGAAGAATCTGGTGTGAACCAAAGAGCTCACAATGCAGAGGTAGGCAGGCGGAGCCAATGATTCAAACAAGATGACACTGGCCTAATTAGAGCTCAGAGAAAGAAGCCATACTTCTTCTGACTGGAATGAGCATTCAAAACCAGTTCCAGATGAGCTTCTATTGAATAGTGTGTCATCTCTATGAAGTTCTTAAGTCACTTTATTTATTGTTTATTGTTTCTGAATCGTCAAACCTGAAGCACCCCAGAGTTGAGAGGCTTTCTTTTATTTGACTGGGAGGCTCTGATGCTGGGGTTGCTATATCCATCTTCATCTGGGACCATGCACCGTGCAAACTGCCTATATATCAGTGAGCTTCTGCAAGTCGGAAGTCTTAGTGCATTTCTCACTGGAGCATAGCAGAGCAGAACTGCGTTTGGAATCATCAGTCAGTGAAAGATGTAATCATGTATGGATGAGACAGTGGAAAGTGCATAAAACTATGGAAATTTTAATGAGCTTGTAAGTGGTTTAGAGATGAAGCTATGGATTAGATTGCACGACCACCGATACTGTGATTTCAGACATACAATCAAACACTTGTATATGTCTGAAACCTCAGTTTCCTCATCAGAAATGGTGATACTTATAGTACCTACCTCATAGGGTTGTGGTAAGGTTTAAGTGAGTTTATGCACGTAGAATTCTTAGAGTCTGAAGCATTGTGAAGATAAGACCCGTGGTAGCTACTATTGTTGCTGATGTTATTAACGACTAAGATGATATTGGGCATTTTGTTGAAGAGGTCAGGAAAGGAAGGTGGCACTCTGATTTTTCCTTCTCTTCCCTGCATTTGCATCCAGGAGGAAGATTTTCTTTTCCACAGGATTTGGGAAATACTCACCTTCTGATGTTTATTCTGTTCCACTCTGAGGGCCACCCAAGAAGGTTTAGCTAAAAGATGGTGAGAAATCAATAATATATATAATTTCAGAGAGGAAGGGAGAGGGCGAGGGAGAGAGAGAGAGAAACATCAATGATGATAGAGAATCATGGATTAGCTGCCTCCTGAATACCCCACACCAGGGATCAAACTGGCCGTGTGCCCTGACCGGGAATTGAACTGTGACCTCCTGGTTCATAGGTCGACACTTAATCTCTGAGCCACGCCTGCCGTGTGAGAAATCAGTTTTGGTTGGTAATTGTTTCAAAATCTGGAGATTTTTATCTTTCAGAATTCTGAATTATAGAGTAATCCCAGGACAGACCAAGGATGATTGGAAAATGTTTCCTGAGGTTTCATTAGGCTTATGCTTTTATTGGGAGCATCAGCTAATTTTCTTAAAATGTTAAAAAATAGCCCTAGCCAGCTTGGCTCAGTGGATAGAGCGTCAACCTGCGGATGGAATGGTCCTGGGTTCTATTCCAGCCAAGGGTGCATGCCTGGGTTGCGGGCTCATCACAGGTGTGCAGGAGGCAGCCAATCGATGGCTCTCTCTCATCATTGATGTTTTGATCTCTCTGAATTCCTCTCTGAAATCAATAAATATATTTTAAAAAAATAGACAAAACCCCATCTGTACTTCATCCTCTGTTCAATATATATATATTTAAAGTAGAAGCCCGTTGCACAAAGATTCACGCAATAGGCCTTCCTTCCCCTGGCTGCCTGCACTAGATTTCCTCTGGCACCGGGGTCCCAGGCCTTTGCTCCAGCCACTGAAGAGAAGCCAAGCCTCTTCCGTCTTCAGTCTTCACTCCAGCCAGAGCCTTCAGTCTTCTCTCAGCGGCTGCCCTGGTTAGGCAAATTAACTGCCATCTTTGTTGGGTTAATTTGCATGTGTATCCTGATTGGCTGGCGGGCCTGGCAGAGTGACACCAATTTGCATGTTTCTCTTTTATTTGTGTAGAGTGGCCTATCCCTGGCTGGCCATCTCAGTTGGTTGGAGTACCATGTTTTAAACCAAAAGGTTTCCGGTTTGATCCTTATTGGGGCCTACACAGGAGGCAACTGATGGATGTTCCTCTCTCACATTGATGTTTCTGTCTCCCTTTCTGTCTCCCTCCCTTCCTCTCTCTAAATTCAATGAATATCCTTGGGTGAGGATTTAAAAAATAAAATTGCCCTAAAAAGCAAAAATAAAAAATTGGCCTTTCATGACACAAGTATAATAAAGGTCATGTAACTGCAAAGAATCTCTACTCTGTAACCCAGCGCTTTCTCCTCTCTGTCTTCTGTCTTCACACTGGCCTTGTCCAGTCCACCTTGGACAAGGCACCAGGACCACCTTGGCTCCTTTCTTTCTTATCCTTCCTCCTTTGCACATTTGGATTGTGACCACCTTCTCTAATCACTAGATTCTGATCAGCATCACACAGTCTTAGGGACAAAGACTCAGGTCTAGTCACCACATAAACAGAGTTTCGGGCAAGCTGGACATAACGTCGTGACTTCAGCTATGTTTCAACCTCAGACCCATGGAACTACAGACCCTACCAATCAGACTTTCATGAAACCTGGCAGATGATGCCATGGCTGCCATGGAACCTGATACAATGATGAACTACTTCCTACCCTGTCGCACAACCCAACCCCCTAACTACCATGAGTAATAATTTTCCCATATGTCCCCATGCAGGTCTTAGAGCACTGCTCACCTGTCAAAACTTCCTCCTTCTATGTGATCACAACTCTTCTGAATTAGTTATTTTTTACTCACTGTTATATTTTTGTATACTTACTTGTTAATGTTCTATAAGTATACAATTATATTATTATTCTATTTTATTTTTTCCACCACCATTTATACTCCTGTATTATTATTTTTTCATCCTCACCTGAGAATATATGCTTATTGATTTTAGAGAGAGAAGAAGAGGAAGAAAGAGAGGGAAACATGGATGTGAGAGAGAAACATCGATGAGTTGTATCCCATACACACCCCGACTGGGGATGGATCACGAAACCTTTTTGGTGTATGGGAGGATGCTCCAACCAACGGAGCCACCGAGACATGGCTATTCAATTATTTTTATTTTGAGAGAATGTTTATTAAAACTAGGGACAGTGAAACAAGGATAGAAGCAGCAGCAGGAGAGAGCTTAGGCTGGGCTGCTGTGTTGCTCTAGAAAGGTTAAAGGAAAGAGTTCAGCCTAGGCGGGCGGCTTTGGCTCATTGGAAAGTCATAGAAAAGGGGCCTTGGAGCCAGGTTCAGGGGGTTAGCCTGAATGAGCTGCCCCTGCCCGGACTCCCTGGTGCAAGTCTCCTGGGTCCCTTAGTTTAGGAGATGCACACCGAGTGGGGGTTGGGGGGAGGAGAGGGGAAAGGGTGAGGGGTCTGTGTGCTCCCGGAGAGAGAACAGCTTAAAAAATATATATATTAGAGCACCATTGCACGAAATTTATAAATTTCTGCACCGTGGGAATGGCGGTGGTGGTGGTGGTGGTGGTGGGGGCGAATTCCTGAGCCCGGCCTGTGCCCTCTGTGGCTCTGACAGTCTGGAAGTCCTGCGATCCATCGCTTGCAGAGGGAGGTCCCGTTCAGTAGCCCCAGCTCTGCATTGGTGGCCTGGGCCTCCCTCTTTGGGGTGACGGGGAGCCCCCATTGATGACCCAGTGGCTAGTGGCCTGGGCCTCT
Organism: Myotis nattereri; assembly: GCF_964212035.1. Lineage (NCBI taxonomy): Eukaryota > Metazoa > Chordata > Mammalia > Chiroptera > Vespertilionidae > Myotis > Myotis nattereri. Next base: position 43,503,636 of record NC_138094.1, on the reverse strand, counting down.
CTCTGCAGGGCATCATGGGGGATTGGGGGGCCGGACCAATTGCGTTTCACAGGCCTTGGCTGGCCTGGCGCCAGTGGGTGTCATAGCCTGGTCATCTGGTGGGTCCTTCAGCTGGTCCGCCCTGGATTTGCATATTATGGTTTCATTATTGTAGATTTGGGGGGTGGGTCTGGGTGAAGGTGAGAAAAGGGGGAGAAATGGGGGACCTCTGTGATAGTGTCAACACTAAATCTGTATATAATTATTGTTACACATTGAAAGAGGTTTTATGACCCTGGCCAGTGTGGCCCAGTGGTTGAGCCACGACCTATGAACCGTGAGGTGGGGGGCCGGCAGGAGGCAGCCATGGAGGTTTCTCTCTCACCTGTTTCTCTCTCTCTCTCTCTGTCTCTCTCTGTCTCTCTCTCTCTCTGTAAAATAAATGATTCATAGAAAGGGGTTTATGTGAACAGCCCCTGGCTGTGTAACTGCTCTGCCTCTTGCTCCTCCCCGGTAACTCCCGAGAGGCCGCCCGACCTACACCAGGTCAGGGTCAGGCAGCTGCGCGCCCTCCGCCCGCACCTCGTGGCCTCGGGGTCCACTCGTCATCCGAGTCCTCGGAGTCCTCCACCCGGGGCCTGGCCGTCCTCCCGCGGCGACACATGAACGCGGGTCGAGGGGCCCTGAGACCTGGAAGGAGAGAAAGAAAGAGTCTGTCCTGCAGGCGAAGAGCTGAGGGACAAACAGCAGAGCCAGCGCTTGGCGGGGGCAGAGCCCGGGGCCCTGGACGGAGCACCCCCGCCCCGCCCACCCCGCGGCCCCGTCCCCCCTCGCTCACCCATGCTGAGCAGCGCCTCGTAGTTGCTCTTCACGTTGCGGTGCCGCGCTCGCTCCCAGGCGCCCATCTGCGCCCACTCCTCCCGGGAGAAGTAGATGGACACGTCCCTGCAGGCGGCCCTGGACTGGGGGAGAGACCGTCCGTCCGTCCATCCGTCCTCCCCGGCCCGAGGGGCGGCGCCCCGCCTCCACCCCGTCCCCACCCCCGTCCCCACCTCCACCCCCTCGGACCCCCTTACCTTAGGCCTATGCCCCGCTCTCCCCGCCTCCTCCACGGGGCGCTCCTGCAGGTCCCTGTCCGGGTCCATGGTGCCGCCAGCGGAGTCCCCTCCCGAGGACACGGTGCCTGTGGGAGGAGGAGGCGCTGAGGGGACCGCTCCCACCTTGCAGGGCAAACCCCCCCCCACCCCCCCAACCCCCAGACAGACCGGGGCCGCGGCCATTATGACCCACTAGGGGGCGCCTCCTTCCCGCCGCGGTTGGGGGGTCCCAGGGGGTACTGAGGGGCCCGGTCAGGGGGGTCTGAGGGGCGCGTTCCAGGGACTGAGAGGCGCAGTCAGGGGGAACTGAGGGGCGCGTTCTGGGGGGTCTGAGGGGCACGGTGGGGGGTCTGAGGGGAGCGGTCTGGGAGGTCTGAGGGGCGCGGTCAGGTGGGACTGAGGGGAGGGGTCTGGAGGGTCTGAGGGGAGCGGTCTGGGGGATTTGCGGGGAGCGGTCTGGGGGGTCTGAGGGGCGCGGTCAGGGGGGTCTGATTGGCGTGCTCAGAGGGATCTGAGGGGCGCGGTCAGAGGGGTCTGAGGGGCGCGGTGGGGGCGTTGAGGGCCCTTGGGGGTGGAGGTGGTTCGCCTTTACAATGGGGCGGGGGGGCTGTGCCGAGAGGAACCGGGTTCGGGAATGGCACCCACGATTCAGGAGCAATGCACGCGGGAGGAGGCGCCTCAAGGGGCAGAGACGTCTCCGGCTTAGGAGATGGGCCCGCTGGACAGAATCCGGGTCTTTCTTGCCAGGAAAGTTGGGTGCTCGGGTCAGAGGATTTGGGACTCCTGTGAAGAGATTTGGGGTCTCAGGGACAGCCTCCATGGTTTCTGTCTCGGAGTTGGGGATTTGGTCTTCCTGGGTGCCGTGGTTAGGGAGCCCAGGCTCGGGGTGTGCTGTGTCTGACCTTTGGGGGATTGAGCGTTCCTCTGGGCGCTGAGACCGGGGGTCCTCCGGGTTAGCGCACTTGGGGTCCCTGGAGGCTGACAGAGTGGGAGCCTCTCGGGAGGACACCCTGCGTCTTCGGCTGGGGGTTTGAAGGCCAGCGGCAAAGGGGTTCCCACGCAAGGCTCCCGTTTTCCTGTCTGTCTCCAGGCCGCACTGCGAACCTGGCCGAGGTCCCCTCAAACCCGCGCTCCTGGCCGCGTGCTCCCGCCCTCAGGCGGTGTGCGGCCGGCTGAGGGGGAGCTTCCTGCCTCCAGAGCGTCAGCGCCAGCCGCCAATGAGTGCTGTGGTCACGGGGCCCGGCCTGCCAATGGGCGGTCAGAAACGCGAAAAGGGCGGGCCATGGAGGTGGAGCCTTCCTGCCAGTCAAGGAGAGAATCCTGTGGAAAGAGCCCGCCCTGCGCTCCCAACCCCCCATGGTGATTGGCTGCCCTGGGTCCTGCGAGTGTCCGTCAAGAAGCCTTCAGCCACTGGGAGGTGTCCAGGGCTTGGATTCCCGCTGCGTATGGGCGGGACCCCGGGAGCCGGGAGCCCCCAGCCAGGACAGGTGTTGGGCTGAGGCGGCCTTCCTGCCGCCTGACCGAGTCTCTCTTCCACCCGACGGTGTTTAGGTCCCGGACTGTCTTCCAGGCGCATTTGTTGGCTTCCTTAGCGAGAGGACCAGATGGTAGGTGGGGAGTTGCGTTCTGGGAAACAGGGATTCCCACTAGACCAGCGGTTCTGAACCTGTGGGTCGCGACCCCTTTGGGGGTCAAACGACCCTCTCACAGGGGTCGCTTAAGACCATTGGAAAACACATGTATAATTATATATTGTTTTTGTGATGAATCACTACGCTTTAATTATGTTCAGTGTGTAACAATGAAAATACATCCTGCATATCTGATATTTACATGACGATTCATAACAGTGGTAACATTACAGTGATGAAGTAGCAACGAAAAAATTTCATGGTTGGGGGTCAGCACAACATGAAGAACTGTATTCAAGGGTGGCGGCATTAGGAAGGTTGAGAACCACTGCCTTAAAGGAAGCTGTCGAGTGGAAGAGCAAGATGGTGGCGGTATAGGCAGACGTGTCCCAGGTCGTGTCCTGGAGCAAATGAAGTGAGCAGCTGAAACTAGTAACATCCACCCCAAATTGGCAAAATCGCTCAGCTGGTGAGACGGTTTGCAGCCGGGAAGACCAGAACTCCCCTGGAAAGGTAAAAGCCCAGGGATTTGGGCAGGAAAGTTTGCCAGACCTCTGAACCCAGAGAGTCGGAGGGAGACCGCGTGGCAGACAGCCGCGTCCCTTGGGACAGGCACAGCCCCTGACAGGGGAAAGGAGAACCGCCAGGGGAACTGAGAGCTGGGTTCTGTGATCACAGAGGACTGAGCCTAAAGGGGGCAGCCTGAAGAGCTGACCAGACCATGCAGTCCCGGTAAGAGAAGAAGCCTACAGAAACCAAGCCTTTCCCGTTTCCGCGGCCAGCGTTTGTTTGTTTGGTTTTACTGAATCCTGTTCATGGGACATTTCGGATACAGACACTCACCTGTGCTGAAGAGAGGGAGAGTGTGCGGAGGAGTGGAATCTGGGGAGAGACTGAGGAGAGAAGGGGGGCCGGGAGAGGTGGCAGCGAATTGAGTTCTGAGACACCCCCGAGCCCAGGTCCGGGGCAGACATTCTCTCTGGAGAGTGAGACTCCTCCCCCCAGCCCCCAGGCAAGGAGCACAGCCACACCCAGATTCCACCCTGTAGGAGATCAAGGATTAAAATAACCTGATCAGTACCTGGGAGTTAACAGGGTCTGGCCTATAGAGGGATTTTCAATCCCAGCAACAACACAGCCCCGGTAACTAACTATTACGCAGCCAGCTCTGGGCAGTGAACCTCCACTGGACAGAGAGGCCCTATAGCCTCAGAGGCCAACCCCAGAACACTCCCACCCAGAGGCTGACCCACAAACTGACTCGTTGCTAAACACAAAATAAGGCAGTCTGGGAAACAAATGCGGCTTGCTTTAAAAAAAGGACTGTGGTTGACAACACAGAGGAACAGTGTATCGCAGGGAAACTCAACACTCTCCTGAATACCTGGCAGGTCTAAGGCGAGCCACACTGAAGAATAGAAGAACCGAAGGACCTTCACTACTGCAATTTTTTTTTTTCTTTTTTCACCTTTTAACTACGGAACCAAATTTTTTTTCTTTGTTTTTTTTTCTCCTTTTTTTCCTTTTTTTTTCTTTCTTCTTTTTTCCATCACCTGATTTTACCCTTTTATTTACTACCTTCTTACTTTTAACCAGTATTATTACTGCTACCATTTTACCATTTTTTTTAAAGTGCCATTTTATTTTCTCTTTATTTTATTTTGGGATTAGTGTTCTCCATTCTATTTTCATCGTTATATTATTGGTTGTTTCTAGTTTGCATTCATCTCCAGGGAGCTCTTGCTGGAATTTGTTGGGATTAATGGCTGTTCTGTAGGAGTATTCTCCTCGTATAAAATAAGTCTCCTCCCCTCTTCCACTTCATTCTCTCTTTTCGCTCTTTCTTTTTCTTTTCTTTTCTTTTCTCGCTTTAATTTTCCCCCCTCCTTTTTCCCAATTTCATTTTTGCACTCCTTTTTTTGGTCCCTACTTTTCTTTTTCCTCTTTTATCTTTTTCTCTTCCTTCTTCCTTATCCCCTAATTCTCTTAATTCAGGTGGTCACCTTTATTTGGGGTTATTAATATCGTGAATATATTTGTGTATAGTGCCTGGTACGTGGTGCCTTGTTGTGTTGTATTTTGTGCCTTTAAATCAACGCAGCAGATCCAAGCAACAGCAACCTCCTGAGCAACAACACCCTCTGCTGAGGAACAGCAGCTGTACGTGAAACCTCGCCCCACCAGCCCGAAGAGCCACCACAGCTGTGAACAGCACCCACCAGAGGAGCTGCTGCCAACTGAAGAGCAGCTGCTACCGCAACTGCCCGAAGAGCAACCACAGACCAAGGAGTCACTGCCACCAAGGGAGCAACCACTGAACGACTCAATGTCTAGATATGTCAGTGAGATCAAACATGCGTAGACAAAGAAACCCCCAAAGGAAAGAGTAGGAGGACTCTCCAGAAAAGCAGCTAAGTAATACAGAGGCAGGCAACATGACAGAAAAAGAATTCAGAATAAGGGTCCTAGAGTGCACAAACCGGATGGAGGAAAAAATCGACAACCTCTGCAAGAAGCTAGAAGAAACAGATGAAAAAATCAACAACTTAAGTAAGACCCAAGGAGAAATGAAGAGTGATATAGCTGAAATGAAAAACTCCATTGAAAGTATCAACAGTAGACTAGGAGAAGCGGAGGACCGAATTAGTGAATTAGAAGAAAAGGAAGCAAAACACACCCAAACTGAACTGCAATTGGAGAAAAAAATGAAAAGTCAGGAGGAGAGCCTAAGGGTGCTTTGGGACAACATGAAACGAAACAACATACGAATAATAGGGGTACCAGAACAACAGAAGGATGAACAAGGATTAGAAAACCTATTAGAAGAAATAATATCAGAAAACTTCCCTGAGGTGGGGAAGAAAAAGTCACGCAAGCCCAGAGAGTCCCAAACAAGGTGAACCAAAAAAAAAAACCCACACCAAGACACATCATAATTACCATGGCAAATGTTCAGGACAAAGAGAGAATCCTACAGGCTGCAAAAGAGAGACGGAAAGTTACATACAAGGGATCTCCCATTAGATTGTCAAATGATTTCTCAACAGAAACACATCAGGCCAGAAAAGAATGGACAGAAATTTACAAAGTGATGCAAAGCAAAGGACTGAATCCAAGAATACTCTATCCAGCAAGGCTATCATTCAAACTTGAAGGGGAAATAAGAAGCTTCACAGACAAAAAAAGGCTAAGGGAGTTTATTACCACCCAGCCAGCAATGCAAGGAATGCTAAAGGGACTGGTATAAAAATAAGAAATAAAAAGCTCAGAAAGAAAACAGCCACACAAAAACAGAAATGGCTACAAACAAGTACCTTTCAATAATAACTTTAAACGTAAACGGACTAAATGCTCCAAACAAAAGATATCGAGTGGCTGAATGGATAAAAAAAACATGACCCATACATCTGCTGTCTACAAGAAACCCACCTCCTTAGAAGGGACTCACACAGCCTGAAAGTGAAAGGATGGAAAAATATCTTTCAGGCAAATGGAAAGGAAAAGAAAGCTGGGGTAGCAATACTTATATCGGACAAAATAGACCTCAAAGTGAAGGCCATAACAAGAGATAAGGAAGGCCACGTCATAATACTAAAGGGATCAATACAACAAGAAGATATAACTCTGGTAAACATATATGCACCCAATGCAGGAGCACCCAAATTCATAAAAAAACTCCTGGAAGATATCAAAGGAGAGATCCACAACAATACAATCATAGTAGGGGACTTTAATACACCACTGACAACACTGGATAAGCCCTCTAGACAAACAATCAGCAAAGATACAGCAATCCTAAATGACTCACTAGATCAGATGGACTTAATAGACATCTTCAGAACACTTCACCCCAAAGCCAGGGAATATACATTCTACTCAAATGCTCATAAGACATATTCAAAAATAGACCATATATTGGGTCACAAGCAAAGTATCCCCAAATTCAAGAAGATTGAAATCATAAAAAGCGTCTTCGCAGACCACGATGGCATAATATTAGAAATAAACTACAATAAAAACAACCCAAAGTACTCAAACACCTGGAAGCTGAATAGCATGCCATTACATATTGATTGGGTTACCAATGAAATCAAAGAAGAAATTCGAAACATCCTGGAAACTAATGATAATGAAAACACAACAATCCAAAACCTATGGGACACAATGAAAGCAGTCCTGAGAGGGAAGTTTATAGCTCTACAGGCCTATCACAAAAAAAACAAGAAAAAATGGTAGTAAATCAGCTAACTCTACAACTCAAAGAATTAGAAAGAGAGCAACAAGAAAACCCCAGAGTGAGCAGAAGGAAGGAGATAATAAAGATTAGAGCAGAAATAAATGACATAGAGACCAAAAAAACAATACAGAAAATCAATGAAAACAAGAGCTGGTTCTTTGAAAGGATAAACAAGATTGACAAACCTCTAGCCACACTCACCAAGAAGCAAAGAGAGAGGACCCAAATAAACAAAACCAGAAACGATAGAGGCGAAATAACCACAGACCCCACAGAAATACTAATGATTGTTAAAAAAATACTATGGACAGCTCTACTCCAACAAACTAGACAGCCTGGAGGAAATGGACAAATTCCTAGAAAAATACAACATTCCAAAACTCAATCAGGAAGAATCTAAAAATCTCAACAGGCCAATAACTATGGAAGAAATTGAAGCAGTCATCAAAAGGCTTCCAGCAAACAAAAGCCCAGCACCAGACGGCTTCACAGGGGAGTTTTACCAAACATTCAAGGAAGAACTAAAACCTATCCTCCTCAGACTACTACAAAAAATTCAAGAGGAAGGAACACTTCCAAGCTCATTCTATGAAGCCAGCATCACCCTAATACCAAAACCAGGTAAAGACAACACAATGAAAGAGAATTACAGGCCAATATCCCTCATGAACCTTGATGCCAAAATCCTCAACAAAATCTTAGCAAATCGGATCCAGCAGTACATCAGAAAGATCATACACCATGACCAAGTAGGATTTATCCCAGGGATGCAAGGATGGTACAATATCCGCAAATCAATAAACGTGATACATCACATAAACAAATTGAAAGAAAAAAAACCACATGGTCATATCAATTGATGCAGAAAAAGCATTTGACAAAATTCAACACCCATTTTTGATAAAAGCTCTCAGCAAGGTGGGAGTAGTAGTATCATACCTCAACATAATAAAAGCCATATATGACAGGCCCACAGCCAACATCATACTCAATGGACAAAAACTAACACCATTTCCCCTAAGAACAGGAACAAGGCAGGGATGTCCCCTCTCACCACTCCTGTTCAACATAGTACTGGAAGTGTTAGCCATTGCAATTCGGCAAGAAGAAGAAATAAAAGGCATCCAAATTGGAAAAGAGGAAGTAAAACTGTCCTTATTTGCAGACGACATGATATTATACATACAAAACCCTAGAGACTCCATCAAAAAGCTACTAGACTTAATACATGAATTTGGCAATGTAGCAGGATACAAAATTAACCCCAAGAAATCTGAGTCATTTCTATACACCAATAGTGAACTTTCAGAAAGAGAGATTATAAAAACAATCCCGTTTACCATCGCACCAAAAAAATTAAGCTACCTAGGAATAAACTTAACTAAAGTGGTAAAAGACCTCTACTCAGAAAAGTACAGGACGTTGAAAAAAGATATAGAGGAAGACATTAACAGATGGAAGAACATACCGTGTTCATGGATTGGTAGAATCAACATCGTTAAAATGTCCATACTACCCAAAGCAATCTATAAATTCAACGCACTTCCCATTAAAATACCAACGGCATACTTCAGAGATCTAGAACGAACTCTCCAAAAATTCATCTGGAATAAAAAAAGAACCCGAATAGCTACAGCAATCCTGAAAAAGACCAAAGTAGGTGGGATCTCAATTCCAGATATCAAGTTGTATTACAAAGCCACTGTTCTCACAACTGTGTGGTACTGGCACAAGAATAGGCATATAGATCAATGGAATAGAATAGAGAGCCCAGAAATCGGCCCGAAACAATATGCTCAATTAATATTTGACAAAGGAGGCAAGAACATACAATGGAGCCAAGATAGTCTCTTCAATAAATGGTGTTGGGAAAATTCGACAGATATATGCAAGAAAATGAAACTAGACCACCAACTTACACCATTCACAAAAAATAAACTCAAAATGGATAAAGGACTTGAATGTACGACAGGAAACCATAAAAATTCTAGAAGAATCCAAAGGCAACAAAATCTCAGACATATGCCGAAGCAATTTCGTCACTGATACTGCTCCTAGGGCACTTGAAACTAAAGAGAAAATGAACAAATGGGACTACATCAAAATAAAAAGCTTCTGCACAGCAAAAGAAACCATCAACAAAACAACGAGAAAACCCACTGTGTGGGAAAACATATTTGCCAATGTCATATCTGATAAGGGCCTAATCTCCAAAATCTATAGGGAACTCATACAACTTAACAAAAGGAAGATAAACAATCCAATCAAAAAATGGGCAAAGGACCTAAATAGACACCTTTCAAAAGAGGACATTCAGAAAGCCAAGAGACATATGAAAACATGCTCAAAGTCACTAATCATCCGAGAGATGCAAATCAAAACAGCAATGAGGTACCACCTCACACCTGTCAGATTGGCTATGATCAACAAATTAACAAACGACAAGTGCTGGAGAGTATGTGGAGAAAAAGGAACACTTGTGCACTGCTGGTGGGAATGCAGACTGGTGCAGCCACTATGGAAGACAGTATGGAGTTTCCTCAAAAAACTGAAAATGGAACTCCCATTTGACCCTGTGATCCCACTTCTAGGAATATATCCCAAGAAACCAGAAACACGAATCAGAAAGGATATATGCACCCCTATGTTCATAGCAGCACAATTCACCATAGCTAAGATCTGGAAACAGCCTAGGTGTCCATCAGTTGATGAATGGATTAGAAAACTGTGGTACATCTACACCAAGGAATACTATGCTGCTCTAAAAAGGAAGGAACTCTTACCATTTGCAACGTCATGGATGGAACTGGAGAGCATTATGCTAAGTGAAATAAGCCAGTCGATGAAGGAAAAATACCACATGATCTCACTCATTCATGGATAATAGAGACCATTATAAAATTTTGAACAATAATAGATACAGAGGCAGAGCTGCCTCAAACAGATTGTCAAACTGCAGTGGGAAGGCCGGGGAAGGTTGGGGGGCAGGAGGTAGGGGGGTAAGAGATCAACCAAAGGACTTGTATGCATGCATATAAGCATAACCAGTGGACATAAGACATTGGGGGATAGGGGAGGCTAGGGGACTGTCTAGGGCGGGGGGATAAAATGGACACATATGTAATATCCTTTGTAATACTTTAAGCAATAAATTAAAAAAATAAATAAATAAATAAATAAAATAAATAAAGGAAGCTGTCAGCCAATTCCTTTGCAAAAACGAACCTCTGCTCCCCTCATTTTTCCTTTTAAAGAATAACACCTTGTGCTTCTGTCCGTGGTGCTGAAATGTTAGCTAATGTCCTGTGAATTTGATGAAAAATTCTACCCAAAAAACCACAAACAAACAAACAAAAAACAAAACCTACAGAAAACCCTACAAAATCACCGAGGCTGTCCAGGGTGCAATTATTCCTTCCCTGGATGGACTGAGGTCACGGGTCTGGCTTTTGCACCCCTTCCTGTCCCAGCCCTGCCAAGGGAAGCCTTGGCTGCTTCACTGACATGGGGAAGCTGTGCGTTCACTAATTCAGTCCGTAACCTAGAGGCTGCCATGATTGGAGCAGTCAGTCCTGGGGAGGCCGCCGTTAACAAGGCAGCCAGTACCGCACCGGTCTCCTTTCCTGAGGCAGCCAGTCAGCCGCGGCCATTGTGATTGCGGCAGCCAGTGCCTTGGATGACACCATTATGGAGGCAGCCAGTCTGTGCAGTGAGGTGTAGGGGTATCGGGAGAAGGTGTTATTCCCACTAGACTCAGCGGCCTCTGTAGGGCATTCCTGAGGCAGTCCTTTCCCTGTAGGCGGCCATTATTGATGCTGTCAGTACCAGGGAGGCTGTTGTTGATGGCAGCTCCAGATGCAGGTTATCATGGGAACATGGTAGTACCACGAGAAAAAAATTCATCTTAAACCTTTGTGTTGAAACCCAGTGTGTTTTTAAAAAATATATTTTTATTGATTTCAGAGATGAAGGGAGAGGGAAAGAGATGGAAACATCAATGATGAGAGAGAATCATGGATCCGCTACCTCCTGTATCCCCCCCATCCCCACTGTGTATTGAGACAAAAACCCCGGCATGTGCCCTGCCCTGGAACCGAACCAGGGACCCTTCAATTTGCAGGCTGACATTCTCCCCACTAAGGCACACTGGCCAGGGCCACAGTTGGTTTTTTTAGAAAGATACATTTCTACTATTTCAGAGAGAAAGATCAGTGATCAGTGATCATCCTAGATTGGCTGCCTTCTGCCAGAAGAAAGAGTGACATGTGTTCTCATCAGCTAAGCGTAAGGAATATCCCTGGCCAGTGTTGTTCGCTGGTTAGAACTTCGGATGCCCAGGGATGGGTCTCTGGTGGGATTCCTGGTCTAGAGCACATACCTGGGACGCAGGTTTTATGGCCAGCCCCGGTCTGGGCTCCTGTGGGAGCCAAAGATCCATGTGTCTCTTGCATATTCATGTTTGCTTTTTGTTTCTTCTCTTTCCCCTCCTTCCATTCCTCCCTCCCTTCTTCCCTCTCTCCCTCCCTACCTCCCTCCATCCCTCCCTCCCTCCCTCCCTCCCTCCCTCCCTCCCTCCCTCCCTCCATCCTTCTCTCTCTGTAAAAAGCATATCCTGTGGTAAGAATTAACAAAAACGTACACAAGAAAAAAGTACAAAATGGAAAAGATTTGGAGGCTGTGAAAAAGCAGCATACCCCTAAAGAAAGGCACCATGATGAGCAGAGCATTCAGCTATGCTGATGTTTTTCCTTGCGATGTGTCTATAAGATAAAAATAAAATGTCCGACTGTCCCTCAGCTGGCAAGGTCCTGACAGAACACGAGGAGGCCACTCTAGCGCGGTCCTTGCAGGGTCTCCCAAGCCACCACGTTAGGGGCGAGGATCTCGGTGGGCGAGGCGGGGAGGAGCAGGGGAAAGCGAGGGGTGAAGGAGGTGGGGAATGGACAGAGGAGGGTCTTGCACGTGCTCCCCTGTCCTGCCTTGTGTCGCTTCTGCGAGAGTCACCCACAATGGGAAGATGCGAGCAGACTCAGCTGGTGTCGGTGACCAAGGGACACACAGACCAAGGGACAGACAGATAATCGAGGCCGCAGTGGCCTGTAGAGGTTGACATCCGGGAAGGGACATTACCTCCACAGGAAGAATAGCTCCCTCAGAGGAAGTATTGTTTTCCCAAATGAAGGAGCAATTCATTCACAACATAAGTGGTCCACATACAGGAAAGTGCAGTTCCCCTACAGGAAGAACGTTTCCTCACAGGAAGTTTGTTTCCCCCACAGGAAGAGGCGTTCTCCCACAGGAAGTTTCCATTCCCTCAGAGGTAGTTGTGATTCCCTCACAGGAAGATAGGTCAACAAACAGGAAAGTGCATTTCCCTCACAGGAATCTGACACACCCTCACAGGAAGAGTCATCCGCACACAGGAAAGTGCATGTCCACAAAAGGAAGAAGGGATTCTAAAACAAAAGAGACACTACCCCACAGGAAAATGTGTTCCTACACGGGAAGGGACACTTCCCATACAGGAAGGAGTGTTTGCGTCTGGTAGTTTTATTTCCAAAAGGAAGTTGATTTTTCATATATGTAAGATAGGTCAGCACACAGGAACGAGTACGTCCCACAAAGAATGAACTGTCTACACACGGAGGTACATTTCCTACAGAGGAAGAATGGTTCCCCAGAGGAAGTTTGTTTCCACACATGAATGTGTGATTCATTCGCAGCATAATAGGTGCGCATACAGGAGAGTGCATTTCCCCCAAAAGAATAAGGTTTCTTCAAAGGAAAATAGTTTTCCCTATAGGTATAGGCGTTCTCCAACAGGAAGTTTTGATTCCCGCACAGGAAGTTGCATTTCCCCCACAGGAAGAGAGATCGACAACAGGAAAGGGCATTTCCCCCACAGAAAAATGGGACGCTATCACAGGAAAAGAGATCCGCTCAAGGTTAAGTGCATTTTCCCCACAGGAAGCAGGGTCCCTAAAACAAAAGGTACACTCACCCACAAGAATATGGGTTTCTACATTACAAGGGTCATTTCCACCACAGGAAGAAGGGTTCACAGTCGGAAAATTTTGTTTCTACAAGAAGATGGCTTTCCATCAGTGGAAATAGTTCTGCACTCAGGATCCTGCATGTCCTGTAAAGAATGAAGTGTGTACACACCAGAAGTGATATTACCTCCAGAGGAAGAATAGTTCCCCCAGTGGAAGTATTTTTCCCCCACATGAGGAAATGTTCTTCACAGCATAATAAGTCCGCATTTTTGGAAAGTGCATTTCCTACATAGCAGGAAGCATGTCTCAAAGGAAGGTAGTTTCCCCGCAGGAAGAGGTGCTCTCAAAACGGAAAGGATGCTCGCACAAATAGGGGCCATTTCTTCACAGGAAGAGAGATCTGCACAAAGGAAATTGCATTTCCCCTTAAGGAGGAAGGGTTCCTACAATGGAAGGATAACTCCCCAGTAGGAAAATCAGTTCTCATTTCGGATGGGACATTTCCCAACAGGAAGGAGGGTTCACAATTCAGAAGTTTGGTTTCCACACGGGATGTTGCGTTTCCATTACAGGTCGAAAGCTCTGCACACAGGAAAGTGCATTTCCCCCACAGTACGTTGGCTTCCCAAAGCAGAAGGAAAATTTCAACCAAAGGACAAAAGCTTCCCCACCGTAAGTTTGGTATCCCCACAGGAAGATGGATTCCAACACAGGAAAATCGGTTTGGATAATGAAAAGTGCATTTCACACACGGGAAAAAGGGTTTCCTTGGAACAAGTGAATTTCCCCCACAGGAATAGTTCTTCTCCCACAGGAAGTTTCATTTCCACCACACCAATATGCACCTCCCTCACATGAAAATAGTTTCACACAAAAGAGAATGCAGTTCCCACACTAGAAATAGGATTCTCACAAAGAATTTGCAATACCCTCAAAGGAAGGTGGGATTCGCTCAAAGGAAGATAGATATGCACACAGGAAAGTGCATGTCCCACAAAGGGTGAAGTGTTCACACACAGAAAGGGACATTTCCCCCAGAGGAAGAATGGATCCCTCAGAGGAAGTATTGTTTCCCCAAGTGAAGGAGCCATTCATTCAGAGCATAATCGGTAAGCATACTGGATATTGCAGTTCCCCTACAGGAAGAAGGTTTCCTCACAGGGTGTTCGTTTCCCCCACAGGAATAGGTGTTCTCTAACAGGAAGTTTCCATTCCCCCACAGGAAGGTGCGAGTCCCTCACTGCAAGATAGGTCCACAAACAGGAAAGTGCATTTCCCACACTGGAAGTTGAGACGCCCTCACAGGAAGAGTCATCCACACACAGTAAAGTGCATTTCCCCCACATGAAGAACGTTTCCTCAAAGGAAGTTTGTTTCCCCTATAGGTAGAGGCGTTCTCCAACAGGAAGTTATGATTCCCCCACAGCAAGGTGCGATTCCCTCACAGGAGGACAGGTCCACAACAGGAAAGTGCATTTCCCCCACAGAAAAATGGGACGCTTTCACAGGAAAAGAGATCCGCACACAGGAACATGCATTTCAGCAACAGAAAGTAGGGTTCCTAAAACAATAGGGACACTCTCTCATATAATATGTTTTCCTACAGCCAGCGGACATTTCCCCCACAGGAAGGAGTGTTCACCATGGGAAAGGGATAGAGATGGAAACATCAATATTTCCCGGGAGCCAGTCCATCCTGCTGTTTCAAGTGATCTGGCATATATGATATACTGTTCTTAATATGTTTGCTCACCTTCTTGGCCCTATGTGCTTTAACCAAGGTCACCTCTTTGAGAAAGGTTGTTTCCCCAGGTAGGTTTTTTCCCCTGAAGTTAGGGAGGGAATTAACCCCCTTAACTAAGTGCCATGTGGGTAATTATTCACATTAACTACGAACAATCATGCTTAAGCTACATAATATTTACTCCCTGGAATGGAGATAAGAAACGCCCTAACCATTGGAATAGAGATTGATAGGATTGGAATCAACTGCTATAAATACAGATGTAACAAGACAACAAGAGACAGAACTTAGAAGACAGAACCAAAAGACACAGAACCTAGACACAGAACCTACACAGAACCTACGGACAGAAGAAATTAGCTGGAGAGAACATGTCAAATGATCCTGGACAGAAACTGGCCAAAGAACCTTGAGACAGAACCTAGTGAGAGAACATGGCAAAAGATCCTGGACAGAAACTGGCCACAGAACCTAGATACAGAACCTACACAGAACCTAGACACAGAACCTACACAGAACCTAGAGACAGAAGAACTTCGCTGGAGAAAATATGGCAAAAGATCCTGGACTGAACCTGAGTACAGAAATTGGCAAGGAATCCTCGCACCTTCCTATTTCTAGTCACCTGACTACAACCTGGTGACTGAACCTGGCTGGAGAACCTAGCAAGAGAACATGAACACAGAACCTGGCTGGATATCCTAACCAAAACTTCGCTGGAGATCCTGAACAGAACTTGGCTGGAGATCCTGGCTAGAGATCCTGGCTAGGCTGCTGATCAACTGAACGCTGTCTCTGTGTCATTCCTTCTTCGCTGACTCCGTCCACAACTTTGGGGACCCCTGGACCTGCTGGGGTTGGACCCCAGCATCTGGTGCCAGAACCGGGACCTCTAGGTAAGCCCCACTCTCGGGATGGATAGGACTCTACCGTAGGAAGAGGGTGGATAGTCTTCGCCGACTCCATCCACACCTTTGGGAAACCCTGGAACAGGATTCCCCTAGGTAAGACCCCCCCAATGAGAACCCCCACATTCAGGACTCATAAGACTCCACCAGGGTACTGCAGACCCCCCTATAGAGGATAAGTAGGGTAAGAAGGTGGATAGTACAGAACTTAGATTGAGAAGATGTGCCATACTGAGTCCAAAGAAAGAAGACTCTGTATTGATTCTAAGATTGAGAAGATGTGCCATACTGAGACCAAAGAAAGAAGACTCTGTATTGATCTTTAGATTGAGAAGATGTGCCATACTGAGTCCAAAGAAAGAAGACTCTGTATTGATCTTTAGATTAGGAAGATGTGCCATACTGAGTCTAAAGAAATAAGACTCTGTATTGATCTTTGAACACATATGCTTGCTAGCAGAGGAATTAAGGTTACACCCAGTCAGACAGAACGTTTTATACAAGAAGTATGTCCATGCTTTTCTGAGGAAGGAAAGGTAAATGGAAAGGCATGGGAGGAGGTAGGCCCAAGGAGCCTTATCCTTAACCCCACTGCAGTCTTTCCACCGCAGGAAAGTGCAGGATTGGCTAGCTCTCCCTGGGGTGATAGATCAGGACTAAGGTAATAGCGGAAAGCGCCGATCCTACTCTTAAAATGGATACAAGAGAGCATTTGGGGTTTTTCTTTTTAATGCCTGCTTTTAAAAAATAAAAAAGGGGGAATATGCCTGAAGCCGGTCCATCCTTGCTGTTTCAAGGGACCTGGCATATATGGCATACTGTTCTTAATATGTTTGCTCACCTTTTTGGCACTATGTGCTTTAACCAAGGTCACCTCTTTGAGAAAGATTGTTTCCCCAGGGAGGGAATTTCCCCTGAAGTTAGGGAGGGAATAAACCCCCTTAAGTAAGTGCCAGGTGGGTAATTAGTCACTTTAACTACGAACAATCATGCTTAAGCTACATAATCTTTACTCCCTGGAATGGAGATAAGAAACGCCCTAACCTTTGTAATAGAGATTGATAGGATTGGAATCAACTTGTATAAATACAGATGTAACAAGACAACAAGAGACATAACTTAGAAGACAGAACCAATAGACACAGAACCTACACAGAACCTAGAGACAGAAGAACTTCGCTGGAGAGAACATGGCCACAGAACGTAGAGACAGAACCTAGTGAGAGAACCTGGCTGAAGAACCTAGAAACAAATCCTGGCTACACAACCTGGATAGAACATGGCAAGAGAACCTGACTAGAACCTGGTGACTGAACCTGGCTGGAGAACCTGGACAGAACCTGGCTGGAGAACCTAGTGAGGGAACATGGCTACAGAACCTTGCTGAGGAACCCGGAGAACCTGGCAAGAGAACATGGACACAGAACCTGGCTGGAGATCCTAACCAGAACATTGCTGGAGATCCTGAGCAGAACCTCTCTGGTGATCCAGACCAGAACTTGGCTGGAGATCCTGGCTAGGCTGCTGATCAACTGAACACTGTCTCCGTGTCCTTCCTTCTTCGCCGACTCTGTCGACGCTTTTGGGAACCCCTGGACCTGCTGGGGTTGGACCCCGGCAAATGATGAGAGAGAATCATGGATCAGCTGCCTCCTGTATCACCCCCTCCCCACTGGGGATCCAGCCTGCAACGAGGGCATGTGCCCTGACCGGGAATCAAACCAGGGACCCTTCAATACACAGGTTGACACTCTCCCCACTGAGGAACACTGGCCAGGGCCACAGTGGTTTTTTCTTAGAAATATGCATTTCTACTATTTCAGAAAAGAAGAAAGATCAATGATGAGTGATCATCCTAGATTGGCTGCCTTCTGCCAGAAGAAAGAGTGGCATGTGTTCTCATCTGCTCAGCAGAAGGAATAGGCCCTGGCCAGTGTTGTTCACTGGTTAGACCTTCGGATGCCCAGGGAAGGGTCGCTGGTGGGATTCCAGGTCCAGAGCACATACCTGGGATGCAGGCTTCATTGCCTGCCCCGGTCTGGGCTCCTGTGGGAGCCAAAGATCCATGTGTCTCTTGCATATTCATGTTTGCTTTTTTGTTTCTTCTCTATCCCCACCCTCCCTCCCTCCCTCTGTCTGTAAAAAACATATCCTCTGGTAAGAATTAACCAAAACATAAACAAGAAAAACGTACAAAGAAGGAAAAGATTTGGAGGCTGTGAAAAAGCAGCATACCCCTAAAGAAAGGCACCATGATGAGCGGAGCATTCGGCTCCGCTGATGTTTTTCCACGGAATGTGTCTATAAGATAAAAATAAAATGTCTGAGTGTCTCTCAGCTGGCCAGATCCTGACACAACAGGACGAGGCCATTCTAGCGTGGTCCTTGCAGGGTCTCCCAAGCCACCACGTTGGGGCGAGGCTCTGCGGCGGGGGGCGAGGACAGGAGGAGCAGAGGAAAGCGAGGCGTGAAGGAGGCGGGGAATGGACAGAGGAGGGTCCTGCACGTGCTCCCCTCTACTGCGTTGTGTCGCTGCTCCCAGAGTCCCCCCCCCACTGAGAAGATGGGAGCAGACTCATCCGGTGTCAGTGACCGAGGGACATACAGGCTGAGGGACACACAGACTGAGGGACACATAGACCGAGGGACACAGAGACCGAGGGACACACAGATAATCGAGGCCGCAGTGGCCTGGAGAGGTGACATCCGGGAACCTGTGACCACTGTGTTGGTTCCTTTTATCCTCCCAGATGTACCTTCTCAGAGGTTTTTGACTCCAGAACCCTGGATTCCAGTTCCACAGACAGCACCTACTTCATGGTGACTCTGCCCAAGACCCAAGACCTCTCTGGACAACCATTCACACATCAGTTGTTTGGAAAGTGATCTCAAACTTATTCTATATAGTTATTGCATGTATGAAAAATAAATCAGAGCCAAGCAGTCATCTGTTTGATGTATTATACATTTGTATCATACATACATTTTAGTTTAGAAAATGACATTTCTCATTCAAAGTTGCCTTCCTAAGTGTAATTAAGTGAGCATGTTAAAAACTTTGTAAGAGTGAATGTTTTACTTGGCAAATGTTTAGAAACTTGGTAAGTATTACTGTGTATCGCTGCCCAAGGAACTGTTGGGGGTCATGTGTTGTCACCAAAGCAGAATGTTTGCTCAATGACTGGTCCCCTTGTTGAGACAACCTTCATGGTTTTCCCTTCATTCTGTTATGAACCTATAGGCAGAAGGTAGAATTAGGCTTGTACTGATGCCACAGCTCCCACCTGCTGTGATGATGGAAACAGGCCTGATGCTCCAAGCATCATGAGAACACCAGCAAGCGAGGCTCAATGACTGAGCGTTGACCTATGAACCAAGAAGTCCCCTTGATTCCTGGTAAGGGCACCCCCATCACCTGATTGTTTCTCTTTGTCTCCCTGTCCCTCTGTGTCTCAGATCAAGAACAACAGATTTAAAATAAAACTGGAAACTGTCCAATCTGCTCCTATCCTCCTCCCAAAAGGTATCAGATTTTACTGAAAACACCCACCACTTGTCTTCCTTAGTCATCGTGAGAATTCCAGTTCATGAATGTTCAGAGCATCTCAGTTTCAAACGTGCGTGCACATCTACACCCAAACAGCGGAGCATCGCATCCTGGAGAATTTTCCATTTCCTTCCAAAGGAAGTGAGATGTCTCACACTGGAAATGGAAACAAATGGTAGGAAAAGCTGGGCATGGAGATCAAGGCTAATCATTGCAATCTGGGAATGATGTACTCAACAAATCACAGCATGAATAGTCAAACCAGAACCTTCCTGTATGTGGAGGTTTGGGCACGGGGACACCAACATTTTTAATGTGAATGAGGACTTGATTGTGCAAAGCTTTCCTTCACCCCCTGAGAGATACTCAGCAGAGGTGCTGAGCCACTTGGAAATGTGTGCTGTTTCAATGCGATGCTGGGGGTGGGGGTTTGCCCCTCCTGGCCTGAGCAAGAGAGCCCACCTTCCAATGTGCACAGGACCCATGCTTGGGTGTCAACAGCTCCATGACTGTGGGCTGGCTCCTCCCCAGTCCGCTGAGACCCACAGAAAACAATCTCCCAACTGGCAGATTTCTCCTGGTCCTGAGGTGTTTCGGGATTGGGTTAATGAGGGAAAACACAAGTATGAAGGTGTGGCTCAAAGGTTGCTTCTGAGAGTTTCAGGTCACCCACCCAAGCCCTCAGTCATTGGAGGGAATGAGGTATCAATTCTTCACATAGAAATGCCATCATTTTTTAAAATATATTTTTTATTGATTTCAGATAGAAAGGGAGAGGAAGCGGGGGGAGACGAGAGAGAGAGAGAGAGAGAGAGAGAGAGAGAGAGAGAGAGAGAGAGAGAGAGAAACATCCATGATGACAGAGAATCATGGATCCGCTCCCTCTTGCAAGCCCTACACTGGGCATCAAGCCCACAACCCGAGCATGTGCCCTGACCAGGAATTGAACCCTGACCTCCTGGTTCATAGGTCGATGATCAAGCACTGAGCCACACCAGCCGGGCAGGAGAGGGAAGGTCATGGTCCCAGTTCGTGGGTTTGGTGACCCCTTCAGGAGCTCTCCTCCAGGAACAGGTGCTGTGCTAGGTCCCTCAGGCTGAGGGGTAACGGGCCCTCACCGCGTGTGCCTGCTCCCTGCATTGATGTCCGTCTGCTCTGTTGTAAGAAAAGAGGGGCCTCTGGTTGCTGTGGCCCCGTCGCCTCCCCAAGCAGAGGCTACCTGTTCCCTGGAGCCTCGCTGGACTCCCACCCATGGGCCCATGAGCATCAGTGCCCCAGGCCTCGCTGGACATTACCTGTGAACCGTTGGCCAGGAATGACCGACACGGCCTGCCTGCTCTGCTCACGCGGGTCCATGGCCCATCAGACTCCCCATAAGAAACGTGCAGTGAAGGATTTCAGACGGGTCAGGGTAGGGTTAGACCCGCGGACCCAGGTACAAGGCCAGCACCAGGAGCTGCTGCGAGGTGGGCTTCGCACACACTGTGAGGTGAGGTGCACCTAGCAGCTCTCAGCAGGGTGGCGAGGGCCTGTGTCCTGGTAACTCGCAGTGCCGCAAGCCCAGGCTCAGTGGGAGGGGGTGGCCACGGGAGGAGCATGCCTGACCCCACGCCTCCTGCTCAGGCAGCCGAGTCCACGCAGAACAGTGGGTTTGCGCGAGCTCTAAACTGGCTCCCGGGCCCCACGCCCTCTGCCTCCCTTGTCCACCTCAAGGCCGGGCAGACGCTGTTCACCGAGAGACGCACGTTTTAGCCACCTGAGCCAGAGGCGCCGGTGCTGACCCCACTCTGAATGACACTCCAAAGCCTGGGTCACCCTCCCGCTTTATAGCTTGGAAAGGGGCACAGAGACTTTGGGGGTCTTGCCTTAGGACACACAGTTGTGAGGGCAGAGCTGAGACTCAAACCCTTGTGGGCAGACCTGGCGGCCACATGCTATGCCCCAGGTGAGATGCCGATGCTACTGAGGCAGCAAGAAGGGTGAGGGCGACCAGTGCCCAGACTGAGGCAGCACAGGTGTGTGCACAGGCACACGGGCACTCACACACACACACCCACCTGTACACACCCTCTCTGGCTTTCACCTCTGAGGCTACAGAGGTCTGAGGAATCAGGGGCGGAGCCAGGAGAAGCCAAGGGGTTGTTGGGGTCCTATTCATGTTCCTGGTGAGTCTGTCTTAATCCCTCTCCCTGGCAGGAACCTCACTGGACTGATGCCAGATTCCTACCTTCCCGGGTTCAGGTCTGTGGCTGAGCATTCTTTGAGGCCCTCCTGGAACTCTGCTTTCAGTGATGAGTGGAATGAGGCATGTCGGCTTCAGGTTTGTCTGGACACAAAATTTATTGAAACGAGGCCAAAAACACCATGAGGGACATTGGTGTTGACATCCCCATAGCACTTAAGGAACTGTTTGTCTATTGCCTCTCCTCTTGAAAGTGGAGGATGTTTGACCAGTTTCTTCTGTACTAAGTACACTCTTGGGGAAGCAAAGGAGCCAGCAGGCTTCCTCTGAAGCCCCGTCAGAGCTGGGATATGAGGCATGTGGTGCCTACACTTGCCCTGTGGCTGCTGAGGTGCAATTTAAGGCTCATGATGCATCCTCCATGCAAACACCGGGCTTCTTCCCTGAGTGTGTCCTCTGGTGTCGGATGAGATTGTACTGAAGTGTAAAGCCTCGCCCACACTCCCTGCAAACATATGGCTTTTCCCCAGAGTGTGTCCTCTGGTGTTTGATGAGATTGGACTTAAGTGTAAAGCCTCGCCCACACTCCCTGCACACATATGGCTTCTCCCCTGAGTGTGTCCTCTGGTGATTGATGAGATCAGACTTCTGTGTAAAGCCTCGCCCACACTCCCTGCACACATATGGCCTCTCCCCTGTGTGTGCCCTCTGGTGTCTAATGAGATTAGACTTCACTGTAAAGCCTCGCCCACACTCCCTGCACACATATGGCTTCTCCCCTGAGTGTGTCCTCTGGTGTCTGATGAGATGTGACTTCTGTGTAAAGCCTTGCCCACACTCCCTGCAAACATAGGGCTTCTCCCCTGAGTGTGTCCTCTGGTGTCTGATGAGAGGTGACTTATCTGTAAAGCCTCGCCCACACTCACTACACACATAGGGCTTCTCTCCTGAGTGTGTCCTCTTGTGTATGATTAGAGTTGACTTATCTCTAAAGCCTCCCCCACACTCCCTGCAAACATGGGGCTTCTCCCCTGAGTGTGCCCTCTGGTGTCTGATGAGATGTGACTTCTTTGTAAAGCCTCGCCCACACTCCCTGCACACATATGGCTTCTCCCCTGAGTGTGTCCTCTGGTGTGTGTCGATATGTGACTTATCACTGAAGCCTTGCCCACACCCTCCATGCTTGATTGTTACAATTTTTGACATTCTTACTTCCACAAATAATTTGCCTGTGTTCTTTGCGTTAACATTCTGGCCTGTGCTGGGCTCTTCCTCCATTATTCTCTCAGGTTCACTGGAGCTCCCTGTTTGTCCGTTGGGAGGCTTGAAAGAGGCCCTTGAAGTTCCCCTGTGCCTGATCCTTTTAAGCAAAGGTTTGGACCTCCATTTGACCTCTTGACCTTCAGCTTTGTCATTCCAGCCATGTGGACCAGTCTGTTGCTGCTGCTGTTGATTCTGACGCTCTGGGCCAGCTTCCTCCGCCTGGATGTGCTTTACTGCAGATGCTCCTGACAGAATCTCAGAGGGGTGATTGCGTTTCACATGTTGGCTGAGGAATGTCCGACTGGAGAAGGCCACAGAGCAGGAGGGACATGGGTGGACCTCTGCCTTTGGTTCTGCTGGAGAAGAAAGTTTTGGTCAGGGCAGGTGTGGGCAAGAATGCCTGTGCCGTACGCTCTGTCTCCTGGTAAGACCCGTCCCCGGAATCATTCTAGCTGTGTTGACAGTGCAAGCTCTGCCTCCCACAAAGTGTTCCTTCACTGTCTACTTTTCTTTTTCTTTGTCTGCACTACTCTTCTTCAGAAATCCAGAGACCCCATATCAAAAGTCTTTTCTACAGCCCTGGCCAGTGTGGATCAGTGGATAGAGCCTCAGCCTGTGGACGGAAAGGTCCTGGGTTTGATTCCCATCAAGAGCATGTTGCCGAAAACGGTTTGGCTCAGTGGATAGAGCGTCGGCCTGCGGACTGAGAGGTCCCAGGTTCGATTCCGGTCAAGGGCATGTACCTGGGTTGCGGGCATATCCCCAGTGGGAGATGTGCAGGAGGCAGCTGATCGATGATTCTCTCTCATCGATGTTTCTAACTCTCTATCTCTCTCCCTTCCTCTCTGTAAAAAATCAATAAAATATATTAAAAAAAAAAGAGCATGTGCCTTGGTTGCAGGCTTCTCCCCAGCCTGGGCCCTGGTCTGGGCGTGTGCAGGAGGCAGCCAGTCAATGTGTTTCTCTCACATCGACATTTCTCTTTGTCTTTCCTCCCTCTTCCATTCTCTCTGAATATCAATGGAAAAATATCCTCGGATGAGGATTGAAAAAAAAAAAGGTCTTACAGCTCAAGGACCATCAGAAGGCATTTCACTCCTTATATGGGTTGGACTATTGTGACCTTTCCATATACATGTATCTTCTAAGTCATGTTAAAGAGAAAAACCACAGGCCTGGCCAGGTATCTCAGTGGTTGAGCATCAACCCATGAACCAGGACGTCACCAGTTTGATTCCTGGTCAGGGCACATGCCCAGGTTCTGTGCTCGATCCCAGCAGAAGGCAGCTGATCCATGTTGATATTTCTATCTCTCTCTTCATTTCCCTTCCTCTCTCTCTCAAATCACTAAAAATATTTAAAAATAGAGAAACCATAGACCCCAACTAGCAATTGCTTCTCTCTCAGTTTTCCACAAATCACAAAATGGAAATATGTCCTTCCTAACACAGTATTCCTACTTGGTTTCTTTCAGTGTTAGCCTACTTCAAATACACTACAAAGTCCTGTTTCAGAATATCTTTCCAACCATCCCCTAGCTAGTTTGGATCAGTAGATAGAGCTTCGCCTTGGGGACTCCAGGGTCCTGGATTTGATTCTAGTCAAGGGCACATACCTTGGTTGCTAGCTCAATCCCCAGCCCTGGTTGGGGTGTCTGTGGGAGACAAGCTATTGATGTTTCTCCCTCTGTCTCTCCCCCTTCTACTCTCTCTTAAAAAATAATCAGTGGAAAAATATCCTTGGGTGAGGATTAACAACCACAACAAAAATATTTCCCCAACCTGCTTCTTAAACTCCTGACTCCCATCTCTCTCCAGCCAGTCCGCCTTCCTCTCTCACTTGGAGTTGAAATAATCTCGGAGGGAATTCCCCACTGAAGTTTATTTCCCCAAAAAATTAACAAAGCATAGTTTTAGAACATGCCACTCTGCAGCTGAAAACTGCTCAGTTGTCCCGTCTCACTCAAGAAAGTCCCCAGTATCTCAGCTTGGATCATAGGCACTGTATTTCCCGGCTGCTAGGCATCTGTCCAACCTCTGTTCTTGCCCTCTGTACTGAGACTGAGACGGGAGTAGCCCTCAGCCAGCTCAACACCCCACCTCTTTCCTTCCCTGCACCAGCCACTCCCTCTGCCTGGGACCTTGTGACACAACTGTTGTAAATGTTGTCTCCTGAGAAAGCCTTCCCTTGACCTTTGCAATCCGACACACCCACCTTCCCCTCACACTGATCCCTAGGCACTTGTCCTGGGCCCGTTTTCTCCAAAGCGCTAACCACTGTGTGATATTAAGCACATGCACATATGTCTGCCGGGGCTTCCCTCCTTCACCAACCAGCTGCTCAGGAGCAGTGATTCTGATCATCGTGTTAATCTGTATTTTCAGCTCCCAGAACCCTGTGTGGCACCGAGTAGGAATTCACATGACAAGTCACAAAATAATGAATGAATGCATGTTAACACACACATTTCATTTAGAAATATGCAGTAAATGAAGAAGAAACAGCTAAAGTGTTAAAAAAAACAACAACCCCAAAACAACCACCTTGACGAGAGAGCTGGTTAAGTGCCTGAAACCTTTTTTTTTTTTTTTTTTGCCTCTAATCCTTTCAGCACTATATGATGCCATGCATTTTGTGCATGAAGTATTTTTAAAAATGTAACACAAATTGGCCCTGGCCATTGTGGCTCAGTTGGTTGAGCATTGTCCCATTCACCCAGAGGTAGCCAGTTTGATTCCTGGTCAGGGCACATGTCAGGGTGGTGGACTTGATCCCCAGTAAGGAGAATGCAGGAGGCAGCAGATTGATATTTCTCTCCCTCTCCCTTCATCTCTGTCTCTAAAACCAATAAAAGCATATTTTTAAGAATTAGAACAAAAATAAAAATATTAAAATTATTCTTAAGTATCAAAGACCTATGTGATGAGCCATCAATTTCTGAAGCATCTGATTTGAAGCTTTGCTGACTCTAGAGTGGATTTTACTGTACTTGAGAGTTGGAGCATGAAAACTTCTAAGAATTCTTTCTTTCCATGTTGAAGAAGAGTGGTGCCCACCTCTCCCGGCCACAAGCTCTGTCTTCCACTTGCTGCCCCACTTGATGCCCAGCTTTTGGCCATACTCTTCTCCATACCAGACCAGCAGCTCACAGCCCGTCCTCACGACCCGGCAGGTTCGGTAGAAAATCTGCCTGTGATATTGAAAGGCCACCAGGTTCTGTTCTTCCTCATCCCGGGCGCAGTTCACGTACCTGGCGTTGAGGCAGATGAAAGGAAAGAAAACCACAGGCGATGAGCTTCCACTACCTGTCATATCGTGTCCAGATCCTCACTGACGCGTAGGGCCCTCAGCACTGATGGCACCCACCCCCATGCTCCTGGGGAAACTTCTGTTCAATGTCCAAGCCTCTGTCACAAGGTCATGTGAATTCCTGTCTCTAAGTCCTGCTCACAGTGCTCATCCTGCCTAATGCCATTTCCAAAGCCTCATTCCAGACTTCCCCATCAAACCCGGTGGCCTCTAGCTTCTCTAAGCTGTAAGTCAGGTTCTGTGTTACACCCCAGGACTCGGGGCTTGCTCTAGGACTCACATCATTCAACACTCAGTCCAAGTCTACCTTCTCTTCAGAGGCCTTTGTCGAGTCTCCCCACACTTTATTGAAGGCATCATTCAGTTGCCTCCCCCAGGTTTCCACAGTAATGTGGAGGTCTGTCTTTCTTAGAAAAATAACACAGAACAATAGTAGTTTATTCATAATCTGTCTCCCCTGACACAAGAGAGCCCCTCAGGAAAGGGCCATGAGCACTATGACTCTGCAGGCTCCAACATCCAGTTCTAGTTAGAACTGAGTCTGGGATGATGTGCTGCCCTCACAGTTTTAGACTATCCTTGATTCAAGGCTATGTGGGCACTAGGCACTTGTTGAAAAATAGAAAAATTAGAGTTAAATGTTTATGAAATAAAATGTTTCATGTCTGTCTGCAGTAAGTCCTCCCTAGGGACATGGATTGTGTGATCTGTGTAAGTAATGAATTCCTTCCTCTAAACTGGAATATAGTAAGTGTTTAACTAATGTCAGTTAGATAAATCACAGAGTAATCCAGGGTCCTCAAGGTTTTTCCCGGTGCCCAAACTAGAGGCTTCTATTTTGAGGACATATGCTATACTTTTACCTCCTTTTTTTCCTAAATGTCTCTAGATGTTAAAGATCACTGTATGGAGAAAAAGGGGGAACAGAGTACTGAGGGAGACCATTAAGGAGGCATGATGGGAAGGACAGACATGTGGTTTGTGAGGCATGAGTGTCCTCTCCGGCACCCAGAAGCCTAGTGACCTTACCTCATCCAGTTGGCCTGAGATGTATCCTTTCCATCCACATACTCATAGCAGTTTCTCCCTTTGGTGATCTGCATTTCAGGAAAAGAAGTTAAAGGCTGTGTGTGTGTGTGTGTGTGTGTGTGTGTGTGTGTGTGTGTGTGTGTTTGTTTGTATATAATAGATTAATTACTTTATTCTAGTGTCATCAAATCTCTTTCAGCCTGCATGGTGATTCAACTGCCAATGGTGATCACAGGATATTTTTCTTCCTCATCATCTACACTTCTGAGTCAATTTGTCCACTAAGCAGGAGCCCCACAAGGGAGGAGTCTGTACCACTTTGCTCCCATTTACCCTCTGATCCTTAGAGAGGAGCTCCATGTTCATGCAAAGTCCGCCCAGTACACAGAGCTAACTAACCATATGGTCCCCATCCATGTCCTAGCATGTAGAAGGTGGGGCCAACCAAGCCACAGGAGGGCCGGGAAGCCAGAGGACAGGGAAGAGGTAAAGTTCTCACCAGCCAGGAGTAGCCGCTGTTGGCTGTGGCTTCATCTTCTGTGATCTGACCCTCATAAGGGCCAAAGTGCAGGCCCACCGGCAGATCACATTCCTCATTCCACACTCCTAGCCCAGCCTCAGGGATGCCTGATGGTCCGATTCTCAACCCAGGGGGCAGAGTGAGGGCTGAGCGGTTGGCATGCCCCTTGTCCACGGCACTGTCTTTTACAAACGTAGGAGGCCCGTGCACAGCACAGCTGTCAATGAAGAAGTTCTGACACTTCTCACAATCTGGAGGCAAGGGCAACAGGGATTAGTCAGGGTGCAGTGCATGTTCCTGCACACGAAGAGTTTCAGAAAGAGCTCCCATCAGTGAGCCTCAATCCTATATTCCCGGTCACGAGAGGAAGGGAATGATTTGGGCACCCAAAGACCAGTGAAATTATTGCATCAAGGACATAACATGCTCCTTGGTTAGGGTGAGCTTACAGAGGTAGTCATCGTCCTGGGGCTCGCTGATCTCTTGGTAGACATGGCCCTTTCTCTCTCGTAGGCTATACATCTTCACTTCGATCTCCTTTCTCCTGAGGTCTACATGAGAGAAGAGCTGGTGAACGAAGGGGGTCTGGAACATGAGTCCCTCTCTTGTCAGAAAACACACAATGTCTTCCCATCAAATGATCACCTGTTCTTTATAGTATCTGGTATTTTCCTCCATTAACTAAAAGACTAGTACGCAACACTGACTACCGATGGCTGATTCAATTTTAGTTTCTAGATGATCCCATTATCAGGTTCAACCTTCCAAGCTTTGGTCATTCATAAAGTATGTATTTAGGGCACGTTATGTGTTAGGCACTGAGTAAAGATCTGGGCACACAACACCAAGAGAATATGGGTGCTATTATCACAGATGGATTTATTGGACAACTTGCATGTGTCAATTGTTTGAGATTTAATTTAATGCTTTCAAACTATATGTGTCCCATGTTTCCTTATGTTCACTGTATACATTAGCATTCAGGAGCTCAGAGAGTTTGGAAGATTAGCTCAAAGCTTCAGTGCTAACTCCAGTTTCAAATCCAGGCGTGTTGAATGTCCACCCCACATACCTAGGCTATACTGACCAGCCTTTCTAGAGGAATTAGTGGAACTGAAATCTCCAAATTATTGAACTTACCCAATTTTGATCTAGGGTGCTGTCCGGAGGTACTTGCTTCTCCAGGAGGGGGCACTGGTTTCTGGGTCTGCTCTGAGCCACTTGTGGTCAACAAATTTGCTGTTCCTGACAATTCCTTCAAACTGGACTCATTACTTAATGGCGCCCTGGACTTTGCCTTCAGTGTGAAAGGCAAAGGGAAATAAATGTAACGTACATTTATTTAATTATGTAGGGTTTATGATATACATGACTTTAATGAACACTTCAACAACTCTTGGAAATACCTGGGAAGTATGAAAATTAGAGGAAAAAGAAATGGCCAATGTGGGTTTTGAATCGAAGACTAGAACCCATGCCTTAAGGCTCTTTCTTTTATAGCACATTGAGAATGAAGGATACTGGGAAGAGAATAAGACATAGTTGGGCCCTAACCAGTGTAGTTCAGTTGATAGAGTGTCGGCCTGCAGACTGAAGGGTCCTGAGTTCAATTCTCGTCAAGCGCGAGTTCCTTGGTTGCAGGACCCTCCTCCCTGGCCTGGACCTTGGTCTGGGCTTATGCAGGAGGCCACCAGTCATTATGTGTGTCTCTCACATTGATATTTCTCTCTTTCTCTCCCTCTTTTTTCTATTCCCCCTAAAAATCAATGAGAAAATATCCTTGGGTGAGGATTAAGAAAAAAAGAAAGAAAGAAATAGTTGGCAGAGCCCTGGCTGGTGTAGCTCAGTTGGTTGAACTGAAGGGTTGCCGGTTCCATTCCCGGTCAGGGCACATGCCCCAGTTACGGGTTATTGATCCATGTTTTTCTCTCTCACTGATGCTTCTCTCCCTTCCTCTCTCTCTCAAATCAGTAAAAACATATTTTTTAAAAAGAAATGGCTGGCAGAAACCTACCATGACAATAAAGGAAATTATGCTAAAATGTGCAATTTACTATATCATGGAAAGAACAGTTGTAATTAGATTAGTTGGTTCCCACCAATTCTGTTTGAATAAGGTTGTGCTACCAGCCTGTTCTCTTCATTTTCCTGACCTATAACATGCTAATTCTTAATGTTATAATGAACATGAAATATAATGATGTTCACCAAAGTGTTCTGTGAGCACTTTGATACAGTATGAATGTGAAATTACAGTCCTGCTATCAATGTCCCTCTCAGCCATCTCTATATTTGAAATCACATGTAATTTATCTTCATTATTCTTTGACCCTACTCTAGTTTAATTTGTAAATTTGAAAGCACTCTTTCAGCAAACATTCAGGGGGCCCTCAGGGACCCTGAGTTGGGCCTGGGACTTCTGAGAAGAATCTGGTGTGAACCAAAGAGCTCACAATGCAGAGGTAGGCAGGCGGAGCCAATGATTCAAACAAGATGACACTGGCCTAATTAGAGCTCAGAGAAAGAAGCCATACTTCTTCTGACTGGAATGAGCATTCAAAACCAGTTCCAGATGAGCTTCTATTGAATAGTGTGTCATCTCTATGAAGTTCTTAAGTCACTTTATTTATTGTTTATTGTTTCTGAATCGTCAAACCTGAAGCTCCCCAGAGTTGAGAGGCTTTCTTTTATTTGACTGGGAGGCTCTGATGCTGGGGTTGCTATATCCATCTTCATCTGGGACCATACACCGTGCAAACTGCCTATATATCAGTGAGCTTCTGCAAGTCGGAAGTCTTAGTGCATTTCTCACTGAAGCATAGCAGAGCAGAACTGCGTTTGGAATCATCAGTCAGTGAAAGATGTAATCATGTATGGATGAGACAGTGGAAAGTGCATAAAACTATGGAAATTTTAATGAGCTTGTAAGTGGTTTAGAGATGAAGCTATGGATTAGATTGCACGACCACCGATACTGTGATTTCAGACATACAATCAAACACTTGTATATGTCTGAAACCTCAGTTTCCTCATCAGAAATGGTGATACTTATAGTATCTACCTCATAGGGTTGTGGTAAGGTTTAAGTGAGTTTATGCACGTAGAATTCTTAGAGTCTGAAGCATTGTGAAGATAAGACCCGTGGTAGCTACTATTGTTGCTGATGTTATTAACGACTAAGATGATATTGGGCATTTTGTTGAAGAGGTCAGGAAAGGAAGGTGGCAGTTCCTAGGGTGCACTCTGATTTTTCCTCCTCTTCCCTGCATTTGCATCCAGGAGGAAGATTTTCTTTTCCACAGGATTTGGGAAATACTCACCTTCTGATGTTTATTCTGTTCCACTCTGAAAGACACCCAAGAAGGTTTAGCTAAAAGATGGTGAGAAATCAATAATATATATAATTTCAGAGAGGAAGGGAGAGGGCGAGGGAGAGAGAGAGAGAAACATCAATGATGATAGAGAATCATGGATTAGCTGCCTCCTGAATACCCCACACCAGGGATCAAACTGGCCGTGTGCCCTGACCGGGAATTGAACTGTGACCTCCTGGTTCATAGGTCGACACTTAATCTCTGAGCCACGCCTGCCGTGTGAGAAATCAGTTTTGGTTGGTAATTGTTTCAAAATCTGGAGATTTTTATCTTTCAGAATTCTGAATTATAGAGTAATCCCAGGACAGACCAAGGATGATTGGAAAATGTTTCCTGAGGTTTCATTAGGCTTATGCTTTTATTGGGAGCATCAGCTAATTTTCTTAAAATGTTAAAAAATAGCCCTAGCCAGCTTGGCTCAGTGGATAGAGCATCAACCTGCGGATGGAATGGTCCTGGGTTCTATTCCAGCCAAGGGTGCATGCCTGGGTTGCGGGCTCATCACAGGTGTGCAGGAGGCAGCCAATCGATGGCTCTCTCTCATCATTGATGTTTTGATCTCTCTGAATTCCTCTCTGAAATCAATAAATATATTTTAAAAAAATAGACAAAACCCCATCTGTACTTCATCCTCTGTTCAATATATATATATTTAATGTAGAAGCCCGTTGCACAAAGATTCACGCAATAGGCCTTCCTTCCCCTGGCTGCCTGCACTAGATTTCCTCTGGCACCGGGGTCCCAGGCCTTTGCTCCAGCCACTGAGGAGAAGCCAAGCCTCTTCCGTCTTCAGTCTTCACTCCAGCCAGAGCCTTCAGTCTTCTCTCAGCCGCTGCCCTGGTTAGGCAAATTAACTGCCATCTTTGTTGGGTTAATTTGCATGTGTATCCTGATTGGCTGGCGGGCCTGGCAGAGTGACACCAATTTGCATGTTTCTCTTTTATTTGTGTAGAGTGGCCTATCCCTGGCTGGCCATCTCAGTTGGTTGGAGTACCATGTTTTAAACCAAAAGGTTTCCGGTTTGATCCATATTGGGGCCTACACAGGAGGCAACTGATGGATGTTCCTCTCTCACATTGATGTTTCTGTCTCCCTTTCTGTCTCCCTCCCTTCCTCTCTCTAAATTCAATGAATATCCTTGGGTGAGGATTTAAAAAATAAAATTGCCCTAAAAAGCAAAAATAAAAAATTGGCCTTTCATGACACAAGTATAATAAAGGTCATGTAACTGCAAAG
This sequence comes from Myotis nattereri, assembly GCF_964212035.1. NCBI lineage: Eukaryota > Metazoa > Chordata > Mammalia > Chiroptera > Vespertilionidae > Myotis > Myotis nattereri. The sequence continues at coordinate 43,471,584 of NC_138094.1, read as the reverse complement.
AATCTCTAGTCTGTAACCCAGCGCTTTCTCCTCTCTGTCTTCTGTCTTCACACTGGCCTTGTCCAGTCCACCTTGGACAAGGCACCAGGACCACCTTGGCTCCTTTCTTTCTTATCCTTCCTCCTTTGCACATTTGGATTGTGACCACCTTCTCTAATCACTAGATTCTGATCAGCATCACACAGTCTTAGGGACAAAGACTCAGGTCTAGTCAACACATAAACAGAGTTTCGGGCAAGCTGGACATAACGTCGTGACTTCAGCTATGTTTCAACCTCAGACCCATGGAACTACAGACCCTACCAATCAGACTTTCATGAAACCTGGCAGATGATGCCATGGCTGCCATGGAACCTGATACAACGATGAACTACTTCCTACCCTGGACACAACCCAACCCCCTAACTACCATGAGTAATAATTTTCCCATATGTCCCCATGCAGGTCTTAGAGCACTGCTCACCTGTCAAAACTTCCTCCTTCTATGTGATCACAACTCTTCTGAATTAGTTATTTTTTACTCACTGTTATATTTTTGTATACTTACTTGTTAATGTTCTATAAGTATACAATTATATTATTATTCTATTTTATTTTTTCCACCACCATTTATACTCCTGTATTATTATTTTTTCATCCTCACCTGAGAATATATGCTTATTGATTTTAGAGAGAGAAGAAGAGGAAGAAAGAGAGGGAAACATGGATGTGAGAGAGAAACATCGATGAGTTGTATCCCATACACACCCCGACTGGGGATGGATCACGAAACCTTTTTGGTGTATGGGAGGATGCTCCAACCAACGGAGCCACCGAGACATGGCTATTCAATTATTTTTATTTTGAGAGAATGTTTATTAAAACTAGGGACAGTGAAACAAGGATAGAAGCAGCAGCAGGAGAGAGCTTAGGCTGGGCTGCTGTGTTGCTCTAGAAAGGTTAAAGGAAAGAGTTCAGCTTAGGCGGGCAGCTTTGGCTCATTGGAAAGTCATAGAAAAGGGGCCTTGGAGCCAGGTTCAGGGGGTTAGCCTGAATGAGCTGCCCCTGCCCGTACTCCCTGGTGCAAGTCTCCTGGGTCCCTTAGTTTAGGAGATGCACACCGAGTGGGGGTTGGGGGGAGGAGAGGGGAAAGGGTGAGGGGTCTGTGTGCTCCCGGAGAGAGAACAGCTTAAAATATATATATATTAGAGCACCATTGCACGAAATTTATAAATTTCTGCACCGTGGGAATGGCGGTGGTGGTGGTGGGGGGGGGGGAATTCCTGAGCCCGGCCTGTGCCCTCTGTGCCTCTGACAGTCTGGAAGTCCTGCGATCCATCGCCTGCAGAGGGAGGTCCCTTTCAGTAGCCCCAGCTCTGCATTGGTGGCCTGGGCCTCCCTCTTTGGGGTGACGGGGAGCCCCCATTGATGACCCAGTGGCTAGTGGCCTGGGCCTCTCTCTGCAGGGCATCATGGGGGATTGGGGGGCCGGACCAATTGCGTTTCACAGGCCTTGGCTGGCCTGGCGCCAGTGGGTGTCATAGCCTGGTCATCTGGTGGGTCCTTCAGCTGGTCCGCCCTGGATTTGCATATTATGGTTTCATTATTGTAGATTTGGGGGGTGGGTCTGGGTGAAGGTGAGAAAAGGGGGAGAAATGGGGGACCTCTGTGATAGTGTCAACACTAAATCTGTATATAATTATTGTTACACATTGAAAGAGGTTTTATGACCCTGGCCAGTGTGGCCCAGTGGTTGAGCCACGACCTATGAACCGTGAGGTGGGGGGCCGGCAGGAGGCAGCCATGGAGGTTTCTCTCTCACCTGTTTCTCTCTCTCTCTCTCTGTCTCTCTCTGTCTCTCTCTCTCTCTGTAAAATAAATGATTCATAGAAAGGGGTTTATGTGAACAGCCCCTGGCTGTGTAACTGCTCTGCCTCTTGCTCCTCCCCGGTAACTCCCGAGAGGCCGCCCGACCTACACCAGGTCAGGGTCAGGCAGCTGCGCGCCCTCCGCCCGCACCTCGTGGCCTCGGGGTCCACTCGTCATCCGAGTCCTCGGAGTCCTCCACCCGGGGCCTGGCCGTCCTCCCGCGGCGACACATGAACGCGGGTCGAGGGGCCCTGAGACCTGGAAGGAGAGAAAGAAAGAGTCTGTCCTGCAGGCGAAGAGCTGAGGGACAAACAGCAGAGCCAGCGCTTGGCGGGGGCAGAGCCCGGGGCCCTGGACGGAGCACCCCCGCCCCGCCCACCCCGCGGCCCCGTCCCCCCTCGCTCACCCATGCTGAGCAGCGCCTCGTAGTTGCTCTTCACGTTGCGGTGCCGCGCTCGCTCCCAGGCGCCCATCTGCGCCCACTCCTCCCGGGAGAAGTAGATGGACACGTCCCTGCAGGCGGCCCTGGACTGGGGGAGAGACCGTCCGTCCGTCCATCCGTCCTCCCCGGCCCGAGGGGCGGCGCCCCGCCTCCACCCCGTCCCCACCCCCGTCCCCACCTCCACCCCCTCGGACCCCCTTACCTTAGGCCTATGCCCCGCTCTCCCCGCCTCCTCCACGGGGCGCTCCTGCAGGTCCCTGTCCGGGTCCATGGTGCCGCCAGCGGAGTCCCCTCCCGAGGACACGGTGCCTGTGGGAGGAGGAGGCGCTGAGGGGACCGCTCCCACCTTGCAGGGCAAACCCCCCCCCACCCCCCCAACCCCCAGACAGACCGGGGCCGCGGCCATTATGACCCACTAGGGGGCGCCTCCTTCCCGCCGCGGTTGGGGGGTCCCAGGGGGTACTGAGGGGCCCGGTCAGGGGGGTCTGAGGGGCACGGTGGGGGGTCTGAGGGGAGCGGTCTGGGAGGTCTGAGGGGCGCGGTCAGGTGGGACTGAGGGGAGGGGTCTGGAGGGTCTGAGGGGAGCGGTCTGGGGGATTTGCGGGGAGCGGTCTGGGGGGTCTGAGGGGCGCGGTCAGGGGGGTCTGATTGGCGTGCTCAGAGGGATCTGAGGGGCGCGGTCAGAGGGGTCTGAGGGGCGCGGTGGGGGCGTTGAGGGCCCTTGGGGGTGGAGGTGGTTCGCCTTTACAATGGGGCGGGGGGCTGTGCCGAGAGGAACCGGGTTCGGGAATGGCACCCACGATTCAGGAGCAATGCACGCGGGAGGAGGCGCCTCAAGGGGCAGAGACGTCTCCGGCTTAGGAGATGGGCCCGCTGGACAGAATCCGGGTCTTTCTTGCCAGGAAAGTTGGGTGCTCGGGTCAGAGGATTTGGGACTCCTGTGAAGAGATTTGGGGTCTCAGGGACAGCCTCCATGGTTTCTGTCTCGGAGTTGGGGATTTGGTCTTCCTGGGTGCCGTGGTTAGGGAGCCCAGGCTCGGGGTGTGCTGTGTCTGACCTTTGGGGGATTGAGCGTTCCTTTGGGGGCTGAGACCGGGGGTCCTCCGGGTTAGCGCACTTGGGGTCCCTGGAGGCTGACAGAGTGGGAGCCTCTCGGGAGGACACCCTGGGTCTTCGGCTGGGGGTTTGAAGGCCAGCGGCAAAGGGGTTCCCACGCAAGGCTCCCGTTTTCCTGTCTGTCTCCAGGCCGCACTGCGAACCTGGCCGAGGTCCCCTCAAACCCGCGCTCCTGGCCGCGTGCTCCCGCCCTCAGGCGGTGTGCGGCCGGCTGAGGGGGAGCTTCCTGCCTCCAGAGCGTCAGCGCCAGCCGCCAATGAGTGCTGTGGTCACGGGGCCCGGCCTGCCAATGGGCGGTCAGAAACGCGAAAAGGGCGGGCCATGGAGGTGGAGCCTTCCTGCCAGTCAAGGAGAGAATCCTGTGGAAAGAGCCCGCCCTGCGCTCCCAACCCCCCATGGTGATTGGCTGCCCTGGGTCCTGCGAGTGTCCGTCAAGAAGCCTTCAGCCACTGGGAGGTGTCCAGGGCTTGGATTCCCGCTGCGTATGGGCGGGACCCCGGGAGCCGGGAGCCCCCAGCCAGGACAGGTGTTGGGCTGAGGCGGCCTTCCTGCCGCCTGACCGAGTCTCTCTTCCACCCGACGGTGTTTAGGTCCCGGACTGTCTTCCAGGCGCATTTGTTGGCTTCCTTAGCGAGAGGACCAGATGGTAGGTGGGGAGTTGCGTTCTGGGAAACAGGGATTCCCACTAGACCAGCGGTTCTGAACCTGTGGGTCGCGACCCCTTTGGGGGTCAAACGACCCTCTCACAGGGGTCGCTTAAGACCATTGGAAAACACATGTATAATTATATATTGTTTTTGTGATGAATCACTACGCTTTAATTATGTTCAGTGTGTAACAATGAAAATACATCCTGCATATCTGATATTTACATGACGATTCATAACAGTGGTAACATTACAGTGATGAAGTAGCAACGAAAAAATTTCATGGTTGGGGGTCAGCACAACATGAAGAACTGTATTCAAGGGTGGCGGCATTAGGAAGGTTGAGAACCACTGCCTTAAAGGAAGCTGTCGAGTGGAAGAGCAAGATGGTGGCGGTATAGGCAGACGTGTCCCAGGTCGTGTCCTGGAGCAAATGAAGTGAGCAGCTGAAACTAGTAACATCCACCCCAAATTGGCAAAATCGCTCAGCTGGTGAGACGGTTTGCAGCCGGGAAGACCAGAACTCCCCTGGAAAGGTAAAAGCCCAGGGATTTGGGCAGGAAAGTTTGCCAGACCTCTGAACCCAGAGAGTCGGAGGGAGACCGCGTGGCAGACAGCCGCGTCCCTTGGGACAGGCACAGCCCCTGACAGGGGAAAGGAGAACCGCCAGGGGAACTGAGAGCTGGGTTCTGTGATCACAGAGGACTGAGCCTAAAGGGGGCAGCCTGAAGAGCTGACCAGACCATGCAGTCCCGGTAAGAGAAGAAGCCTACAGAAACCAAGCCTTTCCCGTTTCCGCGGCCAGCGTTTGTTTGTTTGGTTTTACTGAATCCTGTTCATGGGACATTTCGGATACAGACACTCACCTGTGCTGAAGAGAGGGAGAGTGTGCGGAGGAGTGGAATCTGGGGAGAGACTGAGGAGAGAAGGGGGGCCGGGAGAGGTGGCAGCGAATTGAGTTCTGAGACACCCCCGAGCCCAGGTCCGGGGCAGACATTCTCTCTGGAGAGTGAGACTCCTCCCCCCAGCCCCCAGGCAAGGAGCACAGCCACACCCAGATTCCACCCTGTAGGAGATCAAGGATTAAAATAACCTGATCAGTACCTGGGAGTTAACAGGGTCTGGCCTATAGAGGGATTTTCAATCCCAGCAACAACACAGCCCCGGTAACTAACTATTACGCAGCCAGCTCTGGGCAGTGAACCTCCACTGGACAGAGAGGCCCTATAGCCTCTGAGGCCAACCCCAGAACACTCCCACCCAGAGGCTGACCCACAAACTGACTCGTTGCTAAACACAAAATAAGGCAGTCTGGGAAACAAATGCGGCTTGCTTTAAAAAAAGGACTGTGGTTGACAACACAGAGGAACAGTGTATCGCAGGGAAACTCAACACTCTCCTGAATACCTGGCAGGTCTAAGGCGAGCCACACTGAAGAATAGAAGAACCGAAGGACCTTCACTACTGCAATTTTTTTTTTCTTTTTTCACCTTTTAACTACGGAACCAAATTTTTTTTCTTTGTTTTTTTTTCTCCTTTTTTTCCTTTTTTTTTCTTTCTTCTTTTTTCCATCACCTGATTTTACCCTTTTATTTACTACCTTCTTACTTTTAACCAGTATTATTACTGCTACCATTTTACCATTTTTTTTAAAGTGCCATTTTATTTTCTCTTTATTTTATTTTGGGATTAGTGTTCTCCATTCTATTTTCATCGTTATATTATTGGTTGTTTCTAGTTTGCATTCATCTCCAGGGAGCTGTTGCTGGAATTTGTTGGGATTAATGGCTGTTCTGTAGGAGTATTCTCCTCGTATAAAATAAGTCTCCTCCCCTCTTCCACTTCATTCTCTCTTTTCGCTCTTTCTTTTTCTTTTCTTTTCTTTTCTCGCTTTAATTTTCCCCCCTCCTTTTTCCCAATTTCATTTTTGCACTCCATTTTTTGGTCCCTACTTTTCTTTTTCCTCTTTTATCTTATTGTCTTCCTTCTTCCTTATCCCCTAATTCTCTTAATTCAGGTGGTCACCTTTATTTGGGGTTATTAATATCGTGAATATATTTGTGTATAGTGCCTGGTACGTGGTGCCTTGTTGTGTTGTATTTTGTGCCTTTAAATCAACGCAGCAGATCCAAGCAACAGCAACCTCCTGAGCAACAACACCCTCTGCTGAGGAAGAGCAGCTGTACGTGAAACCTCGCCCCACCAGCCCGAAGAGCCACCACAGCTGTGAACAGCACCCACCAGAGGAGCTGCTGCCAACTGAAGAGCAGCTGCTACCGCAACTGCCCGAAGAGCAACCACAGACCAAGGAGTCACTGCCACCAAGGGAGCAACCACTGAACGACTCAATGTCTAGATATGTCAGTGAGATCAAACATGCGTAGACAAAGAAACCCCCAAAGGAAAGAGTAGGAGGACTCTCCAGAAAAGCAGCTAAGTAATACAGAGGCAGGCAACATGACAGAAAAAGAATTCAGAATAAGGGTCCTAGAGTGCACAAACCGGATGGAGGAAAAAATCGACAACCTCTGCAAGAAGCTAGAAGAAACAGATGAAAAAATCAACAACTTAAGTAAGACCCAAGAAGAAATGAAGAGTGATATAGCTGAAATGAAAAACTCCATTGAAAGTATCAACAGTAGACTAGGAGAAGCGGAGGACCGAATTAGTGAATTAGAAGAAAAGGAAGCAAAACACACCCAAACTGAACTGCAATTGGAGAAAAAAAAATGAAAAGTCAGGAGGAGAGCCTAAGGGTGCTTTGGGACAACATGAAACGAAACAACATACGAATAATAGGGGTACCAGAACAACAGAAGGATGAACAAGGATTAGAAAACCTATTAGAAGAAATAATATCAGAAAACTTCCCTGAGGTGGGGAAGAAAAAAGTCACGCAAGCCCAGAGAGTCCCAAACAAGGTGAACCAAAAAAAAACCCACACCAAGACACATCATAATTACCATGGCAAATGTTCAGGACAAAGAGAGAATCCTACAGGCTGCAAAAGAGAGACGGAAAGTTACATACAAGGGATCTCCCATTAGATTGTCAAATGATTTCTCAACAGAAACACATCAGGCCAGAAAAGAATGGACAGAAATTTACAAAGTGATGCAAAGCAAAGGACTGAATCCAAGAATACTCTATCCAGCAAGGCTATCATTCAAACTTGAAGGGGAAATAAGAAGCTTCACAGACAAAAAAAGGCTAAGGGAGTTTATTACCACCCAGCCAGCAATGCAAGGAATGCTAAAGGGACTGGTATAAAAATAAGAAATAAAAAGCTCAGAAAGAAAACAGCCACACAAAAACAGAAATGGCTACAAACAAGTACCTTTCAATAATAACTTTAAATGTAAACGGACTAAATGCTCCAAACAAAAGATATCGAGTGGCTGAATGGATAAAAAAAACATGACCCATACATCTGCTGTCTACAAGAAACCCACCTCCTTAGAAGGGACTCACACAGCCTGAAAGTGAAAGGATGGAAAAATATCTTTCAGGCAAATGGAAAGGAAAAGAAAGCTGGGGTAGCAATACTTATATCGGACAAAATAGACCTCAAAGTGAAGGCCATAACAAGAGATAAGGAAGGCCACTTCCTAATACTAAAGGGATCAATACAACAAGAAGATATAACTCTGGTAAACATATATGCACCCAATGCAGGAGCACCCAAATTCATAAAAAAAACTCCTGGAAGATATCAAAGGAGAGATCCACAACAATACAATCATAGTAGGGGACTTTAATACACCACTGACAACACTGGATAAGCCCTCTAGACAAACAATCAGCAAAGATACAGCAATCCTAAATGACTCACTAGATCAGATGGACTTAATAGACATCTTCAGAACACTTCACCCCAAAGCCAGGGAATATACATTCTACTCAAATGCTCATAAGACATATTCAAAAATAGACCATATATTGGGTCACAAGCAAAGTATCCCCAAATTCAAGAAGATTGAAATAATAAAAAGCGTCTTCGCAGACCACGATGGCATAATATTAGAAATAAACTACAATAAAAACAACCCAAAGTACTCAAACACCTGGAAGCTGAATAGCATGCCATTACATATTGATTGGGTTACCAATGAAATCAAAGAAGAAATTCGAAACATCCTGGAAACTAATGATAATGAAAACACAACAATCCAAAACCTATGGGACACAATGAAAGCAGTCCTGAGAGGGAAGTTTATAGCTCTACAGGCCTATCACAAAAAAAAAAAACAAGAAAAAATGGTAGTAAATCAGCTAACTCTACAACTCAAAGAATTAGAAAGAGAGCAACAAGAAAACCCCAGATTGAGCAGAAGGAAGGAGATAATAAAGATTAGAGCAGAAATAAATGACATAGAGACCAAAAAAACAATACCGAAAATCAATGAAAACAAGAGCTGGTTCTTTGAAAGGATAAACAAGATTGACAAACCTCTAGCCAGACTCACCAAGAAGCAAAGAGAGAGGACCCAAATAAACAAAACCAGAAACGATAGAGGCGAAATAACCACAGACCCCACAGAAATACTAATGATTGTTAAAAAAATACTATGGACAGCTCTACTCCAACAAACTAGACAGCCTGGAGGAAATGGACAAATTCCTAGAAAAATACAACATTCCAAAACTCAATCAGGAAGAATCTAAAAATCTCAACAGGCCAATAACTATGGAAGAAATTGAAGCAGTCATCAAAAGGCTTCCAGCAAACAAAAGCCCAGCACCAGACGGCTTCACAGGGGAGTTTTACCAAACATTCAAGGAAGAACTAAAACCTATCCTCCTCAGACTACTACAAAAAATTCAAGAGGAAGGAACACTTCCAAGCTCATTCTATGAAGCCAGCATCACCCTAATACCAAAACCAGGTAAAGACAACACAATGAAAGAGAATTACAGGCCAATATCCCTCATGAACCTTGATGCCAAAATCCTCAACAAAATCTTAGCAAATCGGATCCAGCAGTACATCAGAAAGATCATACACCATGACCAAGTAGGATTTATCCCAGGGATGCAAGGATGGTACAATATCCGCAAATCAATAAACGTGATACATCACATAAACAAATTGAAAGAAAAAAACCACATGGTCATATCAATCGATGCAGAAAAAGCATTTGACAAAATTCAACACCCATTTTTAATAAAAGCTCTCAGCAAGGTGGGAGTAGTAGTATCATACCTCAACATAATAAAAGCCATATATGACAGGCCCACAGCCAACATCATACTCAATGGACAAAAACTAACACCATTTCCCCTAAGAACAGGAACAAGGCAGGGATGTCCCCTCTCACCACTCCTGTTCAACATAGTACTGGAAGTGTTAGCCATTGCAATTCGGCAAGAAGAAGAAATAAAAGGCATCCAAATTGGAAAAGAGGAAGTAAAACTGTCCTTATTTGCAGACGACATGATATTATACATACAAAACCCTAGAGACTCCATCAAAAAGCTACTAGACTTAATACATGAATTTGGCAATGTAGCAGGATACAAAATTAACCCCAAGAAATCTGAGTCATTTCTATACACCAATAGTGAACTTTCAGAAAGAGAGATTATAAAAACAATCCCGTTTACCATCGCACCAAAAAAATTAAGCTACCTAGGAATAAACTTAACTAAAGTGGTAAAAGACCTCTACTCAGAAAACTACAGGACGTTGAAAAAAGATATAGAGGAAGACATTAACAGATGGAAGAACATACCGTGTTCATGGATTGGTAGAATCAACATCGTTAAAATGTCCATACTACCCAAAGCAATCTATAAATTCAACGCACTTCCCATTAAAATACCAACGGCATACTTCAGAGATCTAGAACGAACTCTCCAAAAATTCATCTGGAATAAAAAAAGAACCCGAATAGCTACAGCAATCCTGAAAAAGACCAAAGTAGGTGGGATCTCAATTCCAGATATCAAGTTGTATTACAAAGCCACTGTTCTCACAACTGTGTGGTACTGGCACAAGAATAGGCATATAGATCAATGGAATAGAATAGAGAGCCCAGAAATCGGCCCGAAACAATATGCTCAATTAATATTTGACAAAGGAGGCAAGAACATACAATGGAGCCAAGATAGTCTCTTCAATAAATGGTGTTGGGAAAATTCGACAGATATATGCAAGAAAATGAAACTAGACCACCAACTTACACCATTCACAAAAAATAAACTCAAAATGGATAAAGGACTTGAATGTACGACAGGAAACCATAAAAATTCTAGAAGAATCCAAAGGCAACAAAATCTCAGACATATGCCGAAGCAATTTCGTCACTGATACTGCTCCTAGGGCACTTGAAACTAAAGAGAAAATGAACAAATGGGACTACATCAAAATAAAAAGCTTCTGCACAACAAAAGAAACCATCAACAAAACAACGAGAAAACCCACTGTGTGGGAAAACATATTTGCCAATGTCATATCTGATAAGGGCCTAATCTCCAAAATCTATAGGGAACTCATCCAACTTAACAAAAGGAAGATAAACAATCCAATCAAAAAATGGGCAAAGGACCTAAATAGACACCTTTCAAAAGAGGACATTCAGAAAGCCAAGAGACATATGAAAACATGCTCAAAGTCACTAATCATCCGAGAGATGCAAATCAAAAGAGCAATGAGGTACCACCTCACACCTGTCAGATTGGCTATGATCAACAAATTAACAAACGACAAGTGCTGGAGAGTATGTGGAGAAAAAGGAACACTTGTGCACTGCTGGTGGGAATGCAGACTGGTGCAGCCACTATGGAAGACAGTATGGAGTTTCCTCAAAAAACTGAAAATGGAACTCCCATTTGACCCTGTGATCCCACTTCTAGGAATATATCCCAAGAAACCAGAAACACGAATCAGAAAGGATATATGCACCCCTATGTTCATAGCAGCACAATTCACCATAGCTAAGATCTGGAAACAGCCTAGGTGTCCATCAGTTGATGAATGGATTAGAAAACTGTGGTACATCTACACCAAGGAATACTATGCTGCTCTAAAAAGGAAGGAACTCTTACCATTTGCAACGTCATGGATGGAACTGGAGAGCATTATGCTAAGTGAAATAAGCCAGTCGATGAAGGAAAAATACCACATGATCTCACTCATTCATGGATAATAGAGACCATTATAAAATTTTGAACAATAATAGATACAGAGGCAGAGCTGCCTCAAACAGATTGTCAAACTGCATCAGGAAGGCCGGGGAAGGTTGGGGGGCAGGAGGTAGGGGGGTAAGAGATCAACCAAAGGACTTGTATGCATGCATATAAGCATAACCAGTGGACATAAGACATTGGGGGATAGGGGAGGCTAGGGGACTGTCTAGGGCGGCGGGATAAAATGGACACATATGTAATATCCTTTGTAATACTTTAAGCAATAAATTAAATAAATAAATAAATAAATAAATAAATAAAATAAATAAAGGAAGCTGTCAGCCAATTCCTTTGCAAAAACGAACCTCTGCTCCCCTCATGTGGCCTTTTAAAGAATAACACCTTGTGCTTCTGTCCGTGGTGCTGAAATGTTAGCTAATGTCCTGTGAATTTGATGAAAAATTCTACCCAAAAAACCACAAACAAACAAACAAAAAACAAAACCTACAGAAAACCCTACAAAATCACCGAGGCTGTCCAGGGTGCAATTATTCCTTCCCTGGATGGACTGAGGTCACGGGTCTGGCTTTTGCACCCCTTCCTGTCCCAGCCCTGCCAAGGGAAGCCTTGGCTGCTTCACTGACATGGGGAAGCTGTGCGTTCACTAATTCAGTCCGTAACCTAGAGGCTGCCATGATTGGAGCAGTCAGTCCTGGGGAGGCCGCCGTTAACAAGGCAGCCAGTACCGCACCGGTCTCCTTTCCTGAGGCAGCCAGTCAGCCGCGGCCATTGTGATTGCGGCAGCCAGTGCCTTGGATGACACCATTATGGAGGCAGCCAGTCTGTGCAGTGAGGTGCAGGGGTATCGGGAGAAGGTGTTATTCCCACTAGACTCAGCGGCCTCTGTAGGGCATTCCTGAGGCAGTCCTTTCCCTGTAGGCGGCCATTATTGATGCTGTCAGTACCAGGGAGGCTGTTGTTGATGGCAGCTCCAGATGCAGGTTATCATGGGAACATGGTAGTACCACGAGAAAAAAATTCATCTTAAACCTTTGTGTTGAAACCCAGTGTGTTTTTAAAAAATATATTTTTATTGATTTCAGAGATGAAGGGAGAGGGAAAGAGATGGAAACATCAATGATGAGAGAGAATCATGGATCCGCTACCTCCTGTATCCCCCCCATCCCCACTGTGTATTGAGACAAAAACCCCGGCATGTGCCCTGCCCTGGAACCGAACCAGGGACCCTTCAATTTGCAGGCTGACATTCTCCCCACTAAGGCACACTGGCCAGGGCCACAGTTGGTTTTTTTAGAAAGATACATTTCTACTATTTCAGAGAGAAAGATCAGTGATCAGTGATCATCCTAGATTGGATGCCTTCTGCCAGAAGAAAGAGTGACATGTGTTCTCATCAGCTAAGCGTAAGGAATATCCCTGGCCAGTGTTGTTCGCTGGTTAGAACTTCGGATGCCCAGGGATGGGTCTCTGGTGGGATTCCTGGTCTAGAGCACATACCTGGGACGCAGGTTTTATGGCCAGCCCCGGTCTGGGCTCCTGTGGGAGCCAAAGATCCATGTGTCTCTTGCATATTCATGTTTGCTTTTTGTTTCTTCTCTTTCCCCTCCTTCCATTCCTCCCTCCCTTCTTCCCTCTCTCCCTCCCTACCTCCCTCCATCCCTCCCTCCCTCCCTCCCTCCCTCCCTCCCTCCCTCCCTCCCTCCTTCTCTCTCTGTAAAAAGCATATCCTGTGGTAAGAATTAACAAAAACGTACACAAGAAAAAAGTACAAAATGGAAAAGATTTGGAGGCTGTGAAAAAGCAGCATACCCCTAAAGAAAGGCACCATGATGAGCAGAGCATTCAGCTATGCTGATGTTTTTCCTTGCGATGTGTCTATAAGATAAAAATAAAATGTCCGACTGTCCCTCAGCTGGCAAGGTCCTGACAGAACACGAGGAGGCCACTCTAGCGCGGTCCTTGCAGGGTCTCCCAAGCCACCACGTTAGGGGCGAGGATCTCGGTGGGCGAGGCGGGGAGGAGCAGGGGAAAGCGAGGGGTGAAGGAGGTGGGGAATGGACAGAGGAGGGTCTTGCACGTGCTCCCCTGTCCTGCCTTGTGTCGCTTCTGCGAGAGTCACCCACAATGGGAAGATGCGAGCAGACTCAGCTGGTGTCGGTGACCAAGGGACACACAGACCAAGGGACAGACAGATAATCGAGGCCGCAGTGGCCTGTAGAGGTTGACATCCGGGAAGGGACATTACCTCCACAGGAAGAATAGCTCCCTCAGAGGAAGTATTGTTTTCCCAAATGAAGGAGCAATTCATTCACAACATAAGTGGTCCACATACAGGAAAGTGCAGTTCCCCTACAGGAAGAAGGTTTCCTCACAGGAAGTTTGTTTCCCCCACAGGAAGAGGCGTTCTCCCACAGGAAGTTTCCATTCCCTCAGAGGTAGTTGTGATTCCCTCACAGGAAGATAGGTCAACAAACAGGAAAGTGCATTTCCCTCACAGGAATCTGACACACCCTCACAGGAAGAGTCATCCGCACACAGGAAAGTGCATGTCCACAAAAGGAAGAAGGGATTCTAAAACAAAAGAGACACTACCCCACAGGAAAATGTGTTCCTACACGGGAAGGGACACTTCCCCTACAGGAAGGAGTGTTTGCGTCTGGTAGTTTTATTTCCAAAAGGAAGTTGATTTTTCATATATGTAAGATAGGTCAGCACACAGGAACGAGTACGTCCCACAAAGAATGACCTGTCTACACACGGAGGTACATTTCCTAGAGAGGAAGAATGGTTCCCCAGAGGAAGTTTGTTTCCACACATGAATGTGTGATTCATTCGCAGCATAATAGGTGTGCATACAGGAGAGTGCATTTCCCCCAAAAGAATAAGGTTTCTTCAAAGGAAAATAGTTTTCCCTATAGGTATAGGCGTTCTCCAACAGGAAGTTTTGATTCCCGCACAGGAAGTTGCATTTCCCCCACAGGAAGAGAGATCGACAACAGGAAAGGGCATTTCCCCCACAGAAAAATGGGACGCTATCACAGGAAAAGAGATCCGCTCAAGGTTAAGTGCATTTTCCCCACAGGAAGCAGGGTCCCTAAAACAAAAGGTACACTCACCCACAAGAATATGGGTTCCTACATTACAAGGGTCATTTCCACCACAGGAAGGAGGGTTCACAGTCGGAAAATTTTGTTTCTACAAGAAGATGGCTTTCCATCAGTGGAAATAGTTCTGCACTCAGGATCCTGCATGTCCTGTAAAGAATGAAGTGTGTACACACCAGAAGTGATATTACCTCCAGAGGAAGAATAGTTCCCCCAGTGGAAGTATTTTTCCCCCACATGAGGAAATGTTCTTCACAGCATAATAAGTCCGCATTTTTGGAAAGTGCATTTCCTACATAGCAGGAAGCATGTCTCAAAGGAAGGTAGTTTCCCCGCAGGAAGAGGTGCTCTCAAAACGGAAAGGATGCTCGCACAAATAGGGGCCATTTCTTCACAGGAAGAGAGATCTGCACAAAGGAAATTGCATTTCCCCTTAAGGAGGAAGGGTTCCTACAATGGAAGGATAACTCCCCAGTAGGAAAATCAGTTCTCATTTCGGATGGGACATTTCCCAACAGGAAGGAGGGTTCACAATTCAGAAGTTTGGTTTCCACACGGGATGTTGCGTTTCCATTACAGGTCGAAAGCTCTGCACACAGGAAAGTGCATTTCCCCCACAGTACGTTGGCTTCCCAAAGCAGAAGGAAAATTTCAACCAAAGGACAAAAGCTTCCCCACCGTAAGTTTGGTATCCCCACAGGAAGATGGATTCCAACACAGGAAAATCGGTTTGGATAATGAAAAGTGCATTTCACACACGGGAAAAAGGGTTTCCTTGGAACAAGTGAATTTCCCCCACAGGAATAGTTCTTCTCCCACAGGAAGTTTCATTTCCACCACACCAATATGCACCTCCCTCACATGAAAATAGTTTCACACAAAAGAGAATGCAGTTCCCACACTAGAAATAGGATTCTCACAAAGAATTTGCAATACCCTCAAAGGAAGGTGGGATTCGCTCAAAGGAA
Organism: Myotis nattereri; assembly: GCF_964212035.1. Classification (NCBI taxonomy): domain Eukaryota; kingdom Metazoa; phylum Chordata; class Mammalia; order Chiroptera; family Vespertilionidae; genus Myotis; species Myotis nattereri. Next base: position 43,456,310 of record NC_138094.1, on the reverse strand, counting down.
GATACATATGCACACAGGAAAGTGCATGTCCCACAAAGGGTGAAGTGTTCACACACAGAAAGGGACATTTCCCCCAGAGGAAGAATGGATCCCTCAGAGGAAGTATTGTTTCCCCAAGTGAAGGAGCCATTCATTCAGAGCATAATCGGTAAGCATACTGGATATTGCAGTTCCCCTACAGGAAGAAGGTTTCCTCACAGGGTGTTCGTTTCCCCCACAGGAATAGGTGTTCTCTAACAGGAAGTTTCCATTCCCCCACAGGAAGGTGCGAGTCCCTCACTGCAAGATAGGTCCACAAACAGGAAAGTGCATTTCCCACACTGGAAGTTGAGACGCCCTCACAGGAAGAGTCATCCACACACAGTAAAGTGCATTTCCCCCACATGAAGAACGTTTCCTCAAAGGAAGTTTGTTTCCCCTATAGGTAGAGGCGTTCTCCAACAGGAAGTTATGATTCCCCCACAGCAAGGTGCGATTCCCTCACAGGAGGACAGGTCCACAACAGGAAAGTGCATTTCCCCCACAGAAAAATGGGACGCTTTCACAGGAAAAGAGATCCGCACACAGGAACATGCATTTCAGCAACAGAAAGTAGGGTTCCTTAAACAATTGGGACACTCTCTCATATAATATGTTTTCCTACAGCCAGCGGACATTTCCCCGACAGGAAGGAGTGTTCACCATGGGAAAGGGATAGAGATGGAAACATCAATATTTCCCGGGAGCCGGTCCATCCTGCTGTTTCAAGTGATCTGGCATATATGATATACTGTTCTTAATATGTTTGCTCACCTTCTTGGCCCTATGTGCTTTAACCAAGGTCACCTCTTTGAGAAAGGTGGTTTCCCCAGGTAGGTTTTTTCCCCTGAAGTTAGGGAGGGAATTAACCCCCTTAACTAAGTGCCATGTGGGTAATTATTCACATTAACTACGAACAATCATGCTTAAGCTACATAATATTTACTCCCTGGAATGGAGATAAGAAACGCCCTAACCTTTGGAATAGAGATTGATAGGATGGGAATCAACTGGTATAAATACAGATGTAACAAGACAGCAAGAGACAGAACTTAGAAGACAGAACCAAAAGACACAGAACCTAGACACAGAACCTACACAGAACCTACGGACAGAAGAAATTAGCTGGAGAGAACATGTCAAATGATCCTGGACAGAAACTGGCCAAAGAACCTAGAGACAGAACCTAGTGAGAGAACATGGCAAAAGATCCTGGACAGAAACTGGCCACAGAACCTAGATACAGAACCTACACAGAACCTAGACACAGAACCTACACAGAACCTAGAGACAGAAGAACTTCGCTGGAGAGAATATGGCAAAAGATCCTGGACTGAACCTGAGTACAGAAATTGGCAAGGAATACTCGCACCTTCCTATTTCTAGTCACCTGACTACAACCTGGTGACTGAACCTGGCTGGAGAACCTAGCAAGAGAACATGAACACAGAACCTGGCTGGATATCCTAACCAAAACTTCTCTGGAGATCCTGAACAGAACTTGGCTGGAGATCCTGGCTAGAGATCCTGGCTAGGCTGCTGATCAACTGAACGCTGTCTCTGTGTCATTCCTTCTTCGCTGACTCCGTCCACAACTTTGGGGACCCCTGGACCTGCTGGGGTTGGACCCCAGCATCTGGTGCCAGAACCGGGACCTCTAGGTAAGCCCCACTCTCGGGATGGATAGGACTCTACCGTAGGAAGAGGGTGGATAGTCTTCGCCGACTCCATCCACACCTTTGGGAAACCCTGGAACAGGATTCCCCTAGGTAAGACCCCCCCCAATGAGAACCCCCACATTCAGGACTCATAAGACTCCACCAGGGTACTGCAGACCCCCCTATAGAGGATAAGTAGGGTAAGAAGGTGGATAGTATAGAACTTAGATTGAGAAGATGTGCCATACTGAGTCCAAAGAAAGAAGACTCTGTATTGATTCTAAGATTGAGAAGATGTGCCATACTGAGACCAAAGAAAGAAGACTCTGTATTGATCTTTAGATTGAGAAGATGTGCCATACTGAGTCCAAAGAAAGAAGACTCTGTATTGATCTTTAGATTAGGAAGATGTGCCATACTGAGTCTAAAGAAATAAGACTCTGTATTGATCTTTGAACACATATGCTTGCTAGCAGAGGAATTAAGGTTACACCCAGTCAGACAGAACGTTTTATACAAGAAGTATGTCCATGCTTTTCTGAGGAAGGAAAGGTAAATGGAAAGGCATGGGAGGAGGTAGGCCCAAGGAGCCTTATCCTTAACCCCACTGCAGTCTTTCCACCGCAGGAAAGTGCAGGATTGGCTAGCTCTCCCTGGGGTGATAGATCAGGAATAAGGTAATAGCGGAAAGCGCCGATCCTACTCTTAAAATGGATACAAGAGAGCATTTTGGGGTTTTTCTTTTTAATGCCTGCTTTTAAAAAATAAAAAAGGGGGAATATGCCTGAAGACGGTCCATCCTTGCTGTTTCAAGGGACCTGGCATATATGGCATACTGTTCTTAATATGTTTGCTCACCTTTTTGGCACTATGTGCTTTAACCAAGGTCACCTCTTTGAGAAAGGTTGTTTCCCCAGGGAGGGAATTTCCCCTGAAGTTAGGGAGGGAATAAACCCCCTTAAGTAAGTGCCAGGTGGGTAATTAGTCACTTTAACTACGAACAATCATGCTTAAGCTACATAATCTTTACTCCCTGGAATGGAGATAAGAAACGCCCTAACCTTTGTAATAGAGATTGATAGGATTGGAATCAACTTGTATAAATACAGATGTAACAAGACAACAAGAGACATAACTTAGAAGACAGAACCAATAGACACAGAACCTACACAGAACCTAGAGACAGAAGAACTTCGCTGGAGAGAACATGGCCACAGAACGTAGAGACAGAACCTAGTGAGAGAACCTGGCTGAAGAACCTAGAAACAAATCCTGGCTACACAACCTGGATAGAACATGGCAAGAGAACCTGACTAGAACCTGGTGACTGAACCTGGCTGGAGAACCTGGACAGAACCTGGCTGGAGAACCTAGTGAGGTAACATGGCTACAGAACCTTGCTGGAGAACCCGGAGAACCTAGCAAGAGAACATGGACACAGAACCTGGCTGGATATCCTAACCAGAACATCGCTGGAGATCCTGAGCAGAACCTCTCTGGAGATCCAGACCAGAACTTGGCTGGAGATCCTGGCTAGGCTGCTGATCAACTGAACACTGTCTCCGTGTCCTTCCTTCTTCGCCGACTCTGTCGACGCTTTTGGGAACCCCTGGACCTGCTGGGGTTGGACCCCGGCAAATGATGAGAGAGAATCATGGATCAGCTGCCTCCTGTATCACCCCCTCCCCACTGGGGATCCAGCCTGCAACGAGGGCATGTGCCCTGACCGGGAATCAAACCAGGGACCCTTCAATACACAGGTTGACACTCTCCCCACTGAGGAACACTGGCCAGGGCCACAGTGGTTTTTTCTTAGAGATATGCATTTCTACTATTTCAGAAAAGAAGAAAGATCAATGATGAGTGATCATCCTAGATTGGCTGCCTTCTGCCAGAAGAAAGAGTGGCATGTGTTCTCATCTGCTCAGCAGAAGGAATAGGCCCTGGCCAGTGTTGTTCACTGGTTAGACCTTCGGATGCCCAGGGAAGGGTCGCTGGTGGGATTCCAGGTCCAGAGCACATACCTGGGATGCAGGCTTCATTGCCTGCCCCGGTCTGGGCTCCTGTGGGAGCCAAAGATCCATGTGTCTCTTGCATATTCATGTTTGCTTTTTTGTTTCTTCTCTATCCCCACCCTCCCTCCCTCCCTCTGTCTGTAAAAAACATATCCTCTGGTAAGAATTAACCAAAACATAAACAAGAAAAACGTACAAAGAAGGAAAAGATTTGGAGGCTGTGAAAAAGCAGCATACCCCTAAAGAAAGGCACCATGATGAGCGGAGCATTCGGCTCCGCTGATGTTTTTCCACGGAATGTGTCTATAAGATAAAAATAAAATGTCTGAGTGTCTCTCAGCTGGCCAGATCCTGACACAACAGGACGAGGCCATTCTAGCGTGGTCCTTGCAGGGTCTCCCAAGCCACCACGTTGGGGCGAGGCTCTGCGGCGGGGGGCGAGGCCAGGAGGAGCAGAGGAAAGCGAGGCGTGAAGGAGGCGGGGAATGGACAGAGGAGGGTCCTGCACGTGCTCCCCTCTACTGCGTTGTGTCGCTGCTCCCAGAGTCCCCCCCACTGAGAAGATGGGAGCAGACTCACCCGGTGTCAGTGACCGAGGGACATACAGGCTGAGGGACACACAGACTGAGGGACACATAGACCGAGGGACACAGAGACCGAGGGACACACAGATAATCGAGGCCGCAGTGGCCTGGAGAGGTGACATCCGGGAACCTGTGACCACTGTGTTGGTTCCTTTTATCCTCCCAGATGTACCTTCTCAGAGGTTTTTGACTCCAGAACCCTGGATTCCAGTTCCACAGACAGCACCTACTTCATGGTGACTCTGCCTAAGACCCAAGACCTCTCTGGACAACCATTCACACATCAGTTGTTTGGAAAGTGATCTCAAACTTATTCTATATAGTTATTGCACGTATGAAAAATAAATCAGAGCCAAACAGTCATCTGTTTGATGTATTATACATTTGTATCATACATACATTTTAGTTTAGAAAATGACATTTCTCATTCAAAGTTGCCTTCCTAAGTGTAATTAAGTGAGCATGTTAAAAACTTTGTAAGAGTGAATGTTTTACTTGGCAAATGTTTAGAAACTTGGTAAGTATTACTGTGTATCGCTGCCCAAGGAACTGTTGGGGGTCATGTGTTGTCACCAAAGCAGAATGTTTGCTCAATGACTGGTCCCCTTGTTGAGACAACCTTCATGGTTTTCCCTTCATTCTGTTATGAACCTATAGGCAGAAGGTAGAATTAGGCTTGTACTGATGCCACAGCTCCCACCTGCTGTGATGATGGAAACAGGCCTGATGCTCCAAGCATCATGAGAACACCAGCAAGCGAGGCTCAATGACTGAGCGTTGACCTATGAACCAAGAAGTCCCCTTGATTCCTGGTAAGGGCACCCCCATCACCTGATTGTTTCTCTTTGTCTCCCTGTCCCTCTGTGTCTCAGATCAAGAACAACAGATTTAAAATAAAACTGGAAACTGTCCAATCTGCTCCTATCCTCCTCCCAAAAAGGTATCAGATTTTACTGAAAACACCCACCACTTGTCTTCCTTAGTCATCGTGAGAATTCCAGTTCATGAATGTTCAGAGCATCTCAGTTTCAAACGTGCGTGCACATCTACACCCAAACAGCGGAGCTTCGCATCCTGGAGAATTTTCCATTTCCTTCCAAAGGAAGTGAGATGTCTCACACTGGAAATGGAAACAAATGGTAGGAAAAGCTGGGCATGGAGATCAAGGCTAATCATTGCAACCTGGGAATGATGTACTCAACAAATCACAGCATGAATAGTCAAACCAGAACATTCCTGTACGTGGAGGTTTGGGCACGGGGACACCAACATTTTTAATGTGAATGAGCACTTGATTGTGCAAAGCTTTCCTTCACCCCCTGAGAGATACTCAGAAGAGGTGCTGAGCCACTTGGAAATGTGTGCTGTTTCAATGCGATGCTGGGGGTGGGGGTTTGCCCCTCCTGGCCTGAGCGAGAGAGCCCAGCTTCCAATGTGCACAGGGCCCCTGCTTGGGTGTCAACAGCTCCATGACTGTGGGCTGGCTCCTCCCGAGTCCGCTGAGACCCACAGAAAACAATATCCCAACTGGCAGATTTCTCCTGGTCCTGAGGTGTTTCAGGATTGGGTTAATGAGGGAAAACACAAGTATGAAGGTGTGGCTCAAAGGTTGCTTCTGAGAGTTTCAGGTCACCCACCCAAGCCCTCAGTCATTGGAGGGAATGAGGTTTCAATTCTTCACATAGAAATGCCATCATTTTTTAAAATATATTTTTTATTGAGCTCAGATAGAAAGGGAGAGGAAGCGGGGGGAGACAAGAGAGAGAGAGAGAGAGAGAGAGAGAGAGAGAGAGAGAGAGAGAGAGAGAGAGTTGAGGAACATCCATGGTGACAGAGAATCATGGATCCGCTGCCTCTTGCAGGCCCCACACTGGGCATCAAGCCCACAACCCGAGCATGTGCCCTGACCAGGAATTGAACCCTGACCTCCTGGTTCATAGGTCGATGATCAAGCACTGAGCCACACCAGCCGGGCAGGAGAGGGAAGGTCATGGTCCCAGTTCGTGGGTTTGGTGACCCCTTCAGGAGCTCTCCTCCTGGAACAGGTGCAGTGCTATGTCCCTCAGGCTGAGGGGTGACGGGCCCTCACCGCGTGTGCCTGCTCCCTGCATTGATGTCCGTCTGCTCTGTTGTAAGAAAAGAGGGGCTTCTGGTTGCTGTGGCCCCCTCGCCTCCCCAAGCAGAGGCTACCTGTTCCCTGGAGCCTCGCTGGACTCCCACCCATGGGCCCATGAGCATCAGTGCCCCAGGCCTCGCTGGACATTACCTGTGAACCAGTGGCCAGGAATGACCGACACGGCCTGCCTGCTCTGCTCACGCGGGTCCATGCCCCATCAGACTCCCCATAAGAAACGTGCAGTGAAGGATTTCAGACGGGTCAGGGGAGGGTTAGACACGCGGACCCAGGTACAAGGCCAGCACCAGGAGCTGCTGCGAGGAGGGCTTCGCACACACTGTGAGGTGAGGTGCACCTAGCAGCTCTCAGCAGGGTGGCGAGGGCCTGTGTCCTGGTAACTCGCAGTGCCGCCTGCCCAGGCTCAGTGGGAGGGGGTGGCCACGGGGAGGAGCATGCCTGACCCCACGCCTCCTGCTCAGGCAGCCGAGTCCACGCAGAACAGTGGGGCTGCGCGAGCTCTAAACTGGCTCCCGGGCCCCACGCCCTCTGCCTCCCTTGTCCACCTCAAGGCCGGGCAGACGCTGTTCACCGAGAGACGCACGTTTTAGCCACCTGAGCCAGAGGCGCCGGTGCTGACCCCACTCTGAATGACACTCCAAAGCCTGGGTCACCCTCCCGCTTTATAGCTTGGAAAGGGGCACAGAGACTTTGGGGGTCTTGCCTTAGGACACACAGTTGTGAGGGCAGAGCTGAGACTCAAACCCTTGTGGGCAGACCTGGCGCCCTCATGCTGTGCCCCAGGTGAGATGCCGATGCTACTGAGGCAGCAAGAAGGGTGAGGGCGACCAGTGCCCAGACTGAGGCAGCACAGGTGTGTTCACAGGCACACGGGCACTCACACACACACATGCACACACACACACCCACCTGTACACACCCTCTCTGGCTTTCACCTCTGAGGCTACAGAGGTCTGAGGAATCAGGGGCGGAGCCAGGAGAAGCCAAGGGGTTGTTGGGGTCCTATTCATGTTCCTGGTGAGTCTGTCTCAATCCCTCTCCCTGGCAGGAACCTCACTGGACTGATGCCAGATTCCTACCTTCCCGGGTTCAGGTCTGTGGCTGAGCATTCTTTGAGGCCCTCCTGGAACTCTGCTTTCAGTGATGAGGGGAATGAGGCATGTCGGCTTCAGGTTTGTCTGGACACAAACTTTATTAAAACGAGGCCAAAAACACCATGAGGGACATTGGTGTTGACATCCCCATAGCACTTAAGGAACTGTTTGTCTATTGCCTCTCCTCTTGAAAGTGGAGGATGTTTGACCAGTTTCTTCTGTACTAAGTACACTCTTGGGGAAGCAAAGGAGCCAGCAGGCTTCCTCTGAAGCCCCGTCAGAGCTGGGAAATGAGGTATGTGGTGCCTACACTTGCCCTGTGGCTGCTGAGGTGCAATTTAGGGCTCATGATGCATCCTCCATGCAAACACCGGGCTTCTTCCCTGAGTGTGTCCTCTGGTGTCGGATGAGATTGTACTGAAGTGTAAAGCCTCGCCCACACTCCCTGCAAACATATGGCTTTTCCCCAGAGTGTGTCCTCTGGTGTTTGATGAAATTGGACTTAAGTGTAAAGCCTCGCCCACACTCCCTGCACACATATGGCTTCTCCCCTGAGTGTGTCCTCTGGTGATTGATGAGATCAGACTTCTGTGTAAAGCCTCGCCCACACTCCCTGCACACATATGGCCTCTCCCCTGTGTGTGCCCTCTGGTGTCTAATGAGATTAGACTTCACTGTAAAGCCTCGCCCGCACTCCCTGCACACAAATGGCTTCTCCCCTGAGTGTGCCCTCTGGTGTCTGATGAGATGTGACTTCTGTGTAAAGCCTTGCCCACACTCCCTGCAAACATAGGGCTTCTCCCCTGAGTGTGTCCTCTGGTGTCTGATGAGAGGTGACTTATCTGTAAAGCCTCGCCCACACTCACTACACACATAGGGCTTCTCTCCTGAGTGTGTCCTCTTGTGTATGATTAGAGTTGACTTATCTCTAAAGCCTCCCCCACACTCCCTGCAAACATGGGGCTTCTCCCCTGAGTGTGCCCTCTGGTGTCTGATGAGATGTGACTTCTTTGTAAAGCCTCGCCCACACTCCCTGCACACATATGGCTTCTCCCCTGAGTGTGTCCTCTGGTGTGTGTCGATATGTGACTTATCACTGAAGCCTTGCCCACACCCTCCATGCTTGATTGTTACAATTTTTGACATTCTTACTTCCACAAATAATTTGCCTGTGTTCTTTGCGTTAACATTCTGGCCTGTGCTGGGCTCTTCCTCCATTATTCTCTCAGGTTCACTGGAGCTCCCTGTTTGTCCGTTGGGAGGCTTGAAAGAGGCCCTTGAAGTTCCCCTGTGCCTGATCCTTTTAAGCAAAGGTTTGGACCTCCATTTGACCTCTTGACCTTCAACTTTGTCATTCAAGCCATGTGGACCAGTCTGTTGCTGCTGCTGTTGATTCTGACGCTCTGGGCCAGCTTCCTCCGACTGGATGTGCTTTCCTGCAGATGCTCCTGACAGAATCTCAGAGGGGTGATTGCGTTTCACATGTTGGCTGAGGAATGTCCGACTGGAGAAGGCCACAGAGCAGGAGGGACATGGGTGGACCTCTGGCTTTGGTTCTGCTGGAGAAGAAAGTTTTGGTCAGGGCAGGTGTGGGCAAGCCTGCCTGTGCCGTACGCTCTGTCTCCTGGTAAGACCCGTCCCCGGAATCATTCTAGCTGTGTTGACAGTGCAAGCTCTGCCTCCCACAAAGTGTTCCTTCACTGTCTACTTTTCTTTTTCTTTGTCTGCACTACTCTTCTTCAGAAATCCAGAGACCCCATATCAAAAGTCTTTTCTACAGCCCTGGCCAGTGTGGATCAGTGGATAGAGCCTCAGCCTGTGGACAGAAAGGTCCTGGGTTTGATTCCCATCAAGAGCATGTGCCTTTGTTGCAGGCTTCTCCCCAGCCTGGGCCCTGATCTGGGCGTGTGCAGGAGGCAGCCAGTCAATGTGTTTCTCTCACATCGACATTTCTCTTTGTCTTTCCCTCCCTCTTCCACTCTCTCTAAAAATCAATGGAAAAATATCCTGGGATGAGGATTGAAAAGAAAAAAGGTCTTACAGATCAAGGACCATCAGAAGGCATTTCACTCCTTATATGGGTTGGACTATTGTGACCTTTCCATATACATGTATCTTCTAAGTCATGTTAAAGAGAAAAACCACAGGCCTGGCCAGGTAGCTCAGTGGTTGAGCATCACCCCATGAACCAGGACGTCACCAGTTTGATTCCTGGTCAGGGCACATGCCCAGGTTCTGTGCTCGATCCCAGCAGGAGGCAGCTGATCCATGTTGATATTTCTATCCCTCTCTTCATTTCCCTTCCTCTCTCTCTCAAATCACTAAAAATATTTAAAAATAGAGAAACCATAGGCCCCAACTAGCAATTGCTTCTCTCTCAGTTTTCCACAAATCACAAAATGGAAATATGTCCTTCCTCACACAGTATTCCTACTTGATTTCTTTCAGTGTTAGCCTACTTCAAATACACTACAAAGTCCTGTTTCAGAATATCTTTCCAACCATCCCCTAGCCAGTTTGGATCAGTAGATAGAGCGTCGCCTTGGGGACTCCAGGGTCCTGGGTTTGATTCTAGTCAAGGGCACATACCTGGGTTGCAAGCTCAATCCCCAGCCCTGGTTGGGGTGTCTGTGGGAGACAAGCTATTGATGTTTCTCTCTCTGTCTTTCCCCTTCTACTCTCTCTCAAAAAATAATCAGTGGAACAATATCCCTGGGTGAGGATTAACAACAACAACAAAAATATTTCCCCAACCTGCTTCTTAAACTCCTGACTCCCATCTCTCTCCAGCCAGTCCGCCTTCCTCTCTCACTTGGAGTTGAAATAATCTCGGAGGGGATTCCCCACTGAAGTTTATTTCCCCAAAAAATTAACAAAGCATAGTTTTAGAACATGCCACTCTGCAGCTGAAAACTGCTCAGTTGTCCCGTCTCACTCAAGAAAGTCCCCAGTATCTCAGCTTGGATCATAGGCACTGTATTTCCCGGCTGCTAGGCATCTGTCCAACCTCTGTTCTTGCCCTCTGTACTGAGACTGAGACGGGAGTAGCCCTCAGCCAGCTCAACACCCCACCTCTTTCCTTCCCTGCACCAGCCACTCCCTCTGCCTGGGACCTTGTGACACAACTGTTGTAAATGTTGTCTCCTGAGAAAGCCTTCCCTTGACCTTTGCAATCCGGCACACCCACCTTCCCCTCACACTGATCCCTAGGCACTTGTCCTGGGCCCGTTTTCTCCAAAGCGCTAACAACTGTGTGATATTAAGCACATGCATATATGTCTGCCGGGGCTTCCATCCTTCACCAACCAGCTGCTCAGGAGCAGTGATTCTGATCATCGTGTTAATTGGTATTTCCAGCTCCCAGAACCCTGTGTGGCACCGAGTAGGAATTTACATGACAAGTCACAAAATAATGAATGAATGCATGTTAACACACACATTTCATTTAGAAATATGCAGTAAATGAAGAAGAAACAGCTAAAGTGTTAAAAAAAACAACAACCCAAAAACAACCACCTTGATGAGAGAGCTGGTTAAGTACCTGAAACATTTTTTTTTTTTTTTTGGCTCTGATTTTTTCAGCACTATATGATGCCGTGCATTTTGTGCATGAAGTATTTTTAAAAATGTAACACAAATTGGCCCAGGCCATTGTGGCTCAGTTGGTTGAGCATTGTCCCATTCACCCAGAGGTAGCCAGTTTGATTCCTGGTCAGGGCACATGTCAGGGTGGTGGACTTGATCCCCAGTAAGGAGAATGCAGGAGGCAGCAGATTGATATTTCTCTCCCTCTCCCTTCATCTCTGTCTCTAAAACCAATAAAAGCATATTTTTAAGAATTAGAACAAAAATAAAAATATTAAAATTATTCTTAAGAATCAAAGTCCTATGTGATGAGCCATCAATTTCTGAAGCATCTGATTTGAAGCTTTGCTGACTCTAGAGTGGATTTTACTCTACTTGAGAGTTGGAGCATGAAAACTTCTAAGAATTCTTTCTTTCCATGTTGAAGAAGAGTGGTGCCCACCTCTCCCGGCCACAAGCTCTGTCTTCCACTTGCTGCCCCACTTGATGCCCAGCTTTTGGCCATACTCTTCTCCATACCAGACCAGCAGCTCACAGCCCGTCCTCACGACCCGGCAGGTTTGGTAGAAAATCTGCCTGTGATATTGAAAGGCCACCAGGTTCTGTTCTTCCTCATCCCGGGCGCAGTTCACGTACCTGGCGTTGAGGCAGATGAAAGGAAAAAAAACCACAGGCGATGAGCTTCCACTACCTGTCATATCGTGTCCAGATCCTCACTGACGCGTAAGGCCCTCAGCACTGATGGCACCCACCCCCATGCTCCTGGGGAAACTTCTGTTCAATGTCCAAGCCTCTGTCACAAGGTCATGTGAATTCCTGTCTCTAAGTCCTGCTCACAGTGCTCATCCTGCCTAATGCCATTTCCAAAGCCTCATTCCAGACTTCCCCATCAAACCCGGTGGCCTCTAGCTTCTCTAAGCTGTAAGTCAGGTTCTGTGTTACACCCCAGGACTCGGGGCTTGCTCTAGGACTCACACCATTCAACATTCAGTCCAAGTCTCCCTTCTCTTCAGAGGCCTTTGTCGAGTCTCCCCACACTTTATTGAAGGCATCATTCAGTTGCCTCCCCCAGGTTCCCACAGAAATGTCGAGGTCTCTCTTTCTTAGAAAAATAACACAGAACAATAGTAGTGTATTCATAATCTGTCTCCCCTGACACAAGAGAGCCTCTCAGGAAAGGGCCATGAGCACTATGACTCTGCAGGCTCCAACATCCAGTTCTAGTTAGAACTGAGTCTGGGATGATGTGCTGCCCTCACAGGTTTAGATTATCCTTGGTTCAAGGCTATGTGGGCACTAGGCACTTGTTGAAAAATAGGAAAATTAGAGTTAAATGTTTATGAAATAAAATGTTTCATGTCCGTCTGCAGTAAGTCCTCCCTAGGGACATGGATTGTGTGATCTGTGTAAGTAATGAATTCCTTCCTCTAAACTGGAATATAGTAAGTGTTTAACTAATGTCAGTTAGATAAATCACAGAGTAATCCAGGGTCCTCAAGGTTTTTCCCAGTGCCCAAAGTAGAGACTTCTATTTTGAGGACATATGCTATACTTTTACCTCCTTTTTTTCGTAAATGTCACTAGATGTTAAAGATCACTGTATGGAGAAAAAGGGGAAACAGAGTACTGAGGGAGACCATTAAGGAGGCATGATGGGAAGGACAGACATGTGGTTTGTGAGGCATGAGTGTCCTCTCCGGCACCCAGAAGCCTAGTGACCTTACCTCATCCAGTTGGCCTGAGATGTATCCTTTCCATCCACATACTCATAGCAGTTTCTCCCTTTGGTGATCTGCATTTCAGGAAAAGAAGTTAAAGGCTGTGTGTGTGTGTGTGTGTGTGTGTGTGTGTGTGTGTGTGTGTGAGTTTGTGTGTATATAATAGAATAATTACTTTATTCTAGTGTCATCAAATCTCTTTCAGCCTGCATGGTGATTCAACTGCCAATGGTGATCACAGGACATTTTTCTTACTCATGATCTACACTTCTTAGTCAATTTGTCCACTAAGCAGGAGCCCCACAAGGGAGGAGTCTGTACCACTTTGCTCCCATTTACCCTCTGATCCTTAGAGAGGAGCTCCATGTTCATGCAAAGTCCGCCCAGTACACAGAGCTAACTAACCATATGGTCCCCATCCATGTCCTAGCATGTAGAAGGTGGGGCAATCCAAGCCACAGGAGGGCCGGGAAGCCAGAGGACAGGGAAGAGGTAAAGTTCTCACCAGCCAGGAGTAGCCGCTGTTGGCTGTGGCTTCATCTTCTGTGATCTGACCCTCATAAGGGCCAAAGTGCAGGCCCACCGGCAGATCACATTCCTCATTCCACACTCCAAGCCCAGCCTCAGGGATGCCTGATGGTCCGATTCTCAACCCAGGGGGCACAGTGAGGGCTGAGCGGTTGGCATGCCCCTTGTCCACGGCACTGTCTTTTACAAACGTAGGAGGCCCGTGCACAGCACAGCTGTCAATGAAGAAGTTCTGACACTTCTCACAATCTGGAGGCAAGAGCAACAGGGATTAGTCAGGGTGCAGTGCATGTCCCTGCACTTGAAGAGTTTCAGAAAGAGCTCCCATCAGTGAGCCTCAATCCTATATTCCCGGTCACGAGAGGAAGGGAATGATTTGGGCACCCAAAGACCAGTGAAATTATTGCATCAAGGACATAACATGCTCCTTGGTTAGGGTGAGCTTACACAGGTAGTCATCGTCCTGGGGCTCGCTGATCTCTTGGTAGACATGGCCCTTTCTCTCTCGTAGGCTATACATCTTCACTTCGATCTCCTTTCTCCTGAGGTCTACATGAGAGAAGAGCTGGTGAACGAAGTGGGTCTGGAACATGAGTCCCTGACTTGTCAGAAAGCACACAATGTCTTCCCATCAAATGATCACCTGTTCTTTATAGTATCTGGTATTTTCCTCCATTAACTAAAAGACTAGTACGCAACACTGACTACCGATGGCTGATTCAATTTTAGTTTCTAGATGATCCCATTATCAGGTTCAACCTTCCAAGCTTTGGTCATTCATAAAGTATGTATTGAGGGCACGTTATGTGTTAGGCACTGAGTAAAGATCTGGGCACACAACACCAAGAGAATATGGGTGCTATTATCACAGATGGATTTATTGGACAACTTGCATGTGCCAATTGTTTGAGATTTAATTTAATGCTTTCAAACTATATGTGTCCCATGTTTCCTTATGTTCACTGTATACATTAGCATTCAGGAGCTCAGAGAGTTTGGAAGATTAGCTCAAAGCTTCAGTGCTAACTCCAGTTTCAAATCCAGGCCTGTTGAAAGTCCACCCCACATACCTAGGCTATACTGACCAGCCTTTCTAGAGGAATTAGTGGAACTGAAATCTCCAAATTGTTGAACTTACCCAATTTTGATCTAGGGTGCTTTCCAGAGGTACTTGCTTCTCCAGGAGGGGGCACTGGTTTCTGGGTCTGCTCTGAGCCACTTGTGGTCAACAAATTTGCTGTTCCTGACAATTCCTTCAAACTGGACTCATTACTTAATGGCGCCCTGGACTTTGCCTTCAGTGTGAAAGGCAAAGGGAAATAAATGTAACGTACATTTATTTAATTATGTAGGGTTTATGATATACATGACTTTAATGAACACTTCAACAACTCTTGGAAATACCTGGGAAGTATGAAAATTAGAGGAAAAAGAAATGACCAATGTGGGTTTTGAATCGAAGACTAGAACCCATGCCTTAAGGCTCTTTCTTTTATAGCACATTGAGAATGAAGGATACTGGGAAGAGAATAAGACATAGTTGGGCCCTAACCAGTGTAGTTCAGTTGATAGAGAGTCGGCCTGCAGACTGAAGGGTCCTGAGTTCAATTCTCGTCAAGCGCGAGTTCCTTGGTTGCAGGACCCTCCTCCCTGGCCTGGACCTTGGTCTGGGCTTATGCAGGAGGCCACCAGTCATTATGTGTGTCTCTCACATTGATATTTCTCTCTTTCTCTCCCTCTTTTTTCTATTCCCCCTAAAAATCAATGAGAAAATATCCTTGGGTGAGGATTAAGAAAAAAAGAAAGAAAGAAATAGTTGGCAGAGCCCTGGCTGGTGTAGCTCAGTTGGTTGAACTGAAGGGTTGCCGGTTCCATTCCCAGTCAGGGCACATGCCCCAGTTACGGGTTATTGATCCATGTTTTTCTCTCTCACTGATGCTTCTCTCCCTTCCTCTCTCTCTCAAATCAGTAAAAACATATTTTTTTAAAAAGAAATGGCTGGCAGAAACCTACCATGACAATAAAGGAAATTATGCTAAAATGTGCAATTTACTATATCATGGAAAGAATAGTTGTAATTAGATTAGTTGGTTCCCACCAATTCTGTTTGAATAAGGTTGTGCTACTAGCCTGTTCTCTTCATTTTCCTGACCTATAACATGCTAATTCTTAATGTTATAATGAACATGAAATATAATGATGTTCACCAAAGTGTTCTGTGAGCACTTTGATACAGTATGAATGTGAGATTACAGTCCTGCTATCAATGTCCCTCTCAGCCATCTCTATATTTGAAATCACGTGTAATTTATCTTCATTATTCTTTGACCCTACTCTAGTTTAATTTGTAAATTTGAAAGCACTCTTTCAGGAGGCCCTCAGGGACCCTGAGCTGGGCCTGGGACTTCTGAGAAGAATCTGGTGTGAACCAAAGAGCTCACAATGCAGAGGTAGGCAGGCGGAGCCAATGATTCAAACAAGATGACACTGGCCTAATTAGAGCTCAGAGAAAGAAGCCATACTTCTTCTGACTGGAATGAGCATTCAAAACCAGTTCCAGATGAGCTTCTATTGAATAGTGTGTCATCTCTATGAAGTTCTTAAGTCACTTTATTTATTGTTTATTGTTTCTGAATCGTCAAACCTGAAGCACCCCAGAGTTGAGAGGCTTTCTTTTATTTGACTGGGAGGCTCTGATGCTGGGGTTGCTATATCCATCTTCATCTGGGACCATGCACCATGCAAACTGCCTATATATCAGTGAGCTTCTGCAAGTCGGAAGTCTTAGTGCATTTCTCACTGGAGCATAGCAGAGCAGAACTGCGTTTGGAATCATCAGTCAGTGAAAGATGTAATCATGTATGGATGAGACAGTGGAAAGTGCATAAAACTATGGAAATTTTAATGAGCTTGTAAGTGGTTTAGAGATGAAGCTATGGATTAGATTGCACGACCACCGATACTGTGATTTCAGACATACAATCAAACACTTGTATATGTCTGAAACCTCAGTTTCCTCATCAGAAATGGTGATACTTATAGTACCTACCTCATAGGGTTGTGGTAAGGTTTAAGTGAGTTTATGCACGTAGAATTCTTAGAGTCTGAAGCATTGTGAAGATAAGACCCGTGGTAGCTACTATTGTTGCTGATGTTATTAACGACTAAGATGATATTGGGCATTTTGTTGAAGAGGTCAGGAAAGGAAGGTGGCACTCTGATTTTTCCTCCTCTTCCCTGCATTTGCATCCAGGAGGAAGATTTTCTTTTCCACAGGATTTGGGAAATACTCACCTTCTGATGTTTATTCTGTTCCACTCTGAGGGCCACCCAAGAAGGTTTAGCTAAAAGATGGTGAGAAATCAATAATATATATAATTTCAGAGAGGAAGGGAGAGGGCGAGGGAGAGAGAGAGAGAAACATCAATGATGATAGAGAATCATGGATTAGCTGCCTCCTGAATACCCCACACCAGGGATCAAACTGGCCGTGTGCCCTGACCGGGAATTGAACTGTGACCTCCTGGTTCATAGGTCGACACTTAATCTCTGAGCCACGCCTGCCGTGTGAGAAATCAGTTTTGGTTGGTAATTGTTTCAAAATCTGGAGATTTTTATCTTTCAGAATTCTGAATTATAGAGTAATCCCAGGACAGACCAAGGATGATTGGAAAATGTTTCCTGAGGTTTCATTACGCTTATGCTTTTATTGGGAGCATCAGCTAATTTTCTTAAAATGTTAAAAAATAGCCCTAGCCAGCTTGGCTCAGTGGATAGAGCGTCAACCTGCGGATGGAATGGTCCTGGGTTCTATTCCAGCCAAGGGTGCATGCCTGGGTTGCGGGCTCATCACAGGTGTGCAGGAGGCAGCCAATCGATGGCTCTCTCTCATCATTGATGTTTTGATCTCTCTGAATTCCTCTCTGAAATCAATAAATATATTTTAAAAAAATAGACAAAACCCCATCTGTACTTCATCCTCTGTTCAATATATATATTTAAAGTAGAAGCCCGTTGCACAAAGATTCACGCAATAGGCCTTCCTTCCCCTGGCTGCCTGCACTAGATTTCCTCTGGCACCGGGGTCCCAGGCCTTTGCTCCAGCCACTGAGGAGAAGCCAAGCCTCTTCCGTCTTCAGTCTTCACTCCAGCCAGAGCCTTCAGTCTTCTCTCAGCCGCTGCCCTGGTTAGGCAAATTAACTGCCATCTTTGTTGGGTTAATTTGCATGTGTATCCTGATTGGCTGGCGGGCCTGGCAGAGTGACACCAATTTGCATGTTTCTCTTTTATTTGTGTAGAGTGGCCTATCCCTGGCTGGGCATCTCAGTTGGTTGGAGTACCATGTTTTACACCAAAAGGTTTCCGGTTTGATCCTTATTGGGGCCTACACAGGAGGCAACTGATGGATGTTCCTCTCTCACATTGATGTTTCTGTCTCCCTTTCTGTCTCCCTCCCTTCCTCTCTCTAAATTCAATGAATATCCTTGGGTGAGGATTTAAAAAATAAAATTGCCCTAAAAAGCAAAAATAAAAAATTGGCCTTTCATGACACAAGTATAATAAAGGTCATGTAACTGCAAAGAATCTCTACTCTGTAACCCAGCGCTTTCTCCTCTCTGTCTTCTGTCTTCACACTGGCCTTGTCCAGTCCACCTTGGACAAGGCACCAGGACCACCTTGGCTCCTTTCTTTCTTATCCTTCCTCCTTTGCACATTTGGATTGTGACCACCTTCTCTAATCACTAGATTCTGATCAGCATCACACAGTCTTAGGGACAAAGACTCAGGTCTAGTCACCACATAAACAGAGTTTCGGGCAAGCTGGACATAACGTCGTGACTTCAGCTATGTTTCAACCTCAGACCCATGGAACTACAGACCCTACCAATCAGACTTTCATGAAACCTGGCAGATGATGCCATGGCTGCCATGGAACCTGATACAATGATGAACTACTTCCTACCCTGGCCCACAACCCAACCCCCTAACTACCATGAGTAATAATTTTCCCATATGTCCCCATGCAGGTCTTAGAGCACTGCTCACCTGTCAAAACTTCCTCCTTCTATGTGATCACAACTCTTCTGAATTAGTTATTTTTTACTCACTGTTATATTTTTGTATACTTACTTGTTAATGTTCTATAACTATACAATTATATTATTATTCTATTTTATTTTTTCCACCACCATTTATACTCCTGTATTATTATTTTTTCATCCTCACCTGAGAATATATGCTTATTGATTTTAGAGAGAGAAGAAGAGGAAGAAAGAGAGGGAAACATGGATGTGAGAGAGAAACATCGATGAGTTGTATCCCATACACACCCCGACTGGGGATGGATCACGAAACCTTTTTGGTGTATGGGAGGATGCTCCAACCAACGGAGCCACCGAGACATGGCTATTCAATTATTTTTATTTTGAGAGAATGTTTATTAAAACTAGGGACAGTGAAACAAGGATAGAAGCAGCAGCAGGAGAGAGCTTAGGCTGGGCTGCTGTGTTGCTCTAGAAAGGTTAAAGGAAAGAGTTCAGCCTAGGCGGGCGGCTTTGGCTCATTGGAAAGTCATAGAAAAGGGGCCTTGGAGCCAGGTTCAGGGGGTTAGCCTGAATGAGCTGCCCCTGCCCGGACTCCCTGGTGCAAGTCTCCTGGGTCCCTTAGTTTAGGAGATGCACACCGAGTGGGGGTTGGGGGGAGGAGAGGGGAAAGGGTGAGGGGTCTGTGTGCTCCCGGAGAGAGAACAGCTTAAAAAATATATATATTAGAGCACCATTGCACGAAATTTATAAATTTCTGCACCGTGGGAATGGCGGTGGTGGTGGTGGTGGTGGTGGGGGGGAATTCCTGAGCCCGGCCTGTGCCCTCTGTGGCTCTGACAGTCTGGAAGTCCTGCGATCCATCGCTTGCAGAGGGAGGTCCCGTTCAGTAGCCCCAGCTCTGCATTGGTGGCCTGGGCCTCCCTCTTTGGGGTGACGGGGAGCCCCCATTGATGACCCAGTGGCTAGTGGCCTGGGCCTCTCTCTGCAGGGCATCATGGGGGATTGGGGGGCCGGACCAATTGCGTTTCACAGGCCTTGGCTGGCCTGGCGCCAGTGGGTGTCATAGCCTGGTCATCTGGTGTGTCCTTCAGCTGGTCCGCCCTGGATTTGCATATTATGGTTTCATTATTGTAGATTTGGGGGGTGGGTCTGGGTGAAGGTGAGAAAAGGGGGAGAAATGGGGGACCTCTGTGATAGTGTCAACACTAAATCTGTATATAATTATTGTTACACATTGAAAGAGGTTTTATGACCCTGGCCAGTGTGGCCCAGTGGTTGAGCCACGACCTATGAACCGTGAGGTGGGGGGCCGGCAGGAGGCAGCCATGGAGGTTTCTCTCTCACCTGTTTCTCTCTCTCTCTCTCTGTCTCTCTCTGTCTCTCTCTCTCTCTGTAAAATAAATGATTCATAGAAAGGGGTTTATGTGAACAGCCCCTGGCTGTGTAACTGCTCTGCCTCTTGCTCCTCCCCGGTAACTCCCGAGAGGCCGCCCGACCTACACCAGGTCAGGGTCAGGCAGCTGCGCGCCCTCCGCCCGCACCTCGTGGCCTCGGGGTCCACTCGTCATCCGAGTCCTCGGAGTCCTCCACCCGGGGCCTGGCCGTCCTCCCGCGGCGACACATGAACGCGGGTCGAGGGGCCCTGAGACCTGGAAGGAGAGAAAGAAAGAGTCTGTCCTGCAGGCGAAGAGCTGAGGGACAAACAGCAGAGCCAGCGCTTGGCGGGGGCAGAGCCCGGGGCCCTGGACGGAGCACCCCCGCCCCGCCCACCCCGCGGCCCCGTCCCCCCTCGCTCACCCATGCTGAGCAGCGCCTCGTAGTTGCTCTTCACGTTGCGGTGCCGCGCTCGCTCCCAGGCGCCCATCTGCGCCCACTCCTCCCGGGAGAAGTAGATGGACACGTCCCTGCAGGCGGCCCTGGACTGGGGGAGAGACCGTCCGTCCGTCCATCCGTCCTCCCCGGCCCGAGGGGCGGCGCCCCGCCTCCACCCCGTCCCCACCCCCGTCCCCACCTCCACCCCCTCGGACCCCCTTACCTTAGGCCTATGCCCCGCTCTCCCCGCCTCCTCCACGGGGCGCTCCTGCAGGTCCCTGTCCGGGTCCATGGTGCCGCCAGCGGAGTCCACTCCCGAGGATGCGGTGCCTGTGGGAGGAGGAGGCGCTGAGGGGACCGCTCCCACCTTGCAGGGCAAACCCCCCCCCACCCCCCCAACCCCCAGACAGACCGGGGCCGCGGCCATTATGACCCACTAGGGGGCGCCTCCTTCCCGCCGCGGTTGGGGGGTCCCAGGGGGTACTGAGGGGCCCGGTCAGGGGGGTCTGAGGGGCGCGTTCCAGGGACTGAGAGGCGCAGTCAGGGGGAACTGAGGGGCGCGTTCTGGGGGGTCTGAGGGGCACGGTGGGGGGTCTGAGGGGAGCGGTCTGGGAGGTCTGAGGGGCGCGGTCAGGAGGGACTGAGGGGAGGGGTCTGGAGGGTCTGAGGGGAGCGGTCTGGTGGGTCTGAGGGGCGCGGTCTGGGGGGTCTGAGGGGCGCGGTCAGGGGGGTCTGATTGGCGTGCTCAGAGGGATCTGAGGGGCGCGGTCAGAGGGATCTGAAGGGCGCGGTGGGGGCGTTGAGGGCCCTTGGGGGTTGAGGTGGTTCGCCTTTACAATGGGGGGGGGGGCTGTGCCGAGAGGAACCGGGTTCGGGAATGGCACCCACGATTCAGGAGCAATGCACGCGGGAGGAGGCGCCTCAAGGGGCAGAGACGTCTCCGGCTTAGGAGATGGGCCCGCTGGACAGAATCCGGGTCTTTCTTGCCAGGAAAGTTGGGTGCTCGGGTCAGAGGATTTGGGACTCCTGTGAAGAGATTTGGGGTCTCAGGGACAGCCTCCATGGTTTCTGTCTCGGAGTTGGGGATTTGGTCTTCCTGGGTGCCGTGGTTAGGGAGCCCAGGCTCGGGGTGTGCTGTGTCTGACCTTTGGGGGATTGAGCGTTCCTCTGGGCGCTGAGACCGGGGGTCCTCCGGGATAGCGCACTTGGGGTCCCTGGAGGCTGACAGAGTGGGAGCCTCTCGGGAGGACACCCCGGGTCTTCGGCTGGGGGTTTGAAGGCCAGCGGCAAAGGGGTTCCCACGCAAGGCTCCCGTTTTCCTGTCTGTCTCCAGGCCGCACTGCGAACCTGGCCGAGGTCCCCTCAAACCCGCGCTCCTGGCCGCGTGCTCCCGCCCTCAGGCGGTGTGCGGCCGGCTGAGGGGGAGCTTCCTGCCTCCAGAGCGTCAGCGCCAGCCGCCAATGAGTGCTGTGGTCACGGGGCCCGGCCTGCCAATGGGCGGTCAGAAACGCGAAAAGGGCGGGCCATGGAGGTGGAGCCTTCCTGCCAGTCAAGGAGAGAATCCTGTGGAAAGAGCCCGCCCTGCGCTCCCAACCCCCCATGGTGATTGGCTGCCCTGGGTCCTGCGAGTGTCCGTCAAGAAGCCTTCAGCCACTGGGAGGTGTCCAGGGCTTGGATTCCCGCTGCGTATGGGCGGGACCCCGGGAGCCGGGAGCCCCCAGCCAGGACAGGTGTTGGGCTGAGGCGGCCTTCCTGCCGCCTGACCGAGTCTCTCTTCCACCCGACGGTGTTTAGGTCCCGGACTGTCTTCCAGGCGCATTTGTTGGCTTCCTTAGCGAGAGGACCAGATGGTAGGTGGGGAGTTGCGTTCTGGGAAACAGGGATTCCCACTAGACCAGCGGTTCTGAACCTGTGGGTCGCGACCCCTTTGGGGGTCAAACGACCCTCTCACAGGGGTCGCTTAAGACCATTGGAAAACACATGTATAATTATATATTGTTTTTGTGATGAATCACTACGCTTTAATTATGTTCAGTGTGTAACAATGAAAATACATCCTGCATATCTGATATTTACATGACGATTCATAACAGTGGTAACATTACAGTGATGAAGTAGCAACGAAAAAATTTCATGGTTGGGGGTCAGCACAACATGAAGAACTGTATTCAAGGGTGGCGGCATTAGGAAGGTTGAGAACCACTGCCTTAAAGGAAGCTGTCGAGTGGAAGAGCAAGATGGTGGCGGTATAGGCAGACGTGTCCCAGGTCGTGTCCTGGAGCAAATGAAGTGAGCAGCTGAAACTAGTAACATCCACCCCAAATTGGCAAAATCGCTCAGCTGGTGAGACGGTTTGCAGCCGGGAAGACCAGAACTCCCCTGGAAAGGTAAAAGCCCAGGGATTTGGGCAGGAAAGTTTGCCAGACCTCTGAACCCAGAGAGTCGGAGGGAGACCGCGTGGCAGACAGCCGCGTCCCTTGGGACAGGCACAGCCCCTGACAGGGGAAAGGAGAACCGCCAGGGGAACTGAGAGCTGGGTTCTGTGATCACAGAGGACTGAGCCTAAAGGGGGCAGCCTGAAGAGCTGACCAGACCATGCAGTCCCGGTAAGAGAAGAAGCCTACAGAAACCAAGCCTTTCCCGTTTCCGCGGCCAGCGTTTGTTTGTTTGGTTTTACTGAATCCTGTTCATGGGACATTTCGGATACAGACACTCACCTGTGCTGAAGAGAGGGAGAGTGTGCGGAGGAGTGGAATCTGGGGAGAGACTGAGGAGAGAAGGGGGGCCGGGAGAGGTGGCAGCGAATTGAGTTCTGAGACACCCCCGAGCCCAGGTCCGGGGCAGACATTCTCTCTGGAGAGTGAGACTCCTCCCCCCAGCCCCCAGGCAAGGAGCACAGCCACACCCAGATTCCACCCTGTAGGAGATCAAGGATTAAAATAACCTGATCAGTCCCTGGGAGTTAACAGGGTCTGGCCTATAGAGGGATTTTCAATCCCAGCAACAACACAGCCCCGGTAACTAACTATTACGCAGCCAGCTCTGGGCAGTGAACCTCCACTGGACAGAGAGGCCCTATAGCCTCAGAGGCCAACCCCAGAACACTCCCACCCAGAGGCTGACCCACAAACTGACTCGTTGCTAAACACAAAATAAGGCAGTCTGGGAAACAAATGCGGCTTGCTTTAAAAAAAGGACTGTGGTTGACAACACAGAGGAACAGTGTATCGCAGGGAAACTCAACACTCTCCTGAATACCTGGCAGGTCTAAGGCGAGCCACACTGAAGAATAGAAGAACCGAAGGACCTTCACTACTGCAATTTTTTTTTTCTTTTTTCACCTTTTAACTACGGAACCAAATTTTTTTTCTTTGTTTTTTTTTCTCCTTTTTTTCCTTTTTTTTTTCTTTCTTCTTTTTTCCATCACCTGATTTTACCCTTTTATTTACTACCTTCTTACTTTTAACCAGTATTATTACTGCTACCATTTTACCATTTTTTTTAAAGTGCCATTTTATTTTCTCTTTATTTTATTTTGGGATTAGTGTTCTCCATTCTATTTTCATCGTTATATTATTGGTTGTTTCTAGTTTGCATTCATCTCCAGGGAGCTGTTGCTGGAATTTGTTGGGATTAATGGCTGTTCTGTAGGAGTATTCTCCTCGTATAAAATAAGTCTCCTCCCCTCTTCCACTTCATTCTCTCTTTTCGCTCTTTCTTTTTCTTTTCTTTTCTTTTCTCGCTTTAATTTTCCCCCCTCCTTTTTCCCAATTTCATTTTTGCACTCCTTTTTTTGGTCCCTACTTTTCTTTTTCCTCTTTTATCTTTTTCTCTTCCTTCTTCCTTATCCCCTAATTCTCTTAATTCAGGTGGTCACCTTTATTTGGGGTTATTAATATCGTGAATATATTTGTGTATAGTGCCTGGTACGTGGTGCCTTGTTGTGTTGTATTTTGTGCCTTTAAATCAACGCAGCAGATCCAAGCAACAGCAACCTCCTGAGCAACAACACCCTCTGCTGAGGAACAGCAGCTGTACGTGAAACCTCGCCCCACCAGCCCGAAGAGCCACCACAGCTGTGAACAGCACCCACCAGAGGAGCTGCTGCCAACTGAAGAGCAGCTGCTACCGCAACTGCCCGAAGAGCAACCACAGACCAAGGAGTCACTGCCACCAAGGGAGCAACCACTGAACGACTCAATGTCTAGATATGTCAGTGAGATCAAACATGCGTAGACAAAGAAACCCCCAAAGGAAAGAGTAGGAGGACTCTCCAGAAAAGCAGCTAAGTAATACAGAGGCAGGCAACATGACAGAAAAAGAATTCAGAATAAGGGTCCTAGAGTGCACAAACCGGATGGAGGAAAAAATCGACAACCTCTGCAAGAAGCTAGAAGAAACAGATGAAAAAATCAACAACTTAAGTAAGACCCAAGAAGAAATGAAGAGTGATATAGCTGAAATGAAAAACTCCATTGAAAGTATCAACAGTAGACTAGGAGAAGCGGAGGACCGAATTAGTGAATTAGAAGAAAAGGAAGCAAAACTCACCCAAACTGAACTGCAATTGGAGAAAAAAATGAAAAGTCAGGAGGAGAGCCTAAGGGTGCTTTGGGACAACATGAAACGAAACAACATACGAATAATAGGGGTACCAGAACAACAGAAGGATGAACAAGGATTAGAAAACCTATTAGAAGAAATAATATCAGAAAACTTCCCTGAGGTGGGGAAGAAAAAAGTCACGCAAGCCCAGAGAGTCCCAAACAAGGTGAACCAAAAAAAAACCCACACCAAGACACATCATAATTACCATGGCAAATGTTCAGGACAAAGAGAGAATCCTACAGGCTGCAAAAGAGAGACGGAAAGTTACATACAAGGGATCTCCCATTAGATTGTCAAATGATTTCTCAACAGAAACACATCAGGCCAGAAAAGAATGGACAGAAATTTACAAAGTGATGCAAAGCAAAGGACTGAATCCAAGAATACTCTATCCAGCAAGGCTATCATTCAAACTTGAAGGGGAAATAAGAAGCTTCACAGACAAAAAAAGGCTAAGGGAGTTTATTACCACCCAGCCAGCAATGCAAGGAATGCTAAAGGGACTGGTATAAAAATAAGAAATAAAAAGCTCAGAAAGAAAACAGCCACACAAAAACAGAAATGGCTACAAACAAGTACCTTTCAATAATAACTTTAAATGTAAACGGACTAAATGCTCCAAACAAAAGATATCGAGTGGCTGAATGGATAAAAAAAACATGACCCATACATCTGCTGTCTACAAGAAACCCACCTCCTTAGAAGGGACTCACACAGCCTGAAAGTGAAAGGATGGAAAAATATCTTTCAGGCAAATGGAAAGGAAAAGAAAGCTGGGGTAGCAATACTTATATCGGACAAAATAGACCTCAAAGTGAAGGCCATAACAAGAGATAAGGAAGGCCACTTCATAATACTAAAGGGATCAATACAACAAGAAGATATAACTCTGGTAAACATATATGCACCCAATGCAGGAGCACCCAAATTCATAAAAAAACTCCTGGAAGATATCAAAGGAGAGATCCACAACAATACAATCATAGTAGGGGACTTTAATACACCACTGACAACACTGGATAAGCCCTCTAGACAAACAATCAGCAAAGATACAGCAATCCTAAATGACTCACTAGATCAGATGGACTTAATAGACATCTTCAGAACACTTCACCCCAAAGCCAGGGAATATACATTCTACTCAAATGCTCATAAGACATATTCAAAAATAGACCATATATTGGGTCACAAGCAAAGTATCCCCAAATTCAAGAAGATTGAAATCATAAAAAGCGTCTTCGCAGACCACGATGGCATAATATTAGAAATAAACTACAATAAAAACAACCCAAAGTACTCAAACACCTGGAAGCTGAATAGCATGCTATTACATATTGATTGGGTTACCAATGAAATCAAAGAAGAAATTCGAAACATCCTGGAAACTAATGATAATGAAAACACAACAATCCAAAACCTATGGGACACAATGAAAGCAGTCCTGAGAGGGAAGTTTATAGCTCTACAGGCCTATCACAAAAAAAACAAGAAAAAATGGTAGTAAATCAGCTAACTCTACAACTCAAAGAATTAGAAAGAGAGCAACAAGAAAACCCCAGATTGAGCAGAAGGAAGGAGATAATAAAGATTAGAGCAGAAATAAATGACATAGAGACCAAAAAAACAATACCGAAAATCAATGAAAACAAGAGCTGGTTCTTTGAAAGGATAAACAAGATTGACAAACCTCTAGCCAGACTCACCAAGAAGCAAAGAGAGAGGACCCAAATAAACAAAACCAGAAACGATAGAGGCGAAATAACCACAGACCCCACAGAAATACTAATGATTGTTAAAAAAAATACTATGGACAGCTCTACTCCAACAAATTAGACAGCCTGGAGGAAATGGACAAATTCCTAGAAAAATACAACATTCCAAAACTCAATCAGGAAGAATCTAAAAATCTCAACAGGCCAATAACTATGGAAGAAATTGAAGCAGTCATCAAAAGGCTTCCAGCAAACAAAAGCCCAGCACCAGACGGCTTCACAGGGGAGTTTTACCAAACATTCAAGGAAGAACTAAAACCTATCCTCCTCAGACTACTACAAAAAATTCAAGAGGAAGGAACACTTCCAAGCTCATTCTATGAAGCCAGCATCACCCTAATACCAAAACCAGGTAAAGACAACACAATGAAAGAGAATTACAGGCCAATATCCCTCATGAACCTTGATGCCAAAATCCTCAACAAAATCTTAGCAAATCGGATCCAGCAGTACATCAGAAAGATCATACACCATGACCAAGTAGGATTTATCCCAGGGATGCAAGGATGGTACAATATCCGCAAATCAATAAACGTGATACATCACATAAACAAATTGAAAGAAAAAAACCACATGGTCATATCAATTGATGCAGAAAAAGCATTTGACAAAATTCAACACCCATTTTTGATAAAAGCTCTCAGCAAGGTGGGAGTAGTAGTATCATACCTCAACATAATAAAAGCCATATATGACAGGCCCACAGCCAACATCATACTCAATGGACAAAAACTAACACCATTTCCCCTAAGAACAGGAACAAGGCAGGGATGTCCCCTCTCACCACTCCTGTTCAACATAGTACTGGAAGTGTTAGCCATTGCAATTCGGCAAGAAGAAGAAATAAAAGGCATCCAAATTGGAAAAGAGGAAGTAAAACTGTCCTTATTTGCAGACGACATGATATTATACATACAAAACCCTAGAGACTCCATCAAAAAGCTACTAGACTTAATACATGAATTTGGCAATGTAGCAGGATACAAAATTAACCCCAAGAAATCTGAGTCATTTCTATACACCAATAGTGAACTTTCAGAAAGAGAGATTATAAAAACAATCCCGTTTACCATCGCACCAAAAAAATTAAGCTACCTAGGAATAAACTTAACTAAAGTGGTAAAAGACCTCTACTCAGAAAACTACAGGACGTTGAAAAAAGATATAGAGGAAGACATTAACAGATGGAAGAACATACCGTGTTCATGGATTGGTAGAATCAACATCGTTAAAATGTCCATACTACCCAAAGCAATCTATAAATTCAACGCACTTCCCATTAAAATACCAACGGCATACTTCAGAGATCTAGAACGAACTCTCCAAAAATTCATCTGGAATAAAAAAAGAACCCGAATAGCTACAGCAATCCTGAAAAAGACCAAAGTAGGTGGGATCTCAATTCCAGATATCAAGTTGTATTACAAAGCCACTGTTCTCACAACTGTGTGGTACTGGCACAAGAATAGGCATATAGATCAATGGAACAGAATAGAGAGCCCAGAAATCGGCCCGAAACAATATGCTCAATTAATATTTGACAAAGGAGGCAAGAACATACAATGGAGCCAAGATAGTCTCTTCAATAAATGGTGTTGGGAAAATTCGACAGATATATGCAAGAAAATGAAACTAGACCACCAACTTACACCATTCACAAAAAATAAACTCAAAATGGATAAAGGACTTGAATGTACGACAGGAAACCATAAAAATTCTAGAAGAATCCAAAGGCAACAAAATCTCAGACATATGCCGAAGAAATTTCGTCACTGATACTGCTCCTAGGGCACTTGAAACTAAAGAGAAAATGAACAAATGGGACTACATCAAAATAAAAAGCTTCTGCACAACAAAAGAAACCATCAACAAAACAACGAGAAAACCCACTGTGTGGGAAAACATATTTGCCAATGTCATATCTGATAAGGGCCTAATCTCCAAAATCTATAGGGAACTCATACAACTTAACAAAAGGAAGATAAACAATCCAATCAAAAAATGGGCAAAGGACCTAAATAGACACCTTTCAAAAGAGGACATTCAGAAAGCCAAGAGACATATGAAAACATGCTCAATGTCACTAATCATCCGAGAGATGCAAATCAAAACAGCAATGAGGTACCACCTCACACCTGTCAGATTGGCTATGATCAACAAATTAACAAACGACAAGTGCTGGAGAGTATGTGGAGAAAAAGGAACACTTGTGCACTGCTGGTGGGAATGCAGACTGGTGCAGCCACTATGGAAGACAGTATGGAGTTTCCTCAAAAAACTGAAAATGGAACTCCCATTTGACCCTGTGATCCCACTTCTAGGAATATATCCCAAGAAACCAGAAACACGAATCAGAAAGGATATATGCACCCCTATGTTCATAGCAGCACAATTCACCATAGCTAAGATCTGGAAACAGCCTAGGTGTCCATCAGTTGATGAATGGATTAGAAAACTGTGGTACATCTACACCAAGGAATACTATGCTGCTCTAAAAAGGAAGGAACTCTTACCATTTGCAACGTCATGGATGGAACTGGAGAGCATTATGCTAAGTGAAATAAGCCAGTCGATGAAGGAAAAATACCACATGATCTCACTCATTCATGGATAATAGAGACCATTATAAAATTTTGAACAATAATAGATACAGAGGCAGAGCTGCCTCAAACAGATTGTCAAACTGCATCAGGAAGGCCGGGGAAGGTTGGGGGGCAGGAGGTAGGGGGGTAAGAGATCAACCAAAGGACTTGTATGCATGCATATAAGCATAACCAGTGGACATAAGACATTGGGGGATAGGGGAGGCTAGGGGACTGTCTAGGGCGGGGGGATAAAATGGACACATATGTAATATCCTTTGTAATACTTTAAGCAATAAATTAAAAAAATAAATAAATAAATAAATAAAATAAATAAAGGAAGCTGTCAGCCAATTCCTTTGCAAAAACGAACCTCTGCTCCCCTCATGTGGCCTTTTAAAGAATAACACCTGGTGCTTCTGTCCGTGGTGCTGAAATGTTAGCTAATGTCCTGTGAATTTGATGAAAAATTCTACCCAAAAAACCACAAACAAACAAACAAAAAACAAAACCTACAGAAAACCCTACAAAATCACCGAGGCTGTCCAGGGTGCAATTATTCCTTCCCTGGATGGACTGAGGTCACGGGTCTGGCTTTTGCACCCCTTCCTGTCCCAGCCCTGCCAAGGGAAGCCTTGGCTGCTTCACTGACATGGGGAAGCTGTGCGTTCACTAATTCAGTCCGTAACCTAGAGGCTGCCATGATTGGAGCAGTCAGTCCTGGGGAGGCCGCCGTTAACAAGGCAGCCAGTACCGCACCGGTCTCCTTTCCTGAGGCAGCCAGTCAGCCGCGGCCATTGTGATTGCGGCAGCCAGTGCCTTGGATGACACCATTATGGAGGCAGCCAGTCTGTGCAGTGAGGTGCAGGGGTATCGGGAGAAGGTGTTATTCCCACTAGACTCAGCGGCCTCTGTAGGGCATTCCTGAGGCAGTCCTTTCCCTGTAGGCGGCCATTATTGATGCTGTCAGTACCAGGGAGGCTGTTGTTGATGGCAGCTCCAGATGCAGGTTATCATGGGAACATGGTAGTACCACGAGAAAAAAATTCATCTTAAACCTTTGTGTTGAAACCCAGTGTGTTTTTAAAAAATATATTTTTATTGATTTCAGAGATGAAGGGAGAGGGAAAGAGATGGAAACATCAATGATGAGAGAGAATCATGGATCCGCTACCTCCTGTATCCCCCCCATCCCCACTGTGTATTGAGACAAAAACCCCGGCATGTGCCCTGCCCTGGAACCGAACCAGGGACCCTTCAATTTGCAGGCTGACATTCTCCCCACTAAGGCACACTGGCCAGGGCCACAGTTGGTTTTTTTAGAAAGATACATTTCTACTATTTCAGAGAGAAAGATCAGTGATCAGTGATCATCCTAGATTGGCTGCCTTCTGCCAGAAGAAAGAGTGACATGTGTTCTCATCAGCTAAGCGTAAGGAATATCCCTGGCCAGTGTTGTTCGCTGGTTAGAACTTCGGATGCCCAGGGATGGGTCTCTGGTGGGATTCCTGGTCTAGAGCACATACCTGGGACGCAGGTTTTATGGCCAGCCCCGGTCTGGGCTCCTGTGGGAGCCAAAGATCCATGTGTCTCTTGCATATTCATGTTTGCTTTTTGTTTCTTCTCTTTCCCCTCCTTCCATTCCTCCCTCCCTTCTTCCCTCTCTCCCTCCCTACCTCCCTCCATCCCTCCCTCCCTCCCTCCCTCCCTCCCTCCCTCCCTCCTTCTCTCTCTGTAAAAAGCATATCCTGTGGTAAGAATTAACAAAAACGTACACAAGAAAAAAGTACAAAATGGAAAAGATTTGGAGGCTGTGAAAAAGCAGCATACCCCTAAAGAAAGGCACCATGATGAGCAGAGCATTCAGCTATGCTGATGTTTTTCCTTGCGATGTGTCTATAAGATAAAAATAAAATGTCCGACTGTCCCTCAGCTGGCAAGGTCCTGAGAGAACACGAGGAGGCCACTCTAGCGCGGTCCTTGCAGGGTCTCCCAAGCCACCACGTTAGGGGCGAGGATCTCGGTGGGCGAGTCGGGGAGGAGCAGGGGAAAGCGAGGGGTGAAGGAGGTGGGGAATGGACAGAGGAGGGTCTTGCACGTGCTCCCCTGTCCTGCCTTGTGTCGCTTCTGCGAGAGTCACCCACAATGGGAAGATGCGAGCAGACTCAGCTGGTGTCGGTGACCAAGGGACACACAGACCAAGGGACAGACAGATAATCGAGGCCGCAGTGGCCTGTAGAGGTTGACATCCGGGAAGGGACATTACCTCCACAGGAAGAATAGCTCCCTCAGAGGAAGTATTGTTTTCCCAAATGAAGGAGCAATTCATTCACAACATAAGTGGTCCACATACAGGAAAGTGCAGTTCCCCTACAGGAAGAACGTTTCCTCACAGGAAGTTTGTTTCCCCCACAGGAAGAGGCGTTCTCCCACAGGAAGTTTCCATTCCCTCAGAGGTAGTTGTGATTCCCTCACAGGAAGGTAGGTCAACAAACAGGAAAGTGCATTTCCCTCACAGGAATCTGACACACCCTCACAGGAAGAGTCATCCGCACACAGGAAAGTGCATGTCCACAAAAGGAAGAAGGGATTCTAAAACAAAAGAGACACTACCCCACAGGAAAATGTGTTCCTACACGGGAAGGGACACTTCCCCTACAGGAAGGAGTGTTTGCGTCTGGTAGTTTTATTTCCAAAAGGAAGTTGATTTTTCATATATGTAAGATAGGTCAGCACACAGGAACGAGTACGTCCCACAAAGAATGAACTGTCTACACACGGAGGTACATTTCCTAGAGAGGAAGAATGGTTCCCCAGAGGAAGTTTGTTTCCACACATGAATGTGTGATTCATTCGCAGCATAATAGGTGCGCATACAGGAGAGTGCATTTCCCCAAAAGAATAAGGTTTCTTCAAAGGAAAATAGTTTTCCCTATAGGTATAGGCGTTCTCCAACAGGAAGTTTTGATTCCCGCACAGGAAGTTGCATTTCCCCCACAGGAAGAGAGATCGACAACAGGAAAGGGCATTTCCCCCACAGAAAAATGGGACGCTATCACAGGAAAAGAGATCCGCTCAAGGTTAAGTGCATTTTCCCCACAGGAAGCAGGGTCCCTAAAACAAAAGGTACACTCACCCACAACAATATGGGTTCCTACATTACAAGGGTCATTTCCACCACAGGAAGGAGGGTTCACAGTCGGAAAATTTTGTTTCTACAAGAAGATGGCTTTCCATCAGTGGAAATAGTTCTGCACTCAGGATCCTGCATGTCCTGTAAAGAATGAAGTGTGTACACACCAGAAGTGATATTACCTCCAGAGGAAGAATAGTTCCCCCAGTGGAAGTATTTTTCCCCCACATGAGGAAATGTTCTTCACAGCATAATAAGTCCGCATTTTTGGAAAGTGCATTTCCTACATAGCAGGAAGCATGTCTCAAAGGAAGGTAGTTTCCCCGCAGGAAGAGGTGCTCTCAAAACGGAAAGGATGCTCGCACAAATAGGGGCCATTTCTTCACAGGAAGAGAGATCTGCACAAAGGAAATTGCATTTCCCCTTAAGGAGGAAGGGTTCCTACAATGGAAGGATAACTCCCCAGTAGGAAAATCAGTTCTCATTTCGGATGGGACATTTCCCAACAGGAAGGAGGGTTCACAATTCAGAAGTTTGGTTTCCACACGGGATGTTGCGTTTCCATTACAGGTCGAAAGCTCTGCACACAGGAAAGTGCATTTCCCCCACAGTACGTTGGCTTCCCAAAGCAGAAGGAAAATTTCAACCAAAGGACAAAAGCTTCCCCACCGTAAGTTTGGTATCCCCACAGGAAGATGGATTCCAACACAGGAAAATCGGTTTGGATAATGAAAAGTGCATTTCACACACGGGAAAAAGGGTTTCCTTGGAACAAGTGAATTTCCCCCACAGGAATAGTTCTTCTCCCACAGGAAGTTTCATTTCCACCACACCAATATGCACCTCCCTCACATGAAAATAGTTTCACACAAAAGAGAATGCAGTTCCCACACTAGAAATAGGATTCTCACAAAAAATTTGCAATACCCTCAAAGGAAGTTGGGATTCGCTCAAAGGAAGATACATATGCAAACAGGAAAGTGCATGTCCCACAAAGGGTGAAGTGTTCAGACACAGAAAGGGACATTTCCCCCAGAGGAAGAATGGATCCCTCAGAGGAAGTATTGTTTCCCCAAGTGAAGGAGCCATTCATTCAGAGCATAATCGGTAAGCATACTGGATATTGCAGTTCCCCTACAGGAAGAAGGTTTCCTCACAGGGTGTTCATTTCCCCCACAGGAATAGGTGTTCTCTAACAGGAAGTTTCCATTCCCCCACAGGAAGGTGCGAGTCCCTCACTGCAAGATAGGTCCACAAACAGGAAAGTGCATTTCCCACACTGGAAGTTGAGACGCCCTCACAGGAAGAGTCATCCACACACAGTAAAGTGCATTTCCCCCACATGAAGAACGTTTCCTCAAAGGAAGTTTGTTTCCCCTATAGGTAGAGGCGTTCTCCAACAGGAAGTTATGATTCCCCCACAGCAAGGTGCGATTCCCTCACAGGAGGACAGGTCCACAACAGGAAAGTGCATTTCCCCCAGAGAAAAATGGGACGCTTTCACAGGAAAAGAGATCCGCACACAGGAACATGCATTTCAGCAACAGAAAGTAGGGTTCCTAAAACAATAGGGACACTCTCTCATATAATATGTTTTCCTACAGCCAGCGGACATTTCCCCCACAGGAAGGAGTGTTCACCATGGGAAAGGGATAGAGATGGAAACATCAATATTTCCCGGGAGCCGGTCCATCCTGCTGTTTCAAGTGATCTGGCATATATGATATACTGTTCTTAATATGTTTGCTCACCTTCTTGGCCCTATGTGCTTTAACCAAGGTCACCTCTTTGAGAAAGGTTGTTTCCCCAGGTAGGTTTTCTCCCCTGAAGTTAGGGAGGGAATTAACCCCCTTAACTAAGTGCCATGTGGGTAATTATTCACATTAACTACGAACAATCATGCTTAAGCTACATAATATTTACTCCCTGGAATGGAGATAAGAAAAGCCCTAACCTTTGGAATAGAGATTGATAGGATTGGAATCAACTGCTATAAATACAGATGTAACAAGACAACAAGAGACAGAACTTAGAAGACAGAACCAAAAGACACAGAACCTAGACACAGAACCTACACAGAACCTACGGACAGAAGAAATTAGCTGGAGAGAACATGTCAAATGATCCTGGACAGAAACTGGCCAAAGAACCTAGAGACAGAACCTAGTGAGAGAACATGGCAAAAGATCCTGGACAGAAACTGGCCACAGAACCTAGATACAGAACCTACACAGAACCTAGACACAGAACCTACACAGAACCTAGAGACAGAAGAACTTCGCTGGAGAGAATATGGCAAAAGATCCTGGACTGAACCTGAGTACAGAAATTGGCAAGGAATCCTCGCACCTTCCTATTTCTAGTCACCTGACTACAACCTGGTGACTGAACCTGGCTGGAGAACCTAGCAAGAGAACATGAACACAGAACCTGGCTGGATATCCTAACCAAAACTTCGCTGGAGATCCTGAACAGAACTTGGCTGGAGATCCTGGCTAGAGATCCTGGCTAGGCTGCTGATCAACTGAACGCTGTCTCTGTGTCATTCCTTCTTCGCTGACTCCGTCCACAACTTTGGGGACCCCTGGACCTGCTGGGGTTGGACCCCAGCATCTGGTGCCAGAACCGGGACCTCTAGGTAAGCCCCACTCTCGGGATGGATAGGACTCTACCGTAGGAAGAGGGTGGATAGTCTTCGCCGACTCCATCCACACCTTTGGGAAACCCTGGAACAGGATTCCCCTAGGTAAGACCCCCCCCAATGAGAACCCCCACATTCAGGACTCATAAGACTCCACCAGGGTACTGCAGACCCCCCTATAGAGGATAAGTAGGGTAAGAAGGTGGATAGTACAGAACTTAGATTGAGAAGATGTGCCATACTGAGTCCAAAGAAAGAAGACTCTGTATTGATTCTAAGATTGAGAAGATGTGCCATACTGAGACCAAAGAAAGAAGACTCTGTATTGATTCTTAGATTGAGAAGATGTGCCATACTGAGTCCAAAGAAAGAAGACTCTGTATTGATCTTTAGATTAGGAAGATGTGCCATACTGAGTCTAAAGAAATAAGACTCTGTATTGATCTTTGAACACATATGCTTGCTAGCAGAGGAATTAAGGTTACACCCAGTCAGACAGAACGTTTTATACAAGAAGTATGTCCATGCTTTTCTGAGGAAGGAAAGGTAAATGGAAAGGCATGGGAGGAGGTAGGCCCAAGGAGCCTTATCCTTAACCCCACTGCAGTCTTTCCACCGCAGGAAAGTGCAGGATTGGCTAGCTCTCCCTGGGGTGATAGATCAGGACTAAGGTAATAGCGGAAAGCGCCGATCCTACTCTTAAAATGGATACAAGAGAGCATTTGGGGTTTTTCTTTTTAATGCCTGCTTTTAAAAAATAAAAAAGGGGGAATATGCCTGAAGCCGGTCCATCCTTGCTGTTTCAAGGGACCTGGCATATATGGCATACTGTTCTTAATATGTTTGCTCACCTTTTTGGCACTATGTGCTTTAACCAAGGTCACCTCTTTGAGAAAGATTGTTTCCCCAGGGAGGGAATTTCCCCTGAAGTTAGGGAGGGAATAAACCCCCTTAAGTAAGTGCCAGGTGGGTAATTAGTCACTTTAACTACGAACAATCATGCTTAAGCTACATAATCTTTACTCCCTGGAATGGAGATAAGAAACGCCCTAACCTTTGTAATAGAGATTGATAGGATTGGAATCAACTTGTATAAATACAGATGTAACAAGACAACAAGAGACATAACTTAGAAGACAGAACCAATAGACACAGAACCTACACAGAACCTAGAGACAGAAGAACTTCGCTGGAGAGAACATGGCCACAGAACGTAGAGACAGAACCTAGTGAGAGAACCTGGCTGAAGAACCTAGAAACAAATCCTGGCTACACAACCTGGATAGAACATGGCAAGAGAACCTGACTAGAACCTGGTGACTGAACCTGGCTGGAGAACCTGGACAGAACCTGGCTGGAGAACCTAGTGAGGTAACATGGCTACAGAACCTTGCTGGAGAACCCGGAGAACCTAGCAAGAGAACATGGACACAGAACCTGGCTGGAGATCCTAACCAGAACATTGCTGGAGATCCTGAGCAGAACCTCTCTGGAGATCCAGACCAGAACTTGGCTGGAGATCCTGGCTAGGCTGCTGATCAACTCAACACTGTCTCCGTGTCCTTCCTTCTTCGCCGACTCTGTCGACGCTTTTGGGAACCCCTGGACCTGCTGGGGTTGGACCCCGGCAAATGATGAGAGAGAATCATGGATCAGCTGCCTCCTGTATCACCCCCTCCCCACTGGGGATCCAGCCTGCAACGAGGGCATGTGCCCTGACCGGGAATCAAACCAGGGACCCTTCAATACACAGGTTGACACTCTCCCCACTGAGGAACACTGGCCAGGGCCACAGTGGTTTTTTCTTAGAAATATGCATTTCTACTATTTCAGAAAAGAAGAAAGATCAATGATGAGTGATCATCCTAGATTGGCTGCCTTCTGCCAGAAGAAAGAGTGGCATGTGTTCTCATATGCTCAGCAGAAGGAATAGGCCCTGGCCAGTGTTGTTCACTGGTTAGACCTTCGGATGCCCAGGGAAGGGTCGCTGGTGGGATTCCAGGTCCAGAGCACATACCTGGGATGCAGGCTTCATTGCCTGCCCCGGTCTGGGCTCCTGTGGGAGCCAAAGATCCATGTGTCTCTTGCATATTCATGTTTGCTTTTTTGTTTCTTCTCTATCCCCACCCTCCCTCCCTCCCTCTGTCTGTAAAAAACATATCCTCTGGTAAGAATTAACCAAAACATAAACAAGAAAAACGTACAAAGAAGGAAAAGATTTGGAGGCTGTGAAAAAGCAGCATACCCCTAAAGAAAGGCACCATGATGAGCGGAGCATTCGGCTCCGCTGATGTTTTTCCACGGAATGTGTCTATAAGATAAAAATAAAATGTCTGAGTGTCTCTCAGCTGGCCAGATCCTGACACAACAGGACGAGGCCATTCTAGCGTGGTCCTTGCAGGGTCTCCCAAGCCACCACGTTGGGGCGAGGCTCTGCGGCGGGGGGCGAGGCCAGGAGGAGCAGAGGAAAGCGAGGCGTGAAGGAGGCGGGGAATGGACAGAGGAGGGTCCTGCACGTGCTCCCCTCTACTGCGTTGTGTCGCTGCTCCCAGAGTCCCCCCCACTGAGAAGATGGGAGCAGACTCACCCGGTGTCAGTGACCGAGGGACATACAGGCTGAGGGACACACAGACTGAGGGACACATAGACCGAGGGACACAGAGACCGAGGGACACACAGATAATCGAGGCCGCAGTGGCCTGGAGAGGTGACATCCGGGAACCTGTGACCACTGTGTTGGTTCCTTTTATCCTCCCAGATGTACCTTCTCAGAGGTTTTTGACTCCAGAACCCTGGATTCCAGTTCCACAGACAGCACCTACTTCATGGTGACTCTGCCCAAGACCCAAGACCTCTCTGGACAACCATTCACACATCAGTTGTTTGGAAAGTGATCTCAAACTTATTCTATATAGTTATTGCATGTATGAAAAATAAATCAGAGCCAAGCAGTCATCTGTTTGATGTATTATACATTTGTATCATACATACATTTTAGTTTAGAAAATGACATTTCTCATTCAAAGTTGCCTTCCTAAGTGTAATTAAGTGAGCATGTTAAAAACTTTGTAAGAGTGAATGTTTTACTTGGCAAATGTTTAGAAACTTGGTAAGTATTACTGTGTATCGCTGCCCAAGGAACTGTTGGGGGTCATGTGTTGTCACCAAAGCAGAATGTTTGCTCAATGACTGGTCCCCTTGTTGAGACAACCTTCATGGTTTTCCCTTCATTCTGTTATGAACCTATAGGCAGAAGGTAGAATTAGGCTTGTACTGATGCCACAGCTCCCACCTGCTGTGATGATGGAAACAGGCCTGATGCTCCAAGCATCATGAGAACACCAGCAAGCGAGGCTCAATGACTGAGCGTTGACCTATGAACCAAGAAGTCCCCTTGATTCCTGGTAAGGGCACCCCCATCACCTGATTGTTTCTCTTTGTCTCCCTGTCCCTCTGTGTCTCAGATCAAGAACAACAGATTTAAAATAAAACTGGAAACTGTCCAATCTGCTCCTATCCTCCTCCCAAAAGGTATCAGATTTTACTGAAAACACCCACCACTTGTCTTCCTTAGTCATCGTGAGAATTCCAGTTCATGAATGTTCAGAGCATCTCAGTTTCAAACGTGCGTGCACATCTACACCCAAACAGCGGAGCTTCGCATCCTGGAGAATTTTCCATTTCCTTCCAAAGGAAGTGAGATGTCTCACACTGGAAATGGAAACAAATGGTAGGAAAAGCTGGGCATGGAGATCAAGGCTAATCATTGCAACCTGGGAATGATGTACTCAACAAATCACAGCATGAATAGTCAAACCAGAACATTCCTGTACGTGGAGGTTTGGGCACGGGGACACCAACATTTTTAATGTGAATGAGCACTTGATTGTGCAAAGCTTTCCTTCCCCCCCTGAGAGATACTCAGCAGAGGTGCTGAGCCACTTGGAAATGTGTGCTGTTTCAATGCGATGCTGGGGGTGGGGGTTTGCCCCTCCTGGCCTGAGCGAGAGAGCCCACCTTCCAATGTGCACAGGGCCCCTGCTTGGGTGTCAACAGCTCCATGACTGTGGGCTGGCTCCTCCCGAGTCCGCTGAGACCCACAGAAAACAATATCCCAACTGGCAGATTTCTCCTGGTCCTGAGGTGTTTCAGGATTGGGTTAATGAGGGAAAACACAAGTATGAAGGTGTGGCTCAAAGGTTGCTTCTGAGAGTTTCAGGTCACCCACCCAAGCCCTCAGTCATTGGAGGGAATGAGGTTTCAATTCTTCACATAGAAATGCCATCATTTTTTAAAATATATTTTTTATTGAGCTCAGATAGAAAGGGAGAGGAAGCGGGGGGAGACGAGAGAGAGAGAGAGAGAGAGAGAGAGAGAGAGAGAGAGAGAGAGAGAGAGAGAAACATCCATGATGACAGAGAATCATGGATCCGCTGCCTCTTGCAGGCCCCACACTGGGCATCAAGCCCACAACCCGAGCATGTGCCCTGATCAGGAATTGAACCCTGACCTCCTGGTTCATAGGTCGATGATCAAGCACTGAGCCACACCAGCCGGGCAGGAGAGGGAAGGTCATGGTCCCAGTTCGTGGGTTTGGTGACCCCTTCAGGAGCTCTCCTCCTGGAACAGGTGCAGTGCTATGTCCCTCAGGCTGAGGGGTGACGGGCCCTCACCGCGTGGGCCTGCTCCCTGCATTGATGTCCGTCTGCTCTGTTGTAAGAAAAGAGGGGCCTCTGGTTGCTGTGGCCCCCTCGCCTCCCCAAGCAGAGGCTACCTGTTCCCTGGAGCCTCGCTGGACTCCCACCCATGGGCCCATGATCATCAGTGCCCCAGGCCTCGCTGGACATTACCTGTGAACCGGTGGCCAGGAATGACCGACACGGCCTGCCTGCTCTGCTCACGCGGGTCCATGCCCCATCAGACTCCCCATAAGAAACGTGCAGTGAAGGATTTCAGACGGGTCAGGGTAGGGTTAGACCCGCGGACCCAGGTACAAGGCCAGCACCAGGAGCTGCTGCGAGGAGGGCTTCGCACACACTGTGAGGTGAGGTTCCCCCAGCAGCTCTCAGCAGGGTGGCGAGGGCCTGTGTCCTGGTAACTCGCAGTGCCGCCTGCCCAGGCTCAGTGGGAGGGGGTGGCCACGGGGAGGAGCATGCCTGACCCCACGCCTCCTGCTCAGGCAGCCGAGTCCACGCAGAACAGTGGGGCTGCGCGAGCTCTAAACTGGCTCCCGGGCCCCACGCCCTCTGCCTCCCTTGTCCACCTCAAGGCCGGGCAGACGCTGTTCACCGAGAGACGCACGTTTTAGCCACCTGAGCCAGAGGCGCCGGTGCTGACCCCACTCTGAATGACACTCCAAAGCCTGGGTCACCCTCCCGCTTTATAGCTTGGAAAGGGGCACAGAGACTTTGGGGGTCTTGCCTTAGGACACACAGTTGTGAGGGCAGAGCTGAGACTCAAACCCTTGTGGGCAGACCTGGCGCCCTCATGCTGTGCCCCAGGTGAGATGCCGATGCTACTGAGGCAGCAAGAAGGGTGAGGGCGACCAGTGCCCAGACTGAGGCAGCACAGGTGTGTTCACAGGCACACGGGCACTCACACACACACATGCACACACACACACCCACCTGTACACACCCTCTCTGGCTTTCACCTCTGAGGCTACAGAGGTCTGAGGAATCAGGGGCGGAGCCAGGAGAAGCCAAGGGGTTGTTGGGGTCCTATTCATGTTCCTGGTGAGTCTGTCTCAATCCCTCTCCCTGGCAGGAACCTCACTGGACTGATGCCAGATTCCTACCTTCCCGGGTTCAGGTCTGTGGCTGAGCATTCTTTGAGGCCCTCCTGGAACTCTGCTTTCAGTGATGAGGGGAATGAGGCATGTCGGCTTCAGGTTTGTCTGGACACAAACTTTATTAAAACGAGGCCAAAAACACCATGAGGGACATTGGTGTTGACATCCCCATAGCACTTAAGGAACTGTTTGTCTATTGCCTCTCCTCTTGAAAGTGGAGGATGTTTGACCAGTTTCTTCTGTACTAAGTACACTCTTGGGGAAGCAAAGGAGCCAGCAGGCTTCCTCTGAAGCCCCGTCAGAGCTGGGAAATGAGGTATGTGGTGCCTACACTTGCCCTGTGGCTGCTGAGGTGCAATTTAGGGCTCATGATGCATCCTCCATGCAAACACCGGGCTTCTTCCCTGAG
Organism: Myotis nattereri; assembly: GCF_964212035.1. Taxonomy (NCBI): domain Eukaryota; kingdom Metazoa; phylum Chordata; class Mammalia; order Chiroptera; family Vespertilionidae; genus Myotis; species Myotis nattereri. The sequence goes on along the minus strand of NC_138094.1, from coordinate 43,415,183 downwards.
TGTGTCCTCTGGTGTCGGATGAGATTGTACTGAAGTGTAAAGCCTCGCCCACACTCCCTGCAAACATATGGCTTTTCCCCAGAGTGTGTCCTCTGGTGTTTGATGAAATTGGACTTAAGTGTAAAGCCTCGCCCACACTCCCTGCACACATATGGCTTCTCCCCTGAGTGTGTCCTCTGGTGATTGATGAGATCAGACTTCTGTGTAAAGCCTCGCCCACACTCCCTGCACACATATGGCCTCTCCCCTGTGTGTGCCCTCTGGTGTCTAATGAGATTATACTTCACTGTAAAGCCTCGCCCGCACTCCCTGCACTCAAATGGCTTCTCCCCTGAGTGTGTCCTCTGGTGTCTGATGAGATGTGACTTCTGTGTAAAGCCTTGCCCACACTCCCTGCAAACATAGGGCTTCTCCCCTGAGTGTGTCCTCTGGTGTCTGATGAGAGGTGACTTATCTGTAAAGCCTCGCCCACACTCACTACACACATAGGGCTTCTCTCCTGAGTGTGTCCTCTTGTGTATGATTAGAGTTGACTTATCTCTAAAGCCTCCCCCACACTCCCTGCAAACATGGGGCTTCTCCCCTGAGTGTGCCCTCTGGTGTCTGATGAGATGTGACTTCTTTGTAAAGCTTCGCCCACACTCCCTGCACACATATGGCTTCTCCCCTGAGTGTGTCCTCTGGTGTGTGTCGATATGTGACTTATCACTGAAGCCTTGCCCACACCCTCCATGCTTGATTGTTACAATTTTTGACATTCTTACTTCCACAAATAATTTGCCTGTGTTCTTTGCGTTAACATTCTGGCCTGTGCTGGGCTCTTCCTCCATTATTTTCTCAGGTTCACTGGAGCTCCCTGTTTGTCCGTTGGGAGGCTTGAAAGAGGCCCTTGAAGTTCCCCTGTGCCTGATCCTTTTAAGCAAAGGTTTGGACCTCCATTTGACCTCTTGACCTTCAGCTTTGTCATTCCAGCCATGTGGACCAGTCTGTTGCTGCTGCTGTTGATTCTGACGCTCTGGGCCAGCTTCCTCCGCCTGGATGTGCTTTACTGCAGATGCTCCTGACAGAATCTCAGAGGGGTGATTGCGTTTCACATGTTGGCTGAGGAATGTCCGACTGGAGAAGGCCACAGAGCAGGAGGGACATGGGTGGACCTCTGGCTTTGGTTCTGCTGGAGAAGAAAGTTTTGGTCAGGGCAGGTGTGGGCAAGCCTGCCTGTGCCGTACGCTCTGTCTCCTGGTAAGACCCGTCCCCGGAATCATTCTAGCTGTGTTGACAGTGCAAGCTCTGCCTCCCACAAAGTGTTCCTTCACTGTCTACTTTTCTTTTTCTTTGTCTGCACTACTCTTCTTCAGAAATCCAGAGACCCCATATCAAAAGTCTTTTCTACAGCCCTGGCCAGTGTGGATCAGTGGATAGAGCCTCAGCCTGTGGACGGAAAGGTCCTGGGTTTGATTCCCATCAAGAGCATGTTGCCGAAACCGGTTTGGCTCAGTGGATAGAGCGTCGGCCTGCGGACTGAGAGGTCCCAGGTTCGATTCCGGTCAAGGGCATGTACCTGGGTTGCGGGTATATCCCCAGTGGGAGATGTGCAGGAGGCAGCTGATCGATGATTCTCTCTCATCGATGTTTCTAACTCTCTATCTCTCTCCCTTCCTCTCTGTAAAAAATCAATAAAATATATTAAAAAAAAAGAGCATGTGCCTTGGTTGCAGGCTTCTCCCCAGCCTGGGCCCTGGTCTGGGCGTGTGCAGGAGGCAGCCAGTCAATGTGTTTCTCTCACATCGACATTTCTCTTTGTCTTTCCTCCCTCTTCCATTCTCTCTGAATATCAATGGAAAAATATCCTCGGATGAGGATTGAAAAAAAAAAAGGTCTTACAGCTCAAGGACCATCAGAAGGCATTTCACTCCTTATATGGGTTGGACTATTGTGACCTTTCCATATACATGTATCTTCTAAGTCATGTTACAGAGAAAAACCACAGGCCTGGCCAGGTATCTCAGTGGTTGAGCATCAACCCATGAACCAGGACGTCACCAGTTTGATTCCTGGTCAGGGCACATGCCCAGGTTCTGTGCTCGATCCCAGCAGAAGGCAGCTGATCCATGTTGATATTTCTATCTCTCTCTTCATTTCCCTTCCTCTCTCTCTCAAATCACTAAAAATATTTAAAAATAGAGAAACCATAGACCCCAACTAGCAATTGCTTCTCTCTCAGTTTTCCACAAATCACAAAATGGAAATATGTCCTTCCTAACACAGTATTCCTACTTGGTTTCTTTCAGTGTTAGCCTACTTCAAATACACTACAAAGTCCTGTTTCAGAATATCTTTCCAACCATCCCCTAGCTAGTCTGGATCAGTAGATAGAGCGTCGCCTTGGGGACTCCAGGGTCCTGGATTTGATTCTAGTCAAGGGCACATACCTTGGTTGCTAGCTCAATCCCCAGCCCTGGTTGGGGTGTCTGTGGGAGACAAGCTATTGATGTTTCTCCCTCTGTCTGTCCCCCTTCTACTCTCTCTTAAAAAATAATCAGTGGAAAAATATCCTTGGGTGAGGATTAACAACCACAACAAAAATATTTCCCCAACCTGCTTCTTAAACTCCTGACTCCCATCTCTCTCCAGCCAGTCCGCCTTCCTCTCTCACTTGGAGTTGAAATAATCTCGGAGGGGATTCCCCACTGAAGTTTATTTCCCCAAAAAATTAACAAAGCATAGTTTTAGAACATGCCACTCTGCAGCTGAAAACTGCTCAGTTGTCCCGTCTCACTCAAGAAAGTCCCCAGTATCTCAGCTTGGATCATAGGCACTGTATTTCCCGGCTGCTAGGCATCTGTCCAACCTCTGTTCTTGCCCTCTGTACTGAGACTGAGACGGGAGTAGCCCTCAGCCAGCTCAACACCCCACCTCTTTCCTTCCCTGCACCAGCCACTCCCTCTGCCTGGGACCTTGTGACACAACTGTTGTAAATGTTGTCTCCTGAGAAAGCCTTCCCTTGACCTTTGCAATCCGACACACCCACCTTCCCCTCACACTGATCCCTAGGCACTTGTCCTGGGCCCGTTTTCTCCAAAGCGCTAACCACTGTGTGATATTAAGCACATGCACATATGTATGCCGGGGCTTCCCTCCTTCACCAACCAGCTGCTCAGGAGCAGTGATTCTGATCATCGTGTTAATCTGTATTTTCAGCTCCCAGAACCCTGTGTGGCACCGAGTAGGAATTCACATGACAAGTCACAAAATAATGAATGAATGCATGTTAACACACACATTTCATTTAGAAATATGCAGTAAATGAAGAAGAAACAGCTAAAGTGTTAAAAAAAAACAACAACCCCAAAACAACCACCTTGACGAGAGAGCTGGTTAAGTGCCTGAAACCTTTTTTTTTTTTTTTTTTTTTTTTTGCCTCTAATCCTTTCAGCACAATATGATGCCATGCATTTTGTGCATGAAGTATTTTTAAAAATGTAACACAAATTGGCCCTGGCCATTGTGGCTCAGTTGGTTGAGCATTGTCCCATTCACCCAGAGGTAGCCAGTTTGATTCCTGGTCAGGGCACATGTCAGGGTGGTGGACTTGATCCCCAGTAAGGAGAATGCAGGAGGCAGCAGATTGATATTTCTCTCCCTCTCCCTTCATCTCTGTCTCTAAAACCAATAAAAGCATATTTTTAAGAATTAGAACAAAAATAAAAATATTAAAATTATTCTTAAGAATCAAAGACCTATGTGATGAGCCATCAATTTCTGAAGCATCTGATTTGAAGCTTTGCTGACTCTAGAGTGGATTTTACTCTACTTGAGAGTTGGAGCATGAAAACTTCTAAGAATTCTTTCTTTCCATGTTGAAGAAGAGTGGTGCCCACCTCTCCCGGCCACAAGCTCTGTCTTCCACTTGCTGCCCCACTTGATGCCCAGCTTTTGGCCATACTCTTCTCCATACCAGACCAGCAGCTCACAGCCCGTCCTCACGACCCGGCAGGTTCGGTAGAAAATCTGCCTGTGATATTGAAAGGCCACCAGGTTCTGTTCTTCCTCATCCCGGGCGCAGTTCACGTACCTGGCGTTGAGGCAGATGAAAGGAAAGAAAACCACAGGCGATGAGCTTCCACTACCTGTCATATCGTGTCCAGATCCTCACTGACGCTTAGGGCCCTCAGCACTGATGGCACCCACCCCCATGCTCCTGGGGAAACTTCTGTTCAATGTCCAAGCCTCTGTCACAAGGTCATGTGAATTCCTGTCTCTAAGTCCTGCTCACAGTGCTCATCCTGCCTAATGCCATTTCCAAAGCCTCATTCCAGACTTCCCCATCAAACCCGGTGGCCTCTAGCTTCTCTAAGCTGTAAGTCAGGTTCTGTGTTACACCCCAGGACTCGGGGCTTGCTCTAGGACTCACATCATTCAACACTCAGTCCAAGTCTACCTTCTCTTCAGAGGCCTTTGTCGAGTCTCCCCACACTTTATTGAAGGCATCATTCAGTTGCCTCCCCCAGGTTTCCACAGTAATGTGGAGGTCTCTCTTTCTTAGAAAAATAACACAGAACAATAGTAGTTTATTCATAATCTGTCTCCCCTGACACAAGAGAGCCCCTCAGGAAAGGGCCATGAGCACTATGACTCTGCAGGCTCCAACATCCAGTTCTAGTTAGAACTGAGTCTGGGATGATGTGCTGCCCTCACAGTTTTAGACTATCCTTGATTCAAGGCTATGTGGGCACTAGGCACTTGTTGAAAAATAGGAAAATTAGAGTTAAATGTTTATGAAATAAAATGTTTCATGTCCGTCTGCAGTAAGTCCTCCCTAGGGACATGGATTGTGTGATCTGTGTAAGTAATGAATTCCTTCCTCTAAACTGGAATATAGTAAGTGTTTAACTAATGTCAGTTAGATAAATCACAGAGTAATCCAGGGTCCTCAAGGTTTTTCCCGGTGCCCAAACTAGAGGCTTCTATTTTGAGGACATATGCTATACTTTTACCTCCTTTTTTTCCTAAATGTCTCTAGATGTTAAAGATCACTGTATGGAGAAAAAGGGGGAACAGAGTACTGAGGGAGACCATTAGGGAGGCATGATGGGAAGGACAGACATGTGGTTTGTGAGGCATGAGTGTCCTCTCCGGCACCCAGAAGCCTAGTGACCTTACCTCATCCAGTTGGCCTGAGATGTATCCTTTCCATCCACATACTCATAGCAGTTTCTCCCTTTGGTGATCTGCATTTCAGGAAAAGAAGTTAAAGGCTGTGTGTGTGTGTGTGTGTGTGTGTGTGTGTGTGTGTGTGTTTGTGTGTGTGTGTGTGTGTGTGTTTGTTTGTATATAATAGATTAATTACTTTATTCTAGTGTCATCAAATCTCTTTCAGCCTGCATGGTGATTCAACTGCCAATGGTGATCACAGGATATTTTTCTTACTCATCATCTACACTTCTGAGTCAATTTGTCCACTAAGCAGGAGCCCCACAAGGGAGGAGTCTGTACCACTTTGCTCCCATTTACCCTCTGATCCTTAGAGAGGAGCTCCATGTTCATGCAAAGTCCGCCCAGTACACAGAGCTAACTAACCATATGGTCCCCATCCATGTCCTAGCATGTAGAAGGTGGGGCCAACCAAGCCACAGGAGGGCCGGGAAGCCAGAGGACAGGGAAGAGGTAAAGTTCTCACCAGCCAGGAGTAGCCGCTGTTGGCTGTGGCTTCATCTTCTGTGATCTGACCCTCATAAGGGCCAAAGTGCAGGCCCACCGGCAGATCACATTCCTCATTCCACACTCCAAGCCCAGCCTCAGGGATGCCTGATGGTCCGATTCTCAACCCAGGGGGCAGAGTGAGGGCTGAGCGGTTGGCATGCCCCTTGTCCACGGCACTGTCTTTTACAAACGTAGGAGGCCCGTGCACAGCACAGCTGTCAATGAAGAAGTTCTGACACTTCTCACAATCTGGAGGCAAGGGCAACAGGGATTAGTCAGGGTGCAGTGCATGTTCCTGCACTTGAACAGTTTCAGAAAGAGCTCCCATCAGTGAGCCTCAATCCTATATTCCCGGTCACGAGAGGAAGGGAATGATTTGGGCACCCAAAGACCAGTGAAATTATTGCATAAAGGACATAACATGCTCCTTTGTGAGGGTGAGCTTACAGAGGTAGTCATCGTCCTGGGGCTCGCTGATCTCTTGGTAGACATGGCCCTTTCTCTCTCGTAGGCTATACATCTTCACTTCGATCTCCTTTCTCCTGAGGTCTACATGAGAGAAGAGCTGGTGAACGAAGGGGGTCTGGAACATGAGTCCCTCTCTTGTCAGAAAACACACAATGTCTTCCCATCAAATGATCACCTGTTCTTTATAGTATCTGGTATTTTCCTCCATTAACTAAAAGACTAGTACGCAACACTGACTACCGATGGCTGATTCAATTTTAGTTTCTAGATGATCCCATTATCAGGTTCAACCTTCCAAGCTTTGGTCATTCATAAAGTATGTATGGAGGGCACGTTATGTGTTAGGCACTGAGTAAAGATCTGGGCACACAACACCAAGAGAATATGGGTGCTATTATCACAGATGGATTTATTGGACAACTTGCATGTGTCAATTGTTTGAGATTTAATTTAATGCTTTCAAACTATATGTGTCCCATGTTTCCTTATGTTGACTGTATACATTAGCATTCAGGAGCTCAGAGAGTTTGGAAGATTAGCTCAAAGCTTCAGTGCTAACTCCAGTTTCAAATCCAGGCGTGTTGAATGTCCACCCCACATACCTAGGCTATACTGACCAGCCTTTCTAGAGGAATTAGTGGAACTGAAATCTCCAAATTATTGAACTTACCCAATTTTGATCTAGGGTGCTGTCCGGAGGTACTTGCTTCTCCAGGAGGGGGCACTGGTTTCTGGGTCTGCTCTGAGCCACTTGTGGTCAACAAATTTGCTGTTCCTGACAATTCCTTCAAACTGGACTCATTACTTAATGGCGCCCTGGACTTTGCCTTCAGTGTGAAAGGCAAAGGGAAATAAATGTAACGTACATTTATTTAATTATGTAGGGTTTATGATATACATGACTTTAATGAACACTTCAACAACTCTTGGAAATACCTGGGAAGTATGAAAATTAGAGGAAAAAGAAATGGCCAATGTGGGTTTTGAATCGAAGTCTAGAACCCATGCCTTAAGGCTCTTTCTTTTATAGCACATTGAGAATGAAGGATACTGGGAAGAGAATAAGACATAGTTGGGCCCTAACCAGTGTAGTTCAGTTGATAGAGTGTCGGCCTGCAGACTGAAGGGTCCTGAGTTCAATTCTCGTCAAGCGCGAGTTCCTTGGTTGCAGGACCCTCCTCCCTGGCCTGGACCTTGGTCTGGGCTTATGCAGGAGGCCACCAGTCATTATGTGTGTCTCTCACATTGATATTTCTCTCTTTCTCTCCCTCTTTTTTCTATTCCCCCTAAAAATCAATGAGAAAATATCCTTGGGTGAGGATTAAGAAAAAAAGAAAGAAAGAAATAGTTGGCAGAGCCCTGGCTGGTGTAGCTCAGTTGGTTGAACTGAAGGGTTGCCGGTTCCATTCCCGGTCAGGGCACATGCCCCAGTTACGGGTTATTGATCCATGTTTTTCTCTCTCACTGATGCTTCTCTCCCTTCCTCTCTCTCTCAAATCAGTAAAAACATATTTTTTAAAAAGAAATGGCTGGCAGAAACCTACCATGACAATAAAGGAAATTATGCTAAAATGTGCAATTTACTATATCATGGAAAGAACAGTTGTAATTAGATTAGTTGGTTCCCACCAATTCTGTTTGAATAAGGTTGTGCTACCAGCCTGTTCTCTTCATTTTCCTGACCTATAACATGCTAATTCTTAATGTTATAATGAACATGAAATATAATGATGTTCACCAAAGTGTTCTGTGAGCACTTTGATACAGTATGAATGTGAAATTACAGTCCTGCTATCAATGTCCCTCTCAGCCATCTCTATATTTGAAATCACATGTAATTTATCTTCATTATTCTTTGATCCTACTCTAGTTTAATTTGTAAATTTGAAAGCACTCTTTCAGCAAACATTCAGGGGGCCCTCAGGGACCCTGAGTTGGGCCTGGGACTTCTGAGAAGAATCTGGTGTGAACCAAAGAGCTCACAATGCAGAGGTAGGCAGGCGGAGCCAATGATTCAAACAAGATAACACTGGCCTAATTAGAGCTCAGAGAAAGAAGCCATACTTCTTCTGACTGGAATGAGCATTCAAAACCAGTTCCAGATGAGCTTCTATTGAATAGTGTGTCATCTCTATGAAGTTCTTAAGTCACTTTATTTATTGTTTATTGTTTCTGAATCGTCAAACCTGAAGCACCCCAGAGTTGAGAGGCTTTCTTTTATTTGACTGGGAGGCTCTGATGCTGGGGTTGCTATATCCATCTTCATCTGGGACCATGCACCGTGCAAACTGCCTATATATCAGTGAGCTTCTGCAAGTCGGAAGTCTTAGTGCATTTCTCACTGGAGCATAGCAGAGCAGAACTGCGTTTGGAATCATCAGTCAGTGAAAGATGTAATCATGTATGGATGAGACAGTGGAAAGTGCATAAAACTATGGAAATTTTAATGAGCTTGTAAGTGGTTTAGAGATGAAGCTATGGATTAGATTGCACGACCACCGATACTGTGATTTCAGACATACAATCAAACACTTGTATATGTCTGAAACCTCAGTTTCCTCATCAGAAATGGTGATACTTATAGTACCTACCTCATAGGGTTGTGGTAAGGTTTAAGTGAGTTTATGCACGTAGAATTCTTAGAGTCTGAAGCATTGTGAAGATAAGACCCGTGGTAGCTACTATTGTTGCTGATGTTATTAACGACTAAGATGATATTGGGCATTTTGTTGAAGAGGTCAGGAAAGGAAGGTGGCACTCTGATTTTTCCTCCTCTTCCCTGCATTTGCATCCAGGAGGAAGATTTTCTTTTCCACAGGATTTGGGAAATACTCACCTTCTGATGTTTATTCTGTTCCACTCTGAGGGCCACCCAAGAAGGTTTAGCTAAAAGATGGTGAGAAATCAATAATATATATAATTTCAGAGAGGAAGGGAGAGGGCGAGGGAGAGAGAGAGAGAAACATCAATGATGATAGAGAATCATGGATTAGCTGCCTCCTGAATACCCCACACCAGGGATCAAACTGGCCGTGTGCCCTGACCGGGAATTGAACTGTGACCTCCTGGTTCATAGGTCGACACTTAATCTCTGAGCCACGCCTGCCGTGTGAGAAATCAGTTTTGGTTGGTAATTGTTTCAAAATCTGGAGATTTTTATCTTTCAGAATTCTGAATTATAGAGTAATCCCAGGACAGACCAAGGATGATTGGAAAATGTTTCCTGAGGTTTCATTAGGCTTATGCTTTTATTGGGAGCATCAGCTAATTTTCTTAAAATGTTAAAAAATAGCCCTAGCCAGCTTGGCTCAGTGGATAGAGCGTCAACCTGCGGATGGAATGGTCCTGGGTTCTATTCCAGCCAAGGGTGCATGCCTGGGTTGCGGGCTCATCACAGGTGTGCAGGAGGCAGCCAATCGATGGCTCTCTCTCATCATTGATGTTTTGATCTCTCTGAATTCCTCTCTGAAATCAATAAATATATTTTAAAAAAATAGACAAAACCCCATCTGTACTTCATCCTCTGTTCAATATATATATTTAAAGTAGAAGCCCGTTGCACAAAGATTCACGCAATAGGCCTTCCTTCCCCTGGCTGCCTGCACTAGATTTCCTCTGGCACCGGGGTCCCAGGCCTTTGCTCCAGCCACTGAGGAGAAGCCAAGCCTCTTCCGTCTTCAGTCTTCACTCCAGCCAGAGCCTTCAGTCTTCTCTCAGCGGCTGCCCTGGTTAGGCAAATTAACTGCCATCTTTGTTGGGTTAATTTGCATGTGTATCCTGATTGGCTGGCGGGCCTGGCAGAGTGACACCAATTTGCATGTTTCTCTTTTATTTGTGTAGAGTGGCCTATCCCTGGCTGGGCATCTCAGTTGGTTGGAGTACCATGTTTTACACCAAAAGGTTTCCGGTTTGATCCTTATTGGGGCCTACACAGGAGGCAACTGATGGATGTTCCTCTCTCACATTGATGTTTCTGTCTCCCTTTCTGTCTCCCTCCCTTCCTCTCTCTAAATTCAATGAATATCCTTGGGTGAGGATTTAAAAAATAAAATTGCCCTAAAAAGCAAAAATAAAAAATTGGCCTTTCATGACACAAGTATAATAAAGGTCATGTAACTGCAAAGAATCTCTAGTCTGTAACCCAGCGCTTTCTCCTCTCTGTCTTCTGTCTTCACACTGGCCTTGTCCAGTCCACCTTGGACAAGGCACCAGGACCACCTTGGCTCCTTTCTTTCTTATCCTTCCTCCTTTGCACATTTGGATTGTGACCACCTTCTCTAATCACTAGATTCTGATCAGCATCACACAGTCTTAGGGACAAAGACTCAGGTCTAGTCACCACATAAACAGAGATTCGGGCAAGCTGGACATAACGTCGTGACTTCAGCTATGTTTCAACCTCAGACCCATGGAACTACAGACCCTACCAATCAGACTTTCATGAAACCTGGCAGATGATGCCATGGCTGCCATGGAACCTGATACAATGATGAACTACTTCCTACCCTGGCCCACAACCCAACCCCCTAACTACCATGAGTAATAATTTTCCCATATGTCCCCATGCAGGTCTTAGAGCACTGCTCACCTGTCAAAACTTCCTCCTTCTATGTGATCACAACTCTTCTGAATTAGTTATTTTTTACTCACTGTTATATTTTTGTATACTTACTTGTTAATGTTCTATAAGTATACAATTATATTATTATTCTATTTTATTTTTTCCACCACCATTTATACTCCTGTATTATTATTTTTTCATCCTCACCTGAGAATATATGCTTATTGATTTTAGAGAGAGAAGAAGAGGAAGAAAGAGAGGGAAACATGGATGTGAGAGAGAAACATCGATGAGTTGTATCCCATACACACCCCGACTGGGGATGGATCACGAAACCTTTTTGGTGTATGGGAGGATGCTCCAACCAACGGAGCCACCGAGACATGGCTATTCAATTATGTTTATTTTGAGAGAATGTTTATTAAAACTAGGGACAGTGAAACAAGGATAGAAGCAGCAGCAGGAGAGAGCTTAGGCTGGGCTGCTGTGTTGCTCTAGAAAGGTTAAAGGAAAGAGTTCAGCCTAGGCGGGCGGCTTTGGCTCATTGGAAAGTCATAGAAAAGGGGCCTTGGAGCCAGGTTCAGGGGGTTAGCCTGAATGAGCTGCCCCTGCCCGTACTCCCTGGTGCAAGTCTCCTGGGTCCCTTAGTTTAGGAGATGCACACCGAGTGGGGGTTGGGGGGAGGAGAGGGGAAAGGGTGAGGGGTCTGTGTGCTCCCGGAGAGAGAACAGCTTAAAATATATATATATTAGAGCACCATTGCACGAAATTTATAAATTTCTGCACCGTGGGAATGGCGGTGGTGGTGGTGGGCGGGGGGAATTCCTGAGCCCGGCCTGTGCCCTCTGTGCCTCTGACAGTCTGGAAGTCCTGCGATCCATCGCCTGCAGAGGGAGGTCCCGTTCAGTAGCCCCAGCTCTGCATTGGTGGCCTGGGCCTCCCTCTTTGGGGTGACGGGGAGCCCCCATTGATGACCCAGTGGCTAGTGGCCTGGGCCTCTCTCTGCAGGGCATCATGGGGGATTGGGGGGCCGGACCAATTGCGTTTCACAGGCCTTGGCTGGCCTGGCGCCAGTGGGTGTCATAGCCTGGTCATCTGGTGGGTCCTTCAGCTGGTCCGCCCTGGATTTGCATATTATGGTTTCATTATTGTAGATTTGGGGGGTGGGTCTGGGTGAAGGTGAGAAAAGGGGGAGAAATGGGGGACCTCTGTGATAGTGTCAACACTAAATCTGTATATAATTATTGTTACACATTGAAAGAGGTTTTATGACCCTGGCCAGTGTGGCCCAGTGGTTGAGCCACGACCTATGAACCGTGAGGTGGGGGGCCGGCAGGAGGCAGCCATGGAGGTTTCTCTCTCACCTGTTTCTCTCTCTCTCTCTCTGTCTCTCTCTGTCTCTCTCTCTCTCTGTAAAATAAATGATTCATAGAAAGGGGTTTATGTGAACAGCCCCTGGCTGTGTAACTGCTCTGCCTCTTGCTCCTCCCCGGTAACTCCCGAGAGGCCGCCCGACCTACACCAGGTCAGGGTCAGGCAGCTGCGCGCCCTCCGCCCGCACCTCGTGGCCTCGGGGTCCACTCGTCATCCGAGTCCTCGGAGTCCTCCACCCGGGGCCTGGCCGTCCTCCCGCGGCGACACATGAACGCGGGTCGAGGGGCCCTGAGACCTGGAAGGAGAGAAAGAAAGAGTCTGTCCTGCAGGCGAAGAGCTGAGGGACAAACAGCAGAGCCAGCGCTTGGCGGGGGCAGAGCCCGGGGCCCTGGACGGAGCACCCCCGCCCCGCCCACCCCGCGGCCCCGTCCCCCCTCGCTCACCCATGCTGAGCAGCGCCTCGTAGTTGCTCTTCACGTTGCGGTGCCGCGCTCGCTCCCAGGCGCCCATCTGCGCCCACTCCTCCCGGGAGAAGTAGATGGACACGTCCCTGCAGGCGGCCCTGGACTGGGGGAGAGACCGTCCGTCCGTCCATCCGTCCTCCCCGGCCCGAGGGGCGGCGCCCCGCCTCCACCCCGTCCCCACCCCCGTCCCCACCTCCACCCCCTCGGACCCCCTTACCTTAGGCCTATGCCCCGCTCTCCCCGCCTCCTCCACGGGGCGCTCCTGCAGGTCCCTGTCCGGGTCCATGGTGCCGCCAGCGGAGTCCACTCCCGAGGATGCGGTGCCTGTGGGAGGAGGAGGCGCTGAGGGGACCGCTCCCACCTTGCAGGGCAAACCCCCCCCCACCCCCCCAACCCCCAGACAGACCGGGGCCGCGGCCATTATGACCCACTAGGGGGCGCCTCCTTCCCGCCGCGGTTGGGGGGTCCCAGGGGGTACTGAGGGGCCCGGTCAGGGGGGTCTGAGGGGCGCGTTCCAGGGACTGAGAGGCGCAGTCAGGGGGAACTGAGGGGCGCGTTCTGGGGGGTCTGAGGGGCACGGTGGGGGGTCTGAGGGGAGCGGTCTGGGAGGTCTGAGGGGCGCGGTCAGGAGGGACTGAGGGGAGGGGTCTGGAGGGTCTGAGGGGAGCGGTCTGGGGGATTTGCGGGGAGCGGTCTGGGGGGTCTGAGGGGCGCGGTCAGGGGGGTCTGATTGGCGTGCTCAGAGGGATCTGAGGGGCGCGGTCAGAGGGGTCTGAAGGGCGCGGTGGGGGCATTGAGGGCCCTTGGGGGTGGAGGTGGTTCGCCTTTACAATGGGGCGGGGGGGCTGTGCCGAGAGGAACCGGGTTCGGGAATGGCACCCACGATTCAGGAGCAATGCACGCGGGAGGAGGCGCCTCAAGGGGCAGAGACGTCTCCGGCTTAGGAGATGGGCCCGCTGGACAGAATCCGGGTCTTTCTTGCCAGGAAAGTTGGGTGCTCGGGTCAGAGGATTTGGGACTCCTGTGAAGAGATTTGGGGTCTCAGGGACAGCCTCCATGGTTTCTGTCTCGGAGTTGGGGATTTGGTCTTCCTGGGTGCCGTGGTTAGGGAGCCCAGGCTCGGCGTGTGGTGTGTCTGACCTTTGGGGGATTGAGCGTTCCTCTGGGCGCTGAGACCGGGGGTCCTCCGGGTTAGCGCACTTGGGGTCCCTGGAGGCTGACAGAGTGGGAGCCTCTCGGGAGGACACCCTGGGTCTTCGGCTGGGGGTTTGAAGGCCAGCGGCAAAGGGGTTCCCACGCAAGGCTCCCGTTTTCCTGTCTGTCTCCAGGCCGCACTGCGAACCTGGCCGAGGTCCCCTCAAACCCGCGCTCCTGGCCGCGTGCTCCCGCCCTCAGGCGGTGTGCGGCCGGCTGAGGGGGAGCTTCCTGCCTCCAGAGCGTCAGCGCCAGCCGCCAATGAGTGCTGTGGTCACGGGGCCCGGCCTGCCAATGGGCGGTCAGAAACGCGAAAAGGGCGGGCCATGGAGGTGGAGCCTTCCTGCCAGTCAAGGAGAGAATCCTGTGGAAAGAGCCCGCCCTGCGCTCCCAACCCCCCATGGTGATTGGCTGCCCTGGGTCCTGCGAGTGTCCGTCAAGAAGCCTTCAGCCACTGGGAGGTGTCCAGGGCTTGGATTCCCGCTGCGTATGGGCGGGACCCCGGGAGCCGGGAGCCCCCAGCCAGGACAGGTGTTGGGCTGAGGCGGCCTTCCTGCCGCCTGACCGAGTCTCTCTTCCACCCGACGGTGTTTAGGTCCCGGACTGTCTTCCAGGCGCATTTGTTGGCTTCCTTAGCGAGAGGACCAGATGGTAGGTGGGGAGTTGCGTTCTGGGAAACAGGGATTCCCACTAGACCAGCGGTTCTGAACCTGTGGGTCGCGACCCCTTTGGGGGTCAAACGACCCTCTCACAGGGGTCGCTTAAGACCATTGGAAAACACATGTATAATTATATATTGTTTTTGTGATGAATCACTACGCTTTAATTATGTTCAGTGTGTAACAATGAAAATACATCCTGCATATCTGATATTTACATGACGATTCATAACAGTGGTAACATTACAGTGATGAAGTAGCAACGAAAAAATTTCATGGTTGGGGGTCAGCACAACATGAAGAACTGTATTCAAGGGTGGCGGCATTAGGAAGGTTGAGAACCACTGCCTTAAAGGAAGCTGTCGAGTGGAAGAGCAAGATGGTGGCGGTATAGGCAGACGTGTCCCAGGTCGTGTCCTGGAGCAAATGAAGTGAGCAGCTGAAACTAGTAACATCCACCCCAAATTGGCAAAATCGCTCAGCTGGTGAGACGGTTTGCAGCCGGGAAGACCAGAACTCCCCTGGAAAGGTAAAAGCCCAGGGATTTGGGCAGGAAAGTTTGCCAGACCTCTGAACCCAGAGAGTCGGAGGGAGACCGCGTGGCAGACAGCCGCGTCCCTTGGGACAGGCACAGCCCCTGACAGGGGAAAGGAGAACCGCCAGGGGAACTGAGAGCTGGGTTCTGTGATCACAGAGGACTGAGCCTAAAGGGGGCAGCCTGAAGAGCTGACCAGACCATGCAGTCCCGGTAAGAGAAGAAGCCTACAGAAACCAAGCCTTTCCCGTTTCCGCGGCCAGCGTTTGTTTGTTTGGTTTTACTGAATCCTGTTCATGGGACATTTCGGATACAGACACTCACCTGTGCTGAAGAGAGGGAGAGTGTGCGGAGGAGTGGAATCTGGGGAGAGACTGAGGAGAGAAGGGGGGCCGGGAGAGGTGGCAGCGAATTGAGTGCTGAGACACCCCCGAGCCCAGGTCTGGGGCAGACATTCTCTCTTTAGAGTGAGACTCCTCCCCCTAGCCCCCAGGCAAGGAGCACAGCCACACCCAGATTCCACCCTGTAGGAGATCAAGGATTAAAATAACCTGATCAGTACCTGGGAGTTAACAGGGTCTGGCCTATAGAGGGATTTTCAATCCCAGCAACAACACAGCCCCGGTAACTAACTATTACGCAGCCAGCTCTGGGCAGTGAACCTCCACTGGACAGAGAGGCCCTATAGCCTCAGAGGCCAACCCCAGATCACTCCCACCCAGAGGCTGACCCACAAACTGACTCGTTGCTAAACACAAAATAAGGCAGTCTGGGAAACAAATGCGGCTTGCTTTAAAAAAAGGACTGTGGTTGACAACACAGAGGAACAGTGTATCGCAGGGAAACTCAACACTCTACTGAATTCCTGGCAGGTCTAAGGCGAGCCACACTGAAGAATAGAAGAACCGAAGGACCTTCACTACTGCAATTTTTTTTTTCTTTTTTCACCTTTTAACTACGGAACCAAATTTTTTTTTCTTTGTTTTTTTTTCTCCTTTTTTTCCTTTTTTTTTTCTTTCTTCTTTTTTCCATCACCTGATTTTACCCTTTTATTTACTACCTTCTTACTTTTAACCAGTATTATTACTGCTACCATTTTACCATTTTTTTTAAAGTGCCATTTTATTTTCTCTTTATTTTATTTTGGGATTAGTGTTCTCCATTCTATTTTCATCGTTATATTATTGGTTGTTTCTAGTTTGCATTCATCTCCAGGGAGCTGTTGCTGGAATTTGTTGGGATTAATGGCTGTTCTGTAGGAGTATTCTCCTCGTATAAAATAAGTCTCCTCCCCTCTTCCACTTCATTCTCTCTTTTCGCTCTTTCTTTTTCTTTTCTTTTCTTTTCTCGCTTTAATTTTCCCCCCTCCTTTTTCCCAATTTCATTTTTGCACTCCTTTTTTTGGTCCCTACTTTTCTTTTTCCTCTTTTATCTTTTTCTCTTCCTTCTTCCTTATCCCCTAATTCTCTTAATTCAGGTGGTCACCTTTATTTGGGGTTATTAATATCGTGAATATATTTGTGTATAGTGCCTGGTACGTGGTGCCTTGTTGTGTTGTATTTTGTGCCTTTAAATCAACGCAGCAGATCCAAGCAACAGCAACCTCCTGAGCAACAACACCCTCTGCTGAGGAACAGCAGCTGTACGTGAAACCTCGCCCCACCAGCCCGAAGAGCCACCACAGCTGTGAACAGCACCCACCAGAGGAGCTGCTGCCAACTGAAGAGCAGCTGCTACCGCAACTGCCCGAAGAGCAACCACAGACCAAGGAGTCACTGCCACCAAGGGAGCAACCACTGAACGACTCAATGTCTAGATATGTCAGTGAGATCAAACATGCGTAGACAAAGAAACCCCCAAAGGAAAGAGTAGGAGGACTCTCCAGAAAAGCAGCTAAGTAATACAGAGGCAGGCAACATGACAGAAAAAGAATTCAGAATAAGGGTCCTAGAGTGCACAAACCGGATGGAGGAAAAAATCGACAACCTCTGCAAGAAGCTAGAAGAAACAGATGAAAAAATCAACAACTTAAGTAAGACCCAAGAAGAAATGAAGAGTGATATAGCTGAAATGAAAAACTCCATTGAAAGTATCAACAGTAGACTAGGAGAAGCGGAGGACCGAATTAGTGAATTAGAAGAAAAGGAAGCAAAACACACCCAAACTGAACTGCAATTGGAGAAAAAAAATGAAAAGTCAGGAGGAGAGCCTAAGGGTGCTTTGGGACAACATGAAACGAAACAACATACGAATAATAGGGGTACCAGAACAACAGAAGGATGAACAAGGATTAGAAAACCTATTAGAAGAAATAATATCAGAAAACTTCCCTGAGGTGGGGAAGAAAAAAGTCACGCAAGCCCAGAGAGTCCCAAACAAGGTGAACCAAAAAAAAACCCACACCAAGACACATCATAATTACCATGGCAAATGTTCAGGACAAAGAGAGAATCCTACAGGCTGCAAAAGAGAGACGGAAAGTTACATACAAGGGATCTCCCATTAGATTGTCAAATGATTTCTCAACAGAAACACATCAGGCCAGAAAAGAATGGACAGAAATTTACAAAGTGATGCAAAGCAAAGGACTGAATCCAAGAATACTCTATCCAGCAAGGCTATCATTCAAACTTGAAGGGGAAATAAGAAGCTTCACAGACAAAAAAAGGCTAAGGGAGTTTATTACCACCCAGCCAGCAATGCAAGGAATGCTAAAGGGACTGGTATAAAAATAAGAAATAAAAAGCTCAGAAAGAAAACAGCCACACAAAAACAGAAATGGCTACAAACAAGTACCTTTCAATAATAACTTTAAATGTAAACGGACTAAATGCTCCAAACAAAAGATATCGAGTGGCTGAATGGATAAAAAAAACATGACCCATACATCTGCTGTCTACAAGAAACCCACCTCCTTAGAAGGGACTCACACAGCCTGAAAGTGAAAGGATGGAAAAATATCTTTCAGGCAAATGGAAAGGAAAAGAAAGCTGGGGTAGCAATACTTATATCGGACAAAATAGACCTCAAAGTGAAGGCCATAACAAGAGATAAGGAAGGCCACTTCCTAATACTAAAGGGATCAATACAACAAGAAGATATAACTCTGGTAAACATATATGCACCCAATGCAGGAGCACCCAAATTCATAAAAAAAACTCCTGGAAGATATCAAAGGAGAGATCCACAACAATACAATCATAGTAGGGGACTTTAATACACCACTGACAACACTGGATAAGCCCTCTAGACAAACAATCAGCAAAGATACAGCAATCCTAAATGACTCACTAGATCAGATGGACTTAATAGACATCTTCAGAACACTTCACCCCAAAGCCAGGGAATATACATTCTACTCAAATGCTCATAAGACATATTCAAAAATAGACCATATATTGGGTCACAAGCAAAGTATCCCCAAATTCAAGAAGATTGAAATCATAAAAAGCGTCTTCGCAGACCACGATGGCATAATATTAGAAATAAACTACAATAAAAACAACCCAAAGTACTCAAACACCTGGAAGCTGAATAGCATGCCATTACATATTGATTGGGTTACCAATGAAATCAAAGAAGAAATTCGAAACATCCTGGAAACTAATGATAATGAAAACACAACAATCCAAAACCTATGGGACACAATGAAAGCAGTCCTGAGAGGGAAGTTTATAGCTCTACAGGCCTATCACAAAAAAAACAAGAAAAAATGGTAGTAAATCAGCTAACTCTACAACTCAAAGAATTAGAAAGAGAGCAACAAGAAAACCCCAGAGTGAGCAGAAGGAAGGAGATAATAAAGATTAGAGCAGAAATAAATGACATAGAGACCAAAAAAACAATACCGAAAATCAATGAAAACAAGAGCTGGTTCTTTGAAAGGATAAACAAGATTGACAAACCTCTAGCCAGACTCACCAAGAAGCAAAGAGAGAGGACCCAAATAAACAAAACCAGAAACGATAGAGGCGAAATAACCACAGACCCCACAGAAATACTAATGATTGTTAAAAAAATACTATGGACAGCTCTACTCCAACAAACTAGACAGCCTGGAGGAAATGGACAAATTCCTAGAAAAATACAACATTCCAAAACTCAATCAGGAAGAATCTAAAAATCTCAACAGGCCAATAACTATGGAAGAAATTGAAGCAGTCATCAAAAGGCTTCCAGCAAACAAAAGCCCAGCACCAGACGGCTTCACAGGGGAGTTTTACCAAACATTCAAGGAAGAACTAAAACCTATCCTCCTCAGACTACTACAAAAAATTCAAGAGAAAGGAACACTTCCAAGCTCATTCTATGAAGCCAGCATCACCCTAATACCAAAACCAGGTAAAGACAACACAATGAAAGAGAATTACAGGCCAATATCCCTCATGAACCTTGATGCCAAAATCCTCAACAAAATCTTAGCAAATCGGATCCAGCAGTACATCAGAAAGATCATACACCATGACCAAGTAGGATTTATCCCAGGGATGCAAGGATGGTACAATATCCGCAAATCAATAAACGTGATACATCACATAAACAAATTGAAAGAAAAAAACCACATGGTCATATCAATCGATGCAGAAAAAGCATTTGACAAAATTCAACACCCATTTTTAATAAAAGCTCTCAGCAAGGTGGGAGTAGTAGTATCATACCTCAACATAATAAAAGCCGTATATGACAGGCCCACAGCCAACATCATACTCAATGGACAAAAACTAACACCATTTCCCCTAAGAACAGGAACAAGGCAGGGATGTCCCCTCTCACCACTCCTGTTCAACATAGTACTGGAAGTGTTAGCCATTGCAATTCGGCAAGAAGAAGAAATAAAAGGCATCCAAATTGGAAAAGAGGAAGTAAAACTGTCCTTATTTGCAGACGACATGATATTATACATACAAAACCCTAGAGACTCCATCAAAAAGCTACTAGACTTAATACATGAATTTGGCAATGTAGCAGGATACAAAATTAACCCCAAGAAATCTGAGTCATTTCTATACACCAATAGTGAACTTTCAGAAAGAGAGATTATAAAAACAATCCCGTTTACCATCGCACCAAAAAAATTAAGCTACCTAGGAATAAACTTAACTAAAGTGGTAAAAGACCTCTACTCAGAAAAGTACAGGACGTTGAAAAAAGATATAGAGGAAGACATTAACAGATGGAAGAACATACCGTGTTCATGGATTGGTAGAATCAACATCGTTAAAATGTCCATACTACCCAAAGCAATCTATAAATTCAACGCACTTCCCATTAAAATACCAACGGCATACTTCAGAGATCTAGAACGAACTCTCCAAAAATTCATCTGGAATAAAAAAAGAACCCGAATAGCTACAGCAATCCTGAAAAAGACCAAAGTAGGTGGGATCTCAATTCCAGATATCAAGTTGTATTACAAAGCCACTGTTCTCACAACTGTGTGGTACTGGCACAAGAATAGGCATATAGATCAATGGAATAGAATAGAGAGCCCAGAAATCGGCCCGAAACAATATGCTCAATTAATATTTGACAAAGGAGGCAAGAACATACAATGGAGCCAAGATAGTCTCTTCAATAAATGGTGTTGGGAAAATTCGACAGATATATGCAAGAAAATGAAACTAGACCACCAACTTACACCATTCACAAAAAATAAACTCAAAATGGATAAAGGACTTGAATGTACGACAGGAAACCATAAAAATTCTAGAAGAATCCAAAGGCAACAAAATCTCAGACATATGCCGAAGCAATTTCGTCACTGATACTGCTCCTAGGGCACTTGAAACTAAAGAGAAAATGAACAAATGGGACTACATCAAAATAAAAAGCTTCTGCACAACAAAAGAAACCATCAACAAAACAACGAGAAAACCCACTGTGTGGGAAAACATACTTGCCAATGTCATATCTGATAAGGGCCTAATCTCCAAAATCTATAGGGAACTCATCCAACTTAACAAAAGGAAGATAAACAATCCAATCAAAAAATGGGCAAAGGACCTAAATAGACACCTTTCAAAAGAGGACATTCAGAAAGCCAAGAGACATATGAAAACATGCTCAAAGTCACTAATCATCCGAGAGATGCAAATCAAAACAGCAATGAGGTACCACCTCACACCTGTCCGACTGGCTATCATCAACAAATCAACAAACGACAAGTGCTGGAGAGTATGTGGAGAAAAAGGAACACTTGTGCACTGCTGGTGGGAAGGCAGACTGGTGCAGCCACTATGGAAGACAGTATGGAGTTTCCTCAAAAAACTGAAAATGGAACTCCCATTTGACCCTGTGATCCCACTTCTAGGAATATATCCCAAGAAACCAGAAACACGAATCAGAAAGGATATATGCACCCCTATGTTCATAGCAGCACAATTCACCATAGCTAAGATCTGGAAACAGCCTAGGTGTCCATCAGTTGATGAATGGATTAGAAAACTGTGGTACATCTACACCAAGGAATACTATGCTGCTCTAAAAAGGAAGGAACTCTTACCATTTGCAACGTCATGGATGGAACTGGAGAGCATTATGCTAAGTGAAATAAGCCAGTCGATGAAGGAAAAATACCACATGATCTCACTCATTCATGGATAATAGAGACCATTATAAAATTTTGAACAATAATAGATACAGAGGCAGAGCTGCCTCAAACAGATTGTCAAACTGCATCAGGAAGGCCGGGGAAGGTTGGGGGGCAGGAGGTAGGGGGGTAAGAGATCAACCAAAGGACTTGTATGCATGCATATAAGCATAACCAGTGGACATAAGACATTGGGGGATAGGGGAGGGTAGGGGACTGTCTAGGGCGGCGGGATAAAATGGACACATATGTAATATCCTTTGTAATACTTTAAGCAATAAATTAAATAAATAAATAAATAAATAAATAAATAAATAAATAAAATAAATAAAGGAAGCTGTCAGCCAATTCCTTTGCAAAAACGAACCTCTGCTCCCCTCATTTTTCCTTTTAAAGAATAACACCTTGTGCTTCTGTCCGTGGTGCTGAAATGTTAGCTAATGTCCTGTGAATTTGATGAAAAATTCTACCCAAAAAACCACAAACAAACAAACAAAAAACAAAACCTACAGAAAACCCTACAAAATCACCGAGGCTGTCCAGGGTGCAATTATTCCTTCCCTGGATGGACTGAGGTCACGGGTCTGGCTTTTGCACCCCTTCCTGTCCCAGCCCTGCCAAGGGAAGCCTTGGCTGCTTCACTGACATGGGGAAGGTGTGCGTTCACTAATTCAGTCCGTAACCTAGAGGCTGCCATGATTGGAGCAGTCAGTCCTGGGGAGGCCGCCGTTAACAAGGCAGCCAGTACCGCACCGGTCTCCTTTCCTGAGGCAGCCAGTCAGCCGCGGCCATTGTGATTGCGGCAGCCAGTGCCTTGGATGACACCATTATGGAGGCAGCCAGTCTGTGCAGTGAGGTGCAGGGGTATCGGGAGAAGGTGTTATTCCCACTAGACTCAGCGGCCTCTGTAGGGCATTCCTGAGGCAGTCCTTTCCCTGTAGGCGGCCATTATTGATGCTGTCAGTACCAGGGAGGCTGTTGTTGATGGCAGCTCCAGATGCAGGTTATCATGGGAACATGGTAGTACCACGAGAAAAAAATTCATCTTAAACCTTTGTGTTGAAACCCAGTGTGTTTTTAAAAAATATATTTTTATTGATTTCAGAGATGAAGGGAGAGGGAAAGAGATGGAAACATCAATGATGAGAGAGAATCATGGATCCGCTACCTCCTGTATCCCCCCCATCCCCACTGTGTATTGAGACAAAAAACCCGGCATGTGCCCTGCCCTGGAACCGAACCAGGGACCCTTCAATTTGCAGGCTGACATTCTCCCCACTAAGGCACACTGGCCAGGGCCACAGTTGGTTTTTTTAGAAAGATACATTTCTACTATTTCAGAGAGAAAGATCAGTGATCAGTGATCATCCTAGATTGGCTGCCTTCTGCCAGAAGAAAGAGTGACATGTGTTCTCATCAGCTAAGCGTAAGGAATATCCCTGGCCAGTGTTGTTCGCTGGTTAGAACTTCGGATGCCCAGGGATGGGTCTCTGGTGGGATTCCTGGTCTAGAGCACATACCTGGGACGCAGGTTTTATGGCCAGCCCCGGTCTGGGCTCCTGTGGGAGCCAAAGATCCATGTGTCTCTTGCATATTCATGTTTGCTTTTTGTTTCTTCTCTTTCCCCTCCTTCCATTCCTCCCTCCCTTCTTCCCTCTCTCCCTCCCTACCTCCCTCCATCCCTCCCTCCCTCCCTCCCTCCCTCCCTCCCTCCCTCCCTCCCTCCTTCTCTCTCTGTAAAAAGCATATCCTGTGGTAAGAATTAACAAAAACGTACACAAGAAAAAAGTACAAAATGGAAAAGATTTGGAGGCTGTGAAAAAGCAGCATACCCCTAAAGAAAGGCACCATGATGAGCAGAGCATTCAGCTATGCTGATGTTTTTCCTTGCGATGTGTCTATAAGATAAAAATAAAATGTCCGACTGTCCCTCAGCTGGCAAGGTCCTGACAGAACACGAGGAGGCCACTCTAGCGCGGTCCTTGCAGGGTCTCCCAAGCCACCACGTTAGGGGCGAGGATCTCGGTGGGCGAGGCGGGGAGGAGCAGGGGAAAGCGAGGGGTGAAGGAGGTGGGGAATGGACAGAGGAGGGTCTTGCACGTGCTCCCCTGTCCTGCCTTGTGTCGCTTCTGCGAGAGTCACCCACAATGGGAAGATGCGAGCAGACTCAGCTGGTGTCGGTGACCAAGGGACACACAGACCAAGGGAAAGACAGATAATCGAGGCCGCAGTGGCCTGTAGAGGTTGACATCCGGGAAGGGACATTACCTCCACAGGAAGAATAGCTCCCTCAGAGGAAGTATTGTTTTCCCAAATGAAGGAGCAATTCATTCACAACATAAGTGGTCCACATACAGGAAAGTGCAGTTCCCCTACAGGAAGAAGGTTTCCTCACAGGAAGTTTGTTTCCCCCACAGGAAGAGGCGTTCTAACACAGGAAGTTTCCATTCCCTCAGAGGTAGTTGTGATTCCCTCACAGGAAGATAGGTCAACAAACAGGAAAGTGCATTTCCCTCACAGGAATCTGACACACCCTCACAGGAAGAGTCATCCGCACACAGGAAAGTGCATGTCCACAAAAGGAAGAAGGGATTCTAAAACAAAAGAGACACTACCCCACAGGAAAATGTGTTCCTACACGGGAAGGGACACTTCCCCTACAGGAAGGAGTGTTTGCGTCTGGTAGTTTTATATCCAAAAGGAAGTTGATTTTTCATATATGTAAGATAGGTCAGCACACAGGAACGAGTACGTCCCACAAAGAATGAACTGTCTACACACGGAGGTACATTTCCTAGAGAGGAAGAATGGTTCCCCAGAGGAAGTTTGTTTCCACACATGAATGTGTGATTCATTCCCAGCATAATAGGTGCGCATACAGGAGAGTGCATTTCCCCCAAAAGAATAAGGTTTCTTCAAAGGAAAATAGTTTTCCCTATAGGTATAGGCGTTCTCCAACAGGAAGTTTTGATTCCCGCACAGGAAGTTGCATTTCCCCCACAGGAAGAGAGATCGACAACAGGAAAGGCCATTTCCCCCACAGAAAAATGGGACGCTATCACAGGAAAAGAGATCCGCTCAAGGTTAAGTGCATTTTCCCCACAGGAAGCAGGGTCCCTAAAACAAAAGGTACACTCACCCACAAGAATATGGGTTCCTACATTACAAGGGTCATTTCCACCACAGGAAGGAGGGTTCACAGTCGGAAAATTTTGTTTCTACAAGAAGATGGCTTTCCATCAGTGGAAATAGTTCTGCACTCAGGATCCTGCATGTCCTGTAAAGAATGAAGTGTGTACACACCAGAAGTGATATTACCTCCAGAGGAAGAATAGTTCCCCCAGTGGAAGTATTTTTCCCCCACATGAGGAAATGTTCTTCACAGCATAATAAGTCCGCATTTTTGGAAAGTGCATTTCCTACATAGCAGGAAGCATGTCTCAAAGGAAGGTAGTTTCCCCGCAGGAAGAGGTGCTCTCAAAACGGAAAGGATGCTCGCACAAATAGGGGCCATTTCTTCACAGGAAGAGAGATCTGCACAAAGGAAATTGCATTTCCCCTTAAGGAGGAAGGGTTCCTACAATGGAAGGATAACTCCCCAGTAGGAAAATCAGTTCTCATTTCGGATGGGACATTTCCCAACAGGAAGGAGGGTTCACAATTCAGAAGTTTGGTTTCCACACGGGATGTTGCGTTTCCATTACAGGTCGAAAGCTCTGCACACAGGAAAGTGCATTTCCCCCACAGTACGTTGGCTTCCCAAAGCAGAAGGAAAATTTCAACCAAAGGACAAAAGCTTCCCCACCGTAAGTTTGGTATCCCCACAGGAAGATGGATTCCAACACAGGAAAATCGGTTTGGATAATGAAAAGTGCATTTCACACACGGGAAAAAGGGTTTCCTTGGAACAAGTGAATTTCCCCCACAGGAATAGTTCTTCTCCCACAGGAAGTTTCATTTCCACCACACCAATATGCACCTCCCTCACATGAAAATAGTTTCACACAAAAGAGAATGCAGTTCCCACACTTGAAATAGGATTCTCACAAAGAATTTGCAATACCCTCAAAGGAAGGTGGGATTCGCTCAAAGGAAGATACATATGCAAACAGGAAAGTGCATGTCCCACAAAGGGTGAAGTGTTCAGACACAGAAAGGGACATTTCCCCCAGAGGAAGAATGGATCCCTCAGAGGAAGTATTGTTTCCCCAAGTGAAGGAGCCATTCATTCAGAGCATAATCGGTAAGCATACTGGATATTGCAGTTCCCCTACAGGAAGAAGGTTTCCTCACAGGGTGTTCGTTTCCCCCACAGGAATAGGTGTTCTCTAACAGGAAGTTTCCATTCCCCCACAGGAAGGTGCGAGTCCCTCACTGCAAGATAGGTCCACAAACAGGAAAGTGCATTTCCCACACTGGAAGTTGAGACGCCCTCACAGGAAGAGTCATCCACACACAGTAAAGTGCATTTCCCCCACATGAAGAACGTTTCCTCAAAGGAAGTTTGTTTCCCCTATAGGTAGAGGCGTTCTCCAACAGGAAGTTATGATTCCCCCACAGCAAGGTGCGATTCCCTCACAGGAGGACAGGTCCACAACAGGAAAGTGCATTTCCCCCACAGAAAAATGGGACGCTTTCACAGGAAAAGAGATCCGCACACAGGAACATGCATTTCAGCAACAGAAAGTAGGGTTCCTAAAACAATAGGGACACTCTCTCATATAATATGTTTTCCTACAGCCAGCGGACATTTCCCCCACAGGAAGGAGTGTTCACCATGGGAAAGGGATAGAGATGGAAACATCAATATTTCCCGGGAGCCGGTCCATCCTGCTGTTTCAAGTGATCTGGCATATATGATATACTGTTCTTAATATGTTTGCTCACCTTCTTGGCCCTATGTGCTTTAACCAAGGTCACCTCTTTGAGAAAGGTTGTTTCCCCAGGTAGGTTTTCTCCCCTGAAGTTAGGGAGGGAATTAACCCCCTTAACTAAGTGCCATGTGGGTAATTATTCACATTAACTACGAACAATCATGCTTAAGCTACATAATCTTTACTCCCTGGAATGGAGATAAGAAACGCCCTAACCTTTGGAATAGAGATTGATAGGATTGGAATCAACTGCTATAAATACAGATGTAACAAGACAACAAGAGACAGAACTTAGAAGACAGAACCAAAAGACACAGAACCTAGACACAGAACCTACACAGAACCTACGGACAGAAGAAATTAGCTGGAGAGAACATGTCAAATGATCCTGGACAGAAACTGGCCAAAGAACCTTGAGACAGAACCTAGTGAGAGAACATGGCAAAAGATCCTGGACAGAAACTGGCCACAGAACCTAGATACAGAACCTACACAGAACCTAGACACAGAACCTACACAGAACCTAGAGACAGAAGAACTTCGCTGGAGAGAATATGGCAAAAGATCCTGGACTGAACCTGAGTACAGAAATTGGCAAGGAATCCTCGCACCTTCCTATTTCTAGTCACCTGACTACAACCTGGTGACTGAACCTGGCTGGAGAACCTAGCAAGAGAACATGAACACAGAACCTGGCTGGATATCCTAACCAAAACTTCGCTGGAGATCCTGAACAGAACTTGGCTGGAGATCCTGGCTAGAGATCCTGGCTAGGCTGCTGATCAACTGAACGCTGTCTCTGTGTCATTCCTTCTTCGCTGACTCCGTCCACAACTTTGGGGACCCCTGGACCTGCTGGGGTTGGACCGAGCATCTGGTGCCAGAACCGGGACCTCTAGGTAAGCCCCACTCTCGGGATGGATAGGACTCTACCGTAGGAAGAGGGTGGATAGTCTTCGCCGACTCCATCCACACCTTTGGGAAACCCTGGAACAGGATTCCCCTAGGTAAGACCCCCCCCAATGAGAACCCCCACATTCAAGACTCATAAGACTCCACCAGGGTACTGCAGACCCCCCTATAGAGGATAAGTAGGGTAAGAAGGTGGATAGTACAGAACTTAGATTGAGAAGATGTGCCATACTGAGTCCAAAGAAAGAAGACTCTGTATTGATTCTAAGATTGAGAAGATGTGCCATACTGAGTCCAAAGAAAGAAGACTCTGTATTGATCTTTAGATTAGGAAGATGTGCCATACTGAGTCTAAAGAAATAAGACTCTGTATTGATCTTTGAACACATATGCTTGCTAGCAGAGGAATTAAGGTTACACCCAGTCAGACAGAACGTTTTATACAAGAAGTATGTCCATGCTTTTCTGAGGAAGGAAAGGTAAATGGAAAGGCATGGGAGGAGGTAGGCCCAAGGAGCCTTATCCTTAACCCCACTGCAGTCTTTCCACCGCAGGAAAGTGCAGGATTGGCTAGCTCTCCCTGGGGTGATAGATCAGGACTAAGGTAATAGCGGAAAGCGCCGATCCTACTCTTAAAATGGATACAAGAGAGCATTTGGGGTTTTTCTTTTTAATGCCTGCTTTTAAAAAATAAAAAAGGGGGAATATGCCTGAAGCCGGTCCATCCTTGCTGTTTCAAGGGACCTGGCATATATGGCATATTGTTCTTAATATGTTTGCTCACCTTTTTGGCACTATGTGCTTTAACCAAGGTCACCTCTTTGAGAAAGGTTGTTTCCCCAGGGAGGGAATTTCCCCTGAAGTTAGGGAGGGAATAAACCCCCTTAAGTAAGTGCCAGGTGGGTAATTAGTCACTTTAACTACGAACAATCATGCTTAAGCTACATAATCTTTACTCCCTGGAATGGAGATAAGAAACGCCCTAACCTTTGTAATAGAGATTGATAGGATTGGAATCAACTTGTATAAATACAGATGTAACAAGACAACAAGAGACATAACTTAGAAGACAGAACCAATAGACACAGAACCTACACAGAACCTAGAGACAGAAGAACTTCGCTGGAGAGAACATGGCCACAGAACGTAGAGACAGAACCTAGTGAGAGAACCTGGCTGAAGAACCTAGAAACAAATCCTGGCTACACAACCTGGATAGAACATGGCAAGAGAACCTGACTAGAACCTGGTGACTGAACCTGGCTGGAGAACCTGGACAGAACCTGGCTGGAGAACCTAGTGAGGTAACATGGCTACAGAACCTTGCTGGAGAACCCGGAGAACCTAGCAAGAGAACATGGACACAGAACCTGGCTGGATATCCTAACCAGAACATCGCTGGAGATCCTGAGCAGAACCTCTCTGGAGATCCAGACCAGAACTTGGCTGGAGATCCTGGCTAGGCTGCTGATCAACTCAACACTGTCTCCGTGTCCTTCCTTCTTCGCCGACTCTGTCGACGCTTTTGGGAACCCCTGGACCTGCTGGGGTTGGACCCCGGCAAATGATGAGAGAGAATCATGGATCAGCTGCCTCCTGTATCACCCCCTCCCCACTGGGGATCCAGCCTGCAACGAGGGCATGTGCCCTGACCGGGAATCAAACCAGGGACCCTTCAATACACAGGTTGACACTCTCCCCACTGAGGAACACTGGCCAGGGCCACAGTGGTTTTTTCTTAGAAATATGCATTTCTACTATTTCAGAAAAGAAGAAAGATCAATGATGAGTGATCACCCTAGATTGGCTGCCTTCTGCCAGAAGAAAGAGTGGCATGTGTTCTCATATGCTCAGCAGAAGGAATAGGCCCTGGCCAGTGTTGTTCACTGGTTAGACCTTCGGATGCCCAGGGAAGGGTCGCTGGTGGGATTCCAGGTCCAGAGCACATACCTGGGATGCAGGCTTCATTGCCTGCCCCGGTCTGGGCTCCTGTGGGAGCCAAAGATCCATGTGTCTCTTGCATATTCATGTTTGCTTTTTTGTTTCTTCTCTATCCCCACCCTCCCTCCCTCCCTCTGTCTGTAAAAAACATATCCTCTGGTAAGAATTAACCAAAACATAAACAAGAAAAACGTACAAAGAAGGAAAAGATTTGGAGGCTGTGAAAAAGCAGCATACCCCTAAAGAAAGGCACCATGATGAGCGGAGCATTCGGCTCCGCCGATGTTTTTCCACGGAATGTGTCTATAAGATAAAAATAAAATGTCTGAGTGTCTCTCAGCTGGCCAGATCCTGACACAACAGGACGAGGCCATTCTAGCGTGGTCCTAGCAGGGTCTCCCAAGCCACCACGTTGGGGCGAGGCTCTGCGGCGGGGGGCGAGGCCAGGAGGAGCAGAGGAAAGCGAGGCGTGAAGGAGGCGGGGAATGGACAGAGGAGGGTCCTGCACGTGCTCCCCTCTACTGCGTTGTGTCGCTGCTCCCAGAGTCCCCCCCACTGAGAAGATGGGAGCAGACTCACCCGGTGTCAGTGACCGAGGGACATACAGGCTGAGGGACACACAGACTGAGGGACACATAGACCGAGGGACACAGAGACCGAGGGACACACAGATAATCGAGGCCGCAGTGGCCTGGAGAGGTGACATCCGGGAACCTGTGACCACTGTGTTGGTTCCTTTTATCCTCCCAGATGTACCTTCTCAGAGGTTTTTGACTCCAGAACCCTGGATTCCAGTTCCACAGACAGCACCTACTTCATGGTGACTCTGCCCAAGACCCAAGACCTCTCTGGACAACCATTCACACATCAGTTGTTTGGAAAGTGATCTCAAACTTATTCTATATAGTTATTGCATGTATGAAAAATAAATCAGAGCCAAGCAGTCATCTGTTTGATGTATTATACATTTGTATCATACATACATTTTAGTTTAGAAAATGACATTTCTCATTCAAAGTTGCCTTCCTAAGTGTAATTAAGTGAGCATGTTAAAAACTTTGTAAGAGTGAATGTTTTACTTGGCAAATGTTTAGAAACTTGGTAAGTATTACTGTGTATCGCTGCCCAAGGAACTGTTGGGGGTCATGTGTTGTCACCAAAGCAGAATGTTTGCTCAATGACTGGTCCCCTTGTTGAGACAACCTTCATGGTTTTCCCTTCATTCTGTTATGAACCTATAGGCAGAAGGTAGAATTAGGCTTGTACTGATGCCACAGCTCCCACCTGCTGTGATGATGGAAACAGGCCTGATGCTCCAAGCATCATGAGAACACCAGCAAGCGAGGCTCAATGACTGAGCGTTGACCTATGAACCAAGAAGTCCCCTTGATTCCTGGTAAGGGCACCCCCATCACCTGATTGTTTCTCTTTGTCTCCCTGTCCCTCTGTGTCTCAGATCAAGAACAACAGATTTAAAATAAAACTGGAAACTGTCCAATCTGCTCCTATCCTCCTCCCAAAAGGTATCAGATTTTACTGAAAACACCCACCACTTGTCTTCCTTAGTCATCGTGAGAATTCCAGTTCATGAATGTTCAGAGCATCTCAGTTTCAAACGTGCGTGCACATCTACACCCAAACAGCGGAGCTTCGCATCCTGGAGAATTTTCCATTTCCTTCCAAAGGAAGTGAGATGTCTCACACTGGAAATGGAAACAAATGGTAGGAAAAGCTGGGCATGGAGATCAAGGCTAATCATTGCAACCTGGGAATGATGTACTCAACAAATCACAGCATGAATAGTCAAACCAGAACATTCCTGTACGTGGAGGTTTGGGCACGGGGACACCAACATTTTTAATGTGAATGAGCACTTGATTGTGCAAAGCTTTCCTTCACCCCCTGAGAGATACTCAGCAGAGGTGCTGAGCCACTTGGAAATGTGTGCTGTTTCAATGCGATGCTGGGGGTGGGGGTTTGCCCCTCCTGGCCTGAGCGAGAGAGCCCAGCTTCCAATGTGCACAGGGCCCCTGCTTGGGTGTCAACAGCTCCATGACTGTGGGCTGGCTCCTCCCGAGTCCGCTGAGACCCACAGAAAACAATATCCCAACTGGCAGATTTCTCCTGGTCCTGAGGTGTTTCAGGATTGGGTTAATGAGGGAAAACACAAGTATGAAGGTGTGGCTCAAAGGTTGCTTCTGAGAGTTTCAGGTCACCCACCCAAGCCCTCAGTCATTGGAGGGAATGAGGTTTCAATTCTTCACATAGAAATGCCATCATTTTTTAAAATATATTTTTTATTGAGCTCAGATAGAAAGGGAGAGGAAGCGGGGGGAGACAAGGGAGAGAGAGAGAGAGAGAGAGAGAGAGAGAGAGAGAGAGAGAGAGAGAGAAACATCCATGATGACAGAGAATCATGGATCCGCTCCCTCTTGCAAGCCCTACACTGGGCATCAAGCCCACAACCCGAGCATGTGCCCTGACCAGGAATTGAACCCTGACCTCCTGGTTCATAGGTCGATGGTCAAGCACTGAGCCACACCAGCCTGGCAGGAGAGGGAAGGTCATGGTCCCAGTTCGTGGGTTTGGTGACCCCTTCAGGAGCTCTCCTCCAGGAACAGGTGCTGTGCTAGGTCCCTCAGGCTGAGGGGTGATGGGCCCACACCGCGTGTGCCTGCTCCCTGCATTGATGTCCGTCTGCTCTGTTGTAAGAAAAGATGGGCCTCTGGTTGCTGTGGCCCCGTCGCCTCCCTAAGCAGACGCTACCTGTTCCCTGGAGCCTCGCTGGACTCCCACCCATGGGCCCATGAGCATCAGTGCTCCAGGCCTCGCTGGACATTACCTGTGAACCGGTGGCCAGGAATGACCGACACGGCCTGCCTGCTCTGCTCACGCGGGTCCATGGCCCATCAGACTCCCCATAAGAAACGTGCAGTGAAGGATTTCTGACGGGTCAGGGGAGGGTTAGACACGTGGACCCAGGTACAAGGCCAGCACCAGGAGCTGCTGCGAGGTGGGCTTCGCACACACTGTGAGGTGAGGTGCACCTAGCAGCTCTCAGCAGGGTGGCGAGGGCCTGTGTCCTGGTCACTCGCAGTGCCGCATGCCCAGGCTCAGTGGGAGGGGGTAGCCCGGGGGAGGCGCATGCCTGACCCCACGCCTCCTGCTCAGGCAGCCAAGTCCACGCAGAACAGTGGGGCTGCGCGAGCTCTAAACTGTCTCCCGGGCCCCACGCCCTCTGCCTCCCTTGTCCACCTCAAGGCCTGGCAGACGCTGTTCACCGAGAGACGCACGTTTTAGGCACCTGAGCCAGAGTCGCCGGTGCTGACCACACTCTGAATGACACTCCAAAGCCTGGGTCACCCTCCCGCTTTATAGCTTGGAAAGGGGCACAGAGACTTTGGGGGTCTTGCCTTAGGACACACAGTTGTGAGGGCAGAGCTGAGACTCAAACCCTTGTGGGCAGACCTGGCGCCCACATGCTATGCCCCAGGTGAGATGCCATTGCTACAGAGGCAGCAAGTAGAGGGCGACCAGTGCCCAGACTGAGGCAGCACAGGTGTGTGCACACACACACACACAAACACACACACACACACACACACACACACACACACACACACACACACCTGTACACACCCTCTCTGGCTTTCACCTCTGAGGCTACAGAGGTCTGAGGAATCAGGGGCAGAGCCAGGAGAAGCCTAGGGGTTGTTGGGGTCCTACTCATGTTCCTGGTGAGTCTGTCTCAATCCCTCTCCCTGGCAGGAACCTCACTGGACTGATGACAGATTCCTACCTTCCCGGGTTCAGGTCTGTGGCTGAGCGTTCTCTGAGGCCCTCCTGGAACTCTGCTTTCAGTGATGAGGGGGATGAGGCATGTCGGCTTCAGGTTTGTCTGGACACAAAATTTATTAAAACGAGGCCAAAAACACCATGAGGGACATGGATTTTGACATCCCCATAGCACTTAAGGAACTGTTTGTCTATTGCCTCTCCTCTTGAAAGTGGAGGATGTTTGACCAGTTACTTCTGTACTAAATACACTCTTGGGGAAGGAAAGGAGCCTGCAGGCTTACTCTGAAGCCCCCTCAGAGCTGGGGTATGAGGTATGTGGTGCCGACAGTTGCCCTGTGGCTACTGAGGTGCAATTTAGGGCTCATGATGCATTATCCCTGCAAACACCGGGCTTCTCCCCTGAGTGTGTCCTCTGGTGTCTGATGAGAGATGACTTATCTCTAAAGCCACCCCCACACTCACTGCACACATAGGGCTTCTCCCCTGAGTGTGTCCTCTGGTGTCTGATGAGAGATGACTTATCTGTAAAGCCTCGCCCACACTCCCTACACACATATGGCTTCTCTCCTGAGTGTGTCCTCTGGTGTCTGATGAGAGATGACTTATCTGTAAAGCCTCGCCCACACTCCCTACACACATACGGCTTCTCTCCTGAGTGTGTCCTCTGGTGTCTGATGAGAGATGACTTATTTGTAAAGCCTTGCCCACACTCCCTACACACATACGGCTTCTCTCCTGAGTGTGTCCTGTGGTGTCTGATGAGAGATGACTTATCTGTAAAGCCTCGCCCACACTCCCTACACACATAGGGCTTCTCCCCTGAGTGTTTCCTCTGGTGTCTGATGAGAGATGACTTATCTCTAAAGCCTCGCCCACACTCCCTACAAACATAGGGCTTCTCTCCTGAGTGTGTCCTCTGGTGTCTGATGAGAGATGACTTATCTCTAAAGACTCCCCCACACTCACTGCAAACATAGGGCTTCTCCCCTAAGTGTGTCCTCTGGTGTCTGATGAGAGATGACTTATCTGTAAAGCCTCGCCCACACTCACTGCACACATAGGGCTTCTCTCCTGTGTGTGTCCTTTGGTGTCTGATGAGAGATGACTTATCTGTAAAGCCTCGCCCACACTCCCTACACACATAATGCTTCTCTCCTGAGTGTGTCCTCTGGTGTCTGATGAGAGGTGACTTATCTCTAAAGCCTCGCCCACACTCCCTACACACATAGGGCTTCTCCCCTGAGTGTGCCCTCTGGTGTCTGATGAGATGTGACTTCTTTGTAAAGCCTCGCCCACACTCCCTGCACACATAGGGCTTCTCCCCTGAGTGTGTCCTCTGGTGTGTGTCGATATGTGACTTATCATTGAAGCCTTGCCCACACCCTCCATGCTTGCTTGTTACAATTTTTGACATTCTTACTTCCACAAATAATTTGCCTGTGTTCTTTGCATTAACATTCTGGCCTGTGCTGGGCTCTTCCTCCATTATTCTCTCATGGTCACTGGAGCTCCCTGTTTGTCCGTTTGGAGGCTTGAAAGAGGCCCTTGAAGTTCCCCTGTGCCTGATCCTTTTAAGAAAAGGTTTGGACCTCCATTTGACCTCTTGACCTTCAGCTTTGTCATTCCAGCCATGTGGACCAGTCTGTTGCTGCTGCTGTTGATTCTGACGCTCTGGGCCAGCTTCCTCCGCCTGGACGTGTTTTCCTGCAGATGCTCCTGGCAGAATCTCAGAGGGGTGATTGCGTTTCACATGTTGGCTGAGGAATGTCCGACTGGAGAAGGCCACAGAGCAGGAGGGACATGGGTGGATCTCTGGCTTTGGTTCTGCTGGAGAAGAAAGTTTTGGTCAGGGCAGGTGTGGGCAAGCCTGCCTGTGCCGTACGCTCTGTCTCCTGGTAAGACCCGTCCCCGGAATCATTCTAGCTGTGTTGACAGTGCAAGCTCTGCCTCCCACAAAGTGTTCCTTCACTGTCTACTTTTCTTTTTCTTTGTCTGCACTACTCTTCTTCAGAAATCCAGAGACCCCATATCAAAAGTCTTTTCTACAGCCCTGGCCAGTGTGGATCAGTGGATAGAGCCTCAGCCTGTGGACGGAAAGGTCCTGGGTTTGATTCCCATCAAGAGCATGTGCCTTGGTTGCAGGCTTCTCCCCAGCCTGGGCCCTGATCTGGGCGTGTGCAGGAGGCAGCCAGTCAATGTGTTTCTCTCACATCGACATTTCTCTTTGTCTTTCCTCCCTCTTCCATTCTCTCTAAAAATCAATGGAAAAATATCCTGGGATGAGGATTGAAAAGAAAAAAGGTCTTACAGATCAAGGACCATCAGAAGGCATTTCACTCCTTATATGGGTTGGACTATTGTGACCTTTCCATATACATGTGTCTTCTAAGTCATGTTAAAGAGAAAAACCACAGGCCTGGCCAGGTAGCTCAGTGGTTGAGCATCAACCCATGAACCAGGACGTCACCAGTTTGATTCCTGGTCAGGGCACATGCCAGGTTTTGTGCTCGATCCCAGCAGGAGGCAGCTGATCCATGTTGATATTTCTATCCCTCTCTTCATTTCCCTTCCTCTCTCTCTCAAATTACTAAAAATATTTAAAAATAGAGAAACCATAGGCCCCAACTAGCAATTGCTTCTCTCTCAGTTTTCCACAAATCAGAAAATGGAAATATGTCCTGCCTCACACAGTATTCCTACTTGATTTCTTTCAGTGTTAGCCTACTTCAAATACACTACAAAGTCCTGTTTCAGAATATCTTTCCAACCATCCCCTAGCCAGTTTGGATCAGTAGATAGAGCGTCGCCTTGGGGACTCCAGGGTCCTGGATTTGATTCTAGTCAAGGGCACATACCTGGGTTGCTAGCTCAATCCCCAGCCCTGGTTGGGGTGTCTGTGGGAGACAAGCTATTGATGTTTCTCTCTCTGTCTCTCCCCCTTCTACTCTCTCTCAAAAAATAATCAGTGGAAAATATCCCTGGGTGAGGATTAACAACAACAACAAAAATATTTCCCCAACCTGCTTCTTACACTCCTGACTCCCGTCCCTCTCCAGCCAGTCCGCCTTCCTCTCTCACTTGGAGTTGAAATAATCTCGGAGGGGATTCCCCACTGAAGTTTATTTCCCCAAAAAATTAACAAAGCATAGTTTTAGAACATGCCACTCTGCAGCGGAAAACTGCTCAGTTGTCCCGTCTCACTCAAGAAAGTCCCCAGTATCTCAGCTTGGATCATAGGCACTGTATTTCCCGGCTGCTAGGCATCTGTCCAACCTCTGTTCTTGCCCTCTGTACTGAGACTGAGACGGGAGTAGCCCTCAGCCAGCTCAACACCCCACCTCTTTCCTTCCCTGCACCAGCCAATCCCTCTGCCTGGGACCTTGTGACACAACTGTTGTAAATGTTGTCTCCTGAGAAAGCCTTCCCTTGACCTTTGCAATCCGACACACCCACCTTCCCCTCACACTGATCCCTAGGCACTTGTCCTGGGCCCGTTTTCTCCAAAGCGCTAACCACTGTGTGATATTAAGCACATGCACATATGTCTGCCGAGGCTTCCATCCTTCACCAACCAGCTGCTCAGGAGCAGTGATTCTGATCATCATGCTAATCTGTATTTCCAGCTCCCAGAACCCTGTGTGGCACCGAGTAGGAATTCACATGACAAGTCAAAAAATAATGAATGAATGCATGTTAACACACACATTTCATTTAGAAATATGCAGTAAATGAAGAAGAAACAGCTAAAGTGTTAAAAAAAAAAAAAAAAAAAAAAAAAAAAAAAACAACAACCCAAAAACAACCACCTTGATGAGAGAGCTGGTTAAGTGCCTGAGACCTTTTTTTTTTTTTTTTGCCTCTAATCCTTTCAGCACTATATGATGCTGTGCATTTTGTGCATGAAGTATTTTTAAAAATGGAACACAAATTGGCCCTGGCCATTGTGGCTCAGTTGGTTGAGCATTGTCACATTCACCCAGAGGGAGCCAGTTTGATTCCTGGTCAGGGCACATGTCAGGGTGGTGGACTTGATCCCCAGTAAGGAGAATGCAGGAGGCAGCAGATTGATATTTCTCTCCCTCTCTCTTCATCTCTGTCCCTAAAACCAATACAAGCATATTTTTAAAAATTAGAACAAAAATAAAAATATTAAAATTATTCTTAAGAATCAAAGACCTATGTGATGAGCCATCAATTTCTGAAGCATCTGATTTGAAGCTTTGCTGACTCTAGAGTGGATTTTACTCTACTTGAGAGTTGGAGCATGAAAACTTCTAAGAATTCTTTCTTTCCATGTTGAAGAAGAGTGGTGCCCACCTCTCCAGGCCACAAGCTCTGTCTTCCACTTGCTGCCCCACTTGATGCCCAGCTTTTGGCCATACTCTTCTCCATACCAGACCAGCAGCTCACAGCCCGTCCTCACGACCCGGCAGGTTCGGTAGAAAATCTGCCTGTGATATTGAAAGGCCACCAGGTTCTGTTCTTCCTCATCCCGGGCGCAGTTCACGTACCTGGCGTTGAGGCAGATGAAAGGAAAGAAAACCACAGGCGATGAGCTTCCACTACCTGTCATATCGTGTCCAGATCCTCACTGACGCGTAAGGCCCTCAGCACTGATGGCACCCACCCCCATGTTCCTGGGGAAACTTCTGTTCAATGTCCAAGCCTCTGTCACAAGGTCATGTGAATTCCTGTCTCTACGTCCTGCTCACAGGTCTCATCCTGCCTAATGCCATTTCCAAAGCCTCATTCCAGACTTCCCCATCAAACCCGGTGGCCTCTAGCTTCTCTAAGCTGTAAGTCAGGTTCTGTGTTACACCCCAGGACTCGGGGCTTGCTCTAGGACTCACATCATTCAACACTCAGTCCAAGTCTACCTTCTCTTCAGAGGCCTTTGTCGAGTCTCCCCACACTTTATTGAAGGCATCATTCAGTTGCCTCCCCCAGGTTCCCACAGAAATGTCGAGGTCTCTCTTTCTTAGAAAAATAACACAGAACAATAGTAGTTTATTCATAATCTGTCTCCCCTGACACAAGAGAGCTCCTCAGGAAAGGGCCATGAGCACTATGACTCTGCAGGCTCCAACATCCAGTTCTAGTTAGAACTGAGTCTGGGATGATGTGCTGACCTCACAGTTTTAGACTATCCTTGATTCAAGGCTATCTGGGCACTGGGAACTTCTTGAAAAATAGGAAAATTAGAGTTAAATGTTTATGAAATAAAATGTTTCATGTCCGTCTGCAGTAAGTCCTCCCTAGGGACATGGATTGTGTGATCTGTGTAAGTAATGAATTCCTTCCTCTAAACTGGAATATAGTAAGGGTTTAACTAATGTCAGTTAGACAAATCACAGAGTAATCCAGGGTCCTCAAGGTTTTTCCCATTGCCCAAACTAGATTCTTCTCTTTTGAGGACATATGCTATACTGTTACCTCCTTTTTTCCTAAATGTCTCTAGATGTTAAAGATCACTGTATGGAGAAAAAGGGGGAACAGAGGACTGAGGGAGACCATTAGGGAGGCATGATTGGAAGGACAGACATGTGGGTTGTGAGGCATGAGTGTCCTCTCCGGCACCCAGAAGCCTAGTGACCTTACCTCATCCAGTTGGCCTGAGATGTATACTTTCCATCCACATACTCATAGCAGTTGCTCCATTTGTTGACCTGCATTTCAGGAAAAGAAGTTAAAGGCTGTGTGTGTGTGTGTGTGTGTGTGTGTGTGTGGTTGTGAGTATACAATAGAATAATTACTTTATTCTAGTGTCATCAAATCTCTTTCAGCCTGCATGGTAATTCAACTGCCAATGGTGATCACAGGATATTTTTCTTACTAATCATCTACACGCCTGAGTCAATTTGTCCACTAAGCAGGAGCCCCACAAGGGAGGAGTCTGTACCACTTTGCTCCCATTTACCCTCTGATCCTTAGAGAGGAGCTCCATGTTCATGCAAAGTCCGCCCAGTACACAGAGCTAACTAACCATATGGTCCCCATCCATGTCCTAGCATGTAGAAGGTGGGGGCATCCAAGCCACAGGAGGGACGGGAAGCCAGACGACAGGGAAGAGGTAAAGTTCTCACCAGCCAGGAGTAGCCGCTGTTGGCTGTGGCTTCATCTTCTGTGATCTGACCCTCATAAGGGCCAAAGTGCAGGCCCACCAGCAGATCACATTCCTCATTCCACACTCCAAGCCCAGCCTCAGGGATGCCTGATGGTCCGATTCTCAACCCAGGGGGCAGAGTGAGGGCTGAGAGGTTGACATGCCCGTTGTCCGAGGGACTGTCTTTTACAAACGTAGGAGGCCCGTGCACAGCACAGCTGTCAATGAAGAAGTTCTGACACTTCTCACAATCTGGAGGCAAGAGCAACAGGGATTAGTCAGGGTGCAGTGCATGTTCCTGCACACGAAGAGCTTCAGAAAGAGCTCCCATCAGTGAGCCTCAATCCTATATTCCCTGTCACGAGAGGAAGGGAATGATTTGGGCACCCAAAAACCAGGTGAAATCATAGCATCAAGGACATAACATGCCCCTTGGTTAGGGTGAGCTTACACAGGTAGTCAACATCCTGGGACTCGCTGATCTCTTGGTAGACATGGCCCTTTCTCTCTCGTAGGCTATACATCTTCACTTCGATCTCCTTTCTCCTGAGATCTACATGAGAGAAGAGCTAGTGAACGAAGGGGGTCTGGAACATGAGTCCCTGTCTTGTCAGAAAACACACAATGTCTTCCCATCAAATGATCACCTGTTCTTTATAGTATCTGGTATTTTCCTCCATTAACTAAAAGACTAGTACGCCACACTGACTACCGATGGCTGATTCAATTTTAGTTTCTAGATGATCCCATTATCAGGTTCAACCTTCCAAGCTTTGGTCATTCATAAAGTATTTATGGAGGGCACGTTATGTGTTAGGCACTGAGTAAAGATCTGGGCACACAACACCAAGAGAATATGGTTGCTATTATCACAGATGGATTTATTGGACAGCTTGCATGTGTCAATTGTTTGAGATTTAATTTAATGCTTTCAAACTATATGTGTCCCATGTTTCCTTATGTTCACTGTATACATTAGCATTCAGGAGCTCAGAGAGTTTGTAAGATTAGCTCAAAGCTTCAGTGCTAACTCCAGTTTCAAATCCAGGCGTGTTGAATGTCCACCCCACATACCTAGGCTATACTGACCAGCCTTTCCAGAGGAATTAGTGGAACTGAAATCTCCAAATTATTGAACTTACCCAATTTTGATCTAGGGTGCTGTCCGGAGGTACTTGCTTCTCCAGGAGGGGGCACTGGTTTCTGGGTCTGCTCTGAGCCACTTGTGGTCAACAAATTTGCTGTTCCTGACAATTCCTTCAAACTGGACTCATTACTTAATGGCGCCCTGGACTTTGCCTTCAGTGTGAAAGTCACATATTAAAATGTAACGTACATTTATTTAATTATGTAGGGTTTATGATATACATGACTTTAATGAACACTTCAACACCTCTTGGAAATACCTGGGAAGTATGAAAATTAGAGGAAAAAGAAATGGCCAATGTGGGTTTTGAATCGAAGACTAGAACCCATGCCTTAAGGCTCTTTCTTTTATAGCACATTGAGAATGAAGGATACTGGGAAGAGAATAAGACATAGTTGGGCCCTAACCAGTGTAGTTCAGTTGATAGAGTGTCGGCCTGCAGACTGAAGGGTCCTGAGTTCAATTCTCGTAAAGCGCGAGTTCCTTGGTTGCAGGACCCTCCTCCCTGGCCTGGACCTTGGTCTGGGCTTATGCAGGAGGCCACCAGTCATTATGTGTGTCTCTCACATTGATATTTCTCTCTTTCTCTCCCTCTTTTTTCTATTCCCCCTAAAAATCAATGAGAAAATATCCTTGGGTGAGGATTAAGAAAAAAAGAAAGAAAGAAATAGTTGGCAGAGCCCTGGCTGGTGTAGCTCAGTTGGTTGAACTGAAGGGTTGCGGGTTCCATTCCCGGTCAGGGCACATGCCCCAGTTACGGGTTATTGATCCATATTTTTCTCTCTCACTGATGCTTCTCTCCCTTCCTCTCTCTCTCAAATCAGTAAAAACATATTTTTTAAAAAGAAATGGCTGGCAGAAACCTACCATGACAATAAAGGAAATTATGCTAAAATGTGCAATTTACTATATCATGGAAAGAACAGTTGTAATTAGATTAGTTGGTTCCCACCAATTCTGTTTGAATAAGGTTGTGCTACCAGCCTGTTCTCTTCATTTTCCTGACCTATAACATGCTAATTCTTAATGTTATAATGAACATGAAATATAATGATGTTCACCAAAATGTTCTGTGAGCACTTTGATACAGTATGAATGTGAAATTACAGTCCTGCTATCAATGTCCCTCTCAGCCATCTCTATATTTGAAATCACATGTAATTTATCTTCATTATTCTTTGACCCTACTCTAGTTTAATTTGTAAATTTGAAAGCACTCTTTCAGCAAACATTCAGGGGGCCCTCAGGGACCCTGAGTTGGGCCTGGGACTTCTGAGAAGAATCTGGTGTGAACCAAAGAGCTCACAATGCAGAGGTAGGCAGGCGGAGCCAATGATTCAAACAAGATGACACTGGCCTAATTAGAGCTCAGAGAAAGAAGCCATACTTCTTCTGACTGGAATGAGCATTCAAAACCAGTTCCAGATGAGCTTCTATTGAATAGTGTGTCATCTCTATGAAGTTCTTAAGTCACTTTATTTATTGTTTATTATTTCTGAATCGTCAAACCTGAAGCTCCCCAGAGTTGAGAGATGCTTTCTTTTATTTGACTGGGAGGCTCTGATGCTGGGGTTGCTATATCCATCTTCATCTGGGACCATGCACCGTGCAAACTGCCTATATATCAGTGAGCTTCTGCAAGTCGGAAGTCTTAGTGCATTTCTCACTGAAGCATAGCAGAGCAGAACTGCGTTTGGAATCATCAGTCAGTGAAAGATGTAATCATGTATGGATGAGACAGTGGAAAGTGCATAAAACTATGGAAATTTTAATGAGCTTGTAAGTGGTTTAGAGATGAAGCTAAGGATTAGAATGCACGACCACCGATACTGTGATTTCAGACATACAATCAAACACTTGTATATGTCTGAAACCTCAGTTTCCTCATCAGAAATGGTGATACTTATAGTACCTACCTCATAGGGTTGTGGTAAGGTTTAAGTGAGTTTATGCACGTAGAATTCTTAGAGTCTGAAGCATTGTGAAGATAAGACCCGTGGTAGCTACTATTGTTGCTGATGTTATTAACGACTAAGATGATATTGGGCATTTTGTTGAAGAGGTCAGGAAAGGAAGGTGGCAGTTCCTAGGGTGCACTCTGATTTTTCCTCCTCTTCCCTGCATTTGCATCCAGGAGGAAGATTTTCTTTTCCACAGGATTTGGGAAATACTCACCTTCTGATGTTTATTCTGTTCCACTCTGAAAGACACCCAAGAAGGTTTAGCTAAAAGATGGTGAGAAATCAATAATATATATAATTTCAGAGAGGAAGGGAGAGGGCGAGGGAGAGAGAGAGAGAAACATCAATGATGATAGAGAATCATGGATTAGCTGCCTTCCTGAACACCCCACACCAGGGATCAAACTGGCCTTGTGCCCTGACCGGGAATTGAACTGTGACCTCCTGGTTCATAGGTCGACGCTTAATCTCTGAGCCACACCTGCCGTGTGAGAAATCAGTTTTGGTTGGTAATTGTTTCAAAATCTGGAGATTTTTATCTTTCAGAATTCTGAATTATAGAGTAATCCCAGGACAGACCAAGGATGATTGGAAAATGTTTCCTGAGGTTTCATTAGGCTTATGCTTTTATTGGGAGCATCAGCTAATTTTCTTAAAATGTTAAAAAATAGCCCTAGCCAGCTTGGCTCAGTGGATAGAGCGTCAACCTGCGGATGGAATGGTCCTGGGTTCTATTCCAGCCAAGGGTACATGCCTGGATTGCGGGCTCATCCCACAGGTGTGCAGGAGGCAGCCAATTGATGGCTCTCTCTCATCATTGATGTTTTGATCTCTCTGAATTCCTCTCTGAAATCAATAAATATATTTTAAAAAAAATAGACAAAACCCCATCTGTACTTCATCCTCTGTTCAATATATATATATTTAAAGTAGAAGTCCGTTGCACAAAGATTCACGCAATAGGCCTTCCTTCCCCTGGCTGCCGGCACTAGATTTCCTCTGGCACCGGGGTCCCAGGCCTTTGCTCCAGCCACTGAGGAGAAGCCAAGTCCCTTCAGTCTTCAGTCTTCACTCCAGCCAGAGCCTTCAGTCTTCTCTCAGCTGCTGCCCTGGTTAGGCAAATTAACTGCCATCTTTGTTGGGTTAATTTGCATGTGTATCCTGATTGGCTGGCGGGCCTGGCAGAGTGACACCAATTTGCATGTTTCTCTTTTATTTGTGTAGAGTGGCCTATCCCTGGCTGGGCATCTCAGTTGGTTGGAGTACCATGTTTTACACCAAAAGGTTTCCGGTTTGATCCTTATTGGGGCCTACACAGGAGGCAACTGATGGATGTTCCTCTCTCACATTGATGTTTCTGTCTCCCTTTCTGTCTCCCTCCCTTCCTCTCTCTAAATTCAATGAATATCCTTGGGTGAGGATTTAAAAAATAAAATTGCCCTAAAAAGCAAAAATAAAAAATTGGCCTTTCATGACACAAGTATAATAAAGGTCATGTAACTGCAAAGAATCTCTACTCTGTAACCCAGCGCTTTCTCCTCTCTGTCTTCTGTCTTCACACTGGCCTTGTCCAGTCCACCTTGGACAAGGCACCAGGACCACCTTGGCTCCTTTCTTTCTTATCCTTCCTCCTTTGCACATTTGGATTGTGACCACCTTCTCTAATCACTAGATTCTGATCAGCATCACACAGTCTTAGGGACAAAGACTCAGGTCTAGTCACCACATAAACAGAGTTTCGGGCAAGCTGGACATAACGTCGTGACTTCAGCTATGTTTCAACCTCAGACCCATGGAACTACAAACCCTACCAATCAGACTTTCATGAAACCTGGCAGATGATGCCATGGCTGCCATGGAACCTGATACAATGATGAACTACTTCCTACCCTGGCCCACAACCCAACCCCCTAACTACCATGAGTAATAATTTTCCCATATGTCCCCATGCAGGTCTTAGAGCACTGCTCACCTGTCAAAACTTCCTCCTTCTATGTGATCACAACT
Organism: Myotis nattereri; assembly: GCF_964212035.1. NCBI lineage: Eukaryota > Metazoa > Chordata > Mammalia > Chiroptera > Vespertilionidae > Myotis > Myotis nattereri. Next base: position 43,370,896 of record NC_138094.1, on the reverse strand, counting down.
TTTCTGAATTAGTTATTTTTTACTCACTGTTATATTTTTGTATACTTACTTGTTAATGTTCTATAAGTATACAATTATATTATTATTCTATTTTATTTTTTCCACCACCATTTATACTCCTGTATTATTATTTTTTCATCCTCACCTGAGAATATATGCTTATTGATTTTAGAGAGAGAAGAAGAGGAAGAAAGAGAGGGAAACATGGATGTGAGAGAGAAACATCGATGAGTTGTATCCCATACACACCCCGACTGGGGATGGATCACGAAACCTTTTTGGTGTATGGGAGGATGCTCCAACCAACGGAGCCACCGAGACATGGCTATTCAATTATTTTTATTTTGAGAGAATGTTTATTAAAACTAGGGACAGTGAAACAAGGATAGAAGCAGCAGCAGGAGAGAGCTTAGGCTGGGCTGCTGTGTTGCTCTAGAAAGGTTAAAGGAAAGAGTTCAGCCTAGGCGGGCGGCTTTGGCTCATTGGAAAGTCATAGAAAAGGGGCCTTGGAGCCAGGTTCAGGGGGTTAGCCTGAATGAGCTGCCCCTGCCCGTACTCCCTGGTGCAAGTCTCCTGGGTCCCTTAGTTTAGGAGATGCACACCGAGTGGGGGTTGGGGGGAGGAGAGGGGAAAGGGTGAGGGGTCTGTGTGCTCCCGGAGAGAGAACAGCTTAAAAAATATATATATTAGAGCACCATTGCACGAAATTTATAAATTTCTGCACCGTGGGAATGGCGGTGGTTGTGGGGGGGGGGGGGGGGGGAATTCCTGAGCCCGGCCTGTGCCCTCTGTGGCTCTGACAGTCTGGAAGTCCTGCGATCCATCGCTTGCAGAGGGAGGTCCCGTTCAGTAGCCCCAGCTCTGCATTGGTGGCCTGGGCCTCCCTCTTTGGGGTGACGGGGAGCCCCCATTGATGACCCAGTGGCTAGTGGCCTGGGCCTCTCTCTGCAGGGCATCATGGGGGATTGGGGGGCCGGACCAATTGCGTTTCACAGGCCTTGGCTGGCCTGGCGCCAGTGGGTGTCATAGCCTGGTCATCTGGTGGGTCCTTCAGCTGGTCCGCCCTGGATTTGCATATTATGGTTTCATTATTGTAGATTTGGGGGGTGGGTCTGGGTGAAGGTGAGAAAAGGGGGAGAAATGGGGGACCTCTGTGATAGTGTCAACACTAAATCTGTATATAATTATTGTTACACATTGAAAGAGGTTTTATGACCCTGGCCAGTGTGGCCCAGTGGTTGAGCCACGACCTATGAACCGTGAGGTGGGGGGCCGGCAGGAGGCAGCCATGGAGGTTTCTCTCTCACCTGTTTCTCTCTCTCTCTCTCTGTCTCTCTCTGTCTCTCTCTCTCTCTGTAAAATAAATGATTCATAGAAAGGGGTTTATGTGAACAGCCCCTGGCTGTGTAACTGCTCTGCCTCTTGCTCCTCCCCGGTAACTCCCGAGAGGCCGCCCGACCTACACCAGGTCAGGGTCAGGCAGCTGCGCGCCCTCCGCCCGCACCTCGTGGCCTCGGGGTCCACTCGTCATCCGAGTCCTCGGAGTCCTCCACCCGGGGCCTGGCCGTCCTCCCGCGGCGACACATGAACGCGGGTCGAGGGGCCCTGAGACCTGGAAGGAGAGAAAGAAAGAGTCTGTCCTGCAGGCGAAGAGCTGAGGGACAAACAGCAGAGCCAGCGCTTGGCGGGGGCAGAGCCCGGGGCCCTGGACGGAGCACCCCCGCCCCGCCCACCCCGCGGCCCCGTCCCCCCTCGCTCACCCATGCTGAGCAGCGCCTCGTAGTTGCTCTTCACGTTGCGGTGCCGCGCTCGCTCCCAGGCGCCCATCTGCGCCCACTCCTCCCGGGAGAAGTAGATGGACACGTCCCTGCAGGCGGCCCTGGACTGGGGGAGAGACCGTCCGTCCGTCCATCCGTCCTCCCCGGCCCGAGGGGCGGCGCCCCGCCTCCACCCCGTCCCCACCCCCGTCCCCACCTCCACCCCCTCGGACCCCCTTACCTTAGGCCTATGCCCCGCTCTCCCCGCCTCCTCCACGGGGCGCTCCTGCAGGTCCCTGTCCGGGTCCATGGTGCCGCCAGCGGAGTCCCCTCCCGAGGACACGGTGCCTGTGGGAGGAGGAGGCGCTGAGGGGACCGCTCCCACCTTGCAGGGCAAACCCCCCCCCCACCCCCCCAACCCCCAGACAGACCGGGGCCGCGGCCATTATGACCCACTAGGGGGCGCCTCCTTCCCGCCGCGGTTGGGGGGTCCCAGGGGGTACTGAGGGGCCCGGTCAGGGGGGTCTGAGGGGCGCGTTCCAGGGACTGAGAGGGGCAGTCAGGGGGAACTGAGGGGCGCGTTCTGGGGGGTCTGAGGGGCACGGTGGGGGGTCTGAGGGGAGCGGTCTGGGAGGTTTGAGGGGCGCGGTCAGGGGAGACTGAGGTGAGGAGTCTGGAGGGTCTGAGGGGAGCGGTCTGGTGGGTCTGAGGGGCGCGGTCTGGGGTGTCTGAGGGGCGTGGTCAGGGGGGACTGAGTGGCGAGGTCTGGTGGGACCGAGGGGAGCGGTCTGGGGGTTTTGAAGGGAGCGGTCTGGGGGGACTGAGGGGCGCGGTCTTGGCAGACTGAGGGGAGCAGTCTGGGGGGTCTGAGGGGCGCGGACAGGGGGGTCTGATTTTCGTGCTCAGAGGGGACTGAGGGGCGCGGTCTGGTGGGACTGAGGGGAGCGGTCTGGGGGATTTGAGGGGAGCGGTCTAGGGGGTCTGAGGGGCGCGGTCAGGGGGGTCTGAGGGGCGCGGTGGGGGCGTTGAGGGCCCTTGGGGGTGGAGGTGGTTCGCCTTTACAATGGGGGGGGGCTGTGCCGAGAGGAACCGGGTTCGGGAATGGCACCCACGATTCAGGAGCAATGCACGCGGGAGGAGGCGCCTCAAGGGGCAGAGACGTCTCCGGCTGAGGAGATAGGCCCGCTGGACAGAATCCGGGTCTTTCTGGCCAGGAAAGTTGGGTGCTCGGGTCAGAGGATTTGGGACTAATGTGAAGAGATTTGGGGTCTCAGGGACAGCCTCCAGGGTTTCTGTCTCAGAGTTGGGGATTTGGTCTTCCTGGGTGCCGTGGTTAGGGAGCCCAGGCTCGGGGTTTGCTGGGTCTGACCTTTGGGGGATTGAGCGTTCCTCTGGGCGCTGAGACCGGGGGTCCTCCGGGTTAGCGCACTTGGGGTCCCTGGAGGCTGACAGAGTGGGAGCCTCTCAGGAGGACACCCCGGGTCTTCGGCTGGGGGTTTGAAGGCCGGCGGGAAAGGGGTTCCCACGCAAGGCTCACGTTTTCCTGTCCGTCTCCAGGCCGCACTGCGAACCTGGCCGAGGTCCCCTCAAACCCATGCTCCTGGCCGCGTGCTCCCGCCCTCAGGCGGTGTGAGGCGGGCCCAGGGGGAGCTTCCTGCCTCCAGAGCGTCAGCGCCAGCCGCCAATGAGTGCTGTGGTCACGGGGCCCGGCCTGCCAATGGGCGGTCAGAAACGCGAAAAGGGCGGGGCAGGGGGTGGAGCCTTCCTGCCAGTCAAGGGCAGAATCCTGTGGAAAGAGCCCGCCCTGCGCTCCCAACCCCCCGTGGTGATTGGCTGTGCTGGGTCCTGTGAGTGTCCGTCAAGAAGCCTTCAGCCACTGGGCGGTGTCCAGGGCTTGGATTCCCGCTGCGTATGGGCGGGACCCCGGGAGCCGGGAGCCCCCAGCCAGGGCAGGTATTGGGCTGACGCGGCCTTCCTGCCGCCTGACCGAGACTCTGTTCCACCCGACGGTATGTAGGTCCCGGACTGTCTTCCAGGCGCATTTGTTCGCTTCCTTAGCGAGAGGACCAGGCGGTAGGCGGGGAGTTGCCTTCTGGGAAACAGGGATTTCCACTAGACCAGCGGTTCTGAACCTGTGGGTCGCGACCCCTTTGGGGGTCGAACGACCCTCTCACAGGGGTCGCTTAAGACCATTGGAAAACACATGTATAATTATATATTGTTTTTGTGATGAATCACTAAGCTTTAATTATGTTCAGTGTGTAACAATGAAAATACATCCTGCATATCTGACATTTAGATGACGATTCATAACAGTGGCAACATTACAGTGATGAAGTAGCAACAGAAAAATTTCATGATTGGGGGTCAGCACAACATGAGGAACTGTATTCAAGGGTGGCGGCATTAGGAAGGTTGAGAACCACTGCCTTAAAGGAAGCTGTCGAGTGGAAGAGCAAGATGGTGGCGGTATAGGCAGACGTGTCCCAGGTCGTGTCCCGGAGCAAATGGAGTGAGCAGCTGAAACTAGTAACATCCACCCCGAATTGGCGAAATTGCTCAGCTGGTGAGACGGTTTGCAGCCGGGAAGAGCAGAACTCCCCTGGAAAGGTAAAAAGCCCAGGGATTTGGGCAGGAAAGTTTGCCAGACCTCTGAACCCAGAGAGTCGGAGGGAGACCGTGTGGCAGACAGCCGCGTCCCTTGGGACAGGCACAGCCCCTGACAGGGGAAAGGAGAACCGCCGGGGGAATTGAGAGCTGGGTTCTGTGATCACAGAGGACTGAGCCTAAAGGGGGCAGCCTGAAGAGCTGACCAGACCATGCAGTCCCGGTAAGAGAAGAAGCCTACAGAAACCAAGCCTTTCCCGTTTCCGCGGCCAGCGTTTGTTTGTTTGGTTTTACTGAATCCTGTTCATGGGACATTTCGGATACAGACACTCACCTGTGCTGAAGAGAGGGAGAGTGTGCGGAGGAGTGGAATCTGGGGAGAGACTGAGGAGAGAAGGGGGGCCGGGAGAGGTGGCAGCGAATTGAGTGCTGAGACACCCCCGAGCCCAGGTCCGGGGCAGACATTCTCTCTGGAGAGTGAGACTCCTCCCCCCAGCCCCCAGGCAAGGAGCACAGCCACACCCAGATTCCACCCTGTAGGAGATCAAGGATTAAAATAACCTGATCAGTCCCTGGGAGTTAACAGGGTCTGGCCTATAGAGGGATTTTCAATCCCAGCAACAACACAGCCCCGGTAACTAACTATTACGCAGCCAGCTCTGGGCAGTGAACCTCCACTGGACAGAGAGGCCCTATAGCCTCAGAGGCCAACCCCAGAACACTCCCACCCAGAGGCTGACCCACAAACTGACTCTTTGCTAAACACAAAATAAGGCAGTCTGGGAAACAAATGCGGCTTGCTTTAAAATAAGAACTGTGGTTGACAACACAGAGGAACAGTGTATCACAGGGAAACTCAACACTCTACTGAATTCCTGGCAGGTCTAAGGCGAGCAAGACTGTAGAATAGAAGAACCGAAGGACCTTCACTACTGCAATTTTTTTTTTCTTTTTTCACCTTTTAACTATGAAACCAAATTTTTTTTCTTTGTTTTTTTCTTCCTTTTTTTTCTTTTTTTTTCTTTCTTCTTTTTTCCACCACCTGATTTTACCCGTTTATTTACTACCTTCTTACTTTTAACCAGTATTATTACTGCTACCATTTTACCATTTTTTTTAAAGTGCCATTTTATTTTCTCTTTATTTTATTTTGGGATTAGTGTTCTCCATTTTATTTTCATCGTTATATTATTGGTTGTTTCTAGTTTGCATTCATCTCCAGGGAGCTGTTGCTGGAACTTGTTGGGATTAATGGCTGTTCAGTAGGAGTATTCTCCTCATATAAAATAAGTCTCCTCCCCTCTTCCACTTCATTCTCTCTTTTCGCTCTTTCTTTTTCTTTTCTTTTCTTTTCTCACTTCTATTTCCCCCCTCCTTTTTCCCAATTTCATTTTTGCACTCCTTTTTTTGGTCCCTACTTTTCTTTTCTTTTTCCTATTTTATCTTTTTCTCTTCCTTCTTCCTTATCCCCTAATTCTCTTAATTCAGGTGGTCACCTTTATTTGGGGCTATTAATATCGTGAACATATTTGTGTATAGTGCCTGGTACGTGGTGCCTTGTTGTGTTGTATTTTGTGCCTTTAAATCAACGCAGCAGATCCAAGCAACAGCAACCTCCTGAGCACCAACACCCTCTGCTGAGGAACAGCAGCTGTACGTGAAACCTCGCCCCACCAGCCAGAAGAGCCACCACAGCTGTGAACAGCACCCACCAGAGGAGCTGCTGCCAACTGAAGAGCAGCTGCTACCGCAACTGCCCGAAGAGCAACCACAGACCAAGGAGTCACTGCCACCAAGGGAGCAACCACTGAACGACTCAACGTATAGATATGTCAGTGAGATCAAACATGCGTAGACAAAGAAACCCCCAAAGGAAAGAGAAGGAGGACTCTCCAGAAAAGCAGCTAAGTAATACAGAGGCAGGCAACATGACAGAAAAAGAATTCAGAATAAGGGTCCTAGAGTGCACAAACCGGATGGAGGAAAAAATCGACAACCTCTGCAAGAAGCTAGAAGAAACAGATGAAAAAATCAACAACTTAAGTAAGACCCAAGAAGAAATGAAGAGTGATATAGCTGAAATGAAAAACTCCATTGAAAGTCTTAACAGTAGATAGGAGAAGCAGAGGACCGAATTAGTGAATTAGAAGACAAGGAAGCAAAACACACCCAAACTGAACTGCAATTGGAGAAAAAAATGAAAAGACAGGAGGAGAGCCTAAGGGAGCTTTGGGACAACATGAAACGAAACAACATACGAATAATAGGGGTACCAGAACAACAGAAGGATGAACAAGGATTAGAAAACCTATTAGAAGAAATAATATCAGAAAACTTCCCTGAGGTGGGGAAGAAAAAAGTCACGCCAGCCCAGAGAGTCCCAAACAAGGTGAACCAAAAAGACCCACACCAAGACACATCATAATTACCACGGCAAACGTTCAGGACAAAGAGAGAATCCTACAGGCTGCAAGAGAGAGACAGAAAGTTACATACAAGGGATCTCCCATTAGATTATCAAATGATTTCTCAACAGAAACACATTAGGCCAGCAAAGAATGGACAGAAATTTACAAAGTGATGCAAAGCAAAGGACTGAATCCAAGAATACTCTATCCAGCAAGGCTATCATTCAAACTTGAAGGGGAAATAAGAAGCTTCACAGACAAAAAAAGGCTAAGGGAGTTTATCACCACCCAGCCAGCAATGCAAGGAATGCTAAAGGGACTGGTATAAAAATAAGAAATAAAAAGCTCAGAAAGAAAACAGCCACACAAAAACAGAAATGGCTACAAACAAGTACCTTTCAATAATAACTTTAAACGTAAACGGACTAAATGCTCCAAACAAAAGACATCGAGTGGCTGAATGGATAAAAAAACATGACCCATACATCTGCTGTCTACAAGAAACCCACCTCCTTAGAAGAGACTCACACAGCCTGAAAGTGAAAGGATGGAAAAATATCTTTCAGGCAAATGGAAAGGAAAAGAAAGCTGGGGTAGCAATACTTATATCGGACAAAATAGACCTCAAAGTGAAGGCCATAACAAGAGATAAGGAAGGCCACTTCCTAATACTAAAGGGATCAATACAACAAGAAGATATAACTCTGGTAAACATATATGCACCCAATGCAGGAGCACCCAAATTCATAAAAAAACTCCTGGAATATATCAAAGGAGAGATCCACAACAATAAAATCATAGTAGGGGACTTTAATACACCACTGACAACACTGGATAAGCCCTCTAGACAAACAATCAGCAAAGATACAGCAATCCTAAATGACTCACTAGATCAGATGGACTTAATAGACATCTTCAGAACACTTCACCCCAAAGCCAGGGAATATACATTCTACTCAAATGCTCATAAGACATATTCAAAAATAGACCATATATTGGGTCACAAGCAAAGTATCCCCAAATTCAAGAAGATTGAAATCATAAAAAACGTCTTCGCAGACCACGATGGCATAATATTAGAAATAAACTACAATAAAAACAACCCAAAGTACTCAAACACCTGGAAGCTGAATAGCATGCTATTACATATTGATTGGGTTACCAATGAAATCAAAGAAGAAATTCGAAACATCCTGGAAACTAATGACAATGAAAACACAACAATCCAAAACCTATGGGACACAATGAAAGCAGTCCTGAGAGGGAAGTTTATATAGCTCTACAGCCCTATCTCAAAAAACAAGAAAACATGGTAGTAAATCAGCTAACTCTACAACTCAAAGAATTAGAAAGAGAGCAACAAGAAAACCCCAGAGTGAGCAGAAGGAAGGAGATAATAAAGATTAGAGCAGAAATAAATGACATAGAGACCAAAAAAACAATACCGAAAATCAATGAAAACAAGAGCTGGTTCTTTGAAAGGATAAACAAGATTGACAAACCTCTAGCCAGACTCACCAAGAAGCAAAGAGAGAGGACCCAAATAAACAAAACCAGAAACGATAGAGGCGAAATAACAACAGACCCCACAGAAATACTAATGATTGTTAAAAAATACTATGGACAGCTCTACTCCAACAAACTAGACAGCCTGGAGGAAATGGACAAATTCCTAGAAAAATACAACATTCCAAAACTCAATCAGGACGAATCTAAAAATCTCAACAGGCCAATAACTATGGAAGAAATTGAAGCAGTCATCAAAAGGCTTCCAGCAAACAAAAGCCCAGCACCAGACGGCTTCACAGGGGAGTTTTACCAAACATTCAAGGAAGAACTAAAACCTATCCTCCTCAGACTACTACAAAAAATTCAAGAGGAAGGAACACTTCCAAGCTCATTCTATGAAGCCAGCATCACCCTAATACCAAAACCAGGTAAAGACAACACAATGAAAGAGAATTACAGGCCAATATCCCTCATGAACCTTGATGCCAAAATCCTCAACAAAATCTTAGCAAATCGGATCCAGCAGTACATCAGAAAGATCATACACCATGACCAAGTAGGATTTATCCCAGGGATGCAAGGATGGTACAATATCCGCAAATCAATAAACGTGATACATCACATAAACAAATTGAAAGAAAAAAAACCACATGGTCATATCAATTGATGCAGAAAAAGCATTTGACAAAATTCAACAGCCATTTTTGATAAAAGCTCTCAGCAAGGTGGGAGTAGAAGGATCATACCTCAACATAATAAAAGCCATATATGACAGGCCCACAGCCAAAATCATACTCAATGGACAAAAACTAACACCATTTCCCCCAAGAACAGGAACAAGGCAGGGATGCCCCCTCTCACCACTCCTGTTCAACATAGTACTGGAAGTGTTAGCCATTGCAATTCGGCAAGAAGAAGAAATAAAAGGCATCCAAATTGGAAAAGAGGAAGTAAAACTGTCCTTATTTGCAGACGACATGATATTATACATACAAAACCCTAGAGACTCCATCAAAAAGCTACTAGACTTAATACATGAATTTGGCAATGTAGCAGGATACAAAATTAACCCCAAGAAATCTGAGGCATTTCTATACACCAATAGTGAACTTTCAGAAAGAGAGATTATAAAAACAATCCCGTTTACCATCGCACCAAAAAATTAAGCTACCTAGGAATAAACTTAACTAAAGTGGTAAAAGACCTCTACTCAGAAAACTACAGGACGTTGAAAAAAGATATAGAGGAAGACATAAACAGATGGAAGAACATACCGTGTTCATGGATTGGTAGAATCAACATCGTCAAAATGTCCATACTACCCAAAGCAATCTATAAATTCAACGCACTTCCCATTAAAATACCAACGGCATACTTCAGAGATCTAGAACGAACTCTCCAAAAATTCATCTGGAATAAAAAAAGACCCCGAAAAGCTACAGCAATCCTCAAAAAGACCAAAGTTGGTGGGATCTCAATACCAGATATCAAGTTGTATTACAAAGCCACTGTTCTCACAACTGTCTGGTACTGGCCCAAGGATAGGCATATAGATAAATGGAATAGAATAGAGAGCCCAGAAATCGGCTCGAAACAATATGCTCAATTAATATTTGACAAAGGAGGCAAGAACATACAATGGAGCCAAGATAGTCTCTTCAATAAATGGTGTTGGGAAAATTGGACAGATATATGCAAGAAAATGAAACTAGACCACCAACTTACACCATTCACAAAAAATAAACTCAAAATGGATAAAGGACTTGAATGTACGACAGGAAACCATAACTATTCTAGAAGAATCCAAAGGCAACAAAATCTCAGACATATGCCGAAGCAATTTCGTCACTGATACAGCTCCTACGGCACTTGAAACTAAAGAGAAAATGAACAAATGGGACTACATCAAAATAAAAAGCTTCTGCACAGCAAAAGAAACCATCAACAAAACAACGAGAAAACCCACTGTGTGGGAAAACATATTTGCCAATGTCATATCTGATAAGGGCCTAATCTCCAAAATCTATAGGGAACTCATACAACTTAACAAAAGGAAGATAAACAATCCAATCAAAAAATGGGCAAAGGACCTAAATAGACACCTTTCAAAAGAGGACATTCAGAAAGCCAAGAGACATATGAAAACATGCTCAATGTCACTAATCATCCGAGAGATGCAAATCAAAACAGCAATGAGGTACCACCTCACACCTGTCAGATTGGCTATGATCAACAAATTAACAAACGACAAGTGCTGGAGAGTATGTGGAGAAAAAGGAACACTTGTGCACTGCTGGTGGGAATGCAGACTGGTGCAGCCACTATGGAAGACAGTATGGAGTTTCCTCAAAAAACTGAAAATGGAACTCCCATTTGACCCTGTGATCCCGCTTCTAGGAATATATCCCAAGAAACCAGAAACACGAATCAGAAAGGATATATGCACCCCTATGTTCATAGCAGCACAATTCACCATAGCTAAGATCTGGAAACAGCCTAGGTGTCCATCAGTAGATGAATGGATTAGAAAACTGTCGTACATCTACACCAAGGAATACTATGCTGCTCTAAAAAGGAAGGAACTCTTACCATTTGCAACGTCATGGATGGAACTGGAGAGCATTATGCTAAGTGAAATAAGCCAGTCGATGAAGGAAAAATACCACATGATCTCACTCATTCATGGATAATAGAGACCATTATAAAATTTTGAACAATAATAGATACAGAGGCAGAGCTGCCTCAAACAAATTGTCAAACTGCAGTGGGAAGGCCGGGGAAGGTTGGGGGGCAGGAGGTAGGGGGGTAAGAGATCAACCAAAGGACTTGTATGCATGCATATAAGCATAACCAGTGGACATAAGACATTGGGGGATAGGGGAGGCTAGGGGACTGTCTAGGGCGGGGGGATAAAATGGACACATATGTAATATCCTTTGTAATACTTTAAGCAATAAATTAAAAAATAAATAAATAAATAAATAAATAAAATAAATAAAGGAAGCTGTCAGCCAATTCCTTTGCAAAAACGAACCTCTGCTCCCCTCATGTGGCCTTTTAAAGAATAACACCTTGTGCTAATGTCCGTGGTGCTGAAATGTTAGCTAATGTCCTGTGAATTGGATGAAAAATTCTACCCAAAAAACCACAAACAAACAAACAAAAAACAAAACCTACAGAAAACCCTACAAAATCACCGAGGCTGTCCAGGGTGCAATTATTCCTTCCCTGGATGGACTGAGGTCACGGGTCTGGCTTTTGCACCCCTTCCTGTCCCAGCCCTGCCAAGGGAGGCCTTGGCTGCTTCACTGACATGGGGAAGCTGTGCGTTCACTAATTCAGTCCGTAACCTAGAGGCTGCCATGATTGGAGCAGTCAGTCCTGGGGAGGCCGCCGTTAACAAGGCAGCCAGTACCGCACCGGTCTCCTTTCCTGAGGCAGCCAGTCAGCCGCGGCCATTGTGATTGCGTCAGCCAGTGCATTGGATGACACCATTATGGAGGCAGCCAGTCTGTGCAGTGAGGCGCAGGGGTATCGGGAGAAGGTGTTATTCCCACTAGACTCAGCGGCCTCTGTAGGGCATTCCTGAGGCAGTCCTTTCCCTGTAGGCGGCCATTATTGATGCTGTCAGTACCAGGGAGGCTGTTGTTGATGGCACCTCCAGATGCAGGTTATCATGGGAACATGGTAGAACCACGAGAAAAAAATTCAACTTAAACATTTGTGTTGAAACCCAGTGTGTTTTTAAAAAATATATTTTTATTGATTTCAGAGATGAAGGGAGAGGGAGAGAGATGGAAACATCAATGATGGGAGAGAATCATGGATCCGCTACCTCCTGTATCCCCCACATCCCCACTGGGTATTGAGACCACAACCCCGGCATGTTCCCTGCCCTGGATCCGAACCAGGGACCCTTCAATTTGCAGGCTGACATTCTCCCCACTGAGGCACACTGGCCAGGGCCACAGATGGTTTTTTAGAAAGATACATTTCTACTATTTCAGAGAGAAAGATCAGTGATCAGTGGTCATCCTAGATTGTCTGCCTTCTGCCAGAAGAAAGAGTGACATGTGTTCTCATCAGCTAAGTGTAAGGAATATCCCTGGCCAGTGTTGTTCGCTGGTTAGAACTTCGGATGCCCAGGGAAGGGTCTCTGGTGGGATTCCTGGTCTAGAGCACATACCTGGGACGCAGGTTTTATGGCCAGCCCCGGTCTGGGCTCCTGTGGCAGCCAAAGATCTATGTGTCTCTTGCATATACATGTTTGCTTTTTGTTTCTTCTCTTTCCCCTCCTTCCATTCTTCCCTCCCTCCCTCCCTCTCTCCCTCCCTCCCTCCCTCCCTCCCTCCCTCCCTAACTCCATCCTTCTCTCTGTGTAAAAAGCATATCCTGTGGTAAGAATTAACAAAAACATACACAAGAAAAAAGTACAAAATGGAAAAGATTTGGAGGCTGTGAAAAAGCAGCATACCCCTAAAGTGCCCTAAAGCATACCCCTAAAGCAGCATACCCCTAAAGCATACCCATAGTGCCCTAAAGAAAGGCACTATGATGAGCAGAGCATTCAGGTATGCTGATGTTTTTCCTTGCGATGTGTCTATAAGATAAAAATAAACTATCCGAGTGTCCCTCAGCTGGCACGGTCCTGACAGAACACGAGGAGGCCACTCTAGCGCGGTCCTTGCAGGGTCTCCCAAGCCACCACGTTAGGCGCGAGGATCTCGGTGGGTGAGGCGGGGAGGAGCAGGGGAAAGCGAGGCGTGAAGGAGGTGGGGAATGGACAGAGGAGGGTCTTGCACGTGCGCTCCTCTCCTGCCTTGTGTCGCTTCTGCGAGAGACACCCACAATGGGAAGATGCGAGCAGACTCAGCTGGTGTCGGTTACCAAGGGACACACAGACCAAGGGACAGACAGATAATCGAGGCCGCAGTGGCCTGTAGAGGTTGACATCCGGGAAGGGAGATTACCTCCACAGGAAGAATAGCTCCCTCAGAGGAAGTATCGTTTTCCCCAATGAAGGAGCAATTCATTCACAACATAAGTGGTCCACATACAGGAAAGTGCAGTTCCCCTACAGGAAGAAGGTTTCCTCACAGGAAGTTTGTTTCCCCCACAGGAAGAGGCGTTCTCCCACAGGAAGTTTCCATTCCCTCAGAGGTAGTTGTGATTTCCTCAAAGGAAGATAGGTCAATAAACAGGAAAGTGCATTTCCCCCACAGGAATCTGAGACACCCTCACAGGAAGAGTCATCCACACACAGGAAAGTGCATTTCCACAAAAGGAAGAAGGGATCCTAAAACAAAAGAGACACTACCCCACAGGAAAATGTGTTCCTACACGGGAAGTGACAATTCCCCTACAGGAAGGAGTGTTTGCGTCTGGTAGTTTTATTTCCAAAAGGAAGTTGATTTTTCATATATGTAAGATAGGTCAGCACACAGGAACGAGTACGTCCCACAAAGAATGACCTGTCTACACATGGAGGTACATTTCCTAGAGAGGAAGAATGGTTTCCCAGAGGAAGTTTGTTTCCCCACATGAATGTGTGATTCATTCGCAGCATAATAGGTGCGCATACAGGAGAGTGCATTTCCCCCAAAAGAATAAGGTTTCTTCAAAGGAAAATAGTTTGCCCTATAGGTATAGGCGTTCTCCAACAGGAAGTTTTGATTCCCGCACAGGAAGTTGCATTTCCCCCACAGGAAGAGAGATCGACAACAGGAAAGTTCATTTCCCCCACAGAAAAATGGGACGCTATCACAGGAAAAGAGATCCGCTCAAGGATAAGTGCATTTCCCCCACAGGAAGCAGGGTCCCTAAAACAAAAGGGACACTCCCCCACAAGAATATGGGTTCCTACATTACAAGGGTCATTTCCACCACAGGAAGGAGGGTTCACAGTCGGAAAATTTTGTTTCTACAAGAAGATGGCTTTCCATCAGTGGAAATAGTTCTGCACTCAGGATCCTGCATGTCCTGTAAAGGATGAAGTGTGTACACACCAAAAGTGATATTACCTCCAGAGGAAGAATAGTTCCCCCAGTGGAAGTATTTTTCCCCCACATGAGGAAATATTCTTCACAGCATAATAAGTCCGCATTTTTGGAAAGTGCATTTCCTACATAGCAGGAAGCATGTCTCAAAGGAAGGTAGTTTCCCCGCAGGAAGAGGTGCTCTCAAAACGGAAAGGATTCTCGCACAAAAAGGGGCCATTTCTTCACAGGAAGAGAGATCTGCACAAAGGAAATTGCATTTCCCCTTAAGGAGGAAGGTTTCCTACAATGGAAGGATAACTCCCCAGTAGGAAAATCGGTTCCCATTTCGGATGGGACATTTCCCAACAGGAAGGAGGGTTCACAATTCAGAAGTTTGGTTTCCACACGGGATGTTGCGTTTCCATTACAGGTCGAAAGCTCTGCACACAGGAAAGTGCATTTCCCCCACAGTACGTTGGCTTCCCAAAGCAGAAGGAAAATTTCAACCAAAGGACAAAAGCTTCCCCACCGTAAGTTTGGTATCCCCACAGGAAGATGGATTCCAACACAGGAAGATCGGTTTGGATAATGAAAAGTGCATTTCTCACACGGGAAAAAGGGTTTCCTTGGAACAAGTGAATTTCCCCCACAGGAATAGTTCTTCTCCCACAGGAAGTTTCATTCCCACCACACCAATATGCACCTTCCTCACATGAAAATAGTTTCACACAAAAGAGAATGCAGTTCCCACACTTGAAATAGGATTCTCACAAAGAAGTTGCAATACCCTCAAAGGAAGGTGGGATTCGCTCAAAGGAAGATACATATGCACACAGGAAAGTGCATGACCCACAAAGGGTGAAGTGTTCACACAGAGAAAGGGACATTTCCTCGAGAGGAAGAATTGTTCCCCCAGAGTAAGTATTGTTTCCCCACGTGAATGTGCGGTTCATTCTCAGAATATTAGGTCCGCATACAGAAAAGTGCATTTCCCCACAAGATGAAGGTTTCCTCAAAGGAAGTTTGTTTCCACTATAGGTAGAGATGTTCTCTAAAAGGAAGTTATGATCCCCCCACAGCAAGGTGTGATTCCCTCACAGGAAGAAAGGTCCACAAACAGGAAAGTGCATTTCTGTCATAGGAAAATGCGATGACTTCACAGGAAAAGAGGTCCGCACACAGGAACATGCATTTCACCAGCAGAAAGTAGGGTTCCTAAAACAAAAGGGAAACTCTCTCATATAGTATGTGTTCCGACACCAGAGGGGACATTTCCCCCACAGAAAAAAGGATTTACTCCGGGAAGTTTTGTTTCCAAAAAGGAAGTTGCCTTTCCATCCGTGGAAATAGTTCTGCACACAAAAACGTGCATTTCTCACAATGAAGGAGGTGTCCACACAGGAAGGGGCATTACCTCCAAAGGAAGAATAGCTCCCTCAGACGAAGTATTGTTTTCCCAAATGAAGGAGCAATTCATTCACCGCATAAGTGGTCCGCATACAGGAAAGTGCAGTTCCCCTACAGGAAGAAGGTTTCCTCACAGGAAGCTTGTTTACCCCACAGGAAGAGGCGTTCTCCCACCAAAGTTTTGATTCCCTCACAGGAAGTTGTGATTCCCTCACAGGAAGATAGGTCAAGAAACACGAAAGTGCATTTCCCCCACAGGAAGCTGAGACGCCCTCACAGGAAGGGTCATCCACACTCAGGAAAGTGCATTTCCACAAAAGGAAGAAGGGATTCTAAAACAAAGAGACACTCCCCTATAGGAAAATGTATTCCTACACGGGAAGGGACACTTCCCCCACAGGAAGGAGTGTTTCCTTGTGGTAGTTTTATTTCCAAAAGGAAGTTGATTTTTCATAAATGCAAGATAGGTCTGCACACAGGAACGAGCACGTCCCATAAAGAATGACCTGTCTACACAGGGAGGGATATTTCCTAGAGAGGAATAATAGTTCCCTAGAGGAAGTTTGTTTCCCCACATGAATGTGTGATTCATTGGCAGTATAATAGGTCCGCATACAGGAGACCGCATTTGCCCCCAAAAAATAAGGTTTCTTCGAAGGATGATTGTTTGCCCTATAGGTATAGGCGTTCTCCAACAGGAAGTTTTGATTCCCCTACAGGAAGTTGCGTTTCCCCCACAGGAAGAGAGGTCCACATCAGGAAAATGCATTTCCCCCATAGAAAAAAGGGAAGCTTTCACAGGAAATGAGATCCGCACAAAGTTCAGTGCAATTTCCCAACAGGAAGTAGGGTCCCAAAAACAAAAGGGACACTCCCCCATAAGAATATGGGTTCCTACATTACAAGGGACATTTCCACCAAAGGAAGGAGGGTTCACCATCGCGAAGTTTTGTTTCCAAAGAAAGTTGGGTTTCGATCAGTGGAAATAGTTCTGCACAAAGGATCCTGCATGTCCCCCAAAGAATGAAGTGTGTACCTACCCGAAGTGATATTACCTCCAGAGGAAGAAGAGTTTCCCCAGTGGAAGTATTTTTTACCCACATAAAAGAACTATTCTTCACAGCATAATACGTCCGCATTTTCGGAAAGTGCATTTCCTACATAGAAGAAAGCATGTCTCAAAGGAAGATAGTTTTCCCACAGGAAGAGGTGCTCTCCAAACGGTAGCTTTGATTCTCGCACAAATTGGTGCCATTTCTTCACAGGAAGAAAGATCTGCACACAGGAAATTGCATTTCCCCTAAAGGAGGAAGGGTTCCTACAAGGGAAGGATAACTCCCCAGTAGGAAAATCAGTTCCCATTCCGGATGGGACATTTACCAACAGGAAGGAGGGTTCACAATTCGTAAGTTTGGTTTCCACACGGGATGTTGTGTTTCCATTACAGGTCGAAAGCTCTGCACACAGGAATGTGCATTTCCCCCACAGTAAGTTGGCTTTGCAGAGCAGAAGGTAAATTCCACCGAAAGGACAAAAGCTTCCCCAACGTAAGTTTTGTATCCCCTCAGGAAGATGGATTCCATCACAGGACGTTTGGTTTGGACAATGAAAAGTGCATTTCACACACGGGAAGAAGGGTTTCCTTGCAACAAGTGAATTTCCCCCACAGGAATAGTTCCTTTCCGACAAGTAGTATCATTTCCACCACAGCAATATGCACCTCCCTCACATGAAAATAGTTTCACACAAAAGATAATGCAGTTCCACACTAGAAATAGGATTCTCACAAAGAAGTTGCAATACCCCCAAAGGAAGGTGGGATTCGCTCAAAGGAACATAGATATGCAGATAGGAAAGTGCATGTCCCACAAAGGGTGAAGTGTTCACTCACAGAAAGGGACATTTCCTCCAGAGGAAGAATGGATTCCTCAGAGGAAGTATTGTTTCCCCAAGTGAAGGATCAATTCATTCAGAGCATAATCGGTACGCATACAGGAAATTGCAGTTCCCCTACAGGAAGAAGGTTTCCTCACAGGAAGTTCGTTTCCCCCACAGGAAGAGGCGTTCTCCCACAGGAAGTCTCCATTCCCCCACAGGAAGGTGCGAGTCCCTCACAGGAAGATAGGTCAAGAAACAGGAAAGTGCATTTCCCCCACAGGAAGCTGAAACGCCCTCACAGGAAGAGTCATCCACACATAGGAAAGTGAATTTCCACAAAAGGAAGAAGGGATTCTAAAACAAAGAGACACTCCCCGATAGGAAAATGGGTTCCTACACCGGAAGGGACATTTCCCCCACAGGAAGGAGTGTTCACCATCCTTTAGTTTTGTTTCCACCAGGAAGTTGTGTTTCCATCAATAGAAGAAAGTTCTGCACGCAGGAAAGTGCATGTACCACAAATAATGAAGTGTCCACAGAGGAAGGAAGATTTCCTGGAGAGGAAGTATTTTTCCCCTAGAGTAAGTATTGTTTCCCTACGTGAATGTGCGATTCGTTCTCAGAATATTAGGTCCACATACTGAAAAGTGCATTTCCCCCACAAGATGAAGGTTTCCTCAAAGGAAGTTTGTTTCCCCTATAGGTAGAGACGTTCTCCAACAGGAAGTTATGATCCCCACACAGCAAGGTGCGATTCCCTCACAGGAAGACTGGTCCACAAACAGGAATGTGCCCTTCCACCATAGCAAAATGCGATGACTTCATAGGAAAAGAGATCCGCACACAGGACAATGCATTTCAGCAACAGAATGTAGGGTTCTAAAAGAAAAGCGACACTCTATCATATAATATGTGTGCCTACACCAGAGGGGACATTTCCCCGACAGGAAGGAGGGTTCACCACGGGAAGTTTTGTTTCCACACAGGAAGTTGAGTTTCCATCAGTGGAAATAGTCCTGCACACAAAAACGTGCATGTCTCACAATGAATGAAGTGTCCACACAGGAAGGGCCATTACCTCCAGAGGAAGAATAGCTCCCTCTGAGGAAGTACTGTTTTCCGAAATGAAGGAGCAATTCATTCACAGCATAATTGGTCCGCATACAGGAAAGTGCGATTCCCCTACAAGGAGAAGGTTTCCTCACAGGAAGTTTGTTTCCCACACAGGAAGAGGCGTTCTCCCACAGGAAGTTTCCATTCCCTCACAGGAAGTTGCGATTCCCTCACAGGAAGATAGGTCAAGAAACAGGAAAGTGCATTTTACCCACAAGAAGCTGAGACGCCCTCACAGGAAGAGTCATCCGCTCAGAGGAAAGTGCATTTCCACAAAAGGAAGAAGGGGTTCTAAAAAAAAAAGGCACTCCTCCATAGAAAAATGTGTTCCTACACGGGAAGGGACACATCCCCCCAGGAAGGAGTGTTTCTCTGTGGTCGTTTTATTTCCAAAAGGAAGTTGATTTTTCATAAATGGAAGATAGGTCTGCACACAGAAACGAGCACGTCCCATGAAGAATGACCTGTCTACACACGAGGGACATTTCCTAGAGGTGAAGAATGTTTCCCTAGAGGAAGTTTGTTTCCCCACATGAATGTGTGATTCATTCGCAGCATAATAGGTCCGCATACAGGAGAGTGCATTTCCCCCAAAAGAATAAGGTTTCTTCAAAGGAAGATTGTTTCGCCTATAGGTATAAGCGTTCTACAACAGGAAGTGTCGATTCGCCCACAGGAAGTTGGGTTTCAATCAGTTGAAATAGTTCTACACACAGGATCCTGCATGTCCCCCAAAGAATGAAGTGTGTACACACCGGAATTGATATTACATCCAGAGGAAGAATAGTTCCCCCAGTGGAAGTATTTTTTCCCCACATGAAATAACTTTTCTTCACAGTATAATAAGTCCGCATTTTCGGAAAGTGCATTTCCTACATAGCAGGAAGCATGTCTCAAAGGAAGGTATTTTCCCCGCAGGAAGAGGTGCTCTCCCAACGGAAGCTTTGATTCTCGCACAAAAAGATGCCATTTCTTCACAAGAAGAGAGATCTGCACACAGGAAATTGCATTTCCCATAAAGGAGGAAGGGTTCCTACAATGGAAGGATAACTCCCCAATAGGAAAATCGGTTCCCATTCCGATGGGACATTTCCCAACAGGAAGGAGGGTTCACAATTAGTATGTTTGGTTTCCACTCGGGATGTTGTGTTTCCATTACAGGTCGAAAGCTCTGCACACAGGAATGTGCATTTCCCCCACAGTAAGTTGGCTTCCAAAAGCAGAAGGAAAATTTCACCCAAAGGACAAAGGCTTTCCCACCGTAAGTTTAGTATCCCCACAGGAAGATGGATTCCAACACAGGAAGTTCAGTTTGGACAATGAAAAGTGCATTTCACACACGGGAAGAAGGGTTTCCTTGAAACAAGTGAATTTCCCCCTCAGGAATAGTTCTTCTCCCACAGGAAGTTTCATTTCCACCACAGCAATATGCACCTCCCTCACATGAAAATAGTTTCACACAAAAGATAATGCAGTTCCACACTAGAAATAGGATTCTCACAAAGAAGTTGCAATACCCCCAAAGGAAGGTGGGATTCGCTCAAAGGAAGATAGATATGCACACAGGAAAGTGCATGTCCCACAAAGTGTGAAGTGTTCACACACAGAAAGGGACATTTCCTCCAGAGAAAGAATGGATTCCTCAGAGGAAGTATTGTTTCCCCAAGTGAAGGAGCAATTCATTCAGAGCACAATCGGTACGCATACAGGAAATTGCAGTTCCCCTACAGGAAGAAGGTTTCCTCACAGGAAGTTCGTTTCCCCCACAGGAAGAGGCGTTCTCCCACAGGAAGTTTCCATTCCCCCACAGGAAGGTGCGAGTCCCTCACAGGAAGATAGGTCAAGAAACAGGAAAGTGCATTTCCCCCACAGGAAGCTGAAACGCCCTCACAGGAAGAGTCATCCACACATAGGAAAATGCATTTCCACAAAAGGAAGAAGGGACTCTAAAACAAAAGGCAGACTCCCCGATAGGAAAATGGGTTCCTACACCGGTAGGGACATTTCCCCCAGAGGAAGGAGTGTTCACCATCCTTTAGTTTTGTTTCCACCAGGAAGTTGTGTTTCCATCAATGGAAGAAAGTTCTGCACGCAGGAAAGTGCATGTACCACAAATAATGAAGTGTCCACACAGGAAGGAACATTTCCTCGAGAGGAAGTATTTTTCCCCTAGAGTAAGTATTGTTTCCCTACGTGAATGTGCGATTCGTTCTCAGAATATTAGGTCCGCATACTGAAAAGTGGATTTCCCCCACAAGATGAAGGTTTCCTCAAAGGAAGTTTATTTCCCCTATAGGTAGAGCCGTTCCCCAAAAGGAAGTTATGATCCCCACACAGCAAGGTGCGATTCCCTCACAGGAAGACTGGTCCACAAACAGGAATGTGCCCTTCCACCATAGCAAAATGCGATGACTTCATAGGAAAAGAGATCCGCACACAGGACAATGCATTTCAGCAACAGAATGTAGGGTTCTAAAAGAAAAGCGACACTCTATCATATAATATGTGTGCCTACACCAGAGGGGACATTTCCCCGACAGGAAGGAGGGGTCACCACGGGAAGTTTTGTTTCCACACAGGAAGTTGAGTTTCCATCAGTGGAAATAGTCCTGCACACAAATACGTGCATGTCTCACAATGAATGAAGTGTCCACAGAGGAAGGGCCATTACCACCAGAGGAAGAATAGTTCCCTCTGAGGATGTACTGTTTTCCGAAATGAAGGAGCAATTCATTCACAGCATAATTGGTCCGCATACAGGAAAGTGCGATTCCCCTACAAGAAGAATGTTTCCTCACAGGAAGTTTGTTTCCCATACAGGAAGAGGCATTCTCCCACAGGAAGTTTCCATTCCCTCACAGGAAGTTGCGATTCCCTCACAGGAAGATAGTTCAAGAAACAGGAAAGTGCATTTCCCCCACAGGAAGCTGAGACGCCCTAACAGGAAGAGTGATCCGCACATAGGAAAGTGCATTTCCACAAAAGGAAGAAGGGACTCTAAAACAAAAGGCAGACTCCCCCATAGGAAAAGGGGTTCCTACACCGGAAGGGACATTTTGACCACAGGATGGAGTGTTCACTGTCCTTTTGTTTTGTTTCCACCAGGATATTGCGTTTCCGTCTATGGAAGATTGTTCTGCACACAGGAAAGTGCATGGACCACAAATTATGAAGTGTCCACACAGGAAGGAACATTTCCTGGAGAGGAAGTATTTTTCCCCTAGAGTAAGTATTGTTTCCCCACGTGAATGTGCGATTCCGTCTCAGAATATTAGGTCCGCATACTGAAAAGTGCATTTCCCCCACAAGATGAAGCTTTCCTCAAAGGATGTTTGTTTCCCCTTTAGGTAGAGGCGTTCTCCAACAGGAAGTTATGATCCCCCCACAGCAAGGTGCGATTCCCTCACAGGAAGACTGGTCCACAAACAGGAAAGTGCCTTTCCGCCACAGCAAAATTCGATGACTTCATAGGAAAAGAGATCCGCACACAGGACAATGCATTTCAGCAACAGAATGTAGGGTTCTAAAAGAAAAGCGACACTCTATCATATAATATGTGTTCCTACACGAGAGGGGACATTTCTTCCACAGGCAGGATGGTTCACCACGGGAAGTTTTGTTTCCACACAGGAAGTTGTTTCCAACAGTGGACATAGTCCTGCACACAAAAACGTGCATGTATCACAATGAATGAAGTGTCCACACAGGAGGGGACATTACCTCGATAGGAAGAATAGCTCCCTCAGAGGAAGTATTGTTCTCCAAAATGAAGGAGCAATTCATTCACAGCATAATTGGTCCCCATACAGGAAAGTGCGATTCCCCTACAAGAAGAAGGTTTCCTCACAGGAAGTTTTTTTCCCCCAAAGAAAGAGGCATTCTCCCACAGGGAGTTTCGACTACCTCACAGGAAGTTGTGATTCCCTCACAGAAAGATAGGTCAAGAAACCGGAAAGTGCATTTCCCCTCAGGAAGATGAGCCGCCCTGACAGGAAGAATCTTCCGCACATAGGAAAGTGCATTTCCACAAAAGGAAGAAGGGATTCTAAAACAAAAAAGACACTCCCCCATAGGAACATGTGTTCCTACACCGGAATGGACACTTCCCCCACAGGAAGGAGAGTTTCTGTGTGGTAGTTTTATTTCCAAAAGGAAGTCGATTTTTCATAAAGGGAAGATAGGTCAGCACACAGGAACGAGCACGTCCCACAAAGAATAACCTGTCTACACACGGAGGGATATTTCCTAGAGGGGAAGAATAGTTCCCTAGAGGAAGTATGTTTCCCCACATGAATGTCTGATTCATTCGCAGCATAATAGGTCCGCATACAGGAGAGTGCATTTCCCCCCAAAAAATAAGGTTTCTTCAAAGGATGATTGTTTGCCCTATAGGTATAGGCGTTCTCCAACAGGAAATTTTGATTCCCCTACAGGAAGTTGCGTTTCCCCCACAGGAAGAGAGGTCCACATCAGGATAATGCATTTCCCCCATAGAAAAAAGGGAAGCTTTCACAGGAAATGAGATCCGCACAAAGATCAGTGCAATTCCCCAACAGGAAGTAGGGTCCCAAAAACAAAAGGGACACTCCCCCATAAGAAATTGGGTTCCTACATTACAAGGGACTTTTCCACCACAGGAAGGAGGATTCAACATCGCGAAGTTTTCTTTCTAAAGGAAGTTGGCTTTCCATCAGTGGAAATAGTTCTGCACAAAGGATCCTGCATGTCCCCCAAAGAATGACGTGTGTACATACCCGAAGTGATATTACCTCCAGAGGAAGAAGAGTTTCCCCAGTGGAAGTATTTTTTACCCACATAAAGGAACTATTCTTCAGAGCATAATAAGTCCGCATTTTCGGAAAGTGCATTTCCTACATAGCAGGAAGCATGTCTCAAAGGAAGGTAGTTTCCCCGCAGGAAGAGGTTCCTCCAAATAGAAGCTTCGATTCTTGCACAAAAAGGGGCCATTTCTTCACAGGAAGAGAGATCTGCACACAGGAAATTGCATTTCCCCTAAAGGAGGAAGGTTTCCTACAATGGAAGGAAAACTCCCCAGTAGGAAAATCGGTTGCCATTCCGGATGGGACATTTCCGAACAGGAAGGAGGGTTCACAAAACGGGAGTTTGTTTTCCACATGGAATGTTGCGTTTCCATTACAGGTCGAAAGCTCTGCACACAGAAATGTGCATTTCCCCCACAGTAAGTTGGCTGCGCAAAGTAGTAGGAAATTTCACCCAAAGGACAAAAGCTTCCACACCGTAAGTTTGGTATCTCCTCAGGAAGATGGATTCCATCACTGGAAGTTCGGTTTGGACAATGAAAAGTGCATTGCACACACGGGAAGAAGGGTTTCCTTGCAACAAGTGAATTTCCCCCACAGGAATAGTTCTTCTCCCAACGGAAGTTTCATTTCCACCACACCAGTATGCACCTCCCTCACATGAAAATAGTTTCACACAAAAGAGAATGCAGTTCCCACACTAGAAATAGGATTCTCACAAAGAATTTGCAATACCCCCAAAGGAAGGTGGGATTCGCTCAAAGGAAGATAGATATGCACACAGGAAAGTGCAGGTCCCACAAAGTGTGAAGTGTTCACACACAGAAAGGGACATTTCCCCCAGAGGAAGAATGGATCCCTCAGAGGAAGTATTGTTTCCCCAAGTGAAGGAGCCATTCATTCAGACCCTAATCGGTAAGCGTACTGGATATTGCAGTTCCCCTACAGGAAGAAGGTTTCCTCACAGGGTGTTCGTTTCCCCAACAGGAATAGGTGTTCTCTAACAGGAAGTTTCCATTCCCCCACAGGAAGGTGCGAGTCCCTCACTGCAAGATAGGTCCACAAACAGGAAAGTGCATTTCCCACACTGGAAGCTGAAAGGCCCTCACAGGAAGAGTCATCCACACACAGTAAAGTGCATTTCCCCCACATGAAGAAGGTTTCCTCAAAGGAAGTTTGTTTCCCCTATAGGTAGAGGCGTTCTCCAACAGGAAGTTATGATTCCCCCATAGCAAGGTGCGATTCCCTCACAGGAGGACAGGTCCACAACAGGTAAGTGCATTTCCCCCACAGAAAAATGGGACGCTTTCTCAGAAAAAGAGATCCGCACACAGGAACATGCATTTCAGCAACAGGAAGTAGGGTTCCTAAAACAATAGGGACACTCTCTCATATAATATGTTTTCCTACAGCCAGCGGACATTTCCCCCACAGGAAGGAGTGTTCACCATGGGAAACGGATAGAGATGGAAACATCAATATTTGCCGGGAGCCGGTCCATCCTGCTGTTTCAAGGGACCTGGCATATATGGCATACTGTTCTTAATATGTTTGCTCACCTTCTTGGCACTATGTGCTTTAACCAAGGTCACCTCTTTGAGAAAGGTTGTTTCCGCACGTAGGGATTTTCCCCTGAAGTTAGGGAGGGAATAAACCCCCTTAACTAAGTGCCAGGTGGGTTATTAGTCACTTTAACTACGAACAATCATGCTTAAGCTACATAATCTTTACTCCCTGGAATGGAGATAAGAAACGCCCTAACCTTTGGAATAGTGATTGATAGGATTGGAATCAACTGCTATAAATACAGATGTAACAAGACAACAAGAGACAGAACTTAGAAGACAGAACCAAAAGACACAGAACCTAGACACAGAACCTACACAGAACCTAGGGACAGAAGAACTTAGCTGGAGAGAACATGTCAAATGATCCTGGACAGAAACTGGCCAAAGAACCTAGAGACAGAACCTAGTGAGAGAACATGGCAAAAGATCCTGGAGACAAACTGGCCACAGAACCTAGATACAGAACCTACACAGAACCTAGACACAGAACCTACACAGAACCTAGAGACAGAAGAACTTCGCTGGAGAGAATATGGCAAAAGATCCTGGACTGAACCTGAGTACAGAAATTGGCAAGGAATACTCGCACCTTCCTATTTCTAGTCACCTGACTAGAACCTGGTGACTGAACCTGGCTGGAGATCCTAGCAAGAGAACATGAACACAGAACCTGGCTGGATATCCTAACCAAAACTTCGCTGGAGATCCTGAACAGAACTTGGCTGGAGATCCTGGCTAGAGATCCTGGCTAGGCTGCTGATCAACTGAACGCTGTCTCTGTGTCATTCCTTCTTCGCTGACTCCGTCCACAACTTTGGGGACCCCTGGACCTGCTGGGGTTGGACCCCAGCATCTGGCGCCAGAACAGGGACCCCTAGGTAAGCCCCACTCTCGGGATGGATAGGACTCTACCGTAGGAAGAGGGTGAATAGTCTTCGCCGACTCCATCCACACCTTTGGGAAACCCTGGAACAGGATTCCCCTATGTAAGACCCCACCCCCCATTGAGAACCCCCACATTCAGGACTGATAGGACTCCACCAGGGTACTGCAGACCCCCCTATAGAGGTTAAGTAGGGTAAGAAGGTGGATAGTACAGAACTTAGATTGAGAAGTTGTGCCATACTGAGTCCAAAGAAAGAAGACTCTGTATTGATTCTTAGATTGAGAAGATGTGCCATACTGAGACCAAAGAAAGAAGACTCTGTATTGATTCTTAGATTGAGAAGATGTGCCATACTGAGTCCAAAGAAAGAAGACTCTGTATAGATCTTTAGATTAGGAAGATGTGCAATACTGAGTCTAAAGAAATAAGACTCTGTATTGATCTTTTAACACATATGCTTGCTAGCAGAGGAATTAAGGTTACTCCCAGTAAGACAGAACGTTTTATACAAGAAGTATGTCCATGCTTTTCTGAGGAAGGAAAGGTAAATGGAAAGGCATGGGAGGAGGTAGGCCCAAGGAGCCTTATCCTTAACCCCACTGCAGTCTTTCCACCGCAGGAAAGTGCAGGATTGGCAAGCTCTCCCTGGGGTGATAGATCAGGACTCAGGTAATAGCGGAAAGCGCCGATCCTACTCTTAAAATGGATACAAGAGAGCATTTGGGGTTTTTCTTTTTAATGCCTGCTTTTAAAAAATAAAAAAGGGGGAATATGCCGGGAGCCGGTCCATCCTTGCTGTTTCAAGGGACCTGGCATATATGGCATATTGTTCTTAATATGTTTGCTCACCTTTTTGGCACTATGTGCTTTAACCAAGGTCACCTCTTTGAGAAAGGTTGTTTCCCCAGGTAGGGATTTTCCCCTGAAGTTAGGGAGGGAATAAACCCCCTTAACTAAGTGCCAGGTGGGTAATTAGTCACTTTAACTACGAACAATCATGCTTAAGCTACATAATCTTTACTCCCTGGAATGGAGATAAGAAACGCCCTAACCTTTGGAATAGAGATTGATAGGATTGGAATCAACTGCTATAAATACAGATGTAACAAGACAACAAGAGACAGAACTTAGAAGACAGAACCAAAAGACACAGAACCTAGACACAGAACCTACACAGAACCTAGGGACAGAAGAACTTAGCTGGAGAGAACATGTCAAATGATCCTGGACAGAAACTGGCCAAAGAACCTAGAGACAGAACCTAGTGAGAGAACATGGCAAAAGATCCTGGAGACAAACTGGCCACAGAACCTAGATACAGAACCTACACAGAACCTAGACACAGAACCTACACAGAACCTAGAGACAGAAGAACTTCGCTGGAGAGAACATGGCAAAAGATCCTGGACTGAACCTGAGTACAGAAATTGGCAAGGAATACTCGCACCTTCCTATTTCTAGTCACCTGACTAGAACCTGGTGACTGAACCTGGCTGGAGATCCTAGCAAGAGAACATGAACACAGAACCTGGCTGGATATCCTAACCAAAACTTCGCTGGAGATCCTGAACAGAACTTGGCTGGAGATCCTGGCTAGAGATCCTGGCTAGGCTGCTGATCAACTGAACGCTGTCTCTGTGTCATTCCTTCTTCGCTGACTCCGTCCACAACTTTGGGGACCCCTGGACCTGCTGGGGTTGGACCCCAGCATCTGGCGCCAGAACAGGGACCCCTAGGTAAGCCCCACTCTCGGGATGGATAGGACTCTACCGTAGGAAGAGGGTGAATAGTCTTCGCCGACTCCATCCACACCTTTGGGAAACCCTGGAACAGGATTCCCCTAGGTAAGACCCCACCCCCCATTGAGAACCCCCACATTCAGGACTGATAGGACTCCACCAGGGTACTGCAGACCCCCCTATAGAGGTTAAGTAGGGTAAGAAGGTGGATAGTACAGAACTTAGATTGAGAAGTTGTGCCATACTGAGTCCAAAGAAAGAAGACTCTGTATTGATTCTTAGATTGAGAAGATGTGCCATACTGAGACCAAAGAAAGAAGACTCTGTATTGATTCTTAGATTGAGAAGATGTGCCATACTGAGTCCAAAGAAAGAAGACTCTGTATAGATCTTTAGATTAGGAAGATGTGCAATACTGAGTCTAAAGAAATAAGACTCTGTATTGATCTTTTAACACATATGCTTGCTAGCAGAGGAATTAAGGTTACTCCCAGTAAGACAGAACGTTTTATACAAGAAGTATGTCCATGCTTTTCTGAGGAAGGAAAGGTAAATGGAAAGGCATGGGAGGAGGTAGGCCCAAGGAGCCTTATCCTTAACCCCACTGCAGTCTTTCCACCGCAGGAAAGTGCAGGATTGGCAAGCTCTCCCTGGGGTGATAGATCAGGACTCAGGTAATAGCGGAAAGCGCCGATCCTACTCTTAAAATGGATACAAGAGAGCATTTGGGGTTTTTCTTTTTAATGCCTGCTTTTAAAAAATAAAAAAGGGGGAATATGCCGGGAGCCGGTCCATCCTTGCTGTTTCAAGGGACCTGGCATATATGGCATATTGTTCTTAATATGTTTGCTCACCTTTTTGGCACTATGTGCTTTAACCAAGGTCACCTCTTTGAGAAAGGTTGTTTCCCCAGGTAGGGATTTTCCCCTGAAGTTAGGGAGGGAATAAACCCCCTTAACTAAGTGCCAGGTGGGTAATTAGTCACTTTAACTACGAACAATCATGCTTAAGCTACATAATCTTTACTCCCTGGAATGGAGATAAGAAACGCCCTAACCTTTGGAATAGAGATTGATAGGATTGGAATCAACTGCTATAAATACAGATGTAACAAGACAACAAGAGACAGAACTTAGAAGACAGAACCAAAAGACACAGAACCTAGACACAGAACCTACACAGAACCTAGGGACAGAAGAACTTAGCTGGAGAGAACATGTCAAATGATCCTGGACAGAAACTGGCCAAAGAACCTAGAGACAGAACCTAGTGAGAGAACATGGCAAAAGATCCTGGAGACAAACTGGCCACAGAACCTAGATACAGAACCTACACAGAACCTAGACACAGAACCTACACAGAACCTAGAGACAGAAGAACTTCGCTGGAGAGAATATGGCAAAAGATCCTGGACTGAACCTGAGTACAGAAATTGGCAAGGAATACTCGCACCTTCCTATTTCTAGTCACCTGACTAGAACCTGGTGACTGAACCTGGCTGGAGATCCTAGCAAGAGAACATGAACACAGAACCTGGCTGGATATCCTAACCAAAACTTCGCTGGAGATCCTGAACAGAACTTGGCTGGAGATCCTGGCTAGAGATCCTGGCTAGGCTGCTGATCAACTGAACGCTGTCTCTGTGTCATTCCTTCTTCGCTGACTCCGTCCACAACTTTGGGGACCCCTGGACCTGCTGGGGTTGGACCCCAGCATCTGGCGCCAGAACAGGGACCCCTAGGTAAGCCCCACTCTCGGGATGGATAGGACTCTACCGTAGGAAGAGGGTGAATAGTCTTCGCCGACTCCATCCACACCTTTGGGAAACCCTGGAACAGGATTCCCCTAGGTAAGACCCCACCCCCCATTGAGAACCCCCACATTCAGGACTGATAGGACTCCACCAGGGTACTGCAGACCCCCCTATAGAGGTTAAGTAGGGTAAGAAGGTGGATAGTACAGAACTTAGATTGAGAAGTTGTGCCATACTGAGTCCAAAGAAAGAAGACTCTGTATTGATTCTTAGATTGAGAAGATGTGCCATACTGAGACCAAAGAAAGAAGACTCTGTATTGATTCTTAGATTGAGAAGATGTGCCATACTGAGTCCAAAGAAAGAAGACTCTGTATAGATCTTTAGATTAGGAAGATGTGCAATACTGAGTCTAAAGAAATAAGACTCTGTATTGATCTTTTAACACATATGCTTGCTAGCAGAGGAATTAAGGTTACTCCCAGTAAGACAGAACGTTTTATACAAGAAGTATGTCCATGCTTTTCTGAGGAAGGAAAGGTAAATGGAAAGGCATGGGAGGAGGTAGGCCCAAGGAGCCTTATCCTTAACCCCACTGCAGTCTTTCCACCGCAGGAAAGTGCAGGATTGGCAAGCTCTCCCTGGGGTGATAGATCAGGACTCAGGTAATAGCGGAAAGCGCCGATCCTACTCTTAAAATGGATACAAGAGAGCATTTGGGGTTTTTCTTTTTAATGCCTGCTTTTAAAAAATAAAAAAGGGGGAATATGCCGGGAGCCGGTCCATCCTTGCTGTTTCAAGGGACCTGGCATATATGGCATATTGTTCTTAATATGTTTGCTCACCTTTTTGGCACTATGTGCTTTAACCAAGGTCACCTCTTTGAGAAAGGTTGTTTCCCCAGGTAGGGATTTTCCCCTGAAGTTAGGGAGGGAATAAACCCCCTTAACTAAGTGCCAGGTGGGTAATTAGTCACTTTAACTACGAACAATCATGCTTAAGCTACATAATCTTTACTCCCTGGAATGGAGATAAGAAACGCCCTAACCTTTGGAATAGAGATTGATAGGATTGGAATCAACTGCTATAAATACAGATGTAACAAGACAACAAGAGACAGAACTTAGAAGACAGAACCAAAAGACACAGAACCTAGACACAGAACCTACACAGAACCTAGGGACAGAAGAACTTAGCTGGAGAGAACATGTCAAATGATCCTGGACAGAAACTGGCCAAAGAACCTAGAGACAGAACCTAGTGAGAGAACATGGCAAAAGATCCTGGAGACAAACTGGCCACAGAACCTAGATACAGAACCTACACAGAACCTAGACACAGAACCTACACAGAACCTAGAGACAGAAGAACTTCGCTGGAGAGAATATGGCAAAAGATCCTGGACTGAACCTGAGTACAGAAATTGGCAAGGAATACTCGCACCTTCCTATTTCTAGTCACCTGACTAGAACCTGGTGACTGAGCCTGGCTGGAGATCCTAGCAAGAGAACATGAACACAGAACCTGGCTGGATATCCTAACCAAAACTTCGCTGGAGATCCTGAACAGAACTTGGCTGGAGATCCTGGCTAGAGATCCTGGCTAGGCTGCTGATCAACTGAACGCTGTCTCTGTGTCATTCCTTCTTCGCTGACTCCGTCCACAACTTTGGGGACCCCTGGACCTGCTGGGGTTGGACCCCAGCATCTGGCGCCAGAACAGGGACCCCTAGGTAAGCCCCACTCTCGGGATGGATAGGACTCTACCGTAGGAAGAGGGTGAATAGTCTTCGCCGACTCCATCCACACCTTTGGGAAACCCTGGAACAGGATTCCCCTAGGTAAGACCCCACCCCCCATTGAGAACCCCCACATTCAGGACTGATAGGACTCCACCAGGGTACTGCAGACCCCCCTATAGAGGTTAAGTAGGGTAAGAAGGTGGATAGTACAGAACTTAGATTGAGAAGTTGTGCCATACTGAGTCCAAAGAAAGAAGACTCTGTATTGATTCTTAGATTGAGAAGATGTGCCATACTGAGACCAAAGAAAGAAGACTCTGTATTGATTCTTAGATTGAGAAGATGTGCCATACTGAGTCCAAAGAAAGAAGACTCTGTATAGATCTTTAGATTAGGAAGATGTGCAATACTGAGTCTAAAGAAATAAGACTCTGTATTGATCTTTTAACACATATGCTTGCTAGCAGAGGAATTAAGGTTACTCCCAGTAAGACAGAACGTTTTATACAAGAAGTATGTCCATGCTTTTCTGAGGAAGGAAAGGTAAATGGAAAGGCATGGGAGGAGGTAGGCCCAAGGAGCCTTATCCTTAACCCCACTGCAGTCTTTCCACCGCAGGAAAGTGCAGGATTGGCAAGCTCTCCCTGGGGTGATAGATCAGGACTCAGGTAATAGCGGAAAGCGCCGATCCTACTCTTAAAATGGATACAAGAGAGCATTTGGGGTTTTTCTTTTTAATGCCTGCTTTTAAAAAATAAAAAAGGGGGAATATGCCGGGAGCCGGTCCATCCTTGCTGTTTCAAGGGACCTGGCATATATGGCATATTGTTCTTAATATGTTTGCTCACCTTTTTGGCACTATGTGCTTTAACCAAGGTCACCTCTTTGAGAAAGGTTGTTTCCCCAGGTAGGGATTTTCCCCTGAAGTTAGGGAGGGAATAAACCCCCTTAACTAAGTGCCAGGTGGGTAATTAGTCACTTTAACTACGAACAATCATGCTTAAGCTACATAATCTTTACTCCCTGGAATGGAGATAAGAAACGCCCTAACCTTTGGAATAGAGATTGATAGGATTGGAATCAACTGCTATAAATACAGATGTAACAAGACAACAAGAGACAGAACTTAGAAGACAGAACCAAAAGACACAGAACCTAGACACAGAACCTACACAGAACCTAGGGACAGAAGAACTTAGCTGGAGAGAACATGTCAAATGATCCTGGACAGAAACTGGCCAAAGAACCTAGAGACAGAACCTAGTGAGAGAACATGGCAAAAGATCCTGGAGACAAACTGGCCACAGAACCTAGATACAGAACCTACACAGAACCTAGACACAGAACCTACACAGAACCTAGAGACAGAAGAACTTCGCTGGAGAGAACATGTCAAATGATCCTGGACTGAACCTGAGTACAGAAATTGGCAAGGAATACTTGCACCTTCCTATTTCTAGTCACCTGACTAGAACCTGGTGACTGAACCTGGCTGGAGATCCTAGCAAGAGAACATGAACACAGAACCTGGCTGGATATCCTAACCAAAACTTCGCTGGAGATCCTGAACAGAACTTGGCTGGAGATCCTGGCTAGAGATCCTGGCTAGGCTGCTGATCAACTGAACGCTGTCTCTGTGTCATTCCTTCTTCGCTGACTCCGTCCACAACTTTGGGGACCCCTGGACCTGCTGGGGTTGGACCCCAGCATCTGGCGCCAGAACAGGGACCCCTAGGTAAGCCCCACTCTCGGGATGGATAGGACTCTACCGTAGGAAGAGGGTGAATAGTCTTCGCCGACTCCATCCACACCTTTGGGAAACCCTGGAACAGGATTCCCCTAGGTAAGACCCCACCCCCCATTGAGAACCCCCACATTCAGGACTGATAGGACTCCACCAGGGTACTGCAGACCCCCCTATAGAGGTTAAGTAGGGTAAGAAGGTGGATAGTACAGAACTTAGATTGAGAAGTTGTGCCATACTGAGTCCAAAGAAAGAAGACTCTGTATTGATTCTTAGATTGAGAAGATGTGCCATACTGAGACCAAAGAAAGAAGACTCTGTATTGATTCTTAGATTGAGAAGATGTGCCATACTGAGTCCAAAGAAAGAAGACTCTGTATAGATCTTTAGATTAGGAAGATGTGCAATACTGAGTCTAAAGAAATAAGACTCTGTATTGATCTTTTAACACATATGCTTGCTAGCAGAGGAATTAAGGTTACTCCCAGTAAGACAGAACGTTTTATACAAGAAGTATGTCCATGCTTTTCTGAGGAAGGAAAGGTAAATGGAAAGGCATGGGAGGAGGTAGGCCCAAGGAGCCTTATCCTTAACCCCACTGCAGTCTTTCCACCGCAGGAAAGTGCAGGATTGGCAAGCTCTCCCTGGGGTGATAGATCAGGACTCAGGTAATAGCGGAAAGCGCCGATCCTACTCTTAAAATGGATACAAGAGAGCATTTGGGGTTTTTCTTTTTAATGCCTGCTTTTAAAAAATAAAAAAGGGGGAATATGCCGGGAGCCGGTCCATCCTTGCTGTTTCAAGGGACCTGGCATATATGGCATATTGTTCTTAATATGTTTGCTCACCTTTTTGGCACTATGTGCTTTAACCAAGGTCACCTCTTTGAGAAAGGTTGTTTCCCCAGGTAGGGATTTTCCCCTGAAGTTAGGGAGGGAATAAACCCCCTTAACTAAGTGCCAGGTGGGTAATTAGTCACTTTAACTACGAACAATCATGCTTAAGCTACATAATCTTTACTCCCTGGAATGGAGATAAGAAACGCCCTAACCTTTGGAATAGAGATTGATAGGATTGGAATCAACTGCTATAAATACAGATCTAACAAGACAACAAGAGACAGAACTTAGAAGACAGAACCAAAAGACACAGAACCTAGACACAGAACCTACACAGAACCTAGGGACAGAAGAACTTAGCTGGAGAGAACATGTCAAATGATCCTGGACAGAAACTGGCCAAAGAACCTAGAGACAGAACCTAGTGAGAGAACATGGCAAAAGATCCTGGAGACAAACTGGCCACAGAACCTAGATACAGAACCTACACAGAACCTAGACACAGAACCTACACAGAACCTAGAGACAGAAGAACTTCGCTGGAGAGAACATGGCAAAAGATCCTGGACTGAACCTGAGTACAGAAATTGGCAAGGAATACTCGCACCTTCCTATTTCTAGTCACCTGACTAGAACCTGGTGACTGAACCTGGCTGGAGATCCTAGCAAGAGAACATGAACACAGAACCTGGCTGGATATCCTAACCAAAACTTCGCTGGAGATCCTGAACAGAACTTGGCTGGAGATCCTGGCTAGAGATCCTGGCTAGGCTGCTGATCAACTGAACGCTGTCTCTGTGTCATTCCTTCTTCGCTGACTCCGTCCACAACTTTGGGGACCCCTGGACCTGCTGGGGTTGGACCCCAGCATCTGGCGCCAGAACAGGGACCCCTAGGTAAGCCCCACTCTCGGGATGGATAGGACTCTACCGTAGGAAGAGGGTGAATAGTCTTCGCCGACTCCATCCACACCTTTGGGAAACCCTGGAACAGGATTCCCCTAGGTAAGACCCCACCCCCCATTGAGAACCCCCACATTCAGGACTGATAGGAATCCACCAGGGTACTGCAGACCCCCCTATAGAGGTTAAGTAGGGTAAGAAGGTGGATAGTACAGAACTTAGATTGAGAAGTTGTGCCATACTGAGTCCAAAGAAAGAAGACTCTGTATTGATTCTTAGATTGAGAAGATGTGCCATACTGAGACCAAAGAAAGAAGACTCTGTATTGATTCTTAGATTGAGAAGATGTGCCATACTGAGTCCAAAGAAAGAAGACTCTGTATAGATCTTTAGATTAGGAAGATGTGCAATACTGAGTCTAAAGAAATAAGACTCTGTATTGATCTTTTAACACATATGCTTGCTAGCAGAGGAATTAAGGTTACTCCCAGTAAGACAGAACGTTTTATACAAGAAGTATGTCCATGCTTTTCTGAGGAAGGAAAGGTAAATGGAAAGGCATGGGAGGAGGTAGGCCCAAGGAGCCTTATCCTTAACCCCACTGCAGTCTTTCCACCGCAGGAAAGTCCAGGATTGGCAAGCTCTCCCTGGGGTGATAGATCAGGACTCAGGTAATAGCGGAAAGCGCCGATCCTACTCTTAAAATGGATACAAGAGAGCATTTGGGGTTTTTCTTTTTAATGCCTGCTTTTAAAAAATAAAAAAGGGGGAATATGCCGGGAGCCGGTCCATCCTTGCTGTTTCAAGGGACCTGGCATATATGGCATATTGTTCTTAATATGTTTGCTCACCTTTTTGGCACTATGTGCTTTAACCAAGGTCACCTCTTTGAGAAAGGTTGTTTCCCCAGGTAGGGATTTTCCCCTGAAATTAGGGAGGGAATAAACCCCCTTAACTAAGTGCCAGGTGGGTAATTAGTCACTTTAACTACGAACAATCATGCTTAAGCTACATAATCTTTACTCCCTGGAATGGAGATAAGAAACGCCCTAACCTTTGGAATAGAGATTGATAGGATTGGAATCAACTGCTATAAATACAGATGTAACAAGACAACAAGAGACAGAACTTAGAAGACAGAACCAAAAGACACAGAACCTAGACACAGAACCTACACAGAACCTAGGGACAGAAGAACTTAGCTGGAGAGAACATGTCAAATGATCCTGGACAGAAACTGGCCAAAGAACCTAGAGACAGAACCTAGTGAGAGAACATGGCAAAAGATCCTGGAGACAAACTGGCCACAGAACCTAGATACAGAACCTACACAGAACCTAGACACAGAACCTACACAGAACCTAGAGACAGAAGAACTTCGCTGGAGAGAATATGGCAAAAGATCCTGGACTGAACCTGAGTACAGAAATTGGCAAGGAATACTCGCACCTTCCTATTTCTAGTCACCTGACTAGAACCTGGTGACTGAACCTGGCTGGAGATCCTAGCAAGAGAACATGAACACAGAACCTGGCTGGATATCCTAACCAAAACTTCGCTGGAGATCCTGAACAGAACTTGGCTGGAGATCCTGGCTAGAGATCCTGGCTAGGCTGCTGATCAACTGAACGCTGTCTCTGTGTCATTCCTTCTTCGCTGACTCCGTCCACAACTTTGGGGACCCCTGGACCTGCTGGGGTTGGACCCCAGCATCTGGCGCCAGAACAGGGACCCCTAGGTAAGCCCCACTCTCGGGATGGATAGGACTCTACCGTAGGAAGAGGGTGAATAGTCTTCGCCGACTCCATCCACACCTTTGGGAAACCCTGGAACAGGATTCCCCTAGGTAAGACCCCACCCCCCATTGAGAACCCCCACATTCAGGACTGATAGGACTCCACCAGGGTACTGCAGACCCCCCTATAGAGGTTAAGTAGGGTAAGAAGGTGGATAGTACAGAACTTAGATTGAGAAGTTGTGCCATACTGAGTCCAAAGAAAGAAGACTCTGTATTGATTCTTAGATTGAGAAGATGTGCCATACTGAGACCAAAGAAAGAAGACTCTGTATTGATTCTTAGATTGAGAAGATGTGCCATACTGAGTCCAAAGAAAGAAGACTCTGTATAGATCTTTAGATTAGGAAGATGTGCAATACTGAGTCTAAAGAAATAAGACTCTGTATTGATCTTTTAACACATATGCTTGCTAGCAGAGGAATTAAGGTTACTCCCAGTAAGACAGAACGTTTTATACAAGAAGTATGTCCATGCTTTTCTGAGGAAGGAAAGGTAAATGGAAAGGCATGGGAGGAGGTAGGCCCAAGGAGCCTTATCCTTAACCCCACTGCAGTCTTTCCACCGCAGGAAAGTGCAGGATTGGCAAGCTCTCCCTGGGGTGATAGATCAGGACTCAGGTAATAGCGGAAAGCGCCGATCCTACTCTTAAAATGGATACAAGAGAGCATTTGGGGTTTTTCTTTTTAATGCCTGCTTTTAAAAAATAAAAAAGGGGGAATATGCCGGGAGCCGGTCCATCCTTGCTGTTTCAAGGGACCTGGCATATATGGCATATTGTTCTTAATATGTTTGCTCACCTTTTTGGCACTATGTGCTTTAACCAAGGTCACCTCTTTGAGAAAGGTTGTTTCCCCAGGTAGGGATTTTCCCCTGAAGTTAGGGAGGGAATAAACCCCCTTAACTAAGTGCCAGGTGGGTAATTAGTCACTTTAACTACGAACAATCATGCTTAAGCTACATAATCTTTACTCCCTGGAATGGAGATAAGAAACGCCCTAACCTTTGGAATAGAGATTGATAGGATTGGAATCAACTGCTATAAATACAGATGTAACAAGACAACAAGAGACAGAACTTAGAAGACAGAACCAAAAGACACAGAACCTAGACACAGAACCTACACAGAACCTAGGGACAGAAGAACTTAGCTGGAGAGAACATGTCAAATGATCCTGGACAGAAACTGGCCAAAGAACCTAGAGACAGAACCTAGTGAGAGAACATGGCAAAAGATCCTGGAGACAAACTGGCCACAGAACCTAGATACAGAACCTACACAGAACCTAGACACAGAACCTACACAGAACCTAGAGACAGAAGAACTTCGCTGGAGAGAATATGGCAAAAGATCCTGGACTGAACCTGAGTACAGAAATTGGCAAGGAATACTCGCACCTTCCTATTTCTAGTCACCTGACTAGAACCTGGTTACTGAACCTGGCTGGAGATCCTAGCAAGAGAACATGAACACAGAACCTGGCTGGATATCCTAACCAAAACTTCGCTGGAGATCCTGAACAGAACTTGGCTGGAGATCCTGGCTAGAGATCCTGGCTAGGCTGCTGATCAACTGAACGCTGTCTCTGTGTCATTCCTTCTTCGCTGACTCCGTCCACAACTTTGGGGACCCCTGGACCTGCTGGGGTTGGACCCCAGCATCTGGCGCCAGAACAGGGACCCCTAGGTAAGCCCCACTCTCGGGATGGATAGGACTCTACCGTAGGAAGAGGGTGAATAGTCTTCGCCGACTCCATCCACACCTTTGGGAAACCCTGGAACAGGATTCCCCTAGGTAAGACCCCACCCCCCATTGAGAACCCCCACATTCAGGACTGATAGGACTCCACCAGGGTACTGCAGACCCCCCTATAGAGGTTAAGTAGGGTAAGAAGGTGGATAGTACAGAACTTAGATTGAGAAGTTGTGCCATACTGAGTCCAAAGAAAGAAGACTCTGTATTGATTCTTAGATTGAGAAGATGTGCCATACTGAGACCAAAGAAAGAAGACTCTGTATTGATTCTTAGATTGAGAAGATGTGCCATACTGAGTCCAAAGAAAGAAGACTCTGTATAGATCTTTAGATTAGGAAGATGTGCAATACTGAGTCTAAAGAAATAAGACTCTGTATTGATCTTTTAACACATATGCTTGCTAGCAGAGGAATTAAGGTTACTCCCAGTAAGACAGAACGTTTTATACAAGAAGTATGTCCATGCTTTTCTGAGGAAGGAAAGGTAAATGGAAAGGCATGGGAGGAGGTAGGCCCAAGGAGCCTTATCCTTAACCCCACTGCAGTCTTTCCACCGCAGGAAAGTGCAGGATTGGCAAGCTCTCCCTGGGGTGATAGATCAGGACTCAGGTAATAGCGGAAAGCGCCGATCCTACTCTTAAAATGGATACAAGAGAGCATTTGGGGTTTTTCTTTTTAATGCCTGCTTTTAAAAAATAAAAAAGGGGGAATATGCCGGGAGCCGGTCCATCCTTGCTGTTTCAAGGGACCTGGCATATATGGCATATTGTTCTTAATATGTTTGCTCACCTTTTTGGCACTATGTGCTTTAACCAAGGTCACCTCTTTGAGAAAGGTTGTTTCCCCAGGTAGGGATTTTCCCCTGAAGTTAGGGAGGGAATAAACCCCCTTAACTAAGTGCCAGGTGGGTAATTAGTCACTTTAACTACGAACAATCATGCTTAAGCTACATAATCTTTACTCCCTGGAATGGAGATAAGAAACGCCCTAACCTTTGGAATAGAGATTGATAGGATTGGAATCAACTGCTATAAATACAGATCTAACAAGACAACAAGAGACAGAACTTAGAAGACAGAACCAAAAGACACAGAACCTAGACACAGAACCTACACAGAACCTAGGGACAGAAGAACTTAGCTGGAGAGAACATGTCAAATGATCCTGGACAGAAACTGGCCAAAGAACCTAGAGACAGAACCT
The DNA here is from genome assembly GCF_964212035.1 of Myotis nattereri. Classification (NCBI taxonomy): domain Eukaryota; kingdom Metazoa; phylum Chordata; class Mammalia; order Chiroptera; family Vespertilionidae; genus Myotis; species Myotis nattereri. The sequence continues at coordinate 43,331,533 of NC_138094.1, read as the reverse complement.
AGTGAGAGAACATGGCAAAAGATCCTGGAGACAAACTGGCCACAGAACCTAGATACAGAACCTACACAGAACCTAGACACAGAACCTACACAGAACCTAGAGACAGAAGAACTTCGCTGGAGAGAACATGGCAAAAGATCCTGGACTGAACCTGAGTACAGAAATTGGCAAGGAATACTCGCACCTTCCTATTTCTAGTCACCTGACTAGAACCTGGTGACTGAACCTGGCTGGAGATCCTAGCAAGAGAACATGAACACAGAACCTGGCTGGATATCCTAACCAAAACTTCGCTGGAGATCCTGAACAGAACTTGGCTGGAGATCCTGGCTAGAGATCCTGGCTAGGCTGCTGATCAACTGAACGCTGTCTCTGTGTCATTCCTTCTTCGCTGACTCCGTCCACAACTTTGGGGACCCCTGGACCTGCTGGGGTTGGACCCCAGCATCTGGCGCCAGAACAGGGACCCCTAGGTAAGCCCCACTCTCGGGATGGATAGGACTCTACCGTAGGAAGAGGGTGAATAGTCTTCGCCGACTCCATCCACACCTTTGGGAAACCCTGGAACAGGATTCCCCTAGGTAAGACCCCACCCCCCATTGAGAACCCCCACATTCAGGACTGATAGGACTCCACCAGGGTACTGCAGACCCCCCTATAGAGGTTAAGTAGGGTAAGAAGGTGGATAGTACAGAACTTAGATTGAGAAGTTGTGCCATACTGAGTCCAAAGAAAGAAGACTCTGTATTGATTCTTAGATTGAGAAGATGTGCCATACTGAGACCAAAGAAAGAAGACTCTGTATTGATTCTTAGATTGAGAAGATGTGCCATACTGAGTCCAAAGAAAGAAGACTCTGTATAGATCTTTAGATTAGGAAGATGTGCAATACTGAGTCTAAAGAAATAAGACTCTGTATTGATCTTTTAACACATATGCTTGCTAGCAGAGGAATTAAGGTTACTCCCAGTAAGACAGAACGTTTTATACAAGAAGTATGTCCATGCTTTTCTGAGGAAGGAAAGGTAAATGGAAAGGCATGGGAGGAGGTAGGCCCACGGAGCCTTATCCTTAACCCCACTGCAGTCTTTCCACCGCAGGAAAGTGCAGGATTGGCAAGCTCTCCCTGGGGTGATAGATCAGGACTCAGGTAATAGCGGAAAGCGCCGATCCTACTCTTAAAATGGATACAAGAGAGCATTTGGGGTTTTTCTTTTTAATGCCTGCTTTTAAAAAATAAAAAAGGGGGAATATGCCGGGAGCCGGTCCATCCTTGCTGTTTCAAGGGACCTGGCATATATGGCATATTGTTCTTAATATGTTTGCTCACCTTTTTGGCACTATGTGCTTTAACCAAGGTCACCTCTTTGAGAAAGGTTGTTTCCCCAGGTAGGGATTTTCCCCTGAAGTTAGGGAGGGAATAAACCCCCTTAACTAAGTGCCAGGTGGGTAATTAGTCACTTTAACTACGAACAATCATGCTTAAGCTACATAATCTTTACTCCCTGGAATGGAGATAAGAAACGCCCTAACCTTTGGAATAGAGATTGATAGGATTGGAATCAACTGCTATAAATACAGATGTAACAAGACAACAAGAGACAGAACTTAGAAGACAGAACCAAAAGACACAGAACCTAGACACAGAACCTACACAGAACCTAGGGACAGAAGAACTTAGCTGGAGAGAACATGTCAAATGATCCTGGACAGAAACTGGCCAAAGAACCTAGAGACAGAACCTAGTGAGAGAACATGGCAAAAGATCCTGGAGACAAACTGGCCACAGAACCTAGATACAGAACCTACACAGAACCTAGACACAGAACCTACACAGAACCTAGAGACAGAAGAACTTCGCTGGAGAGAATATGGCAAAAGATCCTGGACTGAACCTGAGTACAGAAATTGGCAAGGAATACTCGCACCTTCCTATTTCTAGTCACCTGACTAGAACCTGGTGACTGAACCTGGCTGGAGAACCTGGACAGAACCTGGCTGGAGAACCTAGTGAGGTAACATGGCTACAGAACCTTGCCGGAGAACCCGGAGAACCTAGCAAGAGAACATGGACACAGAACCTGGCTGGAGATCCTAACCAGAACCTCGCTGGAGATCCTGAGCAGAACCTCTCTGGAGATCCAGACCAGAACTTGGCTGGAGATCCTGGCTAGGCTGCTGATCAACTGAACACTGTCTCCGTGTCCTTCCTTCTTCGCCGACTCTGTCGACGCTTTTGGGAACCCCTGGACCTGCTGGGGTTGGACCCCGGCAAATGATGAGAGAGAATCATGGATCAGCCGCCTCCTGTATCACCCCCTCCCCACTGGGGATCCAGCCTGCAACGAGGGCATGTGCCCTGACCGGGAATCAAACCAGGGACCCTTCAATACACAGGTTGACACTCTCCCCACTGAGGAACACTGGCCAGGGCCACAGTGGTTTTTTCTTAGAAATATGCATTTCTACTATTTCAGAAAAGAAGAAAGATCAATGATGAGTGATCATCATAGATTGGCTGCCTTCTGCCAGAAGAAAGAGTGGCATGTGTTCTCATCTGCTCAGCAGAAGGAATAGGCCCTGGCCAGTGTTGTTCACTGGTTAGACCTTCGGATGCCCAGGGAAGGGTCGCTGGTGGGATTCCAGGTCCAGAGCACATACCTGGGATGCAGGCTTCATTGCCTGCCCCGGTCTGGGCTCCTGTGGGAGCCAAATATCCATGTGTCTCTTGCATATTCATGTTTGCTTTTTTGTTTCTTCTCTATCCCCACCCTCCCTCCCTCCCTCTGTCTGTAAAAAACATATCCTCTGGTAAGAATTAACCAAAACATAAACAAGAAAAAAGTACAAAGAAGGAAAAGATTTGGAGGCTGTGTAAAAGCAGCATACCCCTAAAGAAAGGCACCATGATGAGCAGAGCATTCGGCTCCGCTGATGTTTTTCCACGGAATGTGTCTATAAGATAAAAATAAAATGTCTGAGTGTCTCTCAGCTGGCCAGATCCTGACACAACAGGACGAGGCCATTCTAGCGTGGTCCTTGCAGGGTCTCCCAAGCCACCACGTTGGGGCGAGGCTCTGCGGCGGGGGGCGAGGCCAGGAGGAGCAGAGGAAAGCGAGGCGTGAAGGAGGCGGGGAATGGACAGAGGAGGGTCCTGCACGTGCTCCCCTCTACTGCGTTGTGTCGCTGCTCCCAGAGTCCCCCCCACTGAGAAGATGGGAGCAGACTCATCCGGTGTCAGTGACCGAGGGACATACAGGCTGAGGGACACACAGACTGAGGGACACATAGACCGAGGGACACAGAGACCGAGGGACACACAGATAATCGAGGCCGCAGTGGCCTGGAGAGGTGACATCCGGGAACCTGTGACCACTGTGTTGGTTCCTTTTATCCTCCCAGATGTACCTTCTCAGAGGTTTTTGACTCCAGAACCCTGGATTCCAGTTCCACAGACAGCACCTACTTCATGGTGACTCTGCCCAAGACCCAAGACCTCTCTGGACAACCATTCACACATCAGTTGTTTGGAAAGTGATCTCAAACTTATTCTATATAGTTATTGCATGTATGAAAAATAAATCAGAGCCAAGCAGTCATCTGTTTGATGTATTATACATTTGTATCATACATACATTTTAGTTTAGAAAATGACATTTCTCATTCAAAGTTGCCTTCCTAAGTGTAATTAAGTGAGCATGTTAAAAACTTTGTAAGAGTGAATGTTTTACTTGGCAAATGTTTAGAAACTTGGTAAGTATTACTGTGTATCGCTGCCCAAGGAACTGTTGGGGGTCATGTGTTGTCACCAAAGCAGAATGTTTGCTCAATGACTGGTCCCCTTGTTGAGACAACCTTCATGGTTTTCCCTTCATTCTGTTATGAACCTATAGGCAGAAGGTAGAATTAGGCTTGTACTGATGCCACAGCTCCCACCTGCTGTGATGATGGAAAGAGGCCTGATGCTCCAAGCATCATGAGAACACCAGCAAGCGAGGCTCAATGACTGAGCGTTGACCTATGAACCAAGAAGTCCCCTTGATTCCTGGTAAGGGCACCCCCATCACCTGATTGTTTCTCTTTGTCTCCCTGTCCCTCTGTGTCTCAGATCAAGAACAACAGATTTAAAATAAAACTGGAAACTGTCCAATCTGCTCCTATCCTCCTCCCAAAAAGGTATCAGATTTTACTGAAAACACCCACCACTTGTCTTCCTTAGTCATCGTGAGAATTCCAGTTCATGAATGTTCAGAGCATCTCAGTTTCAAACGTGTGTGCACATCTACACCCAAACAGCGGAGCATCGCATCCTGGAGAATTTTCCATTTCCTTCCAAAGGAAGTGAGATGTCTCACACTGGAAATGGAAACAAATGGTAGGAAAAGCTGGGCATGGAGATCAAGGCTAATCATTGCAACCGGGGAATGATGTACTCAACAAATCACAGCATGAATAGTCAAACCAGAACATTCCTGTACGTGGAGGTTTGGGCACGGGGACACCAACATTTTTAATGTGAATGAGCACTTGATTGTGCAAAGCTTTCCTTCCCCCCCTGAGAGATACTCAGCAGAGGTGCTGAGCCACTTGGAAATGTGTGCTGTTTCAATGCGATGCTGGGGGTGGGGGTTTGCCCCTCCTGGCCTGAGCGAGAGAGCCCACCTTCCAATGTGCACAGGGCCCCTGCTTGGGTGTCAACAGCTCCATGACTGTGGGCTGGCTCCTCCCGAGTCCGCTGAGACCCACAGAAAACAATATCCCAACTGGCAGATTTCTCCTGGTCCTGAGGTGTTTCAGGATTGGGTTAATGAGGGAAAACACAAGTATGAAGGTGTGGCTCAAAGGTTGCTTCTGAGAGTTTCAGGTCAACCACCCAAGCCCTCAGTCATTGGAGGGAATGAGGTTTCAATTCTTCACATAGAAATGCCATCATTTTTTAAAATATATTTTTCATTGATCTCAGATAGAAAGGGAGAGGAAGCGGCGGGAGACGAGAGAGAGAGAGAGAGAGAGAGAGAGAGAGAGAGAGAGAGAGAGAGTTGAGGAACATCCATGGTGACAGAGAATCATGGATCCGCTGCCTCTTGCAGGCCCCACACTGGGCATCAAGCCCACAACCCGAGCATGTGCCCTGACCAGGAATTGAACCCTGACCTCCTGGTTCATAGGTCGATGATCAAGCACTGAGCCACACCAGCCGGGCAGGAGAGGGAAGGTCATGGTCCCAGTTCGTGGGTTTGGTGACCCCTTCAGGAGCTCTCCTCCAGGAACAGGTGCAGTCCTAGGTCCCTCAGGCTGAGGGGTGACGGGCCCTCACCGCGTGGGCCTGCTCCCTGCATTGATGTCCGTCTGCTCTGTTGTAAGAAAAGAGGGGCCTCTGGTTGCTGTGGCCCCGTCGCCTCCCCAAGCAGAGGCTACCTGTTCCCTGGAGCCTCGCTGGACTCCCACCCATGGGCCCATGAGCATCAGTGCCCCAGGCCTCGCTGGACATTACCTGTGAACCGGTGGCCAGGAATGACCGACACGGCCTGCCTACTCTGCTCACGCGGGTCCATGGCCCATCAGACTCCCCATAAGAAACGTGCAGTGAAGGATTTCAGACGGGTCAGGGGAGGGTTAGACACGCGGACCCAGGTACAAGGCCAGCACCAGGAGCTGCTGTGAGGTGGGCTTCGCACACACTGTGAGGTGAGGTGCACCTAGCAGCTCTCAGCAGGGTGGCGAGGGCCTGTGTCCTGGTAACTCGCAGTGCCGCCTGCCCAGGCTCAGTGGGAGGGGGTGGCCACGGGAGGAGCATGCCTGACCCCACGCCTCCTGCTCAGGCAGCCGAGTCCACGCAGAACAGTGGGGCTGCGCGAGCTCTAAACTGGCTCCCGGGCCCCACGCCCTCTGCCTCCCTTGTCCACCTCAAGGCTGGGCAGACGCTGTTCACCGAGAGACGCACGTTTTAGCCACCTGAGCCAGAGGCGCCGGTGCTGACCCCACTCTGAATGACACTCCAAAGCCTGGGTCACCCTCCCGCTTTATAGCTTGGAAAGGGGCACAGAGACTTTGGGGGTCTTGCCTTAGGACACACAGTTGTGAGGGCAGAGCTGAGACTCAAACCCTTGTGGGCAGACCTGGCGCCCTCATGCTGTGCCCCAGGTGAGATGCCGATGCTACTGAGGCAGCAAGAAGGGTGAGGGCGACCAGTGCCCAGACTGAGGCAGCACAGGTGTGTTCACAGGCACACGGGCACTCACACACACACATGCACACACACACACCCACCTGTACACACCCTCTCTGGCTTTCACCTCTGAGGCTACAGAGGTCTGAGGAATCAGGGGCAGAGCCAGGAGAAGCCAAGGGGTTGTTGGGGTCCTATTCATGTTCCTGGTGAGTCTGTCTCAATCCCTCTCCCTGGCAGGAACCTCACTGGACTGATGCCAGATTCCTACCTTCCCGGGTTCAGGTCTGTGGCTGAGCATTCTTTGAGGCCCTCCTGGAACTCTGCTTTCAGTGATGAGGGGAATGAGGCATGTCGGCTTCAGGTTTGTCTGGACACAAACTTTATTAAAACGAGGCCAAAAACACCATGAGGGACATTGGTGTTGACATCCCCATAGCACTTAAGGAACTGTTTGTCTATTGCCTCTCCTCTTGAAAATGGAGGATGTTTGACCAGTTTCTTCTGTACTAAGTACACTCTTGGAGAAGCAAAGGAGCCAGCAGGCTTCCTCTGAAGCCCCGTCAGAGCTGGGAAATGAGGTATGTGGTGCCTACACTTGCCCTGTGGCTGCTGAGGTGCAATTTAGGGCTCATGATGCATCCTCCATGCAAACACCGGGCTTCTTCCCTGAGTGTGTCCTCTGGTGTCGGATGAGATTGTACTGAAGTGTAAAGCCTCGCCCACACTCCCTGCAAACATATGGCTTTTCCCCAGAGTGTGTCCTCTGGTGTTTGATGAGATTGGACTTAAGTGTAAAGCCTTGCCCACACTCCCTGCACACATATGGCTTCTCCCCTGAGTGTGTCCTCTGGTGATTGATGAGATCAGATTTCTGTGTAAAGCCTCGCCCACACTCCCTGCACACATATGGCCTCTCCCCTGTGTGTGCCCTCTGGTGTCTAATGAGATTATACTTCACTGTAAAGCCTCGCCCACACTCCCTGCACACATATGGCTTCTCCCCTGAGTGTGCCCTCTGGTGTCTGATGAGATGTGACTTCTGTGTAAAGCCTTGCCCACACTCCCTGCAAACATAGGGCTTCTCCCCTGAGTGTGTCCTCTGGTGTCTGATGAGAGGTGACTTATCTGTAAAGCCTCGCCCACACTCACTACACACATAGGGCTTCTCTCCTGAGTGTGTCCTCTTGTGTATGATTAGAGTTGACTTATATCTAAAGCCTCCCCCACACTCCCTGCAAACATGGGGCTTCTCCCCTGAGTGTGCCCTCTTGTGTCTGATGAGATGTGACTTCTTTGTAAAGCCTCGCCCACACTCCCTGCACACATATGGCTTCTCCCCTGAGTGTGTCCTCTGGTGTGTGTCGATATGTGACTTATCACTGAAGCCTTGCCCACACCCTCCATGCTTGATTGTTACAATTTTTGACATTCTTACTTCCACAAATAATTTGCCTGTGTTCTTTGCGTTAACATTCTGGCCTGTGCTGGGCTCTTCCTCCATTATTCTCTCAGGTTCACTGGAGCTCCCTGTTTGTCCGTTTGGAGGCTTGAAAGAGGCCCTTGAAGTTCCCCTGTGCCTGATCCTTTTAAGCAAAGGTTTGGACTTCCATTTGACCTCTTGACCTTCAACTTTGTCATTCAAGCCATGTGGACCAGTCTGTTGCTGCTGCTGTTGATTCTGACGCTCTGGGCCAGCTTCCTCCGCCTGGATGTGCTTTATTGCAGATGCTCCTGACAGAATCTCAGAGGGGTGATTGCGTTTCACATGTTGGCTGAGGAATGTCCGACTGGAGAAGGCCACAGAGCAGGAGGGACATGGGTGGATCTCTGGCTTTGGTTCTGCTGGAGAAGAAAGTTTTGGTCAGGGCAGGTGTGGGCAAGCCTGCCTGTGCCGTACGCTCTGTCTCCTGGTAAGACCTGTCCCCGGAATCATTCTAGCTGTGTTGACAGTGCAAGTTCTGCCTCCCACAAAGTGTTCCTTCACTGTCTACTTTTCTTTTTCTTTGTCTGCACTACTCTTCTTCAGAAATCCAGAGACCCCATATCAAAAGTCTTTTCTACAGCCCTGGCCAGTGTGGATCAGTGGATAGAGCCTCAGCCTGTGGACAGAAAGGTCCTGGGTTTGATTCCCATCAAGAGGATGTGCCTTGGTTGCAGGCTTCTCCCCCGCCTGGGCCCTGGTCTGGGCGTGTGCAGGAGGCAGCCAGTCAATGTGTTTCTCTCACATCGACATTTCTCTTTGTCTTTCCCTCCCTCTTCCACTCTCTCTAAAAGTCAATGGAAAAATATCCTGGGATGAGGATTGAAAAGAAAAAAGGTCTTACAGATCAAGGACCATCAGAAGGCATTTCACTCCTTATATGGGTTGGACTATTGTGACCTTTCCATATACATGTATCTTCTAAGTCATGTTAAAGAGAAAAACCACAGGCCTGGCCAGGTAGCTCAGTGGTTGAGCATCAACCCATGAACCAGGACGTCACCAGTTTGATTCCTGGTCAGGGCACATGCCCAGGTTCTGTGCTCGATCCCAGCAGGAGGCAGCTGATCCATGTTGATATTTCTATCCCTCTCTTCATTTCCCTTCCTCTCTCTCTCAAATCACTAAAAATATTTAAAAATAGAGAAACCATAGGCCCCAACTAGCAATTGCTTCTCTCTCAGTTTTCCACAAATCACAAAATGGAAATATGTCCTTCCTCACACAGCATTCCTACTTGATTTCTTTCAGTGTTAGCCTACTTCAAATACACTACAAAGTCCTGTTTCAGAATATCTTTCCAACCATCCCCTAGCCAGTTTGGATCAGTAGATAGAGCTTCGCCTCGGGGACTCCAGGGTCCTGGGTTTGATTCTAGTCAAGGGCACATACCTGGGTTGCAAGCTCAATCCCCAGCCCTGGTTGGGGTGTCTGTGGGAGACAAGCTATTGATGTTTCTCTCTCTGTCTCTCCCCCTTCTACTCTCTCTCAAAAAATAATCAGTGGAACAATATCCCTGGGTGAGGATTAACAACAACAACAAAAATATTTCCCCAACCTGCTTCTTAAACTCCTGACTCCCATCTCTCTCCAGCCAGTCCGCCTTCCTCTCTCACTGGGAGTTGAAATAATCTAAGAGGGGATTCCCCACTGAAGTTTATTTCCCAAAAAAATTAACAAAGCATAGTTTTAGAACATGCCACTCTGCAGCGGAAAACTGCTCAGTTGTCCCGTCTCACTCAAGAAAGTCCCCAGTATCTCAGCTTGGATCATAGGCACTGTATTTCCCGGCTGCTAGGCATCTGTCCAACCTCTGTTCTTGCCCTCTGTACTGAGACTGAGATGGGAGTAGCCCTCAGCCAGCTCAACACCCCACCTCTTTCCTTCCCTGCACCAGCCACTCCCTCTGCCTGGGACCTTGTGACACAACTGTTGTAAATGTTGTCTCCTGAGAAAGCCTTCCCTTGACCTTTGCAATCCGGCACACCCACCTTCCCCTCACACTGATCCCTAGGCACTTGTCCTGGGCCCGTTTTCTCCAAAGCGCTAACCACTGTGTGATATTAAGCACATGCATATATGTCTGCCGGGGCTTCCATCCTTCACCAACCAGCTGCTCAGGAGCAGTGATTCTGATCATCGTGTTAATCTGTATTTCCAGCTCCCAGAACCCTGTGTGGCACCGAGTAGGAATTCACATGACAAGTCACAAAATAATGAATGAATGCATGTTAACACACACATTTCATTTAGAAATATGCAGTAAATGAAGAAGAAACAGCTAAAGTGTTAAAAAAAACAACAACCCAAAAACAACCACCTTGATGAGAGAGCTGGTTAAGTACCTGAAACATTTTTTTTTTTTTTTGGCTCTGATTTTTTCAGCACTATATGATGCCGTGCATTTTGTGCATGAAGTATTTTTAAAAATGTAACACAAATTGGCCCAGGCCATTGTGGCTCAGTTGGTTGAGCATTGTCCCATTCACCCAGAGGTAGCCAGTTTGATTCCTGGTCAGGGCACATGTCAGGGTGGTGGACTTGATCCCCAGTAAGGAGAATGCAGGAGGCAGCAGATTGATATTTCTCTCCCTCTCCCTTCATCTCTGTCTCTAAAACCAATAAAAGCATATTTTTAAGAATTAGAACAAAAATAAAAATATTAAAATTATTCTTAAGAATCAAAAACCTATGTGATGAGCCATCAATTTCTGAAGCATCTGATTTGAAGCTTTGCTGACTCTAGAGTGGATTTTACTCTACTTGAGAGTTGGAGCATGAAAACTTCTAAGAATTCTTTCTTTCCATGTTGAAGAAGAGTGGTGCCCACCTCTCCCGGCCACAAGCTCTGTCTTCCACTTGCTGCCCCACTTGATGCCCAGCTTTTGGCCATACTCTTCTCCATACCAGACCAGCAGCTCACAGCCCGTCCTCACGACCCGGCAGGTTCGGTAGAAAATCTGCCTGTGATATTGAAAGGCCACCAGGTTCTGTTCTTCCTCATCCCGGGCGCAGTTCACGTACCTGGCGTTGAGGCAGATGAAAGGAAAGAAAACCACAGGCGATGAGCTTCCACTACCTGTCATATCGTGTCCAGATCCTCACTGACGCGTAAGGCCCTCAGCACTGATGGCACCCACCCCCATGCTCCTGGGGAAACTTCTGTTCAATGTCCAAGCCTCTGTCACAAGGTCATGTGAATTCCTGTCTCTACGTCCTGCTCACAGTGCTCATCCTGCCTAATGCCATTTCCAAAGCCTCATTCCAGACTTCCCCATCAAACCCGGTGGCCTCTAGCTTCTCTAAGCTGTACGTCAGGTTCTGTGTTACACCCCAGGACTCGGGGCTTGCTCTAGGACTCACACCATTCAACATTCAGTCCAAGTCTCCCTTCTCTTCAGAGGCCTTTGTCGAGTCTCCCCACACTTTATTGAAGGCATCATTCAGTTGCCTCCCCCAGGTTCCCACAGAAATGTCGAGGTCTCTCTTTCTTAGAAAAATAACACAGAACAATAGTAGTTTATTCATAATCTGTCTCCCCTGACACAAGAGAGCCCCTCAGGAAAGGGCCATGAGCACTATGACTCTGCAGGCTCCAACATCCAGTTCTAGTTAGAACTGAGTCTGGGATGATGTGCTGCCCTCACAGGTTTAGATTATCCTTGGTTCAAGGCTATGTGGGCACTAGGCACTTGTTGAAAAATAGAAAAATTAGAGTTAAATGTTTATGAAATAAAATGTTTCATGTCCGTCTGCAGTAAGTCCTCCCTAGGGACATGGATTGTGTGATCTGTGTAAGTAATGAATTCCTTCCTCTAAACTGGAATATAGTAAGTGTTTAACTAATGTCAGTTAGATAAATCACAGAGTAATCCAGGGTCCTCAAGGTTTTTCCCGGTGCCCAAAGTAGAGACTTCTATTTTGAGGACATATGCTATACTTTTACCTCCTTTTTTTCCTAAATGTCACTAGATGTTAAAGATCACTGTATGGAGAAAAAGGGGGAACAGAGTACTGAGGGAGACCATTAAGGAGGCATGATGGGAAGGACAGACATGTGGTTTGTGAGGCATGAGTGTCCTCTCCGGCACCCAGAAGCCTAGTGACCTTACCTCATCCAGTTGGCCTGAGATGTATCCTTTCCATCCACATACTCATAGCAGTTTCTCCCTTTGGTGATCTGCATTTCAGGAAAAGAAGTTAAAGGCTGTGTGTGTGTGTGTGTGTGTGTGTGTGTGTGTGTGTGTGTGTGTGTGAGTTTGAGTGTATATAATAGAATAATTACTTTATTCTAGTGTCATCAAATCTCTTTCAGCCTGCATGGTGATTCAACTGCCAATGGTGATCACAGGACATTTTTCTTACTCATCATCTACACTTCTTAGTCAATTTGTCCACTAAGCAGGAGCCCCACAAGGGAGGAGTCTGTACCACTTTGCTCCCATTTACCCTCTGATCCTTAGAGAGGAGCTCCATGTTCATGCAAAGTCCGCCCAGTACACAGAGCTAACTAACCATATGGTCCCCATCCATGTCCTAGCATGTAGAAGGTGGGGCAATCCAAGCCACAGGAGGGCCGGGAAGCCAGAGGACAGGGAAGAGGTAAAGTTCTCACCAGCCAGGAGTAGCCGCTGTTGGCTGTGGCTTCATCTTCTGTGATCTGACCCTCATAAGGGCCAAAGTGCAGGCCCACCGGCAGATCACATTCCTCATTCCACACTCCAAGCCCAGCCTCAGGGATGCCTGATGGTCCGATTCTCAACCCAGGGGGCACAGTGAGGGCTGAGCGGTTGGCATGCCCCTTGTCCACGGCACTGTCTTTTACAAACGTAGGAGGCCCGTGCACAGCACAGCTGTCAATGAAGAAGTTCTGACACTTCTCACAATCTGGAGGCAAGAGCAACAGGGATTAGTCAGGGTGCAGTGCATGTCCCTGCACTTGAAGAGTTTCAGAAAGAGCTCCCATCAGTGAGCCTCAATCCTATATTCCCTGTCACGAGAGGAAGGGAATGATTTGGGCACCCAAAGACCAGTGAAATTATTGCATCAAGGACATAACATGCTCCTTGGTTAGGGTGAGCTTACACAGGTAGTCATCGTCCTGGGGCTCGCTGATCTCTTGGTAGACATGGCCCTTTCTCTCTCGTAGGCTATACATCTTCACTTCGATCTCCTTTCTCCTGAGGTCTACATGAGAGAAGAGCTGGTGAACGAAGTGGGTCTGGAACATGAGTCCCTGACTTGTCAGAAAGCACACAATGTCTTCCCATCAAATGATCACCTGTTCTTTATAGTATCTGGTATTTTCCTCCATTAACTAAAAGACTAGTACGCAACACTGACTACCGATGGCTGATTCAATTTTAGTTTCTAGATGATCCCATTATCAGGTTCAACCTTCCAAGCTTTGGTCATTCATAAAGTATGTATTGAGGGCACGTTATGTGTTAGGCACTGAGTAAAGATCTGGGCACACAACACCAAGAGAATATGGGTGCTATTATCACAGATGGATTTATTGGACAACTTGCATGTGCCAATTGTTTGAGATTTAATTTAATGCTTTCAAACTATATGTGTCCCATGTTTCCTTATGTTCACTGTATACATTAGCATTCAGGAGCTCAGAGAGTTTGGAAGATTAGCTCAAAGCTTCAGTGCTAACTCCAGTTTCAAATCCAGGCCTGTTGAAAGTCCACCCCACATACCTAGGCTATACTGACCAGCCTTTCTAGAGGAATGAGTGGAACTGAAATCTCCAAATTGTTGAACTTACCCAATTTTGATCTAGGGTGCTTTCCAGAGGTACTTGCTTCTCCAGGAGGGGGCACTGGTTTCTGGGTCTGCTCTGAGCCACTTGTGGTCAACAAATTTGCTGTTCCTGACAATTCCTTCAAACTGGACTCATTACTTAATGGCGCCCTGGACTTTGCCTTCAGTGTGAAAGGCAAAGGGAAATAAATGTAACGTACATTTATTTAATTATGTAGGGTTTATGATATACATGACTTTAATGAACACTTCAACAACTCTTGGAAATACCTGGGAAGTATGAAAATTAGAGGAAAAAGAAATGGCCAATGTGGGTTTTGAATCGAAGACTAGAACCCATGCCTTAAGGCTCTTTCTTTTATAGCACATTGAGAATGAAGGATACTGGGAAGAGAATAAGACATAGTTGGGCCCTAACCAGTGTAGTTCAGTTGATAGAGTGTCGGCCTGCAGACTGAAGGGTCCTGAGTTGAATTCTCGTCAAGCGCGAGTTCCTTGGTTGCAGGACCCTCCTCCCTGGCCTGGACCTTGGTCTGGGCTTATGCAGGAGGCCACCAGTCATTATGTGTGTCTCTCACATTGATATTTCTCTCTTTCTCTCCCTCTTTTTTCTATTCCCCCTAAAAATCAATGAGAAAATATCCTTGGGTGAGGATTAAGAAAAAAAGAAAGAAAGAAATAGTTGGCAGAGCCCTGGCTGGTGTAGCTCAGTTGGTTGAACTGAAGGGTTGCCGGTTCCATTCCCAGTCAGGGCACATGCCCCAGTTACGGGTTATTGATCCATGTTTTTCTCTCTCACTGATGCTTCTCTCCCTTCCTCTCTCTCTCAAATCAGTAAAAACATATTTTTTAAAAAGAAATGGCTGGCAGAAACCTACCATGACAATAAAGGAAATTATGCTAAAATGTGCAATTTACTATATCATGGAAAGAATAGTTGTAATTAGATTAGTTGGTTCCCACCAATTCTGTTTGAATAAGGTTGTGCTACTAGCCTGTTCTCTTCATTTTCCTGACCTATAACATGCTAATTCTTAATGTTATAATGAACATGAAATATAATGATGTTCACCAAAGTGTTCTGTGAGCACTTTGATACAGTATGAATGTGAGATTACAGTCCTGCTATCAATGTCCCTCTCAGCCATCTCTATATTTGAAATCACGTGTAATTTATCTTCATTATTCTTTGACCCTACTCTAGTTTAATTTGTAAATTTGAAAGCACTCTTTCAGCAAACATTCAGGAGGCCCTCAGGGACCCTGAGCTGGGCCTGGGACTTCTGAGAAGAATCTGGTGTGAACCAAAGAGCTCACAATGCAGAGGTAGGCAGGCGGAGCCAATGATTCAAACAAGATGACACTGGCCTAATTAGAGCTCAGAGAAAGAAGCCATACTTCTTCTGACTGGAATGAGCATTCAAAACCAGTTCCAGATGAGCTTCTATTGAATAGTGTGTCATCTCTATGAAGTTCTTAAGTCACTTTATTTATTGTTTATTGTTTCTGAATCGTCAAACCTGAAGCACCCCAGAGTTGAGAGGCTTTCTTTTATTTGACTGGGAGGCTCTGATGCTGGGGTTGCTATATCCATCTTCATCTGGGACCATGCACCATGCAAACTGCCTATATATCAGTGAGCTTCTGCAAGTCGGAAGTCTTAGTGCATTTCTCACTGGAGCATAGCAGAGCAGAACTGCGTTTGGAATCATCAGTCAGTGAAAGATGTAATCATGTATGGATGAGACAGTGGAAAGTGCATAAAACTATGGAAATTTTAATGAGCTTGTAAGTGGTTTAGAGATGAAGCTATGGATTAGATTGCACGACCACCGATACTGTGATTTCAGACATACAATCAAACACTTGTATATGTCTGAAACCTCAGTTTCCTCATCAGAAATGGTGATACTTATAGTACCTACCTCATAGGGTTGTGGTAAGGTTTAAGTGAGTTTATGCACGTAGAATTCTTAGAGTCTGAAGCATTGTGAAGATAAGACCCGTGGTAGCTACTATTGTTGCTGATGTTATTAACGACTAAGATGATATTGGGCATTTTGTTGAAGAGGTCAGGAAAGGAAGGTGGCACTCTGATTTTTCCTCCTCTTCCCTGCATTTGCATCCAGGAGGAAGATTTTCTTTTCCACAGGATTTGGGAAATACTCACCTTCTGATGTTTATTCTGTTCCACTCTGAGGGCCACCCAAGAAGGTTTAGCTAAAAGATGGTGAGAAATCAATAATATATATAATTTCAGAGAGGAAGGGAGAGGGCGAGGGAGAGAGAGAGAGAAACATCAATGATGATAGAGAATCATGGATTAGCTGCCTCCTGAATACCCCACACCAGGGATCAAACTGGCCGTGTGCCCTGACCGGGAATTGAACTGTGACCTCCTGGTTCATAGGTCGACACTTAATCTCTGAGCCACGCCTGCCGTGTGAGAAATCAGTTTTGGTTGGTAATTGTTTCAAAATCTGGAGATTTTTATCTTTCAGAATTCTGAATTATAGAGTAATCCCAGGACAGACCAAGGATGATTGGAAAATGTTTCCTGAGGTTTCATTAGGCTTATGCTTTTATTGGGAGCATCAGCTAATTTTCTTAAAATGTTAAAAAATAGCCCTAGCCAGCTTGGCTCAGTGGATAGAGCGTCAACCTGCGGATGGAATGGTCCTGGGTTCTATTCCAGCCAAGGGTGCATGCCTGGGTTGCGGGCTCATCACAGGTGTGCAGGAGGCAGCCAATCGATGGCTCTCTCTCATCATTGATGTTTTGATCTCTCTGAATTCCTCTCTGAAATCAATAAATATATTTTAAAAAAATAGACAAAACCCCATCTGTACTTCATCCTCTGTTCAATATATATATTTAAAGTAGAAGCCCGTTGCACAAAGATTCACGCAATAGGCCTTCCTTCCCCTGGCTGCCTGCACTAGATTTCCTCTGGCACCGGGGTCCCAGGCCTTTGCTCCAGCCACTGAGGAGAAGCCAAGCCTCTTCCGTCTTCAGTCTTCACTCCAGCCAGAGCCTTCAGTCTTCTCTCAGCGGCTGCCCTGGTTAGGCAAATTAACTGCCATCTTTGTTGGGTTAATTTGCATGTGTATCCTGATTGGCTGGCGGGCCTGGCAGAGTGACACCAATTTGCATGTTTCTCTTTTATTTGTGTAGAGTGGCCTATCCCTGGCTGGGCATCTCAGTTGGTTGGAGTACCATGTTTTACACCAAAAGGTTTCCGGTTTGATCCTTATTGGGGCCTACACAGGAGGCAACTGATGGATGTTCCTCTCTCACATTGATGTTTCTGTCTCCCTTTCTGTCTCCCTCCCTTCCTCTCTCTAAATTCAATGAATATCCTTGGGTGAGGATTTAAAAAATAAAATTGCCCTAAAAAGCAAAAATAAAAAATTGGCCTTTCATGACACAAGTATAATAAAGGTCATGTAACTGCAAAGAATCTCTACTCTGTAACCCAGCGCTTTCTCCTCTCTGTCTTCTGTCTTCACACTGGCCTTGTCCAGTCCACCTTGGACAAGGCACCAGGACCACCTTGGCTCCTTTCTTTCTTATCCTTCCTCCTTTGCACATTTGGATTGTGACCACCTTCTCTAATCACTAGATTCTGATCAGCATCACACAGTCTTAGGGACAAAGACTCAGGTCTAGTCACCACATAAACAGAGATTCGGGCAAGCTGGACATAACGTCGTGACTTCAGCTATGTTTCAACCTCAGACCCATGGAACTACAGACCCTACCAATCAGACTTTCATGAAACCTGGCAGATGATGCCATGGCTGCCATAGAACCTGGTACAATGATGAACTACTTCCTACCCTGGCGCACAACCCAACCCCCTAACTACCATGAGTAATAATTTTCCCATATGTCCCCATGCAGGTCTTAGAGCACTGCTCACCTGTCAAAACTTCCTCCTTCTATGTGATCACAACTCTTCTGAATTAGTTATTTTTTACTCACTGTTATATTTTTGTATACTTACTTGTTAATGTTCTATAAGTATACAATTATATTATTATTCTATTTTATTTTTTCCACCACCATTTATACTCCTGTATTATTATTTTTTCATCCTCACCTGAGAATATATGCTTATTGATTTTAGAGAGAGAAGAAGAGGAAGAAAGAGAGGGAAACATGGATGTGAGAGAGAAACATCGATGAGTTGTATCCCATACACACCCCGACTGGGGATGGATCACGAAACCTTTTTGGTGTATGGGAGGATGCTCCAACCAACGGAGCCACCGAGACATGGCTATTCAATTATTTTTATTTTGAGAGAATGTTTATTAAAACTAGGGACAGTGAAACAAGGATAGAAGCAGCAGCAGGAGAGAGCTTAGGCTGGGCTGCTGTGTTGCTCTAGAAAGGTTAAAGGAAAGAGTTCAGCCTAGGCGGGCGGCTTTGGCTCATTGGAAAGTCATAGAAAAGGGGCCTTGGAGCCAGGTTCAGGGGGTTAGCCTGAATGAGCTGCCCCTGCCCGTACTCCCTGGTGCAAGTCTCCTGGGTCCCTTAGTTTAGGAGATGCACACCGAGTGGGGGTTGGGGGGAGGAGAGGGGAAAGGGTGAGGGGTCTGTGTGCTCCCGGAGAGAGAACAGCTTAAAAAATATATATATTAGAGCACCATTGCACGAAATTTATAAATTTCTGCACCGTGGGAATGGCGGTGGTTGTGGGGGGGGGGGGGAATTCCTGAGCCCGGCCTGTGCCCTCTGTGGCTCTGACAGTCTGGAAGTCCTGCGATCCATCGCTTGCAGAGGGAGGTCCCGTTCAGTAGCCCCAGCTCTGCATTGGTGGCCTGGGCCTCCCTCTTTGGGGTGACGGGGAGCCCCCATTGATGACCCAGTGGCTAGTGGCCTGGGCCTCTCTCTGCAGGGCATCATGGGGGATTGGGGGGCCGGACCAATTGCGTTTCACAGGCCTTGGCTGGCCTGGCGCCAGTGGGTGTCATAGCCTGGTCATCTGGTGGGTCCTTCAGCTGGTCCGCCCTGGATTTGCATATTATGGTTTCATTATTGTAGATTTGGGGGGTGGGTCTGGGTGAAGGTGAGAAAAGGGGGAGAAATGGGGGACCTCTGTGATAGTGTCAACACTAAATCTGTATATAATTATTGTTACACATTGAAAGAGGTTTTATGACCCTGGCCAGTGTGGCCCAGTGGTTGAGCCACGACCTATGAACCGTGAGGTGGGGGGCCGGCAGGAGGCAGCCATGGAGGTTTCTCTCTCACCTGTTTCTCTCTCTCTCTCTCTGTCTCTCTCTGTCTCTCTCTCTCTCTGTAAAATAAATGATTCATAGAAAGGGGTTTATGTGAACAGCCCCTGGCTGTGTAACTGCTCTGCCTCTTGCTCCTCCCCGGTAACTCCCGAGAGGCCGCCCGACCTACACCAGGTCAGGGTCAGGCAGCTGCGCGCCCTCCGCCCGCACCTCGTGGCCTCGGGGTCCACTCGTCATCCGAGTCCTCGGAGTCCTCCACCCGGGGCCTGGCCGTCCTCCCGCGGCGACACATGAACGCGGGTCGAGGGGCCCTGAGACCTGGAAGGAGAGAAAGAAAGAGTCTGTCCTGCAGGCGAAGAGCTGAGGGACAAACAGCAGAGCCAGCGCTTGGCGGGGGCAGAGCCCGGGGCCCTGGACGGAGCACCCCCGCCCCGCCCACCCCGCGGCCCCGTCCCCCCTCGCTCACCCATGCTGAGCAGCGCCTCGTAGTTGCTCTTCACGTTGCGGTGCCGCGCTCGCTCCCAGGCGCCCATCTGCGCCCACTCCTCCCGGGAGAAGTAGATGGACACGTCCCTGCAGGCGGCCCTGGACTGGGGGAGAGACCGTCCGTCCGTCCATCCGTCCTCCCCGGCCCGAGGGGCGGCGCCCCGCCTCCACCCCGTCCCCACCCCCGTCCCCACCTCCACCCCCTCGGACCCCCTTACCTTAGGCCTATGCCCCGCTCTCCCCGCCTCCTCCACGGGGCGCTCCTGCAGGTCCCTGTCCGGGTCCATGGTGCCGCCAGCGGAGTCCCCTCCCGAGGACACGGTGCCTGTGGGAGGAGGAGGCGCTGAGGGGACCGCTCCCACCTTGCAGGGCAAACCCCCCCCACCCCCCCAACCCCCAGACAGACCGGGGCCGCGGCCATTATGACCCACTAGGGGGCGCCTCCTTCCCGCCGCGGTTGGGGGGTCCCAGGGGGTACTGAGGGGCCCGGACAGGGGGGTCTGAGGGGCGCGTTCCAGGGACTGAGAGGCGCAGTCAGGGGGAACTGAGGGGCGCGTTCTGGGGGGTCTGAGGGGCACGGTGGGGGGTCTGAGGGGAGCGGTCTGGGAGGTCTGAGGGGCGCGGTCAGGTGGGACTGAGGGGAGGGGTCTGGAGGGTCTGAGGGGAGCGGTCTGGGGGATTTGCGGGGAGCGGTCTGGGGGGTCTGAGGGGCGCAGTCAGGGGGGTCTGATTGGCGTGCTCAGAGGGATCTGAGGGGCGCGGTCAGAGGGGTCTGAGGGGCGCGGTGGGGGCGTTGAGGGCCCTTGGGGGTGGAGGTGGTTCGCCTTTACAATGGGGGGGGGGGGCTGTGCCGAGAGGAACCGGGTTCGGGAATGGCACCCACGATTCAGGAGCAATGCACGCGGGAGGAGGCGCCTCAAGGGGCAGAGACGTCTCCGGCTTAGGAGATGGGCCCGCTGGACAGAATCCGGGTCTTTCTTGCCAGGAAAGTTGGGTGCTCGGGTCAGAGGATTTGGGACTCCTGTGAAGAGATTTGGGGTCTCAGGGACAGCCTCCATGGTTTCTGTCTCGGAGTTGGGGATTTGGTCTTCCTGGGTGCCGTGGTTAGGGAGCCCAGGCTCGGGGTATGCTGTGTCTGACCTTTGGGGGATTGAGCGTTCCTCTGGGCGCTGAGACCGGGGGTCCTCCGGGATAGCGCACTTGGGGTCCCTGGAGGCTGACAGAGTGGGAGCCTCTCGGGAGGACACCCTGGGTCTTCGGCTGGGGGTTTGAAGGCCAGCGGCAAAGGGGTTCCCACGCAAGGCTCCCGTTTTCCTGTCTGTCTCCAGGCCGCACTGCGAACCTGGCCGAGGTCCCCTCAAACCCGCGCTCCTGGCCGCGTGCTCCCGCCCTCAGGCGGTGTGCGGCCGGCTGAGGGGGAGCTTCCTGCCTCCAGAGCGTCAGCGCCAGCCGCCAATGAGTGCTGTGGTCACGGGGCCCGGCCTGCCAATGGGCGGTCAGAAACGCGAAAAGGGCGGGCCATGGAGGTGGAGCCTTCCTGCCAGTCAAGGAGAGAATCCTGTGGAAAGAGCCCGCCCTGCGCTCCCAACCCCCCATGGTGATTGGCTGCCCTGGGTCCTGCGAGTGTCCGTCAAGAAGCCTTCAGCCACTGGGAGGTGTCCAGGGCTTGGATTCCCGCTGCGTATGGGCGGGACCCCGGGAGCCGGGAGCCCCCAGCCAGGACAGGTGTTGGGCTGAGGCGGCCTTCCTGCCGCCTGACCGAGTCTCTCTTCCACCCGACGGTGTTTAGGTCCCGGACTGTCTTCCAGGCGCATTTGTTGGCTTCCTTAGCGAGAGGACCAGATGGTAGGTGGGGAGTTGCGTTCTGGGAAACAGGGATTCCCACTAGACCAGCGGTTCTGAACCTGTGGGTCGCGACCCCTTTGGGGGTCAAACGACCCTCTCACAGGGGTCGCTTAAGACCATTGGAAAACACATGTATAATTATATATTGTTTTTGTGATGAATCACTACGCTTTAATTATGTTCAGTGTGTAACAATGAAAATACATCCTGCATATCTGATATTTACATGACGATTCATAACAGTGGTAACATTACAGTGATGAAGTAGCAACGAAAAAATTTCATGGTTGGGGGTCAGCACAACATGAAGAACTGTATTCAAGGGTGGCGGCATTAGGAAGGTTGAGAACCACTGCCTTAAAGGAAGCTGTCGAGTGGAAGAGCAAGATGGTGGCGGTATAGGCAGACGTGTCCCAGGTCGTGTCCTGGAGCAAATGAAGTGAGCAGCTGAAACTAGTAACATCCACCCCAAATTGGCAAAATCGCTCAGCTGGTGAGACGGTTTGCAGCCGGGAAGACCAGAACTCCCCTGGAAAGGTAAAAGCCCAGGGATTTGGGCAGGAAAGTTTGCCAGACCTCTGAACCCAGAGAGTCGGAGGGAGACCGCGTGGCAGACAGCCGCGTCCCTTGGGACAGGCACAGCCCCTGACAGGGGAAAGGAGAACCGCCAGGGGAACTGAGAGCTGGGTTCTGTGATCACAGAGGACTGAGCCTAAAGGGGGCAGCCTGAAGAGCTGACCAGACCATGCAGTCCCGGTAAGAGAAGAAGCCTACAGAAACCAAGCCTTTCCCGTTTCCGCGGCCAGCGTTTGTTTGTTTGGTTTTACTGAATCCTGTTCATGGGACATTTCGGATACAGACACTCACCTGTGCTGAAGAGAGGGAGAGTGTGCGGAGGAGTGGAATCTGGGGAGAGACTGAGGAGAGAAGGGGGGCCGGGAGAGGTGGCAGCGAATTGAGTTCTGAGACACCCCCGAGCCCAGGTCCGGGGCAGACATTCTCTCTGGAGAGTGAGACTCCTCCCCCCAGCCCCCAGGCAAGGAGCACAGCCACACCCAGATTCCACCCTGTAGGAGATCAAGGATTAAAATAACCTGATCAGTCCCTGGGAGTTAACAGGGTCTGGCCTATAGAGGGATTTTCAATCCCAGCAACAACACAGCCCCGGTAACTAACTATTACGCAGCCAGCTCTGGGCAGTGAACCTCCACTGGACAGAGAGGCCCTATAGCCTCAGAGGCCAACCCCAGAACACTCCCACCCAGAGGCTGACCCACAAACTGACTCGTTGCTAAACACAAAATAAGGCAGTCTGGGAAACAAATGCGGCTTGCTTTAAAAAAAGGACTGTGGTTGACAACACAGAGGAACAGTGTATCGCAGGGAAACTCAACACTCTCCTGAATACCTGGCAGGTCTAAGGCGAGCCACACTGAAGAATAGAAGAACCGAAGGACCTTCACTACTGCAATTTTTTTTTTCTTTTTTCACCTTTTAACTACGGAACCAAATTTTTTTTCTTTGTTTTTTTTTCTCCTTTTTTTCCTTTTTTTTTTCTTTCTTCTTTTTTCCATCACCTGATTTTACCCTTTTATTTACTACCTTCTTACTTTTAACCAGTATTATTACTGCTACCATTTTACCATTTTTTTTAAAGTGCCATTTTATTTTCTCTTTATTTTATTTTGGGATTAGTGTTCTCCATTCTATTTTCATCGTTATATTATTGGTTGTTTCTAGTTTGCATTCATCTCCAGGGAGCTGTTGCTGGAATTTGTTGGGATTAATGGCTGTTCTGTAGGAGTATTCTCCTCGTATAAAATAAGTCTCCTCCCCTCTTCCACTTCATTCTCTCTTTTCGCTCTTTCTTTTTCTTTTCTTTTCTTTTCTCGCTTTAATTTTCCCCCCTCCTTTTTCCCAATTTCATTTTTGCACTCCTTTTTTTGGTCCCTACTTTTCTTTTTCCTCTTTTATCTTTTTCTCTTCCTTCTTCCTTATCCCCTAATTCTCTTAATTCAGGTGGTCACCTTTATTTGGGGTTATTAATATCGTGAATATATTTGTGTATAGTGCCTGGTACGTGGTGCCTTGTTGTGTTGTATTTTGTGCCTTTAAATCAACACAGCAGATCCAAGCAACAGCAACCTCCTGAGCAACAACACCCTCTGCTGAGGAACAGCAGCTGTACGTGAAACCTCGCCCCACCAGCCCGAAGAGCCACCACAGCTGTGAACAGCACCCACCAGAGGAGCTGCTGCCAACTGAAGAGCAGCTGCTACCGCAACTGCCCGAAGAGCAACCACAGACCAAGGAGTCACTGCCACCAAGGGAGCAACCACTGAACGACTCAATGTCTAGATATGTCAGTGAGATCAAACATGCGTAGACAAAGAAACCCCCAAAGGAAAGAGTAGGAGGACTCTCCAGAAAAGCAGCTAAGTAATACAGAGGCAGGCAACATGACAGAAAAAGAATTCAGAATAAGGGTCCTAGAGTGCACAAACCGGATGGAGGAAAAAATCGACAACCTCTGCAAGAAGCTAGAAGAAACAGATGAAAAAATCAACAACTTAAGTAAGACCCAAGAAGAAATGAAGAGTGATATAGCTGAAATGAAAAACTCCATTGAAAGTATCAACAGTAGACTAGGAGAAGCGGAGGACCGAATTAGTGAATTAGAAGAAAAGGAAGCAAAACACACCCAAACTGAACTGCAATTGGAGAAAAAAATGAAAAGTCAGGAGGAGAGCCTAAGGGTGCTTTGGGACAACATGAAACGAAACAACATACGAATAATAGGGGTACCAGAACAACAGAAGGATGAACAAGGATTAGAAAACCTATTAGAAGAAATAATATCAGAAAACTTCCCTGAGGTGGGGAAGAAAAAAGTCACGCCAGCCCAGAGAGTCCCAAACAAGGTGAACCAAAAAAAAACCCACACCAAGACACATCATAATTACCATGGCAAATGTTCAGGACAAAGAGAGAATCCTACAGGCTGCAAAAGAGAGACGGAAAGTTACATACAAGGGATCTCCCATTAGATTGTCAAATGATTTCTCAACAGAAACACATCAGGCCAGAAAAGAATGGACAGAAATTTACAAAGTGATGCAAAGCAAAGGACTGAATCCAAGAATACTCTATCCAGCAAGGCTATCATTCAAACTTGAAGGGGAAATAAGAAGCTTCACAGACAAAAAAAGGCTAAGGGAGTTTATTACCACCCAGCCAGCAATGCAAGGAATGCTAAAGGGACTGGTATAAAAATAAGAAATAAAAAGCTCAGAAAGAAAACAGCCACACAAAAACAGAAATGGCTACAAACAAGTACCTTTCAATAATAACTTTAAATGTAAACGGACTAAATGCTCCAAACAAAAGATATCGAGTGGCTGAATGGATAAAAAAAACATGACCCATACATCTGCTGTCTACAAGAAACCCACCTCCTTAGAAGGGACTCACACAGCCTGAAAGTGAAAGGATGGAAAAATATCTTTCAGGCAAATGGAAAGGAAAAGAAAGCTGGGGTAGCAATACTTATATCGGACAAAATAGACCTCAAAGTGAAGGCCATAACAAGAGATAAGGAAGGCCACTTCCTAATACTAAAGGGATCAATACAACAAGAAGATATAACTCTGGTAAACATATATGCACCCAATGCAGGAGCACCCAAATTCATAAAAAAAAAACTCCTGGAAGATATCAAAGGAGAGATCCACAACAATACAATCATAGTAGGGGACTTTAATACACCACTGACAACACTGGATAAGCCCTCTAGACAAACAATCAGCAAAGATACAGCAATCCTAAATGACTCACTAGATCAGATGGACTTAATAGACATCTTCAGAACACTTCACCCCAAAGCCAGGGAATATACATTCTACTCAAATGCTCATAAGACATATTCAAAAATAGACCATATATTGGGTCACAAGCAAAGTATCCCCAAATTCAAGAAGATTGAAATCATAAAAAGCGTCTTCGCAGACCACGATGGCATAATATTAGAAATAAACTACAATAAAAACAACCCAAAGTACTCAAACACCTGGAAGCTGAATAGCATGCCATTACATATTGATTGGGTTACCAATGAAATCAAAGAAGAAATTCGAAACATCCTGGAAACTAATGATAATGAAAACACAACAATCCAAAACCTATGGGACACAATGAAAGCAGTCCTGAGAGGGAAGTTTATAGCTCTACAGGCCTATCACAAAAAAAAAAAAAACAAGAAAAAATGGTAGTAAATCAGCTAACTCTACAACTCAAAGAATTAGAAAGAGAGCAACAAGAAAACCCCAGAGTGAGCAGAAGGAAGGAGATAATAAAGATTAGAGCAGAAATAAATGACATAGAGACCAAAAAAACAATACCGAAAATCAATGAAAACAAGAGCTGGTTCTTTGAAAGGATAAACAAGATTGACAAACCTCTAGCCAGACTCACCAAGAAGCAAAGAGAGAGGACCCAAATAAACAAAACCAGAAACGATAGAGGCGAAATAACCACAGACCCCACAGAAATACTAATGATTGTTAAAAAAATACTATGGACAGCTCTACTCCAACAAACTAGACAGCCTGGAGGAAATGGACAAATTCCTAGAAAAATACAACATTCCAAAACTCAATCAGGAAGAATCTAAAAATCTCAACAGGCCAATAACTATGGAAGAAATTGAAGCAGTCATCAAAAGGCTTCCAGCAAACAAAAGCCCAGCACCAGACGGCTTCACAGGGGAGTTTTACCAAACATTCAAGGAAGAACTAAAACCTATCCTCCTCAGACTACTACAAAAAATTCAAGAGGAAGGAACACTTCCAAGCTCATTCTATGAAGCCAGCATCACCCTAATACCAAAACCAGGTAAAGACAACACAATGAAAGAGAATTACAGGCCAATATCCCTCATGAACCTTGATGCCAAAATCCTCAACAAAATCTTAGCAAATCGGATCCAGCAGTACATCAGAAAGATCATACACCATGACCAAGTAGGATTTATCCCAGGGATGCAAGGATGGTACAATATCCGCAAATCAATAAACGTGATACATCACATAAACAAATTGAAAGAAAAAAACCACATGGTCATATCAATTGATGCAGAAAAAGCATTTGACAAAATTCAACACCCATTTTTGATAAAAGCTCTCAGCAAGGTGGGAGTAGTAGTATCATACCTCAACATAATAAAAGCCATATATGACAGGCCCACAGCCAACATCATACTCAATGGACAAAAACTAACACCATTTCCCCTAAGAACAGGAACAAGGCAGGGATGTCCCCTCTCACCACTCCTGTTCAACATAGTACTGGAAGTGTTAGCCATTGCAATTCGGCAAGAAGAAGAAATAAAAGGCATCCAAATTGGAAAAGAGGAAGTAAAACTGTCCTTATTTGCAGACGACATGATATTATACATACAAAACCCTAGAGACTCCATCAAAAAGCTACTAGACTTAATACATGAATTTGGCAATGTAGCAGGATACAAAATTAACCCCAAGAAATCTGAGTCATTTCTATACACCAATAGTGAACTTTCAGAAAGAGAGATTATAAAAACAATCCCGTTTACCATCGCACCAAAAAAATTAAGCTACCTAGGAATAAACTTAACTAAAGTGGTAAAAGACCTCTACTCAGAAAAGTACAGGACGTTGAAAAAAGATATAGAGGAAGACATTAACAGATGGAAGAACATACCGTGTTCATGGATTGGTAGAATCAACATCGTTAAAATGTCCATACTACCCAAAGCAATCTATAAATTCAACGCACTTCCCATTAAAATACCAACGGCATACTTCAGAGATCTAGAACGAACTCTCCAAAAATTCATCTGGAATAAAAAAAGAACCCGAATAGCTACAGCAATCCTGAAAAAGACCAAAGTAGGTGGGATCTCAATTCCAGATATCAAGTTGTATTACAAAGCCACTGTTCTCACAACTGTGTGGTACTGGCACAAGAATAGGCATATAGATCAATGGAATAGAATAGAGAGCCCAGAAATCGGCTCGAAACAATATGCTCAATTAATATTTGACAAAGGAGGCAAGAACATACAATGGAGCCAAGATAGTCTCTTCAATAAATGGTGTTGGGAAAATTGGACAGATATATGCAAGAAAATGAAACTAGACCACCAACTTACACCATTCACAAAAAATAAACTCAAAATGGATAAAGGACTTGAATGTACGACAGGAAACCATAAAAATTCTAGAAGAATCCAAAGGCAACAAAATCTCAGACATATGCCGAAGCAATTTCGTCACTGATACTGCTCCTAGGGCACTTGAAACTAAAGAGAAAATGAACAAATGGGACTACATCAAAATAAAAAGCTTCTGCACAACAAAAGAAACCATCAACAAAACAACGAGAAAACCCACTGTGTGGGAAAACATATTTGCCAATGTCATATCTGATAAGGGCCTAATCTCCAAAATCTATAGGGAACTCATACAACTTAACAAAAGGAAGATAAACAATCCAATCAAAAAATGGGCAAAGGACCTAAATAGACACCTTTCAAAAGAGGACATTCAGAAAGCCAAGAGACATATGAAAACATGCTCAATGTCACTAATCATCCGAGAGATGCAAATCAAAACAGCAATGAGGTACCACCTCACACCTGTCAGATTGGCTATGATCAACAAATTAACAAACGACAAGTGCTGGAGAGTATGTGGAGAAAAAGGAACACTTGTGCACTGCTGGTGGGAATGCAGACTGGTGCAGCCACTATGGAAGACAGTATGGAGTTTCCTCAAAAAACTGAAAATGGAACTCCCATTTGACCCTGTGATCCCACTTCTAGGAATATATCCCAAGAAACCAGAAACACGAATCAGAAAGGATATATGCACCCCTATGTTCATAGCAGCACAATTCACCATAGCTAAGATCTGGAAACAGCCTAGGTGTCCATCAGTTGATGAATGGATTAGAAAACTGTGGTACATCTACACCAAGGAATACTATGCTGCTCTAAAAAGGAAGGAACTCTTACCATTTGCAACGTCATGGATGGAACTGGAGAGCATTATGCTAAGTGAAATAAGCCAGTCGATGAAGGAAAAATACCACATGATCTCACTCATTCATGGATAATAGAGACCATTATAAAATTTTGAACAATAATAGATACAGAGGCAGAGCTGCCTCAAACAGATTGTCAAACTGCATCAGGAAGGCCGGGGAAGGTTGGGGGGCAGGAGGTAGGGGGGTAAGAGATCAACCAAAGGACTTGTATGCATGCATATAAGCATAACCAGTGGACATAAGACATTGGGGGATAGGGGAGGCTAGGGGACTGTCTAGGGCGGGGGGATAAAATGGACACATATGTAATATCCTTTGTAATACTTTAAGCAATAAATTAAAAAAATAAATAAATAAATAAATAAAATAAATAAAGGAAGCTGTCAGCCAATTCCTTTGCAAAAACGAACCTCTGCTCCCCTCATTTTTCCTTTTAAAGAATAACACCTTGTGCTTCTGTCCGTGGTGCTGAAATGTTAGCTAATGTCCTGTGAATTTGATGAAAAATTCTACCCAAAAAACCACAAACAAACAAACAAAAAACAAAACCTACAGAAAACCCTACAAAATCACCGAGGCTGTCCAGGGTGCAATTATTCCTTCCCTGGATGGACTGAGGTCACGGGTCTGGCTTTTGCACCCCTTCCTGTCCCAGCCCTGCCAAGGGAAGCCTTGGCTGCTTCACTGACATGGGGAAGCTGTGCGTTCACTAATTCAGTCCGTAACCTAGAGGCTGCCATGATTGGAGCAGTCAGTCCTGGGGAGGCCGCCGTTAACAAGGCAGCCAGTACCGCACCGGTCTCCTTTCCTGAGGCAGCCAGTCAGCCGCGGCCATTGTGATTGCGGCAGCCAGTGCCTTGGATGACACCATTATGGAGGCAGCCAGTCTGTGCAGTGAGGTGCAGGGGTATCGGGAGAAGGTGTTATTCCCACTAGACTCAGCGGCCTCTGTAGGGCATTCCTGAGGCAGTCCTTTCCCTGTAGGCGGCCATTATTGATGCTGTCAGTACCAGGGAGGCTGTTGTTGATGGCAGCTCCAGATGCAGGTTATCATGGGAACATGGTAGTACCACGAGAAAAAAATTCATCTTAAACCTTTGTGTTGAAACCCAGTGTGTTTTTAAAAAATATATTTTTATTGATTTCAGAGATGAAGGGAGAGGGAAAGAGATGGAAACATCAATGATGAGAGAGAATCATGGATCCGCTACCTCCTGTATCCCCCCCATCCCCACTGTGTATTGAGACAAAAACCCCGGCATGTGCCCTGCCCTGGAACCGAACCAGGGACCCTTCAATTTGCAGGCTGACATTCTCCCCACTAAGGCACACTGGCCAGGGCCACAGTTGGTTTTTTTAGAAAGATACATTTCTACTATTTCAGAGAGAAAGATCAGTGATCAGTGATCATCCTAGATTGGCTGCCTTCTGCCAGAAGAAAGAGTGACATGTGTTCTCATCAGCTAAGCGTAAGGAATATCCCTGGCCAGTGTTGTTCGCTGGTTAGAACTTCGGATGCCCAGGGATGGGTCTCTGGTGGGATTCCTGGTCTAGAGCACATACCTGGGACGCAGGTTTTATGGCCAGCCCCGGTCTGGGCTCCTGTGGGAGCCAAAGATCCATGTGTCTCTTGCATATTCATGTTTGCTTTTTGTTTCTTCTCTTTCCCCTCCTTCCATTCCTCCCTCCCTTCTTCCCTCTCTCCCTCCCTACCTCCCTCCATCCCTCCCTCCCTCCCTCCCTCCCTCCCTCCCTCCCTCCCTCCCTCCTTCTCTCTCTGTAAAAAGCATATCCTGTGGTAAGAATTAACAAAAACGTACACAAGAAAAAAGTACAAAATGGAAAAGATTTGGAGGCTGTGAAAAAGCAGCATACCCCTAAAGAAAGGCACCATGATGAGCAGAGCATTCAGCTATGCTGATGTTTTTCCTTGCGATGTGTCTATAAGATAAAAATAAAATGTCCGACTGTCCCTCAGCTGGCAAGGTCCTGACAGAACACGAGGAGGCCACTCTAGCGCGGTCCTTGCAGGGTCTCCCAAGCCACCACGTTAGGGGCGAGGATCTCGGTGGGCGAGGCGGGGAGGAGCAGGGGAAAGCGAGGGGTGAAGGAGGTGGGGAATGGACAGAGGAGGGTCTTGCACGTGCTCCCCTGTCCTGCCTTGTGTCGCTTCTGCGAGAGTCACCCACAATGGGAAGATGCGAGCAGACTCAGCTGGTGTCGGTGACCAAGGGACACACAGACCAAGGGACAGACAGATAATCGAGGCCGCAGTGGCCTGTAGAGGTTGACATCCGGGAAGGGACATTACCTCCACAGGAAGAATAGCTCCCTCAGAGGAAGTATTGTTTTCCCAAATGAAGGAGCAATTCATTCACAACATAAGTGGTCCACATACAGGAAAGTGCAGTTCCCCTACAGGAAGAAGGTTTCCTCACAGGAAGTTTGTTTCCCCCACAGGAAGAGGCGTTCTCCCACAGGAAGTTTCCATTCCCTCAGAGGTAGTTGTGATTCCCTCACAGGAAGATAGGTCAACAAACAGGAAAGTGCATTTCCCTCACAGGAATCTGACACACCCTCACAGGAAGAGTCATCCGCACACAGGAAAGTGCATGTCCACAAAAGGAAGAAGGGATTCTAAAACAAAAGAGACACTACCCCACAGGAAAATGTGTTCCTACACGGGAAGGGACACTTCCCCTACAGGAAGGAGTGTTTGCGTCTGGGAGTTTTATATCCAAAAGGAAGTTGATTTTTCATATATGTAAGATAGGTCAGCACACAGGAACGAGTACGTCCCACAAAGAATGAACTGTCTACACACGGAGGTACATTTCCTAGAGAGGAAGAATGGTTCCCCAGAGGAAGTTTGTTTCCACACATGAATGTGTGATTCATTCCCAGCATAATAGGTGCGCATACAGGAGAGTGCATTTCCCCCAAAAGAATAAGGTTTCTTCAAAGGAAAATAGTTTTCCCTATAGGTATAGGCGTTCTCCAACAGGAAGTTTTGATTCCCGCACAGGAAGTTGCATTTCCCCCACAGGAAGAGAGATCGACAACAGGAAAGGGCATTTCCCCCACAGAAAAATGGGACGCTATCACAGGAAAAGAGATCCGCTCAAGGTTAAGTGCATTTTCCCCACAGGAAGCAGGGTCCCTAAAACAAAAGGTACACTCACCCACAAGAATATGGGTTCCTACATTACAAGGGTCATTTCCACCACAGGAAGGAGGGTTCACAGTCGGAAAATTTTGTTTCTACAAGAAGATGGCTTTCCATCAGTGGAAATAGTTCTGCACTCAGGATCCTGCATGTCCTGTAAAGAATGAAGTGTGTACACACCAGAAGTGATATTACCTCCAGAGGAAGAATAGTTCCCCCAGTGGAAGTATTTTTCCCCCACATGAGGAAATGTTCTTCACAGCATAATAAGTCCGCATTTTTGGAAAGTGCATTTCCTACATAGCAGGAAGCATGTCTCAAAGGAAGGTAGTTTCCCCGCAGGAAGAGGTGCTCTCAAAACGGAAAGGATGCTCGCACAAATAGGGGCCATTTCTTCACAGGAAGAGAGATCTGCACAAAGGAAATTGCATTTCCCCTTAAGGAGGAAGGGTTCCTACAATGGAAGGATAACTCCCCAGTAGGAAAATCAGTTCTCATTTCGGATGGGACATTTCCCAACAGGAAGGAGGGTTCACAATTCAGAAGTTTGGTTTCCACACGGGATGTTGCGTTTCCATTACAGGTCGAAAGCTCTGCACACAGGAAAGTGCATTTCCCCCACAGTACGTTGGCTTCCCAAAGCAGAAGGAACATTTCAACCAAAGGACAAAAGCTTCCCCACCGTAAGTTTGGTATCCCCACAGGAAGATGGATTCCAACACAGGAAAATCGGTTTGGATAATGAAAAGTGCATTTCACACACGGGAAAAAGGGTTTCCTTGGAACAAGTGAATTTCCCCCACAGGAATAGTTCTTCTCCCACAGGAAGTTTCATTTCCACCACACCAATATGCACCTCCCTCACATGAAAATAGTTTCACACAAAAGAGAATGCAGTTCCCACACTAGAAATAGGATTCTCACAAAGAATTTGCAATACCCTCAAAGGAAGGTGGGATTCGCTCAAAGGAAGATACATATGCAAACAGGAAAGTGCATGTCCCACAAAGGGTGAAGTGTTCAGACACAGAAAGGGACATTCCCCCAGAGGAAGAATGGATCCCTCAGAGGAAGTATTGTTTCCCCAAGTGAAGGAGCCATTCATTCAGAGCATAATCGGTAAGCATACTGGATATTGCAGTTCCCCTACAGGAAGAAGGTTTCCTCACAGGGTGTTCGTTTCCCCCACAGGAATAGGTGTTCTCTAACAGGAAGTTTCCATTCCCCCACAGGAAGGTGCGAGTCCCTCACTGCAAGATAGGTCCACAAACAGGAAAGTGCATTTCCCACACTGGAAGTTGAGACGCCCTCACAGGAAGAGTCATCCACACACAGTAAAGTGCATTTCCCCCACATGAAGAACGTTTCCTCAAAGGAAGTTTGTTTCCCCTATAGGTAGAGGCGTTCTCCAACAGGAAGTTATGATTCCCCCACAGCAAGGTGCGATTCCCTCACAGGAGGACAGGTCCACAACAGGAAAGTGCATTTCCCCCACAGAAAAATGGGACGCTTTCACAGGAAAAGAGATCCGCACACAGGAACATGCATTTCAGCAACAGAAAGTAGGGTTCCTAAAACAATAGGGACACTCTCTCATATAATATGTTTTCCTACAGCCAGCGGACATTTCCCCCACAGGAAGGAGTGTTCACCATGGGAAAGGGATAGAGATGGAAACATCAATATTTCCCGGGAGCCGGTCCATCCTGCTGTTTCAAGTGATCTGGCATATATGATATACTGTTCTTAATATGTTTGCTCACCTTCTTGGCCCTATGCGCTTTAACCAAGGTCACCTCTTTGAGAAAGGTTGTTTCCCCAGGTAGGTTTTCTCCCCTGAAGTTAGGGAGGGAATTAACCCCCTTAACTAAGTGCCATGTGGGTAATTATTCACATTAACTACGAACAATCATGCTTAAGCTACATAATATTTACTCCCTGGAATGGAGATAAGAAACGCCCTAACCTTTGGAATAGAGATTGATAGGATTGGAATCAACTGCTATAAATACAGATGTAACAAGACAACAAGAGACAGAACTTAGAAGACAGAACCAAAAGACACAGAACCTAGACACAGAACCTACACAGAACCTACGGACAGAAGAAATTAGCTGGAGAGAACATGTCAAATGATCCTGGACAGAAACTGGCCAAAGAACCTTGAGACAGAACCTAGTGAGAGAACATGGCAAAAGATCCTGGACAGAAACTGGCCACAGAACCTAGATACAGAACCTACACAGAACCTAGACACAGAACCTACACAGAACCTAGAGACAGAAGAACTTCGCTGGAGAGAATATGGCAAAAGATCCTGGACTGAACCTGAGTACAGAAATTGGCAAGGAATCCTCGCACCTTCCTATTTCTAGTCACCTGACTACAACCTGGTGACTGAACCTGGCTGGAGAACCTAGCAAGAGAACATGAACACAGAACCTGGCTGGATATCCTAACCAAAACTTCGCTGGAGATCCTGAACAGAACTTGGCTGGAGATCCTGGCTAGAGATCCTGGCTAGGCTGCTGATCAACTGAACGCTGTCTCTGTGTCATTCCTTCTTCGCTGACTCCGTCCACAACTTTGGGGACCCCTGGACCTGCTGGGGTTGGACCCCAGCATCTGGTGCCAGAACCGGGACCTCTAGGTAAGCCCCACTCTCGGGATGGATAGGACTCTACCGTAGGAAGAGGGTGGATAGTCTTCGCCGACTCCATCCACACCTTTGGGAAACCCTGGAACAGGATTCCCCTAGGTAAGACCCCCCCCAATGAGAACCCCCACATTCAAGACTCATAAGACTCCGCCAGGATACTGCAGACCCCCCTATAGAGGATAAGTAGGGTAAGAAGGTGGATAGTACAGAACTTAGATTGAGAAGATGTGCCATACTGAGTCCAAAGAAAGAAGACTCTGTATTGATTCTAAGATTGAGAAGATGTGCCATACTGAGACCAAAGAAAGAAGACTCTGTATTGATTCTTAGATTGAGAAGATGTGCCATACTGAGTCCAAAGAAAGAAGACTCTGTATAGATCTTTAGATTAGGAAGATGTGCCATACTGAGTCTAAAGAAATAAGACTCTGTATTGATCTTTGAACACATATGCTTGCTAGCAGAGGAATTAAGGTTACACCCAGTCAGACAGAACGTTTTATACAAGAAGTATGTCCATGCTTTTCTGAGGAAGGAAAGGTAAATGGAAAGGCATGGGAGGAGGTAGGCCCAAGGAGCCTTATCCTTAACCCCACTGCAGTCTTTCCACCGCAGGAAAGTGCAGGATTGGCTAGCTCTCCCTGGGGTGATAGATCAGGACTAAGGTAATAGCGGAAAGCGCCGATCCTACTCTTAAAATGGATACAAGAGAGCATTTGGGGTTTTTCTTTTTAATGCCTGCTTTTAAAAAATAAAAAAGGGGGAATATGCCTGAAGCCGGTCCATCCTTGCTGTTTCAAGGGACCTGGCATATATGGCATACTGTTCTTAATATGTTTGCTCACCTTTTTGGCACTATGTGCTTTAACCAAGGTCACCTCTTTGAGAAAGATTGTTTCCCCAGGGAGGGAATTTCCCCTGAAGTTAGGGAGGGAATAAACCCCCTTAAGTAAGTGCCAGGTGGGTAATTAGTCACTTTAACTACGAACAATCATGCTTAAGCTACATAATCTTTACTCCCTGGAATGGAGATAAGAAACGCCCTAACCTTTGTAATAGAGATTGATAGGATTGGAATCAACTTGTATAAATACAGATGTAACAAGACAACAAGAGACATAACTTAGAAGACAGAACCAATAGACACAGAACCTACACAGAACCTAGAGACAGAAGAACTTCGCTGGAGAGAACATGGCCACAGAACGTAGAGACAGAACCTAGTGAGAGAACCTGGCTGAAGAACCTAGAAACAAATCCTGGCTACACAACCTGGATAGAACATGGCAAGAGAACCTGACTAGAACCTGGTGACTGAACCTGGCTGGAGAACCTGGACAGAACCTGGCTGGAGAACCTAGTGAGGTAACATGGCTACAGAACCTTGCTGGAGAACCCGGAGAACCTAGCAAGAGAACATGGACACAGAACCTGGCTGGAGATCCTAACCAGAACATTGCTGGAGATCCTGAGCAGAACCTCTCTGGAGATCCAGACCAGAACTTGGCTGGAGATCCTGGCTAGGCTGCTGATCAACTCAACACTGTCTCCGTGTCCTTCCTTCTTCGCCGACTCTGTCGACGCTTTTGGGAACCCCTGGACCTGCTGGGGTTGGACCCCGGCAAATGATGAGAGAGAATCATGGATCAGCTGCCTCCTGTATCACCCCCTCCCCACTGGGGATCCAGCCTGCAACGAGGGCATGTGCCCTGACCGGGAATCAAACCAGGGACCCTTCAATACACAGGTTGACACTCTCCCCACTGAGGAACACTGGCCAGGGCCACAGTGGTTTTTTCTTAGAAATATGCATTTCTACTATTTCAGAAAAGAAGAAAGATCAATGATGAGTGATCATCCTAGATTGGCTGCCTTCTGCCAGAAGAAAGAGTGGCATGTGTTCTCATCTGCTCAGCAGAAGGAATAGGCCCTGGCCAGTGTTGTTCACTGGTTAGACCTTCGGATGCCCAGGGAAGGGTCGCTGGTGGGATTCCAGGTCCAGAGCACATACCTGGGATGCAGGCTTCATTGCCTGCCCCGGTCTGGGCTCCTGTGGGAGCCAAAGATCCATGTGTCTCTTGCATATTCATGTTTGCTTTTTTGTTTCTTCTCTATCCCCACCCTCCCTCCCTCCCTCTGTCTGTAAAAAACATATCCTCTGGTAAGAATTAACCAAAACATAAACAAGAAAAACGTACAAAGAAGGAAAAGATTTGGAGGCTGTGAAAAAGCAGCATACCCCTAAAGAAAGGCACCATGATGAGCGGAGCATTCGGCTCCGCTGATGTTTTTCCACGGAATGTGTCTATAAGATAAAAATAAAATGTCTGAGTGTCTCTCAGCTGGCCAGATCCTGACACAACAGGACGAGGCCATTCTAGCGTGGTCCTTGCAGGGTCTCCCAAGCCACCACGTTGGGGCGAGGCTCTGCGGCGGGGGGCGAGGCCAGGAGGAGCAGAGGAAAGCGAGGCGTGAAGGAGGCGGGGAATGGACAGAGGAGGGTCCTGCACGTGCTCCCCTCTACTGCGTTGTGTCGCTGCTCCCAGAGTCCCCCCCACTGAGAAGATGGGAGCAGACTCACCCGGTGTCAGTGACCGAGGGACATACAGGCTGAGGGACACACAGACTGAGGGACACATAGACCGAGGGACACAGAGACCGAGGGACACACAGATAATCGAGGCCGCAGTGGCCTGGAGAGGTGACATCCGGGAACCTGTGACCACTGTGTTGGTTCCTTTTATCCTCCCAGATGTACCTTCTCAGAGGTTTTTGACTCCAGAACCCTGGATTCCAGTTCCACAGACAGCACCTACTTCATGGTGACTCTGCCCAAGACCCAAGACCTCTCTGGACAACCATTCACACATCAGTTGTTTGGAAAGTGATCTCAAACTTATTCTATATAGTTATTGCATGTATGAAAAATAAATCAGAGCCAAGCAGTCATCTGTTTGATGTATTATACATTTGTATCATACATACATTTTAGTTTAGAAAATGACATTTCTCATTCAAAGTTGCCTTCCTAAGTGTAATTAAGTGAGCATGTTAAAAACTTTGTAAGAGTGAATGTTTTACTTGGCAAATGTTTAGAAACTTGGTAAGTATTACTGTGTATCGCTGCCCAAGGAACTGTTGGGGGTCATGTGTTGTCACCAAAGCAGAATGTTTGCTCAATGACTGGTCCCCTTGTTGAGACAACCTTCATGGTTTTCCCTTCATTCTGTTATGAACCTATAGGCAGAAGGTAGAATTAGGCTTGTACTGATGCCACAGCTCCCACCTGCTGTGATGATGGAAACAGGCCTGATGCTCCAAGCATCATGAGAACACCAGCAAGCGAGGCTCAATGACTGAGCGTTGACCTATGAACCAAGAAGTCCCCTTGATTCCTGGTAAGGGCACCCCCATCACCTGATTGTTTCTCTTTGTCTCCCTGTCCCTCTGTGTCTCAGATCAAGAACAACAGATTTAAAATAAAACTGGAAACTGTCCAATCTGCTCCTATCCTCCTCCCAAAAGGTATCAGATTTTACTGAAAACACCCACCACTTGTCTTCCTTAGTCATCGTGAGAATTCCAGTTCATGAATGTTCAGAGCATCTCAGTTTCAAACGTGCGTGCACATCTACACCCAAACAGCGGAGCATCGCATCCTGGAGAATTTTCCATTTCCTTCCAAAGGAAGTGAGATGTCTCACACTGGAAATGGAAACAAATGGTAGGAAAAGCTGGGCATGGAGATCAAGGCTAATCATTGCAATCTGGGAATGATGTACTCAACAAATCACAGCATGAATAGTCAAACCAGAACCTTCCTGTATGTGGAGGTTTGGGCACGGGGACACCAACATTTTTAATGTGAATGAGGACTTGATTGTGCAAAGCTTTCCTTCACCCCCTGAGAGATACTCAGCAGAGGTGCTGAGCCACTTGGAAATGTGTGCTGTTTCAATGCGATGCTGGGGGTGGGGGTTTGACCCTCCTGGCCTGAGCAAGAGAGCCCACCTTCCAATGTGCACAGGACCCATGCTTGGGTGTCAACAGCTCCATGACTGTGGGCTGGCTCCTCCCCAGTCCGCTGAGACCCACAGAAAACAATCTCCCAACTGGCAGATTTCTCCTGGTCCTGAGGTGTTTCGGGATTGGGTTAATGAGGGAAAACACAAGTATGAAGGTGTGGCTCAAAGGTTGCTTCTGAGAGTTTCAGGTCACCCACCCAAGCCCTCAGTCATTGTAGGGAATGAGGTATCAATTCTTCACATAGAAATGCCATCATTTTTTAAAATATATTTTTTATTGATTTCAGATAGAAAGGGAGAGGAAGCGGGGGGAGATGAGAGAGAGAGAGAGAGAGAGAGAGAGAGAGAGAGAGAGAGAGAGAGAGAGAAACATCCATGATGACAGAGAATCATGGATCCGCTCCCTCTTGCAAGCCCTACACTGGGCATCAAGCCCACAACCCGAGCATGTTCCCTGACCAGGAATTGAACCCTGACCTCCTGGTTCATAGGTCGATGATCAAGCACTGAGCCACACCAGCCGGGCAGGAGAGGGAAGGTCATGGTCCCAGTTCGTGGGTTTGGTGACCCCTTCAGGAGCTCTCCTCCAGGAACAGGTGCTGTGCTAGGTCCCTCAGGCTGAGGGGTAACGGGCCCTCACCGCGTGTGCCTGCTCCCTGCATTGATGTCCGTCTGCTCTGTTGTAAGAAAAGAGGGGCCTCTGGTTGCTGTGGCCCCGTCGCCTCCCCAAGCAGAGGCTACCTGTTCCCTGGAGCCTCGCTGGACTCCCACCCATGGGCCCATGAGCATCAGTGCCCCAGGCCTCGCTGGACATTACCTGTGAACCGTTGGCCAGGAATGACCGACACGGCCTGCCTGCTCTGCTCACGCGGGTCCATGGCCCATCAGACTCCCCATAAGAAACGTGCAGTGAAGGATTTCAGACGGGTCAGGGTAGGGTTAGACCCGCGGACCCAGGTACAAGGCCAGCACCAGGAGCTGCTGCGAGGTGGGCTTCGCACACACTGTGAGGTGAGGTGCACCTAGCAGCTCTCAGCAGGGTGGCGAGGGCCTGTGTCCTGGTAACTCGCAGTGCTGCAAGCCCAGGCTCAGTGGGAGGGGGTGGCCACGGGAGGAGCATGCCTGACCCCACGCCTCCTGCTCAGGCAGCCGAGTCCATGCAGAACAGTGGGGCTGCGCGAGCTCTAAACTGGCTCCCGGGCCCCACGCCCTCTGCCTCCCTTGTCCACCTCAAGGCCGGGCAGACGCTGTTCACCGAGAGACGCACGTTTAAGCCACCTGAGCCAGAGGCGCCGGTGCTGACCCCACTCTGAATGACACTCCAAAGCCTGGGTCACCCTCCCGCTTTATAGCTTGGAAAGGGGCACAGAGACTTTGGGGGTCTTGCCTTAGGACACACAGCTGTGAGGGCAGAGCTGATACTCAAACCCTTGTGGGCAGACCTGGCGGCCACATGCTATGCCCCAGGTGAGATGC
This sequence comes from Myotis nattereri, assembly GCF_964212035.1. NCBI lineage: Eukaryota > Metazoa > Chordata > Mammalia > Chiroptera > Vespertilionidae > Myotis > Myotis nattereri. Next base: position 43,292,123 of record NC_138094.1, on the reverse strand, counting down.
CGATGCTACTGAGGCAGCAAGAAGGGTGAGGGCGACCAGTGCCCAGACTGAGGCAGCACAGGTGTGTGCACAGGCACACGGGCACTCACACACACACATGCACACACACACACCCACCTGTACACACCCTCTCTGGCTTTCACCTCTGAGGCTACAGAGGTCTGAGGAATCAGGGGCGGAGCCAGGAGAAGCCAAGGGGTTGTTGGGGTCCTATTCATGTTCCTGGTGAGTCTGTCTTAATCCCTCTCCCTGGCAGGAACCTCACTGGACTGATGCCAGATTCCTACCTTCCCGGGTTCAGGTCTGTGGCTGAGCATTCTTTGAGGCCCTCCTGGAACTCTGCTTTCAGTGATGAGTGGAATGAGGCATGTCGGCTTCAGGTTTGTCTGGACACAAAATTTATTGAAACGAGGCCAAAAACACCATGAGGGACATTGGTGTTGACATCCCCATAGCACTTAAGGAACTGTTTGTCTATTGCCTCTCCTCTTGAAAGTGGAGGATGTTTGACCAGTTTCTTCTGTACTAAGTACACTCTTGGGGAAGCAAAGGAGCCAGCAGGCTTCCTCTGAAGCCCCGTCAGAGCTGGGATATGAGGCATGTGGTGCCTACACTTGCCCTGTGGCTGCTGAGGTGCAATTTAAGGCTCATGATGCATCCTCCATGCAAACACCGGGCTTCTTCCCTGAGTGTGTCCTCTGGTGTCGGATGAGATTGTACTGAAGTGTAAAGCCTCGCCCACACTCCCTGCAAACATATGGCTTTTCCCCAGAGTGTGTCCTCTGGAGTTTGATGAGATTGGACTTAAGTGTAAAGCCTCGCCCACACTCCCTGCGCACATATGGCTTCTCCCCTGAGTGTGTCCTCTGGTGATTGATGAGATCAGACTTCTGTGTAAAGCCTCGCCCACACTCCCTGCACACATATGGCCTCTCCCCTGTGTGTGCCCTCTGGTGTCTAATGAGATTAGACTTCACTGTAAAGCCTCCCCCACACTCCCTGCACACATATGGCTTCTCCCCTGAGTGTGTCCTCTGGTGTCTGATGAGATGTGACTTCTGTGTAAAGCCTTGCCCACACTCCCTGCAAACATAGGGCTTCTCCCCTGAGTGTGTCCTCTGGTGTCTGATGAGAGGTGACTTATCTGTAAAGCCTCGCCCACACTCACTACACACATAGGGCTTCTCTCCTGAGTGTGTCCTCTTGTGTATGATTAGAGTTGACTTATCTCTAAAGCCTCCCCCACACTCCCTGCAAACATGGGGCTTCTCCCCTGAGTGTGCCCTCTTGTGTCTGATGAGATGTGACTTCTTTGTAAAGCTTCGCCCACACTCCCTGCACACATATGGCTTCTCCCCTGAGTGTGTCCTCTGGTGTGTGTCGATATGTGACTTATCACTGAAGCCTTGCCCACACCCTCCATGCTTGATTGTTACAATTTTTGACATTCTTACTTCCACAAATAATTTGCCTGTGTTCTTTGCGTTAACATTCTGGCCTGTGCTGGGCTCTTCCTCCATTATTCTCTCAGGTTCACTGGAGCTCCCTGTTTGTCCGTTGGGAGGCTTGAAAGAGGCCCTTGAAGTTCCCCTGTGCCTGATCCTTTTAAGCAAAGGTTTGGACCTCCATTTGACCTCTTGACCTTCAGCTTTGTCATTCCAGCCATGTGGACCAGTCTGTTGCTGCTGCTGTTGATTCTGACGCTCTGGGCCAGCTTCCTCCGCCTGGATGTGCTTTACTGCAGATGCTCCTGACAGAATCTCAGAGGGGTGATTGCGTTTCACATGTTGGCTGAGGAATGTCCGACTGGAGAAGGCCACAGAGCAGGAGGGACATGGGTGGACCTCTGGCTTTGGTTCTGCTGGAGAAGAAAGTTTTGGTCAGGGCAGGTGTGGGAAAGCCTGCCTGTGCCGTACGCTCTGTCTCCTGGTAAGACCCGTCCCCGGAATCATTCTAGCTGTGTTGACAGTGCAAGCTCTGCCTCCCACAAAGTGTTCCTTCACTGTCTACTTTTCTTTTTCTTTGTCTGCACTACTCTTCTTCAGAAATCCAGAGACCCCATATCAAAAGTCTTTTCTACAGCCCTGGCCAGTGTGGATCAGTGGATAGAGCCTCAGCCTGCGGACGGAAAGGTCCTGGGTTTGATTCCCATCAAGAGCATGTTGCCGAAACCGGTTTGGCTCAGTGGATAGAGCGTCAGCCTGCGGACTGAGAGGTCCCAGGTTCGATTCCGGTCAAGGGCATGTACCTGGGTTGCGGGTATATCCCCAGTGGGAGATGTGCAGGAGGCAGCTGATCGATGATTCTCTCTCATCGATGTTTCTAACTCTCTATCTCTCTCCCTTCCTCTCTGTAAAAAATCAATAAAATATATTAAAAAAAAAGAGCATGTGCCTTGGTTGCAGGCTTCTCCCCAGCCTGGGCCCTGGTCTGGGCGTGTGCAGGAGGCAGCCAGTCAATGTGTTTCTCTCACATCGACATTTCTCTTTGTCTTTCCTCCCTCTTCCATTCTCTCTGAATATCAATGGAAAAATATCCTCGGATGAGGATTGAAAAAAAAAAAGGTCTTACAGCTCAAGGACCATCAGAAGGCATTTCACTCCTTATATGGGTTGGACTATTGTGACCTTTCCATATACATGTATCTTCTAAGTCATGTTACAGAGAAAAACCACAGGCCTGGCCAGGTATCTCAGTGGTTGAGCATCAACCCATGAACCAGGACGTCACCAGTTTGATTCCTGGTCAGGGCACATGCCCAGGTTCTGTGCTCGATCCCAGCAGAAGGCAGCTGATCCATGTTGATATTTCTATCTCTCTCTTCATTTCCCTTCCTCTCTCTCTCAAATCACTAAAAATATTTAAAAATAGAGAAACCATAGACCCCAACTAGCAATTGCTTCTCTCTCAGTTTTCCACAAATCACAAAATGGAAATATGTCCTTCCTAACACAGTATTCCTACTTGGTTTCTTTCAGTGTTAGCCTACTTCAAATACACTACAAAGTCCTGTTTCAGAATATCTTTCCAACCATCCCCTAGCTAGTTTGGATCAGTAGATAGAGCTTCGCCTTGGGGACTCCAGGGTCCTGGATTTGATTCTAGTCAAGGGCACATGCCTTGGTTGCTAACTCAATCCCCTGCCCTGGTTGGGGTGTCTGTGGGAGACAAGCTATTGATGTTTCTCCCTCTGTCTCTCCCCCTTCTACTCTCTCTTAAAAAATAATCAGTGGAAAAATATCCTTGGGTGAGGATTAACAACCACAACAAAAATATTTCCCCAACCTGCTTCTTAAACTCCTGACTCCCATCTCTCTCCAGCCAGTCCGCCTTCCTCTCTCACTTGGAGTTGAAATAATCTCGGAGGGGATTCCCCACTGAAGTTTATTTCCCCAAAAAATTAACAAAGCATAGTTTTAGAACATGCCACTCTGCAGCTGAAAACTGCTCAGTTGTCCCGTCTCACTCAAGAAAGTCCCCAGTATCTCAGCTTGGATCATAGGCACTGTATTTCCCGGCTGCTAGGCATCTGTCCAACCTCTGTTCTTGCCCTCTGTACTGAGACTGAGACGGGAGTAGCCCTCAGCCAGCTCAACACCCCACCTCTTTCCTTCCCTGCACCAGCCACTCCCTCTGCCTGGGACCTTGTGACACAACTGTTGTAAATGTTGTCTCCTGAGAAAGCCTTCCCTTGACCTTTGCAATCCGACACACCCACCTTCCCCTCACACTGATCCCTAGGCACTTGTCCTGGGCCCGTTTTCTCCAAAGCGCTAACCACTGTGTGATATTAAGCACATGCACATATGTCTGCCGGGGCTTCCCTCCTTCACCAACCAGCTGCTCAGGAGCAGTGATTCTGATCATCGTGTTAATCTGTATTTTCAGCTCCCAGAACCCTGTGTGGCACCGAGTAGGAATTCACATGACAAGTCACAAAATAATGAATGAATGCATGTTAACACACACATTTCATTTAGAAATATGCAGTAAATGAAGAAGAAACAGCTAAAGTGTTAAAAAAAAACAACAACCCCAAAACAACCACCTTGACGAGAGAGCTGGTTAAGTGCCTGAAACCTTTTTTTTTTTTTTTTTTTTTTTTTTTTTTTGCCTCTAATCCTTTCAGCACTATATGATGCCATGCATTTTGTGCATGAAGTATTTTTAAAAATGTAACACAAATTGGCCCTGGCCATTGTGGCTCAGTTGGTTGAGCATTGTCCCATTCACCCAGAGGTAGCCAGTTTGATTCCTGGTCAGGGCACATGTCAGGGTGGTGGACTTGATCCCCAGTAAGGAGAATGCAGGAGGCAGCAGATTGATATTTCTCTCCCTCTCCCTTCATCTCTGTCTCTAAAACCAATAAAAGCATATTTTTAAGAATTAGAACAAAAATAAAAATATTAAAATTATTCTTAAGAATCAAAGACCTATGTGATGAGCCATCAATTTCTGAAGCATCTGATTTGAAGCTTTGCTGACTCTAGAGTGGATTTTACTCTACTTGAGAGTTGGAGCATGAAAACTTCTAAGAATTCTTTCTTTCCATGTTGAAGAAGAGTGGTGCCCACCTCTCCAGGCCACAAGCTCTGTCTTCCACTTGCTGCCCCACTTGATGCCCAGCTTTTGGCCATACTCTTCTCCATACCAGACCAGCAGCTCACAGCCCGTCCTCACGACCCGGCAGGTTCGGTAGAAAATCTGCCTGTGATATTGAAAGGCCACCAGGTTCTGTTCTTCCTCATCCCGGGCGCAGTTCACGTACCTGGCGTTGAGGCAGATGAAAGGAAAGAAAACCACAGGCGATGAGCTTCCACTACCTGTCATATCGTGTCCAGATCCTCACTGACGCGTAGGGCCCTCAGCACTGATGGCACCCACCCCCATGCTCCTGGGGAAACTTCTGTTCAATGTCCAAGACTCTGTCACAAGGTCATGTGAATTCCTGTCTCTAAGTCCTGCTCACAGTGCTCATCCTGCCTAATGCCATTTCCAAAGCCTCATTCCAGACTTCCCCATCAAACCCGGTGGCCTCTAGCTTCTCTAAGCTGTAAGTCAGGTTCTGTGTTACACCCCAGGACTCGGGGCTTGCTCTAGGACTCACATCATTCAACACTCAGTCCAAGTCTACCTTCTCTTCAGAGGCCTTTGTCGAGTCTCCCCACACTTTATTGAAGGCATCATTCAGTTGCCTCCCCCAGGTTTCCACAGTAATGTGGAGGTCTCTCTTTCTTAGAAAAATAACACAGAACAATAGTAGTTTATTCATAATCTGTCTCCCCTGACACAAGAGAGCCCCTCAGGAAAGGGCCATGAGCACTATGACTCTGCAGGCTCCAACATCCAGTTCTAGTTAGAACTGAGTCTGGGATGATGTGCTGCCCTCACAGTTTTAGACTATCCTTGATTCAAGGCTATGTGGGCACTAGGCACTTGTTGAAAAATAGGAAAATTAGAGTTAAATGTTTATGAAATAAAATGTTTCATGTCCGTCTGCAGTAAGTCCTCCCTAGGGACATGGATTGTGTGATCTGTGTAAGTAATGAATTCCTTCCTCTAAACTGGAATATAGTAAGTGTTTAACTAATGTCAGTTAGATAAATCACAGAGTAATCCAGGGTCCTCAAGGTTTTTCCCGGTGCCCAAACTAGAGGCTTCTATTTTGAGGACATATGCTATACTTTTACCTCCTTTTTTTCCTAAATGTCTCTAGATGTTAAAGATCACTGTATGGAGAAAAAGGGGGAACAGAGTACTGAGGGAGACCATTAGGGAGGCATGATGGGAAGGACAGACATGTGGTTTGTGAGGCATGAGTGTCCTCTCCGGCACCCAGAAGCCTAGTGACCTTACCTCATCCAGTTGGCCTGAGATGTATCCTTTCCATCCACATACTCATAGCAGTTTCTCCCTTTGGTGATCTGCATTTCAGGAAAAGAAGTTAAAGGCTGTGTGTGTGTGTGTGTGTGTGTGTGTGTGTGTGTGTGTGTGTGTGTATAATAGATTAATTACTTTATTCTAGTGTCATCAAATCTCTTTCAGCCTGCATGGTGATTCAACTGCCAATGGTGATCACAGGATATTTTTCTTACTCATCATCTACACTTCTGAGTCAATTTGTCCACTAAGCAGGAGCCCCACAAGGGAGGAGTCTGTACCACTTTGCTCCCATTTACCCTCTGATCCTTAGAGAGGAGCTCCATGTTCATGCAAAGTCCGCCCAGTACACAGAGCTAACTAACCATATGGTCCCCATCCATGTCCTAGCATGTAGAAGGTGGGGCCAACCAAGCCACAGGAGGGCCGGGAAGCCAGAGGACAGGGAAGAGGTAAAGTTCTCACCAGCCAGGAGTAGCCGCTGTTGGCTGTGGCTTCATCTTCTGTGATCTGACCCTCATAAGGGCCAAAGTGCAGGCCCACCGGCAGATCACATTCCTCATTCCACACTCCAAGCCCAGCCTCAGGGATGCCTGATGGTCCGATTCTCAACCCAGGGGGCACAGTGAGGGCTGAGCGGTTGGCATGCCCCTTTTCCACGGCACTGTCTTTTACAAACGTAGGAGGCCCGTGCACAGCACAGCTGTCAATGAAGAAGTTCTGACACTTCTCACAATCTGGAGGCAAGGGCAACAGGGATTAGTCAGGGTGCAGTGCATGTTCCTGCACTTGAACAGTTTCAGAAAGAGCTCCCATCAGTGAGCCTCAATCCTATATTCCCGGTCACGAGAGGAAGGGAATGATTTGGGCACCCAAAGACCAGTGAAATTATTGCATAAAGGACATAACATGCTCCTTTGTGAGGGTGAGCTTACAGAGGTAGTCATCGTCCTGGGGCTCGCTGATCTCTTGGTAGACATGGCCCTTTCTCTCTCGTAGGCTATACATCTTCACTTCGATCTCCTTTCTCCTGAGGTCTACATGAGAGAAGAGCTGGTGAACGAAGTGGGTCTGGAACATGAGTCCCTGACTTGTCAGAAAGCACACAATGTCTTCCCATCAAATAATCACCTGTTCTTTATAGTATCTGGTATTTTCCTCCATTAACTAAAAGACTAGTACGCAACACTGACTACCGATGGCTGATTCAATTTTAGTTTCTAGATGATCCCATTATCAGGTTCAACCTTCCAAGCTTTGGTCATTCATAAAGTATGTATTGAGGGCACGTTATGTGTTAGGCACTGAGTAAAGATCTGGGCACACAACACCAAGAGAATATGGGTGCTATTATCACAGATGGATTTATTGGACAACTTGCATGTGTCAATTGTTTGAGATTTAATTTAATGCTTTCAAACTATATGTGTCCCATGTTTCCTTATGTTGACTGTATACATTAGCATTCAGGAGCTCAGAGAGTTTGGAAGATTAGCTCAAAGCTTCAGTGCTAACTCCAGTTTCAAATCCAGGCGTGTTGAATGTCCACCCCACATACCTAGGCTATACTGACCAGCCTTTCTAGAGGAATGAGTGGAACTGAAATCTCCAAATTGTTGAACTTACCCAATTTTGATCTAGGGTGCTGTCCGGAGGTACTTGCTTCTCCAGGAGGGGGCACTGGTTTCTGGGTCTGCTCTGAGCCACTTGTGGTCAACAAATTTGCTGTTCCTGACAATTCCTTCAAACTGGACTCATTACTTAATGGCGCCCTGGACTTTGCCTTCAGTGTGAAAGGCAAAGGGAAATAAATGTAACGTACATTTATTTAATTATGTAGGGTTTATGATATACATGACTTTAATGAACACTTCAACAACTCTTGGAAATACCTGGGAAGTATGAAAATTAGAGGAAAAAGAAATGGCCAATGTGGGTTTTGAATCGAAGACTAGAACCCATGCCTTAAGGCTCTTTCTTTTATAGCACATTGAGAATGAAGGATACTGGGAAGAGAATAAGACATAGTTGGGCCCTAACCAGTGTAGTTCAGTTGATAGAGTGTCGGCCTGCAGACTGAAGGGTCCTGAGTTCAATTCTCGTCAAGCGCGAGTTCCTTGGTTGCAGGACCCTCCTCCCTGGCCTGGACCTTGGTCTGGGCTTATGCAGGAGGCCACCAGTCATTATGTGTGTCTCTCACATTGATATTTCTCTCTTTCTCTCCCTCTTTTTTCTATTCCCCCTAAAAATCAATGAGAAAATATCCTTGGGTGAGGATTAAGAAAAAAAGAAAGAAAGAAATAGTTGGCAGAGCCCTGGCTGGTGTAGCTCAGTTGGTTGAACTGAAGGGTTGCCGGTTCCATTCCCGGTCAGGGCACATGCCCCAGTTACGGGTTATTGATCCATGTTTTTCTCTCTCACTGATGCTTCTCTCCCTTCCTCTCTCTCTCAAATCAGTAAAAACATATTTTTTAAAAAGAAATGGCTGGCAGAAACCTACCATGACAATAAAGGAAATTATGCTAAAATGTGCAATTTACTATATCATGGAAAGAACAGTTGTAATTAGATTAGTTGGTTCCCACCAATTCTGTTTGAATAAGGTTGTGCTACCAGCCTGTTCTCTTCATTTTCCTGACCTATAACATGCTAATTCTTAATGTTATAATGAACATGAAATATAATGATGTTCACCAAAGTGTTCTGTGAGCACTTTGATACAGTATGAATGTGAAATTACAGTCCTGCTATCAATGTCCCTCTCAGCCATCTCTATATTTGAAATCACATGTAATTTATCTTCATTATTCTTTGACCCTACTCTAGTTTAATTTGTAAATTTGAAAGCACTCTTTCAGCAAACATTCAGGGGGCCCTCAGGGACCCTGAGTTGGGCCTGGGACTTCTGAGAAGAATCTGGTGTGAACCAAAGAGCTCACAATGCAGAGGTAGGCAGGCGGAGCCAATGATTCAAACAAGATGACACTGGCCTAATTAGAGCTCAGAGAAAGAAGCCATACTTCTTCTGACTGGAATGAGCATTCAAAACCAGTTCCAGATGAGCTTCTATTGAATAGTGTGTCATCTCTATGAAGTTCTTAAGTCACTTTATTTATTGTTTATTGTTTCTGAATCGTCAAACCTGAAGCTCCCCAGAGTTGAGAGATGCTTTCTTTTATTTGACTGGGAGGCTCTGATGCTGGGGTTGCTATATCCATCTTCATCTGGGACCATGCACCGTGCAAACTGCCTATATATCAGTGAGCTTCTGAAAGTCGGAAGTCTTAGTGCATTTCTCACTGAAGCATAGCAGAGCAGAACTGCGTTTGGAATCATCAGTCAGTGAAAGATGTAATCATGTATGGATGAGACAGTGGAAAGTGCATAAAACTATGGAAATTTTAATGAGCTTGTACGTGGTTTAGAGATGAAGCTATGGATTAGATTGCACGACCACCGATACTGTGATTTCAGACATACAATCAAACACTTGTATATGTCTGAAACCTCAGTTTCCTCATCAGAAATGGTGATACTTATAGTATCTACCTCATAGGGTTGTGGTAAGGTTTAAGTGAGTTTATGCACGTAGAATTCTTAGAGTCTGAAGCATTGTGAAGATAAGACCCGTGGTAGCTACTATTGTTGCTGATGTTATTAACGACTAAGATGATATTGGGCATTTTGTTGAAGAGGTCAGGAAAGGAAGGTGGCAGTTCCTAGGGTGCACTCTGATTTTTCCTCCTCTTCCCTGCATTTGCATCCAGGAGGAAGATTTTCTTTTCCACAGGATTTGGGAAATACTCACCTTCTGATGTTTATTCTGTTCCACTCTGAAAGACACTCAAGAAGGTTTAGATAAAAGATGGTGAGAAATCAATAATATATATAATTTCAGAGAGGAAGGGAGAGGGCGAGGGAGAGAGAGAGAGAAACATCAATGATGATAGAGAATCATGGATTAGCTGCCTCCTGAATACCCCACACCAGGGATCAAACTGGCCGTGTGCCCTGACCGGGAATTGAACTGTGACCTCCTGGTTAATAGGTCGACACTTAATCTCTGAGCCACGCCTGCCGTGTGAGAAATCAGTTTTGGTTGGTAATTGTTTCAAAATCTGGAGATTTTTATCTTTCAGAATTCTGAATTATAGAGTAATCCCAGGACAGACCAAGGATGATTGGAAAATGTTTCCTGAGGTTTCATTAGGCTTATGCTTTTATTGGGAGCATCAGCTAATTTTCTTAAAATGTTAAAAAATAGCCCTAGCCAGCTTGGCTCAGTGGATAGAGCATCAACCTGCGGATGGAATGGTCCTGGGTTCTATTCCAGCCAAGGGTGCATGCCTGGGTTGCGGGCTCATCACAGGTGTGCAGGAGGCAGCCAATCGATGGCTCTCTCTCATCATTGATGTTTTGATCTCTCTGAATTCCTCTCTGAAATCAATAAATATATTTTAAAAAAATAGACAAAACCCCATCTGTACTTCATCCTCTGTTCAATATATATATTTAAAGTAGAAGCCCGTTGCACAAAGATTCACGCAATAGGCCTTCCTTCCCCTGGCTGCCTGCACTAGATTTCCTCTGGCACCGGGGTCCCAGGCCTTTGCTCCAGCCACTGAGGAGAAGCCAAGCCTCTTCCGTCTTCAGTCTTCACTCCAGCCAGAGCCTTCAGTCTTCTCTCAGCGGCTGCCCTGGTTAGGCAAATTAACTGCCATCTTTGTTGGGTTAATTTGCATGTGTATCCTGATTGGCTGGCGGGCCTGGCAGAGTGACACCAATTTGCATGTTTCTCTTTTATTTGTGTAGAGTGGCCTATCCCTGGCTGGCCATCTCAGTTGGTTGGAGTACCATGTTTTAAACCAAAAGGTTTCCGGTTTGATCCATATTGGGGCCTACACAGGAGGCAACTGATGGATGTTCCTCTCTCACATTGATGTTTCTGTCTCCCTTTCTGTCTCCCTCCCTTCCTCTCTCTAAATTCAATGAATATCCTTGAGTGAGGATTTAAAAAATAAAATTGCCCTAAAAAGCAAAAATAAAAAATTGGCCTTTCATGACACAAGTATAATAAAGGTCATGTAACTGCAAAGAATCTCTAGTCTGTAACCCAGCGCTTTCTCCTCTCTGTCTTCTGTCTTCACACTGGCCTTGTCCAGTCCACCTTGGACAAGGCACCAGGACCACCTTGGCTCCTTTCTTTCTTATCCTTCCTCCTTTGCACATTTGGATTGTGACCACCTTCTCTAATCACTAGATTCTGATCAGCATCACACAGTCTTAGGGACAAAGACTCAGGTCTAGTCACCACATAAACAGAGATTCGGGCAAGCTGGACATAACGTCGTGACTTCAGCTATGTTTCAACCTCAGACCCATGGAACTACAGACCCTACCAATCAGACTTTCATGAAACCTGGCAGATGATGCCATGGCTGCCATGGAACCTGATACAATGATGAACTACTTCCTACCCTGGCCCACAACCCAACCCCCTAACTACCATGAGTAATAATTTTCCCATATGTCCCCATGCAGGTCTTAGAGCACTGCTCACCTGTCAAAACTTCCTCCTTCTATGTGATCACAACTCTTCTGAATTAGTTATTTTTTACTCACTGTTATATTTTTGTATACTTACTTGTTAATGTTCTATAAGTATACAATTATATTATTATTCTATTTTATTTTTTCCACCACCATTTATACTCCTGTATTATTATTTTTTCATCCTCACCTGAGAATATATGCTTATTGATTTTAGAGAGAGAAGAAGAGGAAGAAAGAGAGGGAAACATGGATGTGAGAGAGAAACATCGATGAGTTGTATCCCATACACACCCCGACTGGGGATGGATCACGAAACCTTTTTGGTGTATGGGAGGATGCTCCAACCAACGGAGCCACCGAGACATGGCTATTCAATTATTTTTATTTTGAGAGAATGTTTATTAAAACTAGGGACAGTGAAACAAGGATAGAAGCAGCAGCAGGAGAGAGCTTAGGCTGGGCTGCTGTGTTGCTCTAGAAAGGTTAAAGGAAAGAGTTCAGCCTAGGCGGGCGGCTTTGGCTCATTGGAAAGTCATAGAAAAGGGGCCTTGGAGCCAGGTTCAGGGGGTTAGCCTGAATGAGCTGCCCCTGCCCGTACTCCCTGGTGCAAGTCTCCTGGGTCCCTTAGTTTAGGAGATGCACACCGAGTGGGGGTTGGGGGGAGGAGAGGGGAAAGGGTGAGGGGTCTGTGTGCTCCCGGAGAGAGACAGCTTAAAAAATATATATATTAGAGCACCATTGCACGAAATTTATAAATTTCTGCACCGTGGGAATGGCGGTGGTTGTGGGGGGGGGGGGGGAATTCCTGAGCCCGGCCTGTGCCCTCTGTGGCTCTGACAGTCTGGAAGTCCTGCGATCCATCGCTTGCAGAGGGAGGTCCCGTTCAGTAGCCCCAGCTCTGCATTGGTGGCCTGGGCCTCCCTCTTTGGGGTGACGGGGAGCCCCCATTGATGACCCAGTGGCTAGTGGCCTGGGCCTCTCTCTGCAGGGCATCATGGGGGATTGGGGGGCCGGACCAATTGCGTTTCCCAGGCCTTGGCTGGCCTGGCGCCAGTGGGTGTCATAGCCTGGTCATCTGGTGGGTCCTTCAGCTGGTCCGCCCTGGATTTGCATATTATGGTTTCATTATTGTAGATTTGGGGGGTGGGTCTGGGTGAAGGTGAGAAAAGGGGGAGAAATGGGGGACCTCTGTGATAGTGTCAACACTAAATCTGTATATAATTATTGTTACACATTGAAAGAGGTTTTATGACCCTGGCCAGTGTGGCCCAGTGGTTGAGCCACGACCTATGAACCGTGAGGTGGGGGGCCGGCAGGAGGCAGCCATGGAGGTTTCTCTCTCACCTGTTTCTCTCTCTCTCTCTCTGTCTCTCTCTGTCTCTCTCTCTCTCTGTAAAATAAATTATTCATAGAAAGGGGTTTATGTGAACAGCCCCTGGCTGTGTAACTGCTCTGCCTCTTGCTCCTCCCCGGTAACTCCCGAGAGGCCGCCCGACCTACACCAGGTCAGGGTCAGGCAGCTGCGCGCCCTCCGCCCGCACCTCGTGGCCTCGGGGTCCACTCGTCATCCGAGTCCTCGGAGTCCTCCACCCGGGGCCTGGCCGTCCTCCCGCGGCGACACATGAACGCGGGTCGAGGGGCCCTGAGACCTGGAAGGAGAGAAAGAAAGAGTCTGTCCTGCAGGCGAAGAGCTGAGGGACAAACAGCAGAGCCAGCGCTTGGCGGGGGCAGAGCCCGGGGCCCTGGACGGAGCACCCCCGCCCCGCCCACCCCGCGGCCCCGTCCCCCCTCGCTCACCCATGCTGAGCAGCGCCTCGTAGTTGCTCTTCACGTTGCGGTGCTGCGCTCGCTCCCAGGCGCCCATCTGCGCCCACTCCTCCCGGGAGAAGTAGATGGACACGTCCCTGCAGGCGGCCCTGGACTGGGGGAGAGACCGTCCGTCCGTCCATCCGTCCTCCCCGGCCCGAGGGGCGGCGCCCCGCCTCCACCCCGTCCCCACCCCCGTCCCCACCTCCACCCCCTCGGACCCCCTTACCTTAGGCCTATGCCCCGCTCTCCCCGCCTCCTCCACGGGGCGCTCCTGCAGGTCCCTGTCCGGGTCCATGGTGCCGCCAGCGGAGTCCCCTCCCGAGGACACGGTGCCTGTGGGAGGAGGAGGCGCTGAGGGGACCGCTCCCACCTTGCAGGGCAAACCCCCCCCCACCCCCCCAACCCCCAGACAGACCGGGGCCGCGGCCATTATGACCCACTAGGGGGCGCCTCCTTCCCGCCGCGGTTGGGGGGTCCCAGGGGGTACTGAGGGGCCCGGTCAGGGGGTCTGAGGGGCGAGTTCCAGGGACTGAGAGGCGCAGTCAGGGGGAACTGAGGGGCGCGTTCTGGGGGGTCTGAGGGGCACGGTGGGGGGTCTGAGGGGAGCGGTCTGGGAGGTCTGAGGGGCGCGGTCAGGTGGGACTGAGGGGAGGGGTCTGGAGGGTCTGAGGGGAGCGGTCTGGGGGATTTGCGGGGAGCGGTCTGGGGGGTCTGAGGGGCGCGGTCAGGGGGGTCTGATTGGCGTGCTCAGAGGGATCTGAGGGGCGCGGTCAGAGGGGTCTGAGGGGCGCGGTGGGGGCGTTGAGGGCCCTTGGGGGTGGAGGTGGTTCGCCTTTACAATGGGGCGGGGGGGCTGTGCCGAGAGGAACCGGGTTCGGGAATGGCACCCACGATTCAGGAGCAATGCACGCGGGAGGAGGCGCCTCAAGGGGCAGAGACGTCTCCGGCTTAGGAGATGGGCCCGCTGGACAGAATCCGGGTCTTTCTTGCCAGGAAAGTTGGGTGCTCGGGTCAGAGGATTTGGGACTCCTGTGAAGAGATTTGGGGTCTCAGGGACAGCCTCCATGGTTTCTGTCTCGGAGTTGGGGATTTGGTCTTCCTGGGTGCCGTGGTTAGGGAGCCCAGGCTCGGGGTGTGCTGTGTCTGACCTTTGGGGGATTGAGCGTTCCTCTGGGCGCTGAGACCGGGGGTCCTCCGGGATAGCGCACTTGGGGTCCCTGGAGGCTGACAGAGTGGGAGCCTCTCGGGAGGACACCCTGGGTCTTCGGCTGGGGGTTTGAAGGCCAGCGGCAAAGGGGTTCCCACGCAAGGCTCCCGTTTTCCTGTCTGTCTCCAGGCCGCACTGCGAACCTGGCCGAGGTCCCCTCAAACCCGCGCTCCTGGCCGCGTGCTCCCGCCCTCAGGCGGTGTGCGGCCGGCTGAGGGGGAGCTTCCTGCCTCCAGAGCGTCAGCGCCAGCCGCCAATGAGTGCTGTGGTCACGGGGCCCGGCCTGCCAATGGGCGGTCAGAAACGCGAAAAGGGCGGGCCATGGAGGTGGAGCCTTCCTGCCAGTCAAGGAGAGAATCCTGTGGAAAGAGCCCGCCCTGCGCTCCCAACCCCCCATGGTGATTGGCTGCCCTGGGTCCTGCGAGTGTCCGTCAAGAAGCCTTCAGCCACTGGGAGGTGTCCAGGGCTTGGATTCCCGCTGCGTATGGGCGGGACCCCGGGAGCCGGGAGCCCCCAGCCAGGACAGGTGTTGGGCTGAGGCGGCCTTCCTGCCGCCTGACCGAGTCTCTCTTCCACCCGACGGTGTTTAGGTCCCGGACTGTCTTCCAGGCGCATTTGTTGGCTTCCTTAGCGAGAGGACCAGATGGTAGGTGGGGAGTTGCGTTCTGGGAAACAGGGATTCCCACTAGACCAGCGGTTCTGAACCTGTGGGTCGCGACCCCTTTGGGGGTCAAACGACCCTCTCACAGGGGTCGCTTAAGACCATTGGAAAACACATGTATAATTATATATTGTTTTTGTGATGAATCACTACGCTTTAATTATGTTCAGTGTGTAACAATGAAAATACATCCTGCATATCTGATATTTACATGACGATTCATAACAGTGGTAACATTACAGTGATGAAGTAGCAACGAAAAAATTTCATGGTTGGGGGTCAGCACAACATGAAGAACTGTATTCAAGGGTGGCGGCATTAGGAAGGTTGAGAACCACTGCCTTAAAGGAAGCTGTCGAGTGGAAGAGCAAGATGGTGGCGGTATAGGCAGACGTGTCCCAGGTCGTGTCCTGGAGCAAATGAAGTGAGCAGCTGAAACTAGTAACATCCACCCCAAATTGGCAAAATCGCTCAGCTGGTGAGACGGTTTGCAGCCGGGAAGACCAGAACTCCCCTGGAAAGGTAAAAGCCCAGGGATTTGGGCAGGAAAGTTTGCCAGACCTCTGAACCCAGAGAGTCGGAGGGAGACCGCGTGGCAGACAGCCGCGTCCCTTGGGACAGGCACAGCCCCTGACAGGGGAAAGGAGAACCGCCAGGGGAACTGAGAGCTGGGTTCTGTGATCACAGAGGACTGAGCCTAAAGGGGGCAGCCTGAAGAGCTGACCAGACCATGCAGTCCCGGTAAGAGAAGAAGCCTACAGAAACCAAGCCTTTCCCGTTTCCGCGGCCAGCGTTTGTTTGTTTGGTTTTACTGAATCCTGTTCATGGGACATTTCGGATACAGACACTCACCTGTGCTGAAGAGAGGGAGAGTGTGCGGAGGAGTGGAATCTGGGGAGAGACTGAGGAGAGAAGGGGGGCCGGGAGAGGTGGCAGCGAATTGAGTTCTGAGACACCCCGGAGCCCAGGTCCGGGGCAGACATTCTCTCTGGAGAGTGAGACTCCTCCCCCCAGCCCCCAGGCAAGGAGCACAGCCACACCCAGATTCCACCCTGTAGGAGATCAAGGATTAAAATAACCTGATCAGTCCCTGGGAGTTAACAGGGTCTGGCCTATAGAGGGATTTTCAATCCCAGCAACAACACAGCCCCGGTAACTAACTATTACGCAGCCAGCTCTGGGCAGTGAACCTCCACTGGACAGAGAGGCCCTATAGCCTCAGAGGCCAACCCCAGAACACTCCCACCCAGAGGCTGACCCACAAACTGACTCGTTGCTAAACACAAAATAAGGCAGTCTGGGAAACAAATGCGGCTTGCTTTAAAAAAAGGACTGTGGTTGACAACACAGAGGAACAGTGTATCGCAGGGAAACTCAACACTCTCCTGAATACCTGGCAGGTCTAAGGCGAGCCACACTGAAGAATAGAAGAACCGAAGGACCTTCACTACTGCAATTTTTTTTTTTCTTTTTTCACCTTTTAACTACGGAACCAAATTTTTTTTCTTTGTTTTTTTTTCTCCTTTTTTTCCTTTTTTTTTTCTTTCTTCTTTTTTCCATCACCTGATTTTACCCTTTTATTTACTACCTTCTTACTTTTAACCAGTATTATTACTGCTACCATTTTACCATTTTTTTTTAAGTGCCATTTTATTTTCTCTTTATTTTATTTTGGGATTAGTGTTCTCCATTCTATTTTCATCGTTATATTATTGGTTGTTTCTAGTTTGCATTCATCTCCAGGGAGCTCTTGCTGGAATTTGTTGGGATTAATGGCTGTTCTGTAGGAGTATTCTCCTCGTATAAAATAAGTCTCCTCCCCTCTTCCACTTCATTCTCTCTTTTCGCTCTTTCTTTTTCTTTTCTTTTCTTTTCTCGCTTTTATTTTCCCCCCTCCTTTTTCCCAATTTCATTTTTGCACTCCTTTTTTTGGTCCCTACTTTTCTTTTTCCTCTTTTATCTTTTTCTCTTCCTTCTTCCTTATCCCCTAATTCTCTTAATTCAGGTGGTCACCTTTATTTGGGGTTATTAATATCGTGAATATATTTGTGTATAGTGCCTGGTACGTGGTGCCTTGTTGTGTTGTATTTTGTGCCTTTAAATCAACGCAGCAGATCCAAGCAACAGCAACCTCCTGAGCAACAACACCCTCTGCTGAGGAACAGCAGCTGTACGTGAAACCTCGCCCCACCAGCCCGAAGAGCCACCACAGCTGTGAACAGCACCCACCAGAGGAGCTGCTGCCAACTGAAGAGCAGCTGCTACCGCAACTGCCCGAAGAGCAACCACAGACCAAGGAGTCACTGCCACCAAGGGAGCAACCACTGAACGACTCAATGTCTAGATATGTCAGTGAGATCAAACATGCGTAGACAAAGAAACCCCCAAAGGAAAGAGTAGGAGGACTCTCCAGAAAAGCAGCTAAGTAATACAGAGGCAGGCAACATGACAGAAAAAGAATTCAGAATAAGGGTCCTAGAGTGCACAAACCGGATGGAGGAAAAAATCGACAACCTCTGCAAGAAGCTAGAAGAAACAGATGAAAAAATCAACAACTTAAGTAAGACCCAAGAAGAAATGAAGAGTGATATAGCTGAAATGAAAAACTCCATTGAAAGTATCAACAGTAGACTAGGAGAAGCGGAGGACCGAATTAGTGAATTAGAAGAAAAGGAAGCAAAACACACCCAAACTGAACTGCAATTGGAGAAAAAAAATGAAAAGTCAGGAGGAGAGCCTAAGGGTGCTTTGGGACAACATGAAACGAAACAACATACGAATAATAGGGGTACCAGAACAACAGAAGGATGAACAAGGATTAGAAAACCTATTAGAAGAAATAATATCAGAAAACTTCCCTGAGGTGGGGAAGAAAAAAGTCACGCAAGCCCAGAGAGTCCCAAACAAGGTGAACCAAAAAAAAACCCACACCAAGACACATCATAATTACCATGGCAAATGTTCAGGACAAAGAGAGAATCCTACAGGCTGCAAAAGAGAGACGGAAAGTTACATACAAGGGATCTCCCATTAGATTGTCAAATGATTTCTCAACAGAAACACATCAGGCCAGCAAAGAATGGACAGAAATTTACAAAGTGATGCAAAGCAAAGGACTGAATCCAAGAATACTCTATCCAGCAAGGCTATCATTCAAACTTGAAGGGGAAATAAGAAGCTTCACAGACAAAAAAAGGCTAAGGGAGTTTATCACCACCCAGCCAGCAATGCAAGGAATGCTAAAGGGACTGGTATAAAAATAAGAAATAAAAAGCTCAGAAAGAAAACAGCCACACAAAAACAGAAATGGCTACAAACAAGTACCTTTCAATAATAACTTTAAATGTAAACGGACTAAATGCTCCAAACAAAAGATATCGAGTGGCTGAATGGATAAAAAAAACATGACCCATACATCTGCTGTCTACAAGAAACCCACCTCCTTAGAAGGGACTCACACAGCCTGAAAGTGAAAGGATGGAAAAATATCTTTCAGGCAAATGGAAAGGAAAAGAAAGCTGGGGTAGCAATACTTATATCGGACAAAATAGACCTCAAAGTGAAGGCCATAACAAGAGATAAGGAAGGCCACTTCCTAATACTAAAGGGATCAATACAACAAGAAGATATAACTCTGGTAAACATATATGCACCCAATGCAGGAGCACCCAAATTCATAAAAAAAACTCCTGGAAGATATCAAAGGAGAGATCCACAACAATACAATCATAGTAGGGGACTTTAATACACCACTGACAACACTGGATAAGCCCTCTAGACAAACAATCAGCAAAGATACAGCAATCCTAAATGACTCACTATATCAGATGGACTTAATAGACATCTTCAGAACACTTCACCCCAAAGCCAGGGAATATACATTCTACTCAAATGCTCATAAGACATATTCAAAAATAGACCATATATTGGGTCACAAGCAAAGTATCCCCAAATTCAAGAAGATTGAAATCATAAAAAGCGTCTTCGCAGACCACGATGGCATAATATTAGAAATAAACTACAATAAAAACAACCCAAAGTACTCAAACACCTGGAAGCTGAATAGCATGCCATTACATATTGATTGGGTTACCAATGAAATCAAAGAAGAAATTCGAAACATCCTGGAAACTAATGATAATGAAAACACAACAATCCAAAACCTATGGGACACAATGAAAGCAGTCCTGAGAGGGAAGTTTATAGCTCTACAGGCCTATCACAAAAAAAACAAGAAAAAATGGTAGTAAATCAGCTAACTCTACAACTCAAAGAATTAGAAAGAGAGCAACAAGAAAACCCCAGAGTGAGCAGAAGGAAGGAGATAATAAAGATTAGAGCAGAAATAAATGACATAGAGACCAAAAAAACAATACCGAAAATCAATGAAAACAAGAGCTGGTTCTTTGAAAGGATAAACAAGATTGACAAACCTCTAGCCAGACTCACCAAGAAGCAAAGAGAGAGGACCCAAATAAACAAAACCAGAAACGATAGAGGCGAAATAACCACAGACCCCACAGAAATACTAATGATTGTTAAAAAAATACTATGGACAGCTCTACTCCAACAAACTAGACAGCCTGGAGGAAATGGACAAATTCCTAGAAAAATACAACATTCCAAAACTCAATCAGGAAGAATCTAAAAATCTCAACAGGCCAATAACTATGGAAGAAATTGAAGCAGTCATCAAAAGGCTTCCAGCAAACAAAAGCCCAGCACCAGACGGCTTCACAGGGGAGTTTTACCAAACATTCAAGGAAGAACTAAAACCTATCCTCCTCAGACTACTACAAAAAATTCAAGAGGAAGGAACACTTCCAAGCTCATTCTATGAAGCCAGCATCACCCTAATACCAAAACCAGGTAAAGACAACACAATGAAAGAGAATTACAGGCCAATATCCCTCATGAACCTTGATGCCAAAATCCTCAACAAAATCTTAGCAAATCGGATCCAGCAGTACATCAGAAAGATCATACACCATGACCAAGTAGGATTTATCCCAGGGATGCAAGGATGGTACAATATCCGCAAATCAATAAACGTGATACATCACATAAACAAATTGAAAGAAAAAAACCACATGGTCATATCAATCGATGCAGAAAAAGCATTTGACAAAATTCAACACCCATTTTTAATAAAAGCTCTCAGCAAGGTGGGAGTAGTAGTATCATACCTCAACATAATAAAAGCCATATATGACAGGCCCACAGCCAACATCATACTCAATGGACAAAAACTAACACCATTTCCCCTAAGAACAGGAACAAGGCAGGGATGTCCCCTCTCACCACTCCTGTTCAACATAGTACTGGAAGTGTTAGCCATTGCAATTCGGCAAGAAGAAGAAATAAAAGGCATCCAAATTGGAAAAGAGGAAGTAAAACTGTCCTTATTTGCAGACGACATGATATTATACATACAAAACCCTAGAGACTCCATCAAAAAGCTACTAGACTTAATACATGAATTTGGCAATGTAGCAGGATACAAAATTAACCCCCAAGAAATCTGAGTCATTTCTATACACCAATAGTGAACTTTCAGAAAGAGAGATTATAAAAACAATCCCGTTTACCATCGCACCAAAAAAATTAAGCTACCTAGGAATAAACTTAACTAAAGTGGTAAAAGACCTCTACTCAGAAAAGTACAGGACGTTGAAAAAAGATATAGAGGAAGACATTAACAGATGGAAGAACATACCGTTTTCATGGATTGGTAGAATCAACATCGTTAAAATGTCCATACTACCCAAAGCAATCTATAAATTCAACGCACTTCCCATTAAAATACCAACGGCATACTTCAGAGATCTAGAACGAACTCTCCAAAAATTCATCTGGAATAAAAAAAGAACCCGAATAGCTACAGCAATCCTGAAAAAGACCAAAGTAGGTGGGATCTCAATTCCAGATATCAAGTTGTATTACAAAGCCACTGTTCTCACAACTGTGTGGTACTGTCACAAGAATAGGCATATAGATCAATGGAATAGAATAGAGAGCGCAGAAATCGGCCCGAAACAATATGCTCAATTAATATTTGACAAAGGAGGCAAGAACATACAATGGAGCCAAGATAGTCTCTTCAATAAATGGTGTTGGGAAAATTCGACAGATATATGCAAGAAAATGAAACTAGACCACCAACTTACACCATTCACAAAAAATAAACTCAAAATGGATAAAGGACTTGAATGTACGACAGGAAACCATAAAAATTCTAGAAGAATCCAAAGGCAACAAAATCTCAGACATATGCCGAAGCAATTTCGTCACTGATACTGCTCCTAGGGCACTTGAAACTAAAGAGAAAATGAACAAATGGGACTACATCAAAATAAAAAGCTTTTGCACAACAAAAGAAACCATCAACAAAACAACGAGAAAACCCACTGTGTGGGAAAACATATTTGCCAATGTCATATCTGATAAGGGCCTAATCTCCAAAATCTATAGGGAACTCATACAACTTAACAAAAGGAAGATAAACAATCCAATCAAAAAATGGGCAAAGGACCTAAATAGACACCTTTCAAAAGAGGACATTCAGAAAGCCAAGAGACATATGAAAACATGCTCAATGTCACTAATCATCCGAGAGATGCAAATCAAAACAGCAATGAGGTACCACCTCACACCTGTCAGATTGGCTATGATCAACAAATTAACAAACGACAAGTGCTGGAGAGTATGTGGAGAAAAAGGAACACTTGTGCACTGCTGGTGGGAATGCAGACTGGTGCAGCCACTATGGAAGACAGTATGGAGTTTCCTCAAAAAACTGAAAATGGAACTCCCATTTGACCCTGTGATCCCACTTCTAGGAATATATCCCAAGAAACCAGAAACACGAATCAGAAAGGATATATGCACCCCTATGTTCATAGCAGCACAATTCACCATAGCTAAGATCTGGAAACAGCCTAGGTGTCCATCAGTTGATGAATGGATTAGAAAACTGTGGTACATCTACACCAAGGAATACTATGCTGCTCTAAAAAGGAAGGAACTCTTACCATTTGCAACGTCATGGATGGAACTGGAGAGCATTATGCTAAGTGAAATAAGCCAGTCGATGAAGGAAAAATACCACATGATCTCACTCATTCATGGATAATAGAGACCATTATAAAATTTTGAACAATAATAGATACAGAGGCAGAGCTGCCTCAAACAGATTGTCAAACTGCATCAGGAAGGCCGGGGAAGGTTGGGGGGCAGGAGGTAGGGGGGTAAGAGATCAACCAAAGGACTTGTATGCATGCATATAAGCATAACCAGTGGACATAAGACATTGGGGGATAGGGGAGGCTAGGGGACTGTCTAGGGCGGGGGGATAAAATGGACACATATGTAATATCCTTTGTAATACTTTAAGCAATAAATTAAATAAATAAATAAATAAATAAATAAATAAATAAAATAAATAAAGGAAGCTGTCAGCCAATTCCTTTGCAAAAACGAACCTCTGCTCCCCTCATGTGGCCTTTTAAAGAATAACACCTTGTGCTTCTGTCCGTGGTGCTGAAATGTTAGCTAATGTCCTGTGAATTTGATGAAAAATTCTACCCAAAAAACCACAAACAAACAAACAAAAAACAAAACCTACAGAAAACCCTACAAAATCACCGAGGCTGTCCAGGGTGCAATTATTCCTTCCCTGGATGGACTGAGGTCACGGGTCTGGCTTTTGCACCCGTTCCTGTCCCAGCCCTGCCAAGGGAAGCCTTGGCTGCTTCACTGACATGGGGAAGCTGTGCGTTCACTAATTCAGTCCGTAACCTAGAGGCTGCCATGATTGGAGCAGTCAGTCCTGGGGAGGCCGCCGTTAACAAGGCAGCCAGTACCGCACCGGTCTCCTTTCCTGAGGCAGCCAGTCAGCCGCGGCCATTGTGATTGCGTCAGCCAGTGCCTTGGATGACACCATTATGGAGGCAGCCAGTCTGTGCAGTGAGGTGCAGGGGTATCGGGAGAAGGTGTTATTCCCACTAGACTCAGCGGCCTCTGTAGGGCATTCCTGAGGCAGTCCTTTCCCTGTAGGCGGCCATTATTGATGCTGTCAGTACCAGGGAGGCTGTTGTTGATGGCAGCTCCAGATGCAGGTTATCATGGGAACATGGTAGTACCACGAGAAAAAAATTCATCTTAAACCTTTGTGTTGAAACCCAGTGTGTTTTTAAAAAATATATTTTTATTGATTTCAGAGATGAAGGGAGAGGGAAAGAGATGGAAACATCAATGATGAGAGAGAATCATGGATCCGCTACCTCCTGTATCCCCCCCATCCCCACTGTGTATTGAGACAAAAACCCCGGCATGTGCCCTGCCCTGGAACCGAACCAGGGACCCTTCAATTTGCAGGCTGACATTCTCCCCACTAAGGCACACTGGCCAGGGCCACAGTTGGTTTTTTAGAAAGATACATTTCTACTATTTCAGAGAGAAAGATCAGTGATCAGTGATCATCCTAGATTGGCTGCCTTCTGCCAGAAGAAAGAGTGACATGTGTTCTCATCAGCTAAGCGTAAGGAATATCCCTGGCCAGTGTTGTTCGCTGGTGAGAACTTCGGATGCCCAGGGATGGGTCTCTGGTGGGATTCCTGGTCTAGAGCACATACCTGGGACGCAGGTTTTATGGCCAGCCCCGGTCTGGGCTCCTGTGGGAGCCAAAGATCCATGTGTCTCTTGCATATTCATGTTTGCTTTTTGTTTCTTCTCTTTCCCCTCCTTCCATTCCTCCCTCCCTTCTTCCCTCTCTCCCTCCCTACCTCCCTCCATCCCTCCCTTCCTCCCTCCCTCCCTCCCTCCCTCCCTCCCTCCCTCCCTCCCTCCTTCTCTCTCTGTAAAAAGCATATCCTGTGGTAAGAATTAACAAAAACGTACACAAGAAAAAAGTACAAAATGGAAAAGATTTGGAGGCTGTGAAAAAGCAGCATACCCCTAAAGAAAGGCACCATGATGAGCAGAGCATTCAGCTATGCTGATGTTTTTCCTTGCGATGTGTCTATAAGATAAAAATAAAATGTCCGACTGTCCCTCAGCTGGCAAGGTCCTGACAGAACACGAGGAGGCCACTCTAGCGCGGTCCTTGCAGGGTCTCCCAAGCCACCACGTTAGGGGCGAGGATCTCGGTGGGCGAGGCGGGGAGGAGCAGGGGAAAGCGAGGGGTGAAGGAGGTGGGGAATGGACAGAGGAGGGTCTTGCACGTGCTCCCCTGTCCTGCCTTGTGTCGCTTCTGCGAGAGTCACCCACAATGGGAAGATGCGAGCAGACTCAGCTGGTGTCGGTGACCAAGGGACACACAGACCAAGGGACAGACAGATAATCGAGGCCGCAGTGGCCTGTAGAGGTTGACATCCGGGAAGGGACATTACCTCCACAGGAAGAATAGCTCCCTCAGAGGAAGTATTGTTTTCCCAAATGAAGGAGCAATTCATTCACAACATAAGTGGTCCACATACAGGAAAGTGCAGTTCCCCTACAGGAAGAACGTTTCCTCACAGGAAGTTTGTTTCCCCCACAGGAAGAGGCGTTCTCCCACAGGAAGTTTCCATTCCCTCAGAGGTAGTTGTGATTCCCTCACAGGAAGATAGGTCAACAAACAGGAAAGTGCATTTCCCTCACAGGAATCTGACACACCCTCACAGGAAGAGTCATCCGCACACAGGAAAGTGCATGTCCACAAAAGGAAGAAGGGATTCTAAAACAAAAGAGACACTACCCCACAGGAAAATGTGTTCCTACACGGGAAGGGACACTTCCGCTACAGGAAGGAGTGTTTGCGTCTGGTAGTTTTATTTCCAAAAGGAAGTTGATTTTTCATATATGTAAGATAGGTCAGCACACAGGAACGAGTACGTCCCACAAAGAATGACCTGTCTACACACGGAGGTACATTTCCTAGAGAGGAAGAATGGTTCCCCAGAGGAAGTTTGTTTCCACACATGAATGTGTGATTCATTCGCAGCATAATAGGTGCGCATACAGGAGAGTGCATTTCCCCCAAAAGAATAAGGTTTCTTCAAAGGAAAATAGTTTTCCCTATAGGTATAGGCGTTCTCCAACAGGAAGTTTTGATTCCCGCACAGGAAGTTGCATTTCCCCCACAGGAAGAGAGATCGACAACAGGAAAGGGCATTTCCCCCACAGAAAAATGGGACGCTATCACAGGAAAAGAGATCCGCTCAAGGTTAAGTGCATTTTCCCCACAGGAAGCAGGGTCCCTAAAACAAAAGGTACACTCACCCACAAGAATATGGGTTCCTACATTACAAGGGTCATTTCCACCACAGGAAGGAGGGTTCACAGTCGGAAAATTTTGTTTCTACAAGAAGATGGCTTTCCATCAGTGGAAATAGTTCTGCACTCAGGATCCTGCATGTCCTGTAAAGAATGAAGTGTGTACACACCAGAAGTGATATTACCTCCAGAGGAAGAATAGTTCCCCCAGTGGAAGTATTTTTCCCCCACATGAGGAAATGTTCTTCACAGCATAATAAGTCCGCATTTTTGGAAAGTGCATTTCCTACATAGCAGGAAGCATGTCTCAAAGGAAGGTAGTTTCCCCGCAGGAAGAGGTGCTCTCAAAACGGAAAGGATGCTCGCACAAATAGGGGCCATTTCTTCACAGGAAGAGAGATCTGCACAAAGGAAATTGCATTTCCCCTTAAGGAGGAAGGGTTCCTACAATGGAAGGATAACTCCCCAGTAGGAAAATCAGTTCTCATTTCGGATGGGACATTTCCCAACAGGAAGGAGGGTTCACAATTCAGAAGTTTGGTTTCCACACGGGATGTTGCGTTTCCATTACAGGTCGAAAGCTCTGCACACAGGAAAGTGCATTTCCCCCACAGTACGTTGGCTTCCCAAAGCAGAAGGAAAATTTCAACCAAAGGACAAAAGCTTCCCCACCGTAAGTTTGGTATCCCCACAGGAAGATGGATTCCAACACAGGAAAATCGGTTTGGATAATGAAAAGTGCATTTCACACACGGGAAAAAGGGTTTCCTTGGAACAAGTGAATTTCCCCCACAGGAATAGTTCTTCTCCCACAGGAAGTTTCATTTCCACCACACCAATATGCACCTCCCTCACATGAAAATAGTTTCACAAAAAAGAGAATGCAGTTCCCACACTAGAAATAGGATTCTCACAAAGAATTTGCAATACCCTCAAAGGAAGGTGGGATTCGCTCAAAGGAAGATACATATGCAAACAGGAAAGTGCATGTCCCACAAAGGGTGAAGTGTTCAGACACAGAAAGGGACATTTCCCCCAGAGGAAGAATGGATCCCTCAGAGGAAGTATTGTTTCCCCAAGTGAAGGAGCCATTCATTCAGAGCATAATCGGTAAGCATACTGGATATTGCAGTTCCCCTACAGGAAGAAGGTTTCCTCACAGGGTGTTCGTTTCCCCCACAGGAATAGGTGTTCTCTAACAGGAAGTTTCCATTCCCCCACAGGAAGGTGCGAGTCCCTCACTGCAAGATAGGTCCACAAACAGGAAAGTGCATTTCCCACACTGGAAGTTGAGACGCCCTCACAGGAAGAGTCATCCACACACAGTAAAGTGCATTTCCCCCACATGAAGAACGTTTCCTCAAAGGAAGTTTGTTTCCCCTATAGGTAGAGGCGTTCTCCAACAGGAAGTTATGATTCCCCCACAGCAAGGTGCGATTCCCTCACAGGAGGACAGGTCCACAACAGGAAAGTGCATTTCCCCCACAGAAAAATGGGACGCTTTCACAGGAAAAGAGATCCGCACACAGGAACATGCATTTCAGCAACAGAAAGTAGGGTTCCTAAAACAATAGGGACACTCTCTCATATAATATGTTTTCCTACAGCCAGCGGACATTTCCCCCACAGGAAGGAGTGTTCACCATGGGAAAGGGATAGAGATGGAAACATCAATATTTCCCGGGAGCCGGTCCATCCTGCTGTTTCAAGTGATCTGGCATATATGATATACTGTTCTTAATATGTTTGCTCACCTTCTTGGCACTATGTGCTTTAACCAAGGTCACCTCTTTGAGAAAGGTTGTTTCCCCAGGTAGGTTTTCTCCCCTGAAGTTAGGGAGGGAATTAACCCCCTTAACTAAGTGCCATGTGGGTAATTATTCACATTAACTACGAACAATCATGCTTAAGCTACATAATATTTACTCCCTGGAATGGAGATAAGAAACGCCCTAACCTTTGGAATAGAGATTGATAGGATTGGAATCAACTGCTATAAATACAGATGTAACAAGACAACAAGAGACAGAACTTAGAAGACAGAACCAAAAGACACAGAACCTAGACACAGAACCTACACAGAACCTACGGACAGAAGAAATTAGCTGGAGAGAACATGTCAAATGATCCTGGACAGAAACTGGCCAAAGAACCTTGAGACAGAACCTAGTGAGAGAACATGGCAAAAGATCCTGGACAGAAACTGGCCACAGAACCTAGATACAGAACCTACACAGAACCTAGACACAGAACCTACACAGAACCTAGAGACAGAAGAACTTCGCTGGAGAGAATATGGCAAAAGATCCTGGACTGAACCTGAGTACAGAAATTGGCAAGGAATCCTCGCACCTTCCTATTTCTAGTCACCTGACTACAACCTGGTGACTGAACCTGGCTGGAGAACCTAGCAAGAGAACATGAACACAGAACCTGGCTGGATATCCTAACCAAAACTTCGCTGGAGATCCTGAACAGAACTTGGCTGGAGATCCTGGCTAGAGATCCTGGCTAGGCTGCTGATCAACTGAACGCTGTCTCTGTGTCATTCCTTCTTCGCTGACTCCGTCCACAACTTTGGGGACCCCTGGACCTGCTGGGGTTGGACCCCAGCATCTGGTGCCAGAACCGGGACCTCTAGGTAAGCCCCACTCTCGGGATGGATAGGACTCTACCGTAGGAAGAGGGTGGATAGTCTTCGCCGACTCCATCCACACCTTTGGGAAACCCTGGAACAGGATTCCCCTAGGTAAGACCCCCCCCAATGAGAACCCCCACATTCAAGACTCATAAGACTCCACCAGGGTACTGCAGACCCCCCTATAGAGGATAAGTAGGGTAAGAAGGTGGATAGTACAGAACTTAGATTGAGAAGATGTGCCATACTGAGTCCAAAGAAAGAAGACTCTGTATTGATTCTAAGATTGAGAAGATGTGCCATACTGAGACCAAAGAAAGAAGACTCTGTATTGATTCTTAGATTGAGAAGATGTGCCATACTGAGTCCAAAGAAAGAAGACTCTGTATTGATCTTTAGATTAGGAAGATGTGCCATACTGAGTCTAAAGAAATAAGACTCTGTATTGATCTTTGAACACATATGCTTGCTAGGAGAGGAATTAAGGTTACACCCAGTCAGACAGAACGTTTTATACAAGAAGTATGTCCATGCTTTTCTGAGGAAGGAAAGGTAAATGGAAAGGCATGGGAGGAGGTAGGCCCAAGGAGCCTTACCCTTAACCCCACTGCAGTCTTTCCACCGCAGGAAAGTGCAGGATTGGCTAGCTCTCCCTGGGGTGATAGATCAGGACTAAGGTAATAGCGGAAAGCGCCGATCCTACTCTTAAAATGGATACAAGAGAGCATTTGGGGTTTTTCTTTTTAATGCCTGCTTTTAAAAAATAAAAAAGGGGGAATATGCCTGAAGCCGGTCCATCCTTGCTGTTTCAAGGGACCTGGCATATATGGCATATTGTTCTTAATATGTTTGCTCACCTTTTTGGCACTATGTGCTTTAACCAAGGTCACCTCTTTGAGAAAGGTTGTTTCCCCAGGGAGGGAATTTCCCCTGAAGTTAGGGAGGGAATAAACCCCCTTAAGTAAGTGCCAGGTGGGTAATTAGTCACTTTAACTACGAACAATCATGCTTAAGCTACATAATCTTTACTCCCTGGAATGGAGATAAGAAACGCCCTAACCTTTGTAATAGAGATTGATAGGATTGGAATCAACTTGTATAAATACAGATGTAACAAGACAACAAGAGACATAACTTAGAAGACAGAACCAATAGACACAGAACCTACACAGAACCTAGAGACAGAAGAACTTCGCTGGAGAGAACATGGCCACAGAACGTAGAGACAGAACCTAGTGAGAGAACCTGGCTGAAGAACCTAGAAACAAATCCTGGCTACACAACCTGGATAGAACATGGCAAGAGAACCTGACTAGAACCTGGTGACTGAACCTGGCTGGAGAACCTGGACAGAACCTGGCTGGAGAACCTAGTGAGGTAACATGGCTACAGAACCTTGCTGGAGAACCCGGAGAACCTAGCAAGAGAACATGGACACAGAACCTGGCTGGAGATCCTAACCAGAACATCGCTGGAGATCCTGAGCAGAACCTCTCTGGAGATCCAGACCAGAAATTGGCTGGAGATCCTGGCTAGGCTGCTGATCAACTCAACACTGTCTCCGTGTCCTTCCTTCTTCGCCGACTCTGTCGACGCTTTTGGGAACCCCTGGACCTGCTGGGGTTGGACCCCGGCAAATGATGAGAGAGAATCATGGATCAGCTGCCTCCTGTATCACCCCCTCCCCACTGGGGATCCAGCCTGCAACGAGGGCATGTGCCCTGACCGGGAATCAAACCAGGGACCCTTCAATACACAGGTTGACACTCTCCCCACTGAGGAACACTGGCCAGGGCCACAGTGGTTTTTTCTTAGAAATATGCATTTCTACTATTTCAGAAAAGAAGAAAGATCAATGATGAGTGATCATCCTAGATTGGCTGCCTTCTGCCAGAAGAAAGAGTGGCATGTGTTCTCATCTGCTCAGCAGAAGGAATAGGCCCTGGCCAGTGTTGTTCACTGGTTAGACCTTCGGATGCCCAGGGAAGGGTCGCTGGTGGGATTCCAGGTCCAGAGCACATACCTGGGATGCAGGCTTCATTGCCTGCCCCGGTCTGGGCTCCTGTGGGAGCCAAAGATCCATGTGTCTCTTGCATATTCATGTTTGCTTTTTTGTTTCTTCTCTATCCCCACCCTCCCTCCCTCCCTCTGTCTGTAAAGAACATATCCTCTGGTAAGAATTAACCAAAACATAAACAAGAAAAAAGTACAAAGAAGGAAAAGATTTGGAGGCTGTGAAAAAGCAGCATACCCCTAAAGAAAGGCACCATGATGAGCGGAGCATTCGGCTCCGCTGATGTTTTTCCACGGAATGTGTCTATAAGATAAAAATAAAATGTCTGAGTGTCTCTCAGCTGGCCAGATCCTGACACAACAGGACGAGGCCATTCTAGCGTGGTCCTTGCAGGGTCTCCCAAGCCACCACGTTGGGGCGAGGCTCTGCGGCGGGGGGCGAGGCCAGGAGGAGCAGAGGAAAGCGAGGCGTGAAGGAGGCGGGGAATGGACAGAGGAGGGTCCTGCACGTGCTCCCCTCTACTGCGTTGTGTCGCTGCTCCCAGAGTCCCCCCCACTGAGAAGATGGGAGCAGACTCACCCGGTGTCAGTGACCGAGGGACATACAGGCTGAGGGACACACAGACTGAGGGACACATAGACCGAGGGACACAGAGACCGAGGGACACACAGATAATCGAGGCCGCAGTGGCCTGGAGAGGTGACATCCGGGAACCTGTGACCACTGTGTTGGTTCCTTTTATCCTCCCAGATGTACCTTCTCAGAGGTTTTTGACTCCAGAACCCTGGATTCCAGTTCCACAGACAGCACCTACTTCATGGTGACTCTGCCCAAGACCCAAGACCTCTCTGGACAACCATTCACACATCAGTTGTTTGGAAAGTGATCTCAAACTTATTCTATATAGTTATTGCATGTATGAAAAATAAATCAGAGCCAAGCAGTCATCTGTTTGATGTATTATACATTTGTATCATACATACATTTTAGTTTAGAAAATGACATTTCTCATTCAAAGTTGCCTTCCTAAGTGTAATTAAGTGAGCATGTTAAAAACTTTGTAAGAGTGAATGTTTTACTTGGCAAATGTTTAGAAACTTGGTAAGTATTACTGTGTATCGCTGCCCAAGGAACTGTTGGGGGTCATGTGTTGTCACCAAAGCAGAATGTTTGCTCAATGACTGGTCCCCTTGTTGAGACAACCTTCATGGTTTTCCCTTCATTCTGTTATGAACCTATAGGCAGAAGGTAGAATTAGGCTTGTACTGATGCCACAGCTCCCACCTGCTGTGATGATGGAAACAGGCCTGATGCTCCAAGCATCATGAGAACACCAGCAAGCGAGGCTCAATGACTGAGCGTTGACCTATGAACCAAGAAGTCCCCTTGATTCCTGGTAAGGGCACCCCCATCACCTGATTGTTTCTCTTTGTCTCCCTGTCCCTCTGTGTCTCAGATCAAGAACAACAGATTTAAAATAAAACTGGAAACTGTCCAATCTGCTCCTATCCTCCTCCCAAAAGGTATCAGATTTTACTGAAAACACCCACCACTTGTCTTCCTTAGTCATCGTGAGAATTCCAGTTCATGAATGTTCAGAGCATCTCAGTTTCAAACGTGCGTGCACATCTACACCCAAACAGCGGAGCTTCGCATCCTGGAGAATTTTCCATTTCCTTCCAAAGGAAGTGAGATGTCTCACACTGGAAATGGAAACAAATGGTAGGAAAAGCTGGGCATGGAGATCAAGGCTAATCATTGCAACCTGGGAATGATGTACTCAACAAATCACAGCATGAATAGTCAAACCAGAACATTCCTGTACGTGGAGGTTTGGGCACGGGGACACCAACATTTTTAATGTGAATGAGCACTTGATTGTGCAAAGCTTTCCTTCACCCCCTGAGAGATACTCAGCAGAGGTGCTGAGCCACTTGGAAATGTGTGCTGTTTCAATGCGATGCTGGGGGTGGGGGTTTGCCCCTCCTGGCCTGAGCGAGAGAGCCCACCTTCCAATGTGCACAGGGCCCCTGCTTGGGTGTCAACAGCTCCATGACTGTGGGCTGGCTCCTCCCGAGTCCGCTGAGACCCACAGAAAACAATATCCCAACTGGCAGATTTCTCCTGGTCCTGAGGTGTTTCAGGATTGGGTTAATGAGGGAAAACACAAGTATGAAGGTGTGGCTCAAAGGTTGCTTCTGAGAGTTTCAGGTCACCCACCCAAGCCCTCAGTCATTGGAGGGAATGAGGTTTCAATTCTTCACATAGAAATGCCATCATTTTTTAAAATATATTTTTTATTGATCTCAGATAGAAAGGGAGAGGAAGTGGGGGGAGACGAGAGAGAGAGAGAGAGAGAGAGAGAGAGAGAGAGAGAGAGAGAGAGAGAAACATCCATGATGACAGAGAATCATGGATCCGCTCCCTCTTGCAAGCCCTACACTGGGCATCAAGCCCACAACCCGAGCATGTGCCCTGACCAGGAATTGAACCCTGACCTCCTGGTTCATAGGTCGATGGTCAAGCACTGAGCCACACCAGCCTGGCAGGAGAGGGAAGGTCATGGTCCCAGTTCGTGGGTTTGGTGACCCCTTCAGGAGCTCTCCTCCAGGAACAGGTGCTGTGCTAGGTCCCTCAGGCTGAGGGGTGATGGGCCCACACCGCGTGTGCCTGCTCCCTGCATTGATGTCCGTCTGCTCTGTTGTAAGAAAAGAGGGGCCTCTGGTTGCTGTGGCCCCGTCGCCTCCCTAAGCAGACGCTACCTGTTCCCTGGAGCCTCGCTGGACTCCCACCATGGGCCCATCAGCATCAGTGCTCCAGGCCTCGCTGGACATTACCTGTGAACCGGTGGCCAGGAATGACCGACACGGCCTGCCTGCTCTGCTCACGCGGGTCCATGGCCCATCAGACTCCCCATAAGAAACGTGCAGTGAAGGATTTCTGACGGGTCAGGGGAGGGTTAGACACGCGGACCCAGGTACAAGGCCAGCACCAGGAGCTGCTGCGAGGTGGGCTTCGCACACACTGTGAGGTGAGGTGCACCTAGCAGCTCTCAGCAGGGTGGCGAGGGCCTGTGTCCTGGTCACTCGCAGTGCCGCATGCCCAGGCTCAGTGGGAGGGGGTAGCCCGGGGGAGGCGCATGCCTGACCCCACGCCTCCTGCTCAGGCAGCCAAGTCCACGCAGAACAGTGGGGCTGCGCGAGCTCTAAACTGTCTCCCGGGCCCCACGCCCTCTGCCTCCCTTGTCCACCTCAAGGCCTGGCAGACGCTGTTCACCGAGAGACGCACGTTTTAGGCACCTGAGCCAGAGTCGCTGGTGCTGACCACACTCTGAATGACACTCCAAAGCCTGGGTCACCCTCCCGCTTTATAGCTTGGAAAGGGGCACAGAGACTTTGGGGGTCTTGCCTTAGGACACACAGTTGTGAGGGCAGAGCTGAGACTCAAACCCTTGTGGGCAGACCTGGCGCCCACATGCTATGCCCCAGGCAAGATGCCATTGCTACAGAGGCAGCAAGTAGAGGGCGACCAGTGCCCAGACTGAGGCAGCACAGGTGTGTGCACACACACACACACAAACACACACACACACACACACACACACACGTACACACACACCTGTACAAACCCTCTCTGGCTTTCACCTCTGAGGCTACAGAGGTCTGAGGAATCAGGGGCGGAGCCAGGAGAAGCCTAGGGGTTGTTGGGGTCCTACTCATGTTCCTGGTGAGTCTGTCTCAATCCCTCTCCCTGGCAGGAACCTCACTGGACTGATGACAGATTCCTACCTTCCCGGGTTCAGGTCTGTGGCTGAGCGTTCTCTGAGGCCCTCCTGGAACTCTGCTTTCAGTGATGAGGGTGATGAGGCATGTCGGCTTCAGGTTTGTCTGGACACAAAATTTATTAAAACGAGGCCAAAAACACCATGAGGGACATGGATGTTGACATCCCCATAGCACTTAAGGAACTGTTTGTCTATTGCCTCTCCTCTTGAAAGTGGAGGATGTTTGACCAGTTACTTCTGTACTAAATACACTCTTGGGGAAGGAAAGGAGCCTGCAGGCTTACTCTGAAGCCCCCTCAGAGCTGGGGTATGAGGTATGTGGTGCCGACAGTTGCCCTGTGGCTACTGAGGTGCAATTTAGGGCTCATGATGCATTATCCCTGCAAACACCGGGCTTCTCCCCTGAGTGTGTCCTCTGGTGTCTGATGAGAGATGACTTATCTCTAAAGCCACCCCCACACTCACTGCACACATAGGGCTTCTCCCCTGAGTGTGTCCTCTGGTGTCTGATGAGAGATGACTTATCTGTAAAGCCTCGCCCACACTCCCTACACACATATGGCTTCTCTCCTGAGTGTGTCCTCTGGTGTCTGATGAGAGATGACTTATCTGTAAAGCCTCGCCCACACTCCCTACACACATACGGCTTTTCTCCTGAGTGTGTCCTCTGGTGTCTGATGAGAGATGACTTATTTGTAAAGCCTTGCCCACACTCCCTACACACATACGGCTTCTCTCCTGAGTGTGTCCTGTGGTGTCTGATGAGAGATGACTTATCTGTAAAGCCTCGCCCACACTCCCTACACACATAATGCTTCTCTCCTGAGTGTGTCCTCTGGTGTCTGATGAGAGGTGACTTATCTCTAAAGCCTCGCCCACACTCCCTACACACATAGGGCTTCTCCCCTGAGTGTGCCCTCTGGTGTCTGATGAGATGTGACTTCTTTGTAAAGCCTCGCCCACACTCCCTGCACACATAGGGCTTCTCCCCTGAGTGTGTCCTCTGGTGTGTGTCGATATGTGACTTATCATTGAAGCCTTGCCCACACCCTCCATGCTTGATTGTTACAATTTTTGACATTCTTACTTCCACAAATAATTTGCCTGTGTTCTTTGCATTAACATTCTGGCCTGTGCTGGGCTCTTCCTCCATTATTCTCTCATGGTCACTGGAGCTCCCTGTTTGTCCGTTTGGAGGCTTGAAAGAGGCCCTTGAAGTTCCCCTGTGCCTGATCCTTTTAAGAAAAGGTTTGGACCTCCATTTGACCTCTTGACCTTCAGCTTTGTCATTCCAGCCATGTGGACCAGTCTGTTGCTGCTGCTGTTGATTCTGACGCTCTGGGCCAGCTTCCTCCGCCTGGACGTGTTTTCCTGCAGATGCTCCTGACAGAATCTCAGAGGGGTGATTGCGTTTCACATGTTGGCTGAGTAATGTCCGACTGGAGAAGGCCACAGAGCAGGAGGGACATGGGTGGATCTCTGGCTTTGGTTCTGCTGGAGAAGAAAGTTTTGGTCAGGGCAGGTGTGGGCAAGCCTGCCTGTGCCGTACGCTCTGTCTCCTGGTAAGACCCGTCCCCGGAATCATTCTAGCTGTGTTGACAGTGCAAGCTCTGCCTCCCACAAAGTGTTCCTTCACTGTCTACTTTTCTTTTTCTTTGTCTGCACTACTCTTCTTCAGAAATCCAGAGACCCCATATCAAAAGTCTTTTCTACAGCCCTGGCCAGTGTGGATCAGAGGATAGAGCCTCAGCCTGTGGACGGAAAGGTCCTGGGTTTGATTCCCATCAAGAGCATGTGCCCTGGTTGCAGGCTTCTCCCCAGCCTGGGCCCTGATCTGGGCGTGTGCAGGAGGCAGCCAGTCAATGTGTTTCTCTCACATCGACATTTCTCTTTGTCTTTCCTCCCTCTTCCATTCTCTCTAAAAATCAATGGAAAAATATCCTGGGATGAGGATTGAAAAGAAAAAAGGTCTTACAGATCAAGGACCATCAGAAGGCATTTCACTCCTTATATGGGTTGGACTATTGTGACCTTTCCATATACATGTGTCTTCTAAGTCATGTTAAAGAGAAAAACCACAGGCCTGGCCAGGTAGCTCAGTGGTTGAGCATCAACCCATGAACCAGGACGTCACCAGTTTGATTCCTGGTCAGGGCACATGCCAGGTTTTGTGCTCGATCCCAGCAGGAGGCAGCTGATCCATGTTGATATTTCTATCCCTCTCTTCATTTCCCTTCCTCTCTCTCTCAAATTACTAAAAATATTTAAAAATAGAGAAACCATAGGCCCCAACTAGCAATTGCTTCTCTCTCAGTTTTCCACAAATCACAAAATGGAAATATGTCCTTCCTCACACAGTATTCCTACTTGATTTCTTTCAGTGTTAGCCTACTTCAAATACACTACAAAGTCCTGTTTCAGAATATCTTTCCAACCATCCCCTAGCCAGTTTGGATCAGTAGATAGAGCGTCGCCTTGGGGACTCCAGGGTCCTGGATTTGATTCTAGTCAAGGGCACATACCTGGGTTGCTAGCTCAATCCCCAGCCCTGGTTGGGGTGTCTGTGGGAGACAAGCTATTGATGTTTCTCTCTCTGTCTCTCCCCCTTCTACTCTCTCTCAAAAAATAATCAGTGGAAAAATATCCCTGGGTGAGGATTAACAACAACAACAAAAATATTTCCCCAACCTGCTTCTTACACTCCTGACTCCCGTACCTCTCCAGCCAGTCCGCCTTCCTCTCTCACTTGGAGTTGAAATAATCTCGGAGGGGATTCCCCACTGAAGTTTATTTCCCCCAAAAATTAACAAAGCATAGTTTTAGAACATGCCACTCTGCAGCTGAAAACTGCTCAGTTGTCCCGTCTCACTCAAGAAAGTCCCCAGTATCTCAGCTTGGATCATAGGCACTGTATTTCCCGGCTGCTAGGCATCTGTCCAACCTCTGTTCTTGCCCTCTGTACTGAGACTGAGATGGGAGTAGCCCTCAGCCAGCTCAACACCCCACCTCTTTCCTTCCCTGCACCAGCCAATCCCTCTGCCTGGGACCTTGTGACACAACTGTTGTAAATGTTGTCTCCTGAGAAAGCCTTCCCTTGACCTTTGCAATCCGACACACCCACCTTCCCCTCACACTGATCCCTAGGCACTTGTCCTGGGCCCGTTTTCTCCAAAGCGCTAACCACTGTGTGATATTAAGCACATGCACATATGTCTGCCGAGGCTTCCATCCTTCACCAACCAGCTGCTCAGGAGCAGTGATTCTGATCATCATGCTAATCTGTATTTCCAGCTCCCAGAACCCTGTGTGGCACCGAGTAGGAATTCACATGACAAGTCAAAAAATAATGAATGAATGCATGTTAACACACACATTTCATTTAGAAATATGCAGTAAATGAAGAAGAAACAGCTAAAGTGTTAAAAAAAAAAAAAAAAAAAAAAACAACAACCCAAAAACAACCACCTTGATGAGAGAGCTGGTTAAGTGCCTGAGACCTTTTTTTTTTTTTTTTTGCCTCTAATCCTTTCAGCACTATATGATGCTGTGCATTTTGTGCATGAAGTATTTTTAAAAATGGAACACAAATTGGCCCTGGCCATTGTGGCTCAGTTGGTTGAGCATTGTCACATTCACCCAGAGGTAGCCAGTTTGATTCCTGGTCAGGGCACATGTCAGGGTGGTGGACTTGATCCCCAGTAGAGAGAATGCAGGAGGCAGCAGATTGATATTTCTCTCCCTCTCTCTTCATCTCTGTCCCTAAAACCAATACAAGCATATTTTTAAAAATTAGAACAAAAATAAAAATATTAAAATTATTCTTAAGAATCAAAGACCTATGTGATGAGCCATCAATTTCTGAAGCATCTGATTTGAAGCTTTGCTGACTCTAGAGTGGATTTTACTCTACTTGAGAGTTGGAGCATGAAAACTTCTAAGAATTCTTTCTTTCCATGTTGAAGAAGAGTGGTGCCCACCTCTCCCGGCCACAAGCTCTGTCTTCCACTTGCTGCCCCACTTGATGCCCAGCTTTTGGCCATACTCTTATCCATACCAGACCAGCAGCTCACAGCCCGTCCTCACGACCCGGCAGGTTCGGTAGAAAATCTGCCTGTGATATTGAAAGGCCACCAGGTTCTGTTCTTCCTCATCCCGGGCGCAGTTCACATACCTGGCGTTGAGGCAGATGAAAGGAAAGAAAACCACAGGCGATGAGCTTCCACTACCTGTCATATCGTGTCCAGATCCTCACTGACGCGTAAGGCCCTCAGCACTGATGGCACCCACCCCCATGTTCCTGGGGAAACTTCTGTTCAATGTCCAAGCCTCTGTCACAAGGTCATGTGAATTCCTGTCTCTACGTCCTGCTCACAGGTCTCATCCTGCCTAATGCCATTTCCAAAGCCTCATTCCAGACTTCCCCATCAAACCCGGTGGCCTCTAGCTTCTCTAAGCTGTAAGTCAGGTTCTGTGTTACACCCCAGGACTCGGGGCTTGCTCTAGGACTCACATCATTCAACACTCAGTCCAAGTCTACCTTCTCTTCAGAGGCCTTTGTCGAGTCTCCCCACACTTTATTGAAGGCATCATTCAGTTGCCTCCCCCAGGTTCCCACAGAAATGTCGAGGTCTCTCTTTCTTAGAAAAATAACACAGAACAATAGTAGTTTATTCATAATCTGTCTCCCCTGACACAAGAGAGCTCCTCAGGAAAGGGCCATGAGCACTATGACTCTGCAGGCTCCAACATCCAGTTCTAGTTAGAACTGAGTCTGGGATGATGTGCTGACCTCACAGGTTTAGACTATCCTTGGTTCAAGGCTATCTGGGCACTGGGAACTTCTTGAAAAATAGGAAAATTAGAGTTAAATGTTTATGAAATAAAATGTTTCATGTCCGTCTGCAGTAAGTCCTCCCTAGGGACATGGATTGTGTGATCTGTGTAAGTAATGAATTCCTTCCTCTAAACTGGAATATAGTAAGGGTTTAACTAATGTCAGTTAGACAAATCACAGAGTAATCCAGGGTCCTCAAGGTTTTTCCCATTGCCCAAACTAGATTCTTCTCTTTTGAGGACATATGCTATACTGTTACCTCCTTTTTTCCTAAATGTCTCTAGATGTTAAAGATCACTGTATGGAGAAAAAGGGGGAACAGAGGACTGAGGGAGACCATTAGGGAGGCATGATTGGAAGGACAGACATGTGGGTTGTGAGGCATGAGTGTCCTCTCCGGCACCCAGAAGCCTAGTGACCTTACCTCATCCAGTTGGCCTGAGATGTATACTTTCCATCCACATACTCATAGCAGTTGCTCCATTTGTTGACCTGCATTTCAGGAAAAGAAGTTAAAGGCTGTGTGTGTGTGTGTGTGTGTGTGTGTGTGTGTGTGTGTGTGTGTGGTTGTGAGTATACAATAGAATAATTACTTTATTCTAGTGTCATCAAATCTCTTTCAGCCTGCATGGTGATTCAACTGCCAATGGTGATCACAGGATATTTTTCTTACTAATCATCTACACGCCTGAGTCAATTTGTCCACTAAGCAGGAGCCCCACAAGGGAGGAGTCTGTACCACTTTGCTCCCATTTACCCTCTGATCCTTAGAGAGGAGCTCCATGTTCATGCAAAGTCCGCCCAGTACACAGAGCTAACTAACCATATGGTCCCCATCCATGTCCTAGCATGTAGAAGGTGGGGGCATCCAAGCCACAGGAGGGACGGGAAGCCAGACGACAGGGAAGAGGTAAAGTTCTCACCAGCCAGGAGTAGCCGCTGTTGGCTGTGGCTTCATCTTCTGTGATCTGACCCTCATAAGGGCCAAAGTGCAGGCCCACCAGCAGATCACATTCCTCATTCCACACTCCAAGCCCAGCCTCAGGGATGCCTGATGGTCCGATTCTCAACCCAGGGGGCAGAGTGAGGGCTGAGAGGTTGACATGCCCGTTGTCCGAGGCACTGTCT
Source organism: Myotis nattereri (assembly GCF_964212035.1). NCBI lineage: Eukaryota > Metazoa > Chordata > Mammalia > Chiroptera > Vespertilionidae > Myotis > Myotis nattereri. Next base: position 43,252,361 of record NC_138094.1, on the reverse strand, counting down.
TTTACAAACGTAGGAGGCCCGTGCACAGCACAGCTGTCAATGAAGAAGTTCTGACACTTCTCACAATCTGGAGGCAAGAGCAACAGGGATTAGTCAGGGTGCAGTGCATGTTCCTGCACACGAAGAGCTTCAGAAAGAGCTCCCATCAGTGAGCCTCAATCCTATATTCCCTGTCACGAGAGGAAGGGAATGATTTGGGCACCCAAAAACCAGGTGAAATCATAGCATCAAGGACATAACATGCCCCTTGGTTAGGGTGAGCTTACACAGGTAGTCAACATCCTGGGACTCGCTGATCTCTTGGTAGACATGGCCCTTTCTCTCTCGTAGGCTATACATCTTCACTTCGATCTCCTTTCTCCTGAGGTCTACATGAGAGAAGAGCTAGTGAACGAAGGGGGTCTGGAACATGAGTCCCTGTCTTGTCAGAAAACACACAATGTCTTCCCATCAAATGATCACCTGTTCTTTATAGTATCTGGTATTTTCCTCCATTAACTAAAAGACTAGTACGCCACACTGACTACCGATGGCAGATTCAATTTTAGTTTCTAGATGATCCCATTATCAGGTTCAACCTTCCAAGCTTTGGTCATTCATAAAGTATTTATGGAGGGCACGTTATGTGTTAGGCACTGAGTAAAGATCTGGGCACACAACACCAAGATAATATGGTTGCTATTATCACAGATGGATTTATTGGACAGCTTGCATGTGTCAATTGTTTGAGATTTAATTTAATGCTTTCAAACTATATGTGTCCCATGTTTCCTTATGTTCACTGTATACATTAGCATTCAGGAGCTCAGAGAGTTTGTAAGATTAGCTCAAAGCTTCAGTGCTAACTCCAGTTTCAAATCCAGGCGTGTTGAATGTCCACCCCACATACCTAGGCTATACTGACCAGCCTTTCCAGAGGAATTAGTGGAACTGAAATCTCCAAATTATTGAACTTACCCAATTTTGATCTAGGGTGCTGTCCGGAGGTACTTGCTTCTCCAGGAGGGGGCACTGGTTTCTGGGTCTGCTCTGAGCCACTTGTGGTCAACAAATTTGCTGTTCCTGACAATTCCTTCAAACTGGACTCATTACTTAATGGCGCCCTGGACTTTGCCTTCAGTGTGAAAGTCACATATTAAAATGTAACGTACATTTATTTAATTATGTAGGGTTTATGATATACATGACTTTAATGAACACTTCAACACCTCTTGGAAATACCTGGGAAGTATGAAAATTAGAGGAAAAAGAAATGGCCAATGTGGGTTTTGAATCGAAGACTAGAACCCATGCCTTAAGGCTCTTTCTTTTATAGCACATTGAGAATGAAGGATACTGGGAAGAGAATAAGACATAGTTGGGCCCTAACCAGTGTAGTTCAGTTGATAGAGTGTCGGCCTGCAGACTGAAGGGTCCTGAGTTCAATTCTCGTCAAGCGCGAGTTCCTTGGTTGCAGGACCCTCCTCCCTGGCCTGGACCTTGGTCTGGGCTTATGCAGGAGGCCACCAGTCATTATGTGTGTCTCTCACATTGATATTTCTCTCTTTCTCTCCCTCTTTTTTCTATTCCCCCTAAAAATCAATGAGAAAATATCCTTGGGTGAGGATTAAGAAAAAAAGAAAGAAAGAAATAGTTGGCAGAGCCCTGGCTGGTGTAGCTCAGTTGGTTGAACTGAAGGGTTGCGGGTTCCATTCCCGGTCAGGGCACATGCCCCAGTTACGGGTTATTGATCCATATTTTTCTCTCTCACTGATGCTTCTCTCCCTTTCTCTCTCTCTCAAATCAGTAAAAACATATTTTTTAAAAAGAAATGGCTGGCAGAAACCTACCATGACAATAAAGGAAATTATGCTAAAATGTGCAATTTACTATATCATGGAAAGAACAGTTGTAATTAGATTAGTTGGTTCCCACCAATTCTGTTTGAATAAGGTTGTGCTACCAGCCTGTTCTCTTCATTTTCCTGACCTATAACATGCTAATTCTTAATGTTATAATGAACATGAAATATAATGATGTTCACCAAAATGTTCTGTGAGCACTTTGATACAGTATGAATGTGAAATTACAGTCCTGCTATCAATGTCCCTCTCAGCCATCTCTATATTTGAAATCACATGTAATTTATCTTCATTATTCTTTGACCCTACTCTAGTTTAATTTGTAAATTTGAAAGCACTCTTTCAGCAAACATTCAGGGGGCCCTCAGGGACCCTGAGTTGGGCCTGGGACTTCTGAGAAGAATCTGGTGTGAACCAAAGAGCTCACAATGCAGAGGTAGGCAGGCGGAGCCAATGATTCAAACAAGATGACACTGGCCTAATTAGAGCTCAGAGAAAGAAGCCATACTTCTTCTGACTGGAATGAGCATTCAAAACCAGTTCCAGATGAGCTTCTATTGAATAGTGTGTCATCTCTATGAAGTTCTTAAGTCACTTTATTTATTGTTTATTGTTTCTGAATCGTCAAACCTGAAGCTCCCCAGAGTTGAGAGATGCTTTCTTTTATTTGACTGGGAGGCTCTGATGCTGGGGTTGCTATATCCATCTTCATCTGGGACCATGCACCGTGCAAACTGCCTATATATCAGTGAGCTTCTGCAAGTCGGAAGTCTTAGTGCATTTCTCACTGGAGCATAGCAGAGCAGAACTGCGTTTGGAATCATCAGTCAGTGAAAGATGTAATCATGTATGGATGAGACAGTGGAAAGTGCATAAAACTATGGAAATTTTAATGAGCTTGTAAGTGGTTTAGAGATGAAGCTAAGGATTAGAATGCACGACCACCGATACTGTGATTTCAGACATACAATCAAACACTTGTATATGTCTGAAACCTCAGTTTCCTCATCAGAAATGGTGATACTTATAGTACCTACCTCATAGGGTTGTGGTAAGGTTTAAGTGAGTTTATGCACGTAGAATTCTTAGAGTCTGAAGCATTGTGAAGATAAGACCCGTGGTAGCTACTATTGTTGCTGATGTTATTAACGACTAAGATGATATTGGGCATTTTGTTGAAGAGGTCAGGAAAGGAAGGTGGCAGTTCCTAGGGTGCACTCTGATTTTTCCTCCTCTTCCCTGCATTTGCATCCAGGAGGAAGATTTTCTTTTCCACAGGATTTGGGAAATACTCACCTTCTGATGTTTATTCTGTTCCACTCTGAAAGACACCCAAGAATGTTTAGCTAAAAGATGGTGAGAAATCAATAATATATATAATTTCAGAGAGGAAGGGAGAGGGCGAGGGAGAGAGAGAGAGAAACATCAATGATGATAGAGAATCATGGATTAGCTGCCTTCCTGAACACCCCACACCAGGGATCAAACTGGCCTTGTGCCCTGACCGGGAATTGAACTGTGACCTCCTGGTTCATAGGTCGACGCTTAATCTCTGAGCCACACCTGCCGTGTGAGAAATCAGTTTTGGTTGGTAATTGTTTCAAAATCTGGAGATTTTTATCTTTCAGAATTCTGAATTATAGAGTAATCTCAGGACAGACCAAGGATGATTGGAAAATGTTTCCTGAGGTTTCATTAGGCTTATGCTTTTATTGGGAGCATCAGCTAATTTTCTTAAAATGTTAAAAAATAGCCCTAGCCAGCTTGGCTCAGTGGATAGAGCGTCAACCTGCGGATGGAATGGTCCTGGGTTCTATTCCAGCCAAGGGTACATGCCTGGATTGCGGGCTCATCCCACAGGTGTGCAGGAGGCAGCCAATTGATGGCTCTCTCTCATCATTGATGTTTTGATCTCTCTGAATTCCTCTCTGAAATCAATAAATATATTTAAAAAAAAATAGACAAAACCCCATCTGTACTTCATCCTCTGTTCAATATATATATTTAAAGTAGAAGCCCGTTGCACAAAGATTCACGCAATAGGCCTTCCTTCCCCTGGCTGCCGGCACTAGATTTCCTCTGGCACCCGGGTCCCAGGCCTTTGCTCCAGCCACTGAGGAGAAGCCAAGTCCCTTCAGTCTTCAGTCTTCACTCCAGCCAGAGCCTTCAGTCTTCTCTCAGCTGCTGCCCTGGTTAGGCAAATTAACTGCCATCTTTGTTGGGTTAATTTGCATGTGTATCCTGATTGGCTGGCGGGCCTGGCAGAGTGACACCAATTTGCATGTTTCTCTTTTATTTGTGTAGAGTGGCCTATCCCTGGCTGGGCATCTCAGTTGGTTGGAGTACCATGTTTTACACCAAAAGGTTTCCGGTTTGATCCTTATTGGGGCCTACACAGGAGGCAACTGATGGATGTTCCTCTCTCACATTGATGTTTCTGTCTCCCTTTCTGTCTCCCTCCCTTCCTCTCTCTAAATTCAATGAATATCCTTGGGTGAGGATTTAAAAAATAAAATTGCCCTAAAAAGCAAAAATAAAAAATTGGCCTTTCATGACACAAGTATAATAAAGGTCATGTAACTGCAAAGAATCTCTAGTCTGTAACCCAGCGCTTTCTCCTCTCTGTCTTCTGTCTTCACACTGGCCTTGTCCAGTCCACCTTGGACAAGGCACCAGGACCACCTTGGCTCCTTTCTTTCTTATCCTTCCTCCTTTGCACATTTGGATTGTGACCACCTTCTCTAATCACTAGATTCTGATCAGCATCACACAGTCTTAGGGACAAAGACTCAGGTCTAGTCACCACATAAACAGAGATTCGGGCAAGCTGGACATAACGTCGTGACTTCAGCTATGTTTCAACCTCAGACCCATGGAACTACAGACCCTACCAATCAGACTTTCATGAAACCTGGCAGATGATGCCATGGCTGCCATTGAACCTGATACAACGATGAACTACTTCCTACCCTGGCCCACAACCCAACCCCCTAACTACCATGAGTAATAATTTTCCCATATGTCCCCATGCAGGTCTTAGAGCACTGCTCACCTGTCAAACCTTCCTCCTTCTATGTGATCACAACTCTTCTGAATTAGTTATTTTTTACTCACTGTTATATTTTTGTATACTTACTTGTTAATGTTCTATAACTATACAATTATATTATTATTCTATTTTATTTTTTCCACCACCATTTATACTCCTGTATTATTATTTTTTCATCCTCACCTGAGAATATATGCTTATTGATTTTAGAGAGAGAAGAAGAGGAAGAAAGAGAGGGAAACATGGATGTGAGAGAGAAACATCGATGAGTTGTATCCCATACACACCCCGACTGGGGATGGATCACGAAACCTTTTTGGTGTATGGGAGGATGCTCCAACCAACGGAGCCACCGAGACATGGCTATTCAATTATTTTTATTTTGAGAGAATGTTTATTAAAACTAGGGACAGTGAAACAAGGATAGAAGCAGCAGCAGGAGAGAGCTTAGGCTGGGCTGCTGTGTTGCTCTAGAAAGGTTAAAGGAAAGAGTTCAGCCTAGGCGGGTGGCTTTGGCTCATTGGAAAGTCATAGAAAAGGGGCCTTGGAGCCAGGTTCAGGGGGTTAGCCTGAATGAGCTGCCCCTGCCCGTACTCCCTGGTGCAAGTCTCCTGGGTCCCTTAGTTTAGGAGATGCACACCGAGTGGGGGTTGGGGGGAGGAGAGGGGAAAGGGTGAGGGGTGTGTGTGCTCCCGGAGAGAGAACAGCTTAATAATATATATATATTAGAGCACCATTGCACGAAATTTATAAATTTCTGCACCGTGGGAATGGCGGTGGTGGTGGTGGTGAGGGGGGGAATTCCTGAGCCCGGCCTGTGCCCTCTGTGCCTCTGACAGTCTGGGAGTCAAGCGATCCATCGCCTGCAGAGGGAGGTCCCTTTCAGTAGCCCCAGCTCTGCATTGGTGGCCTGGGCCTCCCTCTTTGGGGTGACGGGGAGCCCCCATTGATGACCCAGTGGCTAGTGGCCTGGGCCTCTCTCTGCAGGGCATCATGGGGGATTGGGGGGCCGGACCAATTGCGTTTCACAGGCCTTGGCTGGCCTGGCGCCAGTGGGTGTCATAGCCTGGTCATCTGGTGGGTCCTTCAGCTGGTCCGCCCTGGATTTGCATATTATGGTTTCATTATTGTAGATTTGGGGGGTGGGTCTGGGTGAAGGTGAGAAAAGGGGGAGAAATGGGGGACCTCTGTGATAGTGTTAACACTAAATCTGTATATAATTATTGTTACACATTGAAGAGGTTTTATGACCCTGGCCAGTGTGGCCCAGTGGTTGAGCCTCGACCTATAAACCGTGAGGTGGGGGGCCGGCAGGAGGCAGCCATGGAGGTTTCTCTCTCACCTGTTTCTCTCTCTCTCTCTCTGTCTCTCTCTGTCTCTCTCTCTCTCTGTAAAATAAATTATTCATAGAAAGGGGTTTATGTGAACAGCCCCTGGCTGTGTAACTGCTCTGCTGCTTGCTCCTCCCAGGTAACTCCCGAGAGTCCGCCCGACCTACACCAGGTCAGGGTCAGGCAGCTGCACGCCCTCCGCCCGCACCTCGTGGCCTCGGGGTCCACTCGTCATCCAAGTCCTCGGAGTCCTCCACCCGGGGCCTGGCCGTCCTCCCGGGGCAACACATGAACGCGGGTCGAGGGGCCCTGAGACCTGGAAGGAGAGAAAGAAAGAGTTTGTCCTGCAGGCGAAAAGCTGATGGACAAACAGCAGAGCCAGCGCTGGGCGGGGGCAGAGCCCGGGGCCCTGGACGGTGCACCCCCGCCCCCCCCCACCCCGCGGCCCTGTCCCCCCTCGCTCACCCATGCTGAGCAGCGCCTCGTAGTTGCTCTTCACGTTGCGGTGCTGCGCTCGCTCCCAGGCGCCCATCTGCGCCCACACCTCCCGGGAGAAGTAGATGGACACGTCCCTGCAGGCGCCCCTGGGCTGGGGGAGAGACCGTCCGTCCGTTCGTCCGTCCTCCCCGGCCCGAGGGGGGGCGCCCCGCCTCCACCCCGTCCCCACCCCCCGTCCCCACCTCCACCCCCTCGGACCCCCTCACCTTGGGCCTATGCCCTGCTCACCCCGCCTCCTCCACGGGGCGCTCCTGCAGGTCCCTGTCCGGGTCCATGGTGCCGCCAGCGGAGTCCCCTCTGGAGGACGAGGTGACTGTGGGAGGAGGAGTCGCTGAGGGGACCCGCTCCCACCTGGCAGGGCGACCCCCCCCCCACCTCCCCCACCCCCAGACAGACCGGGCCTGCGGCCATTATGACCCACTAGGGGGCGCCTCCTCCTGCCGCGGTTGAGGGGTCCCAGGGGGTAATGAGGGGCCCGGTCAGGGGGGTCTGAGGGGCGCAGTCAGGGGGAACTGAGGGGCGCGTTCTGGGGGGTCTGAGGGGCACGGTGGGGGGTCTGAGGGGAGCGGTCTGGGAGGTTTGAGGGGCGCGGTCAGGGGAGACTGAGGTGAGGAGTCTGGAGGGTCTGAGGGGAGCGGTCTGGTGGGTCTGAGGGGCGCGGTCTGGGGTGTCTGAGGGGCGTGGTCAGGGGGGACTGAGTGGCGAGGTCTGGTGGGACTGAGGGGAGCGGTCTGGGGGTTTTGAAGGGAGCGGTCTGGGGGGACTGAGGGGCGCGGTCTTGGCAGACTGAGGGGAGCAGTCTGGGGGGTCTGAGGGGCGCGGACAGGGGGGTCTGATTTTCGTGCTCAGAGGGGACTGAGGGGCGCGGTCTGGTGGGACTGAGGGGAGCGGTCTGGGGGATTTGAGGGGAGCGGTCTAGGGGGTCTGAGGGGCGCGGTCAGGGGGGTCTGAGGGGCGCGGTGGGGGCGTTGAGGGCCCTTGGGGGTGGAGGTGGTTCGCCTTTACAATGGGGGGGGGGGGCTGTGCCGAGAGGAACCGGGTTCTGGAATGGCACCCACGATTCAGGAGCAATGCACGCGGGAGGAGGCGCCTCAAGGGGCAGAGACGTCTCCGGCTGAGGAGATAGGCCCGCTGGACAGAATCCGGGTCTTTCTGGCCAGGAAAGTTGGGTGCTCGGGTCAGAGGATTTGGGACTAATGTGAAGAGATTTGGGGTCTCAGGGACAGCCTCCAGGGTTTCTGTCTCAGAGTTGGGGATATGGTCTTCCTGGGTGCCGTAGTTAGGGAGCCCAGGCTCGGGGTTTGCTGGGTCTGACCTTTGGGGGATTGAGCGTTCCTCTGGGCGCTGAGACCGGGGGTCCTCCGGGTTAGCGCACTTGGGGTCCCTGGAGGCTGACAGAGTGGGAGCCTCTCAGGAGGACACCCCGGGTCTTCGGCTGGGGGTTTGAAGGCCGGCGGGAAAGGGGTTCCCACGCAAGGCTCACGTTTTCCTGTCCGTCTCCAGGCCGCACTGCGAACCTGGCCGAGGTCCCCTCAAACCCATGCTCCTGGCCGCGTGCTCCCGCCCTCAGGCGGTGTGAGGCGGGCCCAGGGGGAGCTTCCTGCCTCCAGAGCGTAAGCGCCAGCCGCCAATGAGTGCTGTGGTCACGGGGCCCGGCCTGCCAATGGGCGGTCAGAAACGCGAAAAGGGCGGGGCAGGGGGTGGAGCCTTCCTGCCAGTCAAGGGCAGAATCCTGTGGAAAGAGCCCGCCCTGCGCTCCCAACCCCCCGTGGTGATTGGCTGTGCTGGGTCCTGTGAGTGTCCGTCAAGAAGCCTTCAGCCACTGGGCGGTGTCCAGGGCTTGGATTCCCGCTGCGTATGGGCGGGACCCCGGGAGCCGGGAGCCCCCAGCCAGGGCAGGTATTGGGCTGACGCGGCCTTCCTGCCGCCTGACCGAGACTCTGTTCCACCCGACGGTATGTAGGTCCCGGACTGTCTTCCAGGCGCATTTGTTCGCTTCCTTAGCGAGAGGACCAGGCGGTAGGCGGGGAGTTGCCTTCTGGGAAACAGGGATTCCCACTAGACCAGCGGTTCTGAACCTGTGGGTCGCGACCCCTTTGGGGGTCAAACGACCCTCTCACAGGGGTCGCTTAAGACCATTGGAAAACACATGTATAATTATATATTGTTTTTGTGATGAATCACTACGCTTTAATTATGTTCATTGTGTAACAATGAAAATACATCCTGCATATCTGACATTTAGATGACGATTCATAACAGTGGCAACATTACAGTGATGAAGTAGCAACAGAAAAATTTCATGATTGGGGGTCAGCACAACATGAGGAACTGTATTCAAGGGTGGCGGCATTAGGAAGGTTGAGAACCACTGCCTTAAAGGAAGCTGTCGAGTGGAAGAGCAAGATGGTGGCGGTATAGGCAGACGTGTCCCAGGTCGTGTCCCGGAGCAAATGGAGTGAGCAGCTGAAACTAGTAACATCCACCCCGAATTGGCGAAATTGCTCAGCTGGTGAGACGGTTTGCAGCCGGGAAGAGCAGAACTCCCCTGGAAAGGTAAAAAGCCCAGGGATTTGGGCAGGAAAGTTTGCCAGACCTCTGAACCCAGAGAGTCGGAGGGAGACCGTGTGGCAGACAGCCGCGTCCCTTGGGACAGGCACAGCCCCTGACAGGGGAAAGGAGAACCGCCGGGGGAATTGAGAGCTGGGTTCTGTGATCACAGAGGACTGAGCCTAAAGGGGGCAGCCTGAAGAGCTGACCAGACCATGCAGTCCCGGTAAGAGAAGAAGCCTACAGAAACCAAGCCTTTCCCGTTTCCGCGGCCAGCGTTTGTTTGTTTGTTTTTACTGAATCCTGTTCATGGGGCATTTCGGATACAGACACTCACCTGTGCTGAAGAGAGGGAGAGTGTGCGGAGGAGTGGAATCTGGGGAGAGACTGAGGAGAGAAGGGGGGCCGGGAGAGGTGGCAGCGAATTGAGTGCTGAGACACCCCCGAGCCCAGGTCCGGGGCAGACATTCTCTCTGGAGAGTGAGACTCCTTCCCCCAGCCCCCAGGCAAGGAGCACAGCCACACCCAGATTCCACCCTGTAGGAGATCAAGGATTAAAATAACCTGATCAGTCCCTGGGAGTTAACAGGGTCTTGCCTATAGAGGGATTTTCAATCCCAGCAACAACACAGCCCCGGTAACTAACTATTACGCAGCCAGCTCTGGGCAGTGAACCTCCACTGGACAGAGAGGCCCTATAGCCTCAGAGGCCAACCCCAGAACACTCCCACCCAGAGGCTGACCCACAAACTGACTCTTTGCTAAACACAAAATAAGGCAGTCTGGGAAACAAATGCGGCTTGCTTTAAAATAAGAACTGTGGTTGACAACACAGAGGAACAGTGTATCACAGGGAAACTCAACACTCTACTGAATTCCTGGCAGGTCTAAGGCGAGCCAGACTGTAGAATAGAAGAACCGAAGGACCTTCACTACTGCAATTTTTTTTTTCTTTTTTCACCTTTTAACTATGAAACCAAATTTTTTTTCTTTGTTTTTTTTTTCCTTTTTTTTCTTTTTTTTTCTTTCTTCTTTTTTCCATCACCTGATTTTACCCGTTTATTTACTACCTTCTTACTTTTAACCAGTATTATTACTGCTACCATTTTACCATTTTTTTTAAAGTGCCATTTTATTTTCTCTTTATTTTATTTTGGGATTAGTGTTCTCCATTTTATTTTCATCGTTATATTATTGGTTGTTTCTAGTTTGCATTCATCTCCAGGGAGCTGTTGCTGGAACTTGTTGGGATTAATGGCTGTTCAGTAGGAGTATTCTCCTCATATAAAATAAGTCTCCTCCCCTCTTCCACTTCATTCTCTCTTTTCGCTCTTTCTTTTTCTTTTCTTTTCTTTTCTCACTTCTATTTCCCCCCTCCTTTTTCCCAATTTCATTTTTGCACTCCTTTTTTTGGTCCCTACTTTTCTTTTCTTTTTCCTATTTTATCTTTTTCTCTTCCTTCTTCCTTATCCCCTAATTCTCTTAATTCAGGTGGTCACCTTTATTTGGGGCTATTAATATCGTGAACATATTTGTGTATAGTGCCTGGTACGTGGTGCCTTGTTGTGTTGTATTTTGTGCCTTTAAATCAACGCAGCAGATCCAAGCAACAGCAACCTCCTGAGCACCAACACCCTCTGCTGAGGAACAGCAGCTGTACGTGAAACCTCGCCCCACCAGCCAGAAGAGCCACCACAGCTGTGAACAGCACCCACCAGAGGAGCTGCTGCCAACTGAAGAGCAGCTGCTACCGCAACTGCCCGAAGAGCAACCACAGACCAAGGAGTCACTGCCACCAAGGGAGCAACCACTGAACGACTCAACGTATAGATATGTCAGTGAGATCAAACATGCGTAGACAAAGAAACCCCCAAAGGAAAGAGAAGGAGGACTCTCCAGAAAAGCAGCTAAGTAATACAGAGGCAGGCAACATGACAGAAAAAGAATTCAGAATAAGGGTCCTAGAGGGCACAAACCGGATGGAGGAAAAAATCGACAACCTCTGCAAGAAGCTAGAAGAAACAGATGAAAAAATCAACAACTTAAGTAAGACCCAAGAAGAAATGAAGAGTGATATAGCTGAAATGAAAAACTCCATTGAAAGTCTTAACAGTAGATAGGAGAAGCAGAGGACCGAATTAGTGAATTAGAAGACAAGGAAGCAAAACACACCCAAACTGAACTGCAATTGGAGAAAAAAATGAAAAGACAGGAGGAGAGCCTAAGGGAGCTTTGGGACAACATGAAACGAAACAACATACGAATAATAGGGGTACCAGAACAACAGAAGGATGAACAAGGATTAGAAAACCTATTAGAAGAAATAATATCAGAAAACTTCCCTGAGGTGGGGAAGAAAAAAGTCACGCCAGCCCAGAGAGTCCCAAACAAGGTGAACCAAAAAGACCCACACCAAGACACATCATAATTACCATGGCAAACGTTCAGGACAAAGAGAGAATCCTACAGGCTGCAAGAGAGAGACAGAAAGTTACATACAAGGGATCTCCCATTAGATTATCAAATGATTTCTCAACAGAAACACATTAGGCCAGCAAAGAATGGACAGAAATTTACAAAGTGATGCAAAGCAAAGGACTGAATCCAAGAATACTCTATCCAGCAAGGCTATCATTCAAACTTGAAGGGGAAATAAGAAGCTTCACAGACAAAAAAAGGCTAAGGGAGTTTATCACCACCCAGCCAGCAATGCAAGGAATGCTAAAGGGACTGGTATAAAAATAAGAAATAAAAAGCTCAGAAAGAAAACAGCCACACAAAAACAGAAATGGCTACAAACAAGTACCTTTCAATAATAACTTTAAACGTAAACGGACTAAATGCTCCAAACAAAAGACATCGAGTGGCTGAATGGATAAAAAAACATGACCCATACATCTGCTGTCTACAAGAAACCCACCTCCTTAGAAGAGACTCACACAGCCTGAAAGTGAAAGGATGGAAAAATATCTTTCAGGCAAATGGAAAGGAAAAGAAAGCTGGGGTAGCAATACTTATATCGGACAAAATAGACCTCAAAGTGAAGGCCATAACAAGAGATAAGGAAGGCCACTTCCTAATACTAAAGGGATCAATACAACAAGAAGATATAACTCTGGTAAACATATATGCACCCAATGCAGGAGCACCCAAATTCATAAAAAAACTCCTGGAATATATCAAAGGAGAGATCCACAACAATAAAATCATAGTAGGGGACTTTAATACACCACTGACAACACTGGATAAGCCCTCTAGACAAACAATCAGCAAAGATACAGCAATCCTAAATGACTCACTAGATCAGATGGACTTAATAGACATCTTCAGAACACTTCACCCCAAAGCCAGGGAATATACATTCTACTCAAATGCTCATAAGACATATTCAAAAATAGACCATATATTGGGTCACAAGCAAAGTATCCCCAAATTCAAGAAGATTGAAATCATAAAAAACGTCTTCGCAGACCACGATGGCATAATATTAGAAATAAACTACAATAAAAACAACCCAAAGTACTCAAACACCTGGAAGCTGAATAGCATGCTATTACATATTGATTGGGTTACCAATGAAATCAAAGAAGAAATTCGAAACATCCTGGAAACTAATGACAATGAAAACACAACAATCCAAAACCTATGGGACACAATGAAAGCAGTCCTGAGAGGGAAGTTTATATAGCTCTACAGCCCTATCTCAAAAAACAAGAAAACATGGTAGTAAATCAGCTAACTCTACAACTCAAAGAATTAGAAAGAGAGCAACAAGAAAACCCCAGAGTGAGCAGAAGGAAGGAGATAATAAAGATTAGAGCAGAAATAAATGACATAGAGACCAAAAAAACAATACCGAAAATCAATGAAAACAAGAGCTGGTTCTTTGAAAGGATAAACAAGATTGACAAACCTCTAGCCAGACTCACCAAGAAGCAAAGAGAGAGGACCCAAATAAACAAAACCAGAAATGATAGAGGCGAAATAACAACAGACCCCACAGAAATACTAATGATTGTTAAAAAATACTATGGACAGCTCTACTCCAACAAACTAGACAGCCTGGAGGAAATGGACAAATTCCTAGAAAAATACAACATTCCAAAACTCAATCAGGAAGAATCTAAAAATCTCAACAGGCCAATAACTATGGAAGAAATTGAAGCAGTCATCAAAAGGCTTCCAGCAAACAAAAGCCCAGCACCAGACGGCTTCACAGGGGAGTTTTACCAAACATTCAAGGAAGAACTAAAACCTATCCTCCTCAGACTACTACAAAAAATTCAAGAGGAAGGAACACTTCCAAGCTCATTCTATGAAGCCAGCATCACCCTAATACCAAAACCAGGTAAAGACAACACAATGAAAGAGAATTACAGGCCAATATCCCTCATGAACCTTGATGCCAAAATCCTCAACAAAATCTTAGCAAATCGGATCCAGCAGTACATCAGAAAGATCATACACCATGACCAAGTAGGATTTATCCCAGGGATGCAAGGATGGTACAATATCCGCAAATCAATAAACGTGATACATCACATAAACAAATTGAAAGAAAAAAACCACATGGTCATATCAATTGATGCAGAAAAAGCATTTGACAAAATTCAACAGCCATTTTTGATAAAAGCATTCAGCAAGGTGGGAGTAGAAGGATCATACCTCAACATAATAAAAGCCATATATGACAGGCCCACAGCCAAAATCATACTCAATGGACAAAAACTAACACCATTTCCCCCAAGAACAGGAACAAGGCAGGGATGCCCCCTCTCACCACTCCTGTTCAACATAGTACTGGAAGTGTTAGCCATTGCAATTCGGCAAGAAGAAGAAATAAAAGGCATCCAAATTGGAAAAGAGGAAGTAAAACTGTCCTTATTTGCAGACGACATGATATTATACATACAAAACCCTAGAGACTCCATCAAAAAGCTACTAGACTTAATACATGAATTTGGCAATGTAGCAGGATACAAAATTAACCCCAAGAAATCTGAGGCATTTCTATACACCAATAGTGAACTTTCAGAAAGAGAGATTATAAAAACAATCCCGTTTACCATCGCACCAAAAAAATTAAGCTACCTAGGAATAAACTTAACTAAAGTGGTAAAAGACCTCTACTCAGAAAACTACAGGACGTTGAAAAAAGATATAGAGGAAGACATAAACAGATGGAAGAACATACCGTGTTCATGGATTGGTAGAATCAACATCGTCAAAATGTCCATACTACCCAAAGCAATCTATAAATTCAACGCACTTCCCATTAAAATACCAACGGCATACTTCAGAGATCTAGAACGAACTCTCCAAAAATTCATCTGGAATAAAAAAAGACCCCGAAAAGCTACAGCAATCCTCAAAAAGACCAAAGTTGGTGGGATCTCAATACCAGATATCAAGTTGTATTACAAAGCCACTGTTCTCACAACTGTCTGGTACTGGCCCAAGGATAGGCATATAGATAAATGGAATAGAATAGAGAGCCCAGAAATCGGCTCGAAACAATATGCTCAATTAATATTTGACAAAGGAGGCAAGAACATACAATGGAGCCAAGATAGTCTCTTCAATAAATGGTGTTGGGAAAATTGGACAGATATATGCAAGAAAATGAAACTAGACCACCAACTTACACCATTCACAAAAAATAAACTCAAAATGGATAAAGGACTTGAATGTACGACAGGAAACCATAACTATTCTAGAAGAATCCAAAGGCAACAAAATCTCAGACATATGCCGAAGCAATTTCGTCACTGATACAGCTCCTACGGCACTTGAAACTAAAGAGAAAATGAACAAATGGGACTACATCAAAATAAAAAGCTTCTGCACAGCAAAAGAAACCATCAACAAAACAACGAGAAAACCCACTGTGTGGGAAAACATATTTGCCAATGTCATATCTGATAAGGGCCTAATCTCCAAAATCTATAGGGAACTCATACAACTTAACAAAAGGAAGATAAACAATCCAATCAAAAAATGGGCAAAGGACCTAAATAGACACCTTTCAAAAGAGGACATTCAGAAAGCCAAGAGACATATGAAAACATGCTCAAAGTCACTAATCATCCGAGAGATGCAAATCAAAACAGCAATGAGGTACCACCTCACACCTGTCCGACTGGCTATCATCAACAAATCAACAAACGACAAGTGCTGGAGAGGATGTGGAGAAAAAGGAACACTTGTGCACTGCTGGTGGGAATGCAGACTGGTGCAGCCACTATGGAAGACAGTATGGAGTTTCCTCAAAAAACTGAAAATGGAACTCCCATTTGACCCTGTGATCCCGCTTCTAGGAATATATCCCAAGAAACCAGAAACACGAATCAGAAAGGATATATGCACCCCTATGTTCATAGCAGCACAATTCACCATAGCTAAGATCTGGAAACAGCCTAGGTGTCCATCAGTAGATGAATGGATTAGAAAACTGTGGTACATCTACACCAAGGAATACTATGCTGCTCTAAAAAGGAAGGAACTCTTACCATTTGCAACGTCATGGATGGAACTGGAGAGCATTATGCTAAGTGAAATAAGCCAGTCGATGAAGGAAAAATACCACATGATCTCACTCATTCATGGATAATAGAGACCATTATAAAATTTTGAACAATAATAGATACAGAGGCAGAGCTGCCTCAAACAGATTGTCAAACTGCAGTGGGAAGGCCGGGGAAGGTTGGGGGGCAGGAGGTAGGGGGGTAAGAGATCAACCAAAGGACTTGTATGCATGCATATAAGCATAACCAGTGGACATAAGACATTGGGGGATAGGGGAGGCTAGGGGACTGTCTAGGGCGGGGGGATAAAATGGACACATATGTAATATCCTTTGTAATACTTTAAGCAATAAATTAAAAAATAAATAAATAAATAAATAAAATAAATAAAGGAAGCTGTCAGCCAATTCCTTTGCAAAAACGAACCTCTGCTCCCCTCATGTGGCCTTTTAAAGAATAACACCTTGTGCTAATGTCCGTGGTGCTGAAATGTTAGCTAATGTCCTGTGAATTGGATGAAAAATTCTACCCAAAAAACCACAAACAAACAAACAAAAAACAAAACCTACAGAAAACCCTACAAAATCACCGAGGCTGTCCAGGGTGCAATTATTCCTTCCCTGGATGGACTGAGGTCACGGGTCTGGCTTTTGCACCCCTTCCTGTCCCAGCCCTGCCAAGGGAGGCCTTGGCTGCTTCACTGACATGGGGAAGCTGTGCGTTCACTAATTCAGTCCGTAACCTAGAGGCTGCCATGATTGGAGCAGTCAGTCCTGGGGAGGCCGCCGTTAACAAGGCAGCCAGTACCGCACCGGTCTCCTTTCCTGAGGCAGCCAGTCAGCCGCGGCCATTGTGATTGCGTCAGCCAGTGCCTTGGATGACACCATTATGGAGGCAGCCAGTCTGTGCAGTGAGGCGCAGGGGTATCGGGAGAAGGTGTTATTCCCACTAGACTCAGCGGCCTCTGTAGGGCATTCCTGAGGCAGTCCTTTCCCTGTAGGCGGCCATTATTGATGCTGTCAGTACCAGGGAGGCTGTTGTTGATGGCAGCTCCAGATGCAGGTTATCATGGGAACATGGTAGAACCACGAGAAAAAAATTCAACTTAAACATTTGTGTTGAAACCCAGTGTGTTTTTAAAAAATATATTTTTATTGATTTCAGAGATGAAGGGAGAGGGAGAGAGATGGAAACATCAATGATGGGAGAGAATCATGGATCCGCTACCTCCTGTATCCCCCCCATCCCCACTGGGTATTGAGACCACAACCCCGGCATGTTCCCTGCCCTGGATCCGAACCAGGGACCCTTCAATTTGCAGGCTGACATTCTCCCCTCTGAGGCACACTGGCCAGGGCCACAGATGGTTTTTTAGAAAGATACATTTCTACTATTTCAGAGAGAAAGATCAGTGATCAGTGGTCATCCTAGATTGGCTGCCTTCTGCCAGAAGAAAGAGTGACATGTGTTCTCATCAGCTAAGTGTAAGGAATATCCCTGGCCAGTGTTGTTCTCTGGTTAGAACTTCGGATGCCCAGGGAAGGGTCTCTGGTGGGATTCCTGGTCTAGAGCACATACCTGGGACGCAGGTTTTATGGCCAGCCCCGGTCTGGGCTCCTGTGGCAGCCAAAGATCTATGTGTCTCTTGCATATACATGTTTGCTTTTTGTTTCTTCTCTTTCCCCTCCTTCCATTCTTCCCTCCCTCCCTCCCTCTCTCCCTCCCTCCCTCCCTCCCTCCCTCCCTCCCTAACTCCATCCTTCTCTCTGTGTAAAAAGCATATCCTGTGGTAAGAATTAACAAAAACATACACAAGAAAAAAGTACAAAATGGAAAAGATTTGGAGGCTGTGAAAAAGCAGCATACCCCTAAAGTGCCCTAAAGCATACCCCTAAAGCAGCATACCCCTAAAGCATACCCATAGTGCCCTAAAGAAAGGCACTATGATGAGCAGAGCATTCAGGTATGCTGATGTTTTTCCTTGCGATGTGTCTATAAGATAAAAATAAACTATCCGAGTGTCCCTAAGCTGGCACGGTCCTGACAGAACACGAGGAGGCCACTCTAGCGCGGTCCTTGCAGGGTCTCCCAAGCCACCACGTTAGGCGCGAGGATCTCGGTGGGTGAGGCGGGGAGGAGCAGGGGAAAGCGAGGCGTGAAGGAGGTGGGGAATGGACAGAGGAGGGTCTTGCACGTGCGCTCCTCTCCTGCCTTGTGTCGCTTCTGCGAGAGACACCCACAATGGGAAGATGCGAGCAGACTCAGCTGGTGTCGGTTACCAAGGGACACACAGACCAAGGGACAGACAGATAATCGAGGCCGCAGTGGCCTGTAGAGGTTGACATCCGGGAAGGGAGATTACCTCCACAGGAAGAATAGCTCCCTCAGAGGAAGTATCGTTTTCCCCAATGAAGGAGCAATTCATTCACAACATAAGTGGTCCACATACAGGAAAGTGCAGTTCCCCTACAGGAAGAAGGTTTCCTCACAGGAAGTTTGTTTCCCCCACAGGAAGAGGCGTTCTCCCACAGGAAGTTTCCATTCCCTCAGAGGTAGTTGTGATTCCCTCAAAGGAAGATAGGTCAATAAACAGGAAAGTGCATTTCCCCCACAGGAATCTGAGACACCCTCACAGGAAGAGTCATCCACACACAGGAAAGTGCATTTCCACAAAAGGAAGAAGGGATCCTAAAACAAAAGAGACACTACCCCACAGGAAAATGTGTTCCTACACGGGAAGTGACAATTCCCCTACAGGAAGGAGTGTTTGCGTCTGGTAGTTTTATTTCCAAAAGGAAGTTGATTTTTCATATATGTAAGATAGGTCAGCACACAGGAACGAGTACGTCCCACAAAGAATGACCTGTCTACACATGGAGGTACATTTCCTAGAGAGGAAGAATGGTTTCCCAGAGGAAGTTTGTTTCCCCACATGAATGTGTGATTCATTCGCAGCATAATAGGTGCGCATACAGGAGAGTGCATTTCCCCCAAAAGAATAAGGTTTCTTCAAAGGAAAATAGTTTGCCCTATACGTATAGGCGTTCTCCAACAGGAAGTTTTGATTCCCGCACAGGAAGTTGCATTTCCCCCACAGGAAGAGAGATCGACAACAGGAAAGGGCATTTCCCCCACAGAAAAATGGGACGCTATCACAGGAAAAGAGATCCGCTCAAGGATAAGTGCATTTCCCCCACAGGAAGCAGGGTCCCTAAAACAAAAGGGACACTCCCCCACAAGAATATGGGTTCCTACATTACAAGGGTCATTTCCACCACAGGAAGGAGGGTTCACAGTCGGAAAATTTTGTTTCTACAAGAAGATGGCTTTCCATCAGTGGAAATAGTTCTGCACTCAGGATCCTGCATGTCCTGTAAAGGATGAAGTGTGTACACACCAAAAGTGATATTACCTCCAGAGGAAGAATAGTTCCCCCAGTGGAAGTATTTTTCCCCCACATGAGGAAATATTCTTCACAGCATAATAAGTCCGCATTTTTGGAAAGTGCATTTCCTACATAGCAGGAAGCATGTCTCAAAGGAAGGTAGTTTCCCCGCAGGAAGAGGTGCTCTCAAAACGGAAAGGATTCTCGCACAAAAAGGGGCCATTTCTTCACAGGAAGAGAGATCTGCACAAAGGAAATTGCATTTCCCCTTAAGGAGGAAGGTTTCCTACAATGGAAGGATAACTCCCCAGTAGGAAAATCGGTTCCCATTTCGGATGGGACATTTCCCAACAGGAAGGAGGGTTCACAATTCAGAAGTTTGGTTTCCACACGGGATGTTGCGTTTCCATTACAGGTCGAAAGCTCTGCACACAGGAAAGTGCATTTCCCCCACAGTACGTTGGCTTCCCAAAGCAGAAGGAAAATTTCAACCAAAGGACAAAAGCTTCCCGACCGTAAGTTTGGTATCCCCACAGGAAGATGGATTCCAACACAGGAAGATCGGTTTGGATAATGAAAAGTGCATTTCTCACACGGGAAAAAGGGTTTCCTTGGAACAAGTGAATTTCCCCCACAGGAATAGTTCTTCTCCCACAGGAAGTTTCATTCCCACCACACCAATATGCACCTTCCTCACATGAAAATAGTTTCACACAAAAGATAATGCAGTTCCCACACTAGAAATAGGATTCTCACAAAGAAGTTGCAATACCCTCAAAGGAAGGTGGGATTCGCTCAAAGGAAGATACATATGCACACAGGAAAGTGCATGACCCACAAAGGGTGAAGAGTTCACACAGAGAAAGGGACATTTCCTCGAGAGGAAGAATTGTTCCCCCAGAGTAAGTATTGTTTCCCAACGTGAATGTGCGGTTCATTCTCAGAATATTAGGTCCGCATACAGAAAAGTGCATTTCCCCACAAGATGAAGGTTTCCTCAAAGGAAGTTTGTTTCCACTATAGGTAGAGATGTTCTCTAAAAGGAAGTTATGATCCCCCCACAGCAAGGTGTGATTCCCTCACAGGAAGATAGGTCCACAAACAGGAAAGTGCATTTCTGTCATAGGAAAATGCGATGACTTCACAGGAAAAGAGGTCCGCACACAGGAACATGCATTTCACCAGCAGAAAGTAGGGTTCCTAAAACAAAAGGGAAACTCTCTCATATAGTATGTGTTCCTACACCAGAGGGGACATTTCCCCCACAGAAAAAAGGATTTACTCCGGGAAGTTTTGTTTCCAAAAAGGAAGTTGCCTTTCCATCCGTGGAAATAGTTCTGCACACAAAAACGTGCATTTCTCACAATGAAGGAGGTGTCCACACAGGAAGGGGCATTACCTCCAAAGGAAGAATAGCTCCCTCAGACGAAGTATTGTTTTCCCAAATGAAGGAGCAATTCATTCACCGCATAAGTGGTCCGCATACAGGAAAGTGCAGTTCCCCTACAGGAAGAAGGTTTCCTCACAGGAAGCTTGTTTACCCCACAGGAAGAGGCGTTCTCCCACCAAAGTTTTGATTCCCTCACAGGAAGTTGTGATTCCCTCACAGGAAGATAGGTCAAGAAACACGAAAGTGCATTTCCCCCACAGGAAGCTGAGACGCCCTCACAGGAAGGGTCATCCACACTCAGGAAAGTGCATTTCCACAAAAGGAAGAAGGGATTCTAAAACAAAGAGACACTCCCCTATAGGAAAATGTATTCCTACACGGGAAGGGACACTTCCCCCACAGGAAGGAGTGTTTCCTTGTGGTAGTTTTATTTCCAAAAGGAAGTTGATTTTTCATAAATGCAAGATAGGTCTGCACACAGGAACGAGCACGTCCCATAAAGAATGACCTGTCTACACAGGGAGGGATATTTCCTAGAGAGGAATAATAGTTCCCTAGAGGAAGTTTGTTTCCCCACATGAATGTGTGATTCATTGGCAGTATAATAGGTCCGCATACAGGAGACCGCATTTGCCCCCAAAAAATAAGGTTTCTTCGAAGGATGATTGTTTGCCCTATAGGTATAGGCGTTCTCCAACAGGAAGTTTTGATTCCCCTACAGGAAGTTGCGTTTCCCCCACAGGAAGAGAGGTCCACATCAGGAAAATGCATTTCCCCCATAGAAAAAAGGGAAGCTTTCACAGGAAATGAGATCCGCACAAAGTTCAGTGCAATTTCCCAACAGGAAGTAGGGTCCCAAAAACAAAAGGGACACTCCCCCATAAGAATATGGGTTCCTACATTACAAGGGACATTTCCACCACAGGAAGGAGGGTTCACCATCGCGAAGTTTTGTTTCCAAAGAAAGTTGGGTTTCGATCAGTGGAAATAGTTCTGCACAAAGGATCCTGCATGTCCCCCAAAGAATGAAGTGTGTACCTACCCGAAGTGATATTACCTCCAGAGGAAGAAGAGTTTCCCCAGTGGAAGTATTTTTTACCCACATAAAAGAACTATTCTTCACAGCATAATACGTCCGCATTTTCGGAAAGTGCATTTCCTACATAGAAGAAAGCATGTCTCAAAGGAAGATAGTTTTCCCACAGGAAGAGGTGCTCTCCAAACGGTAGCTTTGATTCTCGCACAAATTGGTGCCATTTCTTCACAGGAAGAGAGATCTGCACACAGGAAATTGCATTTCCCCTAAAGGAGGAAGGGTTCCTACAAGGGAAGGATAACTCCCCAGTAGGAAAATCAGTTCCCATTCCGGATGGGACATTTACCAACAGGAAGGAGGGTTCACAATTCGTAAGTTTGGTTTCCACACGGGATGTTGTGTTTCCATTACAGGTCGAAAGCTCTGCACACAGGAATGTGCATTTCCCCCACAGTAAGTTGGCTTTGCAGAGCAGAAGGTAAATTCCACCGAAAGGACAAAAGCTTCCCCAACGTAAGTTTTGTATCCCCTCAGGAAGATGGATTCCATCACAGGACGTTTGGTTTGGACAATGAAAAGTGCATTTCACACACGGGAAGAAGGGTTTCCTTGCAACAAGTGAATTTCCCCCACAGGAATAGTTCCTTTCCGACAAGTAGTATCATTTCCACCACAGCAATATGCACCTCCCTCACATGAAAATAGTTTCACACAAAAGATAATGCAGTTCCACACTAGAAATAGGATTCTCACAAAGAAGTTGCAATACCCCCAAAGGAAGGTGGGATTCGCTCAAAGGAAGATAGATATGCACACAGGAAAGTGCATGTCCCACAAAGGGTGAAGTGTTCACTCACAGAAAGGGACATTTCCTCCAGAGGAAGAATGGATTCCTCAGAGGAAGTATTGTTTCCCCAAGTGAAGGAGCAATTCATTCAGAGCACAATCGGTACGCATACAGGAAATTGCAGTTCCCCTACAGGAAGAAGGTTTCCTCACAGGAAGTTCGTTTCCCCCACAGGAAGAGGCGTTCTCCCGCAGGAAGTCTCCATTCCCCCACAGGAAGGTGCGAGTCCCTCACAGGAAGATAGGTCAAGAAACAGAAAAGTGCATTTCCCCCACAGGAAGCTGAAACGCCCTCACAGGAAGAGTCATCCACACATAGGAAAGTGAATTTCCACAAAAGGAAGAAGGGATTCTAAAACAAAGAGACACTCCCCGATAGGAAAATGGGTTCCTACACCGGAAGGGACATTTCCCCCACAGGAAGGAGTGTTCACCATCCTTTAGTTTTGTTTCCACCAGGAAGTTGTGTTTCCATCAATAGAAGAAAGTTCTGCACGCAGGAAAGTGCATGTACCACAAATAATGAAGTGTCCACAGAGGAAGGAAGATTTCCTGGAGAGGAAGTATTTTTCCCCTAGAGTAAGTATTGTTTCCCTACGTGAATGTGCGATTCGTTCTCAGAATATTAGGTCCACATACTGAAAAGTGCATTTCCCCCACAAGATGAAGGTTTCCTCAAAGGAAGTTTGTTTCCCCTATAGGTAGAGACGTTCTCCAACAGGAAGTTATGATCCCCACACAGCAAAGTGCGATTCCCTCACAGAAAGACTGGTCCACAAACAGGAATGTGCCCTTCCACCATAGCAAAATGCGATGACTTCATAGGAAAAGAGATCCGCACACAGGACAATGCATTTCAGCAACAGAATGTAGGGTTCTAAAAGAAAAGCGACACTCTATCATATAATATGTGTGCCTACACCAGAGGGGACATTTCCCCGACAGGAAGGAGGGTTCACCACGGGAAGTTTTGTTTCCACACAGGAAGTTGAGTTTCCATCAGTGGAAATAGTCCTGCACACAAAAACGTGCATGTCTCACAATGAATGAAGTGTCCACACAGGAAGGGCCATTACCTCCAGAGGAAGAATAGCTCCCTCTGAGGAAGTACTGTTTTCCGAAATGAAGGAGCAATTCATTCACAGCATAATTGGTCCGCATACAGGAAAGTGCGATTCCCCTACAAGGAGAAGGTTTCCTCACAGGAAGTTTGTTTCCCACACAGGAAGAGGCGTTCTCCCACAGGAAGTTTCCATTCCCTCACAGGAAGTTGCGATTCCCTCACAGGAAGATAGGTCAAGAAACAGGAAAGTGCATTTTACCCACAAGAAGCTGAGACGCCCTCACAGGAAGAGTCATCCGCTCAGAGGAACGTGCATTTCCACAAAAGGAAGAAGGGGTTCTAAAAAAAAAAGGCACTCCCCCATAGAAAAATGTGTTCCTACACGGGAAGGGACACATCCCCCCAGGAAGGAGTGTTTCTCTGTGGTCGTTTTATTTCCAAAAGGAAGTTGATTTTTCATAAATGGAAGATAGGTCTGCACACAGAAACGAGCACGTCCCATGAAGAATGACCTGTCTACACACGAGGGACATTTCCTAGAGGTGAAGAATGTTTCCCTAGAGGAAGTTTGTTTCCCCACATGAATGTGTGATTCATTCGCAGCATAATAGGTCCGCATACAGGAGAGTGCATTTCCCCCAAAAGAATAAGGTTTCTTCAAAGGAAGATTGTTTCGCCTATAGGTATAAGTGTTCTACAACAGGAAGTGTCGATTCGCCCACAGGAAGTTGGGTTTCAATCAGTTGAAATAGTTCTACACACAGGATCCTGCATGTCCCCCAAAGAATGAAGTGTGTACACACCGGAATTGATATTACATCCAGAGGAAGAATAGTTCCCCCAGTGGAAGTATTTTTTCCCCACATGAAATAACTTTTCTTCACAGTATAATAAGTCCGCATTTTCGGAATGTGCATTTCCTACATAGCAGGAAGCATGTCTCAAAGGAAGGTATTTTCCCCGCAGGAAGAGGTGCTCTCCCAACGGAAGCTTTGATTCTCGCACAAAAAGATGCCATTTCTTCACAAGAAGAGAGATCTGCACACAGGAAATTGCATTTCCCATAAAGGAGGAAGGTTTCCTACAATGGAAGGATAACTCCCCAATAGGAAAATCGGTTCCCATTCCGATGGGACATTTCCCAACAGGAAGGAGGGTTCACAATTAGTATGTTTGGTTTCCACTCGGGATGTTGTGTTTCCATTACAGGTCGAAAGCTCTGCACACAGGAATGTGCATTTCCCCCACAGTAAGTTGGCTTCCAAAAGCAGAAGGAAAATTTCACCCAAAGGACAAAGGCTTTCCCACCGTAAGTTTAGTATCCCCACAGGAAGATGGATTCCAACACAGGAAGTTCAGTTTGGACAATGAAAAGTGCATTTCACACACGGGAAGAAGGGTTTCCTTGCAACAAGTGAATTTCCCCCACAGGAATAGTTCCTTTCCGACAAGTAGTATCATTTCCACCACAGCAATATGCACCTCCCTCACATGAAAATAGTTTCACACAAAAGATAATGCAGTTCCACACTAGAAATAGGATTCTCACAAAGAAGTTGCAATACCCCCAAAGGAAGGTGGGATTCGCTCAAAGGAAGATAGATATGCACACAGGAAAGTGCATGTCCCACAAAGTGTGAAGTGTTCACACACAGAAAGGGACATTTCCTCCAGAGAAAGAATGGATTCCTCAGAGGAAGTATTGTTTCCCCAAGTGAAGGAGCAATTCATTCAGAGCACAATCGGTACGCATACAGGAAATTGCAGTTCCCCTACAGGAAGAAGGTTTCCTCACAGGAAGTTCGTTTCCCCCACAGGAAGAGGCGTTCTCCCACAGGACGTTTCCATTCCCCCACAGGAAGGTGCGAGTCCCTCACAGGAAGATAGGTCAAGAAACAGGAAAGTGCATTTCCCCCCAGGAAGCTGAAACGCCCTCACAGGAAGAGTCATCCACACATAGGAAAATGCATTTCCATAAAAGGAAGAAGGGACTCTAAAACAAAAGGCAGACTCCCCGATAGGAAAATGGGTTCCTACACCGGTAGGGACATTTCCCCCACAGGAAGGAGTGTTCACCATCCTTTAGTTTTGTTTCCACCAGGAAGTTGTGTTTCCATCAATGGAAGAAAGTTCTGCACGCAGGAAAGTGCATGTACCACAAATAATGAAGTGTCCACACAGGAAGGAACATTTCCTCGAGAGGAAGTATTTTTCCCCTAGATTAAGTATTGTTTCCCTACGTGAATGTGCGAATCGTTCTCAGAATATTAGGTCCGCATACTGAAAAGTGGATTTCCCCCACAAGATGAAGGTTTCCTCAAAGGAAGTTTATTTCCCCTATAGGTAGAGCCGTTCCCCAGAAGGAAGTTATGATCCCCACACAGCAAGGTGCGATTCCCTCACAGGAAGACTGGTCCACAAACAGGAATGTGCCCTTCCACCATAGCAAAATGCGATGACTTCATAGGAAAAGAGATCCGCACACAGGACAATGCATTTCAGCAACAGAATGTAGGGTTCTAAAAGAAAAGCGACACTCTATCATATAATATGTGTGCCTACACCAGAGGGGACATTTCCCCGACAGGAAGGAGGGGTCACCACGGGAAGTTTTGTTTCCACACAGGAAGTTGAGTTTCCATCAGTGGAAATAGTCCTGCACACAAATACGTGCATGTCTCACAATGAATGAAGTGTCCACAGAGGAAGGGCCATTACCACCAGAGGAAGAATAGTTCCCTCTGAGGATGTACTGTTTTCCGAAATGAAGGAGCAATTCATTCACAGCATAATTGGTCCGCATACAGGAAAGTGCGATTCCCCTACAAGAAGAAGGTTTCCTCACAGGAAGTTTGTTTCCCATACAGGAAGAGGCATTCTCCCACAGGAAGTTTCCATTCCCTCACAGGAAGTTGCGATTCCCTCACAGGAAGATAGTTCAAGAAACAGGAAAGTGCATTTCCCCCACAGGAAGCTGAGACGCCCTAACAGGAAGAGTGATCCGCACATAGGAAAGTGCATTTCCACAAAAGGAAGAAGGGACTCTAAAACAAAAGGCAGACTCCCCCATAGGAAAAGGGGTTCCTACACCGGAAGGGACATTTTGACCACAGGATGGAGTGTTCACTGTCCTTTTGTTTTGTTTCCACCAGGATATTGCGTTTCCATCTATGGAAGATTGTTCTGCACACAGGAAAGTGCATGGACCACAAATTATGAAGTGTCCACACAGGAAGGAACATTTCCTGGAGAGGAAGTATTTTTCCCCTAGAGTAAGTATTGTTTCCCCACGTGAATGTGCGATTCCGTCTCAGAATATTAGGTCCGCATACTGAAAAGTGCATTTCCCCCACAAGATGAAGCTTTCCTCAAAGGATGTTTGTTTCCCCTTTAGGTAGAGGCGTTCTCCAACAGGAAGTTATGATCCCCCCACAGCAAGGTGCGATTCCCTCACAGGAAGACTGGTCCACAAACAGGAAAGTGCCTTTCCGCCACAGCAAAATTCGATGACTTCATAGGAAAAGAGATCCGCACACAGGACAATGCATTTCAGCAACAGAATGTAGGGTTCTAAAAGAAAAGCGACACTCTATCATATAATATGTGTTCCTACACGAGAGGGGACATTTCTTCCACAGGCAGGATGGTTCACCACGGGAAGTTTTGTTTCCACACAGGAAGTTGTTTCCAACAGTGGACATAGTCCTGCACACAAAAACGTGCATGTATCACAATGAATGAAGTGTCCACACAGGAGGGGACATTACCTCGATAGGAAGAATAGCTCCCTCAGAGGAAGTATTGTTCTCCAAAATGAAGGAGCAATTCATTCACAGCATAATTGGTCCCCATACAGGAAAGTGCGATTCCCCTACAAGAAGAAGGTTTCCTCACAGGAAGTTTTTTTCCCCCAAAGAAAGAGGCATTCTCCCACAGGGAGTTTCGACTACCTCACAGGAAGTTGTGATTCCCTCACAGAAAGATAGGTCAAGAAACCGGAAAGTGCATTTCCCCTCAGGAAGATGAGCCGCCCTGACAGGAAGAATCTTCCGCACATAGGAAAGTGCATTTCCACAAAAGGAAGAAGGGATTCTAAAACAAAAAAGACACTCCCCCATAGGAACATGTGTTCCTACACCGGAATGGACACTTCCCCCACAGGAAGGAGAGTTTCTGTGTGGTAGTTTTATTTCCAAAAGGAAGTCGATTTTTCATAAAGGGAAGATAGGTCAGCACACAGGAACAAGCACGTCCCACAAAGAATAACCTGTCTACACACGGAGGGATATTTCCTAGAGGGGAAGAATAGTTCCCTAGAGGAAGTATGTTTCCCCACATGAATGTCTGATTCATTCGCAGCATAATAGGTCCGCATACAGGAGAGTGCATTTCCCCCCAAAAAATAAGGTTTCTTCAAAGGATGATTGTTTGCCCTATAGGTATAGGCGTTCTCCAACAGGAAATTTTGATTCCCCCATAGGAATTTGCGTTTCCCCCACAGGAAGAGAGGTCCACATCAGGATAATGCATTTCCCCCATAGAAAAAAGGGAAGCTTTCACAGGAAATGAGATCCGCACAAAGATCAGTGCAATTCCCCAACAGGAAGTAGGGTCCCAAAAACAAAAGGGACACTCCCCCATAAGAAATTGGGTTCCTACATTACAAGGGACTTTTCCACCACAGGAAGGAGGATTAAACATCGCGAAGTTTTCTTTCTAAAGGAAGTTGGCTTTCCATCAGTGGAAATAGTTCTGCACAAAGGATCCTGCATGTCCCCCAAAGAATGACGTGTGTACATACCCGAAGTGATATTACCTCCAGAGGAAGAAGAGTTTCCCCAGTGGAAGTATTTTTTACCCACATAAAGGAACTATTCTTCAGAGCATAATAAGTCCGCATTTTCGGAAAGTGCATTTCCTACATAGCAGGAAGCATGTCTCAAAGGAAGGTAGTTTCCCCGCAGGAAGAGGTTCCTCCAAATAGAAGCTTCGATTCTTGCACAAAAAGGGGCCATTTCTTCACAGGAAGAGAGATCTGCACACAGGAAATTGCATTTCCCCTAAAGGAGGAAGGTTTCCTACAATGGAAGGAAAACTCCCCAGTAGGAAAATCGGTTGCCATTCCGGATGGGACATTTCCGAACAGGAAGGAGGGTTCACAAAACGGGAGTTTGTTTTCCACATGGAATGTTGCGTTTCCATTACAGGTCGAAAGCTCTGCACACAGGAATGTGCATTTCCCCCACAGTAAGTTGGCTGCGCAAAGTAGAAGGAAATTTCACCCAAAGGACAAAAGCTTCCACACCGTAAGTTTGGTATCTCCTCAGGAAGATGGATTCCATCACTGGAAGTTCGGTTTGGACAATGAAAAGTGCATTTCACACACGGGAAGAAGGGTTTCCTTGCAACAAGTGAATTTCCCCCACAGGAATAGTTCTTCTCCCAACGGAAGTTTCATTTCCACCACACCAGTATGCACCTCCCTCACATGAAAATAGTTTCACACAAAAGATAATGCAGTTCCCACACTAGAAATAGGATTCTCACAAAGAATTTGCAATACCCCCAAAGGAAGGTGGGATTCGCTCAAAGGAAGATAGATATGCACACAGGAAAGTGCAGGTCCCACAAAGTGTGAAGTGTTCACACACAGAAAGGGACATTTCCCCCAGAGGAAGAATGGATCCCTCAGAGGAAGTATTGTTTCCCCAAGTGAGGAGCCATTCATTCAGACCCTAATCGGTAAGCGTACTGGATATTGCAGTTCCCCTACAGGAAGAAGGTTTCCTCACAGGGTGTGCGTTTCCCCAACAGGAATAGGTGTTCTCTAACAGGAAGTTTCCATTCCCCCACAGGAAGGTGCGAGTCCCTCACTGCAAGATAGGTCCACAAACAGGAAAGTGCATTTCCCACACTGGAAGCTGAAAGGCCCTCACAGGAAGAGTCATCCACACACAGTAAAGTGCATTTCCCCCACATGAAGAAGGTTTCCTCAAAGGAAGTTTGTTTCCCCTATAGGTAGAGGCGTTCTCCAACAGGAAGTTATGATTCCCCCATAGCAAGGTGCGATTCCCTCACAGGAGGACAGGTCCACAACAGGTAAGTGCATTTCCCCCACAGAAAAATGGGACGCTTTCTCAGAAAAAGAGATCCGCACACAGGAACATGCATTTCAGCAACAGAATGTAGGGTTCCTAAAACAATATGGACACTCTTTCATATAATATGTGTTCCTACACCCAGTGGACATTTCCCCCACAGGAAGGAGTGTTCACCATGGGAAACGGATAGAGATGGAAACATCAATATTTGCCGGGAGCCGGTCCATCCTGCTGTTTCAAGGGACCTGGCATATATGGCATACTGTTCTTAATATGTTTGCTCACCTTTTTGGCACTATGTGCTTTAACCAAGGTCACCTCTTTGAGAAAGGTTGTTTCCCCAGGTAGGGATTTTCCCCTGAAGTTAGGGAGGGAATAAACCCCCTTAACTAAGTGCCAGGTGGGTAATTAGTCACTTTAACTACGAACAATCATGCTTAAGCTACATAATCTTTACTCCCTGGAATGGAGATAAGAAACGCCCTAACCTTTGGAATAGAGATTGATAGGATTGGAATCAACTGCTATAAATACAGATGTAACAAGACAACAAGAGACAGAACTTAGAAGACAGAACCAAAAGACACAGAACCTAGACACAGAACCTACACAGAACCTAGGGACAGAAGAACTTAGCTGGAGAGAACATGTCAAATGATCCTGGACAGAAACTGGCCAAAGAACCTAGAGACAGAACCTAGTGAGAGAACATGGCAAAAGATCCTGGAGACAAACTGGCCACAGAACCTAGATACAGAACCTACACAGAACCTAGACACAGAACCTACACAGAACCTAGAGACAGAAGAACTTCGCTGGAGAGAACATGTCAAATGATCCTGGACTGAACCTGAGTACAGAAATTGGCAAGGAATACTTGCACCTTCCTATTTCTAGTCACCTGACTAGAACCTGGTGACTGAACCTGGCTGGAGATCCTAGCAAGAGAACATGAACACAGAACCTGGCTGGATATCCTAACCAAAACTTCGCTGGAGATCCTGAACAGAACTTGGCTGGAGATCCTGGCTAGAGATCCTGGCTAGGCTGCTGATCAACTGAACGCTGTCTCTGTGTCATTCCTTCTTCGCTGACTCCGTCCACAACTTTGGGGACCCCTGGACCTGCTGGGGTTGGACCCCAGCATCTGGCGCCAGAACAGGGACCCCTAGGTAAGCCCCACTCTCGGGATGGATAGGACTCTACCGTAGGAAGAGGGTGAATAGTCTTCGCCGACTCCATCCACACCTTTGGGAAACCCTGGAACAGGATTCCCCTAGGTAAGACCCCACCCCCCATTGAGAACCCCCACATTCAGGACTGATAGGACTCCACCAGGGTACTGCAGACCCCCCTATAGAGGTTAAGTAGGGTAAGAAGGTGGATAGTACAGAACTTAGATTGAGAAGTTGTGCCATACTGAGTCCAAAGAAAGAAGACTCTGTATTGATTCTTAGATTGAGAAGATGTGCCATACTGAGACCAAAGAAAGAAGACTCTGTATTGATTCTTAGATTGAGAAGATGTGCCATACTGAGTCCAAAGAAAGAAGACTCT
The DNA here is from genome assembly GCF_964212035.1 of Myotis nattereri. NCBI lineage: Eukaryota > Metazoa > Chordata > Mammalia > Chiroptera > Vespertilionidae > Myotis > Myotis nattereri. Next base: position 43,221,190 of record NC_138094.1, on the reverse strand, counting down.
GTATAGATCTTTAGATTAGGAAGATGTGCAATACTGAGTCTAAAGAAATAAGACTCTGTATTGATCTTTTAACACATATGCTTGCTAGCAGAGGAATTAAGGTTACTCCCAGTAAGACAGAACGTTTTATACAAGAAGTATGTCCATGCTTTTCTGAGGAAGGAAAGGTAAATGGAAAGGCATGGGAGGAGGTAGGCCCAAGGAGCCTTATCCTTAACCCCACTGCAGTCTTTCCACCGCAGGAAAGTGCAGGATTGGCAAGCTCTCCCTGGGGTGATAGATCAGGACTCAGGTAATAGCGGAAAGCGCCGATCCTACTCTTAAAATGGATACAAGAGAGCATTTGGGGTTTTTCTTTTTAATGCCTGCTTTTAAAAAATAAAAAAGGGGGAATATGCCGGGAACCGGTCCATCCTTGCTGTTTCAAGGGACCTGGCATATATGGCATATTGTTCTTAATATGTTTGCTCACCTTTTTGGCACTATGTGCTTTAACCAAGGTCACCTCTTTGAGAAAGGTTGTTTCCCCAGGTAGGGATTTTCCCCTGAAGTTAGGGAGGGAATAAACCCCCTTAACTAAGTGCCAGGTGGGTAATTAGTCACTTTAACTACGAACAATCATGCTTAAGCTACATAATCTTTACTCCCTGGAATGGAGATAAGAAACGCCCTAACCTTTGGAATAGAGATTGATAGGATTGGAATCAACTGCTATAAATACAGATGTAACAAGACAACAAGAGACAGAACTTAGAAGACAGAACCAAAAGACACAGAACCTAGACACAGAACCTACACAGAACCTAGGGACAGAAGAACTTAGCTGGAGAGAACATGTCAAATGATCCTGGACAGAAACTGGCCAAAGAACCTAGAGACAGAACCTAGTGAGAGAACATGGCAAAAGATCCTGGAGACAAACTGGCCACAGAACCTAGATACAGAACCTACACAGAACCTAGACACAGAACCTACACAGAACCTAGAGACAGAAGAACTTCGCTGGAGAGAACATGTCAAATGATCCTGGACTGAACCTGAGTACAGAAATTGGCAAGGAATACTTGCACCTTCCTATTTCTAGTCACCTGACTAGAACCTGGTGACTGAACCTGGCTGGAGATCCTAGCAAGAGAACATGAACACAGAACCTGGCTGGATATCCTAACCAAAACTTCGCTGGAGATCCTGAACAGAACTTGGCTGGAGATCCTGGCTAGAGATCCTGGCTAGGCTGCTGATCAACTGAACGCTGTCTCTGTGTCATTCCTTCTTCGCTGACTCCGTCCACAACTTTGGGGACCCCTGGACCTGCTGGGGTTGGACCCCAGCATCTGGCGCCAGAACAGGGACCCCTAGGTAAGCCCCACTCTCGGGATGGATAGGACTCTACCGTAGGAAGAGGGTGAATAGTCTTCGCCGACTCCATCCACACCTTTGGGAAACCCTGGAACAGGATTCCCCTAGGTAAGACCCCACCCCCCATTGAGAACCCCCACATTCAGGACTGATAGGACTCCACCAGGGTACTGCAGACCCCCCTATAGAGGTTAAGTAGGGTAAGAAGGTGGATAGTACAGAACTTAGATTGAGAAGTTGTGCCATACTGAGTCCAAAGAAAGAAGACTCTGTATTGATTCTTAGATTGAGAAGATGTGCCATACTGAGACCAAAGAAAGAAGACTCTGTATTGATTCTTAGATTGAGAAGATGTGCCATACTGAGTCCAAAGAAAGAAGACTCTGTATAGATCTTTAGATTAGGAAGATGTGCAATACTGAGTCTAAAGAAATAAGACTCTGTATTGATCTTTTAACACATATGCTTGCTAGCAGAGGAATTAAGGTTACTCCCAGTAAGACAGAACGTTTTATACAAGAAGTATGTCCATGCTTTTCTGAGGAAGGAAAGGTAAATGGAAAGGCATGGGAGGAGGTAGGCCCAAGGAGCCTTATCCTTAACCCCACTGCAGTCTTTCCACCGCAGGAAAGTGCAGGATTGGCAAGCTCTCCCTGGGGTGATAGATCAGGACTCAGGTAATAGCGGAAAGCGCCGATCCTACTCTTAAAATGGATACAAGAGAGCATTTGGGGTTTTTCTTTTTAATGCCTGCTTTTAAAAAATAAAAAAGGGGGAATATGCCGGGAGCCGGTCCATCCTTGCTGTTTCAAGGGACCTGGCATATATGGCATATTGTTCTTAATATGTTTGCTCACCTTTTTGGCACTATGTGCTTTAACCAAGGTCACCTCTTTGAGAAAGGTTGTTTCCCCAGGTAGGGATTTTCCCCTGAAGTTAGGGAGGGAATAAACCCCCTTAACTAAGTGCCAGGTGGGTAATTAGTCACTTTAACTACGAACAATCATGCTTAAGCTACATAATCTTTACTCCCTGGAATGGAGATAAGAAACGCCCTAACCTTTGGAATAGAGATTGATAGGATTGGAATCAACTGCTATAAATACAGATGTAACAAGACAACAAGAGACAGAACTTAGAAGACAGAACCAAAAGACACAGAACCTAGACACAGAACCTACACAGAACCTAGGGACAGAAGAACTTAGCTGGAGAGAACATGTCAAATGATCCTGGACAGAAACTGGCCAAAGAACCTAGAGACAGAACCTAGTGAGAGAACATGGCAAAAGATCCTGGAGACAAACTGGCCACAGAACCTAGATACAGAACCTACACAGAACCTAGACACAGAACCTACACAGAACCTAGAGACAGAAGAACTTCGCTGGAGAGAACATGTCAAATGATCCTGGACTGAACCTGAGTACAGAAATTGGCAAGGAATACTTGCACCTTCCTATTTCTAGTCACCTGACTAGAACCTGGTGACTGAACCTGGCTGGAGATCCTAGCAAGAGAACATGAACACAGAACCTGGCTGGATATCCTAACCAAAACTTCGCTGGAGATCCTGAACAGAACTTGGCTGGAGATCCTGGCTAGAGATCCTGGCTAGGCTGCTGATCAACTGAACGCTGTCTCTGTGTCATTCCTTCTTTGCTGACTCCGTCCACAACTTTGGGGACCCCTGGACCTGCTGGGGTTGGACCCCAGCATCTGGCGCCAGAACAGGGACCCCTAGGTAAGCCCCACTCTCGGGATGGATAGGACTCTACCGTAGGAAGAGGGTGAATAGTCTGCGCCGACTCCATCCACACCTTTGGGAAACCCTGGAACAGGATTCCCCTAGGTAAGACCCCACCCCCCATTGAGAACCCCCACATTCAGGACTGATAGGACTCCACCAGGGTACTGCAGACCCCCCTATAGAGGTTAAGTAGGGTAAGAAGGTGGATAGTACAGAACTTAGATTGAGAAGTTGTGCCATACTGAGTCCAAAGAAAGAAGACTCTGTATTGATTCTTAGATTGAGAAGATGTGCCATACTGAGACCAAAGAAAGAAGACTCTGTATTGATTCTTAGATTGAGAAGATGTGCCATACTGAGTCCAAAGAAAGAAGACTCTGTATAGATCTTTAGATTAGGAAGATGTGCAATACTGAGTCTAAAGAAATAAGACTCTGTATTGATCTTTTAACACATATGCTTGCTAGCAGAGGAATTAAGGTTACTCCCAGTAAGACAGAACGTTTTATACAAGAAGTATGTCCATGCTTTTCTGAGGAAGGAAAGGTAAATGGAAAGGCATGGGAGGAGGTAGGCCCAAGGAGCCTTATCCTTAACCCCACTGCAGTCTTTCCACCGCAGGAAAGTGCAGGATTGGCAAGCTCTCCCTGGGGTGATAGATCAGGACTCAGGTAATAGCGGAAAGCGCCGATCCTACTCTTAAAATGGATACAAGAGAGCATTTGGGGTTTTTCTTTTTAATGCCTGCTTTTAAAAAATAAAAAAGGGGGAATATGCCGGGAGCCGGTCCATCCTTGCTGTTTCAAGGGACCTGGCATATATGGCATATTGTTCTTAATATGTTTGCTCACCTTTTTGGCACTATGTGCTTTAACCAAGGTCACCTCTTTGAGAAAGGTTGTTTCCCCAGGTAGGGATTTTCCCCTGAAGTTAGGGAGGGAATAAACCCCCTTAACTAAGTGCCAGGTGGGTAATTAGTCACTTTAACTACGAACAATCATGCTTAAGCTACATAATCTTTACTCCCTGGAATGGAGATAAGAAACGCCCTAACCTTTGGAATAGAGATTGATAGGATTGGAATCAACTGCTATAAATACAGATGTAACAAGACAACAAGAGACAGAACTTAGAAGACAGAACCAAAAGACACAGAACCTAGACACAGAACCTACACAGAACCTAGGGACAGAAGAACTTACCTGGAGAGAACATGTCAAATGATCCTGGACAGAAACTGGCCAAAGAACCTAGAGACAGAACCTAGTGAGAGAACATGGCAAAAGATCCTGGAGACAAACTGGCCACAGAACCTAGATACAGAACCTACACAGAACCTAGACACAGAACCTACACAGAACCTAGAGACAGAAGAACTTCGCTGGAGAGAATATGGCAAAAGATCCTGGACTGAACCTGAGTACAGAAATTGGCAAGGAATACTCGCACCTTCCTATTTCTAGTCACCTGACTAGAACCTGGTGACTGAACCTGGCTGGAGATCCTAGCAAGAGAACATGAACACAGAACCTGGCTGGATATCCTAACCAAAACTTCGCTGGAGATCCTGAACAGAACTTGGCTGGAGATCCTGGCTAGAGATCCTGGCTAGGCTGCTGATCAACTGAACGCTGTCTCTGTGTCATTCCTTCTTCGCTGACTCCGTCCACAACTTTGGGGACCCCTGGACCTGCTGGGGTTGGACCCCAGCATCTGGCGCCAGAACAGGGACCCCTAGGTAAGCCCCACTCTCGGGATGGATAGGACTCTACCGTAGGAAGAGGGTGAATAGTCTTCGCCGACTCCATCCACACCTTTGGGAAACCCTGGAACAGGATTCCCCTAGGTAAGACCCCACCCCCCATTGAGAACCCCCACATTCAGGACTGATAGGACTCCACCAGGGTACTGCAGACCCCCCTATAGAGGTTAAGTAGGGTAAGAAGGTGGATAGTACAGAACTTAGATTGAGAAGTTGTGCCATACTGAGTCCAAAGAAAGAAGACTCTGTATTGATTCTTAGATTGAGAAGATGTGCCATACTGAGACCAAAGAAAGAAGACTCTGTATTGATTCTTAGATTGAGAAGATGTGCCATACTGAGTCCAAAGAAAGAAGACTCTGTATAGATCTTTAGATTAGGAAGATGTGCAATACTGAGTCTAAAGAAATAAGACTCTGTATTGATCTTTTAACACATATGCTTGCTAGCAGAGGAATTAAGGTTACTCCCAGTAAGACAGAACGTTTTATACAAGAAGTATGTCCATGCTTTTCTGAGGAAGGAAAGGTAAATGGAAAGGCATGGGAGGAGGTAGGCCCAAGGAGCCTTATCCTTAACCCCACTGCAGTCTTTCCACCGCAGGAAAGTGCAGGATTGGCAAGCTCTCCCTGGGGTGATAGATCAGGACTCAGGTAATAGCGGAAAGCGCCGATCCTACTCTTAAAATGGATACAAGAGAGCATTTGGGGTTTTTCTTTTTAATGCCTGCTTTTAAAAAATAAAAAAGGGGGAATATGCCGGGAGCCGGTCCATCCTTGCTGTTTCAAGGGACCTGGCATATATGGCATATTGTTCTTAATATGTTTGCTCACCTTTTTGGCACTATGTGCTTTAACCAAGGTCACCTCTTTGAGAAAGGTTGTTTCCCCACGTAGGGATTTTCCCCTGAAGTTAGGGAGGGAATAAACCCCCTTAACTAAGTGCCAGGTGGGTAATTAGTCACTTTAACTACGAACAATCATGCTTAAGCTACATAATCTTTACTCCCTGGAATGGAGATAAGAAACGCCCTAACCTTTGGAATAGAGATTGATAGGATTGGAATCAACTGCTATAAATACAGATGTAACAAGACAACAAGAGACAGAACTTAGAAGACAGAACCAAAAGACACAGAACCTAGACACAGAACCTACACAGAACCTAGGGACAGAAGAACTTAGCTGGAGAGAACATGTCAAATGATCCTGGACAGAAACTGGCCAAAGAACCTAGAGACAGAACCTAGTGAGAGAACATGGCAAAAGATCCTGGAGACAAACTGGCCACAGAACCTAGATACAGAACCTACACAGAACCTAGACACAGAACCTACACAGAACCTAGAGACAGAAGAACTTCGCTGGAGAGAATATGGCAAAAGATCCTGGACTGAACCTGAGTACAGAAATTGGCAAGGAATACTCGCACCTTCCTATTTCTAGTCACCTGACTAGAACCTGGTGACTGAACCTGGCTGGAGATCCTAGCAAGAGAACATGAACACAGAACCTGGCCGGATATCCTAACCAAAACTTCTCTGGAGATCCTGAACAGAACTTGGCTGGAGATCCTGGCTAGAGATCCTGGCTAGGCTGCTGATCAACTGAACGCTGTCTCTGTGTCATTCCTTCTTCGCTGACTCCGTCCACAACTTTGGGGACCCCTGGACCTGCTGGGGTTGGACCCCAGCATCTGGCGCCAGAACAGGGACCCCTAGGTAAGCCCCACTCTCGGGATGGATAGGACTCTACCGTAGGAAGAGGGTGAATAGTCTTCGCCGACTCCATACACACCTTTGGGAAACCCTGGAACAGGATTCCCCTAGGTAAGACCCCACCCCCCATTGAGAACCCCCACATTCAGGACTGATAGGACTCCACCAGGGTACTGCAGACCCCCCTATAGAGGTTAAGTAGGGTAAGAAGGTGGATAGTACAGAACTTAGATTGAGAAGTTGTGCCATACTGAGTCCAAAGAAAGAAGACTCTGTATTGATTCTTAGATTGAGAAGATGTGCCATACTGAGACCAAAGAAAGAAGACTCTGTATTGATTCTTAGATTGAGAAGATGTGCCATACTGAGTCCAAAGAAAGAAGACTCTGTATAGATCTTTAGATTAGGAAGATGTGCAATACTGAGTCTAAAGAAATAAGACTCTGTATTGATCTTTTAACACATATGCTTGCTAGCAGAGGAATTAAGGTTACTCCCAGTAAGACAGAACGTTTTATACAAGAAGTATGTCCATGCTTTTCTGAGGAAGGAAAGGTAAATGGAAAGGCATGGGAGGAGGTAGGCCCAAGGAGCCTTATCCTTAACCCCACTGCAGTCTTTCCACCGCAGGAAAGTGCAGGATTGGCAAGCTCTCCCTGGGGTGATAGATCAGGACTCAGGTAATAGCGGAAAGCGCCGATCCTACTCTTAAAATGGATACAAGAGAGCATTTGGGGTTTTTCTTTTTAATGCCTGCTTTTAAAAAATAAAAAAGGGGGAATATGCCGGGAGCCGGTCCATCCTTGCTGTTTCAAGGGACCTGGCATATATGGCATATTGTTCTTAATATGTTTGCTCACCTTTTTGGCACTATGTGCTTTAACCAAGGTCACCTCTTTGAGAAAGGTTGTTTCCCCAGGTAGGGATTTTCCCCTGAAGTTAGGGAGGGAATAAACCCCCTTAACTAAGTGCCAGGTGGGTAATTAGTCACTTTAACTACGAACAATCATGCTTAAGCTACATAATCTTTACTCCCTGGAATGGAGATAAGAAACGCCCTAACCTTTGGAATAGAGATTGATAGGATTGGAATCAACTGCTATAAATACAGATGTAACAAGACAACAAGAGACAGAACTTAGAAGACAGAACCAAAAGACACAGAACCTAGACACAGAACCTACACAGAACCTAGGGACAGAAGAACTTAGCTGGAGAGAACATGTCAAATGATCCTGGACAGAAACTGGCCAAAGAACCTAGAGACAGAACCTAGTGAGAGAACATGGCAAAAGATCCTGGAGACAAACTGGCCACAGAACCTAGATACAGAACCTACACAGAACCTAGACACAGAACCTACACAGAACCTAGAGACAGAAGAACTTCGCTGGAGAGAACATGTCAAATGATCCTGGACTGAACCTGAGTACAGAAATTGGCAAGGAATACTTGCACCTTCCTATTTCTAGTCACCTGACTAGAACCTGGTGACTGAACCTGGCTGGAGATCCTAGCAAGAGAACATGAACACAGAACCTGGCTGGATATCCTAACCAAAACTTCGCTGGAGATCCTGAACAGAACTTGGCTGGAGATCCTGGCTAGAGATCCTGGCTAGGCTGCTGATCAACTGAACGCTGTCTCTGTGTCATTCCTTCTTCGCTGACTCCGTCCACAACTTTGGGGACCCCTGTACCTGCTGGGGTTGGACCCCAGCATCTGGCGCCAGAACAGGGACCCCTAGGTAAGCCCCACTCTCGGGATGGATAGGACTCTACCGTAGGAAGAGGGTGAATAGTCTTCGCCGACTCCATCCACACCTTTGGGAAACCCTGGAACAGGATTCCCCTAGGTAAGACCCCACCCCCCATTGAGAACCCCCACATTCAGGACTGATAGGACTCCACCAGGGTACTGCAGACCCCCCTATAGAGGTTAAGTAGGGTAAGAAGGTGGATAGTACAGAACTTAGATTGAGAAGTTGTCCCATACTGAGTCCAAAGAAAGAAGACTCTGTATTGATTCTTAGATTGAGAAGATGTGCCATACTGAGACCAAAGAAAGAAGACTCTGTATTGATTCTTAGATTGAGAAGATGTGCCATACTGAGTCCAAAGAAAGAAGACTCTGTATAGATCTTTAGATTAGGAAGATGTGCAATACTGAGTCTAAAGAAATAAGACTCTGTATTGATCTTTTAACACATATGCTTGCTAGCAGAGGAATTAAGGTTACTCCCAGTAAGACAGAACGTTTTATACAAGAAGTATGTCCATGCTTTTCTGAGGAAGGAAAGGTAAATGGAAAGGCATGGGAGGAGGTAGGCCCACGGAGCCTTATCCTTAACCCCACTGCAGTCTTTCCACCGCAGGAAAGTGCAGGATTGGCAAGCTCTCCCTGGGGTGATAGATCAGGACTCAGGTAATAGCGGAAAGCGCCGATCCTACTCTTAAAATGGATACAAGAGAGCATTTGGGGTTTTTCTTTTTAATGCCTGCTTTTAAAAAATAAAAAAGGGGGAATATGCCGGGAGCCGGTCCATCCTTGCTGTTTCAAGGGACCTGGCATATATGGCATATTGTTCTTAATATGTTTGCTCACCTTTTTGGCACTATGTGCTTTAACCAAGGTCACCTCTTTGAGAAAGGTTGTTTCCCCACGTAGGGATTTTCCCCTGAAGTTAGGGAGGGAATAAACCCCCTTAACTAAGTGCCAGGTGGGTAATTAGTCACTTTAACTACGAACAATCATGCTTAAGCTACATAATCTTTACTCCCTGGAATGGAGATAAGAAACGCCCTAACCTTTGGAATAGAGATTGATAGGATTGGAATCAACTGCTATAAATACAGATGTAACAAGACAACAAGAGACAGAACTTAGAAGACAGAACCAAAAGACACAGAACCTAGACACAGAACCTACACAGAACCTAGGGACAGAAGAACTTAGCTGGAGAGAACATGTCAAATGATCCTGGACAGAAACTGGCCAAAGAACCTAGAGACAGAACCTAGTGAGAGAACATGGCAAAAGATCCTGGAGACAAACTGGCCACAGAACCTAGATACAGAACCTACACAGAACCTAGACACAGAACCTACACAGAACCTAGAGACAGAAGAACTTCGCTGGAGAGAATATGGCAAAAGATCCTGGACTGAACCTGAGTACAGAAATTGGCAAGGAATACTCGCACCTTCCTATTTCTAGTCACCTGACTAGAACCTGGTGACTGAACCTGGCTGGAGAACCTGGACAGAACCTGGCTGGAGAACCTAGTGAGGTAACATGGCTACAGAACCTTGCCGGAGAACCCGGAGAACCTAGCAAGAGAACATGGACACAGAACCTGGCTGGAGATCCTAACCAGAACCTCGCTGGAGATCCTGAGCAGAACCTCTCTGGAGATCCAGACCAGAACTTGGCTGGAGATCCTGGCTAGGCTGCTGATCAACTGAACACTGTCTCCGTGTCCTTCCTTCTTCGCCGACTCTGTCGACGCTTTTGGGAACCCCTGGACCTGCTGGGGTTGGACCCCGGCAAATGATGAGAGAGAATCATGGATCAGCCGCCTCCTGTATCACCCCCTCCCCACTGGGGATCCAGCCTGCAACGAGGGCATGTGCCCTGACCGGGAATCAAACCAGGGACCCTTCAATACACAGGTTGACACTCTCCCCACTGAGGAACACTGGCCAGGGCCACAGTGGTTTTTTCTTAGAAATATGCATTTCTACTATTTCAGAAAAGAAGAAAGATCAATGATGAGTGATCATCCTAGATTGGCTGCCTTCTGCCAGAAGAAAGAGTGGCATGTGTTTTCATCTGCTCAGCAGAAGGAATAGGCCCTGGCCAGTGTTGTTCACTGGTTAGACCTTCGGATGCCCAGGGAAGGGTCGCTGGTGGGATTCCAGGTCCAGAGCACATACCTGGGATGCAGGCTTCATTGCCTGCCCCGGTCTGGGCTCCTGTGGGAGCCAAATATCCATGTGTCTCTTGCATATTCATGTTTGCTTTTTTGTTTCTTCTCTATCCCCACCCTCCCTCCCTCCCTCTGTCTGTAAAAAACATATCCTCTGGTAAGAATTAACCAAAACATAAACAAGAAAAAAGTACAAAGAAGGAAAAGATTTGGAGGCTGTGAAAAAGCAGCATACCCCTAAAGAAAGGCACCATGATGAGCAGAGCATTCGGCTCCGCTGATGTTTTTCCACGGAATGTGTCTATAAGATAAAAATAAAATGTCTGAGTGTCTCTCAGCTGGCCAGATCCTGACACAACAGGACGAGGCCATTCTAGCGTGGTCCTTGCAGGGTCTCCCAAGCCACCACGTTGGGGCGAGGCTCTGCGGCGGGGGGCGAGGCCAGGAGGAGCAGAGGAAAGCGAGGCGTGAAGGAGGCGGGGAATGGACAGAGGAGGGTCCTGCACGTGCTCCCCTCTACTGCGTTGTGTCGCTGCTCCCAGAGTCCCCCCCACTGAGAAGATGGGAGCAGACTCATCCGGTGTCAGTGACCGAGGGACATACAGGCTGAGGGACACACAGACTGAGGGACACATAGACCGAGGGACACAGAGACCGAGGGACACACAGATAATCGAGGCCACAGTGGCCTGGAGAGGTGACATCCGGGAACCTGTGACCACTGTGTTGGTTCCTTTTATCCTCCCAGATGTACCTTCTCAGAGGTTTTTGACTCCAGAACCCTGGATTCCAGTTCCACAGACAGCACCTACTTCATGGTGACTCTGCCCAAGACCCAAGACCTCTCTGGACAACCATTCACACATCAGTTGTTTGGAAAGTGATCTCAAACTTATTCTATATAGTTATTGCATGTATGAAAAATAAATCAGAGCCAAGCAGTCATCTGTTTGATGTATTATACATTTGTATCATACATACATTTTAGTTTAGAAAATGACATTTCTCATTCAAAGTTGCCTTCCTAAGTGTAATTAAGTGAGCATGTTAAAAACTTTGTAAGAGTGAATGTTTTACTTGGCAAATGTTTAGAAACTTGGTAAGTATTACTGTGTATCGCTGCCCAAGGAACTGTTGGGGGTCATGTGTTGTCACCAAAGCAGAATGTTTGCTCAATGACTGGTCCCCTTGTTGAGACAACCTTCATGGTTTTCCCTTCATTCTGTTATGAACCTATAGGCAGAAGGTAGAATTAGGCTTGTACTGATGCCACAGCTCCCACCTGCTGTGATGATGGAAAGAGGCCTGATGCTCCAAGCATCATGAGAACACCAGCAAGCGAGGCTCAATGACTGAGCGTTGACCTATGAACCAAGAAGTCCCCTTGATTCCTGGTAAGGGCACCCCCATCACCTGATTGTTTCTCTTTGTCTCCCTGTCCCTCTGTGTCTCAGATCAAGAACAACAGATTTAAAATAAAACTGGAAACTGTCCAATCTGCTCCTATCCTCCTCCCAAAAAGGTATCAGATTTTACTGAAAACACCCACCACTTGTCTTCCTTAGTCATCGTGAGAATTCCAGTTCATGAATGTTCAGAGCATCTCAGTTTCAAACGTGTGTGCACATCTACACCCAAACAGCGGAGCATCGCATCCTGGAGAATTTTCCATTTCCTTCCAAAGGAAGTGAGATGTCTCACACTGGAAATGGAAACAAATGGTAGGAAAAGCTGGGCATGGAGATCAAGGCTAATCATTGCAACCGGGGAATGATGTACTCAACAAATCACAGCATGAATAGTCAAACCAGAACATTCCTGTACGTGGAGGTTTGGGCACGGGGACACCAACATTTTTAATGTGAATGAGCACTTGATTGTGCAAAGCTTTCCTTCCTCCCCTGAGAGATACTCAGCAGAGGTGCTGAGCCACTTGGAAATGTGTGCTGTTTCAATGCGATGCTGGGGGTGGGGGTTTGCCCCTCCTGGCCTGAGCGAGAGAGCCCACCTTCCAATGTGCACAGGGCCCCTGCTTGGGTGTCAACAGCTCCATGACTGTGGGCTGGCTCCTCCCGAGTCCGCTGAGACCCACAGAAAACAATATCCCAACTGGCAGATTTCTCCTGGTCCTGAGGTGTTTCAGGATTGGGTTAATGAGGGAAAACACAAGTATGAAGGTGTGGCTCAAAGGTTGCTTCTGAGAGTTTCAGGTCACCCACCCAAGCCCTCAGTCATTGGAGGGAATGAGGTTTCAATTCTTCACATAGAAATGCCATCATTTTTTAAAATATATTTTTCATTGATCTCAGATAGAAAGGGAGAGCAAGTGGGGGGAGACGAGAGAGAGAGAGAGAGAGAGAGAGAGAGAGAGAGAGAGAGTTGAGGAACATCCATGGTGACAGAGAATCATGGATCCGCTGCCTCTTGCAGGCCCCACACTGGGCATCAAGCCCACAACCCGAGCATGTGCCCTGACCAGGAATTGAACCCTGACCTCCTGGTTCATAGGTCGATGATCAAGCACTGAGCCACACCAGCCGGGCAGGAGAGGGAAGGTCATGGTCCCAGTTCGTGGGTTTGGTGACCCCTTCAGGAGCTCTCCTCCAGGAACAGGTGCAGTCCTAGGTCCCTCAGGCTGAGGGGTGACGGGCCCTCACCGCGTGGGCCTGCTCCCTGCATTGATGTCCGTCTGCTCTGTTGTAAGAAAAGAGGGGCCTCTGGTTGCTGTGGCCCCGTCGCCTCCCCAAGCAGAGGCTACCTGTTCCCTGGAGCCTCGCTGGACTCCCACCCATGGGCCCATGAGCATCAGTGCCCCAGGCCTCGCTGGACATTACCTGTGAACCGGTGGCCAGGAATGACCGACACGGCCTGCCTACTCTGCTCACGCGGGTCCATGGCCCATCAGACTCCCCATAAGAAACGTGCAGTGAAGGATTTCAGACGGGTCAGGGGAGGGTTAGACACGCGGACCCAGGTACAAGGCCAGCACCAGGAGCTGCTGCGAGGTGGGCTTCGCACACACTGTGAGGTGAGGTGCACCTAGCAGCTCTCAGCAGGGTGGCGAGGGCCTGTGTCCTGGTAACTCGCAGTGCCGCCTGCCCAGGCTCAGTGGGAGGGGGTGGCCACGGGAGGAGCATGCCTGACCCCACGCCTCCTGCTCAGGCAGCCGAGTCCACGCAGAACAGTGGGGCTGCGCGAGCTCTAAACTGGCTCCCGGGCCCCACGCCCTCTGCCTCCCTTGTCCACCTCAAGGCTGGGCAGACGCTGTTCACCGAGAGACGCACGTTTTAGCCACCTGAGCCAGAGGCGCCGGTGCTGACCCCACTCTGAATGACACTCCAAAGCCTGGGTCACCCTCCCGCTTTATAGCTTGGAAAGGGGCACAGAGACTTTGGGGGTCTTGCCTTAGGACACACAGTTGTGAGGGCAGAGCTGAGACTCAAACCCTTGTGGGCAGACCTGGCGCCCTCATGCTGTGCCCCAGGTGAGATGCCGATGCTACTGAGGCAGCAAGAAGGGTGAGGGCGACCAGTGCCCAGACTGAGGCAGCACAGGTGTGTTCACAGGCACACGGGCACTCACACACACACATGCACACACACACACCCACCTGTACACACCCTCTCTGGCTTTCACCTCTGAGGCTACAGAGGTCTGAGGAATCAGGGGCAGAGCCAGGAGAAGCCAAGGGGTTGTTGGGGTCCTATTCATGTTCCTGGTGAGTCTGTCTCAATCCCTCTCCCTGGCAGGAACCTCACTGGACTGATGCCAGATTCCTACCTTCCCGGGTTCAGGTCTGTGGCTGAGCATTCTTTGAGGCCCTCCTGGAACTCTGCTTTCAGTGATGAGGGGAATGAGGCATGTCGGCTTCAGGTTTGTCTGGACACAAACTTTATTAAAACGAGGCCAAAAACACCATGAGGGACATTGGTGTTGACATCCCCATAGCACTTAAGGAACTGTTTGTCTATTGCCTCTCCTCTTGAAAATGGAGGATGTTTGACCAGTTTCTTCTGTACTAAGTACACTCTTGGAGAAGCAAAGGAGCCAGCAGGCTTCCTCTGAAGCCCCGTCAGAGCTGGGAAATGAGGTATGTGGTGCCTACACTTGCCCTGTGGCTGCTGAGGTGCAATTTAGGGCTCATGATGCATCCTCCATGCAAACACCGGGCTTCTTCCCTGAGTGTGTCCTCTGGTGTCGGATGAGATTGTACTGAAGTGTAAAGCCTCGCCCACACTCCCTGCAAACATATGGCTTTTCCCCAGAGTGTGTCCTCTGGTGTTTGATGAGATTGGACTTAAGTGTAAAGCCTTGCCCACACTCCCTGCACACATATGGCTTCTCCCCTGAGTGTGTCCTCTGGTGATTGATGAGATCAGATTTCTGTGTAAAGCCTCGCCCACACTCCCTGCACACATATGGCCTCTCCCCTGTGTGTGCCCTCTGGTGTCTAATGAGATTATACTTCACTGTAAAGCCTCGCCCACACTCCCTGCACACATATGGCTTCTCCCCTGAGTGTGCCCTCTGGTGTCTGATGAGATGTGACTTCTGTGTAAAGCCTTGCCCACACTCCCTGCAAACATAGGGCTTCTCCCCTGAGTGTGTCCTCTGGTGTCTGATGAGAGGTGACTTATCTGTAAAGCCTCGCCCACACTCACTACACACATAGGGCTTCTCTCCTGAGTGTGTCCTCTTGTGTATGATTAGAGTTGACTTATATCTAAAGCCTCCCCCACACTCCCTGCAAACATGGGGCTTCTCCCCTGAGTGTGCCCTCTTGTGTCTGATGAGATGTGACTTCTTTGTAAAGCCTCGCCCACACTCCCTGCACACATATGGCTTCTCCCCTGAGTGTGTCCTCTGGTGTGTGTCGATATGTGACTTATCACTGAAGCCTTGCCCACACCCTCCATGCTTGATTGTTACAATTTTTGACATTCTTACTTCCACAAATAATTTGCCTGTGTTCTTTGCGTTAACATTCTGGCCTGTGCTGGGCTCTTCCTCCATTATTCTCTCAGGTTCACTGGAGCTCCCTGTTTGTCCGTTTGGAGGCTTGAAAGAGGCCCTTGAAGTTCCCCTGTGCCTGATCCTTTTAAGCAAAGGTTTGGACTTCCATTTGACCTCTTGACCTTCAGCTTTGTCATTCAAGCCATGTGGACCAGTCTGTTGCTGCTGCTGTTGATTCTGACGCTCTGGGCCAGCTTCCTCCGCCTGGATGTGCTTTATTGCAGATGCTCCTGACAGAATCTCAGAGGGGTGATTGCGTTTCACATGTTGGCTGAGGAATGTCCGACTGGAGAAGGCCACAGAGCAGGAGGGACATGGGTGGATCTCTGGCTTTGGTTCTGCTGGAGAAGAAAGTTTTGGTCAGGGCAGGTGTGGGCAAGCCTGCCTGTGCCGTACGCTCTGTCTCCTGGTAAGACCTGTCCCCGGAATCATTCTAGCTGTGTTGACAGTGCAAGTTCTGCCTCCCACAAAGTGTTCCTTCACTGTCTACTTTTCTTTTTCTTTGTCTGCACTACTCTTCTTCAGAAATCCAGAGACCCCATATCAAAAGTCTTTTCTACAGCCCTGGCCAGTGTGGATCAGTGGATAGAGCCTCAGCCTGTGGACAGAAAGGTCCTGGGTTTGATTCCCATCAAGAGGATGTGCCTTGGTTGCAGGCTTCTCCCCCGCCTGGGCCCTGGTCTGGGCGTGTGCAGGAGGCAGCCAGTCAATGTGTTTCTCTCACATCGACATTTCTCTTTGTCTTTCCCTCCCTCTTCCACTCTCTCTAAAAGTCAATGGAAAAATATCCTGGGATGAGGATTGAAAAGAAAAAAGGTCTTACAGATCAAGGACCATCAGAAGGCATTTCACTCCTTATATGGGTTGGACTATTGTGACCTTTCCATATACATGTATCTTCTAAGTCATGTTAAAGAGAAAAACCACAGGCCTGGCCAGGTAGCTCAGTGGTTGAGCATCAACCCATGAACCAGGACGTCACCAGTTTGATTCCTGGTCAGGGCACATGCCCAGGTTCTGTGCTCGATCCCAGCAGGAGGCAGCTGATCCATGTTGATATTTCTATCCCTCTCTTCATTTCCCTTCCTCTCTCTCTCAAATCACTAAAAATATTTAAAAATAGAGAAACCATAGGCCCCAACTAGCAATTGCTTCTCTCTCAGTTTTCCACAAATCACAAAATGGAAATATGTCCTTCCTCACACAGCATTCCTACTTGATTTCTTTCAGTGTTAGCCTACTTCAAATACACTACAAAGTCCTGTTTCAGAATATCTTTCCAACCATCCCCTAGCCAGTTTGGATCAGTAGATAGAGCTTCGCCTCGGGGACTCCAGGGTCCTGGGTTTGATTCTAGTCAAGGGCACATACCTGGGTTGCAAGCTCAATCCCCAGCCCTGGTTGGGGTGTCTGTGGGAGACAAGCTATTGATGTTTCTCTCTCTGTCTCTCCCCCTTCTACTCTCTCTCAAAAAATAATCAGTGGAACAATATCCCTGGGTGAGGATTAACAACAACAACAAAAATATTTCCCCAACCTGCTTCTTAAACTCCTGACTCCCATCTCTCTCCAGCCAGTCCGCCTTCCTCTCTCACTGGGAGTTGAAATAATCTAAGAGGGGATTCCCCACTGAAGTTTATTTCCCAAAAAAATTAACAAAGCATAGTTTTAGAACATGCCACTCTGCAGCGGAAAACTGCTCAGTTGTCCCGTCTCACTCAAGAAAGTCCCCAGTATCTCAGCTTGGATCATAGGCACTGTATTTCCCGGCTGCTAGGCATCTGTCCAACCTCTGTTCTTGCCCTCTGTACTGAGACTGAGATGGGAGTAGCCCTCAGCCAGCTCAACACCCCACCTCTTTCCTTCCCTGCACCAGCCACTCCCTCTGCCTGGGACCTTGTGACACAACTGTTGTAAATGTTGTCTCCTGAGAAAGCCTTCCCTTGACCTTTGCAATCCGGCACACCCACCTTCCCCTCACACTGATCCCTAGGCACTTGTCCTGGGCCCGTTTTCTCCAAAGCGCTAACCACTGTGTGATATTAAGCACATGCATATATGTCTGCCGGGGCTTCCATCCTTCACCAACCAGCTGCTCAGGAGCAGTGATTCTGATCATCGTGTTAATCTGTATTTCCAGCTCCCAGAACCCTGTGTGGCACCGAGTAGGAATTCACATGACAAGTCACAAAATAATGAATGAATGCATGTTAACACACACATTTCATTTAGAAATATGCAGTAAATGAAGAAGAAACAGCTAAAGTGTTAAAAAAAACAACAACCCAAAAACAACCACCTTGATGAGAGAGCTGGTTAAGTACCTGAAACATTTTTTTTTTTTTTTGGCTCTGATTTTTTCAGCACTATATGATGCCGTGCATTTTGTGCATGAAGTATTTTTAAAAATGTAACACAAATTGGCCCAGGCCATTGTGGCTCAGTTGGTTGAGCATTGTCCCATTCACCCAGAGGTAGCCAGTTTGATTCCTGGTCAGGGCACATGTCAGGGTGGTGGACTTGATCCCCAGTAAGGAGAATGCAGGAGGCAGCAGATTGATATTTCTCTCCCTCTCCCTTCATCTCTGTCTCTAAAACCAATAAAAGCATATTTTTAAGAATTAGAACAAAAATAAAAATATTAAAATTATTCTTAAGAATCAAAAACCTATGTGATGAGCCATCAATTTCTGAAGCATCTGATTTGAAGCTTTGCTGACTCTAGAGTGGATTTTACTCTACTTGAGAGTTGGAGCATGAAAACTTCTAAGAATTCTTTCTTTCCATGTTGAAGAAGAGTGGTGCCCACCTCTCCCGGCCACAAGCTCTGTCTTCCACTTGCTGCCCCACTTGATGCCCAGCTTTTGGCCATACTCTTCTCCATACCAGACCAGCAGCTCACAGCCCGTCCTCACGACCCGGCAGGTTCGGTAGAAAATCTGCCTGTGATATTGAAAGGCCACCAGGTTCTGTTCTTCCTCATCCCGGGCGCAGTTCACGTACCTGGCGTTGAGGCAGATGAAAGGAAAGAAAACCACAGGCGATGAGCTTCCACTACCTGTCATATCGTGTCCAGATCCTCACTGACGCGTAAGGCCCTCAGCACTGATGGCACCCACCCCCATGCTCCTGGGGAAACTTCTGTTCAATGTCCAAGCCTCTGTCACAAGGTCATGTGAATTCCTGTCTCTACGTCCTGCTCACAGTGCTCATCCTGCCTAATGCCATTTCCAAAGCCTCATTCCAGACTTCCCCATCAAACCCGGTGGCCTCTAGCTTCTCTAAGCTGTAAGTCAGGTTCTGTGTTACACCCCAGGACTCGGGGCTTGCTCTAGGACTCACACCATTCAACATTCAGTCCAAGTCTCCCTTCTCTTCAGAGGCCTTTGTCGAGTCTCCCCACACTTTATTGAAGGCATCATTCAGTTGCCTCCCCCAGGTTCCCACAGAAATGTCGAGGTCTCTCTTTCTTAGAAAAATAACACAGAACAATAGTAGTTTATTCATAATCTGTCTCCCCTGACACAAGAGAGCCCCTCAGGAAAGGGCCATGAGCACTATGACTCTGCAGGCTCCAACATCCAGTTCTAGTTAGAACTGAGTCTGGGATGATGTGCTGCCCTCACAGGTTTAGATTATTCTTGGTTCAAGGCTATGTGGGCACTAGGCACTTGTTGAAAAATAGGAAAATTAGAGTTAAATGTTTATGAAATAAAATGTTTCATGTCCGTCTGCAGTAAGTCCTCCCTAGGGACATGGATTGTGTGATCTGTGTAAGTAATGAATTCCTTCCTCTAAACTGGAATATAGTAAGTGTTTAACTAATGTCAGTTAGATAAATCACAGAGTAATCCAGGGTCCTCAAGGTTTTTCCCAGTGCCCAAAGTAGAGACTTCTATTTTGAGGACATATGCTATACTTTTACCTCCTTTTTTTCCTAAATGTCACTAGATGTTAAAGATCACTGTATGGAGAAAAAGGGGGAACAGAGTACTGAGGGAGACCATTAAGGAGGCATGATGGGAAGGACAGACATGTGGTTTGTGAGGCATGAGTGTCCTCTCCGGCACCCAGAAGCCTAGTGACCTTACCTCATCCAGTTGGCCTGAGATGTATCCTTTCCATCCACATACTCATAGCAGTTTCTCCCTTTGGTGATCTGCATTTCAGGAAAAGAAGTTAAAGGCTGTGTGTGTGTGTGTGTGTGTGTGTGTGTGTGTGTGTGTGTGTGTGAGTTTGAGTGTATATAATAGAATAATTACTTTATTCTAGTGTCATCAAATCTCTTTCAGCCTGCATGGTGATTCAACTGCCAATGGTGATCACAGGACATTTTTCTTACTCATCATCTACACTTCTTAGTCAATTTGTCCACTAAGCAGGAGCCCCACAAGGGAGGAGTCTGTACCACTTTGCTCCCATTTACCCTCTGATCCTTAGAGAGGAGCTCCATGTTCATGCAAAGTCCGCCCAGTACACAGAGCTAACTAACCATATGGTCCCCATCCATGTCCTAGCATTTAGAAGGTGGGGCAATCCAAGCCACAGGAGGGCCGGGAAGCCAGAGGACAGGGAAGAGGTAAAGTTCTCACCAGCCAGGAGTAGCCGCTGTTGGCTGTGGCTTCATCTTCTGTGATCTGACCCTCATAAGGGCCAAAGTGCAGGCCCACCGGCAGATCACATTCCTCATTCCACACTCCAAGCCCAGCCTCAGGGATGCCTGATGGTCCGATTCTCAACCCAGGGGGCACAGTGAGGGCTGAGCGGTTGGCATGCCCCTTGTCCACGGCACTGTCTTTTACAAACGTAGGAGGCCCGTGCACAGCACAGCTGTCAATGAAGAAGTTCTGACACTTCTCACAATCTGGAGGCAAGAGCAACAGGGATTAGTCAGGGTGCAGTGCATGTCCCTGCACTTGAAGAGTTTCAGAAAGAGCTCCCATCAGTGAGCCTCAATCCTATATTCCCGGTCACGAGAGGAAGGGAATGATTTGGGCACCCAAAGACCAGTGAAATTATTGCATCAAGGACATAACATGCTCCTTGGTTAGGGTGAGCTTACACAGGTAGTCATCGTCCTGGGGCTCGCTGATCTCTTGGTAGACATGGCCCTTTCTCTCTCGTAGGCTATACATCTTCACTTCGATCTCCTTTCTCCTGAGGTCTACATGAGAGAAGAGCTGGTGAACGAAGTGGGTCTGGAACATGAGTCCCTGACTTGTCAGAAAGCACACAATGTCTTCCCATCAAATGATCACCTGTTCTTTATAGTATCTGGTATTTTCCTCCATTAACTAAAAGACTAGTACGCAACACTGACTACCGATGGCTGATTCAATTTTAGTTTCTAGATGATCCCATTATCAGGTTCAACCTTCCAAGCTTTGGTCATTCATAAAGTATGTATTGAGGGCACGTTATGTGTTAGGCACTGAGTAAAGATCTGGGCACACAACACCAAGAGAATATGGGTGCTATTATCACAGATGGATTTATTGGACAACTTGCATGTGCCAATTGTTTGAGATTTAATTTAATGCTTTCAAACTATATGTGTCCCATGTTTCCTTATGTTCACTGTATACATTAGCATTCAGGAGCTCAGAGAGTTTGGAAGATTAGCTCAAAGCTTCAGTGCTAACTCCAGTTTCAAATCCAGGCCTGTTGAAAGTCCACCCCACATACCTAGGCTATACTGACCAGCCTTTCTAGAGGAATGAGTGGAACTGAAATCTCCAAATTGTTGAACTTACCCAATTTTGATCTAGGGTGCTTTCCAGAGGTACTTGCTTCTCCAGGAGGGGGCACTGGTTTCTGGGTCTGCTCTGAGCCACTTGTGGTCAACAAATTTGCTGTTCCTGACAATTCCTTCAAACTGGACTCATTACTTAATGGCGCCCTGGACTTTGCCTTCAGTGTGAAAGGCAAAGGGAAATAAATGTAACGTACATTTATTTAATTATGTAGGGTTTATGATATACATGACTTTAACGAACACTTCAACAACTCTTGGAAATACCTGGGAAGTATGAAAATTAGAGGAAAAAGAAATGACCAATGTGGGTTTTGAATCGAAGACTAGAACCCATGCCTTAAGGCTCTTTCTTTTATAGCACATTGAGAATGAAGGATACTGGGAAGAGAATAAGACATAGTTGGGCCCTAACCAGTGTAGTTCAGTTGATAGAGTGTCGGCCTGCAGACTGAAGGGTCCTGAGTTGAATTCTCGTCAAGCGCGAGTTCCTTGGTTGCAGGACCCTCCTCCCTGGCCTGGACCTTGGTCTGGGCTTATGCAGGAGGCCACCAGTCATTATGTGTGTCTCTCACATTGATATTTCTCTCTTTCTCTCCCTCTTTTTTCTATTCCCCCTAAAAATCAATGAGAAAATATCCTTGGGTGAGGATTAAGAAAAAAAGAAAGAAAGAAATAGTTGGCAGAGCCCTGGCTGGTGTAGCTCAGTTGGTTGAACTGAAGGGTTGCCGGTTCCATTCCCAGTCAGGGCACATGCCCCAGTTACGGGTTATTGATCCATGTTTTTCTCTCTCACTGATGCTTCTCTCCCTTCCTCTCTCTCTCAAATCAGTAAAAACATATTTTTTAAAAAGAAATGGCTGGCAGAAACCTACCATGACAATAAAGGAAATTATGCTAAAATGTGCAATTTACTATATCATGGAAAGAATAGTTGTAATTAGATTAGTTGGTTCCCACCAATTCTGTTTGAATAAGGTTGTGCTACTAGCCTGTTCTCTTCATTTTCCTGACCTATAACATGCTAATTCTTAATGTTATAATGAACATGAAATATAATGATGTTCACCAAAATGTTCTGTGAGCACTTTGATACAGTATGAATGTGAGATTACAGTCCTGCTATCAATGTCCCTCTCAGCCATCTCTATATTTGAAATCACATGTAATTTATCTTCATTATTCTTTGACCCTACTCTAGTTTAATTTGTAAATTTGAAAGCACTCTTTCAGCAAACATTCAGGAGGCCCTCAGGGACCCTGAGCTGGGCCTGGGACTTCTGAGAAGAATCTGGTGTGAACCAAAGAGCTCACAATGCAGAGGTAGGCAGGCGGAGCCAATGATTCAAACAAGATGACACTGGCCTAATTAGAGCTCAGAGAAAGAAGCCATACTTCTTCTGACTGGAATGAGCATTCAAAACCAGTTCCAGATGAGCTTCTATTGAATAGTGTGTCATCTCTATGAAGTTCTTAAGTCACTTTATTTATTGTTTATTGTTTCTGAATCGTCAAACCTGAAGCACCCCAGAGTTGAGAGGCTTTCTTTTATTTGACTGGGAGGCTCTGATGCTGGGGTTGCTATATCCATCTTCATCTGGGACCATGCACCATGCAAACTGTCTATATATCAGTGAGCTTCTGCAAGTCGGAAGTCTTAGTGCATTTCTCACTGGAGCATAGCAGAGCAGAACTGCGTTTGGAATCATCAGTCAGTGAAAGATGTAATCATGTATGGATGAGACAGTGGAAAGTGCATAAAACTATGGAAATTTTAATGAGCTTGTAAGTGGTTTAGAGATGAAGCTATGGATTAGATTGCACGACCACCGATACTGTGATTTCAGACATACAATCAAACACTTGTATATGTCTGAAACCTCAGTTTCCTCATCAGAAATGGTGATACTTATAGTACCTACCTCATAGGGTTGTGGTAAGGTTTAAGTGAGTTTATGCACGTAGAATTCTTAGAGTCTGAAGCATTGTGAAGATAAGACCCGTGGTAGCTACTATTGTTGCTGATGTTATTAACGACTAAGATGATATTGGGCATTTTGTTGAAGAGGTCAGGAAAGGAAGGTGGCACTCTGATTTTTCCTCCTCTTCCCTGCATTTGCATCCAGGAGGAAGATTTTCTTTTCCACAGGATTTGGGAAATACTCACCTTCTGATGTTTATTCTGTTCCACTCTGAGGGCCACCCAAGAAGGTTTAGCTAAAAGATGGTGAGAAATCAATAATATATATAATTTCAGAGAGGAAGGGAGAGGGCGAGGGAGAGAGAGAGAGAAACATCAATGATGATAGAGAATCATGGATTAGCTGCCTCCTGAATACCCCACACCAGGGATCAAACTGGCCGTGTGCCCTGACCGGGAATTGAACTGTGACCTCCTGGTTCATAGGTCGACACTTAATCTCTGAGCCACGCCTGCCGTGTGAGAAATCAGTTTTGGTTGGTAATTGTTTCAAAATGTGGAGATTTTTATCTTTCAGAATTCTGAATTATAGAGTAATCCCAGGACAGACCAAGGATGATTGGAAAATGTTTCCTGAGGTTTCATTACGCTTATGCTTTTATTGGGAGCATCAGCTAATTTTCTTAAAATGTTAAAAAATAGCCCTAGCCAGCTTGGCTCAGTGGATAGAGCGTCAACCTGCGGATGGAATGGTCCTGGGTTCTATTCCAGCCAAGGGTGCATGCCTGGGTTGCGGGCTCATCACAGGTGTGCAGGAGGCAGCCAATCGATGGCTCTCTCTCATCATTGATGTTTTGATCTCTCTGAATTCCTCTCTGAAATCAATAAATATATTTTAAAAAAATAGACAAAACCCCATCTGTACTTCATCCTCTGTTCAATATATATATTTAAAGTAGAAGCCCGTTGCACAAAGATTCACGCAATAGGCCTTCCTTCCCCTGGCTGCCTGCACTAGATTTCCTCTGGCACCGGGGTCCCAGGCCTTTGCTCCAGCCACTGAGGAGAAGCCAAGCCTCTTCCGTCTTCAGTCTTCACTCCAGCCAGAGCCTTCAGTCTTCTCTCAGCGGCTGCCCTGGTTAGGCAAATTAACTGCCATCTTTGTTGGGTTAATTTGCATGTGTATCCTGATTGGCTGGCGGGCCTGGCAGAGTGACACCAATTTGCATGTTTCTCTTTTATTTGTGTAGAGTGGCCTATCCCTGGCTGGGCATCTCAGTTGGTTGGAGTACCATGTTTTACACCAAAAGGTTTCCGGTTTGATCCTTATTGGGGCCTACACAGGAGGCAACTGATGGATGTTCCTCTCTCACATTGATGTTTCTGTCTCCCTTTCTGTCTCCCTCCCTTCCTCTCTCTAAATTCAATGAATATCCTTGGGTGAGGATTTAAAAAATAAAATTGCCCTAAAAAGCAAAAATAAAAAATTGGCCTTTCATGACACAAGTATAATAAAGGTCATGTAACTGCAAAGAATCTCTAGTCTGTAACCCAGCGCTTTCTCCTCTCTGTCTTCTGTCTTCACACTGGCCTTGTCCAGTCCACCTTGGACAAGGCACCAGGACCACCTTGGCTCCTTTCTTTCTTATCCTTCCTCCTTTGCACATTTGGATTGTGACCACCTTCTCTAATCACTAGATTCTGATCAGCATCACACAGTCTTAGGGACAAAGACTCAGGTCTAGTCACCACATAAACAGAGATTCGGGCAAGCTGGACATAACGTCGTGACTTCAGCTATGTTTCAACCTCAGACCCATGGAACTACAGACCCTACCAATCAGACTTTCATGAAACCTGGCAGATGATGCCATGGCTGCCATAGAACCTGGTACAATGATGAACTACTTCCTACCCTGGCGCACAACCCAACCCCCTAACTACCATGAGTAATAATTTTCCCATATGTCCCCATGCAGGTCTTAGAGCACTGCTCACCTGTCAAAACTTCCTCCTTCTATGTGATCACAACTCTTCTGAATTAGTTATTTTTTACTCACTGTTATATTTTTGTATACTTACTTGTTAATGTTCTATAACTATACAATTATATTATTATTCTATTTTATTTTTTCCACCACCATTTATACTCCTGTATTATTATTTTTTCATCCTCACCTGAGAATATATGCTTATTGATTTTAGAGAGAGAAGAAGAGGAAGAAAGAGAGGGAAACATGGATGTGAGAGAGAAACATCGATGAGTTGTATCCCATACACACCCCGACTGGGGATGGATCACGAAACCTTTTTGGTGTATGGGAGGATGCTCCAACCAACGGAGCCACCGAGACATGGCTATTCAATTATTTTTATTTTGAGAGAATGTTTATTAAAACTAGGGACAGTGAAACAAGGATAGAAGCAGCAGCAGGAGAGAGCTTAGGCTGGGCTGCTGTGTTGCTCTAGAAAGGTTAAAGGAAAGAGTTCAGCCTAGGCGGGCGGCTTTGGCTCATTGGAAAGTCATAGAAAAGGGGCCTTGGAGCCAGGTTCAGGGGGTTAGCCTGAATGAGCTGCCCCTGCCCGTACTCCCTGGTGCAAGTCTCCTGGGTCCCTTAGTTTAGGAGATGCACACCGAGTGGGGGTTGGGGGGAGGAGAGGGGAAAGGGTGAGGGGTCTGTGTGCTCCCGGAGAGAGAACAGCTTAAAAAATATATATATTAGAGCACCATTGCACGAAATTTATAAATTTCTGCACCGTGGGAATGGCGGTGGTTGTGGGGGGGGGGGGGGGAATTCCTGAGCCCGGCCTGTGCCCTCTGTGGCTCTGACAGTCTGGAAGTCCTGCGATCCATCGCTTGCAGAGGGAGGTCCCGTTCAGTAGCCCCAGCTCTGCATTGGTGGCCTGGGCCTCCCTCTTTGGGGTGACGGGGAGCCCCCATTGATGACCCAGTGGCTAGTGGCCTAGGCCTCTCTCTGCAGGGCATCATGGGGGATTGGGGGGCCGGACCAATTGCGTTTCACAGGCCTTGGCTGGCCTGGCGCCAGTGGGTGTCATAGCCTGGTCATCTGGTGGGTCCTTCAGCTGGTCCGCCCTGGATTTGCATATTATGGTTTCATTATTGTAGATTTGGGGGGTGGGTCTGGGTGAAGGTGAGAAAAGGGGGAGAAATGGGGGACCTCTGTGATAGTGTCAACACTAAATCTGTATATAATTATTGTTACACATTGAAAGAGGTTTTATGACCCTGGCCAGTGTGGCCCAGTGGTTGAGCCACGACCTATGAACCGTGAGGTGGGGGGCCGGCAGGAGGCAGCCATGGAGGTTTCTCTCTCACCTGTTTCTCTCTCTCTCTCTCTGTCTCTCTCTGTCTCTCTCTCTCTCTGTAAAATAAATGATTCATAGAAAGGGGTTTATGTGAACAGCCCCTGGCTGTGTAACTGCTCTGCCTCTTGCTCCTCCCCGGTAACTCCCGAGAGGCCGCCCGACCTACACCAGGTCAGGGTCAGGCAGCTGCGCGCCCTCCGCCCGCACCTCGTGGCCTCGGGGTCCACTCGTCATCCGAGTCCTCGGAGTCCTCCACCCGGGGCCTGGCCGTCCTCCCGCGGCGACACATGAACGCGGGTCGAGGGGCCCTGAGACCTGGAAGGAGAGAAAGAAAGAGTCTGTCCTGCAGGCGAAGAGCTGAGGGACAAACAGCAGAGCCAGCGCTTGGCGGGGGCAGAGCCCGGGGCCCTGGACGGAGCACCCCCGCCCCGCCCACCCCGCGGCCCCGTCCCCCCTCGCTCACCCATGCTGAGCAGCGCCTCGTAGTTGCTCTTCACGTTGCGGTGCCGCGCTCGCTCCCAGGCGCCCATCTGCGCCCACTCCTCCCGGGAGAAGTAGATGGACACGTCCCTGCAGGCGGCCCTGGACTGGGGGAGAGACCGTCCGTCCGTCCATCCGTCCTCCCCGGCCCGAGGGGCGGCGCCCCGCCTCCACCCCGTCCCCACCCCCGTCCCCACCTCCACCCCCTCGGACCCCCTTACCTTAGGCCTATGCCCCGCTCTCCCCGCCTCCTCCACGGGGCGCTCCTGCAGGTCCCTGTCCGGGTCCATGGTGCCGCCAGCGGAGTCCCCTCCCGAGGACACGGTGCCTGTGGGAGGAGGAGGCGCTGAGGGGACCGCTCCCACCTTGCAGGGCAAACCCCCCCCCACCCCCCCCAACCCCCAGACAGACCGGGGCCTCGGCCATTATGACCCACTAGGGGGCGCCTCCTTCCCGCCGCGGTTGGGGGGTCCCAGGGGGTACTGAGGGGCCCGGACAGGGGGGTCTGAGGGGCGCGTTCCAGGGACTGAGAGGCGCAGTCAGGGGGAACTGAGGGGCGCGTTCTGGGGGGTCTGAGGGGCACGGTGGGGGGTCTGAGGGGAGCGGTCTGGGAGGTCTGAGGGGCGCGGTCAGGTGGGACTGAGGGGAGGGGTCTGGAGGGTCTGAGGGGAGCGGTCTGGGGGATTTGCGGGGAGCGGTCTGGGGGGTCTGAGGGGCGCGGTCAGGGGGGTCTGATTGGCGTGCTCAGAGGGATCTGAGGGGCGCGGTCAGAGGGGTCTGAGGGGCGCGGTGGGGGCGTTGAGGGCCCTTGGGGGTGGAGGTGGTTCGCCTTTACAATGGGGCGGGGGGGCTGTGCCGAGAGGAACCGGGTTCGGGAATGGCACCCACGATTCAGGAGCAATGCACGCGGGAGGAGGCGCCTCAAGGGGCAGAGACGTCTCCGGCTTAGGAGATGGGCCCGCTGGACAGAATCCGGGTCTTTCTTGCCAGGAAAGTTGGGTGCTCGGGTCAGAGGATTTGGGACTCCTGTGAAGAGATTTGGGGTCTCAGGGACAGCCTCCATGGTTTCTGTCTCGGAGTTGGGGATTTGGTCTTCCTGGGTGCCGTGGTTAGGGAGCCCAGGCTCGGGGTGTGCTGTGTCTGACCTTTGGGGGATTGAGCGTTCCTCTGGGCGCTGAGACCGGGGGTCCTCCGGGTTAGCGCACTTGGGGTCCCTGGAGGCTGACAGAGTGGGAGCCTCTCGGGAGGACACCCTGCGTCTTCGGCTGGGGGTTTGAAGGCCAGCGGCAAAGGGGTTCCCACGCAAGGCTCCCGTTTTCCTGTCTGTCTCCAGGCCGCACTGCGAACCTGGCCGAGGTCCCCTCAAACCCGCGCTCCTGGCCGCGTGCTCCCGCCCTCAGGCGGTGTGCGGCCGGCTGAGGGGGAGCTTCCTGCCTCCAGAGCGTCAGCGCCAGCCGCCAATGAGTGCTGTGGTCACGGGGCCCGGCCTGCCAATGGGCGGTCAGAAACGCGAAAAGGGCGGGCCATGGAGGTGGAGCCTTCCTGCCAGTCAAGGAGAGAATCCTGTGGAAAGAGCCCGCCCTGCGCTCCCAACCCCCCATGGTGATTGGCTGCCCTGGGTCCTGCGAGTGTCCGTCAAGAAGCCTTCAGCCACTGGGAGGTGTCCAGGGCTTGGATTCCCGCTGCGTATGGGCGGGACCCCGGGAGCCGGGAGCCCCCAGCCAGGACAGGTGTTGGGCTGAGGCGGCCTTCCTGCCGCCTGACCGAGTCTCTCTTCCACCCGACGGTGTTTAGGTCCCGGACTGTCTTCCAGGCGCATTTGTTGGCTTCCTTAGCGAGAGGACCAGATGGTAGGTGGGGAGTTGCGTTCTGGGAAACAGGGATTCCCACTAGACCAGCGGTTCTGAACCTGTGGGTCGCGACCCCTTTGGGGGTCAAACGACCCTCTCACAGGGGTCGCTTAAGACCATTGGAAAACACATGTATAATTATATATTGTTTTTGTGATGAATCACTACGCTTTAATTATGTTCAGTGTGTAACAATGAAAATACATCCTGCATATCTGATATTTACATGACGATTCATAACAGTGGTAACATTACAGTGATGAAGTAGCAACGAAAAAATTTCATGGTTGGGGGTCAGCACAACATGAAGAACTGTATTCAAGGGTGGCGGCATTAGGAAGGTTGAGAACCACTGCCTTAAAGGAAGCTGTCGAGTGGAAGAGCAAGATGGTGGCGGTATAGGCAGACGTGTCCCAGGTCGTGTCCTGGAGCAAATGAAGTGAGCAGCTGAAACTAGTAACATCCACCCCAAATTGGCAAAATCGCTCAGCTGGTGAGACGGTTTGCAGCCGGGAAGACCAGAACTCCCCTGGAAAGGTAAAAGCCCAGGGATTTGGGCAGGAAAGTTTGCCAGACCTCTGAACCCAGAGAGTCGGAGGGAGACCGCGTGGCAGACAGCCGCGTCCCTTGGGACAGGCACAGCCCCTGACAGGGGAAAGGAGAACCGCCAGGGGAACTGAGAGCTGGGTTCTGTGATCACAGAGGACTGAGCCTAAAGGGGGCAGCCTGAAGAGCTGACCAGACCATGCAGTCCCGGTAAGAGAAGAAGCCTACAGAAACCAAGCCTTTCCCGTTTCCGCGGCCAGCGTTTGTTTGTTTGGTTTTACTGAATCCTGTTCATGGGACATTTCGGATACAGACACTCACCTGTGCTGAAGAGAGGGAGAGTGTGCGGAGGAGTGGAATCTGGGGAGAGACTGAGGAGAGAAGGGGGGGCCGGGAGAGGTGGCAGCGAATTGAGTGCTGAGACACCCCCGAGCCCAGGTCTGGGGCAGACATTCTCTCTTTAGAGTGAGACTCCTCCCGCTAGCCCCCAGGCAAGGAGCACAGCCACACCCAGATTCCACCCTGTAGGAGATCAAGGATTAAAATAACCTGATCAGTACCTGGGAGTTAACAGGGTCTGGCCTATAGAGGGATTTTCAATCCCAGCAACAACACAGCCCCGGTAACTAACTATTACGCAGCCAGCTCTGGGCAGTGAACCTCCACTGGACAGAGAGGCCCTATAGCCTCAGAGGCCAACCCCAGAACACTCCCACCCAGAGGCTGACCCACAAACTGACTCGTTGCTAAACACAAAATAAGGCAGTCTGGGAAACAAATGCGGCTTGCTTTAAAAAAAGGACTGTGGTTGACAACACAGAGGAACAGTGTATCGCAGGGAAACTCAACACTCTCCTGAATACCTGGCAGGTCTAAGGCGAGCCACACTGAAGAATAGAAGAACCGAAGGACCTTCACTACTGCAATTTTTTTTTTCTTTTTTCACCTTTTAACTACGGAACCAAATTTTTTTTCTTTGTTTTTTTTTCTCCTTTTTTTCCTTTTTTTTTTCTTTCTTCTTTTTTCCATCACCTGATTTTACCCTTTTATTTACTACCTTCTTACTTTTAACCAGTATTATTACTGCTACCATTTTACCATTTTTTTTAAAGTGCCATTTTATTTTCTCTTTATTTTATTTTGGGATTAGTGTTCTCCATTCTATTTTCATCGTTATATTATTGGTTGTTTCTAGTTTGCATTCATCTCCAGGGAGCTGTTGCTGGAATTTGTTGGGATTAATGGCTGTTCTGTAGGAGTATTCTCCTCGTATAAAATAAGTCTCCTCCCCTCTTCCACTTCATTCTCTCTTTTCGCTCTTTCTTTTTCTTTTCTTTTCTTTTCTCGCTTTAATTTTCCCCCCTCCTTTTTCCCAATTTCATTTTTGCACTCCTTTTTTTGGTCCCTACTTTTCTTTTTCCTCTTTTATCTTTTTCTCTTCCTTCTTCCTTATCCCCTAATTCTCTTAATTCAGGTGGTCACCTTTATTTGGGGCTATTAATATCGTGAACATATTGTGTATAGTGCCTGGTACGTGGTGCCTTGTTGTGTTGTATTTTGTGCCTTTAAATCAACGCAGCAGATCCAAGCAACAGCAACCTCCTGAGCAACAACACCCTCTGCTGAGGAACAGCAGCTGTACGTGAAACCTCGCCCCACCAGCCCGAAGAGCCACCACAGCTGTGAACAGCACCCACCAGAGGAGCTGCTGCCAACTGAAGAGCAGCTGCTACCGCAACTGCCCGAAGAGCAACCACAGACCAAGGAGTCACTGCCACCAAGGGAGCAACCACTGAACGACTCAATGTCTAGATATGTCAGTGAGATCAAACATGCGTAGACAAAGAAACCCCCAAAGGAAAGAGTAGGAGGACTCTCCAGAAAAGCAGCTAAGTAATACAGAGGCAGGCAACATGACAGAAAAAGAATTCAGAATAAGGGTCCTAGAGTGCACAAACCGGATGGAGGAAAAAATCGACAACCTCTGCAAGAAGCTAGAAGAAACAGATGAAAAAATCAACAACTTAAGTAAGACCCAAGAAGAAATGAAGAGTGATATAGCTGAAATGAAAAACTCCATTGAAAGTATCAACAGTAGACTAGGAGAAGCGGAGGACCGAATTAGTGAATTAGAAGAAAAGGAAGCAAAACACACCCAAACTGAACTGCAATTGGAGAAAAAAAATGAAAAGTCAGGAGGAGAGCCTAAGGGTGCTTTGGGACAACATGAAACGAAACAACATACGAATAATAGGGGTACCAGAACAACAGAAGGATGAACAAGGATTAGAAAACCTATTAGAAGAAATAATATCAGAAAACTTCCCTGAGGTGGGGAAGAAAAAAGTCACGCAAGCCCAGAGAGTCCCAAACAAGGTGAACCAAAAAAAAACCCACACCAAGACACATCATAATTACCATGGCAAATGTTCAGGACAAAGAGAGAATCCTACAGGCTGCAAAAGAGAGACGGAAAGTTACATACAAGGGATCTCCCATTAGATTGTCAAATGATTTCTCAACAGAAACACATCAGGCCAGAAAAGAATGGACAGAAATTTACAAAGTGATGCAAAGCAAAGGACTGAATCCAAGAATACTCTATCCAGCAAGGCTATCATTCAAACTTGAAGGGGAAATAAGAAGCTTCACAGACAAAAAAAGGCTAAGGGAGTTTATTACCACCCAGCCAGCAATGCAAGGAATGCTAAAGGGACTGGTATAAAAATAAGAAATAAAAAGCTCAGAAAGAAAACAGCCACACAAAAACAGAAATGGCTACAAACAAGTACCTTTCAATAATAACTTTAAATGTAAATGGACTAAATGCTCCAAACAAAAGATATCGAGTGGCTGAATGGATAAAAAAAACATGACCCATACATCTGCTGTCTACAAGAAACCCACCTCCTTAGAAGGGACTCACACAGCCTGAAAGTGAAAGGATGGAAAAATATCTTTCAGGCAAATGGAAAGGAAAAGAAAGCTGGGGTAGCAATACTTATATCGGACAAAATAGACCTCAAAGTGAAGGCCATAACAAGAGATAAGGAAGGCCACTTCCTAATACTAAAGGGATCAATACAACAAGAAGATATAACTCTGGTAAACATATATGCACCCAATGCAGGAGCACCCAAATTCATAAAAAAAACTCCTGGAAGATATCAAAGGAGAGATCCACAACAATACAATCATAGTAGGGGACTTTAATACACCACTGACAACACTGGATAAGCCCTCTAGACAAACAATCAGCAAAGATACAGCAATCCTAAATGACTCACTAGATCAGATGGACTTAATAGACATCTTCAGAACACTTCACCCCAAAGCCAGGGAATATACATTCTACTCAAATGCTCATAAGACATATTCAAAAATAGACCATATATTGGGTCACAAGCAAAGTATCCCCAAATTCAAGAAGATTGAAATCATAAAAAGCGTCTTCGCAGACCACGATGGCATAATATTAGAAATAAACTACAATAAAAACAACCCAAAGTACTCAAACACCTGGAAGCTGAATAGCATGCCATTACATATTGATTGGGTTACCAATGAAATCAAAGAAGAAATTCGAAACATCCTGGAAACTAATGATAATGAAAACACAACAATCCAAAACCTATGGGACACAATGAAAGCAGTCCTGAGAGGGAAGTTTATAGCTCTACAGGCCTATCACAAAAAAAAAAAAACAAGAAAAAATGGTAGTAAATCAGCTAACTCTACAACTCAAAGAATTAGAAA
Organism: Myotis nattereri; assembly: GCF_964212035.1. Classification (NCBI taxonomy): domain Eukaryota; kingdom Metazoa; phylum Chordata; class Mammalia; order Chiroptera; family Vespertilionidae; genus Myotis; species Myotis nattereri. Next base: position 43,188,029 of record NC_138094.1, on the reverse strand, counting down.
GAGAGCAACAAGAAAACCCCAGAGTGAGCAGAAGGAAGGAGATAATAAAGATTAGAGCAGAAATAAATGACATAGAGACCAAAAAAACAATACCGAAAATCAATGAAAACAAGAGCTGGTTCTTTGAAAGGATAAACAAGATTGACAAACCTCTAGCCAGACTCACCAAGAAGCAAAGAGAGAGGACCCAAATAAACAAAACCAGAAACGATAGAGGCGAAATAACCACAGACCCCACAGAAATACTAATGATTGTTAAAAAAATACTATGGACAGCTCTACTCCAACAAACTAGACAGCCTGGAGGAAATGGACAAATTCCTAGAAAAATACAACATTCCAAAACTCAATCAGGAAGAATCTAAAAATCTCAACAGGCCAATAACTATGGAAGAAATTGAAGCAGTCATCAAAAGGCTTCCAGCAAACAAAAGCCCAGCACCAGACGGCTTCACAGGGGAGTTTTACCAAACATTCAAGGAAGAACTAAAACCTATCCTCCTCAGACTACTACAAAAAATTCAAGAGGAAGGAACACTTCCAAGCTCATTCTATGAAGCCAGCATCACCCTAATACCAAAACCAGGTAAAGACAACACAATGAAAGAGAATTACAGGCCAATATCCCTCATGAACCTTGATGCCAAAATCCTCAACAAAATCTTAGCAAATCGGATCCAGCAGTACATCAGAAAGATCATACACCATGACCAAGTAGGATTTATCCCAGGGATGCAAGGATGGTACAATATCCGCAAATCAATAAACGTGATACATCACATAAACAAATTGAAAGAAAAAAACCACATGGTCATATCAATCGATGCAGAAAAAGCATTTGACAAAATTCAACACCCATTTTTAATAAAAGCTCTCAGCAAGGTGGGAGTAGTAGTATCATACCTCAACATAATAAAAGCCATATATGACAGGCCCACAGCCAACATCATACTCAATGGACAAAAACTAACACCATTTCCCCTAAGAACAGGAACAAGGCAGGGATGTCCCCTCTCACCACTCCTGTTCAACATAGTACTGGAAGTGTTAGCCATTGCAATTCGGCAAGAAGAAGAAATAAAAGGCATCCAAATTGGAAAAGAGGAAGTAAAACTGTCCTTATTTGCAGACGACATGATATTATACATACAAAACCCTAGAGACTCCATCAAAAAGCTACTAGACTTAATACATGAATTTGGCAATGTAGCAGGATACAAAATTAACCCCAAGAAATCTGAGTCATTTCTATACACCAATAGTGAACTTTCAGAAAGAGAGATTATAAAAACAATCCCGTTTACCATCGCACCAAAAAAATTAAGCTACCTAGGAATAAACTTAACTAAAGTGGTAAAAGACCTCTACTCAGAAAACTACAGGACGTTGAAAAAAGATATAGAGGAAGACATTAACAGATGGAAGAACATACCGTGTTCATGGATTGGTAGAATCAACATCGTTAAAATGTCCATACTACCCAAAGCAATCTATAAATTCAACGCACTTCCCATTAAAATACCAACGGCATACTTCAGAGATCTAGAACGAACTCTCCAAAAATTCATCTGGAATAAAAAAAGAACCCGAATAGCTACAGCAATCCTGAAAAAGACCAAAGTAGGTGGGATCTCAATTCCAGATATCAAGTTGTATTACAAAGCCACTGTTCTCACAACTGTGTGGTACTGGCACAAGAATAGGCATATAGATCAATGGAATAGAATAGAGAGCCCAGAAATCGGCCCGAAACAATATGCTCAATTAATATTTGACAAAGGAGGCAAGAACATACAATGGAGCCAAGATAGTCTCTTCAATAAATGGTGTTGGGAAAATTGGACAGATATATGCAAGAAAATGAAACTAGACCACCAACTTACACCATTCACAAAAAATAAACTCAAAATGGATAAAGGACTTGAATGTACGACAGGAAACCATAAAAATTCTAGAAGAATCCAAAGGCAACAAAATCTCAGACATATGCCGAAGCAATTTCGTCACTGATACTGCTCCTAGGGCACTTGAAACTAAAGAGAAAATGAACAAATGGGACTACATCAAAATAAAAAGCTTCTGAACAACAAAAGAAACCATCAACAAAACAACGAGAAAACCCACTGTGTGGGAAAACATATTTGCCAATGTCATATCTGATAAGGGCCTAATCTCCAAAATCTATAGGGAACTCATCCAACTTAACAAAAGGAAGATAAACAATCCAATCAAAAAATGGGCAAAGGACCTAAATAGACACCTTTCAAAAGAGGACATTCAGTAAGCCAAGAGACATATGAAAACATGCTCAAAGTCACTAATCATCCGAGAGATGCAAATCAAAACAGCAATGAGGTACCACCTCACACCTGTCAGATTGGCTATGATCAACAAATTAACAAACGACAAGTGCTGGAGAGTATGTGGAGAAAAAGGAACACTTGTGCACTGCTGGTGGGAATGCAGACTGGTGCAGCCACTATGGAAGACAGTATGGAGTTTCCTCAAAAAACTGAAAATGGAACTCCCATTTGACCCTGTGATCCCACTTCTAGGAATATATCCCAAGAAACCAGAAACACGAATCAGAAAGGATATATGCACCCCTATGTTCATAGCAGCACAATTCACCATAGCTAAGATCTGGAAACAGCCTAGGTGTCCATCAGTTGATGAATGGATTAGAAAACTGTGGTACATCTACACCAAGGAATACTATGCTGCTCTAAAAAGGAAGGAACTCTTACCATTTGCAACGTCATGGATGGAACTGGAGAGCATTATGCTAAGTGAAATAAGCCAGTCGATGAAGGAAAAATACCACATGATCTCACTCATTCATGGATAATAGAGACCATTATAAAATTTTGAACAATAATAGATACAGAGGCAGAGCTGCCTCAAACAGATTGTCAAACTGCATCAGGAAGGCCGGGGAAGGTTGGGGGGCAGGAGGTAGGGGGGTAAGAGATCAACCAAAGGACTTGTATGCATGCATATAAGCATAACCAGTGGACATAAGACATTGGGGGATAGGGGAGGCTAGGGGACTGTCTAGGGCGGGGGGATAAAATGGACACATATGTAATATCCTTTGTAATACTTTAAGCAATAAATTAAAAAAATAAATAAATAAATAAATAAAATAAATAAAGGAAGCTGTCAGCCAATTCCTTTGCAAAAACGAACCTCTGCTCCCCTCATGTGGCCTTTTAAAGAATAACACCTTGTGCTTCTGTCCGTGGTGCTGAAATGTTAGCTAATGTCCTGTGAATTTGATGAAAAATTCTACCCAAAAAACCACAAACAAACAAACAAAAAACAAAACCTACAGAAAACCCTACAAAATCACCGAGGCTGTCCAGGGTGCAATTATTCCTTCCCTGGATGGACTGAGGTCACGGGTCTGGCTTTTGCACCCGTTCCTGTCCCAGCCCTGCCAAGGGAAGCCTTGGCTGCTTCACTGACATGGGGAAGCTGTGCGTTCACTAATTCAGTCCGTAACCTAGAGGCTGCCATGATTGGAGCAGTCAGTCCTGGGGAGGCCGCCGTTAACAAGGCAGCCAGTACCGCACCGGTCTCCTTTCCTGAGGCAGCCAGTCAGCCGCGGCCATTGTGATTGCGTCAGCCAGTGCCTTGGATGACACCATTATGGAGGCAGCCAGTCTGTGCAGTGAGGTGCAGGGGTATCGGGAGAAGGTGTTATTCCCACTAGACTCAGCGGCCTCTGTAGGGCATTCCTGAGGCAGTCCTTTCCCTGTAGGCGGCCATTATTGATGCTGTCAGTACCAGGGAGGCTGTTGTTGATGGCAGCTCCAGATGCAGGTTATCATGGGAACATGGTAGTACCACGAGAAAAAAATTCATCTTAAACCTTTGTGTTGAAACCCAGTGTGTTTTTAAAAAATATATTTTTATTGATTTCAGAGATGAAGGGAGAGGGAAAGAGATGGAAACATCAATGATGAGAGAGAATCATGGATCCGCTACCTCCTGTATCCCCCCCATCCCCACTGTGTATTGAGACAAAAACCCCGGCATGTGCCCTGCCCTGGAACCGAACCAGGGACCCTTCAATTTGCAGGCTGACATTCTCCCCACTAAGGCACACTGGCCAGGGCCACAGTTGGTTTTTTAGAAAGATACATTTCTACTATTTCAGAGAGAAAGATCAGTGATCAGTGATCATCCTAGATTGGCTGCCTTCTGCCAGAAGAAAGAGTGACATGTGTTCTCATCAGCTAAGCGTAAGGAATATCCCTGGCCAGTGTTGTTCGCTGGTTAGAACTTCGGATGCCCAGGGATGGGTCTCTGGTGGGATTCCTGGTCTAGAGCACATACCTGGGACGCAGGTTTTATGGCCAGCCCCGGTCTGGGCTCCTGTGGGAGCCAAAGATCCATGTGTCTCTTGCATATTCATGTTTGCTTTTTGTTTCTTCTCTTTCCCCTCCTTCCATTCCTCCCTCCCTTCTTCCCTCTCTCCCTCCCTACCTCCCTCCATCCCTCCCTCCCTCCCTCCCTTCCTCCCTCCCTCCTTCTCTCTCTGTAAAAAGCATATCCTGTGGTAAGAATTAACAAAAACGTACACAAGAAAAAAGTACAAAATGGAAAAGATTTGGAGGCTGTGAAAAAGCAGCATACCCCTAAAGAAAGGCACCATGATGAGCAGAGCATTCAGCTATGCTGATGTTTTTCCTTGCGATGTGTCTATAAGATAAAAATAAAATGTCCGACTGTCCCTCAGCTGGCAAGGTCCTGAGAGAACACGAGGAGGCCACTCTAGCGCGGTCCTTGCAGGGTCTCCCAAGCCACCACGTTAGGGGCGAGGATCTCGGTGGGCGAGGCGGGGAGGAGCAGGGGAAAGCGAGGGGTGAAGGAGGTGGGGAATGGACAGAGGAGGGTCTTGCACGTGCTCCCCTGTCCTGCCTTGTGTCGCTTCTGCGAGAGTCACCCACAATGGGAAGATGCGAGCAGACTCAGCTGGTGTCGGTGACCAAGGGACACACAGACCAAGGGACAGACAGATAATCGAGGCCGCAGTGGCCTGTAGAGGTTGACATCCGGGAAGGGACATTACCTCCACAGGAAGAATAGCTCCCTCAGAGGAAGTATTGTTTTCCCAAATGAAGGAGCAATTCATTCACAACATAAGTGGTCCACATACAGGAAAGTGCAGTTCCCCTACAGGAAGAACGTTTCCTCACAGGAAGTTTGTTTCCCCCACAGGAAGAGGCGTTCTCCCACAGGAAGTTTCCATTCCCTCAGAGGTAGTTGTGATTCCCTCACAGGAAGATAGGTCAACAAACAGGAAAGTGCATTTCCCTCACAGGAATCTGACACACCCTCACAGGAAGAGTCATCCGCACACAGGAAAGTGCATGTCCACAAAAGGAAGAAGGGATTCTAAAACAAAAGAGACACTACCCCACAGGAAAATGTGTTCCTACACGGGAAAGGACACTTCCCCTACAGGAAGGAGTGTTTGCGTCTGGTAGTTTTATTTCCAAAAGGAAGTTGATTTTTCATATATGTAAGATAGGTCAGCACACAGGAACGAGTACGTCCCACAAAGAATGACCTGTCTACACACGGAGGTACATTTCCTAGAGAGGAAGAATGGTTCCCCAGAGGAAGTTTGTTTCCACACATGAATGTGTGATTCATTCGCAGCATAATAGGTGCGCATACAGGAGAGTGCATTTCCCCCAAAAGAATAAGGTTTCTTCAAAGGAAAATAGTTTTCCCTATAGGTATAGGCGTTCTCCAACAGGAAGTTTTGATTCCCGCACAGGAAGTTGCATTTCCCCCACAGGAAGAGAGATCGACAACAGGAAAGGGCATTTCCCCCACAGAAAAATGGGACGCTATCACAGGAAAAGAGATCCGCTCAAGGTTTAGTGCATTTTCCCCACAGGAAGCAGGGTCCCTAAAACAAAAGGTACACTCACCCACAAGAATATGGGTTCCTACATTACAAGGGTCATTTCCACCACAGGAAGGAGGGTTCACAGTCGGAAAATTTTGTTTCTACAAGAAGATGGCTTTCCATCAGTGGAAATAGTTCTGCACTCAGGATCCTGCATGTCCTGTAAAGAATGAAGTGTGTACACACCAGAAGTGATATTACCTCCAGAGGAAGAATAGTTCCCCCAGTGGAAGTATTTTTCCCCCACATGAGGAAATGTTCTTCACAGCATAATAAGTCCGCATTTTTGGAAAGTGCATTTCCTACATAGCAGGAAGCATGTCTCAAAGGAAGGTAGTTTCCCCGCAGGAAGAGGTGCTCTCAAAACGGAAAGGATGCTCGCACAAATAGGGGCCATTTCTTCACAGGAAGAGAGATCTGCACAAAGGAAATTGCATTTCCCCTTAAGGAGGAAGGGTTCCTACAATGGAAGGATAACTCCCCAGTAGGAAAATCAGTTCTCATTTCGGATGGGACATTTCCCAACAGGAAGGAGGGTTCACAATTCAGAAGTTTGGTTTCCACACGGGATGTTGCGTTTCCATTACAGGTCGAAAGCTCTGCACACAGGAAAGTGCATTTCCCCCACAGTACGTTGGCTTCCCAAAGCAGAAGGAAAATTTCAACCAAAGGACAAAAGCTTCCCCACCGTAAGTTTGGTATCCCCACAGGAAGATGGATTCCAACACAGGAAAATCGGTTTGGATAATGAAAAGTGCATTTCACACACGGGAAAAAGGGTTTCCTTGGAACAAGTGAATTTCCCCCACAGGAATAGTTCTTCTCCCACAGGAAGTTTCATTTCCACCACACCAATATGCACCTCCCTCACATGAAAATAGTTTCACACAAAAGAGAATGCAGTTCCCACACTAGAAATAGGATTCTCACAAAGAATTTGCAATACCCTCAAAGGAAGGTGGGATTCGCTCAAAGGAAGATACATATGCAAACAGGAAAGTGCATGTCCCACAAAGGGTGAAGTGTTCACACACAGAAAGGGACATTTCCCCCAGAGGAAGAATGGATCCCTCAGAGGAAGTATTGTTTCCCCAAGTGAAGGAGCCATTCATTCAGAGCATAATCGGTAAGCATACTGGATATTGCAGTTCCCCTACAGGAAGAAGGTTTCCTCACAGGGTGTTCGTTTCCCCCACAGGAATAGGTGTTCTCTAACAGGAAGTTTCCATTCCCCCACAGGAAGGTGCGAGTCCCTCACTGCAAGATAGGTCCACAAACAGGAAAGTGCATTTCCCACACTGGAAGTTGAGACGCCCTCACAGGAAGAGTCATCCACACACAGTAAAGTGCATTTCCCCCACATGAAGAACGTTTCCTCAAAGGAAGTTTGTTTCCCCTATAGGTAGAGGCGTTCTCCAACAGGAAGTTATGATTCCCCCACAGCAAGGTGCGATTCCCTCACAGGAGGACAGGTCCACAACAGGAAAGTGCATTTCCCCCACAGAAAAATGGGACGCTTTCACAGGAAAAGAGATCCGCACACAGGAACATGCATTTCAGCAACAGAAAGTAGGGTTCCTTAAACAATTGGGACACTCTCTCATATAATATGTTTTCCTACAGCCAGCGGACATTTCCCCGACAGGAAGGAGTGTTCACCATGGGAAAGGGATAGAGATGGAAACATCAATATTTCCCGGGAGCCGGTCCATCCTGCTGTTTCAAGTGATCTGGCATATATGATATACTGTTCTTAATATGTTTGCTCACCTTCTTGGCCCTATGTGCTTTAACCAAGGTCACCTCTTTGAGAAAGGTTGTTTCCCCAGGTAGGTTTTTTCCCCTGAAGTTAGGGAGGGAATTAACCCCCTTAACTAAGTGCCATGTGGGTAATTATTCACATTAACTACGAACAATCATGCTTAAGCTACATAATATTTACTCCCTGGAATGGAGATAAGAAACGCCCTAACCTTTGGAATAGAGATTGATAGGATGGGAATCAACTGGTATAAATACAGATGTAACAAGACAGCAAGAGACAGAACTTAGAAGACAGAACCAAAAGACACAGAACCTAGACACAGAACCTACACAGAACCTACGGACAGAAGAAATTAGCTGGAGAGAACATGTCAAATGATCCTGGACAGAAACTGGCCAAAGAACCTAGAGACAGAACCTAGTGAGAGAACATGGCAAAAGATCCTGGACAGAAACTGGCCACAGAACCTAGATACAGAACCTACACAGAACCTAGACACAGAACCTACACAGAACCTAGAGACAGAAGAACTTCGCTGGAGAGAATATGGCAAAAGATCCTGGACTGAACCTGAGTACAGAAATTGGCAAGGAATCCTCGCACCTTCCTATTTCTAGTCACCTGACTACAACCTGGTGACTGAACCTGGCTGGAGAACCTAGCAAGAGAACATGAACATAGAACCTGGCTGGATATCCTAACCAAAACTTCGCTGGAGATCCTGAACAGAACTTGGCTGGAGATCCTGGCTAGAGATCCTGGCTAGGCTGCTGATCAACTGAACGCTGTCTCTGTGTCATTCCTTCTTCGCTGACTCCGTCCACAACTTTGGGGACCCCTGGACCTGCTGGGGTTGGACCCCAGCATCTGGTGCCAGAACCGGGACCTCTAGGTAAGCCCCACTCTCGGGATGGATAGGACTCTACCGTAGGAAGAGGGTGGATAGTCTTCGCCGACTCCATCCACACCTTTGGGAAACCCTGGAACAGGATTCCCCTAGGTAAGACCCCCCCCAATGAGAACCCCCACATTCAGGACTCATAAGACTCCACCAGGGTACTGCAGACCCCCCTATAGAGGATAAGTAGGGTAAGAAGGTGGATAGTACAAAACTTAGATTGAGAAGATGTGCCATACTGAGTCCAAAGAAAGAAGACTCTGTATTGATTCTAAGATTGAGAAGATGTGCCATACTGAGACCAAAGAAAGAAGACTCTGTATTGATCTTTAGATTGAGAAGATGTGCCATACTGAGTCCAAAGAAAGAAGACTCTGTATTGATCTTTAGATTAGGAAGATGTGCCATACTGAGTCGAAAGAAATAAGACTCTGTATTGATCTTTGAACACATATGCTTGCTAGCAGAGGAATTAAGGTTACACCCAGTCAGACAGAACGTTTTATACAAGAAGTATGTCCATGCTTTTCTGAGGAAGGAAAGGTAAATGGAAAGGCATGGGAGGAGGTAGGCCCAAGGAGCCTTATCCTTAACCCCACTGCAGTCTTTCCACCGCAGGAAAGTGCAGGATTGGCTAGCTCTCCCTGGGGTGATAGATCAGGAATAAGGTAATAGCGGAAAGCGCCGATCCTACTCTTAAAATGGATACAAGAGAGCATTTGGGGTTTTTCTTTTTAATGCCTGCTTTTAAAAAATAAAAAAGGGGGAATATGCCTGAAGACGGTCCATCCTTGCTGTTTCAAGGGACCTGGCATATATGGCATACTGTTCTTAATATGTTTGCTCACCTTTTTGGCACTATGTGCTTTAACCAAGGTCACCTCTTTGAGAAAGGTTGTTTCCCCAGGGAGGGAATTTCCCCTGAAGTTAGGGAGGGAATAAACCCCCTTAAGTAAGTGCCAGGTGGGTAATTAGTCACTTTAACTACGAACAATCATGCTTAAGCTACATAATCTTTACTCCCTGGAATGGAGATAAGAAACGCCCTAACCTTTGTAATAGAGATTGATAGGATTGGAATCAACTGCTATAAATACAGATGTAACAAGACAACAAGAGACATAACTTAGAAGACAGAACCAATAGACACAGAACCTACACAGAACCTAGAGACAGAAGAGCTTCGCTGGAGAGAACATGGCCACAGAACGTAGAGACAGAACCTAGTGAGAGAACCTGGCTGAAGAACCTAGAAACAAATCCTGGCTACACAACCTGAATAGAACATGGCAAGAGAACCTGACTAGAACCTGGTGACTGAACCTGGCTGGAGAACCTGGACAGAACCTGGCTGGAGAACCTAGTAAGGTAACATGGCTACAGAACCTTGCTGGAGAACCCGGAGAACCTAGCAAGAGAACATGGACACAGAACCTGGCTGGATATCCTAACCAGAACATCGCTGGAGATCCTGAGCAGAACCTCTCTGGAGATCCAGACCAGAACTTGGCTGGAGATCCTGGCTAGGCTGCTGATCAACTGAACACTGTCTCCGTGTCCTTCCTTCTTCGCCGACTCTGTCGACGCTTTTGGGAACCCCTGGACCTGCTGGGGTTGGACCCCGGCAAATGATGAGAGAGAATCATGGATCAGCTGCCTCCTGTATCACCCCCTCCCCACTGGGGATCCAGCCTGCAACGAGGGCATGTGCCCTGACCGGGAATCAAACCAGGGACCCTTCAATACACAGGTTGACACTCTCCCCACTGAGGAACACTGGCCAGGGCCACAGTGGTTTTTTCTTAGAAATATGCATTTCTACTATTTCAGAAAAGAAGAAAGATCAATGATGAGTGATCATCCTAGATTGGCTGCCTTCTGCCAGAAGAAAGAGTGGCATGTGTTCTCATCTGCTCAGCAGAAGGAATAGGCCCTGGCCAGTGTTGTTCACTGGTTAGACCTTCGGATGCCCAGGGAAGGGTCGCTGGTGGGATTCCAGGTCCAGAGCACATACCTGGGATGCAGGCTTCATTGCCTGCCCCGGTCTGGGCTCCTGTGGGAGCCAAAGATCCATGTGTCTCTTGCATATTCATGTTTGCTTTTTTGTTTCTTCTCTATCCCCACCCTCCCTCCCTCCCTCTGTCTGTAAAAAACATATCCTCTGGTAAGAATTAACCAAAACATAAACAAGAAAAACGTACAAAGAAGGAAAAGATTTGGAGGCTGTGAAAAAGCAGCATACCCCTAAAGAAAGGCACCATGATGAGCGGAGCATTCGGCTCCGCTGATGTTTTTCCACGGAATGTGTCTATAAGATAAAAATAAAATGTCTGAGTGTCTCTCAGCTGGCCAGATCCTGACACAACAGGACGAGGCCATTCTAGCGAGGTCCTTGCAGGGTCTCCCAAGCCACCACGTTGGGGCGAGGCTCTGCGGCGGGGGGCGAGGCCAGGAGGAGCAGAGGAAAGCGAGGCGTGAAGGAGGCGGGGAATGGACAGAGGAGGGTCCTGCACGTGCTCCCCTCTACTGCGTTGTGTCGCTGCTCCCAGAGTCCCCCCCACTGAGAAGATGGGAGCAGACTCACCCGGTGTCAGTGACCGAGGGACATACAGGCTGAGGGACACACAGACTGAGGGACACATAGACCGAGGGACACAGAGACCGAGGGACACACAGATAATCGAGGCCGCAGTGGCCTGGAGAGGTGACATCCGGGAACCTGTGACCACTGTGTTGGTTCCTTTTATCCTCCCAGATGTACCTTCTCAGAGGTTTTTGACTCCAGAACCCTGGATTCCAGTTCCACAGACAGCACCTACTTCATGGTGACTCTGCCCAAGACCCAAGACCTCTCTGGACAACCATTCACACATCAGTTGTTTGGAAAGTGATCTCAAACTTATTCTATATAGTTATTGCATGTATGAAAAATAAATCAGAGCCAAGCAGTCATCTGTTTGATGTATTATACATTTGTATCATACATACATTTTAGTTTAGAAAATGACATTTCTCATTCAAAGTTGCCTTCCTAAGTGTAATTAAGTGAGCATGTTAAAAACTTTGTAAGAGTGAATGTTTTACTTGGCAAATGTTTAGAAACTTGGTAAGTATTACTGTGTATCGCTGCCCAAGGAACTGTTGGGGGTCATGTGTTGTCACCAAAACAGAATGTTTGCTCAATGACTGGTCCCCTTGTTGAGACAACCTTCATGGTTTTCCCTTCATTCTGTTATGAACCTATAGGCAGAAGGTAGAATTAGGCTTGTACTGATGCCACAGCTCCCACCTGCTGTGATGATGGAAACAGGCCTGATGCTCCAAGCATCATGAGAACACCAGCAAGCGAGGCTCAATGACTGAGCGTTGACCTATGAACCAAGAAGTCCCCTTGATTCCTGGTAAGGGCACCCCCATCACCTGATTGTTTCTCTTTGTCTCCCTGTCCCTCTGTGTCTCAGATCAAGAACAACAGATTTAAAATAAAACTGGAAACTGTCCAATCTGCTCCTATCCTCCTCCCAAAAGGTATCAGATTTTACTGAAAACACCCACCACTTGTCTTCCTTAGTCATCGTGAGAATTCCAGTTCATGAATGTTCAGAGCATCTCAGTTTCAAACGTGCGTGCACATCTACACCCAAACAGCGGAGCTTCGCATCCTGGAGAATTTTCCATTTCCTTCCAAAGGAAGTGAGATGTCTCACACTGGAAATGGAAACAAATGGTAGGAAAAGCTGGGCATGGAGATCAAGGCTAATCATTGCAACCTGGGAATGATGTACTCAACAAATCACAGCATGAATAGTCAAACCAGAACATTCCTGTACGTGGAGGTTTGGGCACGGGGACACCAACATTTTTAATGTGAATGAGCACTTGATTGTGCAAAGCTTTCCTTCACCCCCTGAGAGATACTCAGCAGAGGTGCTGAGCCACTTGGAAATGTGTGCTGTTTCAATGCGATGCTGGGGGTGGGGGTTTGCCCCTCCTGGCCTGAGCGAGAGAGCCCAGCTTCCAATGTGCACAGGGCCCCTGCTTGGGTGTCAACAGCTCCATGACTGTGGGCTGGCTCCTCCCGAGTCCGCTGAGACCCACAGAAAACAATATCCCAACTGGCAGATTTCTCCTGGTCCTGAGGTGTTTCAGGATTGGGTTAATGAGGGAAAACACAAGTATGAAGGTGTGGCTCAAAGGTTGCTTCTGAGAGTTTCAGGTCACCCACCCAAGCCCTCAGTCATTGGAGGGAATGAGGTTTCAATTCTTCACATAGAAATGCCATCATTTTTTAAAATATATTTTTTATTGAGCTCAGATAGAAAGGGAGAGGAAGCGGGGGGAGACGAGAGAGAGAGAGAGAGAGAGAGAGAGAGAGAGAGAGAGAGAGAGAGAGAGTTGAGGAACATCCATGGTGACAGAGAATCATGGATCCGCTGCCTCTTGCAGGCCCCACACTGGGCATCAAGCCCACAACCCGAGCATGTGCCCTGATCAGGAATTGAACCCTGACCTCCTGGTTCATAGGTCGATGATCAAGCACTGAGCCACACCAGCCGGGCAGGAGAGGGAAGGTCATGGTCCCAGTTCGTGGGTTTGGTGACCCCTTCAGGAGCTCTCCTCCTGGAACAGGTGCAGTGCTATGTCCCTCAGGCTGAGGGGTGACGGGCCCTCACCGCGTGGGCCTGCTCCCTGCATTGATGTCCGTCTGCTCTGTTGTAAGAAAAGAGGGGCCTCTGGTTGCTGTGGCCCCCTCGCCTCCCCAAGCAGAGGCTACCTGTTCCCTGGAGCCTCGCTGGACTCCCACCCATGGGCCCATGATCATCAGTGCCCCAGGCCTCGCTGGACATTACCTGTGAACCGGTGGCCAGGAATGACCGACACGGCCTGCCTGCTCTGCTCACGCGGGTCCATGCCCCATCAGACTCCCCATAAGAAACGTGCAGTGAAGGATTTCAGACGGGTCAGGGTAGGGTTAGACCCGCGGACCCAGGTACAAGGCCAGCACCAGGAGCTGCTGCGAGGTGGGCTTCGCACACACTGTGAGGTGAGGTGCACCTAGCAGCTCTCAGCAGGGTGGCGAGGGCCTGTGTCCTGGTAACTCGCAGTGCCGCCTGCCCAGGCTCAGTGGAAGGGGGTGGCCACGGGAAGGAGCATGCCTGACCCCACGCCTCCTGCTCAGGCAGCCGAGTCCACGCAGAACAGTGGGGCTGCGCGAGCTCTAAACTGGCTCCCGGGCCCCACGCCCTCTGCCTCCCTTGTCCACCTCAAGGCCGGGCAGACGCTGTTCACCGAGAGACGCACGTTTTAGCCACCTGAGCCAGAGGCGCCGGTGCTGACCCCACTCTGAATGACACTCCAAAGCCTGGGTCACCCTCCCGCTTTATAGCTTGGAAAGGGGCACAGAGACTTTGGGGGTCTTGCCTTAGGACACACAGTTGTGAGGGCAGAGCTGAGACTCAACCCCTTGTGGGCAGACCTGGCGCCCTCATGCTGTGCCCCAGGTGAGATGCCGATGCTACTGAGGCAGCAAGAAGGGTGAGGGCGACCAGTGCCCAGACTGAGGCAGCACAGGTGTGTGCACAGGCACACGGGCACTCACACACACACATGCACACACACACACCCACCTGTACACACCCTCTCTGGCTTTCACCTCTGAGGCTACAGAGGTCTGAGGAATCAGGGGCGGAGCCAGGAGAAGCCAAGGGGTTGTTGGGGTCCTATTCATGTTCCTGGTGAGTCTGTCTCAATCCCTCTCCCTGGCAGGAACCTCACTGGACTGATGCCAGATTCCTACCTTCCCGGGTTCAGGTCTGTGGCTGAGCATTCTTTGAGGCCCTCCTGGAACTCTGCTTTCAGTGATGAGGGGAATGAGGCATGTCGGCTTCAGGTTTGTCTGGACACAAACTTTATTAAAACGAGGCCAAAAACACCATGAGGGACATTGGTGTTGACATCCCCATAGCACTTAAGGAACTGTTTGTCTATTGCCTCTCCTCTTGAAAGTGGAGGATGTTTGACCAGTTTCTTCTGTACTAAGTACACTCTTGGGGAAGCAAAGGAGCCAGCAGGCTTCCTCTGAAGCCCCGTCAGAGCTGGGAAATGAGGTATGTGGTGCCTACACTTGCCCTGTGGCTGCTGAGGTGCAATTTAGGGCTCATGATGCATCCTCCATGCAAACACCGGGCTTCTTCCCTGAGTGTGTCCTCTGGTGTCGGATGAGATTGTACTGAAGTGTAAAGCCTCGCCCACACTCCCTGCAAACATATGGCTTTTCCCCAGAGTGTGTCCTCTGGTGTTTGATGAAATTGGACTTAAGTGTAAAGCCTCGCCCACACTCCCTGCACACATATGGCTTCTCCCCTGAGTGTGTCCTCTGGTGATTGATGAGATCAGACTTCTGTGTAAAGCCTCGCCCACACTCCCTGCACACATATGGCCTCTCCCCTGTGTGTGCCCTCTGGTGTCTAATGAGATTATACTTCACTGTAAAGCCTCGCCCGCACTCCCTGCACACAAATGGCTTCTCCCCTGAGTGTGTCCTCTGGTGTCTGATGAGATGTGACTTCTGTGTAAAGCCTTGCCCACACTCCCTGCAAACATAGGGCTTCTCCCCTGAGTGTGTCCTCTGGTGTCTGATGAGAGGTGACTTATCTGTAAAGCCTCGCCCACACTCACTACACACATAGGGCTTCTCTCCTGAGTGTGTCCTCTTGTGTATGATTAGAGTTGACTTATCTCTAAAGCCTCCCCCACACTCCCTGCAAACATGGGGCTTCTCCCCTGAGTGTGCCCTCTGGTGTCTGATGAGATGTGACTTCTTTGTAAAGCCTCGCCCACACTCCCTGCACACATATGGCTTCTCCCCTGAGTGTGTCCTCTGGTGTGTGTCGATATGTGACTTATCACTGAAGCCTTGCCCACACCCTCCATGCTTGATTGTTACAATTTTTGACATTCTTACTTCCACAAATAATTTGCCTGTGTTCTTTGCGTTAACATTCTGGCCTGTGCTGGGCTCTTCCTCCATTATTCTCTCAGGTTCACTGGAGCTCCCTGTTTGTCCGTTGGGAGGCTTGAAAGAGGCCCTTGAAGTTCCCCTGTGCCTGATCCTTTTAAGCAAAGGTTTGGACCTCCATTTGACCTCTTGACCTTCAGCTTTGTCATTCCAGCCATGTGGACCAGTCTGTTGCTGCTGCTGTTGATTCTGACGCTCTGGGCCAGCTTCCTCCGCCTGGATGTGCTTTACTGCAGATGCTCCTGACAGAATCTCAGAGGGGTGATTGCGTTTCACATGTTGGCTGAGGAATGTCCGACTGGAGAAGGCCACAGAGCAGGAGGGACATGGGTGGACCTCTGGCTTTGGTTCTGCTGGAGAAGAAAGTTTTGGTCAGGGCAGGTGTGGGCAAGCCTGCCTGTGCCGTACGCTCTGTCTCCTGGTAAGACCCGTCCCCGGAATCATTCTAGCTGTGTTGACAGTGCAAGCTCTGCCTCCCACAAAGTGTTCCTTCACTGTCTACTTTTCTTTTTCTTTGTCTGCACTACTCTTCTTCAGAAATCCAGAGACCCCATATCAAAAGTCTTTTCTACAGCCCTGGCCAGTGTGGATCAGTGGATAGAGCCTCAGCCTGTGGACAGAAAAGTCCTGGGTTTGATTCCCATCAAGAGCATGTGCCTTTGTTGCAGGCTTCTCCCCAGCCTGGGCCCTGGTCTGGGCGTGTGCAGGAGGCAGCCAGTCAATGTGTTTCTCTCACATCGACATTTCTCTTTGTCTTTCCCTCCCTCTTCCACTCTCTCTAAAAATCAATGGAAAAATATCCTGGGATGAGGATTGAAAAGAAAAAAGGTCTTACAGATCAAGGACCATCAGAAGGCATTTCACTCCTTATATGGGTTGGACTATTGTGACCATTCCATATACATGTATCTTCTAAGTCATGTTAAAGAGAAAAACCACAGGCCTGGCCAGGTAGCTCAGTGGTTGAGCATCAACCCATGAACCAGGACGTCACCAGTTTGATTCCTGGTCAGGGCACATGCCCAGGTTCTGTGCTCGATCCCAGCAGGAGGCAGCTGATCCATGTTGATATTTCTATCCCTCTCTTCATTTCCCTTCCTCTCTCTCTCAAATCACTAAAAATATTTAAAAATAGAGAAACCATAGGCCCCAACTAGCAATTGCTTCTCTCTCAGTTTTCCACAAATCACAAAATGGAAATATGTCCTTCCTCACACAGTATTCCTACTTGATTTCTTTCAGTGTTAGCCTACTTCAAATACACTACAAAGTCCTGTTTCAGAATATCTTTCCAACCATCCCCTAGCCAGTTTGGATCAGTAGATAGAGCGTCGCCTTGGGGACTCCAGGGTCCTGGGTTTGATTCTAGTCAAGGGCACATACCTGGGTTGCAAGCTCAATCCCCAGCCCTGGTTGGGGTGTCTGTGGGAGACAAGCTATTGATGTTTCTCTCTCTGTCTCTCCCCCTTCTACTCTCTCTCAAAAAATAATCAGTGGAACAATATCCCTGGGTGAGGATTAACAACAACAACAAAAATATTTCCCCAACCTGCTTCTTAAACTCCTGACTCCCATCTCTCTCCATCCAGTCCGCCTTCCTCTCTCACTGGGAGTTGAAATAATCTCAGAGGGGATTCCCCACTGAAGTTTATTTCCCCAAAAAATTAACAAAGCATAGTTTTAGAACATGCCACTCTGCAGCGGAAAACTGCTCAGTTGTCCCGTCTCACTCAAGAAAGTCCCCAGTATCTCAGCTTGGATCATAGGCACTGTATTTCCCGGCTGCTAGGCATCTGTCCAACCTCTGTTCTTGCCCTCTGTACTGAGACTGAGACGGGAGTAGCCCTCAGCCAGCTCAACACCCCACCTCTTTCCTTCCCTGCACCAGCCACTCCCTCTGCCTGGGACCTTGTGACACAACTGTTGTAAATGTTGTCTCCTGAGAAAGCCTTCCCTTGACCTTTGCAATCCGGCACACCCACCTTCCCCTCACACTGATCCCTAGGCACTTGTCCTGGGCCCGTTTTCTCCAAAGCGCTAACAACTGTGTGATATTAAGCACATGCATATATGTCTGCCGAGGCTTCCATCCTTCACCAACCAGCTGCTCAGGAGCAGTGATTCTGATCATCGTGTTAATTGGTATTTCCAGCTCCCAGAACCCTGTGTGGCACCGAGTAGGAATTCACATGACAAGTCACAAAATAATGAATGAATGCATGTTAACACACACATTTCATTTAGAAATATGCAGTAAATGAAGAAGAAACAGCTAAAGTGTTAAAAAAAACAACAACCCAAAAACAACCACCTTGATGAGAGAGCTGGTTAAGTACCTGAAACATTTTTTTTTTTTGGCTCTGATTTTTTCAGCACTATATGATGCCGTGCATTTTGTGCATGAAGTATTTTTAAAAATGTAACACAAATTGGCCCAGGCCATTGTGGCTCAGTTGGTTGAGCATTGTCCCATTTACCCAGAGGTAGCCAGTTTGATTCCTGGTCAGGGCACATGTCAGGGTGGTGGACTTGATCCCCAGTAAGGAGAATGCAGGAGGCAGCAGATTGATATTTCTCTCCCTCTCCCTTCATCTCTGTCTCTAAAACCAATAAAAGCATATTTTTAAGAATTAGAACAAAAATAAAAATATTAAAATTATTCTTAAGAATCAAAGTCCTATGTGATGAGCCATCAATTTCTGAAGCATCTGATTTGAAGCTTTGCTGACTCTAGAGTGGATTTTACTCTACTTGAGAGTTGGAGCATGAAAACTTCTAAGAATTCTTTCTTTCCATGTTGAAGAAGAGTGGTGCCCACCTCTCCCGGCCACAAGCTCTGTCTTCCACTTGCTGCCCCACTTGATGCCCAGCTTTTGGCCATACTCTTCTCCATACCAGACCAGCAGCTCACAGCCCGTCCTCACGACCCGGCAGGTTCGGTAGAAAATCTGCCTGTGATATTGAAAGGCCACCAGGTTCTGTTCTTCCTCATCCCGGGCGCAGTTCACGTACCTGGCGTTGAGGCAGATGAAAGGAAAAAAAACCACAGGCGATGAGCTTCCACTACCTGTCATATCGTGTCCAGATCCTCACTGACGCGTAAGGCCCTCAGCACTGATGGCACCCACCCCCATGCTCCTGGGGAAACTTCTGTTCAATGTCCAAGCCTCTGTCACAAGGTCATGTGAATTCCTGTCTCTATGTCCTGCTCACAGTGCTCATCCTGCCTAATGCCATTTCCAAAGCCTCATTCCAGACTTCCCCATCAAACCCGGTGGCCTCTAGCTTCTCTAAGCTGTAAGTCAGGTTCTGTGTTACACCCCAGGACTCGGGGCTTGCTCTAGGACTCACACCATTCAACATTCAGTCCAAGTCTCCCTTCTCTTCAGAGGCCTTTGTCGAGTCTCCCCACACTTTATTGAAGGCATCATTCAGTTGCCTCCCCCAGGTTCCCACAGAAATGTCGAGGTCTCTCTTTCTTAGAAAAATAACACAGAACAATAGTAGTTTATTCATAATCTGTCTCCCCTGACACAAGAGAGCCTCTCAGGAAAGGGCCATGAGCACTATGACTCTGCAGGCTCCAACATCCAGTTCTAGTTAGAACTGAGTCTGGGATGATGTGCTGCCCTCAAAGGTTTAGATTATCCTTGGTTCAAGGCTATGTGGGCACTAGGCACTTGTTGAAAAATAGGAAAATTAGAGTTAAATGTTTATGAAATAAAATGTTTCATGTCCGTCTGCAGTAAGTCCTCCCTAGGGACATGGATTGTGTGATCTGTGTAAGTAATGAATTCCTTCCTCTAAACTGGAATATAGTAAGTGTTTAACTAATGTCAGTTAGATAAATCACAGAGTAATCCAGGGTCCTCAAGGTTTTTCCCAGTGCCCAAAGTAGAGACTTCTATTTTGAGGACATATGCTATACTTTTACCTCCTTTTTTTCCTAAATGTCACTAGATGTTAAAGATCACTGTATGGAGAAAAAGGGGGAACAGAGTACTGAGGGAGACCATTAAGGAGGCATGATGGGAAGGACAGACATGTGGTTTGTGAGGCATGAGTGTCCTCTCCGGCACCCAGAAGCCTAGTGACCTTACCTCATCCAGTTGGCCTGAGATGTATCCTTTCCATCCACATACTCATAGCAGTTTCTCCCTTTGGTGATCTGCATTTCAGGAAAAGAAGTTAAAGGCTGTGTGTGTGTGTGTGTGTGTGTGTGTGTGTGTGTGTGTGTGTGTGTGTGAGTTTGAGTGTATATAATAGAATAATTACTTTATTCTAGTGTCATCAAATCTCTTTCAGCCTGCATGGTGATTCAACTGCCAATGGTGATCACAGGACATTTTTCTTACTCATCATCTACACTTCTTAGTCAATTTGTCCACTAAGCAGGAGCCCCACAAGGGAGGAGTCTGTACCACTTTGCTCCCATTTACCCTCTGATCCTTAGAGAGGAGCTCCATGTTCATGCAAAGTCCGCCCAGTACACAGAGCTAACTAACCATATGGTCCCCATCCATGTCCTAGCATGTAGAAGGTGGGGCAATCCAAGCCACAGGAGGGCCGGGAAGCCAGAGGACAGGGAAGAGGTAAAGTTCTCACCAGCCAGGAGTAGCCGCTGTTGGCTGTGGCTTCATCTTCTGTGATCTGACCCTCATAAGGGCCAAAGTGCAGGCCCACCGGCAGATCACATTCCTCATTCCACACTCCAAGCCCAGCCTCAGGGATGCCTGATGGTCCGATTCTCAACCCAGGGGGCACAGTGAGGGCTGAGCGGTTGGCATGCCCCTTGTCCACGGCACTGTCTTTTACAAACGTAGGAGGCCCGTGCACAGCACAGCTGTCAATGAAGAAGTTCTGACACTTCTCACAATCTGGAGGCAAGAGCAACAGGGATTAGTCAGGGTGCAGTGCATGTCCCTGCACTTGAAGAGTTTCAGAAAGAGCTCCCATCAGTGAGCCTCAATCCTATATTCCCGGTCACGAGAGGAAGGGAATGATTTGGGCACCCAAAGACCAGTGAAATTATTGCATCAAGGACATAACATGCTCCTTGGTTAGGGTGAGCTTACACAGGTAGTCATCGTCCTGGGGCTCGCTGATCTCTTGGTAGACATGGCCCTTTCTCTCTCGTAGGCTATACATCTTCACTTCGATCTCCTTTCTCCTGAGGTCTACATGAGAGAAGAGCTGGTGAACGAAGTGGGTCTGGAACATGAGTCCCTGACTTGTCAGAAAGCACACAATGTCTTCCCATCAAATGATCACCTGTTCTTTATAGTATCTGGTATTTTCCTCCATTAACTAAAAGACTAGTACGCAACACTGACTACCGATGGCTGATTCAATTTTAGTTTCTAGATGATCCCATTATCAGGTTCAACCTTCCAAGCTTTGGTCATTCATAAAGTATGTATTGAGGGCACGTTATGTGTTAGGCACTGAGTAAAGATCTGGGCACACAACACCAAGAGAATATGGGTGCTATTATCACAGATGGATTTATTGGACAACTTGCATGTGCCAATTGTTTGAGATTTAATTTAATGCTTTCAAACTATATGTGTCCCATGTTTCCTTATGTTCACTGTATACATTAGCATTCAGGAGCTCAGAGAGTTTGGAAGATTAGCTCAAAGCTTCAGTGCTAACTCCAGTTTCAAATCCAGGCCTGTTGAAAGTCCACCCCACATACCTAGGCTATACTGACCAGCCTTTCTAGAGGAATGAGTGGAACTGAAATCTCCAAATTGTTGAACTTACCCAATTTTGATCTAGGGTGCTTTCCAGAGGTACTTGCTTCTCCAGGAGGGGGCACTGGTTTCTGGGTCTGCTCTGAGCCACTTGTGGTCAACAAATTTGCTGTTCCTGACAATTCCTTCAAACTGGACTCATTACTTAATGGCGCCCTGGACTTTGCCTTCAGTGTGAAAGGCAAAGGGAAATAAATGTAACGTACATTTATTTAATTATGTAGGGTTTATGATATACATGACTTTAATGAACACTTCAACAACTCTTGGAAATACCTGGGAAGTATGAAAATTAGAGGAAAAAGAAATGGCCAATGTGGGTTTTGAATCGAAGACTAGAACCCATGCCTTAAGGCTCTTTCTTTTATAGCACATTGAGAATGAAGGATACTGGGAAGAGAATAAGACATAGTTGGGCCCTAACCAGTGTAGTTCAGTTGATAGAGTGTCGGCCTGCAGACTGAAGGGTCCTGAGTTGAATTCTCGTCAAGCGCGAGTTCCTTGGTTGCAGGACCCTCCTCCCTGGCCTGGACCTTGGTCTGGGCTTATGCAGGAGGCCACCAGTCATTATGTGTGTCTCTCACATTGATATTTCTCTCTTTCTCTCCCTCTTTTTTCTATTCCCCCTAAAAATCAATGAGAAAATATCCTTGGGTGAGGATTAAGAAAAAAAGAAAGAAAGAAATAGTTGGCAGAGCCCTGGCTGGTGTAGCTCAGTTGGTTGAACTGAAGGGTTGCCGGTTCCATTCCCAGTCAGGGCACATGCCCCAGTTACGGGTTATTGATCCATGTTTTTCTCTCTCACTGATGCTTCTCTCCCTTCCTCTCTCTCTCAAATCAGTAAAAACATATTTTTTAAAAAGAAATGGCTGGCAGAAACCTACCATGACAATAAAGGAAATTATGCTAAAATGTGCAATTTACTATATCATGGAAAGAATAGTTGTAATTAGATTAGTTGGTTCCCACCAATTCTGTTTGAATAAGGTTGTGCTACTAGCCTGTTCTCTTCATTTTCCTGACCTATAACATGCTAATTCTTAATGTTATAATGAACATGAAATATAATGATGTTCACCAAAGTGTTCTGTGAGCACTTTGATACAGTATGAATGTGAGATTACAGTCCTGCTATCAATGTCCCTCTCAGCCATCTCTATATTTGAAATCACGTGTAATTTATCTTCATTATTCTTTGACCCTACTCTAGTTTAATTTGTAAATTTGAAAGCACTCTTTCAGCAAACATTCAGGAGGCCCTCAGGGACCCTGAGCTGGGCCTGGGACTTCTGAGAAGAATCTGGTGTGAACCAAAGAGCTCACAATGCAGAGGTAGGCAGGCGGAGCCAATGATTCAAACAAGATGACACTGGCCTAATTAGAGCTCAGAGAAAGAAGCCATACTTCTTCTGACTGGAATGAGCATTCAAAACCAGTTCCAGATGAGCTTCTATTGAATAGTGTGTCATCTCTATGAAGTTCTTAAGTCACTTTATTTATTGTTTATTGTTTCTGAATCGTCAAACCTGAAGCACCCCAGAGTTGAGAGGCTTTCTTTTATTTGACTGGGAGGCTCTGATGCTGGGGTTGCTATATCCATCTTCATCTGGGACCATGCACCATGCAAACTGCCTATATATCAGTGAGCTTCTGCAAGTCGGAAGTCTTAGTGCATTTCTCACTGGAGCATAGCAGAGCAGAACTGCGTTTGGAATCATCAGTCAGTGAAAGATGTAATCATGTATGGATGAGACAGTGGAAAGTGCATAAAACTATGGAAATTTTAATGAGCTTGTAAGTGGTTTAGAGATGAAGCTATGGATTAGATTGCACGACCACCGATACTGTGATTTCAGACATACAATCAAACACTTGTATATGTCTGAAACCTCAGTTTCCTCATCAGAAATGGTGATACTTATAGTACCTACCTCATAGGGTTGTGGTAAGGTTTAAGTGAGTTTATGCACGTAGAATTCTTAGAGTCTGAAGCATTGTGAAGATAAGACCCGTGGTAGCTACTATTGTTGCTGATGTTATTAACGACTAAGATGATATTGGGCATTTTGTTGAAGAGGTCAGGAAAGGAAGGTGGCACTCTGATTTTTCCTCCTCTTCCCTGCATTTGCATCCAGGAGGAAGATTTTCTTTTCCACAGGATTTGGGAAATACTCACCTTCTGATGTTTATTCTGTTCCACTCTGAGGGCCACCCAAGAAGGTTTAGCTAAAAGATGGTGAGAAATCAATAATATATATAATTTCAGAGAGGAAGGGAGAGGGCGAGGGAGAGAGAGAGAGAAACATCAATGATGATAGAGAATCATGGATTAGCTGCCTCCTGAATACCCCACACCAGGGATCAAACTGGCCGTGTGCCCTGACCGGGAATTGAACTGTGACCTCCTGGTTCATAGGTCGACACTTAATCTCTGAGCCACGCCTGCCGTGTGAGAAATCAGTTTTGGTTGGTAATTGTTTCAAAATCTGGAGATTTTTATCTTTCAGAATTCTGAATTATAGAGTAATCCCAGGACAGACCAAGGATGATTGGAAAATGTTTCCTGAGGTTTCATTAGGCTTATGCTTTTATTGGGAGCATCAGCTAATTTTCTTAAAATGTTAAAAAATAGCCCTAGCCAGCTTGGCTCAGTGGATAGAGCATCAACCTGCGGATGGAATGGTCCTGGGTTCTATTCCAGCCAAGGGTGCATGCCTGGGTTGCGGGCTCATCACAGGTGTGCAGGAGGCAGCCAATCGATGGCTCTCTCTCATCATTGATGTTTTGATCTCTCTGAATTCCTCTCTGAAATCAATAAATATATTTTAAAAAAATAGACAAAACCCCATCTGTACTTCATCCTCTGTTCAATATATATATTTAAAGTAGAAGCCCGTTGCACAAAGATTCACGCAATAGGCCTTCCTTCCCCTGGCTGCCTGCACTAGATTTCCTCTGGCACCGGGGTCCCAGGCCTTTGCTCCAGCCACTGAGGAGAAGCCAAGCCTCTTTCGTCTTCAGTCTTCACTCCAGCCAGAGCCTTCAGTCTTCTCTCAGCCGCTGCCCTGGTTAGGCAAATTAACTGCCATCTTTGTTGGGTTAATTTGCATGTGTATCCTGATTGGCTGGCGGGCCTGGCAGAGTGACACCAATTTGCATGTTTCTCTTTTATTTGTGTAGAGTGGCCTATCCCTGGCTGGGCATCTCAGTTGGTTGGAGTACCATGTTTTACACCAAAAGGTTTCCGGTTTGATCCTTATTGGGGCCTACACAGGAGGCAACTGATGGATGTTCCTCTCTCACATTGATGTTTCTGTCTCCCTTTCTGTCTCCCTCCCTTCCTCTCTCTAAATTCAATGAATATCCTTGGGTGAGGATTTAAAAAATAAAATTGCCCTAAAAAGCAAAAATAAAAAATTGGCCTTTCATGACACAAGTATAATAAAGGTCATGTAACTGCAAAGAATCTCTACTCTGTAACCCAGCGCTTTCTCCTCTCTGTCTTCTGTCTTCACACTGGCCTTGTCCAGTCCACCTTGGACAAGGCACCAGGACCACCTTGGCTCCTTTCTTTCTTATCCTTCCTCCTTTGCACATTTGGATTGTGACCACCTTCTCTAATCACTAGATTCTGATCAGCATCACACAGTCTTAGGGACAAAGACTCAGGTCTAGTCACCACATAAACAGAGTTTCGGGCAAGCTGGACATAACGTCGTGACTTCAGCTATGTTTCAACCTCAGACCCATGGAACTACAGACCCTACCAATCAGACTTTCATGAAACCTGGCAGATGATGCCATGGCTGCCATGGAACCTGATACAATGATGAACTACTTCCTACCCTGGCCCACAACCCAACCCCCTAACTACCATGAGTAATAATTTTCCCATATGTCCCCATGCAGGTCTTAGAGCACTGCTCACCTGTCAAAACTTCCTCCTTCTATGTGATCACAACTCTTCTGAATTAGTTATTTTTTACTCACTGTTATATTTTTGTATACTTACTTGTTAATGTTCTATAAGTATACAATTATATTATTATTCTATTTTATTTTTTCCACCACCATTTATACTCCTGTATTATTATTTTTTCATCCTCACCTGAGAATA
This sequence comes from Myotis nattereri, assembly GCF_964212035.1. Classification (NCBI taxonomy): domain Eukaryota; kingdom Metazoa; phylum Chordata; class Mammalia; order Chiroptera; family Vespertilionidae; genus Myotis; species Myotis nattereri. The sequence continues at coordinate 43,162,549 of NC_138094.1, read as the reverse complement.
TATGCTTATAGATTTTAGAGAGAGAAGAAGAGGAAGAAAGAGAGGGAAACATGGATGTGAGAGAGAAACATCGATGAGTTGTATCCCATACACACCCCGACTGGGGATGGATCACGAAACCTTTTTGGTGTATGGGAGGATGCTCCAACCAACGGAGCCACCGAGACATGGCTATTCAATTATTTTTATTTTGAGAGAATGTTTATTAAAACTAGGGACAGTGAAACAAGGATAGAAGCAGCAGCAGGAGAGAGCTTAGGCTGGGCTGCTGTGTTGCTCTAGAAAGGTTAAAGGAAAGAGTTCAGCCTAGGCGGGCGGCTTTGGCTCATTGGAAAGTCATAGAAAAGGGGCCTTGGAGCCAGGTTCAGGGGGTTAGCCTGAATGAGCTGCCCCTGCCCGGACTCCCTGGTGCAAGTCTCCTGGGTCCCTTAGTTTAGGAGATGCACACCGAGTGGGGGTTGGGGGGAGGAGAGGGGAAAGGGTGAGGGGTCTGTGTGCTCCCGGAGAGAGAACAGCTTAAAAAATATATATATTAGAGCACCATTGCACGAAATTTATAAATTTCTGCACCGTGGGAATGGCGGTGGTGGTGGTGGTGGTGGTGGGGGGGAATTCCTGAGCCCGGCCTGTGCCCTCTGTGGCTCTGACAGTCTGGAAGTCCTGCGATCCATCGCTTGCAGAGGGAGGTCCCGTTCAGTAGCCCCAGCTCTGCATTGGTGGCCTGGGCCTCCCTCTTTGGGGTGACGGGGAGCCCCCATTGATGACCCAGTGGCTAGTGGCCTGGGCCTCTCTCTGCAGGGCATCATGGGGGATTGGGGGGCCGGACCAATTGCGTTTCACAGGCCTTGGCTGGCCTGGCGCCAGTGGGTGTCATAGCCTGGTCATCTGGTGGGTCCTTCAGCTGGTCCGCCCTGGATTTGCATATTATGGTTTCATTATTGTAGATTTGGGGGGTGGGTCTGGGTGAAGGTGAGAAAAGGGGGAGAAATGGGGGACCTCTGTGATAGTGTCAACACTAAATCTGTATATAATTATTGTTACACATTGAAAGAGGTTTTATGACCCTGGCCAGTGTGGCCCAGTGGTTGAGCCACGACCTATGAACCGTGAGGTGGGGGGCCGGCAGGAGGCAGCCATGGAGGTTTCTCTCTCACCTGTTTCTCTCTCTCTCTCTCTGTCTCTCTCTGTCTCTCTCTCTCTCTGTAAAATAAATGATTCATAGAAAGGGGTTTATGTGAACAGCCCCTGGCTGTGTAACTGCTCTGCCTCTTGCTCCTCCCCGGTAACTCCCGAGAGGCCGCCCGACCTACACCAGGTCAGGGTCAGGCAGCTGCGCGCCCTCCGCCCGCACCTCGTGGCCTCGGGGTCCACTCGTCATCCGAGTCCTCGGAGTCCTCCACCCGGGGCCTGGCCGTCCTCCCGCGGCGACACATGAACGCGGGTCGAGGGGCCCTGAGACCTGGAAGGAGAGAAAGAAAGAGTCTGTCCTGCAGGCGAAGAGCTGAGGGACAAACAGCAGAGCCAGCGCTTGGCGGGGGCAGAGCCCGGGGCCCTGGACGGAGCACCCCCGCCCCGCCCACCCCGCGGCCCCGTCCCCCCTCGCTCACCCATGCTGAGCAGCGCCTCGTAGTTGCTCTTCACGTTGCGGTGCCGCGCTCGCTCCCAGGCGCCCATCTGCGCCCACTCCTCCCGGGAGAAGTAGATGGACACGTCCCTGCAGGCGGCCCTGGACTGGGGGAGAGACCGTCCGTCCGTCCATCCGTCCTCCCCGGCCCGAGGGGCGGCGCCCCGCCTCCACCCCGTCCCCACCCCCGTCCCCACCTCCACCCCCTCGGACCCCCTTACCTTAGGCCTATGCCCCGCTCTCCCCGCCTCCTCCACGGGGCGCTCCTGCAGGTCCCTGTCCGGGTCCATGGTGCCGCCAGCGGAGTCCCCTCCCGAGGACACGGTGCCTGTGGGAGGAGGAGGCGCTGAGGGGACCGCTCCCACCTTGAAGGGCAAACCCCCCCCCACCCCCCCAACCCCCAGACAGACCGGGGCCTCGGCCATTATGACCCACTAGGGGGCGCCTCCTTCCCGCCGCGGTTGGGGGGTCCCAGGGGGTACTGAGGGGCCCGGTCAGGGGGGTCTGAGGGGCGCGTTCCAGGGACTGAGAGGCGCAGTCAGGGGGAACTGAGGGGCGCGTTCTGGGGGGTCTGAGGGGCACGGTGGGGGGTCTGAGGGGAGCGGTCTGGGAGGTCTGAGGGGCCCGGTCAGGTGGGACTGAGGGGAGGGGTCTGGAGGGTCTGAGGGGAGCGGTCTGGTGGGTCTGAGGGGCGCGGTCAGGGGGCTCTGAGGGGCGCGGTCAGGGGGGTCTGAGGGGAGCGGTCTGGGAGGTCTGAGGGGCGCGGTCTGGGGCGACTGACGGGCGCGGTCTGGTGGGACTGAGGGGAGCGGTCTGGGGGATTTGCGGGGAGCGGTCTGGGGGGTCTGAGGGGCGCGGTCAGGGGGGTCTGATTGGCGTGCTCAGAGGGATCTGAGGGGCGCGGTCAGAGGGGTCTGAGGGGCGCGGTGGGGGCGTTGAGGGCCCTTGGGGGTGGAGGTGGTTCGCCTTTACAATGGGGGGGGGGGCTGTGCCGAGAGGAACCGGGTTCGGGAATGGCACCCACGATTCAGGAGCAATGCACGCGGGAGGAGGCGCCTCAAGGGGCAGAGACGTCTCCGGCTTAGGAGATGGGCCCGCTGGACAGAATCCGGGTCTTTCTTGCCAGGAAAGTTGGGTGCTCGGGTCAGAGGATTTGGGACTCCTGTGAAGAGATTTGGGGTCTCAGGGACAGCCTCCAGGGTTTCTGTCTCGGAGTTGGGGATTTGGTCTTCCTGGGTGCCGTGGTTAGGGAGCCCAGGCTCGGGGTGTGGTGTGTCTGACCTTTGGGGGATTGAGCGTTCCTCTGGGCGCTGAGACCGGGGGTCCTCCGGGATAGCGCACTTGGGGTCCCTGGAGGCTGACAGAGTGGGAGCCTCTCGGGAGGACACCCTGGGTCTTCGGCTGGGGGTTTGAAGGCCAGCGGCAAAGGGGTTCCCACGCAAGGCTCCCGTTTTCCTGTCTGTCTCCAGGCCGCACTGCGAACCTGGCCGAGGTCCCCTCAAACCCGCGCTCCTGGCCGCGTGCTCCCGCCCTCAGGCGGTGTGCGGCCGGCTGAGGGGGAGCTTCCTGCCTCCAGAGCGTCAGCGCCAGCCGCCAATGAGTGCTGTGGTCACGGGGCCCGGCCTGCCAATGGGCGGTCAGAAACGCGAAAAGGGCGGGCCATGGAGGTGGAGCCTTCCTGCCAGTCAAGGAGAGAATCCTGAGGAAAGAGCCCGCCCTGCGCTCCCAACCCCCCATGGTGATTGGCTGCCCTGGGTCCTGCGAGTGTCCGTCAAGAAGCCTTCAGCCACTGGGAGGTGTCCAGGGCTTGGATTCCCGCTGCGTATGGGCGGGACCCCGGGAGCCGGGAGCCCCCAGCCAGGACAGGTGTTGGGCTGAGGCGGCCTTCCTGCCGCCTGACCGAGTCTCTCTTCCACCCGACGGTGTTTAGGTCCCGGACTGTCTTCCAGGCGCATTTGTTGGCTTCCTTAGCGAGAGGACCAGATGGTAGGTGGGGAGTTGCGTTCTGGGAAACAGGGATTCCCACTAGACCAGCGGTTCTGAACCTGTGGGTCGCGACCCCTTTGGGGGTCAAACGACCCTCTCACAGGGGTCGCTTAAGACCATTGGAAAACACATGTATAATTATATATTGTTTTTGTGATGAATCACTACGCTTTAATTATGTTCAGTGTGTAACAATGAAAATACATCCTGCATATCTGATATTTACATGACGATTCATAACAGTGGTAACATTACAGTGATGAAGTAGCAACGAAAAAATTTCATGGTTGGGGGTCAGCACAACATGAAGAATTGTATTCAAGGGTGGCGGCATTAGGAAGGTTGAGAACCACTGCCTTAAAGGAAGCTGTCGAGTGGAAGAGCAAGATGGTGGCGGTATAGGCAGACGTGTCCCAGGTCGTGTCCTGGAGCAAATGAAGTGAGCAGCTGAAACTAGTAACATCCACCCCAAATTGGCAAAATCGCTCAGCTGGTGAGACGGTTTGCAGCCGGGAAGACCAGAACTCCCCTGGAAAGGTAAAAGCCCAGGGATTTGGGCAGGAAAGTTTGCCAGACCTCTGAACCCAGAGAGTCGGAGGGAGACCGCGTGGCAGACAGCCGCGTCCCTTGGGACAGGCACAGCCCCTGACAGGGGAAAGGAGAACCGCCAGGGGAACTGAGAGCTGGGTTCTGTGATCACAGAGGACTGAGCCTAAAGGGGGCAGCCTGAAGAGCTGACCAGACCATGCAGTCCCGGTAAGAGAAGAAGCCTACAGAAACCAAGCCTTTCCCGTTTCCGCGGCCAGCGTTTGTTTGTTTGGTTTTACTGAATCCTGTTCATGGGACATTTCGGATACAGACACTCACCTGTGCTGAAGAGAGGGAGAGTGTGCGGAGGAGTGGAATCTGGGGAGAGACTGAGGAGAGAAGGGGGGCCGGGAGAGGTGGCAGCGAATTGAGTTCTGAGACACCCCGGAGCCCAGGTCCGGGGCAGACATTCTCTCTGGAGAGTGAGACTCCTCCCCCCAGCCCCCAGGCAAGGAGCACAGCCACACCCAGATTCCACCCTGTAGGAGATCAAGGATTAAAATAACCTGATCAGTACCTGGGAGTTAACAGGGTCTGGCCTATAGAGGGATTTTCAATCCCAGCAACAACACAGCCCCGGTAACTAACTATTACGCAGCCAGCTCTGGGCAGTGAACCTCCACTGGACAGAGAGGCCCTATAGCCTCAGAGGCCAACCCCAGAACACTCCCACCCAGAGGCTGACCCACAAACTGACTCGTTGCTAAACACAAAATAAGGCAGTCTGGGAAACAAATGCGGCTTGCTTTAAAAAAAGGACTGTGGTTGACAACACAGAGGAACAGTGTATCGCAGGGAAACTCAACACTCTCCTGAATACCTGGCAGGTCTAAGGCGAGCCACACTGAAGAATAGAAGAACCGAAGGACCTTCACTACTGCAATTTTTTTTTTCTTTTTTCACCTTTTAACTACGGAACCAAATTTTTTTTCTTTGTTTTTTTTTCTCCTTTTTTTCCTTTTTTTTTTCTTTCTTCTTTTTTCCATCACCTGATTTTACCCTTTTATTTACTACCTTCTTACTTTTAACCAGTATTATTACTGCTACCATTTTACCATTTTTTTTAAAGTGCCATTTTATTTTCTCTTTATTTTATTTTGGGATTAGTGTTCTCCATTCTATTTTCATCGTTATATTATTGGTTGTTTCTAGTTTGCATTCATCTCCAGGGAGCTGTTGCTGGAATTTGTTGGGATTAATGGCTGTTCTGTAGGAGTATTCTCCTCGTATAAAATAAGTCTCCTCCCCTCTTCCACTTCATTCTCTCTTTTCGCTCTTTCTTTTTCTTTTCTTTTCTTTTCTCGCTTTAATTTTCCCCCCTCCTTTTTCCCAATTTCATTTTTGCACTCCTTTTTTTGGTCCCTACTTTTCTTTTTCCTCTTTTATCTTTTTCTCTTCCTTCTTCCTTATCCCCTAATTCTCTTAATTCAGGTGGTCACCTTTATTTGGGGTTATTAATATCGTGAATATATTTGTGTATAGTGCCTGGTACGTGGTGCCTTGTTGTGTTGTATTTTGTGCCTTTAAATCAACGCAGCAGATCCAAGCAACAGCAACCTCCTGAGCAACAACACCCTCTGCTGAGGAACAGCAGCTGTACGTGAAACCTCGCCCCACCAGCCCGAAGAGCCACCACAGCTGTGAACAGCACCCACCAGAGGAGCTGCTGCCAACTGAAGAGCAGCTGCTACCGCAACTGCCCGAAGAGCAACCACAGACCAAGGAGTCACTGCCACCAAGGGAGCAACCACTGAACGACTCAATGTCTAGATATGTCAGTGAGATCAAACATGCGTAGACAAAGAAACCCCCAAAGGAAAGAGTAGGAGGACTCTCCAGAAAAGCAGCTAAGTAATACAGAGGCAGGCAACATGACAGAAAAAGAATTCAGAATAAGGGTCCTAGAGTGCACAAACCGGATGGAGGAAAAAATCGACAACCTCTGCAAGAAGCTAGAAGAAACAGATGAAAAAATCAACAACTTAAGTAAGACCCAAGAAGAAATGAAGAGTGATATAGCTGAAATGAAAAACTCCATTGAAAGTATCAACAGTAGACTAGGAGAAGCGGAGGACCGAATTAGTGAATTAGAAGAAAAGGAAGCAAAACACACCCAAACTGAACTGCAATTGGAGAAAAAAAATGAAAAGTCAGGAGGAGAGCCTAAGGGTGCTTTGGGACAACATGAAACGAAACAACATACGAATAATAGGGGTACCAGAACAACAGAAGGATGAACAAGGATTAGAAAACCTATTAGAAGAAATAATATCAGAAAACTTCCCTGAGGTGGGGAAGAAAAAAGTCACGCAAGCCCAGAGAGTCCCAAACAAGGTGAACCAAAAAAAAACCCACACCAAGACACATCATAATTACCATGGCAAATGTTCAGGACAAAGAGAGAATCCTACAGGCTGCAAAAGAGAGACGGAAAGTTACATACAAGGGATCTCCCATTAGATTGTCAAATGATTTCTCAACAGAAACACATCAGGCCAGAAAAGAATGGACAGAAATTTACAAAGTGATGCAAAGCAAAGGACTGAATCCAAGAATACTCTATCCAGCAAGGCTATCATTCAAACTTGAAGGGGAAATAAGAAGCTTCACAGACAAAAAAAGGCTAAGGGAGTTTATTACCACCCAGCCAGCAATGCAAGGAATGCTAAAGGGACTGGTATAAAAATAAGAAATAAAAAGCTCAGAAAGAAAACAGCCACACAAAAACAGAAATGGCTACAAACAAGTACCTTTCAATAATAACTTTAAATGTAAACGGACTAAATGCTCCAAACAAAAGATATCGAGTGGCTGAATGGATAAAAAAAACATGACCCATACATCTGCTGTCTACAAGAAACCCACCTCCTTAGAAGGGACTCACACAGCCTGAAAGTGAAAGGATGGAAAAATATCTTTCAGGCAAATGGAAAGGAAAAGAAAGCTGGGGTAGCAATACTTATATCGGACAAAATAGACCTCAAAGTGAAGGCCATAACAAGAGATAAGGAAGGCCACTTCCTAATACTAAAGGGATCAATACAACAAGAAGATATAACTCTGGTAAACATATATGCACCCAATGCAGGAGCACCCAAATTCATAAAAAAAACTCCTGGAAGATATCAAAGGAGAGATCCACAACAATACAATCATAGTAGGGGACTTTAATACACCACTGACAACACTGGATAAGCCCTCTAGACAAACAATCAGCAAAGATACAGCAATCCTAAATGACTCACTAGATCAGATGGACTTAATAGACATCTTCAGAACACTTCACCCCAAAGCCAGGGAATATACATTCTACTCAAATGCTCATAAGACATATTCAAAAATAGACCATATATTGGGTCACAAGCAAAGTATCCCCAAATTCAAGAAGATTGAAATCATAAAAAGCGTCTTCGCAGACCACGATGGCATAATATTAGAAATAAACTACAATAAAAACAACCCAAAGTACTCAAACACCTGGAAGCTGAATAGCATGCCATTACATATTGATTGGGTTACCAATGAAATCAAAGAAGAAATTCGAAACATCCTGGAAACTAATGATAATGAAAACACAACAATCCAAAACCTATGGGACACAATGAAAGCAGTCCTGAGAGGGAAGTTTATAGCTCTACAGGCCTATCACAAAAAAAAAAAAACAAGAAAAAATGGTAGTAAATCAGCTAACTCTACAACTCAAAGAATTAGAAAGAGAGCAACAAGAAAACCCCAGAGTGAGCAGAAGGAAGGAGATAATAAAGATTAGAGCAGAAATAAATGACATAGAGACCAAAAAAACAATACCGAAAATCAATGAAAACAAGAGCTGGTTCTTTGAAAGGATAAACAAGATTGACAAACCTCTAGCCAGACTCACCAAGAAGCAAAGAGAGAGGACCCAAATAAACAAAACCAGAAACGATAGAGGCGAAATAACCACAGACCCCACAGAAATACTAATGATTGTTAAAAAAATACTATGGACAGCTCTACTCCAACAAACTAGACAGCCTGGAGGAAATGGACAAATTCCTAGAAAAATACAACATTCCAAAACTCAATCAGGAAGAATCTAAAAATCTCAACAGGCCAATAACTATGGAAGAAATTGAAGCAGTCATCAAAAGGCTTCCAGCAAACAAAAGCCCAGCACCAGACGGCTTCACAGGGGAGTTTTACCAAACATTCAAGGAAGAACTAAAACCTATCCTCCTCAGACTACTACAAAAAATTCAAGAGGAAGGAACACTTCCAAGCTCATTCTATGAAGCCAGCATCACCCTAATACCAAAACCAGGTAAAGACAACACAATGAAAGAGAATTACAGGCCAATATCCCTCATGAACCTTGATGCCAAAATCCTCAACAAAATCTTAGCAAATCGGATCCAGCAGTACATCAGAAAGATCATACACCATGACCAAGTAGGATTTATCCCAGGGATGCAAGGATGGTACAATATCCGCAAATCAATAAACGTGATACATCACATAAACAAATTGAAAGAAAAAAACCACATGGTCATATCAATTGATGCAGAAAAAGCATTTGACAAAATTCAACACCCATTTTTGATAAAAGCTCTCAGCAAGGTGGGAGTAGTAGTATCATACCTCAACATAATAAAAGCCATATATGACAGGCCCACAGCCAACATCATACTCAATGGACAAAAACTAACACCATTTCCCCTAAGAACAGGAACAAGGCAGGGATGTCCCCTCTCACCACTCCTGTTCAACATAGTACTGGAAGTGTTAGCCATTGCAATTCGGCAAGAAGAAGAAATAAAAGGCATCCAAATTGGAAAAGAGGAAGTAAAACTGTCCTTATTTGCAGACGACATGATATTATACATACAAAACCCTAGAGACTCCATCAAAAAGCTACTAGACTTAATACATGAATTTGGCAATGTAGCAGGATACAAAATTAACCCCAAGAAATCTGAGTCATTTCTATACACCAATAGTGAACTTTCAGAAAGAGAGATTATAAAAACAATCCCGTTTACCATCGCACCAAAAAAATTAAGCTACCTAGGAATAAACTTAACTAAAGTGGTAAAAGACCTCTACTCAGAAAACTACAGGACGTTGAAAAAAGATATAGAGGAAGACATTAACAGATGGAAGAACATACCGTGTTCATGGATTGGTAGAATCAACATCGTTAAAATGTCCATACTACCCAAAGCAATCTATAAATTCAACGCACTTCCCATTAAAATACCAACGGCATACTTCAGAGATCTAGAACGAACTCTCCAAAAATTCATCTGGAATAAAAAAAGAACCCGAATAGCTACAGCAATCCTGAAAAAGACCAAAGTAGGTGGGATCTCAATTCCAGATATCAAGTTGTATTACAAAGCCACTGTTCTCACAACTGTGTGGTACTGGCACAAGAATAGGCATATAGATCAATGGAATAGAATAGAGAGCCCAGAAATCGGCCCGAAACAATATGCTCAATTAATATTTGACAAAGGAGGCAAGAACATACAATGGAGCCAAGATAGTCTCTTCAATAAATGGTGTTGGGAAAATTGGACAGATATATGCAAGAAAATGAAACTAGACCACCAACTTACACCATTCACAAAAAATAAACTCAAAATGGATAAAGGACTTGAATGTACGACAGGAAACCATAAAAATTCTAGAAGAATCCAAAGGCAACAAAATCTCAGACATATGCCGAAGCAATTTCGTCACTGATACTGCTCCTAGGGCACTTGAAACTAAAGAGAAAATGAACAAATGGGACTACATCAAAATAAAAAGCTTCTGCACAACAAAAGAAACCATCAACAAAACAACGAGAAAACCCACTGTGTGGGAAAACATATTTGCCAATGTCATATCTGATAAGGGCCTAATCTCCAAAATCTATAGGGAACTCATACAACTTAACAAAAGGAAGATAAACAATCCAATCAAAGAATGGGCAAAGGACCTAAATAGACACCTTTCAAAAGAGGACATTCAGAAAGCCAAGAGACATATGAAAACATGCTCAAAGTCACTAATCATCCGAGAGATGCAAATCAAAACAGCAATGAGGTACCACCTCACACCTGTCAGATTGGCTATGATCAACAAATTAACAAACGACAAGTGCTGGAGAGTATGTGGAGAAAAAGGAACACTTGTGCACTGCTGGTGGGAATGCAGACTGGTGCAGCCACTATGGAAGACAGTATGGAGTTTCCTCAAAAAACTGAAAATGGAACTCCCATTTGACCCTGTGATCCCACTTCTAGGAATATATCCCAAGAAACCAGAAACACGAATCAGAAAGGATATATGCACCCCTATGTTCATAGCAGCACAATTCACCATAGCTAAGATCTGGAAACAGCCTAGGTGTCCATCAGTTGATGAATGGATTAGAAAACTGTGGTACATCTACACCAAGGAATACTATGCTGCTCTAAAAAGGAAGGAACTCTTACCATTTGCAACGTCATGGATGGAACTGGAGAGCATTATGCTAAGTGAAATAAGCCAGTCGATGAAGGAAAAATACCACATGATCTCACTCATTCATGGATAATAGAGACCATTATAAAATTTTGAACAATAATAGATACAGAGGCAGAGCTGCCTCAAACAGATTGTCAAACTGCATCAGGAAGGCCGGGGAAGGTTGGGGGGCAGGAGGTAGGGGGGTAAGAGATCAACCAAAGGACTTGTATGCATGCATATAAGCATAACCAGTGGACATAAGACATTGGGGGATAGGGGAGGCTAGGGGACTGTCTAGGGCGGGGGGATAAAATGGACACATATGTAATATCCTTTGTAATACTTTAAGCAATAAATTAAAAAAATAAATAAATAAATAAATAAAATAAATAAAGGAAGCTGTCAGCCAATTCCTTTGCAAAAACGAACCTCTGCTCCCCTCATGTGGCCTTTTAAAAAATAACACCTTGTGCTTCTGTCCGTGGTGCTGAAATGTTAGCTAATGTCCTGTGAATTTGATGAAAAATTCTACCCAAAAAACCACAAACAAACAAACAAAAAACAAAACCTACAGAAAACCCTACAAAATCACCGAGGCTGTCCAGGGTGCAATTATTCCTTCCCTGGATGGACTGAGGTCACGGGTCTGGCTTTTGCACCCCTTCCTGTCCCAGCCCTGCCAAGGGAAGCCTTGGCTGCTTCACTGACATGGGGAAGCTGTGCGTTCACTAATTCAGTCCGTAACCTAGAGGCTGCCATGATTGGAGCAGTCAGTCCTGGGGAGGCCACCGTTAACAAGGCAGCCAGTACCGCACCGGTCTCCTTTCCTGAGGCAGCCAGTCAGCCGCGGCCATTGTGATTGCGGCAGCCAGTGCCTTGGATGACACCATTATGGAGGCAGCCAGTCTGTGCAGTGAGGTGCAGGGGTATCGGGAGAAGGTGTTATTCCCACTAGACTCAGCGGCCTCTGTAGGGCATTCCTGAGGCAGTCCTTTCCCTGTAGGCGGCCATTATTGATGCTGTCAGTACCAGGGAGGCTGTTGTTGATGGCAGCTCCAGATGCAGGTTATCATGGGAACATGGTAGTACCACGAGAAAAAAATTCATCTTAAACCTTTGTGTTGAAACCCAGTGTGTTTTTAAAAAATATATTTTTATTGATTTCAGAGATGAAGGGAGAGGGAAAGAGATGGAAACATCAATGATGAGAGAGAATCATGGATCCGCTACCTCCTGTATCCCCCCCATCCCCACTGTGTATTGAGACAAAAACCCCGGCATGTGCCCTGCCCTGGAACCGAACCAGGGACCCTTCAATTTGAAGGCTGACATTCTCCCCACTAAGGCACACTGGCCAGGGCCACAGTTGGTTTTTTTAGAAAGATACATTTCTACTATTTCAGAGAGAAAGATCAGTGATCAGTGATCATCCTAGATTGGCTGCCTTCTGCCAGAAGAAAGAGTGACATGTGTTCTCATCAGCTAAGCGTAAGGAATATCCCTGGCCAGTGTTGTTCGCTGGTTAGAACTTCGGATGCCCAGGGATGGGTCTCTGGTGGGATTCCTGGTCTAGAGCACATACCTGGGACGCAGGTTTTATGGCCAGCCCCGGTCTGGGCTCCTGTGGGAGCCAAAGATCCATGTGTCTCTTGCATATTCATGTTTGCTTTTTGTTTCTTCTCTTTCCCCTCCTTCCATTCCTCCCTCCCATCTTCCCTCTCTCCCTCCCTACCTCCCTCCATCCCTCCCTTCCTCCCTCCCTCCCTCCCTCCCTCCTTCTCTCTCTGTAAAAAGCATATCCTGTGGTAAGAATTAACAAAAACGTACACAAGAAAAAAGTACAAAATGGAAAAGATTTGGAGGCTGTGAAAAAGCAGCATACCCCTAAAGAAAGGCACCATGATGAGCAGAGCATTCAGCTATGCTGATGTTTTTCCTTGCGATGTGTCTATAAGATAAAAATAAAATGTCCGACTCTCCCTCAGCTGGCAAGGTCCTGACAGAACACGAGGAGGCCACTCTAGCGCGGTCCTTGCAGGGTCTCCCAAGCCACCACGTTAGGGGCGAGGATCTCGGTGGGCGAGGCGGGGAGGAGCAGGGGAAAGCGAGGGGTGAAGGAGGTGGGGAATGGACAGAGGAGGGTCTTGCACGTGCTCCCCTGTCCTGCCTTGTGTCGCTTCTGCGAGAGTCACCCACAATGGGAAGATGCGAGCAGACTCAGCTGGTGTCGGTGACCAAGGGACACACAGACCAAGGGACAGACAGATAATCGAGGCCGCAGTGGCCTGTAGAGGTTGACATCCGGGAAGGGACATTACCTCCACAGGAAGAATAGCTCCCTCAGAGGAAGTATTGTTTTCCCAAATGAAGGAGCAATTCATTCACAACATAAGTGGTCCACATACAGGAAAGTGCAGTTCCCCTACAGGAAGAACGTTTCCTCACAGGAAGTTTGTTTCCCCCACAGGAAGAGGCGTTCTCCCACAGGAAGTTTCCATTCCCTCAGAGGTAGTTGTGATTCCCTCACAGGAAGATAGGTCAACAAACAGGAAAGTGCATTTCCCTCACAGGAATCTGACACACCCTCACAGGAAGAGTCATCCGCACACAGGAAAGTGCATGTCCACAAAAGGAAGAAGGGATTCTAAAACAAAAGAGACACTACCCCACAGGAAAATGTGTTCCTACACGGGAAGGGACACTTCCCCTACAGGAAGGAGTGTTTGCGTCTGGTAGTTTTATATCCAAAAGGAAGTTGATTTTTCATATATGTAAGATAGGTCAGCACACAGGAACGAGTACGTCCCACAAAGAATGAACTGTCTACACACGGAGGTACATTTCCTAGAGAGGAAGAATGGTTCCCCAGAGGAAGTTTGTTTCCACACATGAATGTGTGATTCATTCCCAGCATAATAGGTGCGCATACAGGAGAGTGCATTTCCCCCAAAAGAATAAGGTTTCTTCAAAGGAAAATAGTTTTCCCTATAGGTATAGGCGTTCTCCAACAGGAAGTTTTGATTCCCGCACAGGAAGTTGCATTTCCCCCACAGGAAGAGAGATCGACAACAGGAAAGGGCATTTCCCCCACAGAAAAATGGGACGCTATCACAGGAAAAGAGATCCGCTCAAGGTTAAGTGCATTTTCCCCACAGGAAGCAGGGTCCCTAAAACAAAAGGTACACTCACCCACAAGAATATGGGTTCCTACATTACAAGGGTCATTTCCACCACAGGAAGGAGGGTTCACAGTCGGAAAATTTTGTTTCTACAAGAAGATGGCTTTCCATCAGTGGAAATAGTTCTGCACTCAGGATCCTGCATGTCCTGTAAAGAATGAAGTGTGTACACACCAGAAGTGATATTACCTCCAGAGGAAGAATAGTTCCCCCAGTGGAAGTATTTTTCCCCCACATGAGGAAATGTTCTTCACAGCATAATAAGTCCGCATTTTTGGAAAGTGCATTTCCTACATAGCAGGAAGCATGTCTCAAAGGAAGGTAGTTTCCCCGCAGGAAGAGGTGCTCTCAAAACGGAAAGGATGCTCGCACAAATAGGGGCCATTTCTTCACAGGAAGAGAGATCTGCACAAAGGAAATTGCATTTCCCCTTAAGGAGGAAGGGTTCCTACAATGGAAGGATAACTCCCCAGTAGGAAAATCAGTTCTCATTTCGGATGGGACATTTCCCAACAGGAAGGAGGGTTCACAATTCAGAAGTTTGGTTTCCACACGGGATGTTGCGTTTCCATTACAGGTCGAAAGCTCTGCACACAGGAAAGTGCATTTCCCCCACAGTACGTTGGCTTCCCAAAGCAGAAGGAAAATTTCAACCAAAGGACAAAAGCTTCCCCACCGTAAGTTTGGTATCCCCACAGGAAGATGGATTCCAACACAGGAAAATCGGTTTGGATAATGAAAAGTGCATTTCACACACGGGAAAAAGGGTTTCCTTGGAACAAGTGAATTTCCCCCACAGGAATAGTTCTTCTCCCACAGGAAGTTTCATTTCCACCACACCAATATGCACCTCCCTCACATGAAAATAGTTTCACACAAAAGAGAATGCAGTTCCCACACTAGAAATAGGATTCTCACAAAGAATTTGCAATACCCTCAAAGGAAGGTGGGATTCGCTCAAAGGAAGATAGATATGCACACAGGAAAGTGCATGTCCCACAAAGGGTGAAGTGTTCAGACACAGAAAGGGACATTTCCCCCAGAGGAAGAATGGATCCCTCAGAGGAAGTATTGTTTCCCCAAGTGAAGGAGCCATTCATTCAGAGCATAATCGGTAAGCATACTGGATATTGCAGTTCCCCTACAGGAAGAAGGTTTCCTCACAGGGTGTTCGTTTCCCCCACAGGAATAGGTGTTCTCTAACAGGAAGTTTCCATTCCCCCACAGGAAGGTGCGAGTCCCTCACTGCAAGATAGGTCCACAAACAGGAAAGTGCATTTCCCACACTGGAAGTTGAGACGCCCTCACAGGAAGAGTCATCCACACACAGTAAAGTGCATTTCCCCCACATGAAGAACGTTTCCTCAAAGGAAGTTTGTTTCCCCTATAGGTAGAGGCGTTCTCCAACAGGAAGTTATGATTCCCCCACAGCAAGGTGCGATTCCCTCACAGGAGGACAGGTCCACAACAGGAAAGTGCATTTCCCCCACAGAAAAATGGGACGCTTTCACAGGAAAAGAGATCCGCACACAGGAACATGCATTTCAGCAACAGAAAGTAGGGTTCCTAAAACAATAGGGACACTCTCTCATATAATATGTTTTCCTACAGCCAGCGGACATTTCCCCCACAGGAAGGAGTGTTCACCATGGGAAAGGGATAGAGATGGAAACATCAATATTTCCCGGGAGCCGGTCCATCCTGCTGTTTCAAGTGATCTGGCATATATGATATACTGTTCTTAATATGTTTGCTCACCTTCTTGGCCCTATGTGCTTTAACCAAGGTCACCTCTTTGAGAAAGGTTGTTTCCCCAGGTAGGTTTTCTCCCCTGAAGTTAGGGAGGGAATTAACCCCCTTAACTAAGTGCCATGTGGGTAATTATTCACATTAACTACGAACAATCATGCTTAAGCTACATAATATTTACTCCCTGGAATGGAGATAAGAAACGCCCTAACCTTTGGAATAGAGATTGATAGGATTGGAATCAACTGCTATAAATACAGATGTAACAAGACAACAAGAGACAGAACTTAGAAGACAGAACCAAAAGACACAGAACCTAGACACAGAACCTACACAGAACCTACGGACAGAAGAAATTAGCTGGAGAGAACATGTCAAATGATCCTGGACAGAAACTGGCCAAAGAACCTTGAGACAGAACCTAGTGAGAGAACATGGCAAAAGATCCTGGACAGAAACTGGCCACAGAACCTAGATACAGAACCTACACAGAACCTAGACACAGAACCTACACAGAACCTAGAGACAGAAGAACTTCGCTGGAGAGAATATGGCAAAAGATCCTGGACTGAACCTGAGTACAGAAATTGGCAAGGAATCCTCGCACCTTCCTATTTCTAGTCACCTGACTACAACCTGGTGACTGAACCTGGCTGGAGAACCTAGCAAGAGAACATGAACACAGAACCTGGCTGGATATCCTAACCAAAACTTCGCTGGAGATCCTGAACAGAACTTGGCTGGAGATCCTGGCTAGAGATCCTGGCTAGGCTGCTGATCAACTGAACGCTGTCTCTGTGTCATTCCTTCTTCGCTGACTCCGTCCACAACTTTGGGGACCCCTGGACCTGCTGGGGTTGGACCCCAGCATCTGGTGCCAGAACCGGGACATCTAGGTAAGCCCCACTCTCGGGATGGATAGGACTCTACCGTAGGAAGAGGGTGGATAGTCTTCGCCGACTCCATCCACACCTTTGGGAAACCCTGGAACAGGATTCCCCTAGGTAAGACCCCCCCCAATGAGAACCCCCACATTCAGGACTCATAAGACTCCACCAGGGTACTGCAGACCCCCCTATAGAGGATAAGTAGGGTAAGAATGTGGATAGTACAGAACTTAGATTGAGAAGATGTGCCATACTGAGTCCAAAGAAAGAAGACTCTGTATTGATTCTTAGATTGAGAAGATGTGCCATACTGAGTCCAAAGAAAGAAGACTCTGTATTGATCTTTAGATTAGGAAGATGTGCCATACTGAGTCGAAAGAAATAAGACTCTGTATTGATCTTTGAACACATATGCTTGCTAGCAGAGGAATTAAGGTTACACCCAGTCAGACAGAACGTTTTATACAAGAAGTATGTCCATGCTTTTCTGAGGAAGGAAAGGTAAATGGAAAGGCATGGGAGGAGGTAGGCCCAAGGAGCCTTACCCTTAACCCCACTGCAGTCTTTCCACCGCAGGAAAGTGCAGGATTGGCTAGCTCTCCCTGGGGTGATAGATCAGTACTAAGGTAATAGCGGAAAGCGCCGATCCTACTCTTAAAATGGATACAAGAGAGCATTTGGGGTTTTTCTTTTTAATGCCTGCTTTTAAAAAATAAAAAAGGGGGAATATGCCTGAAGCCGGTCCATCCTTGCTGTTTCAAGGGACCTGGCATATATGGCATATTGTTCTTAATATGTTTGCTCACCTTTTTGGCACTATGTGCTTTAACCAAGGTCACCTCTTTGAGAAAGGTTGTTTCCCCAGGGAGGGAATTTCCCCTGAAGTTAGGGAGGGAATAAACCCCCTTAAGTAAGTGCCAGGTGGGTAATTAGTCACTTTAACTACGAACAATCATGCTTAAGCTACATAATCTTTACTCCCTGGAATGGAGATAAGAAACGCCCTAACCTTTGTAATAGAGATTGATAGGATTGGAATCAACTTGTATAAATACAGATGTAACAAGACAACAAGAGACATAACTTAGAAGACAGAACCAATAGACACAGAACCTACACAGAACCTAGAGACAGAAGAACTTCGCTGGAGAGAACATGGCCACAGAACGTAGAGACAGAACCTAGTGAGAGAACCTGGCTGAAGAACCTAGAAACAAATCCTGGCTACACAACCTGGATAGAACATGGCAAGAGAACCTGACTAGAACCTGGTGACTGAACCTGGCTGGAGAACCTGGACAGAACCTGGCTGGAGAACCTAGTGAGGTAACATGGCTACAGAACCTTGCTGGAGAACCCGGAGAACCTAGCAAGAGAACATGGACACAGAACCTGGCTGGAGATCCTAACCAGAACATCGCTGGAGATCCTGAGCAGAACCTCTCTGGAGATCCAGACCAGAACTTGGCTGGAGATCCTGGCTAGGCTGCTGATCAACTGAACACTGTCTCCGTGTCCTTCCTTCTTCGCCGACTCTGTCGACGCTTTTGGGAACCCCTGGACCTGCTGGGGTTGGACCCCGGCAAATGATGAGAGAGAATCATGGATCAGCTGCCTCCTGTATCACCCCCTCCCCACTGGGGATCCAGCCTGCAACGAGGGCATGTGCCCTGACCGGGAATCAAACCAGGGACCCTTCAATACACAGGTTGACACTCTCCCCACTGAGGAACACTGGCCAGGGCCACAGTGGTTTTTTCTTAGAAATATGCATTTCTACTATTTCAGAAAAGAAGAAAGATCAATGATGAGTGATCATCCTAGATTGGCTGCCTTCTGCCAGAAGAAAGAGTGGCATGTGTTCTCATCTGCTCAGCAGAAGGAATAGGCCCTGGCCAGTGTTGTTCACTGGTTAGACCTTCGGATGCCCAGGGAAGGGTCGCTGGTGGGATTCCAGGTCCAGAGCACATACCTGGGATGCAGGCTTCATTGCCTGCCCCGGTCTGGGCTCCTGTGGGAGCCAAAGATCCATGTGTCTCTTGCATATTCATGTTTGCTTTTTTGTTTCTTCTCTATCCCCACCCTCCCTCCCTCCCTCTGTCTGTAAAAAACATATCCTCTGGTAAGAATTAACCAAAACATAAACAAGAAAAACGTACAAAGAAGGAAAAGATTTGGAGGCTGTGAAAAAGCAGCATACCCCTAAAGAAAGGCACCATGATGAGCGGAGCATTCGGCTCCGCTGATGTTTTTCCACGGAATGTGTCTATAAGATAAAAATAAAATGTCTGAGTGTCTCTCAGCTGGCCAGATCCTGACACAACAGGACGAGGCCATTCTAGCGTGGTCCTTGCAGGGTCTCCCAAGCCACCACGTTGGGGCGAGGCTCTGCGGCGGGGGGCGAGGCCAGGAGGAGCAGAGGAAAGCGAGGCGTGAAGGAGGCGGGGAATGGACAGAGGAGGGTCCTGCACGTGCTCCCCTCTACTGCGTTGTGTCGCTGCTCCCAGAGTCCCCCCCACTGAGAAGATGGGAGCAGACTCACCCGGTGTCAGTGACCGAGGGACATACAGGCTGAGGGACACACAGACTGAGGGACACATAGACCGAGGGACACAGAGACCGAGGGACACACAGATAATCGAGGCCGCAGTGGCCTGGAGAGGTGACATCCGGGAACCTGTGACCACTGTGTTGGTTCCTTTTATCCTCCCAGATGTACCTTCTCAGAGGTTTTTGACTCCAGAACCCTGGATTCCAGTTCCACAGACAGCACCTACTTCATGGTGACTCTGCCCAAGACCCAAGACCTCTCTGGACAACCATTCACACATCAGTTGTTTGGAAAGTGATCTCAAACTTATTCTATATAGTTATTGCATGTATGAAAAATAAATCAGAGCCAAGCAGTCATCTGTTTGATGTATTATACATTTGTATCATACATACATTTTAGTTTAGAAAATGACATTTCTCATTCAAAGTTGCCTTCCTAAGTGTAATTATGTGAGCATGTTAAAAACTTTGTAAGAGTGAATGTTTTACTTGGCAAATGTTTAGAAACTTGGTAAGTATTACTGTGTATCGCTGCCCAAGGAACTGTTGGGGGTCATGTGTTGTCACCAAAGCAGAATGTTTGCTCAATGACTGGTCCCCTTGTTGAGACAACCTTCATGGTTTTCCCTTCATTCTGTTATGAACCTATAGGCAGAAGGTAGAATTAGGCTTGTACTGATGCCACAGCTCCCACCTGCTGTGATGATGGAAACAGGCCTGATACTCCAAGCATCATGAGAACACCAGCAAGCGAGGCTCAATGACTGAGCGTTGACCTATGAACCAAGAAGTCCCCTTGATTCCTGGTAAGGGCACCCCCATCACCTGATTGTTTCTCTTTGTCTCCCTGTCCCTCTGTGTCTCAGATCAAGAACAACAGATTTAAAATAAAACTGGAAACTGTCCAATCTGCTCCTATCCTCCTCCCAAAAGGTATCAGATTTTACTGAAAACACCCACCACTTGTCTTCCTTAGTCATCGTGAGAATTCCAGTTCATGAATGTTCAGAGCATCTCAGTTTCAAACGTGCGTGCACATCTACACCCAAACAGCGGAGCTTCGCATCCTGGAGAATTTTCCATTTCCTTCCAAAGGAAGTGAGATGTCTCACACTGGAAATGGAAACAAATGGTAGGAAAAGCTGGGCATGGAGATCAAGGCTAATCATTGCAACCTGGGAATGATGTACTCAACAAATCACAGCATGAATAGTCAAACCAGAACATTCCTGTACGTGGAGGTTTGGGCACGGGGACACCAACATTTTTAATGTGAATGAGCACTTGATTGTGCAAAGCTTTCCTTCACCCCCTGAGAGATACTCAGCAGAGGTGCTGAGCCACTTGGAAATGTGTGCTGTTTCAATGCGATGCTGGGGGTGGGGGTTTGCCCCTCCTGGCCTGAGCGAGAGAGCCCAGCTTCCAATGTGCACAGGGCCCCTGCTTGGGTGTCAACAGCTCCATGACTGTGGGCTGGCTCCTCCCGAGTCCGCTGAGACCCACAGAAAACAATATCCCAACTGGCAGATTTCTCCTGGTCCTGAGGTGTTTCAGGATTGGGTTAATGAGGGAAAACACAAGTATGAAGGTGTGGCTCAAAGGTTGCTTCTGAGAGTTTCAGGTCACCCACCCAAGCCCTCAGTCATTGGAGGGAATGAGGTTTCAATTCTTCACATAGAAATGCCATCATTTTTTAAAATATATTTTTTATTGATCTCAGATAGAAAGGGAGAGGAAGTGGGGGGAGACGAGAGAGAGAGAGAGAGAGAGAGAGAGAGAGAGAGAGAGAGAGAGAGAGAAACATCCATGATGACAGAGAATCATGGATCCGCTCCCTCTTGCAAGCCCTACACTGGGCATCAAGCCCACAACCCGAGCATGTGCCCTGACCAGGAATTGAACCCTGACCTCCTGGTTCATAGGTCGATGGTCAAGCACTGAGCCACACCAGCCTGGCAGGAGAGGGAAGGTCATGGTCCCAGTTCGTGGGTTTGGTGACCCCTTCAGGAGCTCTCCTCCAGGAACAGGTGCTGTGCTAGGTCCCTCAGGCTGAGGTGTGATGGGCCCACACCGCGTGTGCCTGCTCCCTGCATTGATGTCCGTCTGCTCTGTTGTAAGAAAAGAGGGGCCTCTGGTTGCTGTGGCCCCGTCGCCTCACTAAGCAGACGCTACCTGTTCCCTGGAGCCTCGCTGGACTCCCACCATGGGCCCATCAGCATCAGTGCTCCAGGCCTCGCTGGACATTACCTGTGAACCGGTGGCCAGGAATGACCGACACGGCCTGCCTGCTCTGCTCACGCGGGTCCATGGCCCATCAGACTCCCCATAAGAAACGTGCAGTGAAGGATTTCTGACGGGTCAGGGGAGGGTTAGACACGCGGACCCAGGTACAAGGCCAGCACCAGGAGCTGCTGCGAGGTGGGCTTCGCACACACTGTGAGGTGAGGTGCACCTAGCAGCTCTCAGCAGGGTGGCGAGGGCCTGTGTCCTGGTCACTCGCAGTGCCGCATGCCCAGGCTCAGTGGGAGGGGGTAGCCCGGGGGAGGCGCATGCCTGACCCCACGCCTCCTGCTCAGGCAGCCAAGTCCACGCAGAACAGTGGGGCTGCGCGAGCTCTAAACTGTCTCCCGGGCCCCACGCCCTCTGCCTCCCTTGTCCACCTCAAGGCCTGGCAGACGCTGTTCACCGAGAGACGCACGTTTTAGGCACCTGAGCCAGAGTCGCCGGTGCTGACCACACTCTGAATGACACTCCAAAGCCTGGGTCACCCTCCCGCTTTATAGCTTGGAAAGGGGCACAGAGACTTTGGGGGTCTTGCCTTAGGACACACAGTTGTGAGGGCAGAGCTGAGACTCAAAACCTTGTGGGCAGACCTGGCGCCCACATGCTATGCCCCAGGCAAGATGCCATTGCTACAGAGGCAGCAAGTAGAGGGCGACCAGTGCCCAGACTGAGGCAGCACAGGTGTGTGCACACACACACACACAAACACACACACACACACACACACACACACACACACACACACACACACGTACACACACACCTGTACACACCCTCTCTGGCTTTCACCTCTGAGGCTACAGAGGTCTGAGGAATCAGGGGCGGAGCCAGGAGAAGCCTAGGGGTTGTTGGGGTCCTACTCATGTTCCTGGTGAGTCTGTCTCAATCCCTCTCCCTGGCAGGAACCTCACTGGACTGATGACAGATTCCTACCTTCCCGGGTTCAGGTCTGTGGCTGAGCGTTCTCTGAGGCCCTCCTGGAACTCTGCTTTCAGTGATGAGGGGGATGAGGCATGTCGGCTTCAGGTTTGTCTGGACACAAAATTTATTAAAACGAGGCCAAAAACACCATGAGGGACATGGATGTTGACATCCCCATAGCACTTAAGGAACTGTTTGTCTATTGCCTCTCCTCTTGAAAGTGGAGGATGTTTGACCAGTTACTTCTGTACTAAATACACTCTTGGGGAAGGAAAGGAGCCTGCAGGCTTACTCTGAAGCCCCCTCAGAGCTGGGGTATGAGGTATGTGGTGCCGACAGTTGCCCTGTGGCTACTGAGGTGCAATTTAGGGCTCATGATGCATCCTCCCTGCAAACACCGGGCTTCTCCCCTGAGTGTGTCCTCTGGTGTCTGATGAGAGATGACTTATCTCTAAAGCCACCCCCACACTCACTGCACACATAGGGCTTCTCCCCTGAGTGTGTCCTCTGGTGTCTGATGAGAGATGACTTATCTGTAAAGCCTCGCCCACACTCCCTACACACATATGGCTTCTCTCCTGAGTGTGTCCTCTGGTGTCTGATGAGAGATGACTTATCTGTAAAGCCTCGCCCACACTCCCTACACACATACGGCTTCTCTCCTGAGTGTGTCCTCTGGTGTCTGATGAGAGATGACTTATTTGTAAAGCCTTGCCCACACTCCCTACACACATACGGCTTCTCTCCTGAGTGTGTCCTCTGGTGTCTGATGAGAGATGACTTATCTGTAAAGCCTCGCCCACACTCCCTACACACATAGGGCTTCTCCCCTGAGTGTTTCCTCTGGTGTCTGATGAGAGATGACTTATCTCTAAAGCCTCGCCCACACTCCCTACAAACATAGGGCTTCTCTCCTGAGTGTGTCCTCTGGTGTCTGATGAGAGATGACTTATCTCTAAAGACTCCCCCACACTCACTGCAAACATAGGGCTTCTCCCCTAAGTGTGTCCTCTGGTGTCTGATGAGAGATGACTTATCTGTAAAGCCTCGCCCACACTCACTGCACACATAGGGCTTCTCTCCTGTGTGTGTCCTTTGGTGTCTGATGAGAGATGACTTATCTGTAAAGCCTCGCCCACACTCCCTACACACATAATGCTTCTCTCCTGAGTGTGTCCTCTGGTGTCTGATGAGATGTGACTTATCTCTAAAGCCTCGCCCACACTCCCTACACACATAGGGCTTCTCCCCTGAGTGTGCCCTCTGGTGTCTGATGAGATGTGACTTCTTTGTAAAGCCTCGCCCACACTCCCTGCACACATAGGGCTTCTCCCCTGAGTGTGTCCTCTGGTGTGTGTCGATATGTGACTTATCATTGAAGCCTTGCCCACACCCTCCATGCTTGATTGTTACAATTTTTGACATTCTTACTTCCACAAATAATTTGCCTGTGTTCTTTGCATTAACATTCTGGCCTGTGCTGGGCTCTTCCTCCATTATTCTCTCATGGTCACTGGAGCTCCCTGTTTGTCCGTTTGGAGGCTTGAAAGAGGCCCTTGAAGTTCCCCTGTGCCTGATCCTTTTAAGAAAAGGTTTGGACCTCCATTTGACCTCTTGACCTTCAGCTTTGTCATTCCAGCCATGTGGACCAGTCTGTTGCTGCTGCTGTTGATTCTGACGCTCTGGGCCAGCTTCCTCCGCCTGGACGTGTTTTCCTGCAGATGCTCCTGGCAGAATCTCAGAGGGGTGATTGCGTTTCACATGTTGGCTGAGGAATGTCCGACTGGAGAAGGCCACAGAGCAGGAGGGACATGGGTGGATCTCTGGCTTTGGTTCTGCTGGAGAAGAAAGTTTTGGTCAGGGCAGGTGTGGGCAAGCCTGCCTGTGCCGTACGCTCTGTCTCCTGGTAAGACCCGTCCCCGGAATCATTCTAGCTGTGTTGACAGTGCAAGCTCTGCCTCCCACAAAGTGTTCCTTCACTGTCTACTTTTCTTTTTCTTTGTCTGCACTACTCTTCTTCAGAAATCCAGAGACCCCATATCAAAAGTCTTTTCTACAGCCCTGGCCAGTGTGGATCAGTGGATAGAGCCTCAGCCTGTGGACGGAAAGGTCTGGGTTTGATTCCCATCAAGAGCATGTGCCTTGGTTGCAGGCTTCTCCCCAGCCTGGGCCCTGATCTGGGCGTGTGCAGGAGGCAGCCAGTCAATGTGTTTCTCTCACATCGACATTTCTCTTTGTCTTTCCTCCCTCTTCCATTCTCTCTAAAAATCAATGGAAAAATATCCTGGGATGAGGATTGAAAAGAAAAAAGGTCTTACAGATCAAGGACCATCAGAAGGCATTTCACTCCTTATATGGGTTGGACTATTGTGACCTTTCCATATACATGTGTCTTCTAAGTCATGTTAAAGAGAAAAACCACAGGCCTGGCCAGGTAGCTCAGTGGTTGAGCATCAACCCATGAACCAGGACGTCACCAGTTTGATTCCTGGTCAGGGCACATGCCAGGTTTTGTGCTCGATCCCAGCAGGAGGCAGCTGATCCATGTTGATATTTCTATCCCTCTCTTCATTTCCCTTCCTCTCTCTCTCAAATTACTAAAAATATTTAAAAATAGAGAAACCATAGGCCCCAACTAGCAATTGCTTCTCTCTCAGTTTTCCACAAATCACAAAATGGAAATATGTCCTTCCTCACACAGTATTCCTACTTGATTTCTTTCAGTGTTAGCCTACTTCAAATACACTACAAAGTCCTGTTTCAGAATATCTTTCCAACCATCCCCTAGCCAGTTTGGATCAGTAGAGAGAGCGTCGCCTTGGGGACTCCAGGGTCCTGGATTTGATTCTAGTCAAGGGCACATACCTGGGTTGCTAGCTCAATCCCCAGCCCTGGTTGGGGTGTCTGTGGGAGACAAGCTATTGATGTTTCTCTCTCTGTCTCTCCCCCTTCTACTCTCTCTCAAAAAATAATCAGTGGAAAAATATCCCTGGGTGAGGATTAACAACAACAACAAAAATATTTCCCCAACCTGCTTCTTACACTCCTGACTCCCGTACCTCTCCAGCCAGTCCGCCTTCCTCTCTCACTTGGAGTTGAAATAATCTCGGAGGGGATTCCCCACTGAAGTTTATTTCCCCAAAAAATTAACAAAGCATAGTTTTAGAACATGCCACTCTGCAGCTGAAAACTGCTCAGTTGTCCCGTCTCACTCAAGAAAGTCCCCAGTATCTCAGCTTGGATCATAGGCACTGTATTTCCCGGCTGCTAGGCATCTGTCCAACCTCTGTTCTTGCCCTCTGTACTGAGACTGAGACGGGAGTAGCCCTCAGCCAGCTCAACACCCCACCTCTTTCCTTCCCTGCACCAGCCAATCCCTCTGCCTGGGACCTTGTGACACAACTGTTGTAAATGTTGTCTCCTGAGAAAGCCTTCCCTTGACCTTTGCAATCCGACACACCCACCTTCCCCTCACACTGATCCCTAGGCACTTGTCCTGGGCCCGTTTTCTCCAAAGCGCTAACCACTGTGTGATATTAAGCACATGCACATATGTCTGCCGAGGCTTCCATCCTTCACCAACCAGCTGCTCAGGAGCAGTGATTCTGATCATCGTGCTAATCTGTATTTCCAGCTCCCAGAACCCTGTGTGGCACCGAGTAGGAATTCACATGACAAGTCAAAAAATAATGAATGAATGCATGTTAACACACACATTTCATTTAGAAATATGCAGTAAATGAAGAAGAAACAGCTAAAGTGTTAAAAAAAAAAAAAAAAAACAACAACCCAAAAACAACCACCTTGATGAGAGAGCTGGTTAAGTGCCTGAGACCTTTTTTTTTTTTT
This sequence comes from Myotis nattereri, assembly GCF_964212035.1. NCBI lineage: Eukaryota > Metazoa > Chordata > Mammalia > Chiroptera > Vespertilionidae > Myotis > Myotis nattereri. The sequence goes on along the minus strand of NC_138094.1, from coordinate 43,136,456 downwards.
TTTTTTTTGCCTCTAATCCTTTCAGCACTATATGATGCTGTGCATTTTGTGCATGAAGTATTTTTAAAAATGGAACACAAATTGGCCCTGGCCATTGTGGCTCAGTTGGTTGAGCATTGTCACATTCACCCAGAGGTAGCCAGTTTGATTCCTGGTCAGGGCACATGTCAGGGTGGTGGACTTGATCCCCAGTAGAGAGAATGCAGGAGGCAGCAGATTGATATTTCTCTCCCTCTCTCTTCATCTCTGTCCCTAAAACCAATACAAGCATATTTTTAAAAATTAGAACAAAAATAAAAATATTAAAATTATTCTTAAGAATCAAAGACCTATGTGATGAGCCATCAATTTCTGAAGCATCTGATTTGAAGCTTTGCTGACTCTAGAGTGGATTTTACTCTACTTGAGAGTTGGAGCATGAAAACTTCTAAGAATTCTTTCTTTCCATGTTGAAGAAGAGTGGTGCCCACCTCTCCCGGCCACAAGCTCTGTCTTCCACTTGCTGCCCCACTTGATGCCCAGCTTTTGGCCATACTCTTCTCCATACCAGACCAGCAGCTCACAGCCCGTCCTCACGACCCGGCAGGTTCGGTAGAAAATCTGCCTGTGATATTGAAAGGCCACCAGGTTCTGTTCTTCCTCATCCCGGGCGCAGTTCACATACCTGGCGTTGAGGCAGATGAAAGGAAAGAAAACCACAGGCGATGAGCTTCCACTACCTGTCATATCGTGTCCAGATCCTCACTGACGCGTAAGGCCCTCAGCACTGATGGCACCCACCCCCATGTTCCTGGGGAAACTTCTGTTCAATGTCCAAGCCTCTGTCACAAGGTCATGTGAATTCCTGTCTCTACGTCCTGCTCACAGGTCTCATCCTGCCTAATGCCATTTCCAAAGCCTCATTCCAGACTTCCCCATCAAACCCGGTGGCCTCTAGCTTCTCTAAGCTGTAAGTCAGGTTCTGTGTTACACCCCAGGACTCGGGGCTTGCTCTAGGACTCACATCATTCAACACTCAGTCCAAGTCTACCTTCTCTTCAGAGGCCTTTGTCGAGTCTCCCCACACTTTATTGAAGGCATCATTCAGTTGCCTCCCCCAGGTTCCCACAGAAATGTCGAGGTCTCTCTTTCTTAGAAAAATAACACAGAACAATAGTAGTTTATTCATAATCTGTCTCCCCTGACACAAGAGAGCTCCTCAGGAAAGGGCCATGAGCACTATGACTCTGCAGGCTCCAACATCCAGTTCTAGTTAGAACTGAGTCTGGGATGATGTGCTGACCTCACAGGTTTAGACTATCCTTGGTTCAAGGCTATCTGGGCACTGGGAACTTCTTGAAAAATAGGAAAATTAGAGTTAAATGTTTATGAAATAAAATGTTTCATGTCCGTCTGCAGTAAGTCCTCCCTAGGGACATGGATTGTGTGATCTGTGTAAGTAATGAATTCCTTCCTCTAAACTGGAATATAGTAAGGGTTTAACTAATGTCAGTTAGACAAATCACAGAGTAATCCAGGGTCCTCAAGGTTTTTCCCATTGCCCAAACTAGATTCTTCTCTTTTGAGGACATATGCTATACTGTTACCTCCTTTTTTCCTAAATGTCTCTAGATGTTAAAGATCACTGTATGGAGAAAAAGGGGGAACAGAGGACTGAGGGAGACCATTAGGGAGGCATGATTGGAAGGACAGACATGTGGGTTGTGAGGCATGAGTGTCCTCTCCGGCACCCAGAAGCCTAGTGACCTTACCTCATCCAGTTGGCCTGAGATGTATACTTTCCATCCACATACTCATAGCAGTTTCTCCATTTGTTGACCTGCATTTCAGGAAAAGAAGTTAAAGGCTGTGTGTGTGTGTGTGTGTGTGTGTGTGTGTGTGTGTGTGTGTGGTTGTGAGTATACAATAGAATAATTACTTTATTCTAGTGTCATCAAATCTCTTTCAGCCTGCATGGTGATTCAACTGCCAATGGTGATCACAGGATATTTTTCTTACTAATCATCTACACTTCTGAGTCAATTTGTCCACTAAGCAGGAGCCCCACAAGGGAGGAGTCTGTACCACTTTGCTCCCATTTACCCTCTGATCCTTAGAGAGGAGCTCCATGTTCATGCAAAGTCCGCCCAGTACACAGAGCTAACTAACCATATGGTCCCCATCCATGTCCTAGCATGTAGAAGGTGGGGGCATCCAAGCCACAGGAGGGACGGGAAGCCAGACGACAGGGAAGAGGTAAAGTTCTCACCAGCCAGGAGTAGCCGCTGTTGGCTGTGGCTTCATCTTCTGTGATCTGACCCTCATAAGGGCCAAAGTGCAGGCCCACCAGCAGATCACATTCCTCATTCCACACTCCAAGCCCAGCCTCAGGGATGCCTGATGGTCCGATTCTCAACCCAGGGGGCAGAGTGAGGGCTGAGAGGTTGACATGCCCGTTGTCCGAGGCACTGTCTTTTACAAACGTAGGAGGCCCGTGCACAGCACAGCTGTCAATGAAGAAGTTCTGACACTTCTCACAATCTGGAGGCAAGAGCAACAGGGATTAGTCAGGGTGCAGTGCATGTTCCTGCACACGAAGAGCTTCAGAAAGAACTCCCATCAGTGAGCCTCAATCCTATATTCCCTGTCACGAGAGGAAGGGAATGATTTGGGCACCCAAAAACCAGGTGAAATCATAGCATCAAGGACATAACATGCCCCTTGGTTAGGGTGAGCTTAAACAGGTAGTCAACATCCTGGGACTCGCTGATCTCTTGGTAGACATGGCCCTTTCTCTCTCGTAGGCTATACATCTTCACTTCGATCTCCTTTCTCCTGAGGTCTACATGAGAGAAGAGCTAGTGAACGAAGGGGGTCTGGAACATGAGTCCCTGTCTTGTCAGAAAACACACAATGTCTTCCCATCAAATGATCACCTGTTCTTTATAGTATCTGGTATTTTCCTCCATTAACTAAAAGACTAGTACGCCACACTGACTACCGATGGCAGATTCAATTTTAGTTTCTAGATGATCCCATTATCAGGTTCAACCTTCCAAGCTTTGGTCATTCATAAAGTATTTATGGAGGGCACGTTATGTGTTAGGCACTGAGTAAAGATCTGGGCACACAACACCAAGAGAATATGGTTGCTATTATCACAGATGGATTTATTGGACAGCTTGCATGTGTCAATTGTTTGAGATTTAATTTAATGCTTTCAAACTATATGTGTCCCATGTTTCCTTATGTTGACTGTATACATTAGCATTCAGGAGCTCAGAGAGTTTGTAAGATTAGCTCAAAGCTTCAGTGCTAACTCCAGTTTCAAATCCAGGCGTGTTGAATGTCCACCCCACATACCTAGGCTATACTGACCAGCCTTTCCAGAGGAATTAGTGGAACTGAAATCTCCAAATTATTGAACTTACCCAATTTTGATCTAGGGTGCTGTCCGGAGGTACTTGCTTCTCCAGGAGGGGGCACTGGTTTCTGGGTCTGCTCTGAGCCACTTGTGGTCAACAAATTTGCTGTTCCTGACAATTCCTTCAAACTGGACTCATTACTTAATGGCGCCCTGGACTTTGCCTTCAGTGTGAAAGGCAAAGGGAAATAAATGTAACGTACATTTATTTAATTATGTAGGGTTTATGATATACATGACTTTAATGAACACTTCAACACCTCTTGGAAATACCTGGGAAGTATGAAAATTAGAGGAAAAAGAAATGGCCAATGTGGGTTTTGAATCGAAGACTAGAACCCATGCCTTAAGGCTCTTTCTTTTATAGCACATTGAGAATGAAGGATACTGGGAAGAGAATAAGACATAGTTGGGCCCTAACCAGTGTAGTTCAGTTGATAGAGTGTCGGCCTGCAGACTGAAGGGTCCTGAGTTCAATTCTCGTCAAGCGCGAGTTCCTTGGTTGCAGGACCCTCCTCCCTGGCCTGGACCTTGGTCTGGGCTTATGCAGGAGGCCACCAGTCATTATGTGTGTCTCTCACATTGATATTTCTCTCTTTCTCTCCCTCTTTTTTCTATTCCCCCTAAAAATCAATGAGAAAATATCCTTGGGTGAGGATTAAGAAAAAAAGAAAGAAAGAAATAGTTGGCAGAGCCCTGGCTGGTGTAGCTCAGTTGGTTGAACTGAAGGGTTGCGGGTTCCATTCCCGGTCAGGGCACATGCCCCAGTTATGGGTTATTGATCCATATTTTTCTCTCTCACTGATGCTTCTCTCCCTTTCTCTCTCTCTCAAATCAGTAAAAACATATTTTTTAAAAAGAAATGGCTGGCAGAAACCTACCATGACAATAAAGGAAATTATGCTAAAATGTGCAATTTACTATATCATGGAAAGAACAGTTGTAATTAGATTAGTTGGTTCCCACCAATTCTGTTTGAATAAGGTTGTGCTACCAGCCTGTTCTCTTCATTTTCCTGACCTATAACATGCTAATTCTTAATGTTATAATGAACATGAAATATAATGATGTTCACCAAAATGTTCTGTGAGCACTTTGATACAGTATGAATGTGAAATTACAGTCCTGCTATCAATGTCCCTCTCAGCCATCTCTATATTTGAAATCACATGTAATTTATCTTCATTATTCTTTGACCCTACTCTAGTTTAATTTGTAAATTTGAAAGCACTCTTTCAGCAAACATTCAGGGGGCCCTCAGGGACCCTGAGTTGGGCCTGGGACTTCTGAGAAGAATCTGGTGTGAACCAAAGAGCTCACAATGCAGAGGTAGGCAGGCGGAGCCAATGATTCAAACAAGATGACACTGGCCTAATTAGAGCTCAGAGAAAGAAGCCATACTTCTTCTGACTGGAATGAGCATTCAAAACCAGTTCCAGATGAGCTTCTATTGAATAGTGTGTCATCTCTATGAAGTTCTTAAGTCACTTTATTTATTGTTTATTGTTTCTGAATCGTCAAACCTGAAGCTCCCCAGAGTTGAGAGATGCTTTCTTTTATTTGACTGGGAGGCTCTGATGCTGGGGTTGCTATATCCATCTTCATCTGGGACCATGCACCGTGCAAACTGCCTATATATCAGTGAGCTTCTGCAAGTCGGAAGTCTTAGTGCATTTCTCACTGGAGCATAGCAGAGCAGAACTGCGTTTGGAATCATCAGTCAGTGAAAGATGTAATCATGTATGGATGAGACAGTGGAAAGTGCATAAAACTATGGAAATTTTAATGAGCTTGTAAGTGGTTTAGAGATGAAGCTAAGGATTAGAATGCACGACCACCGATACTGTGATTTCAGACATACAATCAAACACTTGTATATGTCTGAAACCTCAGTTTCCTCATCAGAAATGGTGATACTTATAGTACCTACCTCATAGGGTTGTGGTAAGGTTTAAGTGAGTTTATGCACGTAGAATTCTTAGAGTCTGAAGCATTGTGAAGATAAGACCCGTGGTAGCTACTATTGTTGCTGATGTTATTAACGACTAAGATGATATTGGGCATTTTGTTGAAGAGGTCAGGAAAGGAAGGTGGCAGTTCCTAGGGTGCACTCTGATTTTTCCTCCTCTTCCCTGCATTTGCATCCAGGAGGAAGATTTTCTTTTCCACAGGATTTGGGAAATACTCACCTTCTGATGTTTATTCTGTTCCACTCTGAAAGACACCCAAGAAGGTTTAGCTAAAAGATGGTGAGAAATCAATAATATATATAATTTCAGAGAGGAAGGGAGAGGGCGAGGGAGAGAGAGAGAGAAACATCAATGATGATAGAGAATCATGGATTAGCTGCCTTCCTGAACACCCCACACCAGGGATCAAACTGGCCTTGTGCCCTGACCGGGAATTGAACTGTGACCTCCTGGTTCATAGGTCGACGCTTAATCTCTGAGCCACACCTGCCGTGTGAGAAATCAGTTTTGGTTGGTAATTGTTTCAAAATCTGGAGATTTTTATCTTTCAGAATTCTGAATTATAGAGTAATCCCAGGACAGACCAAGGATGATTGGAAAATGTTTCCTGAGGTTTCATTAGGCTTATGCTTTTATTGGGAGCATCAGCTAATTTTCTTAAAATGTTAAAAAATAGCCCTAGCCAGCTTGGCTCAGTGGATAGAGCGTCAACCTGCGGATGGAATGGTCCTGGGTTCTATTCCAGCCAAGGGTACATGCCTGGATTGCGGGCTCATCCCACAGGTGTGCCGGAGGCAGCCAATTGATGGCTCTCTCTCATCATTGATGTTTTGATCTCTCTGAATTCCTCTCTGAAATCAATAAATATATTTAAAAAAAATAGACAAAACCCCATCTGTACTTCATCCTCTGTTCAATATATATATATTTAAAGTAGAAGTCCGTTGCACAAAGATTCACGCAATAGGCCTTCCTTCCCCTGGCTGCCGGCACTAGATTTCCTCTGGCACCCGGGTCCCAGGCCTTTGCTCCAGCCACTGAGGAGAAGCCAAGTCCCTTCAGTCTTCAGTCTTCACTCCAGCCAGAGCCTTCAGTCTTCTCTCAGCTGCTGCCCTGGTTAGGCAAATTAACTGCCATCTTTGTTGGGTTAATTTGCATGTGTATCCTGATTGGCTGGCGGGCCTGGCAGAGTGACACCAATTTGCATGTTTCTCTTTTATTTGTGTAGAGTGGCCTATCCCTGGCTGGGCATCTCAGTTGGTTGGAGTACCATGTTTTACACCAAAAGGTTTCCGGTTTGATCCTTATTGGGGCCTACACAGGAGGCAACTGATGGATGTTCCTCTCTCACATTGATGTTTCTGTCTCCCTTTCTGTCTCCCTCCCTTCCTCTCTCTAAATTCAATGAATATCCTTGGGTGAGGATTTAAAAAATAAAATTGCCCTAAAAAGCAAAAATAAAAAATTGGCCTTTCATGACACAAGTATAATAAAGGTCATGTAACTGCAAAGAATCTCTAGTCTGTAACCCAGCGCTTTCTCCTCTCTGTCTTCTGTCTTCACACTGGCCTTGTCCAGTCCACCTTGGACAAGGCACCAGGACCACCTTGGCTCCTTTCTTTCTTATCCTTCCTCCTTTGCACATTTGGATTGTGACCACCTTCTCTAATCACTAGATTCTGATCAGCATCACACAGTCTTAGGGACAAAGACTCAGGTCTAGTCACCACATAAACAGAGATTCGGGCAAGCTGGACATAACGTCGTGACTTCAGCTATGTTTCAACCTCAGACCCATGGAACTACAGACCCTACCAATCAGACTTTCATGAAACCTGGCAGATGATGCCGTGGCTGCCATGGAACCTGATACAACGATGAACTACTTCCTACCCTGGCCCACAACCCAACCCCCTAACTACCATGAGTAATAATTTTCACATATGTCCCCATGCAGGTCTTAGAGCACTGCTCACCTGTCAAACCTTCCTCCTTCTATGTGATCACAACTCTTCTGAATTAGTTATTTTTTACTCACTGTTATATTTTTGTATACTTACTTGTTAATGTTCTATAACTATACAATTATATTATTATTCTATTTTATTTTTTCCACCACCATTTATACTCCTGTATTATTATTTTTTCATCCTCACCTGAGAATATATGCTTATTGATTTTAGAGAGAGAAGAAGAGGAAGAAAGAGAGGGAAACATGGATGTGAGAGAGAAACATCGATGAGTTGTATCCCATACACACCCCGACTGGGGATGGATCACGAAACCTTTTTGGTGTATGGGAGGATGCTCCAACCAACGGAGCCACCGAGACATGGCTATTCAATTATTTTTATTTTTAGAGATTGTTTATTAAAACTAGGGACAGTGAAACAAGGATAGAAGCAGCAGCAGGAGAGAGCTTAGGCTGGGCTGCTGTGTTGCTCTAGAAAGGTTAAAGGAAAGAGTTCAGCCTAGGCGGGTGGCTTTGGCTCATTGGAAAGTCATAGAAAAGGGGCCTTGGAGCCAGGTTCAGGGGGTTAGCCTGAATGAGCTGCCCCTGCCCGTACTCCCTGGTGCAAGTCTCCTGGGTCCCTTAGTTTAGGAGATGCACACCGAGTGGGGGTTGGGGGGAGGAGAGGGGAAAGGGTGAGGGGTGTGTGTGCTCCCGGAGAGAGAACAGCTTAATAATATATATATATTAGAGCACCATTGCACGAAATTTATAAATTTCTGCACCGTGGGAATGGCGGTGGTGGTGGTGGTGAGGGGGGGAATTCCTGAGCCCGGCCTGTGCCCTCTGTGCCTCTGACAGTCTGGGAGTCCTGCGATCCATCGCCTGCAGAGGGAGGTCCCTTTCAGTAGCCCCAGCTCTGCATTGGTGGCCTGGGCCTCCCTCTTTGGGGTGACGGGGAGCCCCCATTGATGACCCAGTGGCTAGTGGCCTGGGCCTCTCTCTGCAGGGCATCATGGGGGATTGGGGGGCCGGACCAATTGCGTTTCACAGGCCTTGGCTGGCCTGGCGCCAGTGGGTGTCATAGCCTGGTCATCTGGTGGGTCCTTCAGCTGGTCCGCCCTGGATTTGCATATTATGGTTTCATTATTGTAGATTTGGGGGGTGGGTCTGGGTGAAGGTGAGAAAAGGGGGAGAAATGGGGGACCTCTGTGATAGTGTCAACACTAAATCTGTATATAATTATTGTTACACATTGAAAGAGGTTTTATGACCCTGGCCAGTGTGGCCCAGTGGTTGAGCCACGACCGATGAACCGTGAGGTGGGGGGCCGGCAGGAGGCAGCCATGGAGGTTTCTCTCTCACCTGTTTCTCTCTCTCTCTCTCTGTCTCTCTCTGTCTCTCTCTCTCTCTGTAAAATAAATGATTCATAGAAAGGGGTTTATGTGAACAGCCCCTGGCTGTGTAACTGCTCTGCCTCTTGCTCCTCCCCGGTAACTCCCGAGAGGCCGCCCGACCTACACCAGGTCAGGGTCAGGCAGCTGCGCGCCCTCCGCCCGCACCTCGTGGCCTCGGGATCCACTCGTCATCCGAGTCCTCGGAGTCCTCCACCCGGGGCCTGGCCGTCCTCCCGCGGCGACACATGAACGCGGGTCGAGGGGCCCTGAGACCTGGAAGGAGAGAAAGAAAGAGTCTGTCCTGCAGGCGAAGAGCTGAGGGACAAACAGCAGAGCCAGCGCTTGGCGGGGGCAGAGCCCGGGGCCCTGGACGGAGCACCCCCGCCCCGCCCACCCCGCGGCCCCGTCCCCCCTCGCTCACCCATGCTGAGCAGCGCCTCGTAGTTGCTCTTCACGTTGCGGTGCCGCGCTCGCTCCCAGGCGCCCATCTGCGCCCACTCCTCCCGGGAGAAGTAGATGGACACGTCCCTGCAGGCGCCCCTGGGCTGGGGGAGAGACCGTCCGTCCGTTCGTCCGTCCTCCCCGGCCCGAGGGGGGGCGCCCCGCCTCCACCCCGTCCCCACCCCCCGTCCCCACCTCCACCCCCTCGGACCCCCTCACCTTGGGCCTATGCCCTGCTCACCCCGCCTCCTCCACGGGGCGCTCCTGCAGGTCCCTGTCCGGGTCCATGGTGCCGCCAGCGGAGTCCCCTCTGGAGGACGAGGTGACGGTGGGAGGAGGAGTCGCTGAGGGGACCCGCTCCCACCTGGCAGGGCGACCCCCCCCCCACCTCCCCCACCCCCAGACAGACCGGGCCTGCGGCCATTATGACCCACTAGGGGGCGCCTCCTCCTGCCGCGGTTGAGGGGTCCCAGGGGGTAATGAGGGGCCCGGTCAGGGGGGTCTGAGGGGCGCAGTCAGGGGGAACTGAGGGGCGCGTTCTGGGGGGTCTGAGGGGCACGGTGGGGGGTCTGAGGGGAGCGGTCTGGGAGGTTTGAGGGGCGCGGTCAGGGGAGACTGAGGTGAGGAGTCTGGAGGGTCTGAGGGGAGCGGTCTGGTGGGTCTGAGGGGCGCGGTCTGGGGTGTCTGAGGGGCGTGGTCAGAGGGGACTGAGGGGCGCGGTCTGGTGGGACTGAGGGGAGCGGTCTGGGGGATTTGAGGGGAGCGGTCTAGGGGGTCTGAGGGGCGCGGTCAGGGGGGTCTGAGGGGCGCGGTGGGGGCGTTGAGGGCCCTTGGGGGTGGAGGTGGTTCGCCTTTACAATGGGGGGGGGGGGCTGTGCCGAGAGGAACCGGGTTCGGGAATGGCACCCACGATTCAGGAGCAATGCACGCGGGAGGAGGCGCCTCAAGGGGCAGAGACGTCTCCGGCTGAGGAGATAGGCCCGCTGGACAGAATCCGGGTCTTTCTGGCCAGGAAAGTTGGGTGCTCGGGTCAGAGGATTTGGGACTAATGTGAAGAGATTTGGGGTCTCAGGGACAGCCTCCAGGGTTTCTGTCTCAGAGTTGGGGATTTGGTCTTCCTGGGTGCCGTAGTTAGGGAGCCCAGGCTCGGGGTTTGCTGGGTCTGACCTTTGGGGGATTGAGCGTTCCTCTGGGCGCTGAGACCGGGGGTCCTCCGGGTTAGCGCACTTGGGGTCCCTGGAGGCTGACAGAGTGGGAGCCTCTCAGGAGGACACCCTGGGTCTTCGGCTGGGGGTTTGAAGGCCGGCGGGAAAGGGGTTCCCACGCAAGGCTCACGTTTTCCTGTCCGTCTCCAGGCCGCACTGCGAACCTGGCCGAGGTCCCCTCAAACCCATGCTCCTGGCCGCGTGCTCCCGCCCTCAGGCGGTGTGAGGCGGGCCCAGGGGGAGCTTCCTGCCTCCAGAGCGTCAGCGCCAGCCGCCAATGAGTGCTGTGGTCACGGGGCCCGGCCTGCCAATGGGCGGTCAGAAACGCGAAAAGGGCGGGGCAGGGGGTGGAGCCTTCCTGCCAGTCAAGGGCAGAATCCTGTGGAAAGAGCCCGCCCTGCGCTCCCAACCCCCCGTGGTGATTGGCTGTGCTGGGTCCTGTGAGTGTCCGTCAAGAAGCCTTCAGCCACTGGGCGGTGTCCAGGGCTTGGATTCCCGCTGCGTATGGGCGGGACCCCGGGAGCCGGGAGCCCCCAGCCAGGGCAGGTATTGGGCTGACGCGGCCTTCCTGCCGCCTGACCGAGACTCTGTTCCACTCGACGGTATGTAGGTCCCGGACTGTCTTCCAGGCGCATTTGTTCGCTTCCTTAGCGAGAGGACCAGGCGGTAGGCGGGGAGTTGCCTTCTGGGAAACAGGGATTCCCACTAGACCAGCGGTTCTGAACCTGTGGGTCGCGACCCCTTTGGGGGTCGAACGACCCTCTCACAGGGGTCGCTTAAGACCATTGGAAAACACATGTATAATTATATATTGTTTTTGTGATGAATCACTAAGCTTTAATTATGTTCAGTGTGTAATAATGAAAATACATCCTGCATATCTGACATTTAGATGACGATTCATAACAGTGGCAACATTACAGTGATGAAGTAGCAACAGAAAAATTTCATGATTGGGGGTCAGCACAACATGAGGAACTGTATTCAAGGGTGGCGGCATTAGGAAGGTTGAGAACCACTGCCTTAAAGGAAGCTGTCGAGTGGAAGAGCAAGATGGTGGCGGTATAGGCAGACGTGTCCCAGGTCGTGTCCCGGAGCAAATGGAGTGAGCAGCTGAAACTAGTAACATCCACCCCGAATTGGCGAAATTGCTCAGCTGGTGAGACGGTTTGCAGCCGGGAAGAGCAGAACTCCCCTGGAAAGGTAAAAAGCCCAGGGATTTGGGCAGGAAAGTTTGCCAGACCTCTGAACCCAGAGAGTCGGAGGGAGACCGTGTGGCAGACAGCCGCGTCCCTTGGGACAGGCACAGCCCCTGACAGGGGAAAGGAGAACCGCCGGGGGAATTGAGAGCTGGGTTCTGTGATCACAGAGGACTGAGCCTAAAGGGGGCAGCCTGAAGAGCTGACCAGACCATGCAGTCCCGGTAAGAGAAGAAGCCTACAGAAACCAAGCCTTTCCCGTTTCCGCGGCCAGCGTTTGTTTGTTTGTTTTTACTGAATCCTGTTCATGGGGCATTTCGGATACAGACACTCACCTGTGCTGAAGAGAGGGAGAGTGTGCGGAGGAGTGGAATCTGGGGAGAGACTGAGGAGAGAAGGGGGGCCGGGAGAGGTGGCAGCGAATTGAGTGCTGAGACACCCCCGAGCCCAGGTCCGGGGCAGACATTCTCTCTGGAGAGTGAGACTCCTTCCCCCAGCCCCCAGGCAAGGAGCACAGCCACACCCAGATTCCACCCTGTAGGAGATCAAGGATTAAAATAACCTGATCAGTCCCTGGGAGTTAACAGGGTCTGGCCTATAGAGGGATTTTCAATCCCAGCAACAACACAGCCCCGGTAACTAACTATTACGCAGCCAGCTCTGGGCAGTGAACCTCCACTGGACAGAGAGGCCCTATAGCCTCAGAGGCCAACCCCAGAACACTCCCACCCAGAGGCTGACCCACAAACTGACTCTTTGCTAAACACAAAATAAGGCAGTCTGGGAAACAAATGCGGCTTGCTTTAAAATAAGAACTGTGGTTGACAACACAGAGGAACAGTGTATCACAGGGAAACTCAACACTCTACTGAATTCCTGGCAGGTCTAAGGCGAGCCAGACTGTAGAATAGAAGAACCGAAGGACCTTCACTACTGCAATTTTTTTTTTCTTTTTTCACCTTTTAACTATGAAACCAAATTTTTTTTCTTTGTTTTTTTTTTCCTTTTTTTTCTTTTTTTTTCTTTCTTCTTTTTTCCATCACCTGATTTTACCCGTTTATTTACTACCTTCTTACTTTTAACCAGTATTATTACTGCTACCATTTTACCATTTTTTTTAAAGTGCCATTTTATTTTCTCTTTATTTTATTTTGGGATTAGTGTTCTCCATTTTATTTTCATCGTTATATTATTGGTTGTTTCTAGTTTGCATTCATCTCCAGGGAGCTGTTGCTGGAACTTGTTGGGATTAATGGCTGTTCAGTAGGAGTATTCTCCTCATATAAAATAAGTCTCCTCCCCTCTTCCACTTCATTCTCTCTTTTCGCTCTTTCTTTTTCTTTTCTTTTCTTTTCTCACTTCTATTTCCCCCCTCCTTTTTCCCAATTTCATTTTTGCACTCCTTTTTTTGGTCCCTACTTTTCTTTTCTTTTTCCTATTTTATCTTTTTCTCTTCCTTCTTCCTTATCCCCTAATTCTCTTAATTCAGGTGGTCACCTTTATTTGGGGCTATTAATATCGTGAACATATTTGTGTATAGTGCCTTGTACGTGGTGCCTTGTTGTGTTGTATTTTGTGCCTTTAAATCAACGCAGCAGATCCAAGCAACAGCAACCTCCTGAGCACCAACACCCTCTGCTGAGGAACAGCAGCTGTACGTGAAACCTCGCCCCACCAGCCAGAAGAGCCACCACAGCTGTGAACAGCACCCACCAGAGGAGCTGCTGCCAACTGAAGAGCAGCTGCTACCGCAACTGCCCGAAGAGCAACCACAGACCAAGGAGTCACTGCCACCAAGGGAGCAACCACTGAACGACTCAACGTATAGATATGTCAGTGAGATCAAACATGCGTAGACAAAGAAACCCCCAAAGGAAAGAGAAGGAGGACTCTCCAGAAAAGCAGCTAAGTAATACAGAGGCAGGCAACATGACAGAAAAAGAATTCAGAATAAGGGTCCTAGAGGGCACAAACCGGATGGAGGAAAAAATCGACAACCTCTGCAAGAAGCTAGAAGAAACAGATGAAAAAATCAACAACTTAAGTAAGACCCAAGAAGAAATGAAGAGTGATATAGCTGAAATGAAAAACTCCATTGAAAGTCTTAACAGTAGATAGGAGAAGCAGAGGACCGAATTAGTGAATTAGAAGACAAGGAAGCAAAACACACCCAAACTGAACTGCAATTGGAGAAAAAAATGAAAAGACAGGAGGAGAGCCTAAGGGAGCTTTGGGACAACATGAAACGAAACAACATACGAATAATAGGGGTACCAGAACAACAGAAGGATGAACAAGGATTAGAAAACCTATTAGAAGAAATAATATCAGAAAACTTCCCTGAGGTGGGGAAGAAAAAAGTCACGCCAGCCCAGAGAGTCCCAAACAAGGTGAACCAAAAAGACCCACACCAAGACACATCATAATTACCATGGCAAACGTTCAGGACAAAGAGAGAATCCTACAGGCTGCAAGAGAGAGACAGAAAGTTACATACAAGGGATCTCCCATTAGATTATCAAATGATTTCTCAACAGAAACACATTAGGCCAGCAAAGAATGGACAGAAATTTACAAAGTGATGCAAAGCAAAGGACTGAATCCAAGAATACTCTATCCAGCAAGGCTATCATTCAAACTTGAAGGGGAAATAAGAAGCTTCACAGACAAAAAAAGGCTAAGGGAGTTTATCACCACCCAGCCAGCAATGCAAGGAATGCTAAAGGGACTGGTATAAAAATAAGAAATAAAAAGCTCAGAAAGAAAACAGCCACACAAAAACAGAAATGGCTACAAACAAGTACCTTCCAATAATAACTTTAAACGTAAACGGACTAAATGCTCCAAACAAAAGACATCGAGTGGCTGAATGGATAAAAAAACATGACCCATACATCTGCTGTCTACAAGAAACCCACCTCCTTAGAAGAGACTCACACAGCCTGAAAGTGAAAGGATGGAAAAATATCTTTCAGGCAAATGGAAAGGAAAAGAAAGCTGGGGTAGCAATACTTATATCGGACAAAATAGACCTCAAAGTGAAGGCCATAACAAGAGATAAGGAAGGCCACTTCCTAATACTAAAGGGATCAATACAACAAGAAGATATAACTCTGGTAAACATATATGCACCCAATGCAGGAGCACCCAAATTCATAAAAAAACTCCTGGAAGATATCAAAGGAGAGATCCACAACAATACAATCATAGTAGGGGACTTTAATACACCACTGACAACACTGGATAAGCCCTCTAGACAAACAATCAGCAAAGATACAGCAATCCTAAATGACTCACTAGATCAGATGGACTTAATAGACATCTTCAGAACACTTCACCCCAAAGCCAGGGAATATACATTCTACTCAAATGCTCATAAGACATATTCAAAAATAGACCATATATTGGGTCACAAGCAAAGTATCCCCAAATTCAAGAAGATTGAAATCATAAAAAACGTCTTCGCAGACCACGATGGCATAATATTAGAAATAAACTACAATAAAAACAACCCAAAGTACTCAAACACCTGGAAGCTGAATAGCATGCTATTACATATTGATTGGGTTACCAATGAAATCAAAGAAGAAATTCGAAACATCCTGGAAACTAATGACAATGAAAACACAACAATCCAAAACCTATGGGACACAATGAAAGCAGTCCTGAGAGGGAAGTTTATATAGCTCTACAGCCCTATCTCAAAAAACAAGAAAACATGGTAGTAAATCAGCTAACTCTACAACTCAAAGAATTAGAAAGAGAGCAACAAGAAAACCCCAGAGTGAGCAGAAGGAAGGAGATAATAAAGATTAGAGCAGAAATAAATGACATAGAGACCAAAAAAACAATACCGAAAATCAATGAAAACAAGAGCTGGTTCTTTGAAAGGATAAACAAGATTGACAAACCTCTAGCCAGACTCACCAAGAAGCAAAGAGAGAGGACCCAAATAAACAAAACCAGAAATGATAGAGGCGAAATAACAACAGACCCCACAGAAATACTAATGATTGTTAAAAAATACTATGGACAGCTCTACTCCAACAAACTAGACAGCCTGGAGGAAATGGACAAATTCCTAGAAAAATACAACATTCCAAAACTCAATCAGGACGAATCTAAAAATCTCAACAGGCCAATAACTATGGAAGAAATTGAAGCAGTCATCAAAAGGCTTCCAGCAAACAAAAGCCCAGCACCAGACGGCTTCACAGGGGAGTTTTACCAAACATTCAAGGAAGAACTAAAACCTATCCTCCTCAGACTACTACAAAAAATTCAAGAGGAAGGAACACTTCCAAGCTCATTCTATGAAGCCAGCATCACCCTAATACCAAAACCAGGTAAAGACAACACAATGAAAGAGAATTACAGGCCAATATCCCTCATGAACCTTGATGCCAAAATCCTCAACAAAATCTTAGCAAATCGGATCCAGCAGTACATCAGAAAGATCATACACCATGACCAAGTAGGATTTATCCCAGGGATGCAAGGATGGTACAATATCCGCAAATCAATAAACGTGATACATCACATAAACAAATTGAAAGAAAAAAACCACATGGTCATATCAATTGATGCAGAAAAAGCATTTGACAAAATTCAACAGCCATTTTTGATAAAAGCTCTCAGCAAGGTGGGAGTAGAAGGATCATACCTCAACATAATAAAAGCCATATATGACAGGCCCACAGCCAAAATCATACTCAATGGACAAAAACTAACACCATTTCCCCCAAGAACAGGAACAAGGCAGGGATGCCCCCTCTCACCACTCCTGTTCAACATAGTACTGGAAGTGTTAGCCATTGCAATTCGGCAAGAAGAAGAAATAAAAGGCATCCAAATTGGAAAAGAGGAAGTAAAACTGTCCTTATTTGCAGACGACATGATATTATACATACAAAACCCTAGAGACTCCATCAAAAAGCTACTAGACTTAATACATGAATTTGGCAATGTAGCAGGATACAAAATTAACCCCAAGAAATCTGAGGCATTTCTATACACCAATAGTGAACTTTCAGAAAGAGAGATTATAAAAACAATCCCGTTTACCATCGCACCAAAAAAATTAAGCTACCTAGGAATAAACTTAACTAAAGTGGTAAAAGACCTCTACTCAGAAAACTACAGGACGTTGAAAAAAGATATAGAGGAAGACATAAACAGATGGAAGAACATACCGTGTTCATGGATTGGTAGAATCAACATCGTCAAAATGTCCATACTACCCAAAGCAATCTATAAATTCAACGCACTTCCCATTAAAATACCAACGGCATACTTCAGAGATCTAGAACGAACTCTCCAAAAATTCATCTGGAATAAAAAAAGACCCCGAAAAGCTACAGCAATCCTCAAAAAGACCAAAGTTGGTGGGATCTCAATACCAGATATCAAGTTGTATTACAAAGCCACTGTTCTCACAACTGTCTGGTACTGGCCCAAGGATAGGCATATAGATAAATGGAATAGAATAGAGAGCCCAGAAATCGGCTCGAAACAATATGCTCAATTAATATTTGACAAAGGAGGCAAGAACATACAATGGAGCCAAGATAGTCTCTTCAATAAATGGTGTTGGGAAAATTGGACAGATATATGCAAGAAAATGAAACTAGACCACCAACTTACACCATTCACAAAAAATAAACTCAAAATGGATAAAGGACTTGAATGTACGACAGGAAACCATAACTATTCTAGAAGAATCCAAAGGCAACAAAATCTCAGACATATGCCGAAGCAATTTCGTCACTGATACAGCTCCTACGGCACTTGAAACTAAAGAGAAAATGAACAAATGGGACTACATCAAAATAAAAAGCTTCTGCACAGCAAAAGAAACCATCAACAAAACAACGAGAAAACCCACTGTGTGGGAAAACATATTTGCCAATGTCATATCTGATAAGGGCCTAATCTCCAAAATCTATAGGGAACTCATACAACTTAACAAAAGGAAGATAAACAATCCAATCAAAAAATGGGCAAAGGACCTAAATAGACACCTTTCAAAAGAGGACATTCAGAAAGCCAAGAGACATATGAAAACATGCTCAAAGTCACTAATCATCCGAGAGATGCAAATCAAAACAGCAATGAGGTACCACCTCACACCTGTCCGACTGGCTATCATCAACAAATCAACAAACGACAAGTGCTGGAGAGGATGTGGAGAAAAAGGAACACTTGTGCACTGCTGGTGGGAATGCAGACTGGTGCAGCCACTATGGAAGACAGTATGGAGTTTCCTCAAAAAACTGAAAATGGAACTCCCATTTGACCCTGTGATCCCGCTTCTAGGAATATATCCCAAGAAACCAGAAACACGAATCAGAAAGGATATATGCACCCCTATGTTCATAGCAGCACAATTCACCATAGCTAAGATCTGGAAACAGCCTAGGTGTCCATCAGTAGATGAATGGATTAGAAAACTGTGGTACATCTACACCAAGGAATACTATGCTGCTCTAAAAAGGAAGGAACTCTTACCATTTGCAACGTCATGGATGGAACTGGAGAGCATTATGCTAAGTGAAATAAGCCAGTCGATGAAGGAAAAATACCACATGATCTCACTCATTCATGGATAATAGAGACCATTATAAAATTTTGAACAATAATAGATACAGAGGCAGAGCTGCCTCAAACAGATTGTCAAACTGCAGTGGGAAGGCCGGGGAAGGTTGGGGGGCAGGAGGTAGGGGGGTAAGAGATCAACCAAAGGACTTGTATGCATGCATATAAGCATAACCAGTGGACATAAGACATTGGGGGATAGGGGAGGCTAGGGGACTGTCTAGGGCGGGGGGATAAAATGGACACATATGTAATATCCTTTGTAATACTTTAAGCAATAAATTAAAAAATAAATAAATAAATAAATAAAATAAATAAAGGAAGCTGTCAGCCAATTCCTTTGCAAAAACGAACCTCTGCTCCCCTCATGTGGCCTTTTAAAGAATAACACCTGTGCTAATGTCCGTGGTGCTGAAATGTTAGCTAATGTCCTGTGAATTGGATGAAAAATTCTACCCAAAAAACCACAAACAAACAAACAAAAAACAAAACCTACAGAAAACCCTACAAAATCACCGAGGCTGTCCAGGGTGCAATTATTCCTTCCCTGGATGGACTGAGGTCACGGGTCTGGCTTTTGCACCCCTTCCTGTCCCAGCCCTGCCAAGGGAGGCCTTGGCTGCTTCACTGACATGGGGAAGCTGTGCGTTCACTAATTCAGTCCGTAACCTAGAGGCTGCCATGATTGGAGCAGTCAGTCCTGGGGAGGCCGCCGTTAACAAGGCAGCCAGTACCGCACCGGTCTCCTTTCCTGAGGCAGCCAGTCAGCCGCGGCCATTGTGATTGCGTCAGCCAGTGCCTTGGATGACACCATTATGGAGGCAGCCAGTCTGTGCAGTGAGGCGCAGGGGTATCGGGAGAAGGTGTTATTCCCACTAGACTCAGCGGCCTCTGTAGGGCATTCCTGAGGCAGTCCTTTCCCTGTAGGCGGCCATTATTGATGCTGTCAGTACCAGGGAGGCTGTTGTTGATGGCAGCTCCAGATGCAGGTTATCATGGGAACATGGTAGAACCACGAGAAAAAAATTCAACTTAAACATTTGTGTTGAAACCCAGTGTGTTTTTAAAAAATATATTTTTATTGATTTCAGAGATGAAGGGAGAGGGAGAGAGATGGAAACATCAATGATGGGAGAGAATCATGGATCCGCTACCTCCTGTATCCCCCCCATCCCCACTGGGTATTGAGACCACAACCCCGGCATGTTCCCTGCCCTGGATCCGAACCAGGGACCCTTCAATTTGCAGGCTGACATTCTCCCCACTGAGGCACACTGGCCAGGGCCACAGATGGTTTTTTAGAAAGATACATTTCTACTATTTCAGAGAGAAAGATCAGTGATCAGTGATCATCCTAGATTGGCTGCCTTCTGCCAGAAGAAAGAGTGACATGTGTTCTCATCAGCTAAGTGTAAGGAATATCCCTGGCCAGTGTTGTTCGCTGGTTAGAACTTCGGATGCCCAGGGAAGGGTCTCTGGTGGGATTCCTGGTCTAGAGCACATACCTGGGACGCAGGTTTTATGGCCAGCCCCGGTCTGGGCTCCTGTGGCAGCCAAAGATCTATGTGTCTCTTGCATATACATGTTTGCTTTTTGTTTCTTCTCTTTCCCCTCCTTCCATTCTTCCCTCCCTCCCTCCCTCTCTCCCTCCCTCCCTCCCTCCCTCCCTCCCTAACTCCATCCTTCTCTCTGTGTAAAAAGCATATCCTGTGGTAAGAATTAACAAAAACATACACAAGAAAAAAGTACAAAATGGAAAAGATTTGGAGGCTGTGAAAAAGCAGCATACCCCTAAAGTGCCCTAAAGCATACCCCTAAAGCAGCATACCCCTAAAGAATACCCATAGTGCCCTAAAGAAAGGCACTATGATGAACAGAGCATTCAGGTATGCTGATGTTTTTCCTTGCGATGTGTCTATAAGATAAAAATAAACTATCCGAGTGTCCCTCAGCTGGCACGGTCCTGACAGAACACGAGGAGGCCACTCTAGCGCGGTCCTTGCAGGGTCTCCCAAGCCACCACGTTAGGGGCGAGGATCTCGGTGGGTGAGGCGGGGAGGAGCAGGGGAAAGCGAGGCGTGAAGGAGGTGGGGAATGGACAGAGGAGGGTCTTGCACGTGCGCTCCTCTCCTGCCTTGTGTCGCTTCTGCGAGAGACACCCACAATGGGAAGATGCGAGCAGACTCAGCTGGTGTCGGTTACCAAGGGACACACAGACCAAGGGACAGACAGATAATCGAGGCCGCAGTGGCCTGTAGAGGTTGACATCCGGGAAGGGAGATTACCTCCACAGGAAGAATAGCTCCCTCAGAGGAAGTATTGTTTTCCCAAATGAAGGAGCAATTCATTCACAACATAAGTGGTCCACATACAGGAAAGTGCAGTTCCCCTACAGGAAGAAGGTTTCCTCACAGGAAGTTTGTTTCCCCCACAGGAAGAGGCGTTCTCCCACAGGAAGTTTCCATTCCCTCAGAGGTAGTTGTGATTCCCTCAAAGGAAGATAGGTCAATAAACAGGAAAGTGCATTTCCCCCACAGGAATCTGAGACACCCTCACAGGAAGAGTCATCCACACACAGGAAAGTGCATTTCCACAAAAGGAAGAAGGGATCCTAAAACAAAAGAGACACTACCCCACAGGAAAATGTGTTCCTACACGGGAAGTGACAATTCCCCTACAGGAAGGAGTGTTTGCGTCTGGTAGTTTTATTTCCAAAAGGAAGTTGATTTTTCATATATGTAAGATAGGTCAGCACACAGGAACGAGTACGTCCCACAAAGAATGACCTGTCTACACATGGAGGTACATTTCCTAGAGAGGAAGAATGGTTTCCCAGAGGAAGTTTGTTTCCCCACATGAATGTGTGATTCATTCGCAGCATAATAGGTGCGCATACAGGAGAGTGCATTTCCCCCAAAAGAATAAGGTTTCTTCAAAGGAAAATAGTTTGCCCTATAGGTATAGGCGTTCTCCAACAGGAAGTTTTGATTCCCGCACAGGAAGTTGCATTTCCCCCACAGGAAGAGAGATCGACAACAGGAAAGTTCATTTCCCCCACAGAAAAATGGGACGCTATCACAGGAAAAGAGATCCGCTCAAGGATAAGTGCATTTCCCCCACAGGAAGCAGGGTCCCTAAAACAAAAGGGACACTCCCCCACAAGAATATGGGTTCCTACATTACAAGGGTCATTTCCACCACAGGAAGGAGGGTTCACAGTCGGAAAATTTTGTTTCTACAAGAAGATGGCTTTCCATCAGTGGAAATAGTTCTGCACTCAGGATCCTGCATGTCCTGTAAAGGATGAAGTGTGTACACACCAAAAGTGATATTACCTCCAGAGGAAGAATAGTTCCCCCAGTGGAAGTATTTTTCCCCCACATGAGGAAATATTCTTCACAGCATAATAAGTCCGCATTTTTGGAAAGTGCATTTCCTACATAGCAGGAAGCATGTCTCAAAGGAAGGTAGTTTCCCCGCAGGAAGAGGTGCTCTCAAAACGGAAAGGATTCTCGCACAAAAAGGGGCCATTTCTTCACAGGAAGAGAGATCTGCACAAAGGAAATTGCATTTCCCCTTAAGGAGGAAGGTTTCCTACAATGGAAGGATAACTCCCCAGTAGGAAAATCGGTTCCCATTTCGGATGGGACATTTCCCAACAGGAAGGAGGGTTCACAATTCAGAAGTTTGGTTTCCACACGGGATGTTGCGTTTCCATTACAGGTCGAAAGCTCTGCACACAGGAAAGTGCATTTCCCCCACAGTACGTTGGCTTCCCAAAGCAGAAGGAAAATTTCAACCAAAGGACAAAAGCTTCCCGACCGTAAGTTTGGTATCCCCACAGGAAGATGGATTCCAACACAGGAAGATCGGTTTGGATAATGAAAAGTGCATTTCTCACACGGGAAAAAGGGTTTCCTTGGAACAAGTGAATTTCCCCCACAGGAATAGTTCTTCTCCCACAGGAAGTTTCATTCCCACCACACCAATATGCACCTTCCTCACATGAAAATAGTTTCACACAAAAGATAATGCAGTTCCCACACTAGAAATAGGATTCTCACAAAGAAGTTGCAATACCCTCAAAGGAAGGTGGGATTCGCTCAAAGGAAGATACATATGCACACAGGAAAGTGCATGACCCACAAAGGGTGAAGTGTTCACACAGAGAAAGGGACATTTCCTCGAGAGGAAGAATTGTTCCCCCAGAGTAAGTATTGTTTCCCCACGTGAATGTGCGGTTCATTCTCAGAATATTAGGTCCGCATACAGAAAAGTGCATTTCCCCACAAGATGAAGGTTTCCTCAAAGGAAGTTTGTTTCCACTATAGGTAGAGATGTTCTCTAAAAGGAAGTTATGATCCCCCCACAGCAAGGTGTGATTCCCTCACAGGAAGATAGGTCCACAAACAGGAAAGTGCATTTCTGTCATAGGAAAATGCGATGACTTCACAGGAAAAGAGGTCCGCACACAGGAACATGCATTTCACCAGCAGAAAGTAGGGTTCCTAAAACAAAAGGGAAACTCTCTCATATAGTATGTGTTCCTACACCAGAGGGGACATTTCCCCCACAGAAAAAAGGATTTACTCGGGAAGTTTTGTTTCCAAAAAGGAAGTTGCCTTTCCATCCGTGGAAATAGTTCTGCACACAAAAACGTGCATTTCTCACAATGAAGGAGGTGTCCACACAGGAAGGGGCATTACCTCCAAAGGAAGAATAGCTCCCTCAGACGAAGTATTGTTTTCTCAAATGAAGGAGCAATTCATTCACCGCATAAGTGGTCCGCATACAGGAAAGTGCAGTTCCCCTACAGGAAGAAGGTTTCCTCACAGGAAGCTTGTTTACCCCACAGGAAGAGGCGTTCTCCCACCAAAGTTTTGATTCCCTCACAGGAAGTTGTGATTCCCTCACAGGAAGATAGGTCAAGAAACACGAAAGTGCATTTCCCCCACAGGAAGCTGAGACGCCCTCACAGGAAGGGTCATCCACACTCAGGAAAGTGCATTTCCACAAAAGGAAGAAGGGATTCTAAAACAAAGAGACACTCCCCTATAGGAAAATGTATTCCTACACGGGAAGGGACACTTCCCCCACAGGAAGGAGTGTTTCCTTGTGGTAGTTTTATTTCCAAAAGGAAGTTGATTTTTCATAAATGCAAGATAGGTCTGCACACAGGAACGAGCACGTCCCATAAAGAATGACCTGTCTACACAGGGAGGGATATTTCCTAGAGAGGAATAATAGTTCCCTAGAGGAAGTTTGTTTCCCCACATGAATGTGTGATTCATTGGCAGTATAATAGGTCCGCATACAGGAGACCGCATTTGCCCCCAAAAAATAAGGTTTCTTCGAAGGATGATTGTTTGCCCTATAGGTATAGGCGTTCTCCAACAGGAAGTTTTGATTCCCCTACAGGAAGTTGCGTTTCCCCCACAGGAAGAGAGGTCCACATCAGGAAAATGCATTTCCCCCATAGAAAAAAGGGAAGCTTTCACAGGAAATGAGATCCGCACAAAGTTCAGTGCAATTTCCCAACAGGAAGTAGGGTCCCAAAAACAAAAGGGACACTCCCCCATAAGAATATGGGTTCCTACATTACAAGGGACATTTCCACCACAGGAAGGAGGGTTCACCATCGCGAAGTTTTGTTTCCAAAGAAAGTTGGGTTTCGATCAGTGGAAATAGTTCTGCACAAAGGATCCTGCATGTCCCCCAAAGAATGAAGTGTGTACCAAACCCGAAGTGATATTACCTCCAGAGGAAGAAGAGTTTCCCAAGTGGAAGTATTTTTTACCCACATAAAAGAACTATTCTTCACAGCATAATACGTCCGCATTTTCGGAAAGTGCATTTCCTACATAGAAGAAAGCATGTCTCAAAGGAAGATAGTTTTCCCACAGGAAGAGGTGCTCTCCAAACGGTAGCTTTGATTCTCGCACAAATTGGTGCCATTTCTTCACAGGAAGAGAGATCTGCACACAGGAAATTGCATTTCCCCTAAAGGAGGAAGGGTTCCTACAAGGGAAGGATAACTCCCCAGTAGGAAAATCAGTTCCCATTCCGGATGGGACATTTACCAACAGGAAGGAGGGTTCACAATTCGTAAGTTTGGTTTCCACACGGGATGTTGTGTTTCCATTACAGGTCGAAAGCTCTGCACACAGGAATGTGCATTTCCCCCACAGTAAGTTGGCTTTGCAGAGCAGAAGGTAAATTCCACCGAAAGGACAAAAGCTTCCCCAACGTAAGTTTTGTATCCCCTCAGGAAGATGGATTCCATCACAGGACGTTTGGTTTGGACAATGAAAAGTGCATTTCACACACGGGAAGAAGGGTTTCCTTGCAACAAGTTTTCCCCCACAGGAATAGTTCCTTTCCGACAAGTAGTATCATTTCCACCACAGCAATATGCACCTCCCTCACATGAAAATAGTTTCACACAAAAGATAATGCAGTTCCACACTAGAAATAGGATTCTCACAAAGAAGTTGCAATACCCCCAAAGGAAGGTGGGATTCGCTCAAAGGAACATAGATATGCAGATAGGAAAGTGCATGTCCCACAAAGGGTGAAGTGTTCACTCACAGAAAGGGACATTTCCTCCAGAGGAAGAATGGATTCCTCAGAGGAAGTATTGTTTCCCCAAGTGAAGGACCAATTCATTCAGAGCATAATCGGTACGCATACAGGAAATTGCAGTTCCCCTACAGGAAGAAGGTTTCCTCACAGGAAGTTCGTTTCCCCCACAGGAAGAGGCGTTCTCCCACAGGAAGTCTCCATTCCCCCACAGGAAGGTGCGAGTCCCTCACAGGAAGATAGGTCAAGAAACAGGAAAGTGCATTTCCCCCACAGGAAGCTGAAACGCCCTCACAGGAAGAGTCATCCACACATAGGAAAGTGAATTTCCACAAAAGGAAGAAGGGATTCTAAAACAAAGAGACACTCCCCGATAGGAAAATGGGTTCCTACACCGGAAGGGACATTTCCCCCACAGGAAGGAGTGTTCACCATCCTTTAGTTTTGTTTCCACCAGGAAGTTGTGTTTCCATCAATAGAAGAAAGTTCTGCACGCAGGAAAGTGCATGTACCACAAATAATGAAGTGTCCACAGAGGAAGGAAGATTTCCTGGAGAGGAAGTATTTTTCCCCTAGAGTAAGTATTGTTTCCCTACGTGAATGTGCGATTCGTTCTCAGAATATTAGGTCCACATACTGAAAAGTGCATTTCCCCCACAAGATGAAGGTTTCCTCAAAGGAAGTTTGTTTCCCCTATAGGTAGAGACGTTCTCCAACAGGAAGTTATGATCCCCACACAGCAAAGTGCGATTCCCTCACAGAAAGACTGGTCCACAAACAGGAATGTGCCCTTCCACCATAGCAAAATGCGATGACTTCATAGGAAAAGAGATCCGCACACAGGACAATGCATTTCAGCAACAGAATGTAGGGTTCTAAAAGAAAAGCGACACTCTATCATATAATATGTGTGCCTACACCAGAGGGGACATTTCCCCGACAGGAAGGAGGGTTCACCACGGGAAGTTTTGTTTCCACACAGGAAGTTGAGTTTCCATCAGTGGAAATAGTCCTGCACACAAAAACGTGCATGTCTCACAATGAATGAAGTATCCACACAGGAAGGGCCATTACCTCCAGAGGAAGAATAGCTCCCTCTGAGGAAGTACTGTTTTCCGAAATGAAGGAGCAATTCATTCACAGCATAATTGGTCCGCATACAGGAAAGTGCGATTCCCCTACAAGGAGAAGGTTTCCTCACAGGAAGTTTGTTTCCCACACAGGAAGAGGCGTTCTCCCACAGGAAGTTTCCATTCCCTCACAGGAAGTTGCGATTCCCTCACAGGAAGATAGGTCAAGAAACAGGAAAGTGCATTTTACCCACAAGAAGCTGAGACGCCCTCACAGGAAGAGTCATCCGCTCAGAGGAACGTGCATTTCCACAAAAGGAAGAAGGGGTTCTAAAAAAAAAAGGCACTCCCCCATAGAAAAATGTGTTCCTACACGGGAAGGGACACATCCCCCCAGGAAGGAGTGTTTCTCTGTGGTCGTTTTATTTCCAAAAGGAAGTTGATTTTTCATAAATGGAAGATAGGTCTGCACACAGAAACGAGCACGTCCCATGAAGAATGACCTGTCTACACACGAGGGACATTTCCTAGAGGTGAAGAATGTTTCCCTAGAGGAAGTTTGTTTCCCCACATGAATGTGTGATTCATTCGCAGCATAATAGGTCCGCATACAGGAGAGTGCATTTCCCCCAAAAGAATAAGGTTTCTTCAAAGGAAGATTGTTTCGCCTATAGGTATAAGCGTTCTACAACAGGAAGTGTCGATTCGCCCACAGGAAGTTGGGTTTCAATCAGTTGAAATAGTTCTACACACAGGATCCTGCATGTCCCCCAAAGAATGAAGTGTGTACACACCGGAATTGAGATTACATCCAGAGGAAGAATAGTTCCCCCAGTGGAAGTATTTTTTCCCCACATGAAATAACTTTTCTTCACAGTATAATAAGTCCGCATTTTCGGAAAGTGCATTTCCTACATAGCAGGAAGCATGTCTCAAAGGAAGGTATTTTCCCCGCAGGAAGAGGTGCTCTCCCAACGGAAGCTTTGATTCTCGCACAAAAAGATGCCATTTCTTCACAAGAAGAGAGATCTGCACACAGGAAATTGCATTTCCCATAAAGGAGGAAGGGTTCCTACAATGGAAGGATAACTCCCCAATAGGAAAATCGGTTCCCATTCCGATGGGACATTTCCCAACAGGAAGGAGGGTTCACAATTAGTATGTTTGGTTTCCACTCGGGATGTTGTGTTTCCATTACAGGTCGAAAGCTCTGCACACAGGAATGTGCATTTCCCCCACAGTAAGTTGGCTTCCAAAAGCAGAAGGAAAATTTCACCCAAAGGACAAAGGCTTTCCCACCGTAAGTTTAGTATCCCCACAGGAAGATGGATTCCAACACAGGAAGTTCAGTTTGGACAATGAAAAGTGCATTTCACACACGGGAAGAAGGGTTTCCTTGAAACAAGTGAATTTCCCCCTCAGGAATAGTTCTTCTCCCACAGGAAGTTTCATTTCCACCACAGCAATATGCACCTCCCTCACATGAAAATAGTTTCACACAAAAGATAATGCAGTTCCACACTAGAAATAGGATTCTCACAAAGAAGTTGCAATACCCCCAAAGGAAGGTGGGATTCGCTCAAAGGAAGATAGATATGCACACAGGAAAGTGCATGTCCCACAAAGTGTGAAGTGTTCACACACAGAAAGGGACATTTCCTCCAGAGAAAGAATGGATTCCTCAGAGGAAGTATTGTTTCCCCAAGTGAAGGAGCAATTCATTCAGAGCACAATCGGTACGCATACAGGAAATTGCAGTTCCCCTACAGGAAGAAGGTTTCCTCACAGGAAGTTCGTTTCCCCCACAGGAAGAGGCGTTCTCCCACAGGAAGTTTCCATTCCCCCACAGGAAGGTGCGAGTCCCTCACAGGAAGATAGGTCAAGAAACAGGAAAGTGCATTTACCCCACAGGAAGCTGAAACGCCCTCACAGGAAGAGTCATCCACACATAGGAAAATGCATTTCCACAAAAGGAAGAAGGGACTCTAAAACAAAAGGCAGACTCCCCGATAGGAAAATGGGTTCCTACACCGGTAGGGACATTTCCCCCACAGGAAGGAGTGTTCACCATCCTTTAGTTTTGTTTCCACCTGGAAGTTGTGTTTCCATCAATGGAAGAAAGTTCTGCACGCAGGAAAGTGCATGTACCACAAATAATGAAGTGTCCACACAGGAAGGAACATTTCCTCGAGAGGAAGTATTTTTCCCCTAGAGTAAGTATTGTTTCCCTACGTGAATGTGCGATTCGTTCTCAGAATATTAGGTCCGCATACTGAAAAGTGGATTTCCCCCACAAGATGAAGGTTTCCTCAAAGGAAGTTTATTTCCCCTATAGGTAGAGCCGTTACCCAAAAGGAAGTTATGATCCCCACACAGCAAGGTGCAATTCCCTCACAGGAAGACTGGTCCACAAACAGGAATGTGCCCTTCCACCATAGCAAAATGCGATGACTTCATAGGAAAAGAGATCCGCACACAGGACAATGCATTTCAGCAACAGAATGTAGGGTTCTAAAAGAAAAGCGACACTCTATCATATAATATGTGTGCCTACACCAGAGGGGACATTTCCCCGACAGGAAGGAGGGGTCACCATGGGAAGTTTTGTTTCCACACAGGAAGTTGAGTTTCCATCAGTGGAAATAGTCCTGCACACAAATACGTGCATGTCTCACAATGAATGAAGTGTCCACAGAGGAAGGGCCATTACCACCAGAGGAAGAATTGTTCCCTCTGAGGATGTACTGTTTTCCGAAATGAAGGAGCAATTCATTCACAGCATAATTGGTCCGCATACAGGAAAGTGCGATTTCCCTACAAGAAGAAGGTTTCCTCACAGGAAGTTTGTTTCCCATACAGGAAGAGGCATTCTCCCACAGGAAGTTTCCATTCCCTCACAGGAAGTTGCGATTCCCTCACAGGAAGATAGTTCAAGAAACAGGAAAGTGCATTTCCCCCACAGGAAGCTGAGACGCCCTAACAGGAAGAGTGATCCGCACATAGGAAAGTGCATTTCCACAAAAGGAAGAAGGGACTCTAAAACAAAAGGCAGACTCCCCCATAGGAAAAGGGGTTCCTACACCGGAAGGGACATTTTGACCACAGGATGGAGTGTTCACTGTCCTTTTGTTTTGTTTCCACCAGGATATTGCGTTTCCATCTATGGAAGATTGTTCTGCACACAGGAAAGTGCATGGACCACAAATTATGAAGTGTCCACACAGGAAGGAACATTTCCTGGAGAGGAAGTATTTTTCCCCTAGAGTAAGTATTGTTTCCCCACGTGAATGTGCGATTCCGTCTCAGAATATTAGGTCCGCATACTGAAAAGTGCATTTCCCCCACAAGATGAAGCTTTCCTCAAAGGATGTTTGTTTCCCCTTTAGGTAGAGGCGTTCTCCAACAGGAAGTTATGATCCCCCCACAGCAAGGTGCGATTCCCTCACAGGAAGACTGGTCCACAAACAGGAAAGTGCCTTTCCGCCACAGCAAAATTCGATGACTTCATAGGAAAAGAGATCCGCACACAGGACAATGCATTTCAGCAACAGAATGTAGGGTTCTAAAAGAAAAGCGACACTCTATCATATAATATGTGTTCCTACACGAGAGGGGACATTTCTTCCACAGGCAGGATGGTTCACCACGGGAAGTTTTGTTTCCACACAGGAAGTTGTTTCCAACAGTGGACATAGTCCTGCACACAAAAACGTGCATGTATCACAATGAATGAAGTGTCCACACAGGAGGGGACATTACCTCGATAGGAAGAATAGCTCCCTCAGAGGAAGTATTGTTCTCCAAAATGAAGGAGCAATTCATTCACAGCATAATTGGTCCCCATACAGGAAAGTGCGATTCCCCTACAAGAAGAAGGTTTCCTCACAGGAAGTTTTTTTCCCCCAAAGAAAGAGGCATTCTCCCACAGGGAGTTTCGACTACCTCACAGGAAGTTGTGATTCCCTCACAGAAAGATAGGTCAAGAAACCGGAAAGTGCATTTCCCCTCAGGAAGATGAGCCGCCCTGACAGGAAGAGTCTTCCGCACATAGGAAAGTGCATTTCCACAAAAGGAAGAAGGGATTCTAAAACAAAAAAGACACTCCCCCATAGGAACATGTGTTCCTACACCGGAATGGACACTTCCCCCACAGGAAGGAGAGTTTCTGTGTGGTAGTTTTATTTCCAAAAGGAAGTCGATTTTTCATAAAGGGAAGATAGGTCAGCACACAGGAACGAGCACGTCCCACAAAGAATAACCTGTCTACACACGGAGGGATATTTCCTAGAGGGGAAGAATAGTTCCCTAGAGGAAGTATGTTTCCCCACATGAATGTCTGATTCATTCGCAGCATAATAGGTCCGCATACAGGAGAGTGCATTTCCCCCCAAAAAATAAGGTTTCTTCAAAGGATGATTGTTTGCCCTATAGGTATAGGCGTTCTACAACAGGAAATTTTGATTCCCCTACAGGAAGTTGCGTTTCCCCCACAGGAAGAGAGGTCCACATCAGGATAATGCATTTCCCCCATAGAAAAAAGGGAAGCTTTCACAGGAAATGAGATCCGCACAAAGTTCAGTGCAATTCCCCAACAGGAAGTAGGGTCCCAAAAACAAAAGGGACACTCCCCCATAAGAAATTGGGTTCCTACATTACAAGGGACTTTTCCACCACAGGAAGGAGGATTCAACATCGCGAAGTTTTCTTTCTAAAGGAAGTTGGCTTTCCATCAGTGGAAATAGTTCTGCACTCAGGATCCTGCATGTCCCCCAAAGAATGACGTGTGTACATACCCGAAGTGATATTACCTCCAGAGGAAGAAGAGTTTCCCCAGTGGAAGTATTTTTTACCCACATAAAGGAACTATTCTTCAGAGCATAATAAGTCCGCATTTTCGGAAAGTGCATTTCCTACATAGCAGGAAGCATGTCTCAAAGGAAGGTAGTTTCCCCGCAGGAAGAGGTTCCTCCAAATAGAAGCTTCGATTCTTGCACAAAAAGGGGCCATTTCTTCACAGGAAGAGAGATCTGCACACAGGAAATTGCATTTCCCCTAAAGGAGGAAGGTTTCCTACAATGGAAGGAAAACTCCCCAGTAGGAAAATCGGTTGCCATTCCGGATGGGACATTTCCGAACAGGAAGGAGGGTTCACAAAACGGGAGTTTGTTTTCCACATGGAATGTTGCGTTTCCATTACAGGTCGAAAGCTCTGCACACAGGAATGTGCATTTCCCCCACAGTAAGTTGGCTGCGCAAAGTAGAAGGAAATTTCACCCAAAGGACAAAAGCTTCCACACCGTAAGTTTGGTATCTCCTCAGGAAGATGGATTCCATCACTGGAAGTTCGGTTTGGACAATGAAAAGTGCATTGCACACACGGGAAGAAGGGTTTCCTTGCAACAAGTGAATTTCCCCCACAGGAATAGTTCTTCTCCCAACGGAAGTTTCATTTCCACCACACCAGTATGCACCTCCCTCACATGAAAATAGTTTCACACAAAAGATAATGCAGTTCCCACACTAGAAATAGGATTCTCACAAAGAATTTGCAATACCCCCAAAGGAAGGTGGGATTCGCTCAAAGGAAGATAGATATGCACACAGGAAAGTGCAGGTCCCACAAAGTGTGAAGTGTTCACACACAGAAAGGGACATTTCCCCCAGAGGAAGAATGGATCCCTCAGAGGAAGTATTGTTTCCCCAAGTGAGGAGCCATTCATTCAGACCCTAATCGGTAAGCGTACTGGATATTGCAGTTCCCCTACAGGAAGAAGGTTTCCTCACAGGGTGTGCGTTTCCCCAACAGGAATAGGTGTTCTCTAACAGGAAGTTTCCATTCCCCCACAGGAAGGTGCGAGTCCCTCACTGCAAGATAGGTCCACAAACAGGAAAGTGCATTTCCCACACTGGAAGCTGAAAGGCCCTCACAGGAAGAGTCATCCACACACAGTAAAGTGCATTTCCCCCACATGAAGAAGGTTTCCTCAAAGGAAGTTTGTTTCCCCTATAGGTAGAGGCGTTCTCCAACAGGAAGTTATGATTCCCCCATAGCAAGGTGCGATTCCCTCACAGGAGGACAGGTCCACAACAGGTAAGTGCATTTCCCCCACAGAAAAATGGGACGCTTTCTCAGAAAAAGAGATCCGCACACAGGAACATGCATTTCAGCAACAGAATGTAGGGTTCCTAAAACAATATGGACACTCTTTCATATAATATGTGTTCCTACACCCAGTGGACATTTCCCCCACAGGAAGGAGTGTTCACCATGGGAAACGGATAGAGATGGAAACATCAATATTTGCCGGGAGCCGGTCCATCCTGCTGTTTCAAGGGACCTGGCATATATGGCATACTGTTCTTAATATGTTTGCTCACCTTCTTGGCACTATGTGCTTTAACCAAGGTCACCTCTTTGAGAAAGGTTGTTTCCGCACGTAGGGATTTTCCCCTGAAGTTAGGGAGGGAATAAACCCCCTTAACTAAGTGCCAGGTGTGTTATTAGTCACTTTAACTACGAACAATCATGCTTAAGCTACATAATCTTTACTCCCTGGAATGGAGATAAGAAACGCCCTAACCTTTGGAATAGTGATTGATAGGATTGGAATCAACTGCTATAAATACAGATGTAACAAGACAACAAGAGACAGAACTTAGAAGACAGAACCAAAAGACACAGAACCTAGACACAGAACCTACACAGAACCTAGGGACAGAAGAACTTAGCTGGAGAGAACATGTCAAATGATCCTGGACAGAAACTGGCCAAAGAACCTAGAGACAGAACCTAGTGAGAGAACATGGCAAAAGATCCTGGAGACAAACTGGCCACAGAACCTAGATACAGAACCTACACAGAACCTAGACACAGAACCTACACAGAACCTAGAGACAGAAGAACTTCGCTGGAGAGAATATGGCAAAAGATCCTGGACTGAACCTGAGTACAGAAATTGGCAAGGAATACTCGCACCTTCCTATTTCTAGTCACCTGACTAGAACCTGGTGACTGAACCTGGCTGGAGATCCTAGCAAGAGAACATGAACACAGAACCTGGCTGGATATCCTAACCAAAACTTCGCTGGAGATCCTGAACAGAACTTGTCTGGAGATCCTGGCTAGAGATCCTGGCTAGGCTGCTGATCAACTGAACGCTGTCTCTGTGTCATTCCTTCTTCGCTGACTCCGTCCACAACTTTGGGGACCCCTGGACCTGCTGGGGTTGGACCCCAGCATCTGGCGCCAGAACAGGGACCCCTAGGTAAGCCCCACTCTCGGGATGGATAGGACTCTACCGTAGGAAGAGGGTGAATAGTCTTCGCCGACTCCATCCACACCTTTGGGAAACCCTGGAACAGGATTCCCCTAGGTAAGACCCCACCCCCCATTGAGAACCCCCACATTCAGGACTGATAGGACTCCACCAGGGTACTGCAGACCCCCCTATAGAGGATAAGTAGGGTAAGAAGGTGGATAGTACAGAACTTAGATTGAGAAGTTGTGCCATACTGAGTCCAAAGAAAGAAGACTCTGTATTGATTCTTAGATTGAGAAGATGTGCCATACTGAGACCAAAGAAAGAAGACTCTGTATTGATTCTTAGATTGAGAAGATGTGCCATACTGAGTCCAAAGAAAGAAGACTCTGTATAGATCTTTAGATTAGGAAGATGTGCAATACTGAGTCTAAAGAAATAAGACTCTGTATTGATCTTTTAACACATATGCTTGCTAGCAGAGGAATTAAGGTTACTCCCAGTAAGACAGAACGTTTTATACAAGAAGTATGTCCATGCTTTTCTGAGGAAGGAAAGGTAAATGGAAAGGCATGGGAGGAGGTAGGCCCAAGGAGCCTTATCCTTAACCCCACTGCAGTCTTTCCACCGCAGGAAAGTGCAGGATTGGCAAGCTCTCCCTGGGGTGATAGATCAGGACTCAGGTAATAGCGGAAAGCGCCGATCCTACTCTTAAAATGGATACAAGAGAGCATTTGGGGTTTTTCTTTTTAATGCCTGCTTTTAAAAAATAAAAAAGGGGGAATATGCCGGGAGCCGGTCCATCCTTGCTGTTTCAAGGGACCTGGCATATATGGCATATTGTTCTTAATATGTTTGCTCACCTTTTTGGCACTATGTGCTTTAACCAAGGTCACCTCTTTGAGAAAGGTTGTTTCCCCAGGTAGGGATTTTCCCCTGAAGTTAGGGAGGGAATAAACCCCCTTAACTAAGTGCCAGGTGGGTAATTAGTCACTTTAACTACGAACAATCATGCTTAAGCTACATAATCTTTACTCCCTGGAATGGAGATAAGAAACGCCCTAACCTTTGGAATAGAGATTGATAGGATTGGAATCAACTGCTATAAATACAGATGTAACAAGACAACAAGAGACAGAACTTAGAAGACAGAACCAAAAGACACAGAACCTAGACACAGAACCTACACAGAACCTAGGGACAGAAGAACTTAGCTGGAGAGAACATGTCAAATGATCCTGGACAGAAACTGGCCAAAGAACCTAGAGACAGAACCTAGTGAGAGAACATGGCAAAAGATCCTGGAGACAAACTGGCCACAGAACCTAGATACAGAACCTACACAGAACCTAGACACAGAACCTACACAGAACCTAGAGACAGAAGAACTTCGCTGGAGAGAATATGGCAAAAGATCCTGGACTGAACCTGAGTACAGAAATTGGCAAGGAATACTCGCACCTTCCTATTTCTAGTCACCTGACTAGAACCTGGTGACTGAACCTGGCTGGAGATCCTAGCAAGAGAACATGAACACAGAACCTGGCTGGATATCCTAACCAAAACTTCGCTGGAGATCCTGAACAGAACTTGGCTGGAGATCCTGGCTAGAGATCCTGGCTAGGCTGCTGATCAACTGAACGCTGTCTCTGTGTCATTCCTTCTTCGCTGACTCCGTCCACAACTTTGGGGACCCCTGGACCTGCTGGGGTTGGACCCCAGCATCTGGCGCCAGAACAGGGACCCCTAGGTAAGCCCCACTCTCGGGATGGATAGGACTCTACCGTAGGAAGAGGGTGAATAGTCTTCGCCGACTCCATCCACACCTTTGGGAAACCCTGGAACAGGATTCCCCTAGGTAAGACCCCACCCCCCATTGAGAACCCCCACATTCAGGACTGATAGGACTCCACCAGGGTACTGCAGACCCCCCTATAGAGGTTAAGTAGGGTAAGAAGGTGGATAGTACAGAACTTAGATTGAGAAGTTGTGCCATACTGAGTCCAAAGAAAGAAGACTCTGTATTGATTCTTAGATTGAGAAGATGTGCCATACTGAGACCAAAGAAAGAAGACTCTGTATTGATTCTTAGATTGAGAAGATGTGCCATACTGAGTCCAAAGAAAGAAGACTCTGTATAGATCTTTAGATTAGGAAGATGTGCAATACTGAGTCTAAAGAAATAAGACTCTGTATTGATCTTTTAACACATATGCTTGCTAGCAGAGGAATTAAGGTTACTCCCAGTAAGACAGAACGTTTTATACAAGAAGTATGTCCATGCTTTTCTGAGGAAGGAAAGGTAAATGGAAAGGCATGGGAGGAGGTAGGCCCAAGGAGCCTTATCCTTAACCCCACTGCAGTCTTTCCACCGCAGGAAAGTGCAGGATTGGCAAGCTCTCCCTGGGGTGATAGATCAGGACTCAGGTAATAGCGGAAAGCGCCGATCCTACTCTTAAAATGGATACAAGAGAGCATTTGGGGTTTTTCTTTTTAATGCCTGCTTTTAAAAAATAAAAAAAGGGGGAATATGCCGGGAGCCGGTCCATCCTTGCTGTTTCAAGGGACCTGGCATATATGGCATATTGTTCTTAATATGTTTGCTCACCTTTTTGGCACTATGTGCTTTAACCAAGGTCACCTCTTTGAGAAAGGTTGTTTCCCCAGGTAGGGATTTTCCCCTGAAGTTAGGGAGGGAATAAACCCCCTTAACTAAGTGCCAGGTGGGTAATTAGTCACTTTAACTACGAACAATCATGCTTAAGCTACATAATCTTTACTCCCTGGAATGGAGATAAGAAACGCCCTAACCTTTGGAATAGAGATTGATAGGATTGGAATCAACTGCTATAAATACAGATGTAACAAGACAACAAGAGACAGAACTTAGAAGACAGAACCAAAAGACACAGAACCTAGACACAGAACCTACACAGAACCTAGGGACAGAAGAACTTAGCTGGAGAGAACATGTCAAATGATCCTGGACAGAAACTGGCCAAAGAACCTAGAGACAGAACCTAGTGAGAGAACATGGCAAAAGATCCTGGAGACAAACTGGCCACAGAACCTAGATACAGAACCTACACAGAACCTAGACACAGAACCTACACAGAACCTAGAGACAGAAGAACTTCGCTGGAGAGAACATGTCAAATGATCCTGGACTGAACCTGAGTACAGAAATTGGCAAGGAATACTTGCACCTTCCTATTTCTAGTCACCTGACTAGAACCTGGTGACTGAACCTGGCTGGAGATCCTAGCAAGAGAACATGAACACAGAACCTGGCTGGATATCCTAACCAAAACTTCGCTGGAGATCCTGAACAGAACTTGGCTGGAGATCCTGGCTAGAGATCCTGGCTAGGCTGCTGATCAACTGAACGCTGTCTCTGTGTCATTCCTTCTTCGCTGACTCCGTCCACAACTTTGGGGACCCCTGGACCTGCTGGGGTTGGACCCCAGCATCTGGCGCCAGAACAGGGACCCCTAGGTAAGCCCCACTCTCGGGATGGATAGGACTCTACCGTAGGAAGAGGGTGAATAGTCTTCGCCGACTCCATCCACACCTTTGGGAAACCCTGGAACAGGATTCCCCTAGGTAAGACCCCACCCCCCATTGAGAACCCCCACATTCAGGACTGATAGGACTCCACCAGGGTACTGCAGACCCCCCTATAGAGGTTAAGTAGGGTAAGAAGGTGGATAGTACAGAACTTAGATTGAGAAGTTGTGCCATACTGAGTCCAAAGAAAGAAGACTCTGTATTGATTCTTAGATTGAGAAGATGTGCCATACTGAGACCAAAGAAAGAAGACTCTGTATTGATTCTTAGATTGAGAAGATGTGCCATACTGAGTCCAAAGAAAGAAGACTCTGTATAGATCTTTAGATTAGGAAGATGTGCAATACTGAGTCTAAAGAAATAAGACTCTGTATTGATCTTTTAACACATATGCTTGCTAGCAGAGGAATTAAGGTTACTCCCAGTAAGACAGAACGTTTTATACAAGAAGTATGTCCATGCTTTTCTGAGGAAGGAAAGGTAAATGGAAAGGCATGGGAGGAGGTAGGCCCAAGGAGCCTTATCCTTAACCCCACTGCAGTCTTTCCACCGCAGGAAAGTGCAGGATTGGCAAGCTCTCCCTGGGGTGATAGATCAGGACTCAGGTAATAGCGGAAAGCGCCGATCCTACTCTTAAAATGGATACAAGAGAGCATTTGGGGTTTTTCTTTTTAATGCCTGCTTTTAAAAAATAAAAAAGGGGGAATATGCCGGGAGCCGGTCCATCCTTGCTGTTTCAAGGGACCTGGCATATATGGCATATTGTTCTTAATATGTTTGCTCACCTTTTTGGCACTATGTGCTTTAACCAAGGTCACCTCTTTGAGAAAGGTTGTTTCCCCAGGTAGGGATTTTCCCCTGAAGTTAGGGAGGGAATAAACCCCCTTAACTAAGTGCCAGGTGGGTAATTAGTCACTTTAACTACGAACAATCATGCTTAAGCTACATAATCTTTACTCCCTGGAATGGAGATAAGAAACGCCCTAACCTTTGGAATAGAGATTGATAGGATTGGAATCAACTGCTATAAATACAGATGTAACAAGACAACAAGAGACAGAACTTAGAAGACAGAACCAAAAGACACAGAACCTAGACACAGAACCTACACAGAACCTAGGGACAGAAGAACTTAGCTGGAGAGAACATGTCAAATGATCCTGGACAGAAACTGGCCAAAGAACCTAGAGACAGAACCTAGTGAGAGAACATGGCAAAAGATCCTGGAGACAAACTGGCCACAGAACCTAGATACAGAACCTACACAGAACCTAGACACAGAACCTACACAGAACCTAGAGACAGAAGAACTTCGCTGGAGAGAATATGGCAAAAGATCCTGGACTGAACCTGAGTACAGAAATTGGCAAGGAATACTCGCACCTTCCTATTTCTAGTCACCTGACTAGAACCTGGTGACTGAACCTGGCTGGAGATCCTAGCAAGAGAACATGAACACAGAACCTGGCTGGATATCCTAACCAAAACTTCGCTGGAGATCCTGAACAGAACTTGGCTGGAGATCCTGGCTAGAGATCCTGGCTAGGCTGCTGATCAACTGAACGCTGTCTCTGTGTCATTCCTTCTTCGCTGACTCCGTCCACAACTTTGGGGACCCCTGGACCTGCTGGGGTTGGACCCCAGCATCTGGCGCCAGAA
This sequence comes from Myotis nattereri, assembly GCF_964212035.1. Taxonomy (NCBI): domain Eukaryota; kingdom Metazoa; phylum Chordata; class Mammalia; order Chiroptera; family Vespertilionidae; genus Myotis; species Myotis nattereri. The sequence continues at coordinate 43,098,162 of NC_138094.1, read as the reverse complement.
CAGGGACCCCTAGGTAAGCCCCACTCTCGGGATGGATAGGACTCTACCGTAGGAAGAGGGTGAATAGTCTTCGCCGACTCCATCCACACCTTTGGGAAACCCTGGAACAGGATTCCCCTAGGTAAGACCCCACCCCCCATTGAGAACCCCCACATTCAGGACTGATAGGACTCCACCAGGGTACTGCAGACCCCCCTATAGAGGTTAAGTAGGGTAAGAAGGTGGATAGTACAGAACTTAGATTGAGAAGTTGTGCCATACTGAGTCCAAAGAAAGAAGACTCTGTATTGATTCTTAGATTGAGAAGATGTGCCATACTGAGACCAAAGAAAGAAGACTCTGTATTGATTCTTAGATTGAGAAGATGTGCCATACTGAGTCCAAAGAAAGAAGACTCTGTATAGATCTTTAGATTAGGAAGATGTGCAATACTGAGTCTAAAGAAATAAGACTCTGTATTGATCTTTTAACACATATGCTTGCTAGCAGAGGAATTAAGGTTACTCCCAGTAAGACAGAACGTTTTATACAAGAAGTATGTCCATGCTTTTCTGAGGAAGGAAAGGTAAATGGAAAGGCATGGGAGGAGGTAGGCCCAAGGAGCCTTATCCTTAACCCCACTGCAGTCTTTCCACCGCAGGAAAGTGCAGGATTGGCAAGCTCTCCCTGGGGTGATAGATCAGGACTCAGGTAATAGCGGAAAGCGCCGATCCTACTCTTAAAATGGATACAAGAGAGCATTTGGGGTTTTTCTTTTTAATGCCTGCTTTTAAAAAATAAAAAAAGGGGGAATATGCCGGGAGCCAGTCCATCCTTGCTGTTTCAAGGGACCTGGCATATATGGCATATTGTTCTTAATATGTTTGCTCACCTTTTTGGCACTATGTGCTTTAACCAAGGTCACCTCTTTGAGAAAGGTTGTTTCCCCAGGTAGGGATTTTCCCCTGAAGTTAGGGAGGGAATAAACCCCCTTAACTAAGTGCCAGGTGGGTAATTAGTCACTTTAACTACGAACAATCATGCTTAAGCTACATAATCTTTACTCCCTGGAATGGAGATAAGAAACGCCCTAACCTTTGGAATAGAGATTGATAGGATTGGAATCAACTGCTATAAATACAGATGTAACAAGACAACAAGAGACAGAACTTAGAAGACAGAACCAAAAGACACAGAACCTAGACACAGAACCTACACAGAACCTAGGGACAGAAGAACTTAGCTGGAGAGAACATGTCAAATGATCCTGGACAGAAACTGGCCAAAGAACCTAGAGACAGAACCTAGTGAGAGAACATGGCAAAAGATCCTGGAGACAAACTGGCCACAGAACCTAGATACAGAACCTACACAGAACCTAGACACAGAACCTACACAGAACCTAGAGACAGAAGAACTTCGCTGGAGAGAATATGGCAAAAGATCCTGGACTGAACCTGAGTACAGAAATTGGCAAGGAATACTCGCACCTTCCTATTTCTAGTCACCTGACTAGAACCTGGTGACTGAACCTGGCTGGAGATCCTAGCAAGAGAACATGAACACAGAACCTGGCTGGATATCCTAACCAAAACTTCGCTGGAGATCCTGAACAGAACTTGGCTGGAGATCCTGGCTAGAGATCCTGGCTAGGCTGCTGATCAACTGAACGCTGTCTCTGTGTCATTCCTTCTTCGCTGACTCCGTCCACAACTTTGGGGACCCCTGGACCTGCTGGGGTTGGACCCCAGCATCTGGCGCCAGAACAGGTACCCCTAGGTAAGTGCCACTCTTGGGATGGATAGGACTCTACCGTAGGAAGAGGGTGAATAGTCTTCGCCGACTCCATCCACACCTTTGGGAAACCCTGGAACAGGATTCCCCTAGGTAAGACCCCACCCCCCATTGAGAACCCCCACATTCAGGACTGATAGGACTCCACCAGGGTACTGCAGACCCCCCTATAGAGGTTAAGTAGGGTAAGAAGGTGGATAGTACAGAACTTAGATTGAGAAGTTGTGCCATACTGAGTCCAAAGAAAGAAGACTCTGTATTGATTCTTAGATTGAGAAGATGTGCCATACTGAGACCAAAGAAAGAAGACTCTGTATTGATTCTTAGATTGAGAAGATGTGCCATACTGAGTCCAAAGAAAGAAGACTCTGTATAGATCTTTAGATTAGGAAGATGTGCAATACTGAGTCTAAAGAAATAAGACTCTGTATTGATCTTTTAACACATATGCTTGCTAGCAGAGGAATTAAGGTTACTCCCAGTAAGACAGAACGTTTTATACAAGAAGTATGTCCATGCTTTTCTGAGGAAGGAAAGGTAAATGGAAAGGCATGGGAGGAGGTAGGCCCAAGGAGCCTTATCCTTAACCCCACTGCAGTCTTTCCACCGCAGGAAAGTGCAGGATTGGCAAGCTCTCCCTGGGGTGATAGATCAGGACTCAGGTAATAGCGGAAAGCGCCGATCCTACTCTTAAAATGGATACAAGAGAGCATTTGGGGTTTTTCTTTTTAATGCCTGCTTTTAAAAAATAAAAAAGGGGGAATATGCCGGGAGCCGGTCCATCCTTGCTGTTTCAAGGGACCTGGCATATATGGCATATTGTTCTTAATATGTTTGCTCACCTTTTTGGCACTATGTGCTTTAACCAAGGTCACCTCTTTGAGAAAGGTTGTTTCCCCAGGGAGGGAATTTCCCCTGAAGTTAGGGAGGGAATAAACCCCCTTAAGTAAGTGCCAGGTGGGTAATTAGTCACTTTAACTACGAACAATCATGCTTAAGCTACATAATCTTTACTCCCTGGAATGGAGATAAGAAACGCCCTAACCTTTGGAATAGAGATTGATAGGATTGGAATCAACTGCTATAAATACAGATGTAACAAGACAACAAGAGACAGAACTTAGAAGACAGAACCAAGAGACACAGAACCTACACAGAACCTAGAGACAGAAGGACTTCGCTGGAGAGAACATGGCCACAGAATGTAGAGATAGAACCTAGTGAGAGAACCTGGCTGAAGAACCTTGAAACAGAACCTGGCAACAGAACCTTGATAGAACATGGCAAGAGAACCTGACTAGAACCTGGTGATTGAACCTGGCTGGAGAACCTGGACAGAACCTGGCTGGAGAACCTAGTGAGGTAACATGGCTACAGAACCTTGCTGGAGAACCCGGAGAACCTAGCAAGAGAACATGGACACAGAACCTGGCTGGAGATCCTAACCAGAACCTCGCTGGAGATCCTGAGCAGAACCTCTCTGGAGATCCAGACCAGAACTTGGCTGGAGATCCTGGCTAGGCTGCTGATCAACTGAACACTGTCTCCCTGTCCTTCCTTCTTCGCCGACTCTGTCGACGCTTTTGGGAACCCCTGGACCTGCTGGGGTTGGACCCCGGCAAATGATGAGATAGAATCATGGATCAGCTGCCTCCTGTATCACCCCCTCCCCACTGGGGATCCAGCCTGCAACGAGGGCATGTGCCCTGACCGGGAATCAAACCAGGGACCCTTCAATACACAGGTTGACACTCTCCCCACTGAGGAACACTGGCCAGGGCCACAGTGGTTTTTTCTTAGAAATATGCATTTCTACTATTTCAGAAAAGAAGAAAGATCAATGATGAGTGATCATCATAGATTGGCTGCCTTCTGCCAGAAGAAAGAGTGGCATGTGTTCTCATCTGCTCAGCAGAAGGAATAGGCCCTGGCCAGTGTTGTTCACTGGTTAGACCTTCGGATGCCCAGGGAAGGGTCGCTGGTGGGATTCCAGGTCCAGAGCACATACCTGGGATGCAGGCTTCATTGCCTGCCCCGGTCTGGGCTCCTGTGGGAGCCAAAGATCCATGTGTCTCTTGCATATTCATGTTTGCTTTTTTGTTTCTTCTCTATCCCCACCCTCCCTCCCTCCCTCTGTCTGTAAAAAACATATCCTCTGGTAAGAATTAACCAAAACATAAACAAGAAAAAAGTACAAAGAAGGAAAAGATTTGGAGGCTGTGAAAAAGCAGCATACCCCTAAAGAAAGGCACCATGATGAGCAGAGCATTCGGCTCCGCTGATGTTTTTCCACGGAATGTGTCTATAAGATAAAAATAAAATGTCTGAGTGTCTCTCAGCTGGCCAGATCCTGACACAACAGGACGAGGCCATTCTAGCGTGGTCCTTGCAGGGTCTCCCAAGCCACCACGTTGGGGCGAGGCTCTGCGGCGGGGGGCGAGGCCAGGAGGAGCAGAGGAAAGCGAGGCGTGAAGGAGGCGGGGAATGGACAGAGGAGGGTCCTGCACGTGCTCCCCTCTACTGCGTTGTGTCGCTGCTCCCAGAGTCCCCCCCACTGAGAAGATGGGAGCAGACTCATCCGGTGTCAGTGACCGAGGGACATACAGGCTGAGGGACACACAGACTGAGGGACACATAGACCGAGGGACACAGAGACCGAGGGACACACAGATAATCGAGGCCACAGTGGCCTGGAGAGGTGACATCCGGGAACCTGTGACCACTGTGTTGGTTCCTTTTATCCTCCCAGATGTACCTTCTCAGAGGTTTTTGACTCCAGAACCCTGGATTCCAGTTCCACAGACAGCACCTACTTCATGGTGACTCTGCCCAAGACCCAAGACCTCTCTGGACAACCATTCACACATCAGTTGTTTGGAAAGTGATCTCAAACTTATTCTATATAGTTATTGCATGTATGAAAAATAAATCAGAGCCAAGCAGTCATCTGTTTGATGTATTATACATTTGTATCATACATACATTTTAGTTTAGAAAATGACATTTCTCATTCAAAGTTGCCTTCCTAAGTGTAATTAAGTGAGCATGTTAAAAACTTTGTAAGAGTGAATGTTTTACTTGGCAAATGTTTAGAAAATTGGTAAGTATTACTGTGTATCGCTGCCCAAGGAACTGTTGGGGGTCATGTGTTGTCACCAAAGCAGAATGTTTGCTCAATGACTGGTCCCCTTGTTGAGACAACCTTCATGGTTTTCCCTTCATTCTGTTATGAACCTATAGGCAGAAGGTAGAATTAGGCTTGTACTGATGCCACAGCTCCCACCTGCTGTGATGATGGAAACAGGCCTGATGCTCCAAGCATCATGAGAACACCAGCAAGCGAGGCTCAATGACTGAGCGTTGACCTATGAACCAAGAAGTCCCCTTGATTCCTGGTAAGGGCACCCCCATCACCTGATTGTTTCTCTTTGTCTCCCTGTCCCTCTGTGTCTCAGATCAAGAACAACAGATTTAAAATAAAACTGGAAACTGTCCAATCTGCTCCTATCCTCCTCCCAAAAAGGTATCAGATTTTACTGAAAACACCCACCACTTGTCTTCCTTAGTCATCGTGAGAATTCCGGTTCATGAATGTTCAGAGCATCTCAGTTTCAAACGTGTGTGCACATCTACACCCAAACAGCGGAGCATCGCATCCTGGAGAATTTTCCATTTCCTTCCAAAGGAAGTGAGATGTCTCACACTGGAAATGGAAACAAATGGTAGGAAAAGCTGGGCATGGAGATCAAGGCTAATCATTGCAACCGGGGAATGATGTACTCAACAAATCACAGCATGAATAGTCAAACCAGAACATTCCTGTACGTGGAGGTTTGGGCACGGGGACACCAACATTTTTAATGTGAATGAGCACTTGATTGTGCAAAGCTTTCCTTCCCCCCCTGAGAGATACTCAGCAGAGGTGCTGAGCCACTTGGAAATGTGTGCTGTTTCAATGCGATGCTGGGGGTGGGGGTTTGCCCCTCCTGGCCTGAGCGAGAGAGCCCACCTTCCAATGTGCACAGGGCCCCTGCTTGGGTGTCAACAGCTCCATGACTGTGGGCTGGCTCCTCCCGAGTCCGCTGAGACCCACAGAAAACAATATCCCAACTGGCAGATTTCTCCTGGTCCTGAGGTGTTTCAGGATTGGGTTAATGAGGGAAAACACAAGTATGAAGGTGTGGCTCAAAGGTTGCTTCTGAGAGTTTCAGGTCACCCACCCAAGCCCTCAGTCATTGGAGGGAATGAGGTTTCAATTCTTCACATAGAAATGCCATCATTTTTTAAAATATATTTTTTATTGATCTCAGATAGAAAGGGAGAGGAAGCGGCGGGAGACGAGAGAGAGAGAGAGAGAGAGAGAGAGTGAGAGAGAGAGAGAGAGAGAGAGAGAGAGTTGAGGAACATCCATGGTGACAGAGAATCATGGATCCGCTGCCTCTTGCAGGCCCCAAACTGGGCATCAAGCCCACAACCCGAGCATGTGCCCTGACCAGGAATTGAACCCTGACCTCCTGGTTCATAGGTCGATGATCAAGCACTGAGCCACACCAGCCGGGCAGGAGAGGGAAGGTCATGGTCCCAGTTCGTGGGTTTGGTGACCCCTTCAGGAGCTCTCCTCCAGGAACAGGTGCAGTCCTAGGTCCCTCAGGCTGAGGGGTGACGGGCCCTCACCGCGTGGGCCTGCTCCCTGCATTGATGTCCGTCTGCTCTGTTGTAAGAAAAGAGGGGCCTCTGGTTGCTGTGGCCCCGTCGCCTCCCCAAGCAGAGGCTACCTGTTCCCTGGAGCCTCGCTGGACTCCCACCCATGGGCCCATGAGCATCAGTGCCCCAGGCCTCGCTGGACATTACCTGTGAACCGGTGGCCAGGAATGACCGACACGGCCTGCCTGCTCTGCTCACGCGGGTCCATGGCCCATCAGACTCCCCATAAGAAACGTGCAGTGAAGGATTTCAGACGGGTCAGGGGAGGGTTAGACACCCGGACCCAGGTACAAGGCCAGCACCAGGAGCTGCTGCGAGGTGGGCTTCGCACACACTGTGAGGTGAGGTGCACCTAGCAGCTCTCAGCAGGGTGGCGAGGGCCTGTGTCCTGGTCACTCGCAGTGCCGCCTGCCCAGGCTCAGTGGGAGGGGGTGGCCACGGGGAGGAGCATGCCTGACCCCACGCCTCCTGCTCAGGCAGCCGAGTCCACGCAGAACAGTGGGGCTGCGCGAGCTCTAAACTGGCTCCCGGGCCCCACGCCCTCTGCCTCCCTTGTCCACCTCAAGGCCGGGCAGACGCTGTTCACCGAGAGACGCACGTTTTAGCCACCTGAGCCAGAGGCGCCGGTGCTGACCCCACTCTGAATGACACTCCAAAGCCTGGGTCACCCTCCCGCTTTATAGCTTGGAAAGGGGCACAGAGACTTTGGGGGTCTTGCCTTAGGACACACAGTTGTGAGGGCAGAGCTGAGACTCAAACCCTTGTGGGCAGACCTGGCGCCCTCATGCTGTGCCCCAGGTGAGATGCCGATGCTACTGAGGCAGCAAGAAGGGTGAGGGCGACCAGTGCCCAGACTGAGGCAGCACAGGTGTGTTCACAGGCACACGGGCACTCACACACACACATGCACACACACACACCCACCTGTACACACCCTCTCTGGCTTTCACCTCTGAGGCTACAGAGGTCTGAGGAATCAGGGGCAGAGCCAGGAGAAGCCAAGGGGTTGTTGGGGTCCTATTCATGTTCCTGGTGAGTCTGTCTCAATCCCTCTCCCTGGCAGGAACCTCACTGGACTGATGCCAGATTCCTACCTTCCCGGGTTCAGGTCTGTGGCTGAGCATTCTTTGAGGCCCTCCTGGAACTCTGCTTTCAGTGATGAGGGGAATGAGGCATGTCGGCTTCAGGTTTGTCTGGACACAAACTTTATTAAAACGAGGCCAAAAACACCATGAGGGACATTGGTGTTGACATCCCCATAGCACTTAAGGAACTGTTTGTCTATTGCCTCTCCTCTTGAAAATGGAGGATGTTTGACCAGTTTCTTCTGTACTAAGTACACTCTTGGAGAAGCAAAGGAGCCAGCAGGCATCCTCTGAAGCCCCGTCAGAGCTGGGAAATGAGGTATGTGGCGCCTACACTTGCCCTGTGGCTGCTGAGGTGCAATTTAGGGCTCATGATGCATCCTCCATGCAAACACCGGGCTTCTTCCCTGAGTGTGTCCTCTGGTGTCGGATGAGATTGTACTGAAGTGTAAAGCCTCGCCCACACTCCCTGCAAACATATGGCTTTTCCCCAGAGTGTGTCCTCTGGTGTTTGATGAGATTGGACTTAAGTGTAAAGCCTTGCCCACACTCCCTGCACACATATGGCTTCTCCCCTGAGTGTGTCCTCTGGTGATTGATGAGATCAGATTTCTGTGTAAAGCCTCGCCCACACTCCCTGCACACATATGGCCTCTCCCCTGTGTGTGCCCTCTGGTGTCTAATGAGATTATACTTCACTGTAAAGCCTCGCCCACACTCCCTGCACACATATGGCTTCTCCCCTGAGTGTGTCCTCTGGTGTCTGATGAGATGTGACTTCTGTGTAAAGCCTTGCCCACACTCCCTGCAAACATAGGGCTTCTCCCCTGAGTGTGTCCTCTGGTGTCTGATGAGAGGTGACTTATCTGTAAAGCCTCGCCCACACTCACTACACACATAGGGCTTCTCTCCTGAGTGTGTCCTCTTGTGTATGATTAGAGTTGACTTATATCTAAAGCCTCCCCCACACTCCCTGCAAACATGGGGCTTCTCCCCTGAGTGTGCCCTCTGGTGTCTGATGAGATGTGACTTCTTTGTAAAGCCTCGCCCACACTCCCTGCACACATATGGCTTCTCCCCTGAGTGTGTCCTCTGGTGTGTGTCGATATGTGACTTATCACTGAAGCCTTGCCCACACCCTCCATGCTTGATTGTTACAATTTTTGACATTCTTACTTCCACAAATAATTTGCCTGTGTTCTTTGCGTTAACATTCTGGCCTGTGCTGGGCTCTTCCTCCATTATTCTCTCAGGTTCACTGGAGCTCCCTGTTTGTCCGTTTGGAGGCTTGAAAGAGGCCCTTGAAGTTCCCCTGTGCCTGATCCTTTTAAGCAAAGGTTTGGACTTCCATTTGACCTCTTGACCTTCAACTTTGTCATTCAAGCCATGTGGACCAGTCTGTTGCTGCTGCTGTTGATTCTGACGCTCTGGGCCAGCTTCCTCCGCCTGGATGTGCTTTATTGCAGATGCTCCTGACAGAATCTCAGAGGGGTGATTGCGTTTCACATGTTGGCTGAGGAATGTCCGACTGGAGAAGGCCACAGAGCAGGAGGGACATGGGTGGATCTCTGGCTTTGGTTCTGCTGGAGAAGAAAGTTTTGGTCAGGGCAGGTGTGGGCAAGCCTGCCTGTGCCGTACGCTCTGTCTCCTGGTAAGACCTGTCCCCGGAATCATTCTAGCTGTGTTGACAGTGCAAGTTCTGCCTCCCACAAAGTGTTCCTTCACTGTCTACTTTTCTTTTTCTTTGTCTGCACTACTCTTCTTCAGAAATCCAGAGACCCCATATCAAAAGTCTTTTCTACAGCCCTGGCCAGTGTGGATCAGTGGATAGAGCCTCAGCCTGTGGACAGAAAGGTCCTGGGTTTGATTCCCATCAAGAGGATGTGCCTTGGTTGCAGGCTTCTCCCCAGCCTGGGCCCTGGTCTGGGCGTGTGCAGGAGGCAGCCAGTCAATGTGTTTCTCTCACATCGACATTTCTCTTTGTAATTCCCTCCCTCTTCCACTCTCTCTAAAAGTCAATGGAAAAATATCCTGGGATGAGGATTGAAAAGAAAAAAGGTCTTACAGATCAAGGACCATCAGAAGGCATTTCACTCCTTATATGGGTTGGACTATTGTGACCTTTCCATATACATGTATCTTCTAAGTCATGTTAAAGAGAAAAACCACAGGCCTGGCCAGGTAGCTCAGTGGTTGAGCATCAACCCATGAACCAGGACGTCACCAGTTTGATTCCTGGTCAGGGCACATGCCCAGGTTCTGTGCTCGATCCCAGCAGGAGGCAGCTGATCCATGTTGATATTTCTATCCCTCTCTTCATTTCACTTCCTCTCTCTCTCAAATCACTAAAAATATTTAAAAATAGAGAAACCATAGGCCCCAACTAGCAATTGCTTCTCTCTCAGTTTTCCACAAATCACAAAATGGAAATATGTCCTTCCTCACACAGCATTCCTACTTGATTTCTTTCATTGTTAGCCTACTTCAAATACACTACAAAGTCCTGTTTCAGAATATCTTTCCAACCATCCCCTAGCCAGTTTGGATCATTAGATAGAGCTTCGCCTTGGGGACTCCAGGGTCCTGGGTTTGATTCTAGTCAAGGGCACATACCTGGGTTGCAAGCTCAATCCCCAGCCCTGGTTGGGGTGTCTGTGGGAGACAAGCTATTGATGTTTCTCTCTCTGTCTCTCCCCCTTCTACTCTCTCTCAAAAAATAATCAGTGGAACAATATCCCTGGGTGAGGATTAACAAGAACAACAAAAATATTTCCCCAACCTGCTTCTTAAACTCCTGACTCCCATCTCTCTCCAGCCAGTCCGCCTTCCTCTCTCACTGGGAGTTGAAATAATCTCAGAGGGGATTCCCCACTGAAGTTTATTTCCCCCAAAAATTAACAAAGCATAGTTTTAGAACATGCCACTCTGCAGCGGAAAACTGCTCAGTTGTCCCGTCTCACTCAAGAAAGTCCCCAGTATCTCAGCTTGGATCATAGGCACTGTATTTCCCAGCTGCTAGGCATCTGTCCAACCTCTGTTCTTGCCCTCTGTACTGAGACTGAGATGGGAGTAGCCCTCAGCCAGCTCAACACCCCACCTCTTTCCTTCCCTGCACCAGCCACTCCCTCTGCCTGGGACCTTGTGACACAACTGTTGTAAATGTTGTCTCCTGAGAAAGCCTTCCCTTGACCTTTGCAATCCGGCACACCCACCTTCCCCTCACACTGATCCCTAGGCACTTGTCCTGGGCCCGTTTTCTCCAAAGCGCTAACCACTGTGTGATATTAAGCACATGCATATATGTCTGCCGGGGCTTCCATCCTTCACCAACCAGCTGCTCAGGAGCAGTGATTCTGATCATCGTGTTAATCTGTATTTCCAGCTCCCAGAACCCTGTGTGGCACCGAGTAGGAATTCACATGACAAGTCACAAAATAATGAATGAATGCATGTTAACACACACATTTCATTTAGAAATATGCAGTAAATGAAGAAGAAACAGCTAAAGTGTTAAAAAAAACAACAACCCAAAAACAACCACCTTGATGAGAGAGCTGGTTAAGTACCTGAAACATTTTTTTTTTTTTGGCTCTGATTTTTTCAGCACTATATGATGCCGTGCATTTTGTGCATGAAGTATTTTTAAAAATGTAACACAAATTGGCCCAGGCCATTGTGGCTCAGTTGGTTGAGCATTGTCCCATTCACCCAGAGGTAGCCAGTTTTATTCCTGGTCAGGGCACATGTCAGGGTGGTGGACTTGATCCCCAGTAAGGAGAATGCAGGAGGCAGCAGATTGATATTTCTCTCCCTCTCCCTTCATCTCTGTCTCTAAAACCAATAAAAGCATATTTTTAAGAATTAGAACAAAAATAAAAATATTAAAATTATTCTTAAGAATCAAAAACCTATGTGATGAGCCATCAATTTCTGAAGCATCTGATTTGAAGCTTTGCTGACTCTAGAGTGGATTTTACTCTACTTGAGAGTTGGAGCATGAAAACTTCTAAGAATTCTTTCTTTCCATGTTGAAGAAGAGTGGTGCCCACCTCTCCCGGCCACAAGCTCTGTCTTCCACTTGCTGCCCCACTTGATGCCCAGCTTTTGGCCATACTCTTCTCCATACCAGACCAGCAGCTCACAGCCCGTCCTCACGACCCGGCAGGTTCGGTAGAAAATCTGCCTGTGATATTGAAAGGCCACCAGGTTCTGTTCTTCCTCATCCCGGGCGCAGTTCACGTACCTGGCGTTGAGGCAGATGAAAGGAAAGAAAACCACAGGCGATGAGCTTCCACTACCTGTCATATCGTGTCCAGATCCTCACTGACGCGTAGGGCCCTCAGCACTGATGGCACCCACCCACATGCTCCTGGGGAAACTTCTGTTCAATGTCCAAGCCTCTGTCACAAGGTCATGTGAATTCCTGTCTCTACGTCCTGCTCACAGTGCTCATCCTGCCTAATGCCATTTCCAAAGCCTCATTCCAGACTTCCCCATCAAACCCGGTGGCCTCTAGCTTCTCTAAGCTGTAAGTCAGGTTCTGTGTTACACCCCAGGACTCGGGGCTTGCTCTAGGACTCACACCATTCAACATTCAGTCCAAGTCTCCCTTCTCTTCAGAGGCCTTTGTCGAGTCTCCCCACACTTTATTGAAGGCATCATTCAGTTGCCTCCCCCAGGTTCCCACAGAAATGTCGAGGTCTCTCTTTCTTAGAAAAATAACACAGAACAATATTAGTTTATTCATAATCTGTCTCCCCTGACACAAGAGAGCCCCTCAGGAAAGGGCCATGAGCACTATGACTCTGCAGGCTCCAACATCCAGTTCTAGTTAGAACTGAGTCTGGGATGATGTGCTGCCCTCACAGGTTTAGATTATCCTTGGTTCAAGGCTATGTGGGCACTAGGCACTTGTTGAAAAATAGGAAAATTAGAGTTAAATGTTTATGAAATAAAATGTTTCATGTCCGTCTGCAGTAAGTCCTCCCTAGGGACATGGATTGTGTGATCTGTGTAAGTAATGAATTCCTTCCTCTAAACTGGAATATAGTAAGTGTTTAACTAATGTCAGTTAGATAAATCACAGAGTAATCCAGGGTCCTCAAGGTTTTTCCCAGTGCCCAAAGTAGAGACTTCTATTTTGAGGACATATGCTATACTTTTACCTCCTTTTTTTCCTAAATGTCACTAGATGTTAAAGATCACTGTATGGAGAAAAAGGGGGAACAGAGTACTGAGGGAGACCATTAAGGAGGCATGATGGGAAGGACAGACATGTGGTTTGTGAGGCATGAGTGTCCTCTCCGGCACCCAGAAGCCTAGTGACCTTACCTCATCCAGTTGGCCTGAGATGTATCCTTTCCATCCACATACTCATAGCAGTTTCTCCCTTTGGTGATCTGCATTTCAGGAAAAGAAGTTAAAGGCTGTGTGTGTGTGTGTGTGTGTGTGTGTGTGTGTGTGTGTGTGTGAGTTTGAGTGTATATAATAGAATAATTACTTTATTCTAGTGTCATCAAATCTCTTTCAGGCTGCATGGTGATTCAACTGCCAATGGTGATCACAGGACATTTTTCTTACTCATCATCTACACGTCTTAGTCAATTTGTCCACTAAGCAGGAGCCCCACAAGGGAGGAGTCTGTACCACTTTGCTCCCATTTACCCTCTGATCCTTAGAGAGGAGCTCCATGTTCATGCAAAGTCCGCCCAGTACACAGAGCTAACTAACCATATGGTCCCCATCCATGTCCTAGCATGTAGAAGGTGGGGCAATCCAAGCCACAGGAGGGCCGGGAAGCCAGAGGACAGGGAAGAGGTAAAGTTCTCACCAGCCAGGAGTAGCCGCTGTTGGCTGTGGCTTCATCTTCTGTGATCTGACCCTCATAAGGGCCAAAGTGCAGGCCCACCGGCAGATCACATTCCTCATTCCACACTCCAAGCCCAGCCTCAGGGATGCCTGATGGTCCGATTCTCAACCCAGGGGGCACAGTGAGGGCTGAGCGGTTGGCATGCCCCTTGTCCACGGCACTGTCTTTTACAAACGTAGGAGGCCCGTGCACAGCACAGCTGTCAATGAAGAAGTTCTGACACTTCTCACAATCTGGAGGCAAGAGCAACAGGGATTAGTCAGGGTGCAGTGCATGTCACTGCACTTGAAGAGTTTCAGAAAGAGCTCCCATCAGTGAGCCTCAATCCTATATTACCGGTCACGAGAGGAAGGGAATGATTTGGGCACCCAAAGACCAGTGAAATTATTGCATCAAGGACATAACATGCTCCTTGGTTAGGGTGAGCTTACACAGGTAGTCATCGTCCTGGGGCTCGCTGATCTCTTGGTAGACATGGCCCTTTCTCTCTCGTAGGCTATACATCTTCACTTCGATCTCCTTTCTCCTGAGGTCTACATGAGAGAAGAGCTGGTGAACGAAGTGGGTCTGGAACATGAGTCCCTGACTTGTCAGAAAACACACAATGTCTTCCCATCAAATGATCACCTGTTCTTTATAGTATCTGGTATTTTTCTCCATTAACTAAAAGACTAGTACGCCACACTGACTACCGATGGCTGATTCAATTTTAGTTTCTAGATGATCCCATTATCAGGTTCAACCTTCCAAGCTTTGGTCATTCATAAAGTATGTATTGAGGGCACGTTATGTGTTAGGCACTGAGTAAAGATCTGGGCACACAACACCAAGAGAATATGGTTGCTATTATCACAGATGGATTTATTGGACAACTTGCATGTGCCAATTGTTTGAGATTTAATTTAATGCTTTCAAACTATATGTGTCCATGTTTCCTTATGTTCACTGTATACATTAGCATTCAGGAGCTCAGAGAGTTTGGAAGATTAGCTCAAAGCTTCAGTGCTAACTCCAGTTACAAGTCTAGGCCTGTTGAAAGTCCACCCCACATACCTAGGCTATACTGACCAGCCTTTCTAGAGGAATTAGTGGAACTGAAATCTCCAAATTGTTGAACTTACCCAATTTTGATCTAGGGTGCTGTCCGGAGGTACTTGCTTCTCCAGGAGGGGGCACTGGTTTCTGGGTCTGCTCTGAGCCACTTGTGGTCAACAAATTTGCTGTTCCTGACAATTCCTTCAAACTGGACTCATTACTTAATGGCGCCCTGGACTTTGCCTTCAGTGTGAAAGGCAAAGGGAAATAAATGTAACGTACATTTATTTAATTATGTAGGGTTTATGATATACATGACTTTAATGAACACTTCAACACCTCTTGGAAATACCTGGGAAGTATGAAAATTAGAGGAAAAAGAAATGGCCAATGTGGGTTTTGAATCGAAGACTAGAACCCATGCCTTAAGGCTCTTTCTTTTATAGCACATTGAGAATGAAGGATACTGGGAAGAGAATAAGACATAGTTGGGCCCTAACCAGTGTAGTTCAGTTGATAGAGTGTCGGCCTGCAGACTGAAGGGTCCTGAGTTGAATTCTCGTCAAGCGCGAGTTCCTTGGTTGCAGGACCCTCCTCCCTGGCCTGGACCTTGGTCTGGGCTTATGCAGGAGGCCACCAGTCATTATGTGTGTCTCTCACATTGATATTTCTCTCTTTCTCTCCCTCTTTTTTCTATTCCCCCTAAAAATCAATGAGAAAATATCCTTGGGTGAGGATTAAGAAAAAAAGAAAGAAAGAAATAGTTGGCAGAGCCCTGGCTGGTGTAGCTCAGTTGGTTGAACTGAAGGGTTGCCGGTTCCATTCCCAGTCAGGGCACATGCCCCAGTTACGGGTTATTGATCCATGTTTTTCTCTCTCACTGATGCTTCTCTCCCTTCCTCTCTCTCTCAAATCAGTAAAAACATATTTTTTAAAAAGAAATGGCTGGCAGAAACCTACCATGACAATAAAGGAAATTATGCTAAAATGTGCAATTTACTATATCATGGAAAGAACAGTTGTAATTAGATTAGTTGGTTCCCACCAATTCTGTTTGAATAAGGTTGTGCTACCAGCCTGTTCTCTTCATTTTCCTGACCTATAACATGCTAATTCTTAATGTTATAATGAACATGAAATATAATGATGTTCACCAAAGTGTTCTGTGAGCACTTTGATACAGTATGAATGTGAGATTACAGTCCTGCTATCAATGTCCCTCTCAGCCATCTCTATATTTGAAATCACATGTAATTTATCTTCATTATTCTTTGACCCTACTCTAGTTTAATTTGTAAATTTGAAAGCACTCTTTCAGCAAACATTCAGGGGGCCCTCAGGGACCCTGAATTGGGCCTGGGACTTCTGAGAAGAATCTGGTGTGAACCAAAGAGCTCACAATGCAGAGGTAGGCAGGCGGAGCCAATGATTCAAACAAGATGACACTGGCCTAATTAGAGCTCAGAGAAAGAAGCCATACTTCTTCTGACTGGAATGAGCATTCAAAACCAGTTCCAGATGAGCTTCTATTGAATAGTGTGTCATCTCTATGAAGTTCTTAAGTCACTTTATTTATTGTTTATTATTTCTGAATCGTCAAACCTGAAGCACCCCAGAGTTGAGAGGCTTTCTTTTATTTGACTGGGAGGCTCTGATGCTGGGGTTGCTATATCCATCTTCATCTGGGACCATGCACCGTGCAAACTGCCTATATATCAGTGAGCTTCTGCAAGTCGGAAGTCTTAGTGCATTTCTCACTGGAGCATAGCAGAGCAGAACTGCGTTTGGAATCATCAGTCAGTGAAAGATGTAATCATGTATGGATGAGACAGTGGAAAGTGCATAAAACTATGGAAATTTTAATGAGCTTGTAAGTGGTTTAGAGATGAAGCTATGGATTAGATTGCACGACCACCGATACTGTGATTTCAGACATACAATCAAACACTTGTATATGTCTGAAACCTCAGTTTCCTCATCAGAAATGGTGATACTTATAGTACCTACCTCATAGGGTTGTGGTAAGGTTTAAGTGAGTTTATGCACGTAGAATTCTTAGAGTCTGAAGCATTGTGAAGATAAGACCCGTGGTAGCTACTATTGTTGCTGATGTTATTAACGACTAAGATGATATTGGGCATTTTGTTGAAGAGGTCAGGAAAGGAAGGTGGCACTCTGATTTTTCCTCCTCTTCCCTGCATTTGCATCCAGGAGGAAGATTTTCTTTTCCACAGGATTTGGGAAATACTCACCTTCTGATGTTTATTCTGTTCCACTCTGAAAGACACCCAAGAAGGTTTAGCTAAAAGATGGTGAGAAATCAACAATATATATAATTTCAGAGAGGAAGGGAGAGGGCGAGGGAGAGAGAGAGAGAAACATCAATGATGATAGAGAATCATGGATTAGCTGCCTCCTGAATACCCCACACCAGGGATCAAACTGGCCGTGTGCCCTGACCGGGAATTGAACTGTGACCTCCTGGTTCATAGGTCGACACTTAATCTCTGAGCCACACCTGCCGTGTGAGAAATCAGTTTTGGTTGGTAATTGTTTCAAAATCTGGAGATTTTTATCTTTCAGAATTCTGAATTATAGAGTAATCCCAGAACAGACCAAGGATGATTAGAAAATGTTTCCTGAGGTTTCATTACGCTTATGCTTTTATTGGGAGCATCAGCTAATTTTCTTAAAATGTTAAAAAATAGCCCTAGCCAGCTTGGCTCAGTGGATAGAGCGTCAACCTGCGGATGGAATGGTCCTGGGTTCTATTCCAGCCAAGGGTGCATGCCTGGGTTGCGGGCTCATCACAGGTGTGCAGGAGGCAGCCAATCGATGGCTCTCTCTCATCATTGATGTTTTGATCTCTCTGAATTCCTCTCTGAAATCAATAAATATATTTTAAAAAAATAGACAAAACCCCATCTGTACTTCATCCTCTGTTCAATATATATATTTAAAGTAGAAGCCCGTTGCACAAAGATTCACGCAATAGGCCTTCCTTCCCCTGGCTGCCTGCACTAGATTTCCTCTGGCACCGGGGTCCCAGGCCTTTGCTCCAGCCACTGAGGAGAAGCCAAGCCTCTTCCGTCTTCAGTCTTCACTCCAGCCAGAGCCTTCAGTCTTCTCTCAGCGGCTGCCCTGGTTAGGCAAATTAACTGCCATCTTTGTTCGGTTAATTTGCATGTGTATCCTGATTGGCTGGCGGGCCTGGCAGAGTGACACCGATTTGCATGTTTCTCTTTTATTTGTGTAGAGTGGACTACCCCTGGCTGGCCATCTCAGTTGGTTGGAGTACCATGTTTTACACCAAAAGGTTTCCGGTTTGATCCTTATTGGGGCCTACACAGGAGGCAACTGATGGATGTTCCTCTCTCACATTGATGTTTCTGTCTCCCTTTCTGTCTCCCTCCCTTCCTCTCTCTAAATTCAATGAATATCCTTGGGTGAGGATTTAAAAAATAAAATTGCCCTAAAAAGCAAAAATAAAAAATTGGCCTTTCATGACACAAGTATAATAAAGGTCATGTAACTGCAAAGAATCTCTACTCTGTAACCCAGCGCTTTCTCCTCTCTGTCTTCTGTCTTCACACTGGCCTTGTCCAGTCCACCTTGGACAAGGCACCAGGACCACCTTGGCTCCTTTCTTTCTTATCCTTCCTCCTTTGCACATTTGGATTGTGACCACCTTCTCTAATCACTAGATTCTGATCAGCATCACACAGTCTTAGGGACAAAGACTCAGGTCTAGTCACCACATAAACAGAGATTCGGGCAAGCTGGACATAACGTCGTGACTTCAGCTATGTTTCAACCTCAGACCCATGGAACTACAGACCCTACCAATCAGACTTTCATGAAACCTGGCAGATGATGCCATGGCTGCCATGGAACCTGATACAATGATGAACTACTTCCTACCCTGGCCCACAACCCAACCCCCTAACTACCATGAGTAATAATTTTCCCATATGTCCCCATGCAGGTCTTAGAGCACTGCTCACCTGTCAAAACTTCCTCCTTCTATGTGATCACAACTCTTCTGAATTAGTTATTTTTTACTCACTGTTATATTTTTGTATACTTACTTGTTAATGTTCTATAAGTATACAATTATATTATTATTCTATTTTATTTTTTCCACCACCATTTATACTCCTGTATTATTATTTTTTCATCCTCACCTGAGAATATATGCTTATTGATTTTAGAGAGAGAAGAAGAGGAAGAAAGAGAGGGAAACATGGATGTGAGAGAGAAACATCGATGAGTTGTATCCCATACACACCCCGACTGGGGATGGATCACGAAACCTTTTTGGTGTATGGGAGGATGCTCCAACCAACGGAGCCACCGAGACATGGCTATTCAATTATTTTTATTTTGAGAGAATGTTTATTAAAACTAGGGACAGTGAAACAAGGATAGAAGCAGCAGCAGGAGAGAGCTTAGGCTGGGCTGCTGTGTTGCTCTAGAAAGGTTAAAGGAAAGAGTTCAGCCTAGGCGGGTGGCTTTGGCTCATTGGAAAGTCATAGAAAAGGGGCCTTGGAGCCAGGTTCAGGGGGTTAGCCTGAATGAGCTGCCCCTGCCCGTACTCCCTGGTGCAAGTCTCCTGGGTCCCTTAGTTTAGGAGATGCACACCGAGTGGGGGTTGGGGGGAGGAGAGGGGAAAGGGTGAGGGGTCTGTGTGCTCCCGGAGAGAGAACAGCTTAAAAAATATATATATTAGAGCACCATTGCACGAAATTTATAAATTTCTGCACCGTGGGAATGGCGGTGGTTGTGGGGGGGGGGGGAATTCCTGAGCCCGGCCTGTGCCCTCTGTGGCTCTGACAGTCTGGAAGTCCTGCGATCCATCGCTTGCAGAGGGAGGTCCCGTTCAGTAGCCCCAGCTCTGCATTGGTGGCCTGGGCCTCCCTCTTTGGGGTGACGGGGAGCCCCCATTGATGACCCAGTGGCTAGTGGCCTGGGCCTCTCTCTGCAGGGCATCATGGGGGATTGGGGGGCCGGACCAATTGCGTTTCACAGGCCTTGGCTGGCCTGGCGCCAGTGGGTGTCATAGCCTGGTCATCTGGTGGGTCCTTCAGCTGGTCCGCCCTGGATTTGCATATTATGGTTTCATTATTGTAGATTTGGGGGGTGGGTCTGGGTGAAGGTGAGAAAAGGGGGAGAAATGGGGGACCTCTGTGATAGT
Source organism: Myotis nattereri (assembly GCF_964212035.1). Classification (NCBI taxonomy): domain Eukaryota; kingdom Metazoa; phylum Chordata; class Mammalia; order Chiroptera; family Vespertilionidae; genus Myotis; species Myotis nattereri. The sequence goes on along the minus strand of NC_138094.1, from coordinate 43,078,502 downwards.
GTCAACACTAAATCTGTATATAATTATTGTTACACATTGAAAGAGGTTTTATGACCCTGGCCAGTGTGGCCCAGTGGTTGAGCCACGACCTATGAACCGTGAGGTGGGGGGCCGGCAGGAGGCAGCCATGGAGGTTTCTCTCTCACCTGTTTCTCTCTCTCTCTCTCTGTCTCTCTCTGTCTCTCTCTCTCTCTGTAAAATAAATTATTCATAGAAAGGGGTTTATGTGAACAGCCCCTGGCTGTGTAACTGCTCTGCCTCTTGCTCCTCCCCGGTAACTCCCGAGAGGCCGCCCGACCTACACCAGGTCAGGGTCAGGCAGCTGCGCGCCCTCCGCCCGCACCTCGTGGCCTCGGGGTCCACTCGTCATCCGAGTCCTCGGAGTCCTCCACCCGGGGCCTGGCCGTCCTCCCGCGGCGACACATGAACGCGGGTCGAGGGGCCCTGAGACCTGGAAGGAGAGAAAGAAAGAGTCTGTCCTGCAGGCGAAGAGCTGAGGGACAAACAGCAGAGCCAGCGCTTGGCGGGGGCAGAGCCCGGGGCCCTGGACGGAGCACCCCCGCCCCGCCCACCCCGCGGCCCCGTCCCCCCTCGCTCACCCATGCTGAGCAGCGCCTCGTAGTTGCTCTTCACGTTGCGGTGCCGCGCTCGCTCCCAGGCGCCCATCTGCGCCCACTCCTCCCGGGAGAAGTAGATGGACACGTCCCTGCAGGCGGCCCTGGACTGGGGGAGAGACCGTCCGTCCGTCCATCCGTCCTCCCCGGCCCGAGGGGCGGCGCCCCGCCTCCACCCCGTCCCCACCCCGGTCCCCACCTCCACCCCCTCGGACCCCCTTACCTTAGGCCTATGCCCCGCTCTCCCCGCCTCCTCCACGGGGCGCTCCTGCAGGTCCCTGTCCGGGTCCATGGTGCCGCCAGCGGAGTCCCCTCCCGAGGACACGGTGCCTGTGGGAGGAGGAGGGGCTGAGGGGACCGCTCCCACCTTGCAGGGCAAACCCCCCCCCCACCCCCCCAACCCCCAGACAGACCGGGGCCTCGGCCATTATGACCCACTAGGGGGCGCCACCTTCCCGCCGCGGTTGGGGGGTCCCAGGGGGTACTGAGGGGCCCGGTCAGGGGGGTCTGAGGGGCGCGTTCCAGGGACTGAGAGGCGCAGTCAGGGGGAACTGAGGGGCGCGTTCTGGGGGGTCTGAGGGGCACGGTGGGGGGTCTGAGGGGAGCGGTCTGGGAGGTCTGAGGGGCCCGGTCAGGTGGGACTGAGGGGAGGGGTCTGGAGGGTCTGAGGGGAGCGGTCTGGTGGGTCTGAGGGGCGCGGTCAGGGGGTTCTGAGGGGCGCGGTCAGGGGGGTCTGAGGGGAGCGGTCTGGGAGGTCTGAGGGGCGCGGTCTGGGGCGACTGACGGGCGCGGTCTGGTGGGACTGAGGGGAGCGGTCTGGGGGATTTGCGGGGAGCGGTCTGGGGGGTCTGAGGGGCGCGGTCAGGGGGGTCTGATTGGCGTGCTCAGAGGGATCTGAGGGGCGCGGTCAGAGGGGTCTGAGGGGCGCGGTGGGGGCGTTGAGGGCCCTTGGGGGTGGAGGTGGTTCGCCTTTACAATGGGGGGGGGGGGCTGTGCCGAGAGGAACCGGGTTCGGGAATGGCACCCACGATTCAGGAGCAATGCACGCGGGAGGAGGCGCCTCAAGGGGCAGAGACGTCTCCGGCTTAGGAGATGGGCCCGCTGGACAGAATCCGGGTCTTTCTTGCCAGGAAAGTTGGGTGCTCGGGTCAGAGGATTTGGGACTCCTGTGAAGAGATTTGGGGTCTCAGGGACAGCCTCCATGGTTTCTGTCTCGGAGTTGGGGATTTGGTCTTCCTGGGTGCCGTGGTTAGGGAGCCCAGGCTCGGGGTGTGCTGTGTCTGACCTTTGGGGGATTGAGCGTTCCTCTGGGCGCTGAGACCGGGGGTCCTCCGGAATAGCGCACTTGGGGTCCCTGGAGGCTGACAGAGTGGGAGCCTCTCGGGAGGACACCCTGGGTCTTCGGCTGGGGGTTTGAAGGCCAGCGGCAAAGGGGTTCCCACGCAAGGCTCCCGTTTTCCTGTCTGTCTCCAGGCCGCACTGCGAACCTGGCCGAGGTCCCCTCAAACCCGCGCTCCTGGCCGCGTGCTCCCGCCCTCAGGCGGTGTGCGGCCGGCTGAGGGGGAGCTTCCTGCCTCCAGAGCGTCAGCGCCAGCCGCCAATGAGTGCTGTGGTCACGGGGCCCGGCCTGCCAATGGGCGGTCAGAAACGCGAAAAGGGCGGGCCATGGAGGTGGAGCCTTCCTGCCAGTCAAGGAGAGAATCCTGTGGAAAGAGCCCGCCCTGCGCTCCCAACCCCCCATGGTGATTGGCTGCCCTGGGTCCTGCGAGTGTCCGTCAAGAAGCCTTCAGCCACTGGGAGGTGTCCAGGGCTTGGATTCCCGCTGCGTATGGGCGGGACCCCGGGAGCCGGGAGCCCCCAGCCAGGACAGGTGTTGGGCTGAGGCGGCCTTCCTGCCGCCTGACCGAGTCTCTCTTCCACCCGACGGTGTTTAGGTCCCGGACTGTCTTCCAGGCGCATTTGTTGGCTTCCTTAGCGAGAGGACCAGATGGTAGGTGGGGAGTTGCGTTCTGGGAAACAGGGATTCCCACTAGACCAGCGGTTCTGAACCTGTGGGTCGCGACCCCTTTGGGGGTCAAACGACCCTCTCACAGGGGTCGCTTAAGACCATTGGAAAACACATGTATAATTATATATTGTTTTTGTGATGAATCACTACGCTTTAATTATGTTCAGTGTGTAACAATGAAAATACATCCTGCATATCTGATATTTACATGACGATTCATAACAGTGGTAACATTACAGTGATGAAGTAGCAACGAAAAAATTTCATGGTTGGGGGTCAGCACAACATGAAGAACTGTATTCAAGGGTGGCGGCATTAGGAAGGTTGAGAACCACTGCCTTAAAGGAAGCTGTCGAGTGGAAGAGCAAGATGGTGGCGGTATAGGCAGACGTGTCCCAGGTCGTGTCCTGGAGCAAATGAAGTGAGCAGCTGAAACTAGTAACATCCACCCCAAATTGGCAAAATCGCTCAGCTGGTGAGACGGTTTGCAGCCCGGAAGACCAGAACTCCCCTGGAAAGGTAAAAGCCCAGGGATTTGGGCAGGAAAGTTTGCCAGACCTCTGAACCCAGAGAGTCGGAGGGAGACCGCGTGGCAGACAGCCGCGTCCCTTGGGACAGGCACAGCCCCTGACAGGGGAAAGGAGAACCGCCAGGGGAACTGAGAGCTGGGTTCTGTGATCACAGAGGACTGAGCCTAAAGGGGGCAGCCTGAAGAGCTGACCAGACCATGCAGTCCCGGTAAGAGAAGAAGCCTACAGAAACCAAGCCTTTCCCGTTTCCGCGGCCAGCGTTTGTTTGTTTGGTTTTACTGAATCCTGTTCATGGGACATTTCGGATACAGACACTCACCTGTGCTGAAGAGAGGGAGAGTGTGCGGAGGAGTGGAATCTGGGGAGAGACTGAGGAGAGAAGGGGGGCCGGGAGAGGTGGCAGCGAATTGAGTTCTGAGACACCCCCGAGCCCAGGTCCGGGGCAGACATTCTCTCTGGAGAGTGAGACTCCTCCCCCCAGCCCCCAGGCAAGGAGCACAGCCACACCCAGATTCCACCCTGTAGGAGATCAAGGATTAAAATAACCTGATCAGTCCCTGGGAGTTAACAGGGTCTGGCCTATAGAGGGATTTTCAATCCCAGCAACAACACAGCCCCGGTAACTAACTATTACGCAGCCAGCTCTGGGCAGTGAACCTCCACTGGACAGAGAGGCCCTATAGCCTCAGAGGCCAACCCCAGAACACTCCCACCCAGAGGCTGACCCACAAACTGACTCGTTGCTAAACACAAAATAAGGCAGTCTGGGAAACAAATGCGGCTTGCTTTAAAAAAAGGACTGTGGTTGACAACACAGAGGAACAGTGTATCGCAGGGAAACTCAACACTCTCCTGAATACCTGGCAGGTCTAAGGCGAGCCACACTGAAGAATAGAAGAACCGAAGGACCTTCACTACTGCAATTTTTTTTTTCTTTTTTCACCTTTTAACTACGGAACCAAATTTTTTTTCTTTGTTTTTTTTTCTCCTTTTTTTCCTTTTTTTTTTCTTTCTTCTTTTTTCCATCACCTGATTTTACCCTTTTATTTACTACCTTCTTACTTTTAACCAGTATTATTACTGCTACCATTTTACCATTTTTTTTAAAGTGCCATTTTATTTTCTCTTTATTTTATTTTGGGATTAGTGTTCTCCATTCTATTTTCATCGTTATATTATTGGTTGTTTCTAGTTTGCATTCATCTCCAGGGAGCTCTTGCTGGAATTTGTTGGGATTAATGGCTGTTCTGTAGGAGTATTCTCCTCGTATAAAATAAGTCTCCTCCCCTCTTCCACTTCATTCTCTCTTTTCGCTCTTTCTTTTTCTTTTCTTTTCTTTTCTCGCTTTAATTTTCCCCCCTCCTTTTTCCCAATTTCATTTTTGCACTCCTTTTTTTGGTCCCTACTTTTCTTTTTCCTCTTTTATCTTTTTCTCTTCCTTCTTCCTTATCCCCTAATTCTCTTAATTCAGGTGGTCACCTTTATTTGGGGTTATTAATATCGTGAATATATTTGTGTATAGTGCCTGGTACGTGGTGCCTTGTTGTGTTGTATTTTGTGCCTTTAAATCAACGCAGCAGATCCAAGCAACAGCAACCTCCTGAGCAACAACACCCTCTGCTGAGGAACAGCAGCTGTACGTGAAACCTCGCCCCACCAGCCCGAAGAGCCACCACAGCTGTGAACAGCACCCACCAGAGGAGCTGCTGCCAACTGAAGAGCAGCTGCTACCGCAACTGCCCGAAGAGCAACCACAGACCAAGGAGTCACTGCCACCAAGGGAGCAACCACTGAACGACTCAATGTCTAGATATGTCAGTGAGATCAAACATGCGTAGACAAAGAAACCCCCAAAGGAAAGAGTAGGAGGACTCTCCAGAAAAGCAGCTAAGTAATACAGAGGCAGGCAACATGACAGAAAAAGAATTCAGAATAAGGGTCCTAGAGTGCACAAACCGGATGGAGGAAAAAATCGACAACCTCTGCAAGAAGCTAGAAGAAACAGATGAAAAAATCAACAACTTAAGTAAGACCCAAGAAGAAATGAAGAGTGATATAGCTGAAATGAAAAACTCCATTGAAAGTATCAACAGTAGACTAGGAGAAGCGGAGGACCGAATTAGTGAATTAGAAGAAAAGGAATCAAAACACACCCAAACTGAACTGCAATTGGAGAAAAAAATGAAAAGTCAGGAGGAGAGCCTAAGGGTGCTTTGGGACAACATGAAACGAAACAACATACGAATAATAGGGGTACCAGAACAACAGAAGGATGAACAAGGATTAGAAAACCTATTAGAAGAAATAATATCAGAAAACTTCCCTGAGGTGGGGAAGAAAAAAGTCACGCAAGCCCAGAGAGTCCCAAACAAGGTGAACCAAAAAAAAACCCACACCAAGACACATCATAATTACCATGGCAAATGTTCAGGACAAAGAGAGAATCCTACAGGCTGCAAAAGAGAGACGGAAAGTTACATACAAGGGATCTCCCATTAGATTGTCAAATGATTTCTCAACAGAAACACATCAGGCCAGAAAAGAATGGACAGAAATTTACAAAGTGATGCAAAGCAAAGGACTGAATCCAAGAATACTCTATCCAGCAAGGCTATCATTCAAACTTGAAGGGGAAATAAGAAGCTTCACAGACAAAAAAAGGCTAAGGGAGTTTATTACCACCCAGCCAGCAATGCAAGGAATGCTAAAGGGACTGGTATAAAAATAAGAAATAAAAAGCTCAGAAAGAAAACAGCCACACAAAAACAGAAATGGCTACAAACAAGTACCTTTCAATAATAACTTTAAATGTAAACGGACTAAATGCTCCAAACAAAAGATATCGAGTGGCTGAATGGATAAAAAAAACATGACCCATACATCTGCTGTCTACAAGAAACCCACCTCCTTAGAAGGGACTCACACAGCCTGAAAGTGAAAGGATGGAAAAATATCTTTCAGGCAAATGGAAAGGAAAAGAAAGCTGGGGTAGCAATACTTATATCGGACAAAATAGACCTCAAAGTGAAGGCCATAACAAGAGATAAGGAAGGCCACTTCCTAATACTAAAGGGATCAATACAACAAGAAGATATAACTCTGGTAAACATATATGCACCCAATGCAGGAGCACCCAAATTCATAAAAAAAACTCCTGGAAGATATCAAAGGAGAGATCCACAACAATACAATCATAGTAGGGGACTTTAATACACCACTGACAACACTGGATAAGCCCTCTAGACAAACAATCAGCAAAGATACAGCAATCCTAAATGACTCACTAGATCAGATGGACTTAATAGACATCTTCAGAACACTTCACCCCAAAGCCAGGGAATATACATTCTACTCAAATGCTCATAAGACATATTCAAAAATAGACCATATATTGGGTCACAAGCAAAGTATCCCCAAATTCAAGAAGAATGAAATCATAAAAAGCGTCTTCGCAGACCACGATGGCATAATATTAGAAATAAACTACAATAAAAACAACCCAAAGTACTCAAACACCTGGAAGCTGAATAGCATGCCATTACATATTGATTGGGTTACCAATGAAATCAAAGAAGAAATTCGAAACATCCTGGAAACTAATGATAATGAAAACACAACAATCCAAAACCTATGGGACACAATGAAAGCAGTCCTGAGAGGGAAGTTTATAGCTCTACAGGCCTATCACAAAAAAAAAAACAACAAGAAAAAATGGTAGTAAATCAGCTAACTCTACAACTCAAAGAATTAGAAAGAGAGCAACAAGAAAACCCCAGATTGAGCAAAAGGAAGGAGATAATAAAGATTAGAGCAGAAATAAATGACATAGAGACCAAAAAAACAATACAGAAAATCAATGAAAACAAGAGCTGGTTCTTTGAAAGGATAAACAAGATTGACAAACCTCTAGCCAGACTCACCAAGAAGCAAAGAGAGAGGACCCAAATAAACAAAACCAGAAACGATAGAGGCGAAATAACCACAGACCCCACAGAAATACTAATGATTGTTAAAAAAATACTATGGACAGCTCTACTCCAACAAACTAGACAGCCTGGAGGAAATGGACAAATTCCTAGAAAAATACAACATTCCAAAACTCAATCAGGAAGAATCTAAAAATCTCAACAGGCCAATAACTATGGAAGAAATTGAAGCAGTCATCAAAAGGCTTCCAGCAAACAAAAGCCCAGCACCAGACGGCTTCACAGGGGAGTTTTACCAAACATTCAAGGAAGAACTAAAACCTATCCTCCTCAGACTACTACAAAAAATTCAAGAGGAAGGAACACTTCCAAGCTCATTCTATGAAGCCAGCATCACCCTAATACCAAAACCAGGTAAAGACAACACAATGAAAGAGAATTACAGGCCAATATCCCTCATGAACCTTGATGCCAAAATCCTCAACAAAATCTTAGCAAATCGGATCCAGCAGTACATCAGAAAGATCATACACCATGACCAAGTAGGATTTATCCCAGGGATGCAAGGATGGTACAATATCCGCAAATCAATAAACGTGATACATCACATAAACAAATTGAAAGAAAAAAACCACATGGTCATATCAATCGATGCAGAAAAAGCATTTGACAAAATTCAACACCCATTTTTGATAAAAGCTCTCAGCAAGGTGGGAGTAGTAGTATCATACCTCAACATAATACAAGCCATATATGACAGGCCCACAGCCAACATCATACTCAATGGACAAAAACTAACACCATTTCCCCTAAGAACAGGAACAAGGCAGGGATGTCCCCTCTCACCACTCCTGTTCAACATAGTACTGGAAGTGTTAGCCATTGCAATTCGGCAAGAAGAAGAAATAAAAGGCATCCAAATTGGAAAAGAGGAAGTAAAACTGTCCTTATTTGCAGACGACATGATATTATACATACAAAACCCTAGAGACTCCATCAAAAAGCTACTAGACTTAATACATGAATTTGGCAATGTAGCAGGATACAAAATTAACCCCAAGAAATCTGAGTCATTTCTATACACCAATAGTGAACTTTCAGAAAGAGAGATTATAAAAACAATCCCGTTTACCATCGCACCAAAAAAATTAAGCTACCTAGGAATAAACTTAACTAAAGTGGTAAAAGACCTCTACTCAGAAAACTACAGGACGTTGAAAAAAGATATAGAGGAAGACATTAACAGATGGAAGAACATACCGTGTTCATGGATTGGTAGAATCAACATCGTTAAAATGTCCATACTACCCAAAGCAATCTATAAATTCAACGCACTTCCCATTAAAATACCAACGGCATACTTCAGAGATCTAGAACGAACTCTCCAAAAATTCATCTGGAATAAAAAAAGAACCCGAATAGCTACAGCAATCCTGAAAAAGACCAAAGTAGGTGGGATCTCAATTCCAGATATCAAGTTGTATTACAAAGCCACTGTTCTCACAACTGTGTGGTACTGGCACAAGAATAGGCATATAGATCAATGGAATAGAATAGAGAGCCCAGAAATCGGCCCGAAACAATATGCTCAATTAATATTTGACAAAGGAGGCAAGAACATACAATGGAGCCAAGATAGTCTCTTCAATAAATGGTGTTGGGAAAATTGGACAGATATATGCAAGAAAATGAAACTAGACCACCAACTTACACCATTCACAAAAAATAAACTCAAAATGGATAAAGGACTTGAATGTACGACAGGAAACCATAAAAATTCTAGAAGAATCCAAAGGCAACAAAATCTCAGACATATGCCGAAGCAATTTCGTCACTGATACTGCTCCTAGGGCACTTGAAACTAAAGAGAAAATGAACAAATGGGACTACATCAAAATAAAAAGCTTCTGCACAACAAAAGAAACCATCAACAAAACAACGAGAAAACCCACTGTGTGGGAAAACATATTTGCCAATGTCATATCTGATAAGGGCCTAATCTCCAAAATCTATAGGGAACTCATCCAACTTAACAAAAGGAAGATAAACAATCCAATCAAAGAATGGGCAAAGGACCTAAATAGACACCTTTCAAAAGAGGACATTCAGAAAGCCAAGAGACATATGAAAACATGCTCAAAGTCACTAATCATCCGAGAGATGCAAATCAAAACAGCAATGAGGTACCACCTCACACCTGTCAGATTGGCTATGATCAACAAATTAACAAACGACAAGTGCTGGAGAGTATGTGGAGAAAAAGGAACACTTGTGCACTGCTGGTGGGAATGCAGACTGGTGCAGCCACTATGGAAGACAGTATGGAGTTTCCTCAAAAAACTGAAAATGGAACTCCCATTTGACCCTGTGATCCCACTTCTAGGAATATATCCCAAGAAACCAGAAACACGAATCAGAAAGGATATATGCACCCCTATGTTCATAGCAGCACAATTCACCATAGCTAAGATCTGGAAACAGCCTAGGTGTCCATCAGTTGATGAATGGATTAGAAAACTGTGGTACATCTACACCAAGGAATACTATGCTGCTCTAAAAAGGAAGGAACTCTTACCATTTGCAACGTCATGGATGGAACTGGAGAGCATTATGCTAAGTGAAATAAGCCAGTCGATGAAGGAAAAATACCACATGATCTCACTCATTCATGGATAATAGAGACCATTATAAAATTTTGAACAATAATAGATACAGAGGCAGAGCTGCCTCAAACAGATTGTCAAACTGCATCAGGAAGGCCGGGGAAGGTTGGGGGGCAGGAGGTAGGGGGGTAAGAGATCAACCAAAGGACTTGTATGCATGCATATAAGCATAACCAGTGGACATAAGACATTGGGGGATAGGGGAGGCTAGGGGACTGTCTAGGGCGGGGGGATAAAATGGACACATATGTAATATCCTTTGTAATACTTTAAGCAATAAATTAAAAAAAAAAATAAATAAATAAATAAAATAAATAAAGGAAGCTGTCAGCCAATTCCTTTGCAAAAACGAACCTCTGCTCCCCTCATGTGGCCTTTTAAAGAATAACACCTTGTGCTTCTGTCCGTGGTGCTGAAATGTTAGCTAATGTCCTGTGAATTTGATGAAAAATTCTACCCAAAAAACCACAAACAAACAAACAAAAAACAAAACCTACAGAAAACCCTACAAAATCACCGAGGCTGTCCAGGGTGCAATTATTCCTTCCCTGGATGGACTGAGGTCACGGGTCTGGCTTTTGCACCCCTTCCTGTCCCAGCCCTGCCAAGGGAAGCCTTGGCTGCTTCACTGACATGGGGAAGCTGTGCGTTCACTAATTCAGTCCGTAACCTAGAGGCTGCCATGATTGGAGCAGTCAGTCCTGGGGAGGCCGCCGTTAACAAGGCAGCCAGTACCGCACCGGTCTCCTTTCCTGAGGCAGCCAGTCAGCCGCGGCCATTGTGATTGCGGCAGCCAGTGCCTTGGATGACACCATTATGGAGGCAGCCAGTCTGTGCAGTGAGGTGCAGGGGTATCGGGAGAAGGTGTTATTCCCACTAGACTCAGCGGCCTCTGTAGGGCATTCCTGAGGCAGTCCTTTCCCTGTAGGCGGCCATTATTGATGCTGTCAGTACCAGGGAGGCTGTTGTTGATGGCAGCTCCAGATGCAGGTTATCATGGGAACATGGTAGTACCACGAGAAAAAAATTCATCTTAAACCTTTGTGTTGAAACCCAGTGTGTTTTTAAAAAATATATTTTTATTGATTTCAGAGATGAAGGGAGAGGGAAAGAGATGGAAACATCAATGATGAGAGAGAATCATGGATCCGCTACCTCCTGTATCCCCCCCATCCCCACTGTGTATTGAGACAAAAACCCCGGCATGTGCCCTGCCCTGGAACCGAACCAGGGACCCTTCAATTTGCAGGCTGACATTCTCCCCACTAAGGCACACTGGCCAGGGCCACAGTTGGTTTTTTAGAAAGATACATTTCTACTATTTCAGAGAGAAAGATCAGTGATCAGTGATCATCCTAGATTGGCTGCCTTCTGCCAGAAGAAAGAGTGACATGTGTTCTCATCAGCTAAGCGTTAGGAATATCCCTGGCCAGTGTTGTTCGCTGGTTAGAACTTCGGATGCCCAGGGATGGGTCTCTGGTGGGATTCCTGGTCTAGAGCACATACCTGGGACGCAGGTTTTATGGCCAGCCCCGGTCTGGGCTCCTGTGGGAGCCAAAGATCCATGTGTCTCTTGCATATTCATGTTTGCTTTTTGTTTCTTCTCTTTCCCCTCCTTCCATTCCTCCCTCCCTTCTTCCCTCTCTCCCTCCCTACCTCCCTCCATCCCTCCCTTCCTCCCTCCCTCCCTCCCTCCCTCCCTCCCTCCCTCCCTCCTTCTCTCTCTGTAAAAAGCATATCCTGTGGTAAGAATTAACAAAAACGTACACAAGAAAAAAGTACAAAATGGAAAAGATTTGGAGGCTGTGAAAAAGCAGCATACCCCTAAAGAAAGGCACCATGATGAGCAGAGCATTCAGCTATGCTGATGTTTTTCCTTGCGATGTGTCTATAAGATAAAAATAAAATGTCCGACTGTCCCTCAGCTGGCAAGGTCCTGAGAGAACACGAGGAGGCCACTCTAGCGCGGTCCTTGCAGGGTCTCCCAAGCCACCACGTTAGGGGCGAGGATCTCGGTGGGCGAGGCGGGGAGGAGCAGGGGAAAGCGAGGGGTGAAGGAGGTGGGGAATGGACAGAGGAGGGTCTTGCACGTGCTCCCCTGTCCTGCCTTGTGTCGCTTCTGCGAGAGTCACCCACAATGGGAAGATGCGAGCAGACTCAGCTGGTGTCGGTGACCAAGGGACACACAGACCAAGGGACAGACAGATAATCGAGGCCGCAGTGGCCTGTAGAGGTTGACATCCGGGAAGGGACATTACCTCCACAGGAAGAATAGCTCCCTCAGAGGAAGTATTGTTTTCCCAAATGAAGGAGCAATTCATTCACAACATAAGTGGTCCACATACAGGAAAGTGCAGTTCCCCTACAGGAAGAACGTTTCCTCACAGGAAGTTTGTTTCCCCCACAGGAAGAGGCGTTCTCCCACAGGAAGTTTCCATTCCCTCAGAGGTAGTTGTGATTCCCTCACAGGAAGATAGGTCAACAAACAGGAAAGTGCATTTCCCTCACAGGAATCTGACACACCCTCACAGGAAGAGTCATCCGCACACAGGAAAGTGCATGTCCACAAAAGGAAGAAGGGATTCTAAAACAAAAGAGACACTACCCCACAGGAAAATGTGTTCCTACACGGGAAGGGACACTTCCCATACAGGAAGGAGTGTTTGCGTCTGGTAGTTTTATTTCCAAAAGGAAGTTGATTTTTCATATATGTAAGATAGGTCAGCACACAGGAACGAGTACGTCCCACAAAGAATGACCTGTCTACACACGGAGGTACATTTCCTAGAGAGGAAGAATGGTTCCCCAGAGGAAGTTTGTTTCCACACATGAATGTGTGATTCATTCGCAGCATAATAGGTGCGCATACAGGAGAGTGCATTTCCCCCAAAAGAATAAGGTTTCTTCAAAGGAAAATAGTTTTCCCTATAGGTATAGGCGTTCTCCAACAGGAAGTTTTGATTCCCGCACAGGAAGTTGCATTTCCCCCACAGGAAGAGAGATCGACAACAGGAAAGGGCATTTCCCCCACAGAAAAATGGGACGCTATCACAGGAAAAGAGATCCGCTCAAGGTTAAGTGCATTTTCCCCACAGGAAGCAGGGTCCCTAAAACAAAAGGTACACTCACCCACAAGAATATGGGTTCCTACATTACAAGGGTCATTTCCACCACAGGAAGGAGGGTTCACAGTCGGAAAATTTTGTTTCTACAAGAAGATGGCTTTCCATCAGTGGAAATAGTTCTGCACTCAGGATCCTGCATGTCCTGTAAAGAATGAAGTGTGTACACACCAGAAGTGATATTACCTCCAGAGGAAGAATAGTTCCCCCAGTGGAAGTATTTTTCCCCCACATGAGGAAATGTTCTTCACAGCATAATAAGTCCGCATTTTTGGAAAGTGCATTTCCTACATAGCAGGAAGCATGTCTCAAAGGAAGGTAGTTTCCCCGCAGGAAGAGGTGCTCTCAAAACGGAAAGGATGCTCGCACAAATAGGGGCCATTTCTTCACAGGAAGAGAGATCTGCACAAAGGAAATTGCATTTCCCCTTAAGGAGGAAGGGTTCCTACAATGGAAGGATAACTCCCCAGTAGGAAAATCAGTTCTCATTTCGGATGGGACATTTCCCAACAGGAAGGAGGGTTCACAATTCAGAAGTTTGGTTTCCACACGGGATGTTGCGTTTCCATTACAGGTCGAAAGCTCTGCACACAGGAAAGTGCATTTCCCCCACAGTACGTTGGCTTCCCAAAGCAGAAGGAAAATTTCAACCAAAGGACAAAAGCTTCCCCACCGTAAGTTTGGTATCCCCACAGGAAGATGGATTCCAACACAGGAAAATCGGTTTGGATAATGAAAAGTGCATTTCACACACGGGAAAAAGGGTTTCCTTGGAACAAGTGAATTTCCCCCACAGGAATAGTTCTTCTCCCACAGGAAGTTTCATTTCCACCACACCAATATGCACCTCCCTCACATGAAAATAGTTTCACACAAAAGAGAATGCAGTTCCCACACTAGAAATAGGATTCTCACAAAAAATTTGCAATACCCTCAAAGGAAGTTGGGATTCGCTCAAAGGAAGATACATATGCAAACAGGAAAGTGCATGTCCCACAAAGGGTGAAGTGTTCAGACACAGAAAGGGACATTTCCCCCAGAGGAAGAATGGATCCCTCAGAGGAAGTATTGTTTCCCCAAGTGAAGGAGCCATTCATTCAGAGCATAATCGGTAAGCATACTGGATATTGCAGTTCCCCTACAGGAAGAAGGTTTCCTCACAGGGTGTTCGTTTCCCCCACAGGAATAGGTGTTCTCTAACAGGAAGTTTCCATTCCCCCACAGGAAGGTGGGAGTCCCTCACTGCAAGATAGGTCCACAAACAGGAAAGTGCATTTCCCACACTGGAAGTTGAGACGCCCTCACAGGAAGAGTCATCCACACACAGTAAAGTGCATTTCCCCCACATGAAGAACGTTTCCTCAAAGGAAGTTTGTTTCCCCTATAGGTAGAGGCGTTCTCCAACAGGAAGTTATGATTCCCCCACAGCAAGGTGCGATTCCCTCACAGGAGGACAGGTCCACAACAGGAAAGTGCATTTCCCCCACAGAAAAATGGGACGCTTTCACAGGAAAAGAGATCCGCACACAGGAACATGCATTTCAGCAACAGAAAGTAGGGTTCCTAAAACAATAGGGACACTCTCTCATATAATATGTTCTCCTACAGCCAGCGGACATTTCCCCCACAGGAAGGAGTGTTCACCATGGGAAAGGGATAGAGATGGAAACATCAATATTTCCCGGGAGCCGGTCCATCCTGCTGTTTCAAGTGATCTGGCATATATGATATACTGTTCTTAATATGTTTGCTCACCTTCTTGGCCCTATGTGCTTTAACCAAGGTCACCTCTTTGAGAAAGGTTGTTTCCCCAGGTAGGTTTTCTCCCCTGAAGTTAGGGAGGGAATTAACCCCCTTAACTAAGTGCCATGTGGGTAATTATTCACATTAACTACGAACAATCATGCTTAAGCTACATAATATTTACTCCCTGGAATGGAGATAAGAAACGCCCTAACCTTTGGAATAGAGATTGATAGGATTGGAATCAACTGCTATAAATACAGATGTAACAAGACAACAAGAGACAGAACTTAGAAGACAGAACCAAAAGACACAGAACCTAGACACAGAACCTACACAGAACCTACGGACAGAAGAAATTAGCTGGAGAGAACATGTCAAATGATCCTGGACAGAAACTGGCCAAAGAACCTTGAGACAGAACCTAGTGAGAGAACATGGCAAAAGATCCTGGACAGAAAGTGGCCACAGAACCTAGATACAGAACCTACACAGAACCTAGACACAGAACCTACACAGAACCTAGAGACAGAAGAACTTCGCTGGAGAGAATATGGCAAAAGATCCTGGACTGAACCTGAGTACAGAAATTGGCAAGGAATCCTCGCACCTTCCTATTTCTAGTCACCTGACTACAACCTGGTGACTGAACCTGGCTGGAGAACCTAGCAAGAGAACATGAACACAGAACCTGGCTGGATATCCTAACCAAAACTTCGCTGGAGATCCTGAACAGAACTTGGCTGGAGATCCTGGCTAGAGATCCTGGCTAGGCTGCTGATCAACTGAACGCTGTCTCTGTGTCATTCCTTCTTCGCTGACTCCGTCCACAACTTTGGGGACCCCTGGACCTGCTGGGGTTGGACCCCAGCATCTGGTGCCAGAACCGGGACCTCTAGGTAAGCCCCACTCTCGGGATGGATAGGACTCTACCGTAGGAAGAGGGTGGATAGTCTTCGCCGACTCCATCCACACCTTTGGGAAACCCTGGAACAGGATTCCCCTAGGTAAGACCCCCCCCCAATGAGAACCCCCACATTCAGGACTCATAAGACTCCACCAGGGTACTGCAGACCCCCCTATAGAGGATAAGTAGGGTAAGAAGGTGGATAGTACAGAACTTAGATTGAGAAGATGTGCCATACTGAGTCCAAAGAAAGAAGACTCTGTATTGATTCTTAGATTGAGAAGATGTGCCATACTGAGTCCAAAGAAAGAAGACTCTGTATTGATCTTTAGATTAGGAAGATGTGCCATACTGAGTCTAAAGAAATAAGACTCTGTATTGATCTTTGAACACATATGCTTGCTAGCAGAGGAATTAAGGTTACACCCAGTCAGACAGAACGTTTTATACAAGAAGTATGTCCATGCTTTTCTGAGGAAGGAAAGGTAAATGGAAAGGCATGGGAGGAGGTAGGCCCAAGGAGCCTTACCCTTAACCCCACTGCAGTCTTTCCACCGCAGGAAAGTGCAGGATTGGCTAGCTCTCCCTGGGGTGATAGATCAGGACTAAGGTAATAGCGGAAAGCGCCGATCCTACTCTTAAAATGGATACAAGAGAGCATTTGGGGTTTTTCTTTTTAATGCCTGCTTTTAAAAAATAAAAAAGGGGGAATATGCCTGAAGCCGGTCCATCCTTGCTGTTTCAAGGGACCTGGCATATATGGCATATTGTTCTTAATATGTTTGCTCACCTTTTTGGCACTATGTGCTTTAACCAAGGTCACCTCTTTGAGAAAGGTTGTTTCCCCAGGGAGGGAATTTCCCCTGAAGTTAGGGAGGGAATAAACCCCCTTAAGTAAGTGCCAGGTGGGTAATTAGTCACTTTAACTACGAACAATCATGCTTAAGCTACATAATCTTTACTCCCTGGAATGGAGATAAGAAACGCCCTAACCTTTGTAATAGAGATTGATAGGATTGGAATCAACTTGTATAAATACAGATGTAACAAGACAACAAGAGACATAACTTAGAAGACAGAACCAATAGACACAGAACCTACACAGAACCTAGAGACAGAAGAACTTCGCTGGAGAGAACATGGCCACAGAACGTAGAGACAGAACCTAGTGAGAGAACCTGGCTGAAGAACCTAGAAACAAATCCTGGCTACACAACCTGGATAGAACATGGCAAGAGAACCTGACTAGAACCTGGTGACTGAACCTGGCTGGAGAACCTGGACAGAACCTGGCTGGAGAACCTAGTGAGGTAACATGGCTACAGAACCTTGCTGGAGAACCCGGAGAACCTAGCAAGAGAACATGGACACAGAACCTGGCTGGATATCCTAACCAGAACATCGCTGG
Source organism: Myotis nattereri (assembly GCF_964212035.1). Lineage (NCBI taxonomy): Eukaryota > Metazoa > Chordata > Mammalia > Chiroptera > Vespertilionidae > Myotis > Myotis nattereri. The sequence continues at coordinate 43,061,581 of NC_138094.1, read as the reverse complement.
AGATCCTGAGCAGAACCTCTCTGGAGATCCAGACCAGAACTTGGCTGGAGATCCTGGCTAGGCTGCTGATCAACTGAACACTGTCTCCGTGTCCTTCCTTCTTCGCCGACTCTGTCGACGCTTTTGGGAACCCCTGGACCTGCTGGGGTTGGACCCCGGCAAATGATGAGAGAGAATCATGGATCAGCTGCCTCCTGTATCACCCCCTCCCCACTGGGGATCCAGCCTGCAACGAGGGCATGTGCCCTGACCGGGAATCAAACCAGGGACCCTTCAATACACAGGTTGACACTCTCCCCACTGAGGAACACTGGCCAGGGCCACAGTGGTTTTTTCTTAGAGATATGCATTTCTACTATTTCAGAAAAGAAGAAAGATCAATGATGAGTGATCATCCTAGATTGGCTGCCTTCTGCCAGAAGAAAGAGTGGCATGTGTTCTCATCTGCTCAGCAGAAGGAATAGGCCCTGGCCAGTGTTGTTCACTGGTTAGACCTTCGGATGCCCAGGGAAGGGTCGCTGGTGGGATTCCAGGTCCAGAGCACATACCTGGGATGCAGGCTTCATTGCCTGCCCCGGTCTGGGCTCCTGTGGGAGCCAAAGATCCATGTGTCTCTTGCATATTCATGTTTGCTTTTTTGTTTCTTCTCTATCCCCACCCTCCCTCCCTCCCTCTGTCTGTAAAAAACATATCCTCTGGTAAGAATTAACCAAAACATAAACAAGAAAAACGTACAAAGAAGGAAAAGATTTGGAGGCTGTGAAAAAGCAGCATACCCCTAAAGAAAGGCACCATGATGAGCGGAGCATTCGGCTCCGCTGATGTTTTTCCACGGAATGTGTCTATAAGATAAAAATAAAATGTCTGAGTGTCTCTCAGCTGGCCAGATCCTGACACAACAGGACGAGGCCATTCTAGCGTGGTCCTTGCAGGGTCTCCCAAGCCACCACGTTGGGGCGAGGCTCTGCGGCGGGGGGCGAGGCCAGGAGGAGCAGAGGAAAGCGAGGCGTGAAGGAGGCGGGGAATGGACAGAGGAGGGTCCTGCACGTGCTCCCCTCTACTGCGTTGTGTCGCTGCTCCCAGAGTCCCCCCCACTGAGAAGATGGGAGCAGACTCACCCGGTGTCAGTGACCGAGGGACATACAGGCTGAGGGACACACAGACTGAGGGACACATAGACCGAGGGACACAGAGACCGAGGGACACACAGATAATCGAGGCCGCAGTGGCCTGGAGAGGTGACATCCGGGAACCTGTGACCACTGTGTTGGTTCCTTTTATCCTCCCAGATGTACCTTCTCAGAGGTTTTTGACTCCAGAACCCTGGATTCCAGTTCCACAGACAGCACCTACTTCATGGTGACTCTGCCCAAGACCCAAGACCTCTCTGGACAACCATTCACACATCAGTTGTTTGGAAAGTGATCTCAAACTTATTCTATATAGTTATTGCATGTATGAAAAATAAATCAGAGCCAAGCAGTCATCTGTTTGATGTATTATACATTTGTATCATACATACATTTTAGTTTAGAAAATGACATTTCTCATTCAAAGTTGCCTTCCTAAGTGTAATTAAGTGAGCATGTTAAAAACTTTGTAAGAGTGAATGTTTTACTTGGCAAATGTTTAGAAACTTGGTAAGTATTACTGTGTATCGCTGCCCAAGGAACTGTTGGGGGTCATGTGTTGTCACCAAAGCAGAATGTTTGCTCAATGACTGGTCCCCTTGTTGAGACAACCTTCATGGTTTTCCCTTCATTCTGTTATGAACCTATAGGCAGAAGGTAGAATTAGGCTTGTACTGATGCCACAGCTCCCACCTGCTGTGATGATGGAAACAGGCCTGATGCTCCAAGCATCATGAGAACACCAGCAAGCGAGGCTCAATGACTGAGCGTTGACCTATGAACCAAGAAGTCCCCTTGATTCCTGGTAAGGGCACCCCCATCACCTGATTGTTTCTCTTTGTCTCCCTGTCCCTCTGTGTCTCAGATCAAGAACAACAGATTTAAAATAAAACTGGAAACTGTCCAATCTGCTCCTATCCTCCTCCCAAAAGGTATCAGATTTTACTGAAAACACCCACCACTTGTCTTCCTTAGTCATCGTGAGAATTCCAGTTCATGAATGTTCAGAGCATCTCAGTTTCAAACGTGCGTGCACATCTACACCCAAACAGCGGAGCTTCGCATCCTGGAGAATTTTCCATTTCCTTCCAAAGGAAGTGAGATGTCTCACACTGGAAATGGAAACAAATGGTAGGAAAAGCTGGGCATGGAGATCAAGGCTAATCATTGCAACCTGGGAATGATGTACTCAACAAATCACAGCATGAATAGTCAAACCAGAACATTCCTGTACGTGGAGGTTTGGGCACGGGGACACCAACATTTTTAATGTGAATGAGCACTTGATTGTGCAAAGCTTTCCTTCACCCCCTGAGAGATACTCAGCAGAGGTGCTGAGCCACTTGGAAATGTGTGCTGTTTCAATGCGATGCTGGGGGTGGGGGTTTGCCCCTCCTGGCCTGAGCGAGAGAGCCCACCTTCCAATGTGCACAGGGCCCCTGCTTGGGTGTCAACAGCTCCATGACTGTGGGCTGGCTCCTCCCGAGTCCGCTGAGACCCACAGAAAACAATATCCCAACTGGCAGATTTCTCCTGGTCCTGAGGTGTTTCAGGATTGGGTTAATGAGGGAAAACACAAGTATGAAGGTGTGGCTCAAAGGTTGCTTCTGAGAGTTTCAGGTCACCCACCCAAGCCCTCAGTCATTGGAGGGAATGAGGTTTCAATTCTTCACATAGAAATGCCATCATTTTTTAAAATATATTTTTTATTGATCTCAGATAGAAAGGGAGAGGAAGTGGGGGGAGACGAGAGAGAGAGAGAGAGAGAGAGAGAGAGAGAGAGAGAGAGAGAAACATCCATGATGACAGAGAATCATGGATCCGCTCCCTCTTGCAAGCCCTACACTGGGCATCAAGCCCACAACCCGAGCATGTGCCCTGACCAGGAATTGAACCCTGACCTCCTGGTTCATAGGTCGATGGTCAAGCACTGAGCCACACCAGCCTGGCAGGAGAGGGAAGGTCATGGTCCCAGTTCGTGGGTTTGGTGACCCCTTCAGGAGCTCTCCTCCAGGAACAGGTGCTGTGCTAGGTCCCTCAGGCTGAGGGGTGATGGGCCCACACCGCGTGTGCCTGCTCCCTGCATTGATGTCCGTCTGCTCTGTTGTAAGAAAAGAGGGGCCTCTGGTTGCTGTGGCCCCGTCGCCTCCCCAAGCAGAGGCTACCTGTTCCCTGGAGCCTCGCTGGACTCCCACCATGGGCCCATCAGCATCAGTGCTCCAGGCCTCGCTGGACATTACCTGTGAACCGGTGGCCAGGAATGACCGACACGGCCTGCCTGCTCTGCTCACGCGGGTCCATGGCCCATCAGACTCCCCATAAGAAACGTGCAGTGAAGGATTTCTGACGGGTCAGGGGAGGGTTAGACACGCGGACCCAGGTACAAGGCCAGCACCAGGAGCTGCTGCGAGGTGGGCTTCGCACACACTGTGAGGTGAGGTGCACCTAGCAGCTCTCAGCAGGGTGGCGAGGGCCTGTGTCCTGGTCACTCGCAGTGCCGCATGCCCAGGCTCAGTGGGAGGGGGTAGCCCGGGGGAGGCGCATGCCTGACCCCACGCCTCCTGCTCAGGCAGCCGAGTCCACGCAGAACAGTGGGGCTGCGCGAGCTCTAAACTGGCTCCCGGGCCCCACGCCCTCTGCCTCCCTTGTCCACCTCAAGGCCTGGCAGACGCTGTTCACCGAGAGACGCACGTTTTAGGCACCTGAGCCAGAGTCGCCGGTGCTGACCACACTCTGAATGACACTCCAAAGCCTGGGTCACCCTCCCGCTTTATAGCTTGGAAAGGGGCACAGAGACTTTGGGGGTCTTGCCTTAGGACACACAGTTGTGAGGGCAGAGCTGAGACTCAAAACCTTGTGGGCAGACCTGGCGCCCACATGCTATGCCCCAGGCAAGATGCCATTGCTACAGAGGCAGCAAGTAGAGGGCGACCAGTGCCCAGACTGAGGCAGCACAGGTGTGTGCACACACACACACACAAACACACACACACACACACACACACACACACACACACGTACACACACACCTGTACACACCCTCTCTGGCTTTCACCTCTGAGGCTACAGAGGTCTGAGGAATCAGGGGCGGAGCCAGGAGAAGCCTAGGGGTTGTTGGGGTCCTACTCATGTTCCTGGTGAGTCTGTCTCAATCCCTCTCCCTGGCAGGAACCTCACTGGACTGATGACAGATTCCTACCTTCCCGGGTTCAGGTCTGTGGCTGAGCGTTCTCTGAGGCCCTCCTGGAACTCTGCTTTCAGTGATGAGGGGGATGAGGCATGTCGGCTTCAGGTTTGTCTGGACACAAAATTTATTAAAACGAGGCCAAAAACACCATGAGGGACATGGATGTTGACATCCCCATAGCACTTAAGGAACTGTTTGTCTATTGCCTCTCCTCTTGAAAGTGGAGGATGTTTGACCAGTTACTTCTGTACTAAATACACTCTTGGGGAAGGAAAGGAGCCTGCAGGCTTACTCTGAAGCCCCCTCAGAGCTGGGGTATGAGGTATGTGGTGCCGACAGTTGCCCTGTGGCTACTGAGGTGCAATTTAGGGCTCATGATGCATCCTCCCTGCAAACACCGGGCTTCTCCCCTGAGTGTGTCCTCTGGTGTCTGATGAGAGATGACTTATCTCTAAAGCCACCCCCACACTCACTGCACACATAGGGCTTCTCCCCTGAGTGTGTCCTCTGGTGTCTGATGAGAGATGACTTATCTGTAAAGCCTCGCCCACACTCCCTACACACATATGGCTTCTCTCCTGAGTGTGTCCTCTGGTGTCTGATGAGAGATGACTTATCTGTAAAGCCTCGCCCACACTCCCTACACACATACGGCTTCTCTCCTGAGTGTGTCCTCTGGTGTCTGATGAGAGATGACTTATTTGTAAAGCCTTGCCCACACTCCCTACACACATACGGCTTCTCTCCTGAGTGTGTCCTCTGGTGTCTGATGAGAGATGACTTATCTGTAAAGCCTCGCCCACACTCCCTACACACATAGGGCTTCTCCCCTGAGTGTTTCCTCTGGTGTCTGATGAGAGATGACTTATCTCTAAAGCCTCGCCCACACTCCCTACAAACATAGGGCTTCTCTCCTGAGTGTGTCCTCTGGTGTCTGATGAGAGATGACTTATCTCTAAAGACTCCCCCACACTCACTGCAAACATAGGGCTTCTCCCCTAAGTGTGTCCTCTGGTGTCTGATGAGAGATGACTTATCTGTAAAGCCTCGCCCACACTCACTGCACACATAGGGCTTCTCTCCTGTGTGTGTCCTTTGGTGTCTGATGAGAGATGACTTATCTGTAAAGCCTCGCCCACACTCCCTACACACATAATGCTTCTCTCCTGAGTGTGTCCTCTGGTGTCTGATGAGAGGTGACTTATCTCTAAAGCCTCGCCCACACTCCCTACACACATAGGGCTTCTCCCCTGAGTGTGCCCTCTGGTGTCTGATGAGATGTGACTTCTTTGTAAAGCCTCGCCCACACTCCCTGCACACATAGGGCTTCTCCCCTGAGTGTGTCCTCTGGTGTGTGTCGATATGTGACTTATCATTGAAGCCTTGCCCACACCCTCCATGCTTGATTGTTACAATTTTTGACATTCTTACTTCCACAAATAATTTGCCTGTGTTCTTTGCATTAACATTCTGGCCTGTGCTGGGCTCTTCCTCCATTATTCTCTCATGGTCACTGGAGCTCCCTGTTTGTCCGTTTGGAGGCTTGAAAGAGGCCCTTGAAGTTCCCCTGTGCCTGATCCTTTTAAGAAAAGGTTTGGACCTCCATTTGACCTCTTGACCTTCAGCTTTGTCATTCCAGCCATGTGGACCAGTCTGTTGCTGCTGCTGTTGATTCTGACGCTCTGGGCCAGCTTCCTCCGCCTGGACGTGTTTTCCTGCAGATGCTCCTGGCAGAATCTCAGAGGGGTGATTGCGTTTCACATGTTGGCTGAGGAATGTCCGACTGGAGAAGGCCACAGAGCAGGAGGGACATGGGTGGATCTCTGGCTTTGGTTCTGCTGGAGAAGAAAGTTTTGGTCAGGGCAGGTGTGGGCAAGCCTGCCTGTGCCGTACGCTCTGTCTCCTGGTAAGACCCGTCCCCGGAATCATTCTAGCTGTGTTGACAGTGCAAGCTCTGCCTCCCACAAAGTGTTCCTTCACTGTCTACTTTTCTTTTTCTTTGTCTGCACTACTCTTCTTCAGAAATCCAGAGACCCCATATCAAAAGTCTTTTCTACAGCCCTGGCCAGTGTGGATCAGTGGATAGAGCCTCAGCCTGTGGACGGAAAGGTCCTGGGTTTGATTCCCATCAAGAGCATGTGCCTTGGTTGCAGGCTTCTCCCCAGCCTGGGCCCTGATCTGGGCGTGTGCAGGAGGCAGCCAGTCAATGTGTTTCTCTCACATCGACATTTCTCTTTGTCTTTCCTCCCTCTTCCATTCTCTCTAAAAATCAATGGAAAAATATCCTGGGATGAGGATTGAAAAGAAAAAAGGTCTTACAGATCAAGGACCATCAGAAGGCATTTCACTCCTTATATGGGTTGGACTATTGTGACCTTTCCATATACATGTGTCTTCTAAGTCATGTTAAAGAGAAAAACCACAGGCCTGGCCAGGTAGCTCAGTGGTTGAGCATCAACCCATGAACCAGGACGTCACCAGTTTGATTCCTGGTCAGGGCACATGCCAGGTTTTGTGCTCGATCCCAGCAGGAGGCAGCTGATCCATGTTGATATTTCTATCCCTCTCTTCATTTCCCTTCCTCTCTCTCTCAAATTACTAAAAATATTTAAAAATAGAGAAACCATAGGCCCCAACTAGCAATTGCTTCTCTCTCAGTTTTCCACAAATCACAAAATGGAAATATGTCCTTCCTCACACAGTATTCCTACTTGATTTCTTTCAGTGTTAGCCTACTTCAAATACACTACAAAGTCCTGTTTCAGAATATCTTTCCAACCATCCCCTAGCCAGTTTGGATCAGTAGATAGAGCGTCGCCTTGGGGACTCCAGGGTCCTGGATTTGATTCTAGTCAAGGGCACATACCTGGGTTGCTAGCTCAATCCCCAGCCCTGGTTGGGGTGTCTGTGGGAGACAAGCTATTGATGTTTCTCTCTCTGTCTCTCCCCCTTCTACTCTCTCTCAAAAAATAATCAGTGGAAAAATATCCCTGGGTGAGGATTAACAACAACAACAAAAATATTTCCCCAACCTGCTTCTTACACTCCTGACTCCCGTACCTCTCCAGCCAGTCCGCCTTCCTCTCTCACTTGGAGTTGAAATAATCTCGGAGGGGATTCCCCACTGAAGTTTATTTCCCCAAAAAATTAACAAAGCATAGTTTTAGAACATGCCACTCTGCAGCTGAAAACTGCTCAGTTGTCCCGTCTCACTCAAGAAAGTCCCCAGTATCTCAGCTTGGATCATAGGCACTGTATTTCCCGGCTGCTAGGCATCTGTCCAACCTCTGTTCTTGCCCTCTGTACTGAGACTGAGACGGGAGTAGCCCTCAGCCAGCTCAACACCCCACCTCTTTCCTTCCCTGCACCAGCCAATCCCTCTGCCTGGGACCTTGTGACACAACTGTTGTAAATGTTGTCTCCTGAGAAAGCCTTCCCTTGACCTTTGCAATCCGACACACCCACCTTCCCCTCACACTGATCCCTAGGCACTTGTCCTGGGCCCGTTTTCTCCAAAGCGCTAACCACTGTGTGATATTAAGCACATGCACATATGTCTGCCGAGGCTTCCATCCTTCACCAACCAGCTGCTCAGGAGCAGTGATTCTGATCATCGTGCTAATCTGTATTTCCAGCTCCCAGAACCCTGTGTGGCACCGAGTAGGAATTCACATGACAAGTCAAAAAATAATGAATGAATGCATGTTAACACACACATTTCATTTAGAAATATGCAGTAAATGAAGAAGAAACAGCTAAAGTGTTAAAAAAAAAAAAAAAAAAAAACAACAACCCAAAAACAACCACCTTGATGAGAGAGCTGGTTAAGTGCCTGAGACCTTTTTTTTTTTTTTTTTTTTTGCCTCTAATCCTTTCAGCACTATATGATGCTGTGCATTTTGTGCATGAAGTATTTTTAAAAATGGAACACAAATTGGCCCTGGCCATTGTGGCTCAGTTGGTTGAGCATTGTCACATTCACCCAGAGGTAGCCAGTTTGATTCCTGGTCAGGGCACATGTCAGGGTGGTGGACTTGATCCCCAGTAGAGAGAATGCAGGAGGCAGCAGATTGATATTTCTCTCCCTCTCTCTTCATCTCTGTCCCTAAAACCAATACAAGCATATTTTTAAAAATTAGAACAAAAATAAAAATATTAAAATTATTCTTAAGAATCAAAGACCTATGTGATGAGCCATCAATTTCTGAAGCATCTGATTTGAAGCTTTGCTGACTCTAGAGTGGATTTTACTCTACTTGAGAGTTGGAGCATGAAAACTTCTAAGAATTCTTTCTTTCCATGTTGAAGAAGAGTGGTGCCCACCTCTCCCGGCCACAAGCTCTGTCTTCCACTTGCTGCCCCACTTGATGCCCAGCTTTTGGCCATACTCTTCTCCATACCAGACCAGCAGCTCACAGCCCGTCCTCACGACCCGGCAGGTTCGGTAGAAAATCTGCCTGTGATATTGAAAGGCCACCAGGTTCTGTTCTTCCTCATCCCGGGCGCAGTTCACATACCTGGCGTTGAGGCAGATGAAAGGAAAGAAAACCACAGGCGATGAGCTTCCACTACCTGTCATATCGTGTCCAGATCCTCACTGACGCGTAAGGCCCTCAGCACTGATGGCACCCACCCCCATGTTCCTGGGGAAACTTCTGTTCAATGTCCAAGCCTCTGTCACAAGGTCATGTGAATTCCTGTCTCTACGTCCTGCTCACAGGTCTCATCCTGCCTAATGCCATTTCCAAAGCCTCATTCCAGACTTCCCCATCAAACCCGGTGGCCTCTAGCTTCTCTAAGCTGTAAGTCAGGTTCTGTGTTACACCCCAGGACTCGGGGCTTGCTCTAGGACTCACATCATTCAACACTCAGTCCAAGTCTACCTTCTCTTCAGAGGCCTTTGTCGAGTCTCCCCACACTATATTGAAGGCATCATTCAGTTGCCTCCCCCAGGTTCCCACAGAAATGTCGAGGTCTCTCTTTCTTAGAAAAATAACACAGAACAATAGTAGTTTATTCATAATCTGTCTCCCCTGACACAAGAGAGCTCCTCAGGAAAGGGCCATGAGCACTATGACTCTGCAGGCTCCAACATCCAGTTCTAGTTAGAACTGAGTCTGGGATGATGTGCTGACCTCACAGGTTTAGACTATCCTTGGTTCAAGGCTATCTGGGCACTGGGAACTTCTTGAAAAATAGGAAAATTAGAGTTAAATGTTTATGAAATAAAATGTTTCATGTCCGTCTGCAGTAAGTCCTCCCTAGGGACATGGATTGTGTGATCTGTGTAAGTAATGAATTCCTTCCTCTAAACTGGAATATAGTAAGGGTTTAACTAATGTCAGTTAGACAAATCACAGAGTAATCCAGGGTCCTCAAGGTTTTTCCCATTGCCCAAACTAGATTCTTCTCTTTTGAGGACATATGCTATACTGTTACCTCCTTTTTTCCTAAATGTCTCTAGATGTTAAAGATCACTGTATGGAGAAAAAGGGGGAACAGAGGACTGAGGGAGACCATTAGGGAGGCATGATTGGAAGGACAGACATGTGGGTTGTGAGGCATGAGTGTCCTCTCCGGCACCCAGAAGCCTAGTGACCTTACCTCATCCAGTTGGCCTGAGATGTATACTTTCCATCCACATACTCATAGCAGTTGCTCCATTTGTTGACCTGCATTTCAGGAAAAGAAGTTAAAGGCTGTGTGTGTGTGTGTGTGTGTGTGTGTGTGTGTGTGTGTGTGTGTGTGGTTGTGAGTATACAATAGAATAATTACTTTATTCTAGTGTCATCAAATCTCTTTCAGCCTGCATGGTGATTCAACTGCCAATGGTGATCACAGGATATTTTTCTTACTAATCATCTACACGCCTGAGTCAATTTGTCCACTAAGCAGGAGCCCCACAAGGGAGGAGTCTGTACCACTTTGCTCCCATTTACCCTCTGATCCTTAGAGAGGAGCTCCATGTTCATGCAAAGTCCGCCCAGTACACAGAGCTAACTAACCATATGGTCCCCATCCATGTCCTAGCATGTAGAAGGTGGGGGCATCCAAGCCACAGGAGGGCCGGGAAGCCAGAGGACAGGGAAGAGGTAAAGTTCTCACCAGCCAGGAGTAGCCGCTGTTGGCTGTGGCTTCATCTTCTGTGATCTGACCCTCATAAGGGCCAAAGTGCAGGCCCACCAGCAGATCACATTCCTCATTCCACACTCCAAGCCCAGCCTCAGGGATGCCTGATGGTCCGATTCTCAACCCAGGGGGCAGAGTGAGGGCTGAGAGGTTGACATGCCCGTTGTCCGAGGCACTGTCTTTTACAAACGTAGGAGGCCCGTGCACAGCACAGCTGTCAATGAAGAAGTTCTGACACTTCTCACAATCTGGAGGCAAGAGCAACAGGGATTAGTCAGGGTGCAGTGCATGTTCCTGCACACGAAGAGCTTCAGAAAGAGCTCCCATCAGTGAGCCTCAATCCTATATTCCCTGTCACGAGAGGAAGGGAATGATTTGGGCACCCAAAAACCAGGTGAAATCATAGCATCAAGGACATAACATGCCCCTTGGTTAGGGTGAGCTTAAACAGGTAGTCAACATCCTGGGACTCGCTGATCTCTTGGTAGACATGGCCCTTTCTCTCTCGTAGGCTATACATCTTCACTTCGATCTCCTTTCTCCTGAGGTCTACATGAGAGAAGAGCTAGTGAACGAAGGGGGTCTGGAACATGAGTCCCTGTCTTGTCAGAAAACACACAATGTCTTCCCATCAAATGATCACCTGTTCTTTATAGTATCTGGTATTTTCCTCCATTAACTAAAAGACTAGTACGCCACACTGACTACCGATGGCAGATTCAATTTTAGTTTCTAGATGATCCCATTATCAGGTTCAACCTTCCAAACTTTGGTCATTCATAAAGTATTTATGGAGGGCACGTTATGTGTTAGGCACTGAGTAAAGATCTGGGCACACAACACCAAGAGAATATGGTTGCTATTATCACAGATGGATTTATTGGACAGCTTGCATGTGTCAATTGTTTGAGATTTAATTTAATGCTTTCAAACTATATGTGTCCCATGTTTCCTTATGTTGACTGTATACATTAGCATTCAGGAGCTCAGAGAGTTTGTAAGATTAGCTCAAAGCTTCAGTGCTAACTCCAGTTTCAAATCCAGGCGTGTTGAATGTCCACCCCACATACCTAGGCTATACTGACCAGCCTTTCCAGAGGAATTAGTGGAACTGAAATCTCCAAATTATTGAACTTACCCAATTTTGATCTAGGGTGCTGTCCGGAGGTACTTGCTTCTCCAGGAGGGGGCACTGGTTTCTGGGTCTGCTCTGAGCCACTTGTGGTCAACAAATTTGCTGTTCCTGACAATTCCTTCAAACTGGACTCATTACTTAATGGCGCCCTGGACTTTGCCTTCAGTGTGAAAGGCAAAGGGAAATAAATGTAACGTACATTTATTTAATTATGTAGGGTTTATGATATACATGACTTTAATGAACACTTCAACACCTCTTGGAAATACCTGGGAAGTATGAAAATTAGAGGAAAAAGAAATGGCCAATGTGGGTTTTGAATCGAAGACTAGAACCCATGCCTTAAGGCTCTTTCTTTTATAGCACATTGAGAATGAAGGATACTGGGAAGAGAATAAGACATAGTTGGGCCCTAACCAGTGTAGTTCAGTTGATAGAGTGTCGGCCTGCAGACTGAAGGGTCCTGAGTTCAATTCTCGTCAAGCGCGAGTTCCTTGGTTGCAGGACCCTCCTCCCTGGCCTGGACCTTGGTCTGGGCTTATGCAGGAGGCCACCAGTCATTATGTGTGTCTCTCACATTGATATTTCTCTCTTTCTCTCCCTCTTTTTTCTATTCCCCCTAAAAATCAATGAGAAAATATCCTTGGGTGAGGATTAAGAAAAAAAGAAAGAAAGAAATAGTTGGCAGAGCCCTGGCTGGTGTAGCTCAGTTGGTTGAACTGAAGGGTTGCGGGTTCCATTCCCGGTCAGGGCACATGCCCCAGTTACGGGTTATTGATCCATATTTTTCTCTCTCACTGATGCTTCTCTCCCTTTCTCTCTCTCTCAAATCAGTAAAAACATATTTTTTAAAAAGAAATGGCTGGCAGAAACCTACCATGACAATAAAGGAAATTATGCTTAAATGTGCAATTTACTATATCATGGAAAGAACAGTTGTAATTAGATTAGTTGGTTCCCACCAATTCTGTTTGAATAAGGTTGTGCTACCAGCCTGTTCTCTTCATTTTCCTGACCTATAACATGCTAATTCTTAATGTTATAATGAACATGAAATATAATGATGTTCACCAAAATGTTCTGTGAGCACTTTGATACAGTATGAATGTGAAATTACAGTCCTGCTATCAATGTCCCTCTCAGCCATCTCTATATTTGAAATCACATGTAATTTATCTTCATTATTCTTTGACCCTACTCTAGTTTAATTTGTAAATTTGAAAGCACTCTTTCAGCAAACATTCAGGGGGCCCTCAGGGACCCTGAGTTGGGCCTGGGACTTCTGAGAAGAATCTGGTGTGAACCAAAGAGCTCACAATGCAGAGGTAGGCAGGCGGAGCCAATGATTCAAACAAGATGACACTGGCCTAATTAGAGCTCAGAGAAAGAAGCCATACTTCTTCTGACTGGAATGAGCATTCAAAACCAGTTCCAGATGAGCTTCTATTGAATAGTGTGTCATCTCTATGAAGTTCTTAAGTCACTTTATTTATTGTTTATTATTTCTGAATCGTCAAACCTGAAGCTCCCCAGAGTTGAGAGATGCTTTCTTTTATTTGACTGGGAGGCTCTGATGCTGGGGTTGCTATATCCATCTTCATCTGGGACCATGCACCGTGCAAACTGCCTATATATCAGTGAGCTTCTGCAAGTCGGAAGTCTTAGTGCATTTCTCACTGGAGCATAGCAGAGCAGAACTGCGTTTGGAATCATCAGTCAGTGAAAGATGTAATCATGTATGGATGAGACAGTGGAAAGTGCATAAAACTATGGAAATTTTAATGAGCTTGTAAGTGGTTTAGAGATGAAGCTAAGGATTAGAATGCACGACCACCGATACTGTGATTTCAGACATACAATCAAACACTTGTATATGTCTGAAACCTCAGTTTCCTCATCAGAAATGGTGATACTTATAGTACCTACCTCATAGGGTTGTGGTAAGGTTTAAGTGAGTTTATGCACGTAGAATTCTTAGAGTCTGAAGCATTGTGAAGATAAGACCCGTGGTAGCTACTATTGTTGCTGATGTTATTAACGACTAAGATGATATTGGGCATTTTGTTGAAGAGGTCAGGAAAGGAAGGTGGCAGTTCCTAGGGTGCACTCTGATTTTTCCTCCTCTTCCCTGCATTTGCATCCAGGAGGAAGATTTTCTTTTCCACAGGATTTGGGAAATACTCACCTTCTGATGTTTATTCTGTTCCACTCTGAAAGACACCCAAGAAGGTTTAGCTAAAAGATGGTGAGAAATCAATAATATATATAATTTCAGAGAGGAAGGGAGAGGGCGAGGGAGAGAGAGAGAGAAACATCAATGATGATAGAGAATCATGGATTAGCTGCCTTCCTGAACACCCCACACCAGGGATCTAACTGGCCTTGTGCCCTGACCGGGAATTGAACTGTGACCTCCTGGTTCATAGGTCGACGCTTAATCTCTGAGCCACACCTGCCGTGTGAGAAATCAGTTTTGGTTGGTAATTGTTTCAAAATCTGGAGATTTTTATCTTTCAGAATTCTGAATTATAGAGTAATCCCAGGACAGACCAAGGATGATTGGAAAATGTTTCCTGAGGTTTCATTAGGCTTATGCTTTTATTGGGAGCATCAGCTAATTTTCTTAAAATGTTAAAAAATAGCCCTAGCCAGCTTGGCTCAGTGGATAGAGCGTCAACCTGCGGATGGAATGGTCCTGGGTTCTATTCCAGCCAAGGGTACATGCCTGGATTGCGGGCTCATCCCACAGGTGTGCAGGAGGCAGCCAATTGATGGCTCTCTCTCATCATTGATGTTTTGATCTCTCTGAATTCCTCTCTGAAATCAATAAATATATTTAAAAAAAAATAGACAAAACCCCATCTGTACTTCATCCTCTGTTCAATATATATATTTAAAGTAGAAGCCCGTTGCACAAAGATTCACGCAATAGGCCTTCCTTCCCCTGGCTGCCGGCACTAGATTTCCTCTGGCACCCGGGTCCCAGGCCTTTGCTCCAGCCACTGAGGAGAAGCCAAGTCCCTTCAGTCTTCAGTCTTCACTCCAGCCAGAGCCTTCAGTCTTCTCTCAGCTGCTGCCCTGGTTAGGCAAATTAACTGCCATCTTTGTTGGGTTAATTTGCATGTGTATCCTGATTGGCTGGCGGGCCTGGCAGAGTGACACCAATTTGCATGTTTCTCTTTTATTTGTGTAGAGTGGCCTATCCCTGGCTGGGCATCTCAGTTGGTTGGAGTACCATGTTTTACACCAAAAGGTTTCCGGTTTGATCCTTATTGGGGCCTACACAGGAGGCAACTGATGGATGTTCCTCTCTCACATTGATGTTTCTGTCTCCCTTTCTGTCTCCCTCCCTTCCTCTCTCTAAATTCAATGAATATCCTTGGGTGAGGATTTAAAAAATAAAATTGCCCTAAAAAGCAAAAATAAAAAATTGGCCTTTCATGACACAAGTATAATAAAGGTCATGTAACTGCAAAGAATCTCTAGTCTGTAACCCAGCGCTTTCTCCTCTCTGTCTTCTGTCTTCACACTGGCCTTGTCCAGTCCACCTTGGACAAGGCACCAGGACCACCTTGGCTCCTTTCTTTCTTATCCTTCCTCCTTTGCACATTTGGATTGTGACCACCTTCTCTAATCACTAGATTCTGATCAGCATCACACAGTCTTAGGGACAAAGACTCAGGTCTAGTCACCACATAAACAGAGATTCGGGCAAGCTGGACATAACGTCGTGACTTCAGCTATGTTTCAACCTCAGACCCATGGAACTACAGACCCTACCAATCAGACTTTCATGAAACCTGGCAGATGATGCCATGGCTGCCATTGAACCTGATACAACGATGAACTACTTCCTACCCTGGCCCAAAACCCAACCCCCTAACTACCATGAGTAATAATTTTCCCATATGTCCCCATGCAGGTCTTAGAGCACTGCTCACCTGTCAAACCTTCCTCCTTCTATGTGATCACAACTCTTCTGAATTAGTTATTTTTTACTCACTGTTATATTTTTGTATACTTACTTGTTAATGTTCTATAAGTATACAATTATATTATTATTCTATTTTATTTTTTCCACCACCATTTATACTCCTGTATTATTATTTTTTCATCCTCACCTGAGAATATATGCTTATTGATTTTAGAGAGAGAAGAAGAGGAAGAAAGAGAGGGAAACATGGATGTGAGAGAGAAACATCGATGAGTTGTATCCCATACACACCCCGACTGGGGATGGATCACGAAACCTTTTTGGTGTATGGGAGGATGCTCCAACCAACGGAGCCACCGAGACATGGCTATTCAATTATTTTTATTTTGAGAGAATGTTTATTAAAACTAGGGACAGTGAAACAAGGATAGAAGCAGCAGCAGGAGAGAGCTTAGGCTGGGCTGCTGTGTTGCTCTAGAAAGGTTAAAGGAAAGAGTTCAGCCTAGGCGGGTGGCTTTGGCTCATTGGAAAGTCATAGAAAAGGGGCCTTGGAGCCAGGTTCAGGGGGTTAGCCTGAATGAGCTGCCCCTGCCCGTACTCCCTGGTGCAAGTCTCCTGGGTCCCTTAGTTTAGGAGATGCACACCGAGTGGGGGTTGGGGGGAGGAGAGGGGAAAGGGTGAGGGGTGTGTGTGCTCCCGGAGAGAGAACAGCTTAATAATATATATATATTAGAGCACCATTGCACGAAATTTATAAATTTCTGCACCGTGGGAATGGCGGTGGTGGTGGTGGTGAGGGGGGGAATTCCTGAGCCCGGCCTGTGCCCTCTCTGCCTCTGACAGTCTGGGAGTCCTGCGATCCATCGCCTGCAGAGGGAGGTCCCTTTCATTAGCCCCAGCTCTGCATTGGTGGCCTGGGCCTCCCTCTTTGGGGTGACGGGGAGCCCCCATTGATGACCCAGTGGCTAGTGGCCTGGGCCTCTCTCTGCAGGGCATCATGGGGGATTGGGGGGCCGGACCAATTGCGTTTCACAGGCCTTGGCTGGCCTGGCGCCAGTGGGTGTCATAGCCTGGTCATCTGGTGGGTCCTTCAGCTGGTCCGCCCTGGATTTGCATATTATGGTTTCATTATTGTAGATTTGGGGGGTGGGTCTGGGTGAAGGTGAGAAAAGGGGGAGAAATGGGGGACCTCTGTGATAGTGTCAACACTAAATCTGTATATAATTATTGTTACACATTGAAAGAGGTTTTATGACCCTGGCCAGTGTGGCCCAGTGGTTGAGCCACGACCAATGAACCGTGAGGTGGGGGGCCGGCAGGAGGCAGCCATGGAGGTTTCTCTCTCACCTGTTTCTCTCTCTCTCTCTCTGTCTCTCTCTGTCTCTCTCTCTCTCTGTAAAATAAATGATTCATAGAAAGGGGTTTATGTGAACAGCCCCTGGCTGTGTAACTGCTCTGCCT
The DNA here is from genome assembly GCF_964212035.1 of Myotis nattereri. NCBI lineage: Eukaryota > Metazoa > Chordata > Mammalia > Chiroptera > Vespertilionidae > Myotis > Myotis nattereri. Next base: position 43,044,605 of record NC_138094.1, on the reverse strand, counting down.
CTTGCTCCTCCCCGGTAACTCCCGAGAGGCCGCCCGACCTACACCAGGTCAGGGTCAGGCAGCTGCGCGCCCTCCGCCCGCACCTCGTGGCCTCGGGGTCCACTCGTCATCCGAGTCCTCGGAGTCCTCCACCCGGGGCCTGGCCGTCCTCCCGCGGCGACACATGAACGCGGGTCGAGGGGCCCTGAGACCTGGAAGGAGAGAAAGAAAGAGTCTGTCCTGCAGGCGAAGAGCTGAGGGACAAACAGCAGAGCCAGCGCTTGGCGGGGGCAGAGCCCGGGGCCCTGGACGGAGCACCCCCGCCCCGCCCACCCCGCGGCCCCGTCCCCCCTCGCTCACCCATGCTGAGCAGCGCCTCGTAGTTGCTCTTCACGTTGCGGTGCCGCGCTCGCTCCCAGGCGCCCATCTGCGCCCACTCCTCCCGGGAGAAGTAGATGGACACGTCCCTGCAGGCGCCCCTGGGCTGGGGGAGAGACCGTCCGTCCGTTCGTCCGTCCTCCCCGGCCCGAGGGGGGGCGCCCCGCCTCCACCCCGTCCCCACCCCCGTCCCCACCTCCACCCCCTCGGACCCCCTCACCTTGGGCCTATGCCCTGCTCACCCCGCCTCCTCCACGGGGCGCTCCTGCAGGTCCCTGTCCGGGTCCATGGTGCCGCCAGCGGAGTCCCCTCTGGAGGACGAGGTGACTGTGGGAGGAGGAGTCGCTGAGGGGACCCGCTCCCACCTGGCAGGGCGACCCCCCCCCCACCTCCCCCACCCCCAGACAGACCGGGCCTGCGGCCATTATGACCCACTAGGGGGCGCCTCCTCCTGCCGCGGTTGAGGGGTCCCAGGGGGTAATGAGGGGCCCGGTCAGGGGGGTCTGAGGGGCGCAGTTAGGGGGAACTGAGGGGCGCGTTCTGGGGGGTCTGAGGGGCACGGTGGGGGGTCTGAGGGGAGCGGTCTGGGAGGTTTGAGGGGCGCGGTCAGGGGAGACTGAGGTGAGGAGTCTGGAGGGTCTGAGGGGAGCGGTCTGGTGGGTCTGAGGGGCGCGGTCTGGGGTGTCTGAGGGGCGTGGTCAGGGGGGACTGAGTGGCGAGGTCTGGTGGGACTGAGGGGAGCGGTCTGGGGGTTTTGAAGGGAGCGGTCTGGGGGGACTGAGGGGCGCGGTCTTGGCAGACTGAGGGGAGCAGTCTGGGGGGTCTGAGGGGCGCGGACAGGGGGGTCTGATTTTCGTGCTCAGAGGGGACTGAGGGGCGCGGTCTGGTGGGACTGAGGGGAGCGGTCTGGGGGATTTGAGGGGAGCGGTCTAGGGGGTCTGAGGGGCGCGGTCAGGGGGGTCTGAGGGGCGCGGTGTGGGCGTTGAGGGCCCTTGGGGGTGGAGGTGGTTCGCCTTTACAATGGGGGGGGGGGCTGTGCCGAGAGGAACCGTGTTCGGGAATGGCACCCACGATTCAGGAGCAATGCACGCGGGAGGAGGCGCCTCAAGGGGCAGAGACGTCTCCGGCTGAGGAGATAGGCCCGCTGGACAGAATCCGGGTCTTTCTTGCCAGGAAAGTTGGGTGCTCGGGTCAGAGGATTTGGGACTAATGTGAAGAGATTTGGGGTCTCAGGGACAGCCTCCAGGGTTTCTGTCTCAGAGTTGGGGATTTGGTCTTCCTGGGTGCCGTAGTTAGGGAGCCCAGGCTCGGGGTTTGCTGGGTCTGACCTTTGGGGGATTGAGCGTTCCTCTGGGCGCTGAGACCGGGGGTCCTCCGGGTTAGCGCACTTGGGGTCCCTGGAGGCTGACAGAGTGGGAGCCTCTCAGGAGGACACCACGGGTCTTCGGCTGGGGGTTTGAAGGCCGGCGGGAAAGGGGTTCCCACGCAAGGCTCACGTTTTCCTGTCCGTCTCCAGGCCGCACTGCGAACCTGGCCGAGGTCCCCTCAAACCCATGCTCCTGGCCGCGTGCTCCCGCCCTCAGGCGGTGTGAGGCGGGCCCAGGGGGAGCTTCCTGCCTCCAGAGCGTCAGCGCCAGCCGCCAATGAGTGCTGTGGTCACGGGGCCCGGCCTGCCAATGGGCGGTCAGAAACGCGAAAAGGGCGGGGCAGGGGGTGGAGCCTTCCTGCCAGTCAAGGGCAGAATCCTGTGGAAAGAGCCCGCCCTGCGCTCCCAACCCCCCGTGGTGATTGGCTGTGCTGGGTCCTGTGAGTGTCCGTCAAGAAGCCTTCAGCCACTGGGCGGTGTCCAGGGCTTGGATTCCCGCTGCGTATGGGCGGGACCCCGGGAGCCGGGAGCCCCCAGCCAGGGCAGGTATTGGGCTGACGCGGCCTTCCTGCCGCCTGACCGAGACTCTGTTCCACTCGACGGTATGTAGGTCCCGGACTGTCTTCCAGGCGCATTTGTTCGCTTCCTTAGCGAGAGGACCAGGCGGTAGGCGGGGAGTTGCCTTCTGGGAAACAGGGATTCCCACTAGACCAGCGGTTCTGAACCTGTGGGTCGCGACCCCTTTGGGGGTCGAACGACCCTCTCACAGGGGTCGCTTAAGACCATTGGAAAACACATGTATAATTATATATTGTTTTTGTGATGAATCACTAAGCTTTAATTATGTTCAGTGTGTAACAATGAAAATACATCCTGCATATCTGACATTTAGATGACGATTCATAACAGTGGCAACATTACAGTGATGAAGTAGCAACAGAAAAATTTCATGATTGGGGGTCAGCACAACATGAGGAACTGTATTCAAGGGTGGCGGCATTAGGAAGGTTGAGAACCACTGCCTTAAAGGAAGCTGTTGAGTGGAAGAGCAAGATGGTGGCGGTATAGGCAGACGTGTCCCAGGTCGTGTCCCGGAGCAAATGGAGTGAGCAGCTGAAACTAGTAACATCCACCCCGAATTGGCGAAATTGCTCAGCTGGTGAGACGGTTTGCAGCCGGGAAGAGCAGAACTCCCCTGGAAAGGTAAAAAGCCCAGGGATTTGGGCAGGAAAGTTTGCCAGACCTCTGAACCCAGAGAGTCGGAGGGAGACCGTGTGGCAGACAGCCGCGTCCCTTGGGACAGGCACAGCCCCTGACAGGGGAAAGGAGAACCGCCGGGGGAATTGAGAGCTGGGTTCTGTGATCACAGAGGACTGAGCCTAAAGGGGGCAGCCTGAAGAGCTGACCAGACCATGCAGTCCCGGTAAGAGAAGAAGCCTACAGAAACCAAGCCTTTCCCGTTTCCGCGGCCAGCGTTTGTTTGTTTGTTTTTACTGAATCCTGTTCATGGGGCATTTCGGATACAGACACTCACCTGTGCTGAAGAGAGGGAGAGTGTGCGGAGGAGTGGAATCTGGGGAGAGACTGAGGAGAGAAGGGGGGCCGGGAGAGGTGGCAGCGAATTGAGTGCTGAGACACCCCCGAGCCCAGGTCCGGGGCAGACATTCTCTCTGGAGAGTGAGACTCCTTCCCCCAGCCCCCAGGCAAGGAGCACAGCCACACCCAGATTCCACCCTGTAGGAGATCAAGGATTAAAATAACCTGATCAGTCCCTGGGAGTTAACAGGGTCTGGCCTATAGAGGGATTTTCAATCCCAGCAACAACACAGCCCCGGTAACTAACTATTACGCAGCCAGCTCTGGGCAGTGAACCTCCACTGGACAGAGAGGCCCTATAGCCTCAGAGGCCAACCCCAGAACACTCCCACCCAGAGGCTGACCCACAAACTGACTCTTTGCTAAACACAAAATAAGGCAGTCTGGGAAACAAATGCGGCTTGCTTTAAAATAAGAACTGTGGTTGACAACACAGAGGAACAGTGTATCACAGGGAAACTCAACACTCTACTGAATTCCTGGCAGGTCTAAGGCGAGCCAGACTGTAGAATAGAAGAACCGAAGGACCTTCACTACTGCAATTTTTTTTTTCTTTTTTCACCTTTTAACTATGAAACCAAATTTTTTTTCTTTGGTTTTTTTTTCCTTTTTTTTCTTTTTTTTTCTTTCTTCTTTTTTCCATCACCTGATTTTACCCGTTTATTTACTACCTTCTTACTTTTAACCAGTATTATTACTGCTACCATTTTACCATTTTTTTTAAAGTGCCATTTTATTTTCTCTTTATTTTATTTTGGGATTAGTGTTCTCCATTTTATTTTCATCGTTATATTATTGGTTGTTTCTAGTTTGCATTCATCTCCAGGGAGCTGTTGCTGGAACTTGTTGGGATTAATGGCTGTTCAGTAGGAGTATTCTCCTCATATAAAATAAGTCTCCTCCCCTCTTCCACTTCATTCTCTCTTTTCGCTCTTTCTTTTTCTTTTCTTTTCTTTTCTCGCTTTAATTTTCCCCCCTCCTTTTTCCCAATTTCATTTTTGCACTCCTTTTTTTGGTCCCTACTTTTCTTTTCTTTTTCCTATTTTATCTTTTTCTCTTCCTTCTTCCTTATCCCCTAATTCTCTTAATTCAGGTGGTCACCTTTATTTGGGGCTATTAATATCGTGAACATATTTGTGTATAGTGCCTGGTACGTGGTGCCTTGTTGTGTTGTATTTTGTGCCTTTAAATCAACGCAGCAGATCCAAGCAACAGCAACCTCCTGAGCACCAACACCCTCTGCTGAGGAACAGCAGCTGTACGTGAAACCTCGCCCCACCAGCCCGAAGAGCCACCACAGCTGTGAACAGCACCCACCAGAGGAGCTGCTGCCAACTGAAGAGCAGCTGCTACCGCAACTGCCCGAAGAGCAACCACAGACCAAGGAGTCACTGCCACCAAGGGAGCAACCACTGAACGACTCAACGTATAGATATGTCAGTGAGATCAAACATGCGTAGACAAAGAAACCCCCAAAGGAAAGAGAAGGAGGACTCTCCAGAAAAGCAGCTAAGTAATACAGAGGCAGGCAACATGACAGAAAAAGAATTCAGAATAAGGGTCCTAGAGGGCACAAACCGGATGGAGGAAAAAATCGACAACCTCTGCAAGAAGCTAGAAGAAACAGATGAAAAAATCAACAACTTAAGTAAGACCCAAGAAGAAATGAAGAGTGATATAGCTGAAATGAAAAACTCCATTGAAAGTATTAACAGTAGATAGGAGAAGCAGAGGACCGAATTAGTGAATTAGAAGACAAGGAAGCAAAACACACCCAAACTGAACTGCAATTGGAGAAAAAAATGAAAAGACAGGAGGAGAGCCTAAGGGAGCTTTGGGACAACATGAAACGAAACAACATACGAATAATAGGGGTACCAGAACAACAGAAGGATGAACAAGGATTAGAAAACCTATTAGAAGACATAATATCAGAAAACTTCCCTGAGGTGGGGAAGAAAAAAGTCACGCCAGCCCAGAGAGTCCCAAACAAGGTGAACCAAAAAGACCCACACCAAGACACATCATAATTACCATGGCAAACGTTCAGGACAAAGAGAGAATCCTACAGGCTGCAAGAGAGAGACAGAAAGTTACATACAAGGGATCTCCCATTAGATTATCAAATGATTTCTCAACAGAAACACATTAGGTCAGCAAAGAATGGACAGAAATTTACAAAGTGATGCAAAGCAAAGGACTGAATCCAAGAATACTCTATCCAGCAAGGCTATCATTCAAACTTGAAGGGGAAATAAGAAGCTTCACAGACAAAAAAAGGCTAAGGGAGTTTATCACCACCCAGCCAGCAATGCAAGGAATGCTAAAGGGACTGGTATAAAAATAAGAAATAAAAAGCTCAGAAAGAAAACAGCCACACAAAAACAGAAATGGCTACAAACAAGTACCTTTCAATAATAACTTTAAACGTAAACGGACTAAATGCTCCAAACAAAAGACATCGAGTGGCTGAATGGATAAAAAAACATGACCCATACATCTGCTGTCTACAAGAAACCCACCTCCTTAGAAGAGACTCACACAGCCTGAAAGTGAAAGGATGGAAAAATATCTTTCAGGCAAATGGAAAGGAAAAGAAAGCTGGGGTAGCAATACTTATATCGGACAAAATAGACCTCAAAGTGAAGGCCATAACAAGAGATAAGGAAGGCCACTTCCTAATACTAAAGGGATCAATACAACAAGAAGGTATAACTCTGGTAAACATATATGCACCCAATGCAGGAGCACCCAAATTCATAAAAAAACTCCTGGAAGATATCAAAGGAGAGATCCACAACAATACAATCATAGTAGGGGACTTTAATACACCACTGACAACACTGGATAAGCCCTCTAGACAAACAATCAGCAAAGATACAGCAATCCTAAATGACTCACTAGATCAGATGGACTTAATAGACATCTTCAGAACACTTCACCCCAAAGCCAGGGAATATACATTCTACTCAAATGCTCATAAGACATATTCAAAAATAGACCATATATTGGGTCACAAGCAAAGTATCCCCAAATTCAAGAAGATTGAAATCATAAAAAACGTCTTCGCAGACCACGATGGCATAATATTAGAAATAAACTACAATAAAAACAACCCAAAGTACTCAAACACCTGGAAGCTGAATAGCATGCTATTACATATTGATTGGGTTACCAATGAAATCAAAGAAGAAATTCGAAACATCCTGGAAACTAATGACAATGAAAACACAACAATCCAAAACCTATGGGACACAATGAAAGCAGTCCTGAGAGGGAAGTTTATATAGCTCTACAGCCCTATCTCAAAAAACAAGAAAACATGGTAGTAAATCAGCTAACTCTACAACTCAAAGAATTAGAAAGAGAGCAACAAGAAAACCCCAGAGTGAGCAGAAGGAAGGAGATAATAAAGATTAGAGCAGAAATAAATGACATAGAGACCAAAAAAACAATACCGAAAATCAATGAAAACAAGAGCTGGTTCTTTGAAAGGATAAACAAGATTGACAAACCTCTAGCCAGACTCACCAAGAAGCAAAGAGAGAGGACCCAAATAAACAAAACCAGAAATGATAGAGGCGAAATAACAACAGACCCCACAGAAATACTAATGATTGTTAAAAAATACTATGGACAGCTCTACTCCAACAAACTAGACAACCTGGAGGAAATGGACAAATTCCTAGAAAAATACAACATTCCAAAACTCAATCAGGACGAATCTAAAAATCTCAACAGGCCAATAACTATGGAAGAAATTGAAGCAGTCATCAAAAGGCTTCCAGCAAACAAAAGCCCAGCACCAGACGGCTTCACAGGGGAGTTTTACCAAACATTCAAGGAAGAACTAAAACCTATCCTCCTCAGACTACTACAAAAAATTCAAGAGGAAGGGACACTTCCAAGCTCATTCTATGAAGCCAGCATCACCCTAATACCAAAACCAGGTAAAGACAACACAATGAAAGAGAATTACAGGCCAATATCCCTCATGAACCTTGATGCCAAAATCCTCAACAAAATCTTAGCAAATCGGATCCAGCAGTACATCAGAAAGATCATACACCATGACCAAGTAGGATTTATCCCAGGGATGCAAGGATGGTACAATATCCGCAAATCAATAAACGTGATACATCACATAAACAAATTGAAAGAAAAAAACCACATGGTCATATCAATTGATGCAGAAAAAGCATTTGACAAAATTCAACAGCCATTTTTGATAAAAGCTCTCAGCAAGGTGGGAGTAGAAGGATCATACCTCAACATAATAAAAGCCATATATGACAGGCCCACAGCCAAAATCATACTCAATGGACAAAAACTAACACCATTTCCCCCAAGAACAGGAACAAGGCAGGGATGCCCCCTCTCACCACTCCTGTTCAACATAGTACTGGAAGTGTTAGCCATTGCAATTCGGCAAGAAGAAGAAATAAAAGGCATCCAAATTGGAAAAGAGGAAGTAAAACTGTCCTTATTTGCAGACGACATGATATTATACATACAAAACCCTAGAGACTCCATCAAAAAGCTACTAGACTTAATACATGAATTTGGCAATGTAGCAGGATACAAAATTAACCCCAAGAAATCTGAGTCATTTCTATACACCAATAGTGAACTTTCAGAAAGAGAGATTATAAAAACAATCCCGTTTACCATCGCACCAAAAAAATTAAGCTACCTAGGAATAAACTTAACTAAAGTGGTAAAAGACCTCTACTCAGAAAACTACAGGACGTTGAAAAAAGATATAGAGGAAGACATAAACAGATGGAAGAACATACCGTGTTCATGGATTGGTAGAATCAACATCGTCAAAATGTCCATACTACCCAAAGCAATCTATAAATTCAACGCACTTCCCATTAAAATACCAACGGCATACTTCAGAGATCTAGAACGAACTCTCCAAAAATTCATCTGGAATAAAAAAAGACCCCGAAAAGCTACAGCAATCCTCAAAAAGACCAAAGTTGGTGGGATCTCAATACCAGATATCAAGTTGTATTACAAAGCCACTGTTCTCACAACTGTCTGGTACTGGCCCAAGGATAGGCATATAGATAAATGGAATAGAATAGAGAGCCCAGAAATCGGCTCGAAACAATATGCTCAATTAATATTTGACAAAGGAGGCAAGAACATACAATGGAGCCAAGATAGTCTCTTCAATAAATGGTGTTGGGAAAATTGGACAGATATATGCAAGAAAATGAAACTAGACCACCAACTTACACCATTCACAAAAAATAAACTCAAAATGGATAAAGGACTTGAATGTACGACAGGAAACCATAACTATTCTAGAAGAATCCAAAGGCAACAAAATCTCAGACATATGCCGAAGCAATTTCGTCACTGATACAGCTCCTACGGCACTTGAAACTAAAGAGAAAATGAACAAATGGGACTACATCAAAATAAAAAGCTTCTGCACAGCAAAAGAAACCATCAACAAAACAACGAGAAAACCCACTGTGTGGGAAAACATATTTGCCAATGTCATATCTGATAAGGGCCTAATCTCCAAAATCTATAGGGAACTCATACAACTTAACAAAAGGAAGATAAACAATCCAATCAAAAAATGGGCAAAGGACCTAAATAGACACCTTTCAAAAGAGGACATTCAGAAAGCCAAGAGACATATGAAAACATGCTCAAAGTCACTAATCATCCGAGAGATGCAAATCAAAACAGCAATGAGGTACCACCTCACACCTGTCCGACTGGCTATCATCAACAAATCAACAAACGACAAGTGCTGGAGAGGATGTGGAGAAAAAGGAACACTTGTGCACTGCTGGTGGGAATGCAGACTGGTGCAGCCACTATGGAAGACAGTATGGAGTTTCCTCAAAAAACTGAAAATGGAACTCCCATTTGACCCTGTGATCCCGCTTCTAGGAATATATCCCAAGAAACCAGAAACACGAATCAGAAAGGATATATGCACCCCTATGTTCATAGCAGCACAATTCACCATAGCTAAGATCTGGAAACAGCCTAGGTGTCCATCAGTAGATGAATGGATTAGAAAACTGTGGTACATCTACACCAAGGAATACTATGCTGCTCTAAAAAGGAAGGAACTCTTACCATTTGCAACGTCATGGATGGAACTGGAGAGCATTATGCTAAGTGAAATAAGCCAGTCGATGAAGGAAAAATACCACATGATCTCACTCATTCATGGATAATAGAGACCATTATAAAATTTTGAACAATAATAGATACAGAGGCAGAGCTGCCTCAAACAGATTGTCAAACTGCAGTGGGAAGGCCGGGGAAGGTTGGGGGGCAGGAGGTAGGGGGGTAAGAGATCAACCAAAGGACTTGTATGCATGCATATAAGCATAACCAGTGGACATAAGACATTGGGGGATAGGGGAGGCTAGGGGACTGTCTAGGGCGGGGGGATAAAATGGACACATATGTAATATCCTTTGTAATACTTTAAGCAATAAATTAAAAAATAAATAAATAAATAAATAAAATAAATAAAGGAAGCTGTCAGCCAATTCCTTTGCAAAAACGAACCTCTGCTCCCCTCATGTGGCCTTTTAAAGAATAACAACTTGTGCTAATGTCCGTGGTGCTGAAATGTTAGCTAATGTCCTGTGAATTGGATGAAAAATTCTACCCAAAAAACCACAAACAAACAAACAAAAAACAAAACCTACAGAAAACCCTACAAAATCACCGAGGCTGTCCAGGGTGCAATTATTCCTTCCCTGGATGGACTGAGGTCACGGGTCTGGCTTTTGCACCCCTTCCTGTCCCAGCCCTGCCAAGGGAGGCCTTGGCTGCTTCACTGACATGGGGAAGCTGTGCGTTCACTAATTCAGTCCGTAACCTAGAGGCTGCCATGATTGGAGCAGTCAGTCCTGGGGAGGCCGCCGTTAACAAGGCAGCCAGTACCGCACCGGTCTCCTTTCCTGAGGCAGCCAGTCAGCCGCGGCCATTGTGATTGCGGCAGCCAGTGCCTTGGATGACACCATTATGGAGGCAGCCAGTCTGTGCAGTGAGGCGCAGGGGTATCGGGAGAAGGTGTTATTCCCACTAGACTCAGCGGCCTCTGTAGGGCATTCCTGAGGCAGTCCTTTCCCTGTAGGCGGCCATTATTGATGCTGTCAGTACCAGGGAGGCTGTTGTTGATGGCAGCTCCAGATGCAGGTTATCATGGGAACATGGTAGAACCACGAGAAAAAAATTCAACTTAAACATTTGTGTTGAAACACAGTGTGTTTTTAAAAAATATATTTTTATTGATTTCAGAGATGAAGGGAGAGGGAGAGAGATGGAAACATCAATGATGGGAGAGAATCATGGATCCGCTACCTCCTGTATCCCCCCCATCCCCACTGGGTATTGAGACCACAACCCCGGCATGTTCCCTGCCCTGGATCCGAACCAGGGACCCTTCAATTTGCAGGCTGACATTCTCCCCACTAAGGCACACTGGCCAGGGCCACAGATGGTTTTTTAGAAAGATACATTTCTACTATTTCAGAGAGAAAGATCAGTGATCAGTGATCATCCTAGATTGGCTGCCTTCTGCCAGAAGAAAGAGTGACATGTGTTCTCATCAGCTAAGTGTAAGGAATATCCCTGGCCAGTGTTGTTCGCTGGTTAGAACTTCGGATGCCCAGGGAAGGGTCTCTGGTGGGATTCCTGGTCTAGAGCACATACCTGGGACGCAGGTTTTATGGCCAGCCCCGGTCTGGGCTCCTGTGGCAGCCAAAGATCTATGTGTCTCTTGCATATACATGTTTGCTTTTTGTTTCTTCTCTTTCCCCTCCTTCCATTCTTCCCTCCCTCCCTCCCTCTCTCCCTCCCTCCCTCCCTCCCTCCCTCCCTCCCTCCCTAACTCCATCCTTCTCTCTGTGTAAAAAGCATATCCTGTGGTAAGAATTAACAAAAACATACACAAGAAAAAAGTACAAAATGGAAAAGATTTGGAGGCTGTGAAAAAGCAGCATACCCCTAAAGTGCCCTAAAGCATACCCCTAAAGCAGCATACCCCTAAAGCATACCCATAGTGCCCTAAAGAAAGGCACTATGATGAGCAGAGCATTCAGGTATGCTGATGTTTTTCCTTGCGATGTGTCTATAAGATAAAAATAAACTATCCGAGTGTCCCTCAGCTGGCACGGTCCTGACAGAACACGAGGAGGCCACTCTAGCGCGGTCCTTGCAGGGTCTCCCAAGCCACCACGTTAGGCGCGAGGATCTCGGTGGGTGAGGCGGGGAGGAGCAGGGGAAAGCGAGGCGTGAAGGAGGTGGGGAATGGACAGAGGAGGGTCTTGCACGTGCGCTCCTCTCCTGCCTTGTGTCGCTTCTGCGAGAGACACCCACAATGGGAAGATGCGAGCAGACTCAGCTGGTGTCGGTTACCAAGGGACACACAGACCAAGGGACAGACAGATAATCGAGGCCGCAGTGGCCTGTAGAGGTTGACATCCGGGAAGGGAGATTACCTCCACAGGAAGAATAGCTCCCTCAGAGGAAGTATCGTTTTCCCCAATGAAGGAGCAATTCATTCACAACATAAGTGGTCCACATACAGGAAAGTGCAGTTCCCCTACAGGAAGAAGGTTTCCTCACAGGAAGTTTGTTTCCCCCACAGGAAGAGGCGTTCTCCCACAGGAAGTTTCCATTCCCTCAGAGGTAGTTGTGATTCCCTCAAAGGAAGATAGGTCAATAAACAGGAAAGTGCATTTCCCCCACAGGAATCTGAGACACCCTCACAGGAAGAGTCATCCACACACAGGAAAGTGCATTTCCACAAAAGGAAGAAGGGATCCTAAAACAAAAGAGACACTACCCCACAGGAAAATGTGTTCCTACACGGGAAGTGACAATTCCCCTACAGGAAGGAGTGTTTGCGTCTGGTAGTTTTATTTCCAAAAGGAAGTTGATTTTTCATATATGTAAGATAGGTCAGCACACAGGAACGAGTACGTCCCACAAAGAATGACCTGTCTACACATGGAGGTACATTTCCTAGAGAGGAAGAATGGTTTCCCAGAGGAAGTTTGTTTCCCCACATGAATGTGTGATTCATTCGCAGCATAATAGGTGCGCATACAGGAGAGTGCATTTCCCCCAAAAGAATAAGGTTTCTTCAAAGGAAAATAGTTTGCCCTATAGGTATAGGCGTTCTCCAACAGGAAGTTTTGATTCCCGCACAGGAAGTTGCATTTCCCCCACAGGAAGAGAGATCGACAACAGGAAAGTTCATTTCCCCCACAGAAAAATGGGACGCTATCACAGGAAAAGAGATCCGCTCAAGGATAAGTGCATTTCCCCCACAGGAAGCAGGGTCCCTAAAACAAAAGGGACACTCCCCCACAAGAATATGGGTTCCTACATTACAAGGGTCATTTCCACCACAGGAAGGAGGGTTCACAGTCAGAAAATTTTGTTTCTACAAGAAGATGGCTTTCCATCAGTGGAAATAGTTCTGCACTCAGGATCCTGCATGTCCTGTAAAGGATGAAGTGTGTACACACCAAAAGTGATATTACCTCCAGAGGAAGAATAGTTCCCCCAGTGGAAGTATTTTTCCCCCACATGAGGAAATATTCTTCACAGCATAATAAGTCCGCATTTTTGGAAAGTGCATTTCCTACATAGCAGGAAGCATGTCTCAAAGGAAGGTAGTTTCCCCGCAGGAAGAGGTGCTCTCAAAACGGAAAGGATTCTCGCACAAAAAGGGGCCATTTCTTCACAGGAAGAGAGATCTGCACAAAGGAAATTGCATTTCCCCTTAAGGAGGAAGGTTTCCTACAATGGAAGGATAACTCCCCAGTAGGAAAATCGGTTCCCATTTCGGATGGGACATTTCCCAACAGGAAGGAGGGTTCACAATTCAGAAGTTTGGTTTCCACACGGGATGTTGCGTTTCCATTACAGGTCGAAAGCTCTGCACACAGGAAAGTGCATTTCCCCCACAGTACGTTGGCTTCCCAAAGCAGAAGGAAAATTTCAACCAAAGGACAAAAGCTTCCCGACCGTAAGTTTGGTATCCCCACAGGAAGATGGATTCCAACACAGGAAGATCGGTTTGGATAATGAAAAGTGCATTTCTCACACGGGAAAAAGGGTTTCCTTGGAACAAGTGAATTTCCCCCACAGGAATAGTTCTTCTCCCACAGGAAGTTTCATTCCCACCACACCAATATGCACCTTCCTCACATGAAAATAGTTTCACACAAAAGATAATGCAGTTCCCACACTAGAAATAGGATTCTCACAAAGAAGTTGCAATACCCTCAAAGGAAGGTGGGATTCGCTCAAAGGAAGATACATATGCACACAGGAAAGTGCATGACCCACAAAGGGTGAAGTGTTCACACAGAGAAAGGGACATTTCCTCGAGAGGAAGAATTGTTCCCCCAGAGTAAGTATTGTTTCCCCACGTGAATGTGCGGTTCATTCTCAGAATATTAGGTCCGCATACAGAAAAGTGCATTTCCCCACAAGATGAAGGTTTCCTCAAAGGAAGTTTGTTTCCACTATAGGTAGAGATGTTCTCTAAAAGGAAGTTATGATCCCCCCACAGCAAGGTGTGATTCCCTCACAGGAAGATAGGTCCACAAACAGGAAAGTGCATTTCTGTCATAGGAAAATGCGATGACTTCACAGGAAAAGAGGTCCGCACACAGGAACATGCATTTCACCAGCAGAAAGTAGGGTTCCTAAAACAAAAGGGAAACTCTCTCATATAGTATGTGTTCCTACACCAGAGGGGACATTTCCCCCACAGAAAAAAGGATTTACTCCGGGAAGTTTTGTTTCCAAAAAGGAAGTTGCCTTTCCATCCGTGGAAATAGTTCTGCACACAAAAACGTGCATTTCTCACAATGAAGGAGGTGTCCACACAGGAAGGGGCATTACCTCCAAAGGAAGAATAGCTCCCTCAGACGAAGTATTGTTTTCCCAAATGAAGGAGCAATTCATTCACCGCATAAGTGGTCCGCATACAGGAAAGTGCAGTTCCCCTACAGGAAGAAGGTTTCCTCACAGGAAGCTTGTTTACCCCACAGGAAGAGGCGTTCTCCCACCAAAGTTTTGATTCCCTCACAGGAAGTTGTGATTCCCTCACAGGAAGATAGGTCAAGAAACACGAAAGTGCATTTCCCCCACAGGAAGCTGAGACGCCCTCACAGGAAGGGTCATCCACACTCAGGAAAGTGCATTTCCACAAAAGGAAGAAGGGATTCTAAAACAAAGAGACACTCCCCTATAGGAAAATGTATTCCTACACGGGAAGGGACACTTCCCCCACAGGAAGGAGTGTTTCCTTGTGGTAGTTTTATTTCCAAAAGGAAGTTGATTTTTTCATAAATGCAAGATAGGTCTGCACACAGGAACGAGCACGTCCCATAAAGAATGACCTGTCTACACAGGGAGGGATATTTCCTAGAGAGGAATAATAGTTCCCTAGAGGAAGTTTGTTTCCCCACATGAATGTGTGATTCATTGGCAGTATAATAGGTCCGCATACAGGAGACCGCATTTGCCCCCAAAAAATAAGGTTTCTTCGAAGGATGATTGTTTGCCCTATAGGTATAGGCGTTCTCCAACAGGAAGTTTTGATTCCCCTACAGGAAGTTGCGTTTCCCCCACAGGAAGAGAGGTCCACATCAGGAAAATGCATTTCCCCCATAGAAAAAAGGGAAGCTTTCACAGGAAATGAGATCCGCACAAAGTTCAGTGCAATTTCCCAACAGGAAGTAGGGTCCCAAAAACAAAAGGGACACTCCCCCATAAGAATATGGGTTCCTACATTACAAGGGACATTTCCACCACAGGAAGGAGGGTTCACCATCGCGAAGTTTTGTTTCCAAAGAAAGTTGGGTTTCGATCAGTGGAAATAGTTCTGCACAAAGGATCCTGCATGTCCCCCAAAGAATGAAGTGTGTACCAAACCCGAAGTGATATTACCTCCAGAGGAAGAAGAGTTTCCCCAGTGGAAGTATTTTTTACCCACATAAAAGAACTATTCTTCACAGCATAATACGTCCGCATTTTCGGAAAGTGCATTTCCTACATAGAAGAAAGCATGTCTCAAAGGAAGATAGTTTTCCCACAGGAAGAGGTGCTCTCCAAACGGTAGCTTTGATTCTCGCACAAATTGGTGCCATTTCTTCACAGGAAGAGAGATCTGCACACAGGAAATTGCATTTCCCCTAAAGGAGGAAGGGTTCCTACAAGGGAAGGATAACTCCCCAGTAGGAAAATCAGTTCCCATTCCGGATGGGACATTTACCAACAGGAAGGAGGGTTCACAATTCGTAAGTTTGGTTTCCACACGGGATGTTGTGTTTCCATTACAGGTCGAAAGCTCTGCACACAGGAATGTGCATTTCCCCCACAGTAAGTTGGCTTTGCAGAGCAGAAGGTAAATTCCACCGAAAGGACAAAAGCTTCCCCAACGTAAGTTTTGTATCCCCTCAGGAAGATGGATTCCATCACAGGACGTTTGGTTTGGACAATGAAAAGTGCATTTCACACACGGGAAGAAGGGTTTCCTTGCAACAAGTTTTCCCCCACAGGAATAGTTCCTTTCCGACAAGTAGTATCATTTCCACCACAGCAATATGCACCTCCCTCACATGAAAATAGTTTCACACAAAAGATAATGCAGTTCCACACTAGAAATAGGATTCTCACAAAGAAGTTGCAATACCCCCAAAGGAAGGTGGGATTCGCTCAAAGGAACATAGATATGCAGATAGGAAAGTGCATGTCCCACAAAGGGTGAAGTGTTCACTCACAGAAAGGGACATTTCCTCCAGAGGAAGAATGGATTCCTCAGAGGAAGTATTGTTTCCCCAAGTGAAGGATCAATTCATTCAGAGCATAATCGGTACGCATACAGGAAATTGCAGTTCCCCTACAGGAAGAAGGTTTCCTCACAGGAAGTTCGTTTCCCCCACAGGAAGAGGCGTTCTCCCACAGGAAGTCTCCATTCCCCCACAGGAAGGTGCGAGTCCCTCACAGGAAGATAGGTCAACAAACAGGAAAGTGCATTTCCCCCACAGGAAGCTGAAACGCCCTCACAGGAAGAGTCATCCACACATAGGAAAGTGAATTTCCACAAAAGGAAGAAGGGATTCTAAAACAAAGAGACACTCCCCGATAGGAAAATGGGTTCCTACACCGGAAGGGACATTTCCCCCACAGGAAGGAGTGTTCACCATCCTTTAGTTTTGTTTCCACCAGGAAGTTGTGTTTCCATCAATAGAAGAAAGTTCTGCACGCAGGAAAGTGCATGTACCACAAATAATGAAGTGTCCACAGAGGAAGGAAGATTTCCTGGAGAGGAAGTATTTTTCCCCTAGAGTAAGTATTGTTTCCCTACGTGAATGTGTGATTCGTTCTCAGAATATTAGGTCCACATACTGAAAAGTGCATTTCCCCCACAAGATGAAGGTTTCCTCAAAGGAAGTTTGTTTCCCCTATAGGTAGAGACGTTCTCCAACAGGAAGTTATGATCCCCACACAGCAAAGTGCGATTCCCTCACAGAAAGACTGGTCCACAAACAGGAATGTGCCCTTCCACCATAGCAAAATGCGATGACTTCATAGGAAAAGAGATCCGCACACAGGACAATGCATTTCAGCAACAGAATGTAGGGTTCTAAAAGAAAAGCGACACTCTATCATATAATATGTGTGCCTACACCAGAGGGGACATTTCCCCGACAGGAAGGAGGGTTCACCACGGGAAGTTTTGTTTCCACACAGGAAGTTGAGTTTCCATCAGTGGAAATAGTCCTGCACACAAAAACGTGCATGTCTCACAATGAATGAAGTATCCACACAGGAAGGGCCATTACCTCCAGAGGAAGAATAGCTCCCTCTGAGGAAGTACTGTTTTCCGAAATGAAGGAGCAATTCATTCACAGCATAATTGGTCCGCATACAGGAAAGTGCGATTCCCCTACAAGGAGAAGGTTTCCTCACAGGAAGTTTGTTTCCCACACAGGAAGAGGCGTTCTCCCACAGGAAGTTTCCATTCCCTCACAGGAAGTTGCGATTCCCTCACAGGAAGATAGGTCAAGAAACAGGAAAGTGCATTTTACCCACAAGAAGCTGAGACGCCCTCACAGGAAGAGTCATCCGCTCAGAGGAACGTGCATTTCCACAAAAGGAAGAAGGGGTTCTAAAAAAAAAAGGCACTCCCCCATAGAAAAATGTGTTCCTACACGGGAAGGGACACATCCCCCCAGGAAGGAGTGTTTCTCTGTGGTCGTTTTATTTCCAAAAGGAAGTTGATTTTTCATAAATGGAAGATAGGTCTGCACACAGAAACGAGCACGTCCCATGAAGAATGACCTGTCTACACACGAGGGACATTTCCTAGAGGTGAAGAATGTTTCCCTAGAGGAAGTTTGTTTCCCCACATGAATGTGTGATTCATTCGCAGCATAATAGGTCCGCATACAGGAGAGTGCATTTCCCCCAAAAGAATAAGGTTTCTTCAAAGGAAGATTGTTTCGCCTATAGGTATAAGCGTTCTACAACAGGAAGTGTCGATTCGCCCACAGGAAGTTGGGTTTCAATCAGTTGAAATAGTTCTACACACAGGATCCTGCATGTCCCCCAAAGAATGAAGTGTGTACACACCGGAATTGATATTACATCCAGAGGAAGAATAGTTCCCCCAGTGGAAGTATTTTTTCCCCACATGAAATAACTTTTCTTCACAGTATAATAAGTCCGCATTTTCGGAAAGTGCATTTCCTACATAGCAGGAAGCATGTCTCAAAGGAAGGTATTTTCCCCGCAGGAAGAGGTGCTCTCCCAACGGAAGCTTTGATTCTCGCACAAAAAGATGCCATTTCTTCACAAGAAGAGAGATCTGCACACAGGAAATTGCATTTCCCCTAAAGGAGGAAGGGTTCCTACAATGGAAGGATAACTCCCCAGTAGGAAAATCGGTTCCCATTCCGATGGGACATTTCCCAACAGGAAGGAGGGTTCACAATTAGTATGTTTGGTTTCCACTCGGGATGTTGTGTTTCCATTACAGGTCGAAAGCTCTGCACACAGGAATGTGCATTTCCCCCACAGTAAGTTGGCTTCCAAAAGCAGAAGGAAAATTTCACCCAAAGGACAAAGGCTTTCCCACCGTAAGTTTAGTATCCCCACAGGAAGATGGATTCCAACACAGGAAGTTCAGTTTGGACAATGAAAAGTGCATTTCACACACGGGAAGAAGGGTTTCCTTGAAACAAGTGAATTTCCCCCTCAGGAATAGTTCTTCTCCCACAGGAAGTTTCATTTCCACCACAGCAATATGCACCTCCCTCACATGAAAATAGTTTCACACAAAAGATAATGCAGTTCCACACTAGAAATAGGATTCTCACAAAGAAGTTGCAATACCCCCAAAGGAAGGTGGGATTCGCTCAAAGGAAGATAGATATGCACACAGGAAAGTGCATGTCCCACAAAGTGTGAAGTGTTCACACACAGAAAGGGACATTTCCTCCAGAGAAAGAATGGATTCCTCAGAGGAAGTATTGTTTCCCCAAGTGAAGGAGCAATTCATTCAGAGCACAATCGGTACGCATACAGGAAATTGCAGTTCCCCTACAGGAAGAAGGTTTCCTCACAGGAAGTTCGTTTCCCCCACAGGAAGAGGCGTTCTCCCACAGGAAGTTTCCATTCCCCCACAGGAAGGTGCGAGTCCCTCACAGGAAGATAGGTCAAGAAACAGGAAAGTGCATTTACCCCACAGGAAGCTGAAACGCCCTCACAGGAAGAGTCATCCACACATAGGAAAATGCATTTCCACAAAAGGAAGAAGGGACTCTAAAACAAAAGGCAGACTCCCCGATAGGAAAATGGGTTCCTACACCGGTAGGGACATTTCCCCCACAGGAAGGAGTGTTCACCATCCTTTAGTTTTGTTTCCACCAGGAAGTTGTGTTTCCATCAATGGAAGAATGTTCTGCACGCAGGAAAGTGCATGTACCACAAATAATGAAGTGTCCACACAGGAAGGAACATTTCCTCGAGAGGAAGTATTTTTCCCCTAGAGTAAGTATTGTTTCCCTACGTGAATGTGCGATTCGTTCTCAGAATATTAGGTCCGCATACTGAAAAGTGGATTTCCCCCACAAGATGAAGGTTTCCTCAAAGGAAGTTTATTTCCCCTATAGGTAGAGCCGTTACCCAAAAGGAAGTTATGATCCCCACACAGCAAGGTGCGATTCCCTCACAGGAAGACTGGTCCACAAACAGGAATGTGCCCTTCCACCATAGCAAAATGCGATGACTTCATAGGAAAAGAGATCCGCACACAGGACAATGCATTTCAGCAACAGAATGTAGGGTTCTAAAAGAAAAGCGACACTCTATCATATAATATGTGTGCCTACACCAGAGGGGACATTTCCCCGACAGGAAGGAGGGGTCACCATGGGAAGTTTTGTTTCCACACAGGAAGTTGAGTTTCCATCAGTGGAAATAGTCCTGCACACAAATACGTGCATGTCTCACAATGAATGAAGTGTCCACAGAGGAAGGGCCATTACCACCAGAGGAAGAATTGTTCCCTCTGAGGATGTACTGTTTTCCGAAATGAAGGAGCAATTCATTCACAGCATAATTGGTCCGCATACAGGAAAGTGCGATTCCCCTACAAGAAGAAGGTTTCCTCACAGGAAGTTTGTTTCCCATACAGGAAGAGGCATTCTCCCACAGGAAGTTTCCATTCCCTCACAGGAAGTTGCGATTCCCTCACAGGAAGATAGTTCAAGAAACAGGAAAGTGCATTTCCCCCACAGGAAGCTGAGACGCCCTAACAGGAAGAGTGATCCGCACATAGGAAAGTGCATTTCCACAAAAGGAAGAAGGGACTCTAAAACAAAAGGCAGACTCCCCCATAGGAAAAGGGGTTCCTACACCGGAAGGGACATTTTGACCACAGGATGGAGTGTTCACTGTCCTTTTGTTTTGTTTCCACCAGGATATTGCGTTTCCATCTATGGAAGATTGTTCTGCACACAGGAAAGTGCATGGACCACAAATTATGAAGTGTCCACACAGGAAGGAACATTTCCTGGAGAGGAACTATTTTTCCCCTAGAGTAAGTATTGTTTCCCCACGTGAATGTGCGATTCCGTCTCAGAATATTAGGTCCGCATACTGAAAAGTGCATTTCCCCCACAAGATGAAGCTTTCCTCAAAGGATGTTTGTTTCCCCTTTAGGTAGAGGCGTTCTCCAACAGGAAGTTATGATCCCCCCACAGCAAGGTGCGATTCCCTCACAGGAAGACTGGTCCACAAACAGGAAAGTGCCTTTCCGCCACAGCAAAATTCGATGACTTCATAGGAAAAGAGATCCGCACACAGGACAATGCATTTCAGCAACAGAATGTAGGGTTCTAAAAGAAAAGCGACACTCTATCATATAATATGTGTTCCTACACGAGAGGGGACATTTCTTCCACAGGCAGGATGGTTCACCACGGGAAGTTTTGTTTCCACACAGGAAGTTGTTTCCAACAGTGGACATAGTCCTGCACACAAAAACGTGCATGTATCACAATGAATGAAGTGTCCACACAGGAGGGGACATTACCTCGATAGGAAGAATAGCTCCCTCAGAGGAAGTATTGTTCTCCAAAATGAAGGAGCAATTCATTCACAGCATAATTGGTCCCCATACAGGAAAGTGCGATTCCCCTACAAGAAGAAGGTTTCCTCACAGGAAGTTTTTTTCCCCCAAAGAAAGAGGCATTCTCCCACAGGGAGTTTCGACTACCTCACAGGAAGTTGTGATTCCCTCACAGAAAGATAGGTCAAGAAACCGGAAAGTGCATTTCCCCTCAGGAAGATGAGCCGCCCTGACAGGAAGAGTCTTCCGCACATAGGAAAGTGCATTTCCACAAAAGGAAGAAGGGATTCTAAAACAAAAAAGACACTCCCCCATAGGAACATGTGTTCCTACACCGGAATGGACA